>NC_139560.1:29032858-30357858 GCF_965112155.1 Podarcis liolepis
TTTTTCAAAGGAAATTATGCTCATTTCTAAACTAATTACTGCTGTGAATAAAAAATAAAGAAGTCCTTTATGACAATGAATGCTACAATTTACCACTGATCTACTGCTTTGCAATCGCATCTAAATGAAGGACAATAAAGCCTGACAACCTGACAAGATTGTCTACAGTCCCAAGAATGAAATAGTCACTGAAGTATAATTATCATCTTTTTTTTCAAACAGTGAATGGAAGACAGAACTGTGATGGTTCCGAACTGTGCCAGTCTGGACACCCCCCAATTTGGTATGATGAAGGAGCAGGTTTGGGCCTATATTTGGATACCATTGGACACCATTTTGAATCAAAATGGCTGACTGAACCATTCCAAACTGCGCTGATTTGGTCACCTCTGAAGATACTGTCACCCAATTTGGTGCGACAGTTCCTGAGAGGCAGCAGCAAGTTTTGGATGCTGTCAGCTGCCATTCTGAATACGATGGTGGACCGAATCATTCCATATTGCACTGATTTTAACCAAAAGCATCGGAAAATAATAGTGTGGTGCACAGGATTCAGCCGAAGCTCAATGCTTTAACCAAATCATCCATGCTTTAACCAAATTGGGTTGAGACAGCCCCAAATTTCCTTGTGCCAGGCTGCCTGGAATGATTTGGAGTTGTCAGGGAGTGAGGTGTTGGGTGGGTAGGAGGATAGGCACGTAGCTTCTGCAAAGAGAACTGTTTGCAAGAGGGCTTTCAAACAGCCCCACTTTGGCTGCATGTGCCTGTTTCCTACAGAGGAATCCACACATGCAATAAAACTGCTTAGGAGATATGCTAGGGGTGCAGGCCACAGCAGAATTCAAAACAAGGTGGCCAAGGCCACTGAGGTTTCAAGATAGGAATAATAGATCTAATCTGGGGACCAGCTGGGTGGAGAGGAAGACAGAAGAACTGGCTACTGCTCCAATGCTGGGCCAAAGCTGGGCGTTGGTAGACTTCTCACCATCTGTTATGGCCAGGGCGATGGTGACAGCTGATGCAGGAGTTGGGGGTTCTATTTGGAAAGAGGAATGATCTGGGTCCAGCTCAAGCAGTCACTTTCCACAATATAACAGCAGTCAAGTAAGTGGAAGCCATGGAGCGGGAAGAGGTAGCAGCATCAGGAATGGCGGCAGGAATGGTTGGGGACTGAACTGCACAAGCAAATAATATTAAAAATGTTTACAGCAGCAGCAAGCTGAAAAGTGTATGCTTTTTATTTCTTTTCTGGCTGTGGCCTTAATTATTTCTGGTGGGCTCCTGAATGGTGCCCCCCTCCCTCCCTCCCTCCTACCCTACCCACAAACACACACACAGTCCCTCAGATTGCACAAAATCAGAAAACTACACAAGCAAACCACATAAAAAAATTCTACACTAGATATTGCGCAGCAATCTGAAAAGTGTGTGCCAAGAATTTACAATTGCTTTAATTTCTTCCTTGTTGATCCTGGCACACTCCTGAACAGAGGAGTGACGCCTTACATTCCCCTGCCTCTTTTGATCCCTCAGATTTACATAAAACCAGAAAATTGCAAAAGTGTGTGGTAAGAATTTACAATTGCCTGACTATGTGCTTTTGTGCATTTTCTGGATGATAATGATGATAATAATAAAAATAATAATGTGCACAGTTATCTGTATACATGCCCTGTCAGCACTTCATCAGCAAAACAGAACTAAGAAATTAGAAGGCAGGGACAAATGCAAAAGGGAGCACATACCAGTATGAATGGGAAAGACCAAAGCTGTTCCTCATATACAAATGATTGCGGGTGTGGACTATTCTGGCCTAATTCAAATGGGGGAAAGTGGATTCAAAGCTAAGTAAAATGCTCAAATGTGGACAGTTAGACTTACAAAACAGGGCACCTCCGAACACATTCTGAGCCTAGGAAATTGAACAGATCTCACAGTCAAATTATGTTCTTGCAGCCAAACCTACCAGGACCCTGAGATCATCTTCTGAGGCCCTCCTTCATGTTCCTCCTCCTCGAGAGGTTAGGAGGGTGGCAACATGAGAACAGGCCTTCTCTGCAGTGGCTCCCCGTCTGTGGAATGTTCTCCCCAGGGAAGCTCACCTGGCGCCTTCATTATACAGCTTTAGGAGCCAGGCAAAAACATTCCTTTTTAACCAGGCCTTTGGCTGACCTGATCAACATCCTATACCCTTTTAAAATGTGGCTCTTTTTTGGGGGGGGTATTATTGGGTTATTGTTTTTACTTTAATTTTATTTTTATTTTATATATTGTGATCTTTTTGTGAACTGCTCTGAGACCTCCAGATATAGGGCGGCATATAAATTCAATAAATAATAATAATGGACAATCAATGGCTAATAGCCATGATGGCTATGTTCTCCCTCCTCTCTCAGAGGCAGGATACCTATGAATACTAGCTGCTTGGAATCTCTGGTGCACAGAGTGCTATTGTATTGATGTCCTGCTTGCAGACTTCTCAAATGTATCTGTTTGGCCACTGTGAGAACAGGATGCTGGAGCAGATGAGCTACTGGTCTGATCCAGCAGGCTCTTCTTATATTCTGGTTACCCCATGCTTCTCCACTTGTGGAGAAAGCACTTTGTTATAGTTAAATAACTGGGAGTCAGGCTCTCTTTTGATCTACTGCAAATCACCCAGAGGTCTACCAGTAGATCCTGATCTACAATCTGACACTCGTGATCTACATGATGCTGGTAACACCCGGTATGTGCACACATTCACAGCCATATAAGCTGTGTAACATCCCTGAGAGAGATTGAATAATAATAGTAGATTCTATAAGATAAATTTTACAATTCCTGTTTTCATTATTAGATGCCCAGTTCTTCCAAGCATATAGGAAAGAGGCGGTAACATGGGGAGGCCAGGATGTGACCTTGCAGGCAGGGAAAATCACTGACGTATGAGAGCAGACACAAATAAAAAGTATAAAGTGCTTATGTGTGAGGGAGATAATATTACCCAGTGCTTGTGATGAAAAATCTCTGTCCAAACTCATTTACAACTCTGTCAGTTTAAGCCTTTGGGACACCGTCTGAGGAATACAGACACCATTAATCCTAAAGTTACATTTGCTTGCGGGTAAGGTAGTTACGTTATCATTCTCAAATTGTCAACAGAGCTCAACAGCACTTGAATGCGTGCTTTGCACCACCACTGCAGGCTATAAGTGCAATTATCTTTTCCTACAAAGGTTGCAATTATCCATTTTTTTAAAAAGCGAACACAAAACAAGCAATAGAAACCATCTGAGAAGCAAGCCAGTAACCATCTCTGGAGGAAAAGAAATGAAGGTGAATGAGATTATTGTTTTTCCCTTCAATTTAAGAGTTTCAATTTCCCTTGCATGACAGGGTCTTTTGAAGATTATCATCTCTGGGAAATTATTTTTTTAAGAGTTTGCACATAGCTATGAGCCACAAAATTAAAAGACAGCTGTATATTGCAACCACCCAAAGGGCTGCTGTTTAATGCTACAGAACTGCTCTCCTGATGAGTAACTTCTGCCCAGAGCCTTGTATGCTCTGACTTATATATCTGGGTTGTGCTCAGAATTTTATCTGGTGCTACCAGCCTTGCAATACTCTTGTTCCAAGGTGTGGTCATCAGTAGAAGGGTTCCTTGGACAAGTTGTTGTTGTTGTTTTAAACCTACGATCTGGGAAAAGGGATCTTCTCAATTTTCCCTAAATGGCCTGTTCAGGATCAGCAATGTGCAGACTATTTAGGGTGAATGGATTTTGAGCATGCAACATCACTGGCAAAGCTTTTTTTTTTAAGAGTTATTATATTGTGCATGTATTTTAGAGCCACTTTGGTGGCTTTTAATGTGTGTTTACATATGCATCTTCACATACATATAACATTTAGGTTTTTGGAGACCCTTTGGGGCCCATTAACACGTATTGCTGGAGGGAATTCCAGAGTTTAACTATGCACTGTGTGAAGAAATCCTTCATTTTGTCTTTCCTGAATGTTCTAGAATTCAGCTTAATTTGCTGACCCTTCATTTTAGTATCATTTCCCCAATTCCTGTTTTGGCTTAACTGAAAAGCCTCAAACATTGTAAGCTTTTCTCCTAGGGAGTTTTTCAGGCCCTTTGATCGTTTTAGTTGCCCTTTCCTGCACCTTTTCAAGCTCTACAAACGACCTTTTTGAGATGTTCAAGGTTCAAACTGTCCCTTCTCCCCATCTATAGCCTTTATTATGTGGCCTGAATACAGATAGGTTCTTAATCAGTACTAAAATGTGCCCATTAATACTAGATTGGGCCAATTTGTTCAGGAGTAGATCCTGTTCCGTGAGAGCAAAAGCACAGAGTGACTCAAGAAAGGCAGCATAGATTTCTCCTCACTCCTGCAAGGTGGCAACGTACAAAATGTTGTCCACTGTACCCAAGCATCCTCCACAGATGCCTGACCTTCTTTTCCTCAGAGTTGTTCACGAAAGCAGATTCTGCAATTGACTTAGACAGTGGAACTGTAGTGGCAGGTTACATCTAATCAAGGAGCATTTTATTTTTCTGTCAGCCACGACTCTTTCTTTCTCAAGTGTCACTTGTGTTGGAAATGTTATTAAGATACAGGAAATTATTCAAAGCACACTAAAAAGAACTGCTTCAGCTATCTATTCTGTTGGGGTTTTTAGATACAGAGCCTAGTTATTTTCAGCCACGCAGGTGTCAGTTTGTTAAAGGCAATTGTTTTGGAAAAGCCAATTATTCTGAGCGCTGTATATAAATTTCAATCCTCACTTCCAATTTGCATACAGCTGCAGCAATTCGTACTTGCATTAGTTAAAATTTAAGGTTACTTCTCTGATGACAGCCAGAGAAGTTTTTAAACCAGCTTGTGTGAGCTGTTTATGAATCAGATTATTAGGTTTTCCAAACAGCTAATGTTTATCAGCATAATAGAGACGTAAACAGCAGTCCGGATGAGCTTCACAAATGGTTGGGTCTGACCTTTTGTTCTCTTTTAAACCAGAATTCACTTTTGTATTTCAAAAAAGAAGCATAAAGATTAGGCTAGTAACAAAACCGCGCTAAATAAGAGTTTACATTTTAGGACAGTTGCAGAAATATATTATTTTGTGCATGAACACCAGCAGTTCCTGGGAGAGGGGGGCATGTATTTGATTTGTCCACCTGGCTCCTTCCAGATGTTATGGAGCACAAGACTCACTATTCCAAAACATGTGGAGGAGATCAGGTTGTTGAGGGTTTAAAGCACACACTAAACAAATTTATCTTTTGCACAAGATGCATTTCAGCCTTATCAAACTTTTTGTAAGTTGCTGGACATACAAAGCTGGCTCATACATGTTGAGTATGATGCAGTGGCTAGACTAGGAAGATGTGGGTTCAAATTCCTGCTTGGCCACAAAGTTCACTGGGTCACTGACTAACCTACTTCACAGGAGGGTGGACCATGCTGCAGGCCACCCAGAGCTACTTGGACGGAGGGTAGGATCAAAATTAGATAGCTAGATCCATGGCTTGACTATGGCCAACTACCTCAGCATTGTTGTCTCTGCCCATCACTCTCCAAGCTCTCCTTCAAGTAGCTTTTCTTTGCCAGGGAGGAAAGAATTCAAGAAGATTCCTGATAGGTCCTCACACCAAAGGCTTATCTACCATCCTGTTCTTGCAGTGGCTAAGCACCAGAGCCCATGTGTGGTCCACAAGCCAAATTTAAGTGCAATAGCCCCCTCTAGCTGCCCTTCCCCAGAAACTACAGTAGTATTCAGAGGCATGCTATCTCTGATTCTGGAGGTAATCTACCACCCATAGAATGAAGGAATAAGGTGCCTCTGAGCACATGCTTGGTCCAGGAGGAGAGAGGGAGAGCATTCCATTGTGCAAGGAAGCATCTTTGCTCTGATGGAAGGATAGACTTCGTGCTATGTTGGATTCCACTCTGGTCTCCCACCCTCAGGCTTTCTTCATCTCAGCAGTCCAATTTAGAATTGAAGGAGCTTCCTTGTTCTTGCTATTGATTCACTGCAAATCACCCAGATATCTACCAGTAGATTCCAATATACTTTCTGCCCACCCTCTGCCTTACAACATCTGAACAGCATCAGAGAATGGTATCAGATAATGCCTAAAGGAAGCGTCCATGAGTTGTGCTGAAACCTGACAGCCACTGTTTAAAACCATATAATGGTCTGATGTGCCACAAAGTTAAGGGCACAGTAAATCAGGAAAATAAATGCTGAAGCTATTCTTCCTAATTAGTGAATGTCTTCACAGTGCTCCAGTTTGGGGTGGTTAAAATGTCACCTTGTTTACTGAAATAAACCAACAATTAAACTTAATGCAATACAACAGAGGAACCATGACTACTTCAGGTATTTGTGTGACACATGGGAGCACTTAGCACCTCAACTCAGTGCTAGTGTAAAGAGGAAATCATAGCTTACCACCTTCGGAGAATTTCTTTGAAATGTGGAGAATGTAGAGAAAACCTGGCAACAGTGAATTGCAATTCACATTGAGCATCAGAGCTTGTAAGAGGAATAAGAAGTTCATTGTTTTGAATCACAGCAAAGCTCAAGGTCAAACGGGACAGAAGGTCCTGTTTCCAGTATTAACGGGAACTGGCTAAATTGCTGGTCTGTTCTTCCAAGCTACCTGTCCTACAGGGAAGGTGGAAACCAAACTGCATGAGGTTGTAGCCCTACAACAAATGAGCCCACTTAAGGATCTGATGGGAAAACAATCTGACTATTCAAGGCTGAAGCTTCAGCCACAAAGCCTTCTTTTGTAAGACAAACACGCTTCATGGGTGTATAAAAAGCAGGGAGGAAATAATATTTGAGTTTCAAGGTCATTTCAAAGGACAATGGAAATAAAACCCAATCTGGACCACAATTGCATCTTGAGCACACAATGATATACAAGTATGTATGCTAGATCCGATTTTAAGTCTTCCAGTAGTTATCCCCCATTATACTGACTTGTCATGGCCCTGAAACAGCATTAGCAACAAGATTCATTTCCTCCTACAATACCTTGAAGGGTATTTCTTCAGCAATTTTTTATACCTGTGACTTGGATGGTGTTTTCCTTAAAATGGTCTGTAGTCCAAATACAAAATCTAGATAGGTTAGAATTCACATTTAATTTCTGTTTTACATTCTCTTGTGCTCTGGTGCAGTTAGATAATTTTAAACACTGGATTTAGGGCTTATCCTAACCTTCATTTGCCCCAGTTTCCCAGGGAAAACTCACAGAATCTCAACTAATGGCAATTGGGTTTTCCAGAAAGTGTTGATGGACCTTACGTTTCTCACTTTAGGAAGCTTTCTCTTTATATGGTAATGTATATTATTCAGTGGAGCCAGACAACAGGATGCATGAGCCCCCTGTTAAGCAAAGGAGGTTCCTGAATAATCCTAAAGATGGTCCAGTGGTGCTATAGCAATGACCAATAATAGCAGAAAATGAAGTGAGTCACCACCAATCAACGCTCTGGTTGCCAGCCATTTTAATTTTAACACACTTCTGACCCCTGGAAAAGGTGGCGGTGAGTTGAGCCAATCAGAGGACAATTTTGGGTTCTAGGGACTAATGAAAGAAATGAAGAGGCTCATCCTCACTATGATGCACTCAATGACCTCAGAACCCAGGGTCATCTGATTGGCTGAGCACACTGCCACTCTCACCCTGGGATCAGAAATGCTTCAAATTAAAATGACAAGCAAACTACAGCCTTGGAGGAGCTGGTCACGTGACACTTTACTAGGCACTATGCACTAGCCAACCTGCCATTTTGCTACCCACCCCGGGGAAGAGAAAATGGTTGATTCTGCCACTGAGGGGACCATGAAAGATTAAGAAGAAAGCACAGGGGGCAGCAGTAGGAAGGGAAGAAAAGTGGGTGATCTGTGTGAAGGTCTGTGAATGTATTTTATTTGTTGGATCCCCAAACCTGGGAGTACCTCCAGTAAGATGAGGCAATGCTATGACAGACTGGAATTTTAACAGAAAGGGTTTCATTACAACTAAGGTTATCCTAATCTGGCACCAACATGTCAATGTTTTGTCACTGTTTATTTATTTCAGCACCCACACCTGGCATACGATACCCTTCCAACACATATGCATCTCTCAGGGCAACTTGCAACAATAAGAACATTAAATAATCAAGGACAATAAATAAAGCAAAACAACATTATCCAAAAATTGGAGACAGGCTCAGCTCAGCAGATTGAAAAAATGGCACGTCTACTGGTATATGTAACTTGTACCTCAGAATGTGGTGGCCTGTTCCCCTATCCCGTAACATTTTGGCAGGTTATCCACTTCTGTCTGAAGAAAAGGAAATAGAGTTTTGCAAAATTTGGACATGATGCACATATTACTAGTGGGTGTTTCATAGTTGTATGGTATCCACCAGGCACCACAGATCTCTGATCTCTGATGGGCTCAGTGCCATGCTTCAGTCCTTCTCCGTCCCTGAGCTGCTCTCCAGAAAAGGAAACTATAATGCAGTAATTCTGAATGACAATAATGAACCTTGCTAATGGCTTTTCCACCTCACAGGGCCCTTTCATCAGCTGAAACCACCTGAAATATTACAGACTTCACACAACAGGTATGGTTGACTTTGAATTCGGAACATCTGCTTCCTACATGTTATCTTTCCCACTTCAGTCCCAACAGCCTGCCTGCTCCAGTGAAGCTGCTCCAGCCTCAGCCTATCTCTGTTTGAGCCTCTAGCTTTCATCTCTCTTCCTCCGAACTGCCTTTGAAATTTACTTTTGGAGTACAGCGTCTGCCAGAATGCATTTCTGATTGAGTTTATTGTTGCCAGCCCTGCTTTTGCCAAGGTTGCCTAACCCTCATAGTCCTGAGTCCTGCCAGCATAGTATTTAGTGGTTGCGAGAAAGAAAAAGGTATCTCTGATATCTAATGCTCCCTTAACAATGATCTCGAAACTCCCTTTCTCCATTCTGCTTTCAGTGCCTAAGTCCTGATTCTGACCTACCTAAACCTCCGAACAGTTTCCATACATTTTCAGTGTAGATGCTGCAGAACAGCTGTGCCATGTCAACTTAAAGGCATGGATCAACAGTAAACTAGTAGCACAGCCAATTCCACGGAGGTATCAAAAAGTAGACACCTCTGTTGGGAATGTGGAAAAGGTTAATGGCTTTCAAGAAGTGCCATATTTTCCTCTCAAGGGTCCTTTTGTTGTTGTTGCATGGAGCAGAAAATCTCTCTTTTTCTCCTCTCTCCTTCAGATGCCTGCACACTTTCTGCTACCCGGAGAAGCTTTTATGGGAGGGAAGCATAAATACATTTTTAAAAAGCAAATCAAACCCAGTATTTAACTTCAGACAAAAAACCAACAAAGCGCAGTTGCCTTCTTTGCTACTGACTATGAATGCCTTTTCCAAGTTTTAAATAAATACCTTTGTAATACTTTTGTTTCTTAACTCCCCTCCTTTCTGATAAGCATAGGTGCAGCTTTCAAAAAATAAGTGCAGAACCACTCGTTTTACAAAACCCACAAAAAACAACAACACCACAGGCTAAAATTATTATTATTTATAGCAATGCCAAAAGAAGTTATTTAGGGCTGCATTTATGACAAGCAGTGCTTCCAAAAGAACCTTGAAATCAGGAATGCTTTTTCCTTCCTTCTGAAAACCTACCCTAGTGGGGAGCTGCAGTGGAAAACACTGAAAGCCAGACACCTGTAAGACCGGAGAGATGTGTTTAACCTTTAGAACAGAAGCTTCTTCTTCTACCCCTGCTCCCGTATGTTAGATCTGGAAACATTCAGCACTGGGTATCTGGATAAGTAGGCGAAGGCACATGTCCCTTTACCCTGGTGTGCCTCCACCACTGGTTTGGAAAGCGGTGTGCGCAGCACGTCAATCACAATCCACATCTAGTCCTTGGAATATACTGCATTAGATCTGCTTCCCCACAAACTGAGAAAAGGAATGACTTAGCTGTGTTTTAAGCTGTGTTTAAGCAGCCACAATCTCACAGATAACCATTACCCCTTCTCCCTTGAACTAGAATTAGTACATTCCTGATAAACAGTATTGTGGAGCAGCAAAGTCACCCCAATAAGTTCCAGCCGTAGTTTGTGAGTGTCCCTCTGTATGTAAAAATATGTGTTAAATAACCAACCTAAAGTCTAGGGAACTGCTGCAATTAAACCCAACATACTGTAGCTAGCGCTAGAGGAGGGTGCCCAGCCATTAAGTATCTATTATTCCTTCTTCTCTCGCTCTCCCCAACTTCAGTGCCTTTTATGCGCCACTCTTTCAATTTTGGACTCTGCAAATTTCCTGGAGGAAGAGAAGCCCACAGCTTAGTTCCTTTTATTTATTTGTTGTTTGTTACATTTTTATCTGTCCCCTCCTCAAAGGAGCTTATAATCATAGAATTGTAGAATTGGAAGGCACCCTGAGGGTCATCTACTGTAGTCCAACGCCCTGCAACGCAAGAATCTCAACTAAAAAAATCCACGACAGATGACCACCCAACCTCTGCTTAAAAACCTCCAAGGAAGGAGATTCCACAACCTCCTGAGGGAGTCCACTCCACTGTCGAACAGCTCTCAGGGCTGCGTACATTCCACCACCAGCAGCATTTTCAGTTCATTTGGTTAACGGACAGTGAATGGCAAGAGGTTGCCCAGTGCGCTTTGTGGTGGAGTGTGGTCCTGTATGCAATGTAATTAGAAACTATGAGTCCTCCTACACAACATTTCCTAGAATCACTAGAGTAGTTTGAGGGCTGATGCCTTCAAATGAGTGGACTAGTTGGATTTTTCTCCTGTGTTTTCCCAGTCCAAGTCCAACACTCTAAGCACAGCTCCACAAACAAGGAATAAATCACTGCTGTGCTTCAGCCTGTTACCAAAATGCCTTTAAAATAACATGCGTTTAATTTCAAATACCCCCTCACACCCCACAATGTCTTCCAGCAGATCTTGGAAAGAGTTACAACTATTATTGTTAGTTGTGTTTATAACACTGGAATGGACCCAGCTTCCAAATGTTCATTTTTCTTCCACTTAGGATTTATGTTTTCTTCTATGTACTATGAAGCATGCAGGATAAATTAATCCCTTCTGTAATAACCACTTTCCAATTGGCGTAATAGCCAGTTATGCAACACTAAAGTTTATTGATGCAATGTAATTAGAAACTATTAGTCCTCCTACACAACCGTTCCTAGAGCCACTAGAGTAGTTTTAGGACTGTTACCTTCAAATGGGGTGGGATTAATTTTTTTCTCCAGAGTGATAAATCAGCTCTTCCCTTTCTTTCACATACACTTAAAGACAGTTTCAATTACTAAAAAGCAAAAAGGAGGAATGATGCAAAGAGGTAACATTCACTTAAATGGGTGGCAGGGGGCAGAACAAGTCAATTCTGTTGCCATTCTTGGGGCGGGAGGAACTCAACAACAAGGATAAAATGACAGCTGAATTGTGTACAACTCTTAATTGTGTACAGCTGGTGCATCTCTTTTTTCTACCCTCTCCCAAATATGGTGTAAAGAGGAAGAAAGCAAATTAAATCTCATCCTCTCAGACATTCCCAAACCGAGGTTGCTTTAGGAACCCCTAACACTTTGGATTTGTTTTTTTTAAAAAGTCAAGGACTTAAAGCTGAGGTGTGATTGTGTATATCCAAATTGCAGGGATTCACAAAGACTAGATCATAGCAAAACTCTCATTAATAGTATATTTATGTTTGCTTGTGTTTTATCCTCCCCCTTTTGTCTTCCATCTGTTTTACAAGATAATTCCCGCTTTAGTCCCACCTTTCTGTGTGCGTGCAAGAGACTGAAAGGGCAATTCTCTTGAAGTCAGAGGCAGAACTTCTATTGATTTTGTTGCTGTTGATGATTACTGCCTTTGATCTTAACTACATTACTGCGGGCTTGACAGCTTGAACCCTACAAGTTTGTTCATTTAACTCAAATGTGCAAACCTGGCTAGACTAGGAGCACACCAAAGCAGATGCTGTATTTGTTTGAAGAAAACAGAAATAACATCTCATTCATCCTGGAGTTGATTTTGCCTGCTTTTGTGTTCATATATATATATATATATATATATATATATATATATATATATATGAAGTTTACAGACATTCTTCTATTTTCTCTGTCTCCTTTTATGCTTTATCGGCTGCTTCCTTTCAAAAGTAGAGCTTAAAAATTGAGAACAGCCACACTCCTTACATGTCTGTCTATCTAAAGCCACGTTGTATAAAATAATGTAGTGATGCAAATGTTGTTCTTCCTCCCTGCACCCCCATTTTTAGGGTAACCCCCCCATCTATCCCATCATAATTATACGAATACAGGATGCTATGTTGCTGTGAACTAGCACTTGATCTCCATTTCCTTGTTGATTTTATAAAGCAGTCACTTGCTGGTGGTTTCCATAGTAACAAGTGAGCTTATTTTTTTCTCATATTCTTATGATCTCCTCTTCCCCTAACCATACAGAGAGTGTAGCATGAAATCACTGAAAATTCCACTTGTGCTATTTTATCCACTGCAGAAAAAAAAGTAAGGCACAGTTTTCAATCAAATTAGGAGAAACGTACAGTCTGAACGATCCTCCTCATTGAATCGATTTTTCTATATTGGATATACGCACAAACAAAAGCACACCGATGCAAGAATGAATTGCGAATACTTACACCTTTGGTTTCTGCGTTTGCTCTTGTACATAGTCATCCTGAAGAAAATCTGGCTATCCAAGAAACAATTCTCTCCGAGACGTAGACAAAAGAGTCAAGGCTGGGCTTCTGCTCTGCAGTGAGGCAGTTGCTCACTGACAGAAGGTAACCAGCAATCTCTCAGTGAAAAGCCGGGGTAATACCATTCTCGTCCAATCTTGGGGAGATATTGCTAGCTCCCTTGCCTCAAATGCTGCCTGGGGGTAAAATGAGCTCCACCCCCATTCCTGATAACGTTTAAGCACCTCTCCTGAAAACCCATTCACTCTGAGGAGACATAAATCAAGCCACGTTGCTTTAATGATGTAATAATCAGATATCATTTTCCTGAATGACCTCAGAGTGTTCTTCCTTTGGAAATCACAACTGACAAGGAAATGATCTGGAGTAAATAAGTGTACATGCAATTAAAAACTATTTTGTGGAGTGGCAGCAGAAAAAAAAGCTACTAAAAAGAAATAGTGTCAATTAAGTACTTATGTACTTATTGTTACACGTACCACAATCGCTTACCCTAAAGCAGAGCTTATTTTAACTTCTGCTGTATTGCTAATCATACATCATTCAGGATGGAAGGAAATAAAATAAAAGCTTTCTACTAAGCCAAATTAATGGGGGTGGGAGCTTGGTTAGTAAAGAGCAAGGGTTGAGCAAAATAAGTTGAAAAAGCAAGTCTTTCTAATGCCCTAGTGTCACTTCTGTCAGTGTTGATTCCCTCTTGTATAGCTTTAAAACACATTTCCTTAGGGTTCATACCCTAAGTTCAAGCTATCTGTCCATACAGCCGCTTTTCACTTCAGCTCTGTGCTCTAATTGTCTCTTAACTGGCTGTCATGGTGAGAGACCATATTCTGTGAGAACTACTAATAGTCATTATGTATGTTCAGCTCTCGACAACAATGCTTTCTTAGTGTTGCCAGAGCCTTTCCATATTGTCCACACACCTCCCATATCATCTGCTTGCAGCTGTCAGGACCTGGCAGCTAATGATGATGGGATCTGAATACCAGGACCAGCCTCCACCTTCCACACAAAATGGAGGGTGTTCTAGCACTTTGATGCACCAGAGAAATGTAGCTCCTAGATGTTGGAAGCCAAGCTTCCCTGCATCCAGATGAAATCCAAGGCAACATCATCAAACATTTTAGATCCCCTTTTCAGAAATCATCAGTGGTACCTCCACCCTTTTTGTTTTCCATGAAACTTCCTCACAGGAAACACCCCAACCCCCTCCAAACACAAATGTCCTCAGATTCCTAACTGCAGTGGGCTTTTGAGAATGCTGTGACTGACAACCACTTCACCAAAGTCTCCCTTGAAGCTCCTTGCTGAATGCCCTTCTTTGCACCACAACACCCCGCAGTCCTGCTCAGCAGAAGCCCTGCTGAAGCCTGGAAACGCCTGACCTCCCTGAGTCCTTGCATTTCTGCCTGATGGATGGCCTACTTTGGTCTGGGAATACCTGACTCTCCTCTGCTTTTCAGTTTAATCCATCATAGAGGATTCCCCCTTCTCCATCCAACTTAGCAAATTACAGAAATGTAACAAGACTTCCTCCATTCCCCATCATTCAGAATGCACTCTTGTCCCATCATTCAGAATGCACTCTTGTCCTCATTCCACTTTTTCAACCCACCCTTCCCCTTCTGGGATAGCTTTCTTACTTGCCCCTTTTATAAGTTAGGTTCTAAAGTCTCGGCTCCATTCTGGCATCCTTGCGAGACCCTCCACTACCTAGAACAGGGGTCCCAATTTACACATGGTAGCTCCAAATCAGGGAAGTGGCCTGCTCTCCACTGAGAACACAGTCAGGGGCTGTAGAGGGAAGAGGTTCTCCCAACACTGAACTAATCCACTTGCCCACTTGCCCACCAGTCGTGAGGGGATTACTCACCCAAACGCAGAATAAAGTTCAAACGTATGTCAGATACATATGGTCCCTGAGTAACATTAGTAGGCCCAGTGATTTCCTATGGTTGGGGGGAATCAGCCGTGGAATTACAGTGGTGCCCCGCAAGACGAATGCCTTGCAAGACGAAAAACCCGCTAGACGAAAGGGTTTTCTGTTTTTGCGTTGCTTCGCTAGACAAATTTCCCTATGGGCTTGCTTCGCAAGACGAAAAAGTATTGCGAGTCTTGCCATTTTTTTTCGCTCCCCCCCTTTTCTAAGCCACTAAGCCGCTAATAGCCTTTTAGCCGCTAAGCTGCTAAGCCTTTAATAGCCGCTAAACCGCTAATAGCGCTAATCCGCTAAGCCGCTAATAGGGTTGCTTCGCAAGATGAAAAAACCGCTAGACGAAGAGACTCGCGGAACGGATTATTTTCTTTAAAAAAAATAAAAATTATTGGTTTTTCACAATTTATGTAAACACAAACAATACACAATACACAATACAAACATACAAACACATAAACAAACATGTATAATTTCGAATCCTTTTTTCTTAAACCTTACTTCACCGACTTCCCCATACCTCCCCTTTCTGCATCCCAATTTCCAAATTAGTTTCAGCAAATCCTCCCCCTTAAGTGCGGAACGGATTATTTTCGTCTTGCGAGGCACCACTGTATTTGTATGCACCAGGACATTAAAGGAAGGAAACACACACACACTATTTGCATACAAATATGGCAGCAATTTGCCTCTGGAGGCTTCCCCTTCCAAAGGGGGTAGGCAGAAATGGGAATTTGGGCTATTCGCAGGCATGAACATGTGACCTTTCTATATGACATTTGGAATGTGCAATCACAAGACTTTTTATGTGTGTGAAGTTACTAGGCGCACTAACATTTGACTTTCGATTCAGATAGGTAGCCGTGTTGGTCTGATGCAGTCGAAATATATAATTATATATATTATTATAACTATAATTTTACCATCTGAAGAAGTATCTGAAGAATCTGGTATCTGAAGAAGTGTGCATGCACATGAAAGCTTATACCAGCGGGTGCAGAATGCTGCAGCGAGACTCCTTACGAGGTCTTCGCTGCGAGATCACATTCACCCGGTGCTATACCAGCTGCACTGGCTCCCGGTGGAGTACAGGATCAGGTTTAAGGTGCTGGTTTTAACCTTTAAAGCCCTATATGGCCTAGGACCCTCGTACCTACGGGACCGCCTCTCCTGGTATGCCCCACAGAGAAACCTACGGTCTTCAAATAAAAACATCTTGAAGGTCCCAGGCCACAGAGAAGTTAGGCTGGCCTCAACTAGAGCCAGGGCTTTTTCGGCTGTGGCTCCGATCTGGTGGAACACTCTGTCACAAGAGACCAGGGCCCTGCGGGACTTGACATCCTTCCGCAGGGCCTGCAAGACAGAGCTGTTCCACCAGGCCTTTGGCCAGGGCACAGCCTGACTCCCTCCCTCGGCAATCTTCGCAGAGCTCTGGCCCAATGGTTGCTAGTGGCTTGAATTAATTAATTTTTATAATGAATGATTTTAGAATGTTGTTTATGTTGTACTTTTGTACTGTTTTATTGTTGGTAGCCGCCCTGAGCCCGGCTTCGGCTGGGGAGGGTGGGATATAAATAAAATTTATTATTATTATTATTATTACCAAGAACAAACTTAGCTGGTCGTCTCTAAGGTGCAACTGGACAATTTTATTTTTTATATATATATTTGAATTTAGGTTGATTACAGAAAATGAAGTTTAAAACTGCTTCATGTATTCTCTATTGCTGGTGCGGACGTGGGCTGTTTTCATTCTGCACATGAACAGAATAATCTAAAACAGTAACAACCATCTCTCTGAAACCTTTGGGCAGGTAAGGTGGGTAATGTTTGTCAGTACAATTAATCTGTTTGAGCTATGTAACCGTTATGCACCTTTTGATTTTATTATATAATATATAATTCAAAGACAGCTCAACAATGTTGTCCTCCCCCTTATACATTTTTAGCCAGGAATACAATACAGTCCTGGGCGGAAGCAAACTCAACTCCTGATAATGGAACTGAACTGAGAGTTTCTACCAGTCTTGTTTTTAATGTTATCATGGGGGGGGGGGAATTAAAGTACTTTATATGCTTAAGATTGAATTTTGATTAGAGAGTTTTCTAGATGTTGTTATGGTAACAAAAGGATTAGTTTTTATCCCAAAGCAGACACATTAGCTTTCTGCCTTATATTACCTTTCTCAAAGATAACAGCAAAACCTAATTAATAGATTACTTCCAGGCAATATGACTGTAACCCACCCAGAGCAACTGTCGTGTATTCATTGCTAAAGCGAGTGGTGCTACTGCAGGTGTAGCGCATTATGACTGAACTACTGTGGTTTTAATTTACTTATTTAACAAAGTCAATATAATGTTTGATTGTAATGAAACACCCAAGTAGTTTACAAGGAATATTAAAATTATTATTCCAAAAACAGTCAAAAGATTCTAAAAATAATTGAAATTAACAGTGGACCAAAAAATTCTTACACGTCAATGTCTGCGTGTTTGGATAGGCTCGCCTAAACAAAAAGGTTTTAAGCTGGTGAGCAAAAAGTGTGCAGGCAACCCCTGATCTGTACAGGGGTTGCGTTCTGGGTCATCATGCGCATCGGTGGAGCATGCATAAGCCCACCCTGCCCCATTATGCCCCACCCCACCCTGTTCTACCCTCTTCTGGGTACAAAGTCGGCCCAGGTGTGCACAGTTGTAGGCAACTGACTAAATTCTCAGACACAAGAACCACTCATTCACAGTGCCTCCATTTTGCCAGGGTTCAAGAACAGTTTATTTTCCCTCATGCATCCCACCACCGCTGCTAGACATCAGCCCAGAGCCAAAAGGCCCCTCCAGAGCTAGGTGTTATATAGAACCAATGCTGAGTGTTATCTTATCTTGATAGCAGCTTGCTCCAAAATTCCTAATGGCTGCTCCCAGCAGCTTCATATGGATATTAAATAGTGTCATGGATAAAACACTACAGTGTGGCACCTCACATCATCACCACTAGCAGGCTGAAAAGCATCCTCCCTGGACACATTCCCATAGACAGGACTGGAAGCATTGTAAGACCACATCTCCAATGATCATTCCACAGAGCCAGTCCAGGAGGATACCATGGCCACTGGTATTGAAAGCCGCAGAGAGATCAAGAAGCAGGAACAAGGTCACACTACCCCTTGTCCCACTCTCTGCAAAGGTGATCCATCAGTGATCAAAACCAACTCAGTTTGATGGCCAGCCATGGGTCTATTTCCTGCTGCACTTGGGAGTTCCCTGGGCTGTGGGACCCAGGACCTCAGATCCGGCCTTAGCTACACCAATGATCAAAAGCAACAAGCAAAGTGTGTGTGTTGGGGTATGAAACTGGATGGCAGAAGTGGTGAGGTGCAATGTGTGTGTTTATCCCTGTGTTTAATTATTTTCTGCCTGAGCCATTTTTCTGACTCCCTTGCCCCAAGATTTTGCCCTCTAGAGCTCTTCTGCAGAGGAAAACATACAACAGATTCATCAAATGGTGTTCTCTAGGTGTTGCTGGGACTAGCCATTCAGCCCCAGCCAGCACGGTCAATGGTCAAGTATAATGTGGGTTCTAGTCCAGGAATATATTGAAGGCATGTTGGCTATCTCTAATGTAGCAGATTGTGTGTGTGTGTGTGTGTGTGTGTAGGCGGGGGGGGGGGGATGTTAGATACCCAGTACACCAGCATCACTGCTTTGTGGAATAAATCAAAATCTCATGAGACTTAATCATGGGTATTCCACATAATATGCAATTTGTCCATCAGCTCAGATCATCCGTGAGTTTTTATCACTTAAAGAAATCTGAGAGGCGTTCTACCCCAATTGCTGGCACTACAAGCAATGGGGAGATTTACAAATGACTTCAATAGGTTCTCCTCAGCAGGATCTTGATAGGCCAATAACTACCAAAGTTGCTTATTTTTCTCTCCAAGTGAGGTGGCAGCTTACTATCCTCATATGAGTCGTGGGAAGGTCCAAGCTTTAAGGCAGTGCGCCATGATGAAAGTAATCTACAGGTTTCAATTTCATTGCAGAAGAGATAGTCCAGCCACCAAACAAAAGAAGGATAACCTCAGTCTTAAAACACATGTTTGGGGGAAATTCGAGCCACAGCTAATATAACTCCTTAGATCTCAAGGTAAAGGATGGAAACTGAGGAGTTTTAAAATACCAGAAGGAATCCTTTTGAAGCCTGGGCACAAAGGAAGATAATTTAGTGGAGTCAAATCAATTCCAAGGGTGGGTAAATGTGTGCCAAGAATTTTAAGTAATGAGGTCATATTAGGTCATGCCTCATGAAACCTTGTGGACTGTCACCCAAAAGATGCAGATACAGATATTCAGCTCACTTAAACATGTAACCTCTCTTTTGAAAGATCATCAGCTAACCAGGTATACCTAAGTCTCTAATGCAATGAAATATGGTAATTTTACAGGTCACATTCTTCTCCTTGCTTTAAAATTAGGACGTGTGGTATAAATGACTCATAGCGTTTTAGGATGATTGTTTCACTAAATCAGTATCTATAAATTTATCTGTAATCTTCTAGGTTCACAGGGGTCCTGCATATATCTGAGGTACTCAGCATCTTCTGCCTGCTCTACACAGTCTCTTCACACTGTGTAGTATAATTCCTGAAGAGACAATCTGCTCAATTCTGCCCGGTTACCAAAATGGCTGATTAATGTGCTTCACACCTTTTCTGACTGCTGCACATACACAGAATATTCAGCCTCCCTTTAGAGTGGCCTCTGGGTATGGGGATTTCTGCTCCTTCCTCTCTACATATTCATATGGTTTTAAAAAGAATTCCTGATTTCCACAGTGATGATAAATTAAAACATCTAAGCACTTGATGCTGGACGTTTAGTTTGAGAGTCCAAGGCAGGATGCATGGAAAATGCTCTTTAAAGAGCACAATTTCACCAAACCTGTTATTTTCATTTCATTCATCATTGGCTACACAATTTGATCAGAACAGCAAGGATATTGCATTGCAATTCCCACCCTCAAAAAGTTTCATGGGGTTTACATCGTTTCCTTCTGGAAACTGCTGCCACAAAATTGTTTTAACTGGTTTTAACATTGTTGCAATCCACCCTGGGGTCTCGTGGTAAGATATTATAATACGTAACACCTCCAGGCTCAGAGGCAGTCTATACCACTGAATACTAGATGCTGGTAATCAGCACTTTAGGCACGGGCATTGTTGTGTTCATGTTCCTGGTTGCTGTTAAAACTCGGAAGCCTGTGAGCACTTTCTGAAGTCCTTTCGCATGCTACTAGGACCAGTCTCTTCACCTCTGAACTTCTTCAGTGATGCACAACTTAGCAGAGTAGTGCAGCTTTTCCTAGGCAAGGATCGAGACTGCTCAGTCAGGTTGACGATCAGGAACAAAGCTGACGACTAGTAACTTGATTTTGCAGTTTATTATATACGGCAGTAAACTCACAAGCTATATATACAAGTTACTATATACAGACATGAACTTTATCACTCTCCAAGCACTCCAGAATACTACTAACTAGCCCAACAATGTCATAGGTCATGCTGCCTATATGAGAGACCTCAGCCAATCACCAAGCTGTTACTAGGTCCTCTTATCTCCAGGCTAATTTCTCCCGCGCTCTGTCTCCCTAGCCTGTAGTCAAAACACTAATTGCTCACTTGCCAAGCTGCATGTAGACTATGAACTACAACTTCTGTTTCTAATGTTCCTTTTACACTGCATCATCTGTTGCATTGTAGAACTGAGGCTTTTGGATCGATATATTGCCATGTCACACTAAATTCCATTCCCACTAGTGGTGCAGTGTGACACAACAGCCACCATCACTGGACACGATGCCACCCTTTTATGTGCACTCATGCTTCTGTTACCCCCTAAGTCATCCATAGAAACTGTTGGAAAGAACTGTATGCCAGAATACCATCCCAAATTTCATCGCATGAACAGCAGCGGCATGATGAACACGGTGTGAAAATGACAGAACAAAACTCCCATGATTTTCTGGGTTAATGAGATTGAAACGGATTCCGCCCCACATCCCCCACGGAAGCAATTAATATGGGAAACTTCCACTAGATTTTCCAGAAGCGGCTTTTACATTGCGTGATAGATCACATAAAATGCAAAAATTATCAGGTAAGGAAACATCAAGAAAATGGAATGAAGCGCTGTCCGAATGCAGCCTTGGTTAGCCACTGTATCTGAAGAAGTGTGCATGCACACGAAAGCTCATACCAAGAACTAACTTAGTTGGTCTTTAAGGTGCTACTGGAAGGAATTTTTTTATTTTGACTCATGGAAAACAAAAAGGGTGGAGGTACCACTGATGATTTCTGAAAAGGGGATCTAAAATGTTTGATGATGTTGCCTTGGATTTCATCTGGATGCAGGGAAGCTTGGCTTCCAACATCTAGGAGCTACATTTCTCTGGTGCATCAATGTGCTAGAACACCCTCCATTTTGTGTGGAAGGTGGAGGCTGGTCCTGGTATTCAGATCCCATCATCATTAGCTGCCAGGTCCTGACAGCTGCAAGCAGATGATATGGGAGGTGTGTGGACAATATGGAAAGGCTCTGGCAACACTAAGAAAGCATTGTTGTCGAGAGCTGAACATACATAATGACTATTAGTAGTTCTCACAGAATATGGTCTCTCACCATGACAGCCAGTTAAGAGACAATTAGAGCACAGAGCTGAAGTGAAAAGCGGCTGTATGGGCAGATAGCTTGAACTTAGGGTATGAACCCTAAGGAAATGTGTTTTAAAGCTATACAAGAGGGAATCAACACTGACAGAAGTGACACTAGGGCAGACCAACACGGCTACCTATCTGTAATTGGTTAGCCACTGTGAGGGAAATGGATGCTGGATTACATGGAGATTTGGTCTGATCCACTAGAACTCTTCTTATGTTTGTCTGAAATGTGCCACATGGGCTGACCCACTAAGCTTTGATTTGGTATTTTGACTAGTAGGGATGGAACCTGAGATCTTTTGCATATAGTGTATGCATTTTATCATTGAGCTACAGTGGTTAAGTGTGCTTAGCACGGTAGCCTTGTAAATTATATTTACTGGTCTGTAATGGAATGGGTCTTGACTTTCTTATGACTGTGAGAATCTCTCTGGACTTCCAATCACCACATGGTGTTAACCTTGAAATATACGCGGCCATATGCAGCCTTTATGCAGCATATTTTAACTGGAGAGGTTATGCATGCATATCATTACTTGTACCCTCCTTCCTCTCCTCATCACATTTAGTTGCAATTATCCACACTGATGAGCTCTTTCACCAGAGCTGAATTAAGCTGCAAACGATATCATTTTGCTGTTCATAGACCAAAGCCATCGCAGAACTCCATCTCAAATCCATATGCCTTGTTCCTGTGTGTCTATAGAAAGTTCAGAGAAAAAAATCCCAGTGCTGCATTCAGGCTGTCTCCAAGTCCCAGCGGGACACAATTTCAACATAAATAAATACACTTGTGAATCTGTGACTGACAAAACAGATAGGCTTAAAATTATTATGTTTTGGCTTCTGCCTCAGTCAGTAAAATAACTGCATTTCAAACCTGGCACTGGGTACTGGCAACAGTACAACTATTGTCAGAACTGTCCCTACTGTTAGGTAGATGGAGGCAGCCGCCTTAGGCAGTAGCATCTGAGGAGCAGGCAGTGGTGGCAGTGAGGCGTTGGGCTGTGTGTTCCTCTTGGCTTGACCTGTGGCCCCCTAAGCTAGACTGCTGCCTTCAGGTGTGGTGGAGCCCTCACCCCAGCATTGAAATAAAAATTCAGCTGCCAGTTGTGCACACGGCTTCTGTACATAAGGTGGTGTTCAACTAAGTTTTACTTAGAGTAAGCACATCAAAATGAATGAACATGAGTAACTTAGGGCCATTAATTTCAATAGGGGCTACGTGAGTGGAAATAGCACACATGGAATGAGGATCATCCCGTTTTGTCCTTTGCTTCAGGCAGCAAAACCTCTTGGGCCAATTATGACCACTGTAATCCTCATGGCAAAGGCAAAAGTGGAGAGCACATTATTCACAGCAATCCCAAACAGAAAACTTCCAGCATTTGCTTGCCGCCTTTTTATTTTTTTATAATAATTTTTTATTGATTTTCCATACAATTATACATTTTTATCCAAAATACAACCAATTGTCTCTTTTTTGAACTTCCTTCAGCGTCTCTGACAATCATCCGTATTTATAACTTTAGTTACACATTCCCTTCTTTCCGCCTTTTATTTTTAATTGGTACACAGGTCAGCAACCGATGCTTGTTAAAATCCCGCTCATCAGCTGCTTAGAAGGGAAGATTATTGTGGAGAGAAGCTGTATTTTGTCCCCTGATTCTCAAATGGATGATCAATATTAACCTTTTGTAAAGGGTTTTTGGCTTCTGCCTCAGAGGGTAAAATAACTGCATTCCAAACCTGGCACTGGGTACTGGCAATAGTACAACTACAAAAACCATAGAAGCAGGACACATGATGGCAACATCTCAACTTAGGCCAGATTTACACTATACATTTAAAGCAGGATGATACCACTTCAATCACCCACGGCTTTCCTCTAAGAATACTGGGGGCTTGTGTTTCTTAAGGGTGCTGAGAGCTGTTAGGAGATATCTACCGTATTTTTTGCCCTATAGGGCGCACAGGCCCATAGGGCGTACCTAGTTGTTGTTGTTTTTTGGGGGGGGAATAAAGGGGGAAAAAATATTCCACCCCCAACCCCCCAGCTTCCCCCAACCCCAGCCCCCAGAACAGGCTGCTATCCGCAAGCCTTGGGAGCCCAGCGGGAACTCCTGCCGGGCTCCCAAGGCTTGCGGAGAGCTGCCCGAAGCCCGGCGCACCCCAGGCTTCGGGATGCAGGCTGCTATTTGCAAGCCTAGGGAGTTTCGGGCTGCAGGCTGCTGTCCGCAAGCCTTGGGAGCCCGGCGGGAAGCCTGGAGAGTGAGAGGGGTTGGTGCGCTCTCCAGGCTTCAGCTTCAGCGAAAGCCTGCATTCGCCCCATAGGATGCACACACATTTCCCCTTCATTTTTGGAGGGGAAAAAGTGCGTCCTATAGGGCGAAAAATACGGTATTCCCCTCCCAGAGTACAATTTTCAGAGTCTCCTGGGGAAAGGGATCAATAGTTAAACTACTCTGGGAATTGCAGCTCAGAGAGGGAAATAGGGTCTCACTGTTGTCTACTTTCCATGCCAAAGGGTCTCTAATTTTCCAGATCAGCACCTGATACCCATCATTTTAACTGGAAATGCTATAAGTCGAACCAAGATCTTTCGAATCCAAAGCAAGTGCTTTACCCCTGAGCAATGGTCCCTTAGCACCTAAAGGCAGCTCATGAGATAAAGCCTAATTTCTCTTTTAAGGTCCATGTGATCAGCAGCAATGTAAATGAGATTCTACTGCTAAAAGATACCTATCTAAACTGTCTCAAATACTCAAATTCAAGCAGCATGGAAAAATAAACCACCAAAATATTGGAAGCCCCCTCCCTGCTTGTCTGGTGTGATTTTGTATAACCCTGTACTGAAAGAAGCATTAGTAGAAAATGAGGGTAGCACCTACAGCTAAGGATGGCAGGTGCTGGTGGAATTTGATTCAGTTTGCATTTAAAATGTAGCCTGCCTAATCTGTACTTTCAAAAACAACATAGAAATGGAAACACTGCCATCCTTTGAAATTTGCACTTCTATGAATTTGTCAATGAAGTTTTCCAGTCAAGTACTGTGTACAAAAATGCATATCCTAAAGTAAGGTGTACACATAAATGCACACATTAGTGAAAATAACATATAGACATGCATAAATGCATAATAGGAAGTGAAGTTGCTTTGCAAAAATATGTATATCTGGTAAAATTGCATACAAGAATGCATACATTAGGATAAAATTGAACTGAAATATTAATGAATTTTCGGTAGGGCTCAAAACACACACACACACAAACCTGATATGGAGAGATGAATTTAAGATTGGAAAAATGACAAATTAGTCTACACTCCCTAAAGGCCACCCTTGCAGCATTATATTAGGCATCCAGCCAATCTCAATGCTTTTATCTGTTTTACCATTTGCCTAATCAAAGTCCCTATAGTCCACTTCAGGGTGATAATGTGATTGTTTAAAGACAAAACATGTCAATGGATGTAAATTACTTCAAAATATCAGAGCCCTAAAACAGCAGCAGCAGCAGGGATAGAAGCACTCAAGCTTTTGAGAGTCTCAATCTTCCATAGATGGAGGATGGATCTTTCACGATAATAGCTATAGCTTTAGAATACTAAAACTGCAATCCTATACCCACTTACCCAAATAAAGCTCTACTGAACTCAATGGGACTCAGCTCTGAGTAGCTGTACACATGCAAGTATGTATATCTAGTTATTTTTTTCCAGGAAATTTTTTTTTGAAAGGTTGTACATTAATTCATGGCTGAAAGTGGCTACAGTCTTTCCCCAAGCATTTACACTCTTATTACCACTAAACACTTCTTGGGGTCTGTCTGCAAGTGAAACATTTCAAAAATGGAATATTCACAGCAATGATAACTGCTGGAAGAAAAGGGATTACAGCTGCAGAGAAGATGGGAGAAAGAAACAGTGAAGGAGATAGAAAAGAGATTCCAGTGAAGAGGATCACAATTTGTTTAGGAAGGACAGTCTTGGGTGCTGTATGAAAGGACTACAGGAGACGCATTTTGTCATAGCTCCCAAGCATCTCAAAAATTAATTCAAGGATCCTAGTATACACCTAGGACAAAAGTATGGAGAGGAACATCTGCATGCTTCTTTCATCAACGGATATTTCCTAGAGAGGGTATTATGCACACATGCATACGTAAAGCCTGAAGCACCCTCCACTCGGCAACCAAAGCGTGAAGGCCAATCAAAACGTACCATTTCCAAGAGCTTGATTTTGACACTTAGAATTAATGACCGATTCTGCAGTTGGCTTCTAATTAGAGAAGTGAGCAATTCAGTTTGACATGAATGATGAGAAAATCTCAGGCAATTTTAAAGGCCTCAGTAGGCTTCAGCGTGAACTAAGTGCCCCAAATACCCTGGTTTTCCACTTGTTTGTCCAAAGTTTGTTTCCTGCAAAGTATTTGTCTGGCTCTAGTGGATTCTGCCTTCTACAACTGGGTTGCAAACAAGAGCAGCTGCAGAGGCCTTTGGGGAGGGGGGCGGGTGTGTGCCAGTGCTTGCCTCCACAGTTTGCTTGCAAGCCATTTCAAGGCTCTTTACAGAACCACCATTCCTCTAGCTTATTTCTCTAATTTTAACCCTTTGTCTTATTAGGAAAGCTAAACCTCTGCTGTATTTTAAATAGCTCTCACTGTTGGCTGCTTCAAGTGAGTTAAATTTCACCATCTCCTCTTCCATCTTCTTCTCCCCCTCCTCCCCTGGACTATTTTCCTCTCAAGGTCAGTTCCATACTCTCACTTTCACAGACATCTATAGTTTCTTTGTGGTATGCTAGGCCCTTAAGGCTACTGTTTTCGAATCATTACTTTAATTGAACAGACAGCTTCCCCTTCCCCTAGTCTCAGCCAGAATTCTTCCCCCTCCATTTACCCTGAACAATTTTACTGCATCTCAGCTTTGCTATGTGTTTCTGTGCATGTTTTTAGAACTGATAGCTTTAACTCCTTAAAGGACTGTTGTTAAGTGTGTTGCTTCCCAAAGTCTGGCCAAGCAATGTCAGTTTCGCATAGTTAGTAAAATAAACATGCAAATTCTCCTTTCGAAGCAATAAAAGTACTTAGGATTTATATTTGCGTGTGTAGGTCCCCAGGCCACCCCTCAAATAATTTCACACATCACACGTAATTTTAGTTTTGGTTTTTGGACACTATTTTGGCCACAACTTTATTAAAATACAAAATCAGTGAGTGGTTGTTTAGACATTGGTTATGACTATCTGCCCCCCTGCCTGGGACAGAACTGACATTCTGAGCTCTGATCAGAAGCCAGTAGAAGGGAAAGTCAATGTTGGGGATCATTTGAGCTGAACATCAGTCCCACGCTGCTCACACAACCAGCTCCCCAAGGCTTGCCGGCCCTGGTCCCATGACAGGGACTGGACGAAATCGTGGCAAGCCCCAGGATTCGTTTAACGGAATTCCCTTCAGCACAATAGGAGTGGCAGGCACAGCCTATCCTGACCCCTCCACCACCAGCTTTTTATAACCAATGCCTAACCGCAACCTTACAAGTTGTGACGAATTGCTAAGTAGTAGGCAAAAACCAAATGGCAACAGCCAATCAGCCAAATGGCAAAATTCCTACTAGGCCCCTGCACCAAGGCAGACGACCCCATGACAGGCAAAGCAAGGTCAACCGGAAAACAGGGTGGGCGGGCGGGTGATCCGATGCACTTTGCAAAAGAGAAAGGAAAACCAGAGTGCCCCAATATTTAAAGACTATGGTCCCACCCACCAAATTTGCAACATACAATTTGCCCCAGCAACCCGGTTATCCAATCAATGCACCAGGCAACAACCATTAACCTACCTGGCAACATAGGGCTGGCCCAGCGGTCCACACCTCAACACACGCTCTCATTTAATTAGAGAACGCGCTTTGTCGTACTTGATTACAGGAACCCTTGAGGTGCCAAATATGGAAGGTGCCCAAACATAAAAAGATCTTGTTTAAACATGAGTGTCGCAGTGACATATGAGAATTGCAGGCTTGTGTGCATAAACTGGACATTGCGAAGCTTCCAAGGTTACTATTTAAGTTCAGAAAGAGTTTTTGAGTACAATTCTATGCAAACATTGAACTTTAATGCCACATATTTCTGAACCGATAAGCATAGGATTTGGCTGTTAATAAATCTTTAATTCCTCTTCAGTGAATTATGCCATATATCTTTAATGTGCAATACATATTTAATCTTTATCTGGTTTCCCCACAATTGGCACTGATGGCCCATATTTTGGAAAGAAAGAAAAATTAGCTCAGAATGTGTATTTAGATATGCATATGCTATATGTGTGTGTGTTTCTAATCTGTAATCAGCATACCTTAGTGACTACATTTTAAGAACTGATATGCTAAGTGAAAACAAAAACACAACTTAATATGTAAAGTTGTGAGAATCTTTCAAAAGCTTTTAGGATGCGTAAAGTGTGAGATGTAAAGCATCTGATTAAACGTCAAGACTCTTTCATTCCTCATAAGCAAAAAGAAAAAAAGTATTTGCATGCTAATTTCTCAGAGCTTTAAAAGCCAGAGTTTATTATAATCCTTTTTTAAGATGCAGCAATTTAAAATAAATATCTCAATTATCCTGCCAACTTATTATGCAAAACTTTATTCAAGTTTTCTCTGGGTATCAGCTGCATTTTAGCAATTTGAAAATAAGTTGTTACTTAAAACTGCACAGTTTACTTATTCCACCTGTAGCTTTCAAGTTTTAATTTCCAAGGAGCCCTGATGTACCTTGGAATGTTATGAATAGATCTGCAATGAAAAGGTCAGTCGAAGAGGACAATCAACCATAGATGACATCTTGCCCAATGCTACTGATCTTTTCCTGAAGATTGCAGCCTAAGAGGTGTTGGGTCTGTTAGTCATTCTGTGAAGGATAGCTGTGTTTTGGTTCACTTTTTGCAGGCATGTCCAAGACACTGATCGCGATAGACTTGGACACCCTGGGACTGATATTGGTCGATTGCAGGCTCCTCCTCCTCCTCCCTCTGAAGCTGGCTTGCCTTCTCGGGGGTTAGAGCTCCAGTGGTGGGGAGAGGGGGGAGGCAGGAAATGAAAAGCTCCGCACCTGCTCGCCCGCTAGTTCAAATACAATGAAAGCAATAAGAAAGGAGTCCTTCCCCAAACAGTGAGGAAGGCAAAGAACAAAACACATGGGGGAAAGCCCCCTTAGTGCTCCATGAGTTTGAGGGAGGAAAAGGTTTTAACGCAACAGTAGGGGAAGGAGAGGGAGGATGGAAGTGGCATGCTGACACGAAGTCAGCTGCGATTTAAAGCAACAGTAGGGCAAAGACGGAGAAGCCGGCACACTTTGACTGGCTCCTCAGATCTGTGTAAAGGAATATAAAAATATAGTTTGACTTTTCTCACTTGTTTAGTTACTTGTCCATCTAACAACTATTTGGATTTGACATGATGCTATCCAAACATAACTACAGTCATACCTTGGGTTACAGCCACTTCAGGTTGCGTTTTTTTGGGTTACGGACCACCGAAACCCGGAAGTACCGGAATGGGTTACTTCCAGGTTTCGGCGGTCGGGCATGTGCAGAAGCGCTAGATCGCAACCTGCGCGTGTGCAGACGCGGGTTGTGAACGCTGCGGGTTGCGAACGTGAATCCTGCACAGATCACGTTCACAACCCGAGCGTCCACTGTACTGTATCTGTGAAATAAAGATCCACCCATTCATCCATTTATGTGTATCTCTATCTATCTATCTATCTATCTATCTATCTATCTATCTATCTATCTATCTATCTATCTATCATCTATCTACTATCTATCTCTATCTTAAATGACTTCGGAGGGTGGTACATCACTGTCAGTTTTTGATACTGGATTGTAGATCACACCCTACTCAAAGTTGGACGTGCCTGACTTATTGGTTCAGAAAGTAATTATGATAATAATGATAATGATAATAATGTTGCTATGATGTTACTTTTCCCTCCAGAAAGGTGAAGGGGAGCTCATCCACACTTTCCGCTTGCCTTGCTGCTTGCCCCTGGTGAAAACCTGCTGTTCACTGCTGAATCAGAGCAAACATCAATCAGGTTTTCTCTAGATTGACATATGCTCCAATTTAGCGTTAAAGTAGTTTTTCTGGTTGAAAGTGATGGGGCAAAGGGAAATCGATTTGGACCCATGCCTAGAAACTAAGGGACAAGCAGAAAACTGCTTGGACCCATGCTTTCTAGGCACAGGACAAGTAAAAGTGTGGATGAGTCCTTAAGTTGGATCACCTGAAAGTGGAAATGGATAGAATAGTCCCTCCCAATCCTAGTGAGCGGGACACAGCCAAAGAGGTCCAGTGAACCAGTCCCAGCTCATTGCATAAGCCCTTTGATGCTTGGATAGTGCTAATAATTTTTGCCAAATTGTTTCTTATGTCCCCAGTTGAGATCACATGCAGGAGTCTATTTGCAAAGTATTACGTTCAGATCGTGCAGTCAGATGCTTTCTGCTTTTAGTTACCTGCCTGTGTGTTTGGTTGACACGCTTTGCTAGGCATTTTTAATTAAATGCCTTTTACTTCCTGCCTCACTTTCATTTGGGAAGGACTTTTCAATAATTCTGCAGACACCCGCTGTCAAGTTTGGGTTTCAGAGCACCCTTGTTCATAAATCATTCTTCAGTTAGTTTGACACCTCAGTACTTTAACTTTGCTATATAGCAGCCAACCCAGTCTTAGCACACAATGTGTTTGACAGCCTGAGTCTAAGACAAGTGCACGAGAGCAAAATTCACAATGCAGCACAGCTACAGAAAAAGCAGTGCGATGCCTCAAAAAGGGTGTCTTTGGGGTCCAAGGCAGCCACATGTTTCTTGAATAGGAGCTCTGCATGCCAACTGGCAAAACATACTTTCAGAAGCAGTTTGCTTTGTAGCATGGTGTTAAGTCGTGGGTTGACATAGCAGCCGGCACAGCGATTTCTTCAAGTAGCTCTTTATTATGGTAAGCTGGAATAGAACTGACTGCAACAGCTCAGCCGGCCTGTATTTATAGGCAGCCGGCTGTCAACATTGTAACCACAACAGCCCAGAGTTCCCGCCTAAAATAACTGCCGCGGACCTGAGTGAAAACTATCTACAGACCTGAGTGAAAACTATATACAGTATCCCCCTGTTGGCCCAGGGTGAAACTACACTACATAACACCCCTCCCCACCGAGATAAGGCGTTAGTTACAATCGTAATGGTTTCCTTATATACAGCACTACGCGTAATGGTTCCATTAAGCACAAAAGCATATCGGTTACATTCCCATACTTAGACCAACAGTGATACCTGTCCAACAACATAGTCCTTTAAATAAGTTGGGCGCTTGGAAACTCTGCCAGACCGCCGGGGACTGGTAGCCAAGTCCGGAGAGCCACACAGTTCTCGCTGAGGCTGTGGTGCGACCCTAGGTGGCGTTGGAACCAACTCCCCTGGATCCGCTGCTGTGGGTGGAGCCTCCGCAAGTGGAGTGGTCTGAGTCTGTTCTGCAACGGCTTGGTTCGGCTCCACACTGGCAGTTTGCGAGGGAGGTGTAGGTGGGGCCTCGCCATCTGTACGTGTCTCTTCTGGAGCCGCAAGCGCAGTTGGGGGCACCTCGGTAGTGTCCAAGTCCCCAACCCTGCGCCTAAGCTGGTCTATGTGCCGTCGCCACAAGCGTCCGTCTTCGAGTGCCACCTGGTACGAGCGAGGTCCAGTGACTCCCACTACTGTGGCTGGCACCCAAGGGATGTCCCCCACATAGTTCCGGGCAAAGACCTGGTTTCCTGGGACAAATGACCGTGGTGCGTTGGCACAGCCTGGGGGTTCAGCCACGGCAAAGTCTGGGTGTAGCCGGTCGAGCGGTGACCTGAGGCGGCGACCCATAAGCAGTTCAGCAGGACTCCTCCCTGTGGCCGCATGAGGGGTGATGTGTTGCACGAACAAGTATTCGGCGACCCGCTCATGCCAGTCTCCCCGGTCCAGGCACGCCAGTGCCTCTTTTGTCGAGCGCACCATTCTTTCCGCTTGCCCGTTGCTGGATGGATGAAAAGGTGCCGTTAGGGCATGGCGGATGCCCAGTCCCAAAAGATACCGCTCAAACGTGCCTGACGTGAACTGCGGTCCGTTGTCAGAGACAAGGACATCAGGACACCCATGCGTTGCAAACAGGCCTCGCAGCACCCGGATGACAGCTTCGGTAGTGGTGGAGGGCATCAGGGCGACCTCCAGCCATTTGGAATAGGCGTCCACCACTACCATAAAGGTCCGGCCGTGAAAGGGGCCAGCCAGATCGATGTGCACCCTCGACCAGGGTGTCTTTGGCGTCTCCCAGGTGTGTCCCTTAGCTGCCGGTGGTGCAGGCCTCGACTCCTGGCACGCTTGACAGGCGGACACCCAGGCAGTGATGGCATCGTCCATATTAGGCCACCAGACGTAACACCGAGCCAACGCCTTCATTTTGACAATTCCCGGGTGGCCAACGTGCAGAGCCTCCAGGACGCGCTGACGGAGTCCCTGGGGAATCACGACGCGGTCTCCCCACAGCAGGCAGCCACGATGAGCTGAGAGTTCATGTTGTCTGGTTGCGAAGGGCTGGAACTCCGATGCAAAAGGCCCTTGTGGCCACCCCCTCCACACCCAGTTGAGCACCCGGCTGATGGTGCGATCCTGGGCAGATGCGGAGGCCACAGTGGCAGCCGATACAGGCGCTGCCGGAAGATCCTCAATCAGAAGGAGCGATGAAGCTGGAGCCGGGTCTTCCACAAATGCTGGAAGAGGGCAACGGCTGAGGGCGTCGGCATGGCCCATCGATTTCCCCGGGCGATGGATGAGCCGGTAGTGGTAGGCAGCCAGGAAAACAGTCCATCGCAGCATGCGTGGTGAGAGGACCGGTGGAGTTGGACGATCACCGGCGAGGAGGCCCAGGAGTGGCTTGTGGTCAGTGATGAGGTCAAAAGTCCTGCCATAGAGGTATTCATGGAACCTCTTCACTCCAGCCACAAGTGCCAATGCCTCCTTGTCGAGCTGGCTGTAATTCCGTTCCGTCGGAGATAGTGTTCTGGAAAAGTAGGCGAGCGGTGCTTCTCTTCCATCTGGAAAACGGTGACTAAGGACAGCACCGATGCCAAAAGGTGAGGCGTCGCAGGCAAGGACCAGCGGCCTGGATTCACTGTACTGTACCAGCACACTGTCTGAAGAAAGGAGAGCCTTGACCGCGTTGAAGGCCGCCGTCTCCCGATGACCCCAGGCCCAAGGCGTCTTAGTGCTAAGGAGTCGGTGAAGAGGCTCAGCCACTGTGGCTTTGTGGGGCAGGAACATGTTATAAAAGTTCAGCAGCCCCAGGAATGCCTGCAACTCCGTTTTGTTCTTTGGGGTGGGGGCCTGCTGGATAGCGCGGATCTTGGATGTGGTTGGATGAAGACCGGAGGCATCGATAAGATAGCCCAGGAACTCTACCTGTGGAACGGCGATCTGGCACTTCTCCCTCTTTACCTTGAGCCCGGCCTCCTGGAACCTGGTCAGCACGGCACGGAGGCGCTCGAACAGCTGCTGGTGTGAGTCTGCAGACACCAAGACGTCATCAAAATATGGTACCACGCCCGGAAGCCCTTGCAGGAGACGCTCCATAAGGCTTTGGAAGATGCCAGGAGCCACACTCACCCCGAACTGCAACCGGCGGCAACGGAATGCCCCCCGGTGGGTGACGATCGTCTGGGCTTCAGCAGTGGCATCATCGACTGGCAGTTGTTGATAGGCTTGGGCAAGGTCCAGCTTAGCGAAGACCTTACCCTCACCCAGGGAATGCAGCAGGTGTTGGACAACAGGAACCGGATAAGCGTGCTGCTGAAGTGCCTTGTTGATCGTGCACTTGTAGTCAGCGCAGATTCTCACCGACCCATCTGGCTTGACAGGCGTGACGATGGGGGTTTCCCACTTTGCGTGGTCAACCGGCTCCAAAACTCCTTGGGCGATCAGTTTGTCCAGTTGTTCGTCCACCTTAGCCTTGAGAGCAAAGGGAACCCGGCGTGGCTTTAGCTTGATGGGGGCGACTTGTGGATCAAGGCTAAAGGAGATGGGCGTACCTGTATATTGGCCCAAGGTGCCGTCAAAAACCTCGGCAAAGTCTTTGACCAGACCCTCAGTCTCTGCGTTAGAGATGCAGTTGATGCCGGTGACTTCCAGGCCGAGGGCATCAAACCAGTCTAGCCCTAGGAGGCTTGGCCGCTGACCTTTGACCACCACCAACCGGAGCAGGCCCGAAAAATCCTTGAAAGCGATCCGGAACCGGCCAACGCCTACCACGGGAATGTCGTTTCCCTGGTAGTCTCTCAGGTGTACGCGGTGAGAGTCGAGTTGCCTTTTGGACACTCTGGGTACCAGTCTTTTGATGGTGCTCCATGACACGATGGACAGGGCAGACCCGGTGTCGATCTCCATGTCACATGGAGCTCCTTCAATGAGCACCGTGACGTTCAGCTTGCGTCGCGTAGGCGAGTCGGTTTGGCCAATCGTGGTTCCAGACGGGCAGCGGCAGTTGGTGAGAGCGAAACAACTTTCCTTGGCAGACTGGAGTGAAGACTTGGACTTGCGAGTCGATGAAGGGGGGGTGTCAGACGGAGCCGATCGGCAGACCTTAGCGATGTGGCCCCTTCTGGAACACTTCCTACAGATGGCGTCTCTGAATCGACACTTGGCACGGGAATGGTTGCCTCCGCAGCCAGCACATTCCGGTTGGCCCTTGGACTTCTGTTGGAACTTCCTGCGCTCCCGCTTTGTCTGGTGTACGTCATCGTCTTCACTGGAGGATGCCTCATCACTGCTGGCCTCTTCATGATGCACTGGAACTGGCTCCCTAGCAAGACGCGGGCTGCTGGACTTGCGGATCTCCTGGGCGGAGCGTTCAGCAGCTTCTGCGGCCACAGCCTCCTCAATGGCTTTCTGTAGCGTGAGGTCTGGCTTGGCTAGGAGGCGTCGTTGCATATGGATGTCCCGGACCCCGCAGACGATTCGATCCATCAGGGCATCGTCTAAGTCTCGGAACTCACAGTGCATTGCAGCCTGTCGCAGGGCGGTGGTGTAGTTGTTGATTGACTCCCCCTCTGCCTGGTTCCGGTGGTAGAACGCATGGCGGGCAGCAATCTTGGACGGCTTTGGTGCGTAGTGGTTGCGGAGCTTCTCTTGGATCGTGTCCCATGGCGTTGCCTGGACTGCTTCAGGCGCAACCAACGCTCGGGCCGTCTCAAACACCTCAGGCCCACAGAGGCTGAGGAATAGGCCCCGCTTTCGATCCTTTGATACTGCTGTCAGCTCGTTGGCTTGGAGGTAGCAGTCGAACCGAGCGAGGTAGGAGTCCCATGATTCAGAGGCTGGCGCAAACGGCGGTAGAGGCACAAGTGAAGCCATGATTCCGATGCCGGCGTGAAGGGCGATGGATGGAACACAGTGCTCTAGCCAGAACAGTCAGCTCTGAATTGGTTCTGCCCAGTGATTTCGCTCAGTGATTTCGCTCTGTGATTCAGCTCAGTGATTCAGCTCAGTTCAGAGGCTGGCCGCATCTGGCTGTGCTCTGATGTCCATCCATCCCACCTTCGTCGCCAGTGTTAAGTCGTGGGTTGACATAGCAGCCGGCACAGCGATTTCTTCAAGTAGCTCTTTATTATGGTAAGCTGGAATAGAACTGACTGCAACAGCTCAGCCGGCCTGTATTTATAGGCAGCCGGCTGTCAACATTGTAACCACAACAGCCCAGAGTTCCCGCCTAAAATAACTGCCGCGGACCTGAGTGAAAACTATATACAGTATCCCCCTGTTGGCCCAGGGTGAAACTACACTACATAACACATGGGATGTGCCATTAAGAGGAAGGAAAGTCAAAAATCCAATTACACATGCCATTGTGTACCTTGGAGCCTCGATGATTATCTTGTTTTCTTTCATTACATTTTTACTCTATCCTTCCTCACAGGGTTGGTGTACATGGTTTTCTCTCCTATTAGCTTTATATATTTTTTTTTTTTTTAAATAGTTTTTATTACATTTTTTCCAGATACATACAGAAAACAGCAAGAGAAAAGAGAAAAAAAAAAGAAAAACAAAAAATGTGAAAAAAAGAATAGAGAGAATCATAACCCTTCAACAGCTTATTTCAACATTCCATCGAACTTCCCCACATCTCCCGCACAAAGCATTCCCGACAATAAATTTATCAGCAAATTGTAACCTTGTTTCATGTGTTTCTTTGATACTTTTGATAGCAGTTTAAGTTTAAATCCCTTATTATCCATTTATTCTAAAAACAAGATGTATTATCCCTTTTAACATTTAAACTTTGATCCCTTCAATATTGTTATCCAATTTCATAAATATTACGCTCTCGTTGCTGGGGCTAGCATTTCCAATTTATGGTCAGCTTATAGTTCATATAACTTATAAAATTTTTGCAAATAGTTCTTAAATTTTTTCCAATCCTCCTCCATTGCTTCTTCTCCCAGGTCTCGGATTTTGGCAGTCATTTCGGCCAACTCCATGTAGTCAATCAGTTGCGTTTGCCATTCTTCCAGCGTGGGTAAATCTTGAGTCTTCCAATGTTTGGCGATCAAAATTCTTGCTACAGTGGTAGCATACATAAAAAACGTTCTATCCTTCTTTAGGACCTTTTGGCCGACCATACCCAAGAGGAAGGCCTCCGGTTTTTTAGGAAAGGTGTACTTAAACACCTTTTTTAACTCGTTGTAGATCATTTCCCAGAAGGCCTTCACTCTTGGGCAAGTCCACCAAAGGTGAAAGAATGTTCCTTCAGCTTCCTTGCACTTCCAACACTTGTTATCAGACAAATGGTATATCTTTGCAAGCTTGACTGGGGTCATGTACCACCTGTATACCATTTTCATAATGTTTTCTTTTAAGGCATTACATGCCGTAAATTTCATACCGGTGGTCCATAACCTTTCCCAGTCTTCAGCCATAATATTGTGACCAATGTCTTGAGCCCACTTTATCATAGCTGATTTAACTGTCTCATCCTGTGTGTTCCACTTAAGCAGCAAGTTATACATTCTCGATAAAACCTTGGTTTTTGGTTCTAACAACTCTGTCTCAAGTTTCGATTTATCCACCTGGAATCCTATTTTTTTATCCAACTTAACAACCTCGTTAATTTGGGCATAGTGAAACCAATCTTGCACCTTATCTTTTAAATTTTCAAAGCTCCGCATCCTCCAATTGTCACCAACTTTTTCTATTAGTTCCCAATATTTCGGCCAGCCGGTCTCCATATTGGGTTTTTTCCACGCCTTAGCCTCCACTGGTGATAACCACCTCGGAGTCTTACTTTCAAGTAAGTCTTTGTATTTCAACCAGACCATGAAAATTGCTTTCCTGACAATATGGTTTTTGAACATTCCATGCGTTTTTGCCTTGCCGTACCACAGATAAGCATGCCATCCTAGCGAGTTGTTAAAACCTTCCAGGTCTAGGACATCTGTATTCTCTAATAAAATCCAATCTTTCAACCAGCAGAAGGCTGCCGCCTCGTAGTATAACCTTAAGTCTGGCAGGGCAAACCCCCCTCTTTCTTTTGCATCAGTTAGTATTTTAAACTTTATTCGGGGCTTTTTGCCCTGCCAGACAAACTTTGAGATGTCCCTCTGCCACTTTCCAAAACATTCCATTCTGTCCACAACCTGCAAGGTTTGAAATAAAAACAACATTTTTGGCAAAACATTCATCTTAACAGCAGCAATTCGGCCCAGCAAGGAAAGTTTCAGTCTCGACCATGTTTCCAAATCTTTCTTAACTTCTGACCAACATTTCTCATAGTTGTCCTTAAACAAGTTCAAGTTTTTAGGCGTCAAGTTTACCCCCAGGTATTTCACCTTCTTAACCACAACTAACTCTGTTTCCTTCTGAAACCCCTCTATTTCTAAGGGCGTTAAGTTTTTCCCCAAAACTTTAGTCTTTTGTTTGTTCAACTTAAATCCTGCCACCCGACCAAATTCTTGTATCAATTCCAGAACTCTTTTTGTACTAGATTCTGGCTCCTGTAATGTTATTACTAAGTCATCTGCAAATGCTTTCAATTTATATTGTTTCACTCCGACCGTGATCCCCTGTATTTGCCGGTCCCTCCTAATCATGTTCAGCAAAACCTCCAGGACTGATATAAATAGTAGGGGGGATAGGGGGCACCCCTGACGTGTTCCTTTTTGAATATGGAACTCCTCTGTCACCACATTGTTCACTATCAACTTAGCTTTTTGTTCTGAATAAATTGCTTCTATACCATTTTCAAACCCTCGTCCCACTCCCATCCCTTCCAAGTTTTTCTTCATAAATTTCCAAGAAATATTGTCAAAGGCCTTCTCGGCGTCAATAAAGATTAGCACTGCTTTAGTGTTAATATTTGTTTGTAAAAGTTCCAGAATATCGATAATATTCCGAGTATTATCAAACAAATGCCTGCCAGGAAGAAAGCCTGCTTGGTCCTTATGAATTACTTCATTTAAAACCTTTTTCAATCTACTTGCCAAAATGTCTGCAAATATTTTGTAATCCACATTTAGGAGTGAGATGGGACGGTAGTTCCTAAGTTGAGTCTTTTCAGTTTCCACTTTGGGTATCAGTGTGATGAAAGCTTCTTTCCACGTTTCCGGTGCCCTTCCTCCCCCCATAATCTGGTTACAAACCTCCATTAATGGTAAAGTCAAGTAGTCTTTTAATATCTTATAATATTTGGAGGTAAGTCCATCTGGGCCTGGGGATTTGCCCAGCTGCATATTCTGAATGGCATCCTCAATTTCCTGTTGTGTTATTTTACAATCCAAAATTGATCTCTTCTCCTGAGACAATTCTGGTAAGCCATTGAGTTTCAAAAATTGTTCAATCTCAGACACATCTTCAGGCCCTTGTGTATACAACTTTTTGAAATATTTCTGGAAACACTTTCTAATTTCACCTGGTTTCTGAATATTTTTCCCTTCCACCTCTAGATTGGTAACATAGTTTAATTTCTGTCTTTTCTTCAACTGCCATGCCAGCAGTTTCCCACATTTATTTGCTGACTCAAAAGATCTTTGTCTCATTTGTTTAATTTTCCATTCCACTTCTTGGTTTATCAATTTCAAATATTGTGCCTGATGGAATTTAATTTCTCGCAAGATCTCTTTAGATTTTGGTTTAGATCTTAACCTTTTCTCTCCATCACTTATCTTCTCTAAGATTTTATCCTTCTTCCCATTCCAGAGTTTCTTCTTGATAGTATTTTGTTGTATCAGAAACCCCCTCATTACAGCTTTACTAGCGTCCCAGATTGTTCTTTTTTCCACTGAAGTATTCAAGTTGATTTCAAAATAGTCCTTTAAAGTTTTTTGGGCCTTCTTTACAATCTCTTGATCTCTAAAGAGGGTGTCATTCATTTTCCATCTAAAGGAACCGGCTGGAGTAAGTCTCAATTCCATTTTCAGGGCGTTGTGGTCGGAGCAAGTCTTTGGGCAGATTTCCACTCTTGTAGTCTTCGTTGCCAGCCCTCTAGTTGTCCAAATTTGGTCGATTCTCGTCCATGATGAGTGGGCCTCAGAAAAGAAAGTTCCCTCTCTACCTAGGGGGTTCCTTGCCCGCCAAATGTCAATCAAATCCACATTGTCTGTCAGTTCAAAAAAGGTTTTCGGTAGTCTGCCGTCTTTAGTTATTTGGTTTTGTGACTTATCCATCAAAGTGGAGACCACCCCATTCATGTCTCCCATCATAATGATGTTTGAATAGTCCAGATAGTCCAGTAGTGTCTCATGTAGCTTCTTGTAAAATTCTGCTTTCCCCTCATTTGGTGCGTAGATTCCTACTATCAAAACTTTTTCTCCTTGAGATTGTATTTCAATTGCCAAGATTCTCCCTTGCTCATCTTTAAACAAAAATTTCGGTGCTAGGTTCTCCTTGGCGTAGATCACCAGGCCTCTCTTTTTTACTTTGTCTGATGAAATAAATTCTTGGCCTAGTCTTTTGTTGATTAATACCTTCCTATGGAGCCTAGTCACGTGAGTTTCTTGCAAGCAAATTATATCCAAATTTTCTTTTTTCAAAATGTGAAAGATCTTTTTTCGTTTTTCCGGGGAATTTACGCCATTAATGTTCCAGCTGTACAGCTGCAGAGACATCCTGTATCGATCTGTTGTTGCTCTTTATGGGGTGTCCTCCTTTTTGTCCGAATCCGAGGAAGGAGATGGTGTTGGTTCCAGTCCAGGCTGTGGCAGAGGCCAAGGGACTGCTGTTCCCTTCTGAAGATCTTCTCCGTTGTCGTGCAGGAACTTCTGGTTGTCCTCTTTAGACTTAATTCTAACTTTCTTTCCTTTGTATTTAAATGATAGGCCTTGTGGGAACTCCCACCTGTAAGGTATTCCGTTGCCTCTCAAAAGTCTTGCTAGGTCAGTATAGTTAGCTCTGAGATCCAGTAGCTGTTTTGGTATGTCCTTATAAATTTCCGCTCTTCTGTCCTGGATCTCCAGTGATTTGTTAAAATGAAGGTCAAGTATTTTGTCTCTCTCCTGTTTAGTCTTTAGGATGATCAGGCAGTCTCTAGGTCTGTCCTTTCTGGTAACACTTCCCAGTCTAAATGCCGTTGTTATTTTAAAGTCTTCGTCTTCCTTTATTCCCCAAAATTTGGAGAATTCTGCTGTCAAGAAACCAATCAAATCTTCTTTTTCAATCTCTGGGATAGAGCGTAATCTTAAATTATTTTCCCTATTTCTCAATTCCACCATAGACAGGTAGGCCTGCTGGTCACTGATGTGCTTGTGTAGTGGCCTTACCTCTCCTTTCAATTCATCCACTTTTTGAATTGCTTGGTCAGCTTTTTCGTTCGCGGTTTCGGCCAATTTCCGATTCTCAGAAGTAGCGTCTTTTAGATTCCCGATTTCTTGTGAGTGCTGTGCGACTTGTTCCGATAGCTTTGTAATAGAGGATGTGGCTAAGTCAATTTTTGCTGTTTGGTCATCAACCTTCTTATTTAAAATCGCAAATTGTTGAAGCATCTCCTTCATAAGAGTATCAGATCCACCTGCAGCCATATCCTCTGTTGCTGGTTGTTCAGCTTCCTTAAGTTCAGCTGTTGTTGAAGGTTCAGTTCCCTTCAATTCAGCTACTGTTGGAAGTTCAATTCCCTTCAGTATAGCGGGGACTGATGATCTACGTGACTGAGAAGTCAGAGTTGTTTGCACAAGCTGGCCTTTTGTTGCTTTCGCTTTTGCGGATCTTGTTTTCGGTTGGCCACTCATTCCCCACCTGTCTATGAATCAAGGTCAAACTGTCAAAAGTTCCATGGGAAGGACAGACCTCAGTGTAGATAACAACAGCGGAGAGACAAAACAAAGTTAGTTCCCAAGAAGTTGTAAATCCCAATCTCCACTAGAGGGAGTGCAGTTGGAGGGAGTAAAGTTGGAGTTCAGAAAGAAAGGAAAAAAGTTATGGTCGCCATTAAAGTTCCTGCAACTTTCCAATAGTCCTTAAAACTTTTTCCACTGGCAGAGCCCTTCCGAAATTGTCACACGTATCACCTCTCAAGGTGCAGGATACAGTTACTTAGTTATCTAGTCCAAAGTTGCCTCTATGTATCTGTTTCAGTTTTATAAATTGTATCCACAAAAGAAATTCTTTTCCCCCTGCCACCCCGAGGCTGGGTCTTGAACTTTTAAATTCCACCAAAGGAGAAGGTTCCCAAATTGCTTCCTCGCTGTAGAATAAATTAATAAAAAAACTTGCCTTTCATTTCAAGCCTCAGTACTGTCAGACACATAATGCTTCCACTTTAAAATCCTTTTTTCATTGCGTCCAGCCTGTTTGTTCCTTTGCCTTTGATCTATAAGCTTTGCCGGAAGACGGACTTCCTGTTTCTCGTCACTCCGCTTTCAGCCAAATTTAAACTCTTGAAATTCTTAAGGATCTTAAGGTTGTAAAGTCCCAATTACTCACGGGTTGTTGTTTTCCGGAATTGAAGGTTTCAGGAAGAAAGGTCAGCGCTGATCGGCAACAGCAGCGCGGCTTCGCTCCGCTGACTGCGAGACGACCCTCAGTGCCGCTACCCCCTCCGCGATCCGGAGCCCCGTTACGGGGTCCCTTCAACGTTTCAGGGGCTGCTTCTGGCACCCGCCGGGTCCCGGGACCACAGGCTCTCACCCCCTGTGGTTTTCCTGCGTGGGTCTCCGCTTCGCCGTAGCGGACGACCCGTTTTCAGCGGAGCTCCTTCTCCTTACCAGGAGCAGGCAGCCATTACCGAACGCGCCGCCTCCGGAAGTCCTCTCCTATTAGCTTTATAAAAGCACTGTTAAGTTATGCGTGCTCTGGAACTGCCAACCATGTTGAGCACATATTGGGATTTTTTATTTAGAAAGTATAGTGGCTGCCTGTCACAAAATGGCTGCCACAGACTTTGGCATAACACAAAATGGCCGCCACATTTAGAAGAGCAGAAAGAGAGACCGGGCCACAAAATGGTGTGGGCATGCCCACGGAACAGCCCCCTCTCCATCAGTGGGAGAAACCACCCTTAGCAACTGACGGAGGGAAACTTTTCTCACCCCTTTTCTGTTCAGAACAGAAGGAAGGGTAGGTGCCCAATCCTGGCATCCAGTGAAATAAGGGAATATTTGCTGCAGGAGAAGACCAAGCTACTGCTTGGCCAAGCCAAGACGAGACACAGGCAGCAAGCAGTCTATTGCACACTGTGAATTTTGAGGAGGTATTTTACTGAGACATTTTGCGGGTGTCGTGAAAGGTACTGGAGACACACAGGCAGTAGAGAGAAATAGTAGCTGCCCTGAAGTCACCAACCTGTGTGTCTTTCCAGTCCTAGCTCTACACTCTCAGCTACCACACAGATATTCCAGAGCTACAGAATTACCTTGCCAAAACTGCAGAAAAACCAAGCCTATAATTCCAGCCACTCTAAATGACTATCTCCAGAAAGAGGAAAACTTGACAACTCATCACCGCTGGATCTCTTATGCCATCTGCTGGGCATTTCAATGGAAGCGTTGAAGGATTTCTAAGTGGAAATGAACCACACACAACATTCATCTCTGCAATTTGCTTTTCACATTTCTGTCAGCAAATCAAGCCCCCTTCTTTAGTTGGGAAGCGGCGCTTGGTACCGTTCAAGCTGCAATTACGCTTTTTAAATATTGCTGGGTATACTGTTTTATCTCTCTTATATATTGGCATATTAATTAAAATTTATGTTCCTTAATCTGTTTGTTCTCAGCCTTTCAATTAAAGCTGTCCAAGATGGATAATGAAAATTTTAATAATGAAAATATGATACAGTAAGAACAATGGCCTATGTAGTTCAGCCAGATGCCTATCGGAAGTCCAAAAGGAATTTTTCCATTTGTGATTCCTTGAAACTGGTTTTCAGAGCCACCCTCCCTCTGACGCTGAGGGAGGAGGACAGCCATAGCAGTTAGGAGGAATTTATAGCTTTGTTTGCCACAAATTTGTCCAATCCCCATTTAAACCTGTCCAAGTTAGTAACTGCCAAATTCTGTAGGTTAACTACAATACAACCTGAATCTAAACCCCACAAGAAAAGCCCAAGAACAAGCAAAGCAGCTCAATAATACAGCAGTACACAATAATAAACCAATAATAAACCAGCACTGGCAGTATTAGCAGAAACTGCTTCCAACACATCAGTTATTAAAAGCTCGGAGGGGGGGGGTGTTTCTGCTTGGTAGCCGAAGGCCAAAGTACAGTTGTTGCAGTAACAACATTTTAACCACAGTCTGGGAACTTTTGCTCCACATCTGGACAACGGTGTGTGGGAGAAGGGCTAGAAACTTTCCACTCCTGCAATTTTTATTTTGCCAAAAATCTTGTCAAAATGTTTTGAGGGGTTGTTGTTGTTGTTTACAATCAAGTGGCATATAAATGTTATGAAATAAATATGAGATTAAAAAAAACACTCCTAAACTGTGAGGGTGCTTTTTTCTTTTTTTCTTTTTGCTATAAACACGCTTGGGGGCAGTTTTCAGCAGCGGAAATGGTTAAATGATTCTCATCATGATATAGCTCAAACCCCTGACTGCTAGTTTCCTAAGGCTGCATCTGCACCTTACATTTAAAGTGCCCTTACTTTAAGAGTCATGTCTTCCCCCAATGAATCCTGTGAAATGTAGTTTATTTACGGTGCTGAGAGCTGTTAGGAGACCCCTCACAGAACTACATTTCCGAGCACTCCTAGATCAGGTGTTTGCTCCTTCAGTGGAGTGCAACCCTGCCCAGGGCAGGCAATTGACTAATTTTCTGAACACAAGGACCACTCATCCACAACGCCTCCATCTTCCCAGGACTCAAGCTGAGCTTATTTTCCCCTCATTCATCCTGTTGCAAGGCAAATCTGCTGTCTCACTTGCAAGCACTGCGGCACAGCATGCGTGGAGAAATAGAGCTGAGCACCACCAGCATATTGTTGACAACTTGCCCCCAAACACCTGATGACTGCTTCTAGCAGCTTCATATAGATATTACCGTATTTTTTGCTCTATAAGACTCACTTTTTCCCTCCTAAAAAGTAAGGGGAAATGTGTGTGTGTCTTATGGAGCGAATGCAGGCTGCGCAGCTATCACAGAAGACAGAACAGCAAGAGGGATTGCTGCTTTCGCTGCTAAGCAATCCCTCTTGTTGTTCTGGCTTCTGAGATCCAGAATATTTTTTTTCTTGTTTTCCTCCAAAAACTAGATGCGTCTTGTGCGTCTTATAGAGCGAAAAATACGGTACATAGCAGTGGGGATGAAACAGTGCCCCAGTGGTGTAGCATGGGAGTAGGCACAGAGGTGCTTTGTTAGGGGGAGAAAAATTTAAACACCTGGTGCTGCTTCAATACAGCTGCATGTTTCCATCACTGGGGTCCAATGAAAACAGCTTCTCCATGCGAACCAGGAAGTGACCTCTTCAGACAACTGAATGACTATTTTTTTCTTATCTCTGCAGCTGCAATCTCCTGTCGCTGTTAGGGAGTTGAATAAGCATGCATACTCTGTATGTTTCCCTCCCTCCCCTTCTGTGTGGCCTCGGGCGCTAGAAACCCACGCTACACCACTGCAGTGCTCCACACAACCTCATAACTCAACTGCCAGGGGACCAAAAGCACTCTCCCAGGGCTACTCTCTGGACTTTGTCCAGCAGGTGGGGCTGGAGCCACTGTAACACAATGGGCTCAATTCTCATTCCACAGAGTTGGTCCAGGAGGATAAAATGGTCAGTGGTATTGAGAGCTGCAGAAAGACTGAGATGTATAAGAGCAAGGCCAAATTCCCTTTGCCCTGTTCTCTGCAAAGGTTCTGCTTGAAAGGTTCAGTTGCCACCTCGATCCAAAATGGGCCCCCGCTGTGTCCAAAGACAGACAAAAAAACCTGCCCCTTGATTTTAGGAACCATAAAGCAAAATTTGATTACGATACAAGCAAGCAGACTGACATAATAGCACAGTCCACAGCCTGAAAAGCACTACGTGCCAGAGAAATGCTCTTTATTCTAGGCTATTACAGAACTGACTTAAGAAAGGCACCTATGTACACCAATTGGTCCTGAGCACATTGTGTTGTGCTGACGTTGTAGGCAGAGGAGCCGTCATGTAGGCACTGGAGTCACTGGATTGAGGCATCACCATGCTATTAGTTATTGCTTGAATTTTTTTGTATTACTCAAACTTTTAAAAAGAGCAGTGGATAATGTATGCCTTGGTGACATCACCCTCTTTAAATCTCTCTGTATGCATTCAAAGGTTTTCACTAAAATTATTGTTCTGAATGAGGAAGCAGTGCCATCTAGTGGCCCAGTGTACAACTTACACTACAAATTAGGGCTCTAATTCAAGTGATTGAGGGTTTGTTTGCACTTCCACCTTTCCCCCAGTGATTATGCACATGGTGACCCACACGTTTCCTACTCTGTGCCAGATCATTAGTCTGAGTTGTGATCCTTCCCTAGATGTTCTTATCTGAGCTTCTTGGAGTTCAATCACATTTAATAGTTTTATGCTCGCTATGTCTCAGCTCGGTAAGTCAGAAATCTAATGGCAACATCTATTTTTGCTCCTCGAACGCAGATGTAACTAATAAACTCCTGCGCTTGCCTTTCAGCCAATTCTAAACATGCGAACGAATAATAATATATATATTTCTAAGCAAAGTTCTTCCTATTTATTAAATTGCTTCCATTCCCCCCACAACCGCCCCGAACTAGTTTGCACTTCTTCCAAATACGGAAGAACTCTGCTTTCTAATAGTCACACTGCTAATATTAAAGGCATGTACACACTGCATGACAATGTGCATTTACTGCTAGATGCAACCTTTTCGGGGTGCTGTACATAAGAGATCATTCTGATGTTGTTCCTCTCCCACAATATTTGCCAATCTAAAGTAGATGCTGTTTCATGCTGAGAATACACTTCTCAAGTGCTTGCTATATAATGTGTAGACAGGAAGTGCTTTCTTAGGTCACCTCCATTGGGGAAGACCTACAGACATTGCAGGGCTCTGCCATTCCCAGTCACCATGCTTTTATGCTGACATCCAGTGGGGTTAGACAGCCAGACTAGGACTTGGGAGACCAGGGTTCAAATCCCACTCAGCCAGGAAGCTTGCTGGGTGACCTTGGGCTGCTTGTCAGCCTAGCTTACCTCACAAGGACATTGTGGGAATGCATTAAGGACCCCTGAACATTAGGCCCAGTCGTGACCGACTCTGGGGTTGCGGCGCTCATCTCACTTTATTGGCCGAGGGAGCCAGCGTACAGCTTCATGTGGCCAGCATGACTAAGCCGCTTCTGGCAAACCAGAGCAGCGCACAGAAAAGCCGTTTACCTTCCCGCCAGAGTGGTACCTATTTTTCTACTTGCACTTTGACGTGCTTTCAAACTGCTAGGTTGGCAGGAGCAGGGACTGAGCAATGGGAGCTCACTCCGTCGCGGGGATTCGAACCGCCAACCTTCTGATTGGCAAGTCCTAGGCTCTGTGGTTTAACCCACAGCGCCACCCGCGTCCCTTGTGGGAATGCATTATATTCCTCTTTATCCCCAGTAGAAGTTTTTATGTAATGAGGAAATCAACAGTGAAAACGAAACAAACTGCTGTGTGAACGCAGCCAAATAATTAATCTAAAACACTGTGTAGCATAGTCTATGTCCAAAAGCACTTCCATCGGTCAGTGCCCCTCCAGACTTTTTTACTGAGCATTCACCATGATTTGTGCCCCTGATTGTAGTGGAAGGATTATATATTTTCTTTCCCCCCCGATAGCATGTGCACTTGCAAAAGTTTTGGGGCAGTATACTACATTGTTTATAACAGGTGCATCTCATGGTTTCCTGCTAAAATTGAGCAACTTTATTTCTAACACAAAATTTCCAGGAAGGGGTGTGTGTGTGTTTTTTGTTCTGCCTTTTTTGTGCTGCAGTGAAGGAGTGCCCCCCCCCCGAAGCAGATGTCAATAACATGGCCATATTTGGGAAGCATTGCAGGATAACTAATTAAAAAGGAATGGTGCGTGTGATGTTTTGCAGACCCTGCTGATGTTGCTGTAGGAAGCACTCACTGGGCAGGGACAGAAGCTGCATGCAGCTGCTCCATTTTTAAGGACTGCTTCACCCACTTTGGCCAGGCCGTCTCCAGAGAAGGAGAGGAACAGCATGTTTGACAGGTAAAGACTTGACATCCCACTGAGCTGAGAGGAAGATGATTGATTACTTGTGGTCATCATGGGGGATCTCCTATCTCCTTTCCAAACAGTTCAATACACACCTGACACACCACAAGGAAAAGGGTGGTTCAGCTCTGGATTTGTGCCTCCTCACCTGCTTGATCTAAATAGGCAGGGAAATTCAGAAGTGCAGGTGATGCTGCACTGTCAGGGACTGGCTGGGCACAGAGGAATGGAGGGAGGAACTAGCTGGGGAACTGTGGCGATCACACAGGGTCCCTGTGTGTTTACCGGTCTATTGATCCCTGTGCCACCACTGTGCTCGCTTCCCCACTGCCACCAACCAGTTACTCTCTGGTAAAACACTGAGTCCAGTCAGTTGTTAAAAGTGAACCAAGAAAAAAACAAACCCAAGTTGATTTTACAAACATTAACAAGTTTATGGTTCCTCAGATAATATTCCTGTCAGTATCTTAACTCTAGTTTCTTTACCGGCCTATACCTTCCTAATACCTTCTGACTGATTATCTCAACTGTTTGACTGACTCCTCTTAACAAATTTTCTCACTCTCTCACATCAGACTAGCCCAACCCAGACTTATCTTCTCTGTCTCTTCTAACTCCAGACTGTCTTCTCAACAACTCTAACTCCCTAAAAAACCTCTGTGCTTAAACCTTATACAGTGGTACCTAAGGTTAAGTACTTAATTCGTTCCGGAGGTCCGTTCTTAACCTGAAACTGTTCTTAACCTGAAGCACCACTTTAGCTAATGGGGCCTCCTGCTGTCGCCACGCCGCTGCTGCACGATTTCTGTTCTCATCCTGAAGCAAAGTTCTTAACCTGAGGTACTATTTCTGGGTTAGCGGAGTCTGTAACCTAAAACGTATGTAACCTGAAGTGTATGTAACCCGAGGTACCACTGTACACAGTTAACTCTGCCCCCTGGGTTCCCATTAGTTAGTCATTTTACAATTGGTTAACCCTTTCCCTATGAACCCAGTATGATGTCACACACATATGAGGGCAAACGCCACAGGAACATCCCAAGGGAAGAAGGCTCAGAGCCCAGGGAGTGGTGGTGGGATGACGATGCGTGGTCAGAGGGAGAAGACTGCGGGGAGAAGGTTTCGGAAGCTGGACCTGAGGAGGAGAAAGTGGGCAAACAGTTCCATCTACTGGACTGGCTGTTAGTAAGAAGGCAGGCAGGTGGGGGGCTGGCTGAGGCCAGACTGGGCTTGGTGGGGCAGAGCCCCATTGCCCTAATGGACCAGCCTCCGTTGGGTGTTGGAGACTGTGGAAGTGCATGGGGGACGTGCTATGTTGGCCTCACCAGCTGTCAAGCCAGAGGTACCAGACCTCCTACTCAGAATTATAGCACTGTCAAGTTGGAAGGGATCTAGGCCAACTCCCTGAAATGCAGGAATCTCAACTCAAGCATCCGTGACAAATGGCTCTGGGGTGGGGGAAGAGAAGCATAGGAGGTTTGCCTTTTCCTTCTTCCAGCATGTAAGGGCAACAAATCCTGACACCTACTATTATTTTATGTTTTTGTTTATTTTATTTTTAAAACAACAAAAAAATTACAAACCTCAAATTCAAAATCCATATTCATTTCTAACACAAGCCTATTACATAGATTACCTAAATTAAAATATATCTAATTGCTCTAGGCTTCCCTTTGCTATATGTAAATACAACACAATTAACAAATGATATTATAAATGATATTATAGGTTCCCATATACCCCCACTCCCCTTCCCCCATGTGTGATCTCAATATTTTACTTCTTCCATCTTGTTGTGTTGTTATAATTTAATAATTATTCAATTGATTCTGTTATTATTTTCTTGCTTACTCCTGCACATTTTACACATTCTCTATTAATATTTAAATTCTGGAACCGTGTTTTTTCATGTATTCCTTCACTCCATCCCACTCTCTAATTATTCTCTGATTTGAGTGGCCTCTAATAATTGCCGTCAATTTTGCCATTTCTACAAACTCACAGAGTTTGTTTTGCCGTTCTAATAGTGATGGGATTTTCTCCCCCTTCCAGTTTTTTTGCAATCAACATTATGGCAGCTGCTGTTGCGTAAAGGAATACATTTTTCTTGTCTTTGGGGATGTTATTGGATATTAGGCCTATTTTGTTTATTAGATTTCCTTCTGGCCCTTTACTTTAAGGTTTCAGGGCAGGTTACAAAAATAAAATATACACTGGTAAAGCAAATAAGAACAGTCCCAGCCATAAAACGAGAGAAGTGTAAAAACAATTAAAATCAGTTCCATATATACATAGCTCATTTGGTAGAGCACAGGACTCTAAATCTCATGATCATGGGTTTGAGCAGGGGTTTGGACTACTATAGGGGGTTGGACTACTGTAGATGAGCCTTGGAATCCTTTCCAACTAATCTATGATTCTATAAAAACAATTTAAAACAGTCCCAGTACAGATGCAGTCTGGGATTGAGATTTCCACTTGAAAAGCTGGCTGAAAGAGGAAGGACAACAGAGACAGCATTGGTCTAATATGCAATGAGAGGGAGTCGAAAGAGTAGGCGCTGCCACATTAAAGGCCTGATTCCTATATCCTGCTGTATGGACCTCCTGATAAGAAGGTTCCTGATTTCTGCAGAAGGCCCTTTCTGGCAGGGCTACGTGATTGACTGGGTCTGTAATGCAGGCTTGGTATAACACAGGCTTAGTATAATATACTAAGACAGGGATGTCATACCGGTGGCTCTCCAGGCCAGCTGTGGCTGACAAAAGTTGGAATCCAACAATATCTGGAGCGCCACAGGTCCCCCCATCCCTTTGTGAACTGCAGCCAACATTCTTCTGCCGAAAGAGAAAATGTCAGGGGATTGCAGGAAGGTATGTAACATTGCTTGAGGCTGTCTAACCCTTTGTTACGAATCATTCTTCTTCTGACCTGCTGGAAAGTGTGGCACACAGATTATTTTGTAAACCTATGAATGCAGGATATCTATCTATCTATCTATCTATCTATCTATCTATCTATCTATCTATCATCTATCTATCTATCATCTATCTATCAATGTATCTGTCATCTATCTATCTAACATATATAGCAAACACTCTATCCACACTCAATAAAGATATAAAGGCAGTGATCCTATGCACACTTTCTTGGGCAAAAGCTCCATCCAATTCAGTGCAATTTACTTCTTAGGAAAGATGGTGATATATAATGAATGCACATCTTTATGAAATCTAAGGAAATGCACTGTTGCCTTAAGTCCACTTGGTGGCACCAAAGGATTTTGTTGAACATCTTCATTCACCCACTTCGAAATGTTTACTGGTCACGGTATGTTTTCCTTTAGCATATAAAAACACGATTATGGCAAAACACACTGTATTATTATTTTTTCTGACGCAAGGAACAAGTGATAGGGGCGACACACACGTCTTGCCAAACATCTTAATCACAGCATGATCCAGATAATACTGGCCAAAACAATGCAATGAACTTGTGTCAAGGGAATGTCTTCACCCACATTAATGCTTAATATGTATGGTTTTACTAAATAAGAATGGAAACAACAACCGTGTTTATATCCATGTACCCTTAAGGAATTACAGATAACCTAATTTATTTATCTCATTATTACCAAGGTGATGCTTACTATCTTGGGAAGAATGAAGTCCTATTTTAGGATACTCATGAACACACACACACACACACACACACACACACACACACGGCGTAATGTAAGCTGAGTGGTTAATATACATAACAACCTGCCATTGCACACAATCACCAGGTTTCACTGAAAACGTGCATGTAATGTGTCCATGAAGATGAACTTGTGCACATTTCCTGGTCCATACACATAATCTCCAACAAGCCTTGGGAGTCATGCAAATCTCAATTGCATTTTGTACATTCCCCAGACCCCCAAAATATGTTTTCTGGAGCCGACAAGCTTAATTCCCTCTAGCGTTTTCAAAAGGAAAGGAAAAGGAAAAAAATGGGAGAGAAAAATGCAAACACTTTGTTCCTGTCCCACACAAATCTTCATGGTTTAGGAGGTGGTTTCGCCTTCCCAGGCAGGCAGGTTTGGTCTGCCTATTATATGTGCACACCTTTATGAATCCTGCATATGTATAATAAATTGGATAACCAAGCCAAACCAAGCTGTGGAACCTGATTGTGTCCTCAGGATTCCCCAGTAAACAAAGCAAACAATAGACTTGCTCATCGTCCTAAAAACAGATGGTTGAATATTTAATGGATAGTTGTTAACATCCTTGAAGTCTTTTGATGGAAGGCAGAAATAAGTTGCTTTAAAACAATGGAGAAAATAATAATGATGCCATAGGGAAATACCTGAAATTTCAGAGTTCATGAATCCATCACAGCTAATTCCTACCTGATGGATCTTGTGCCTCTCAATGACCTTTTTATTGAGCATTCATCCTGATTTGTTTGCTCAAAGGTTATATCAATGGATTATAATTCCATGCTTCTTAGTACATTTCTCCATCACTTCCCTTACCACTAAAAGTCTGATTTATTTTTTTTTAAGTGGGCTTCTTGCACAATAGCATTTACTGGCACGTGATTGAATCTCTTCTGCAAAATAGTGTAAGTTTGAAAGAGGAAAAGGATTATTTGTGGCAGGGAAAAAGGATTATTTTCCGATTAGGAGAAGGGAAGAGACAGAGAGAGCACCGAGTTAAATTAGGCCATGTGGCTTTTGGAAATAGGCCGGTCAAATGGTGCCATAAACCACATACAAGGAACAGTTTCACAAAGAATTATCAAGAGAAATTGGCAAAGATTCGCAAGGTGGTAATTAAATTTCCACCGGAGAGTGACTTGCAGATCATTAAACTCTGTATAGCTATCAAGACTGCTGAAAGCTTTTCCAAGTGACAGGTAAGGAAGGGGCTTCTCAGCAGGGAGCAAAAGAAAGATCACGTTCCAGAAAAAATACAGGTCAAGGGAGGAAAGAGGAAAACAACAAGTGCTCGTGGTTTCAAGGAAAGAAGCTGCCTTCTCAGGACGGAATGACCCTCATTCTAAAGCCTGCTGAGCATTACTGCCAAATCAATACTAAAGCGGTTTGCTTGATGAGAGAGTGAAGATTTATTGGCTCTGGAAAGCACAGAGCCTTTTACATCCCCATGAACAGAAAGCCTGCCTGTCCCATGCAAAAAGATTTAAAAGGAATATCCAGGTAATTTTCAGCTGCACACCCTTATTCTAGATATGTGCATAGCTTTGATGGTGGGGGAGCCATCCACTGCTTTTAAAACTGCAATCCTATGGCAAAGGCTCACTCAAAGTGAAGACAGCCACAATGGCACTGAGGCAGTTGGCTCCGGATTTCTGTTTAAAATGGTTTAAAAGACGGAATCTTGTGGTACTTTAAAGACTAACCGCTTTCTTATGGCATTCAGTTTCATGGACTGCACTCCATCAAATGTATCCATGGAAGCTTATGTTGTAAGAAATGTGTTCAGTGTCTAAGGTACCCAAGCCTTGCTTGCTTTTCCTTCCCTTCCTTTCTCTCTCTCTCTCTCTCCCTTTTTTCTGCAGCAGACTACACCTCTGGACATTTCTTAAATGATTGTTTTATTCATTTTTATTTAACGTTTCCCATCTTGCTTTGGACTAGGGTTTACCCTGCTTTTGCTGCGATTGTTAGCGATGAAGGAGCCCCCACCTGGGTGCCCCTCCGCCACCTGAGTGTTCCCACTGAATGCTTTAAAAGCCTAAATGATTTTTCCAGCATTCAGTAGGAATGCTTGAGAAGTTCAAAAGGCTCAGGAGCTTCTCTCTATACCTGCACGTTTCCTCTTAGGGGAGCGAGTTATTACAGGCAGTGAGGTCCAAAATCCTCTGGAACTTGGTATTGCCTCTGCTTCCCCCCACTGGCTGTGGGATGAATGGCAATGCAGGAAGCTTGTGATGCGACACAAAAATGGGGTGAAAAAGAGCAGGCCTATGACCTGGTGCTGTGAGATGGCAGGGGCTTGAAACAGAAGTTCCTCCTCCGCTAGTTCAAAAATGCCTAGACCAGGCTTCCTCAACCTCAGCCCTCCAGATGTTTTGAGACTACAATTCTCATCATCCCTGACCACTGGTTCTGCTAGCTAGGGATCATGGGAGTTGTAGGCCAAAAACATATGGAGGGCCGAGGTTGAGGAAGCCTGGCCTAGACCATTCCAAGATAGGTCTAGATCCCTTGGAGCTCGTATTGTCTCTGCCTCAAAGTGGTAAAAATTCTTCTTGAACCAGGGGAGGAGTCTGCCTTTCAAGCTAAACTCCTCCCATTTTGAGTCCTATACCATCTGTAGCTGTGCTGTCCCTTTCATGTCTATTTTTGTGTCACCATCCACTGATGGTGGCTGTAGTCAGTTGGGTTGACAGGGTTGCTCAACAGCATTATGAATCTGCTCACAGCGACACTGCAATGCAGTGGTTGTGACAACCCGTTATCCCGATATGATACACTTACCGTAGCTAACACAGAGGGATGTGGGTGGGATTTTTAATCAAGCTATGTGTAGCACAGAGATAAAAGGTTGCTGCCTTCTTTGACCCATATGCTGAATCCTGACCACAGCCAAATGGACAGAACTCCAATAACCTGAGATGCAACAGACAAGAGCAGAAAGATTTGTAGTTCAGCCAGTTTAGATGAACAGGATTCAGCTGGCTTAAATCCCAGATCCTCTCCCATAAATATGCCATGTATTGATCTGTAATCCATATTTCCTGCCGCTTCTTTGGCACAGCAATAATACATGCAATGTGAAGGGTAAATATGAGCCTTAATGAGACAGAGCAAATATAATTTATAGTAGTGAGATAGATAAACTGGACACAATTCTCTTCGAGCTTGTAAGGACTAGAGTTGAAATTTGTGCAACTATCTGTCTTGTCCCACCACGCTCTTACCTGAAATGTCCTTCCTGCTCCAATTTCAAATGAAAGCTTTGTGTGTGTGCCAACTCTTGAAAAGTTATTATGAATATCTACAATTTTTTTCTATGGTGTTTTCTTTTGAAGCACTGAATCTGGAAGTCAGGAGACCAGACAAGATTAAATTGGAGCACGTCCAAATGAATGACTTATCACAAGGCACTTTCTTATTATTCCGCAGAACACCAGTTTTAGCAATTCATATTCCTTGCTATTTCACAAGGGTTCAGAGGAAGGTGGGTAACGTATACGTTGCATTTCCCTTCCCTCCCCATGCCCCCTATGGATTTTAGTGGCCATTAACTATCTGGACTGTGCTGAATATTCTTAACAACAACAACAAAATGTTATTGCTAGTTTAGGTGATGAGAAACGATTCTCATTTTGAGGGTCTAGAAAACCTTGAAAATGTTCTCGCGTGAAGGTATAGGTCAACAAGCAAGGTTAATTGACAGCAAATAAATGTCGATAAACACACACAAGTGTAGAAGGAGTTACAGCTGGATGGTAGATCACACATTTTTCAGCATTCTATGTCCAGTCTATATAATGGGGTCTAGCTTATGGGGTCTCCAATACAGTGCCCATGGGCACCATTAAGTTTATCCTCCCCCACAGTGCTTGCCAAAGTTCCCTGCCCCTCACAATTCTTAATTATTATTATTTATTTATTTTTGCTGTTGGAGCAAGTAGGGGGGGGAACCTACTTTTTCTGGCTGTTATTTTATTTGGGAGAACCCATGACCATTTAAAGTGTTATCATTGTATTTTAAAAGTATAGTGTGAATGTGGCCATACACAACCCTCTCTATCCTCTGCCCAAGTTAGCAAGAGGGAGTGTCAAGAGATCAAGGCCACATTTCAGCCTGGCAAAAAACACATTTGAGGTGTGAAGTAGGCACAGTGAAGGCTATGGTCTAGAGAGAGTTCCAAAGGCCAGATAGAGGTGTCTGGATGGAGGGCCACATTCAAAAATAATAATAGCCTGTTGTTGTATCACCCCTTTTGCAATTTATCCTATGCCGCTAACAAACTCCTTTTATACGAATGTTTGCACTGCATATCCTTCCCACCTGGAGACAAAGTGTACAGTATCACTATGACCTTGGCTTGCGCATGAATCTTATTTCAGCAATATACATAATACCAGTGGTTTGCAGTCACAATTGTTTCCTGCAATCAACGTGGTTCCTCATTACCATAACTGATAAACATCAGTCATGTTTGCCAGAATGCCATCACTTCTTTCCAGTTCTCTGGCTGTCCATTCCAGCTCAGTTTCTCAGTGACCACAAGTGTAACCTAATTACCAGTTTCATCACTTACCATATTTTTCATCCCATAAGACGCTCCATCCCATAGGACGCACCTAGTTTTTTTGGGGGGAAATAAAGGGAAAATTTTTTTCCTTTATTTCCCCCCCCAAAAAAAGCAGGTCGGGGAAACCGAACCAAGTCGAGGAACAGCGGGATGGCGGCGCTGCGCCTCCCTGCTGTCCCCCGAGCTTGTGGGGCTGGCCCATGTCTGCCCCACGCGAGGGGCGCTCTGCATCAGGGCGCCTCGCCCGCCGGGCGGCAGGCTGCTATCCACAGCGTGGGGAGCTTTGGGGGAACTCCTGCAAGGGTCCCCACGCTGCGGATGTCTGCCCGGTGTGAGGGGCGCTCTGCTTCAGGGCGGCCCTCACGCTGGGCAGCAGGATGCTATCCGCAGCATGGGGAGCTTTGCTGGGAACTCCTGCAAGGCTCCCCACGCTGCGGATGTCTGCCCCGCGCGGGGGGCGCTCTGCTTCAGGGCGCCCCTCGCGCTGGGCGGCAGGTTGCTATCCGCAGCCTAGACATCCCTGCGGGACCTCCCACAGGGCTGCCTAGGCTGCGGATGTGTTCCCGAAGCGCCGGGCACTCTGCTTTCAGGACGCCCGACGCTCCGGGAAGCAGGCTGCTATCCGCAGCCTAGACAGCCCTGCGGGACCTCCCACAGTACCTTGTGTTGGTGGGGCTAAAATGTATCCTGTATTACTTTTGGGTCAAGCCATTCACATCCTTATTATCCTGAAGATGCCTGGTGCATACATGGAAGCAATCAGCTGCCTTCTCTTTGCCAGTGCCAGAGCAGATGACAATCCTTCGCAGGCATAGTAATAAGATTACGCATACTATGACATTTTGCCTGCTGCTACCTAGGACTTGCTGATCAGAAGGTCGGTGGTTCGAATCCCCGCGATGGGGTGAGCTCCCGTTGCTTGGTCCCAGCTCCTGCCAACCTAGCAGTTTGAAAGCACGTCAAAGTGCAAGTAGATAAATAGGTACCACTCTGGCAGGAAGGTAAACGGTGTTTCCATGCGCTTTTCTGGTTCGCCAGAAGCGGCTTAGTCATGCTGGCCACATCACCCGGAAGCTGTACGCCGGTTCCCTCAGCCAGTAAAGCGAGATGAGCGCCACAACCCCAGAGTCGGTCACGACTGGAACTAATGGTCAGGGGTCCCTTTACCTTACTACATTGACACTGGAGGCTTGTCTCTTCACCCCAGCATTGGGACCTGAGAATCCCAGCCTATGCATTGCTGCTTCAGTTTAACAGCTCATTTATTTATTTTCTTACATTGACAATCCCACCTTTCTTCCTCCATGGAACATAGGGCAGTGTATATGTGGCTTCCGGACCTACATAGCTTCAGAAAGGTAGTGGTTTCATACACCTCCAAGCCATATTCTTGGACATGGCATACAGAAAGGAACACTATAGTTTCTTTTCCATTATAGGATGTGGGCTCAGTACCACCCTGAACTAGAATTGTAAAACTGGGTAAGAGGCCATCCATGCTTGCTTCTGTTCATCTGTCAATCAGCCCACACAAGACTGAAGATTTGCTTTTTCAAACTAAGTGGCAGTGTAAATTCCAACATGCCCTTTCCCTGCCACTACTGTGGATTGGTTCATCTTGGTCAAGTCGCTGGGATCTCCAACTAAATATCTCCAATCTCTGAGGCTGTTCAATATCTCCATCTCAGGCTTTGGGGGGGGGGGGTTGATGCTGTCAATCTGAGTCGTTGGCATTGACACCAATCTGGGCAGGGCTTGGGGGTGGGGGTGACATTCAAGGCTCCACTCAGCAGATTGAGCATCCTCTCCCAAATGCAATTTGCCACATTTTGAAGTGAGTGAGGTGACAGACATCACCTCTGAAAGAGGCCCCACCCCAATAAGACCATTAAAACCAGAGGCTATCTGCAGCACTGGTTGGTGGCACTGGACTAGAATGAACCAATAGTCTATGACTATGCAAGCCAGCTCCTTACAACTATATGTGCATACACTTTGCACATTTTAAATTGTACAACCATTTTCTAACTTAACGCATTTGAAAAGGCCTTTTGCCTATTGAAGAGGTTAAAAGGGGGACTGCTGTGAAAGTTAGAACTGGGCAACCGGTCATTTCCTGACTGCAAATATGTTTCATTGAGCAATGCTGCTCTTTGGAGGTATACGAGGGCAAAATGAGAAAAGGATATTGTCAATACATCACAACCCCTTACGTTTATTGAAGAGAACAGCTCGTGTGTGCATAGTATACTAATAAATGGGCAATGACTGCAAGGTTGCTAGAGAATAATAAGATATATGGAAAAAAGACTCACGGATGGAAGTCTTGTGTATGCCATTGAGTATATATTTATTCACCTCTTTTATTCTTGATTATTTCTGAGCATGCAGAAATATGATGGCAAAACTAGCTCACCACTCATCCCTGCTCCTGATAGAACTGTCAGCATCTTAAAATCTTGGAAAACAGATTGAATCCCTGCTTCAGAATCCAGATGCTCAGCAGTCCCTATAAATCAGGAATGGGGAATTTCAGACCTAGAAGCTGAAGGCAGCCTTCCAGGTCTACCTGGCCCTTGGGAATCTTCCTAGGTCATGTCCCCCTCTCCAGGCCACACTCCTCACTGACATTGTTCCACATCCTCCTTTAGCCTGGCTGGAATGTGTCCTTGAATTCTGTTAGTGTGAACGGAAAAAGGTTCCCCATGCCTGTTATAAAAGCAAGAAGTTGAGTCTGCTGGCAGGCTGGTCAACAGCACACACCTCTTGTTTTCCCTTCTCTTTGTGCTGCCTTCCTTTCCCAACCTTACATAAGAGCCAACTCCTAGAGGCTAAGGTCCCCTCACCTCTCATAAAATATTTGAGGGGGCAGCCCCCCTCCCCAAGTTGATGGGCCTTGCCATTCAAATGGTGTGTGTGCCATGTCTTGTGATCAGTTATGTGGGGTGGGGCTTACCTCCCCCTCTCCAATATTTTATTCAAGTTGGCACTCCTGAAACCCTATTTGACTTGACTTCTGTTTGGTCCTCCCTGCCACTTGCTGCCTGTCTCATCAAAGTTTTCCTGGTCACAATCCTGCTCAAACTTATCTCCTTTCCTTCATCCTGCTTTGATCCCATGTCCTATCTTGCTCCCTGATACAGGATTGGGAAGGGTTCTGTAACACAGGTGAAGTCCGTGGGAGAACCACAGCCCCGCTTTGCTACCTACAGATATAAGCTTGGTTGTTTGCCAATGACTGGTGCGTGGAGGACTCTTCTATGTGAAATGAATACCAGAGAATTGGATGGAGGGGCTGGGCTGCTCCTACATTGCTTCTGGCTGAAACATCTTGTTTGTATTGGGAGGTTTCCATGTCCCTTGGAACTCATGCAATCCTGGGAGAATTTATTTTCCCAGGCTACAGCTACAGACCCTGATGTTGGGAAGGATGGAGGGCACAAGGAGAAGGGGACGACAGAGGACGAGATGGTTGGACAGTGTTCTCGAAGCTACCAGCATGAGTTTGACCAAACTGCGGGAGGCAGTGGAAGACAGAAGTGCCTGGCGTGCTTTGGTCCGTGGGGTCACGAAGAGTCAGACACGACTAAACGACTAAACAACAACACAGCTACTGACTACTCATAGAAATGGGCAAATTCTTCATTGGACATTGTGGAGAAATGATGTTGGCCAAACTACCAGTCATTTTTGGCTGGTGGCCCTTCTCCATGATGTACAAGGCTGATCTCACTTGCCCACTTAAGCCATCAGTGATTAGACTCTGGCTCATATTCTTTTTAAATGCCAGATTTCTTGTCATTCTCAGCTTTAAGAATTGTATTTATTTTAGGGAAGAAATTTGGCAGAGCACGTGACTATGGTCCGTAGCTCAGCGAAAAGTGCCAAATTCAGTAGCTGGTGGTGGAAAGACCTCTGCATGAGAGTCACTACCAGAGTAGACAATATTGGATTAGATAGTCTGGGCTTCTATTTTTCAAATGCTTTAAATCTGGCAAGAGTCCTGAAGTTGTGCTCCTTTTCATTAGATCTGGCTGCTTTCAGTGCAAATGAACTAGTTTTTGACCTTTCCCAAAGTTACCTGCGTGCGTATGCAAATGACTAGTGCTATTTTAGAAACATGCTTAGATGTATATGCCTAATGATAAAGTATTGCTTCTGAAGATGAAGCATTTGTACTTTGCGCCCTCTTCCGTTCTCCATGTGATTAAATTCTCTCATCAGAATGAAAGCCGTTTATCATCCTCAATGTACAGATAATATGATGATTGATGGCTTTGCATCCAACTGTATAATATGCAAATATAGCCTTCTGCTTCCTCTTTGGCAAAGCCCTGTGTGCTTCTTCCCATTCATTTCCTAATCCCCTTAAACACGAATGTGATATGTGCGTTGTGGAATGTGATCACCACAGGGATTCTGAACTCCCCCTGACCCCCATCCTAAAGAAAAATACTCAGGATTTAATAGCTATTAAGCTTCCTGAAAGGTAGCATTACCAGATTAGGTTTATGCACCAACTTTAGAAACGCAATTATTTCACTTTCTAAGTGCTATCTGATGGTAAACATTGTCTTCATTTATAGCTGACTCCTTGAAAATAATAAAGACACAGCTGTTGTCATCTGAGCCTTATGTAAGAGAGAAACTGCAGATAATGAAAAATGTGGATAATGAATTTTTGTTTCCAGGGAATTAAAATCCCAGAATCACTCAGCTGCTGATGTAAATAAATCAGGATTGCACAACCTGTGATCTGGCAACCTGAACAAAGTCCACCAGCCAGGTGACATGATTAGCAGATAATTGATATGCCCTCTATGGCATAGTCCCAATAGGCAGCATTAACAGCACTTTATCACATCCCTAGTGGTGCTTCCAAGTTCTGCAGACCTGGATTTTTTTAAAAAAACTTTTAATTTTAGAAAGGCAGGGTACATAAGGCAACATAAAGGTTTTGCACACTAATACATCCAGTGCACACCCAAAAAGTTCAAAGCAATATGTATTGGAAAAATAACACGCCTGTTGACCATGTGACACTTCGTCAGGGTTATTTCAAAACAATGTCCTATTTGCTGGGCTTGTGAATGAACAAAGTGACAAAGATAATTCCTGTTGGAAGAAGAGTCTTATTTTTTATGCATATCGCTCCACTAAATATCAGTCTGCACTATTTCGGATTTCAGCATCACCTCTTATGCAATGGCCACTTTTTTTTTATTACAGTTATCTTGCAGAAATAGTGAAATTGCTGCAAAATGACACACCTGAGGCTCTAGACAAATATAACTGGCTAAGCAGAGTGGAATATTGTACAGATCATCCAACTAATTAATATAGCATGGGCAAGAGGAGACTGTCAATACTAAGAGATTCAAGGACAATTGGAAATCATTTATTTGGTTTGGGATTTCATCCAGAGTTAAGTAATTCAATAGATTTATTGTCAGTTACCTGAGAAACAAGCTTAGGTTCCTTTTTTGTGTGCATTAACTGTATCCTGATTTTATACAAGAGCAATAAAAATATTCAAAACAAAATTAATCTAGGGATTCACCTTTAAATATAAGCAGTCCTCATTTTTTTTACCACCTTCAATTCTTTTGTCAGTCTCCGTTCCAAACGTCACTCCCGTCTGTTAGAGAGCTGCCACAAATTTAGCCTTGAAAGGCTGACATTTAGCCTTTCCTCAGCTTTAGTCAATCAACACTATTCCCTGTCTGAACTTCTGAGCACACTTTGCAAAAATAGTTGGATAGTGTCAGTCAGATCAGCGTTTTGAGATTGACTGTTCCTTTTCCCTCTAGAAGGGAAACGCTGTGGCAAGTGCAACTGTTTTGCCTGCTTGTCTGATAGCCTTTCCATCACGGGCTCTGCAGGGGGGGAACCTTAACACTGTCAGATAATGCCTGTGTGAGGAAATTTGTGCCACCTCTGGGGAAAATACCTGCCAACGACTAGGTCCAGCCCAAGGTTCAATAAGTAAAAAGACAACTACAGCACAATAATGAAAAGAAGAGAACTCAGTTTTGACTGTCTTGGAGGGGATTGGCCAGAAGTCATCACTCTATGTGCCAATCAGTGTCTCAGCTGGCGGTCGCTTGGTGTCTGAATTGTTCAGATAAATCTCCTTGACAGACTGGGATACGTTTGTACAGCCTGGTGTGTCTTTGGTCAACATTTCTAGTTAGCCTAAGTTCTGGAAATGTGTTTCCACCAGGAAATGGCAAAATATTGTTGGGCCTTTTGGAAATAGGAGAAGGCAAAGATTATACATTCTCGGAGCGGTTGGGCTATTTATGTTAACAGTGGAGACAAACACACTAAGCTACATAACAGCTTATTTATGTTAAGAAATAATAAAGCGGCTACTTATTCACCGCACACAAAACACCTGAGGGAATATTTTGTTTCCTTAAGAAAAATGCCACCACATATTTATAGCGACTCTTTAAAATAAGTCAATTTATTCAGAACAACTCTGTGGAATTGGAACAAGGGAAATTCTTTATGAGTCACACATTCAGTCTTTGCGTGCTTCTAGGTGGGTGTTTATTGTGGGGCGAGAGGCTCCACATGATGCATGCAGGTGGTCTGTAGAGGCCACACAATGTCAGCTTCAAAATGCCAGAGCCATTTAATCTAGATTTACCAGAACAAACAAAAAACCAAGCCCCTGTTTTCAATGACCTGGTTGCAGTATCTCAACAACCCATTAGCAAATTAAGTTCCTGTCTTAAAGCACTGTTTGGCTCATTTCCAGGTCTAGTGGTTAGTGTTGGACTAGGAACTGGGAGACCAGGGTTCAAATCCCCGCTTAGTCATGGGACTCACTGGGTGACCATGTCACAGTCTCCCAGCCTAACTTACCTCACAGGGTTGTGGCGAGAATAAAATTGGGAGGAAGTGTTCCATGAAAGCTATATTGAGCTCCTTGGAGGAAAAGTAGGAAATAAATGCTATAGATAGGTAGATAGATAATATCCTCCAGTTGTCCCCGTTCACCCGGGATAGACCCTCTTTTTGCTACCTGTCCGTTTTTGTTTTCTTTTAAATGACTTGTTAAAATTTTGATCGTGTACATTTCTACTTTTGACTTTCTTAAGGATTCAAGCTTGTACTCCAGGTCTAAACTACATAGATATATTTCTGAGGAATAGGGTGGGGGAAAGCATCATCATCATCATCATCATCATCATCATCATCATTCCACCCTTCATCCAAAGATCACAGGGCAGTTTGCATCATAAAAATATAAGTTTCTTCTTGCTTCTAAAGCACATGCATGCAATTTCAGACGTGTGAACATTCAAGTTGCCATGTAGGATGCAGCCTAAATTTCTAAACCAGTGGAGGACAAGCTACTATTGCAGAGTACATTAATACAGTATAGCAAAATAACAGGATAGAGTTTTCAGCAAAGTGCCAGGGGGACAGCAGGCTTGAGTAGTGTCATTTGTATTAGATAAGGGATATTATCTCCCTGAAGAAGCTAGGTTGGCTCCCTCCTTGTCTTTTCGCTGGCGGATGAAGACCTTCAAGCTCTTGCGAACTGACTGCTTTAATGAAAGGGCTGGTGCTGTTTTTATTTTAACCATTTGCATGTTTAAAACAGATTTTATTTACAGTCAGCTCCCTATTTATGTGCGTTCAATATGTGTGTGACCCTTAAGTGACCCGAAAAACATCACAAAAGGGGTGGAACGGGGCAGGGGTGGAACGAGGTCTTTGCAGGCTTTTCCAATGGTGTTACAAATGTACGCGATTTCACTTAAATGTGTGGTGCCATGGAACGTAACCCCTGCATAAATTGGGAGTTGCCTGTATGTATATTGTTCTAATCCTATTAATGTTTAATTGTTTTTTAAATATTGTTTTTCTTTTTCTATGCTTTTAGCCATTATTGTTTTGATCCATAAGCTGCCTTGAGTCCCATCAGAGAAAAAGGCAGGGTACAAACAAATAATAATAATAATAATAATAATAATAATAATAATAATAATAATAATAATAATAATAATAAAAATAAAAAAGCACATCCATATTTTCATCTGCAAAAGGTGCATCACACTTATTTTTCATTCGCTGTAAGCAGTGCACAGCTTCATTTCTTTCTCTCTCTCTCCCCCAAAGGCTATGTGTGAAAATCATTAAGAAACCAAACTTTCCAGAGAATATTCAAAGCATGTGTCCTCTGATAATACCACCTCTATTTTTATATGCGTCAATTTCTACGATATTGTGCGTGTTCACTGCAGACATGCTCTCACTAAGGGCCTGTTTTCCAGGGGTCACATTCACTCATTCTAAGTGCATGTGAATTTTTTAAAGACAATTGTGCCTTGAGTAGAGCATATGCCAGTACCACAATCTGTGTGGTAGGAAAGCAGATGCTTTGCAATGTGTGCAATACGTGATGCTGGTTTGGAGTTCTTCTGTGCCAGACTGCCATTGGTTTCTCCAGGCAAGTTTGCATCAAAACATCTGGTTTGGTCCTAAAGCAACAAACCAAATGGAGGGGGCAGCTGTTGTGGGCAGAAATGCTATAACTTTCAGAACAAAATTGTTTTGGGAATATGTGCAAAAGTGGGCTTGCTTAAAAGGATGGGTTTCCCAGACATAAGACTTGCCAGTGCGCTTATCAGAGGCAGGGAAGTCCTCAGGCAGACATGGTACTACACAGAGCAATGTTTCTTTGAAAGTTGCATCTATGCAAAAAATAAAAAAAAGAACAATGCTCATGTCTTTTTCTGATATTTCTAGCTTTTTTACCTGGGGTTCAAGTTCCGCATGACATTGTTTGGAGGGAGAAAAATATTTCCCCGTATGAAAACTAGGCAGTGGAGTCTCCAGCCAGGGAAACAGACAAGCAGCAGATTTGGATAGGGTGGCTGTCAGAAATTGCTACCTGTAGGCATCTCCCACCTAGACCAGTAAAGGTTTTCAGGCTGCGATAGACTGCAAAATGACAAGATGCATTTGAGTCAGACTGAAAGTCTGGAATGAATACCTGTCAGGATCTCACACCTGGACCCATGATCTCCCTTCTGATCCAAGATAGCAAAAACTGACACATAGCATTACTGGAGAGACCGGCAGATTGAAATCACTACCTGTCACTTTTTCCCACCAGAAGAAGTAAAATGTTCTCTTGCTCAGTAGTTACAAATTGTAGAATGTCCGTCTGAACCAGACACACAACAATCAACGGAACAGCTAAGGGAGGTGGTAGGAACTGGCGCCAACTCACCCCTGAATCTTTGAATTCAGGGGTGAAGAACAGGCAGGTGATGTCAGTCAGAGAACCACTTGCCTGCTTTGACATTTTGTGGTTTACATAGTGAGGCCCCTTTCCATTTTGGTTGTCTGTGTTTCTAGGTATTTTACAACCACATCATAACAGTCAACACCTGCAACATTATAATATAAACAACTGTATTAATATCATGTTATGAACATGTGGGGCAGGGAAACAACACCCCCAACCAAAGAAATTAATGAATGTCAGAATCTAAATAATAACTGGGATATTGAAGGGAAAATACAAGCTGCAGAGGAATTCCTGGGTTAGCCTATGCAAACTGATCAGCTAGCTTAAGTACAGAGCCAATAATAAACAACGGAGTGCCATTAAAGGGAGGTTGCCAAGGTGATGGGGGGGCGTGATGTCAGAGGAAAATTTGTACTTCTTGAAAATCTAAGGATGTACTGAGAGGAAGAAGGATAACAAAGGGCAGGCCTTCATGAGCTGCTGGTCAGGCCAGACCTCCATGCTAGAGGAGGCTGCACCAAGAGCCATGACTGACTGCTGCTTTAGACCTAAGCTTGCTGAAGCTAAGAGAGGGGCAACGAGAGACACTCTTCTGTGCCCCTTCTTACTGTAGACTTTCAGGTGTAAATATGTGTTAATAACCCATATTTCTTCAAGACACGAGCCTCTGCTGTGCCTTGCCTGGAACCCCTGGAATCTCGCTCTGCTCGTTGATATTGCGATGGCATGTTAGAATAAATAAAAATCCAAAACTAAGTTTGTCTGAGTAAAAGTGTCTTAAGATATTACAAGAACTGAAACATCGCCTTTCTGGATCAAAGTCTATCTAATCAAATTCTCTGTCTGACATGGGCAGCCAGATGCTACTTGAAGATACCAGCATCTGGTATTCAAAGGTAAACTGACTCTCAATATGGAGATTCAATTTAGTTAACATTTCAATAGCTGCTGTGTGGCCCTATCTGTCATGAATGCATCTAATCTTCACAAAGTAAGGTTTCACATTTGCCTCCACTATGAGGCAATCTTGCGCATGGACAGGATGCAACAATGCTGCAAATGATGGAATAATTTGAGGGAGCCTCTTTTGAACTGGTTGGTGGTAAACAAAGCTATCTAATTGCATGAGGTGGGGTAATGAAATAATAATAATATCAGAAAGGCTGTGAGAAAAATGTAGCACATAAAGAGCCTCTGGAGAAACCCTCACTTTTTAATATGCTCATTAGATATATGCCCGTGTAACTGTATCTTACCCTGCCTTTGTGATGTCTTCTGTATGAGAGTATTGCTTTGTTTTAAATGGTTGCCCACTAGCAATGAGTAAAAACAGCTTGAACCAAGAGGCAAAGTGAGTGCATCTCCCGGGTTCAGACTTAGGGTTGTTTTGAGATAAGCAGCACCCTGTCGTTGCCAAGAGGAAGCTAATCATTATGCAAAACTACTCTAGATGTGAGCCCCATCTTTATCAGTCTATCGGAAGGGAAGCTAAAATCCGTTTGCTCTCCCGAAACTCTGAATGTTTTAGAAACAGTTTCTGCTGGGAAGCTACAATCAACCCTTGCAGCTCAGCTTTGAATAATATCCCGTGCTCCTTTTCCAGAGCATTAAGTGGAAAAACTGTTGCCCCCAAGCTTTCGTTTTGCAGAGAGACAGCACCAGCAGCATAGCTGCATCAGGAACAACAGAGCCTTCAGCTCAATGGGGGATCGACCGCTACAATTCCATCTGTGAGTAATGTCTGCTACTGGATTATTATTGTTTTTTTAAAAAAATGTTTTCCACTTGCAAAGAAGCATGTATAAATAGCCATTCTACCCCTCAAAATACACAGAAGCAGTAAGTGCAAATGAATTAGGCCAGTGTTTCCCAACCACTGTTCCGCGGCACACTAGTGTGCCGCGAGATGTTGCCTGGTGTGCCGCGGGAAAAATTTAAAAATTCGAAAGATAGCTTCATATCCGGAGAGGCGGCCTTCAGGCGAGTTTTAATTATAATTTTCCTTCTCCCACTTAATGCCCCACGCTTGCCCGAGCAGCTTGCAGTCCTCAGTAACCACGGCGACCCGAGGGAGGGGAGGGAACAGGGAAGTCGAGGGCAGCGGCGAGCCGCGATGACGTCAGTGGGCCGCACCGCCTCGCCCTGGCACGGTGTGAGAGCCCCGGCTAGTGGCGCAAGCTTCGGAATAAGTGGGATCCGCGTGCGCGAGACCGAGATCGCTGGTAAGGAGCTCAGCCCTGGGCAGGAGGAAGCGGGGCCGCGCGTGCGGGCCACATCCCCACAGAGAGCGAGCCTCCCCCGGCCCACCACTCCGGGCAGGTCCACTCGCATGAGGGGGCGGCGATGGCGACGGCCGGCAGCTTGCCTGCAATGCCATCCCTCGAGCAGGCGAGGAGCCCGGAGGCTACCAGATGCGAGTCCTCTTTCCCACCCTGCTCGGGAGTCCAGAGCACTTGGTCGCATTCAGGATCTAGAGTGGGGAAGCGGGGCTTGTGTCTGGGCTGGACACATTGGGCTGCCTGTACCGCTCGACCTGCGGGGAGAAATCAGGGTGGGAGTCACGACCGTGAGGCAGGGCTGCCAAGTGTGGCAGAAGAGGACACGGCCGTCGCACCTGTCCTTAGGTAGGAGCTTCTTCCGTGTCGACCTGCTGCCCTAAAGTCTTGGCTTTTTTCTTGGCTTTTTGGCGGTTGGCACAGAAGGAAGGCAAGGGGGAGGGGAAAAAATTGAAACTTACACTTTCGTGCGTCCCTCCCGGCGTGACGCTGCGCGCTGACGTCACGGGGCTGTAATGGTGGTGTGCCTCGAGATTTTTTTCATGAAACAAGTGTGCCTTTGCCCCAAAAAGGTTGGGAAACACTGAATTAGGCCACCAGTTCTACACATTTCAGAAGGAAATTTCAGATTGAAACATTTTCACAATGGGCACGGTTCCCTTTTCTCCATCTGCAGAAGATGTTAAGATGCATTCCAACTCCCTGCCTCTACCCCTGCCCAGGTGAGAGCACCTCCAGAGTTTCTGAACAGGTGAAGATTCCCAGAAGTGATTTCCTTGGCACTGCTGATCCCAGTGGCTTGGTGGCGTAATAGCCAAGCAGTCTGCAGGGGATTAAAGAAGCAGGTTTTTGCATAGGGTAGGTCTTGGGCCATAGCTACAATGCAACACAGAGATTCTATGCTGAAAGGAACAATATTTTAAAGTGGTTGGGGTTGGCTGCATGGCGGTGGAGACCAGGCTAAGGGGACAAACCTTTGAGTACCTTCTTACACAACAGTTTTGGTGTGCTATTTGGGAAGTGTAAGTGTAGAGAGGAAGCAAAAAATGTTTCACCTGCCCCAAATCTTCTCTCAAAATGCCAAAATGGCATTCAATAGAAGGCTGACCTAGGAGTAATACTGTAGCCAGTCTCAAATAACTGAACATTCCTATTTTGCATGGGATTGCATCCCAAGGATCATGATCGCAGCTTGGATCAGGAGTGCCTCTAATGGGTCTTCTCACAGATTATAATTATTAGTTTGAAGTTATGGACCTGAGTACATCTTATTAGCTTCAATTGATATGCCAGCTGCACTGCTTCCTGGAAATAATGTTGTGATTTCCCTGATATCCTCCCAACTCTATTACTGACTCGACAAATACTGTGGAGCTCCAACACCCAACAGGCTCGGTCAGCATGATCAATGGTCAGCAATGGTGGGAGTCTGAGCTCAGTAACATCAGGAGGGGCACAGCTTAGCCAACCATGCTGCAAATGCTAACAGACGGGGCTGCCACTGAAGGCAGTTTAGAAGCTTGAGTTGGCAGCAAGACTGATGTTGACCACAGAGAAGGAGCAGCATCAGCTTTACAAAGCTTCTCCTGGTTTACTAGGTTGTTTCAGGGCTAAATCCATGGAACACGTTCAGTATTCGAAGCACAATCTGTCCAGGGCTCAGAATATCCACTAGTCTTCTTGTCCGGCATCCCTTCTCCTCTCAGTAAGCAGCAGTAATACTTGGGGATCAGGAACCAGGAACACCCTCTGGACTGCACTGCACCCCCCGCTGGCACCCTTATCATTTTTTCCCATGTTTGTTTTAAGGCTGTGTTTTACAGTTTGGCTAATTTAACAATCTATGACATTTAAACTGTGTGTAAGGGTTAGTATTGTCACTATGTTATTTTTGTGTTTTTATATAGTCAACTGCCCTGTGATCCTCAGATGAAGAGTGAATAATAATAATAGTATTAGTAGTAGTAGTAGTAGTAGTAGTAATAAGCTGCCCTAAATGCTATTTATTAAGTGAAATCCCAGGATACAACAACAACAACAACAACAACAATCTATTATTTACACCCCACCCATTTGGCTGGGTTTCCCCAACCACTCTGGGGAATTGTGTGAAATAAATTTCAGCAAGTCCTGTCTGTTATTATACTGGCATTTCATATTTAGCGTGTTCTGAATGTTATTTGGTGGTATTTTTGTAGATATTACTGATGTTGATTATCATTTCATCTAAGCTTTGAATTTTGAATTTTACAGCTATTTTATTGCTGCTTCCCACTTGTGTAAGTTGTAAAAATGGAAAAGTGGTTTGAACATTGCAAATAAATAAGCAAATGTTTTTTAAAGATGAATTAGGTACAGAGGGCATGTTTCAGCCTGCAGAGCTCCTTTTCTCCTTGCCTCACCTCAAACAGAGAACTGTAGATAGACATGTCACAATTTTTCCTGTCATTTTTCCAAGCCTGATTAATGAGAAGGAACAGATGTCCAAGTCTATATCTATCGTAGCAGGGAGCTCCCTTTGAGATTTATCCGTGTGTTAAGAATAAGCCTTCCTTGTGCCAGAGAGCCAGAACTAGAAAAGACAGACTTTTAAAAAACTGAACTGTCCACCATCATGTGTGCAGAAAACTCCATGAGAGAGCTACAGACATAATGCAGAAACTGCCTGAAAATGTAAATTTGCTAACATTGTGAAGATTTCAAAAGTCAGATTAGAAAAGATTCTGTTCGAAAGACTGGGGAGTGGTACGTCCATCCCCTCCATGCTGTCCTATCTAATTTGTCTCCATTTATATTTCTATGTTTTTATTTTATTTTGTGGACTGCTGTGGTGCTGAAAACAGGTGAGGAGTGGCAGATGGAGATACCTAATATTTGACCAAACAAACTCAGCACATATAAATATATTGAGCCAACTACCCAAGAAAATGATTGCCAGCAAATACTTATATTTCAAATCTGTGTTGCATCTTTTTTGAAAAAAAAAACTCCAATAAATTTTTAGTGGGTGAGACCCAAAGTAGCAGTCTGCTAGTGCAACCGCCACGCTGCTGCCTTGGTCTGCCTGTGGTCCCCTCTTCTGGTTGATTAATTCAGCTCATAACCCACAATAAGAATGGCATTTAAAACTCCTAATAATCTTCAACTCCATTGCTATGCCAGTTCAAAACAAAGTGGGCTGCTGACACATACATGATAGAAGCAGACTCTTATACAATCTCCTTTTACAGTACATTTATTTGTACTTGTTTAACAAATGCTCAATACTTTGCCATCTTTTCAATTGCTTTTCCATGTGTTTTTATGCCCTCCCTTTTTAGAAGTACCAATGCAATTGGTTAATAAAATAACAAACATTTAGTGCATTAACATAGTTTGGAAATAAGTGGACAGTCCTCATTAATTCATGTGGTTTTCACAATTACATTAATCATAATGAAGTAATTCACGTCATACTTATGTGAACGTGATATATAATTTATGGGAATTGCTTGGTAATTTTGCAATTAAAATACAATTATATTAAAATGTTACCTACCATCTAATTTCTTTTTTTAAAGCATTATTTATGACATTTTAGCATTAATTATAGAGGGATTAGCAACATTCTTAGTTCGAAAACACCATGTAAGCAGAAATACTTGCACAATGAAATGCTAATTAGTTTCTAGGGAACAGCATTCAGTGAGACAAATACTTTGGAAAGTAACTGTCGGTATTGAAGCAGATGGAAGAAACTAAATCACGCAAGTAAAACATCAGATATTTCATTTGCACACCTATCTGAGAAGTCGTTCTCCATTGTGTGGGGGAGGAACACTATACAGAAGGCAAAACTTTCAGATGTCTTACTTCTGAGTGTATTTTGGGTCAGCATTTGAAGACATACTGGCCCATTCCCAAGTTTCTCCTTCTAGCTACCATTACACACCGATAACAGCTGTCTATATAAATAGCAATTTCCCAGCATTCTTCCTCTTTGTCACTCTGTTCCTAACATAAGATCCTATCACATTCCAAAAATTTAATCACACTACAGTAGTAGCTTGGTTTTCAAACGAACCCGTTGATGAATGTTTTGGTTTCTGAATTCTGTAAACCTGGAAGCAAATGCTTCAGTTTTCGAACGCGCCTCCGAAGTCGAACATGAAACGCGGCTTTCGTACTGAGTTTTCCGTTTTGAGTCTTCAGTACTGAGTTTTTGGTTTTCGAACGTTTCAGAACTTGAATGGTTTTCCGGAATGAATTATATTTGAAAACTGATTTCCTGTTAGAATTCCTGCTCCATGATTGCAGTCATGGGATTGTTGTCTTTCACATGATGGTGTATGTTTTGACTCCACAAAATGGGAAGTGACGGAGACAGGATGTTTGTGTTACTGTGTTCCACGAAGTGGGACTATTGGTCCTTTGTTCTTTCTCTTTGCTGTCTAATGCTAGAGAGAGGGAGCCATGTTGCAGTGCTCCATGTGTGTTTATATGTAAATAAAGTAGATTAGCTAAAATGCTGAGTTGCTGAGCACTGTTACGCAAGCTGCAAAGACTCTGCGGATCCCTAAGTGTGCCGATGTCTGTAGGCATTGGTCGCTGTGATGTTCGGGCAGAAGAAAGCTTTTCAAGCTCCCAAACGAACGACCAGGAGGGAGGGAACATGCCAGTCAGGCATGTGCCCCAGCCAGGATCCTACTTGAGAGTAGGATGAGCTCCTAACAGGTACCACTGTCTAGTATGGTTAAGAAGCAAGGTCTACCCAGGCAGACTTACCTGAAGGGATGGAGCTACATAAGTATTATTTGGTTTAGTTCTTAATGGCACTTTTAGTCCTTTGGAACAAAGTAAATGAGCTGCAATCTCGGACATGGTTCAGAAGCCAAAACTCTTGAGATCCCTGGTCAGTTTGGCACCCATCCTAAGGATGTGTATTTACTTTTTCCACTATCGGCAGATGTGATTGCCAGAAGCTGCTTTATACAGAGCCCGACCACTGGTCCATCTAGTTCACTACTGTCAACACTGACTGACAGCAACACTCCAGGGTTTAAGACAGGAGTCCTTCCTAGTCCTAGCTGGAGGTACCAGCCACCCACTTCCTATTATCTAATACCTGAGTCCCACGTTAGGCAAAATATTTCCGATGACCTTCGTGGTCCCTTCCAACTCTAATTCTATGATGCTGTTAAGCAGAGATGGTTGGGGCTGAACTTGGGACCTTTTGCATGCTTAGAATGTGCTCTGCTGCAAAACTATGGGCCCCCACACAGCTGCTTCTTATGCACGAGAAAGATATTGTAACGTAATAAACTTTGCCAAGGTGGTTGGCTTAAACTTTTATCCGTGGCTACACTGGGTGTTTTCCCTGACTCTCCCAAAGCAATTATCCTCTCAGCTATGGATACAACAGTATTCAAAGAATATTTCCACCATATCAGAGAATCTGTGAACAAATTATTCTGAAGCCTTTGTGCTGATAACTAACAAATAAAACTGAATTCCAAAGCACAACCTGGAGAACAAATCAGCTGAAAGAAATGTAAGATTGTGATCAACGCCTTTTCAAACGAAGCAATGTTCTCCCACACAGAATGTCAAAGAGATCACCAAACAACTGTTGCTCATTGTGAAACATGAATTGTTAACTAATGCTGCACAATCAGAACTCTGCTTTGTTCCGTATAAGGCTTGCAGTCACGATCATCAATGCTATAGCAATACAATGCGAATGAGTTTTCCCTGTGCCGCAAATATAATAAAGCCTTAATAAAGGCATAAAGATGTGGAAATGCGTAAAAGCTGCAGACATTTGAAATAAGTAATTTCTTATCTCAGCTGCACAAATGTAGGATTTCTTACAAATACAACAGGCAGCTGTGAGGACAAAAGACTGGGAACAGGTAGGCCCTGTGCATCTTTGGCAAAGCTTTGCACAAAGTGAACAAGAGCATGGTCATGCATCCAATGCGCTGGAAGCCTTCGGACCGTTCGCTGTTTCAAAGAGCAGCAGGAAGAAAGCACTCTGAGCAATTTGCCCAATGTCACAGCGCCTGAATACAAAAGCTACAGAGTGGCATAAATTCAAGTGCCTTGGAATAAAAGACACGTTTTATTGGCTTTACTATGAATGCGGCTTTGAGTAATGATAGGTGAGACTCAATTCAGACATTACAAAAGTAGGGGCGAAATCTACATTGGGGTCCCAGGAACAAGCCCTTCCCTCCGCGGGAGCATGAGTGTTTTCCCACTGCCATACACCAGACACGAGCGAGGTGTTACACAGATAGTGGTTGCTGAGGATCAGGGTTTGTTGACATTTACTCTACCACCCCATGTGCTCCACTAAAGTAGCCTGCTTGTAAAACTAATTGCTTGTTGAACTAATGTGAGATCCACATTAAACCATACGGGTACAACGGTTGTGTTAGCACAAGTACCATCTGAACAATGCCATAGCAGATAGCGCATGCAGTGGCTGTCAGGAGTCACCTAAGTATATTTTTGAGATGAAGTCTAATTAAGTCCTACTCAGAGTAGACCCCCTTAAAACTAAGTTAGCTAGGCCTATGAATTTCAATGGTTCTACTGGCATTGCTTTTATATTCCCCCCCTTTCATTATTTTTCTGAGTGAAATTAGCGTTTAACAGAGAGAATGGATATAATGTAAAAACACAGAAAAAGACACATTTTCTGTGTTTTTAGGTTATATGTACTCTCTCTCTCATAGCCCCCTAATTCACTGTCACAAGAAGTGGTGATGGGCAGTAGCTCAGATGGTTTTTAAAAAGTGATTAGACGAATTCCTAGAGATAGTTCCTTACTGGTTACTAACTGATAGCCACTAGCTACAATGGCTTAATGAAATCTGCATTTTAATACCACTTGTTGGAGCACAATAGTACAGTATATTTATTTATTGCTTCCCATGAGGCAACCCAAAGTGATTTGCAATATAATAGCATACTGTATATGAAACATTCACACACACAAACTTAAAACAATCACATATATAAAAACATTTTTTAAAATAAATATAAATATAAAAACAGTTTAAAACAGCAGTACATACATAAAATCAACTCAAGTTCCTGACAGATACCTACTGAGATGAACTGAGAGCTTGTTGAAGGAATAACAACAACAACAACAATTTATTACTTATACCTCACCCATCTGGCCAGGCCTCCCCAGCCACTCTGGGCGGCTTCCAACAGAATATTAAAAACATGATAAAACATCAAATGTATTCAGCATGTGCCAAACCAGCAGCAACAATGGAGAAGGTGCCTGTCCATCTCTACCACTTACCACTTCGGGGTATCTCAGGGTTGATAACATGTGAAAATTGCTTAGAACACCAAACGCTTTAAATATTTAAATGGAAAACCTGGAGCCCCAAGAAAAGTAAAATCTTTTTTCTTTCCTGCCCACACCGCCGCCGTGTGCGGATGGTGACTATTTCCCAAGCAACTGCTACAATAAATAAAGCCCATAAGTGGCGTGACAGGCAGCCTTTTTCTCCCTCCAGCCTGGCAAATAGCTGCTTGGCATGCTTTAAATATGAGCCCTGCAGAGTAACAGCTTTTAGTATGAAGGGAAAAATGCTGAGCAGCAGTCAATTTCCAGACTAAATGAGACATAAAGGTCATGAGGAGGAATGGGAAAATAGTAAAGCTGCTTTTACCTAAATAAATAAAGATCTGAATCAGCCATAATCAAGGGATGCATTGTGCAGCAGCTGTACAGTTGCATTAAGTGGTTCCTCCAAGAACTACTCTAGAAAACTATTTCGTTGAACCCTAATGGCAGCCATTATGTTATCCTAATTATGTTTTCCCCTCAATCCCCTCCTCCCCTTTTTAAAAAAGTACATATCTGCATTTAACATAGAATAGTATATTAAAAACTTGCCTCAACTCAGAGGTGGCCTTGTCCCCTGCAGCATATGGGGAAATGACATTATTAAGTATAATGGCTGAGTTACAGATTCAGCAAGAAAAACATGCCTAAATTTCAAGAAAGACAATTGTGAGCTGTTACCATATGAAACAGCTGGAGAATGCACCATCCAGTTACTTTTCTGAATTTCGTGCCACTTTCAATGTTGTTAATGCCTGAATCACACGGGTGTGTGTGGCAGCAGGCTTGGATTTTGTCCGACTAACTTAATTAGGAGTGACACCTCAATCCTAAATGCAAACCCAAGCTAGACATTAACTGGGGCATCAGGGAAACTCAGTATTCAAATTCAAGTTCAAAGTTAGTGTTAATCCTGCTGGTATCTAAAATGGGATGCTTAGATTTAAGATAGTTTTATATTAAGAATCTTTCTTTGAAGCAATTTTCAATGGTATTCAGGAGAAATTTAGTGGACACAGATCATTTCACCAGTCCAAGGATCTCTATTTTCCTCATTATGCAAATAAATTATATGGCTAAGCTTCTCTGGCTAATCTCTGAAGAACTCAGTGGAATTAGCATATTCACAACCATAATTCTGCTTCTGATTTCTACCAACTTTGGAATATTAGAAGCACATATGGTGTACTATGATGATGCACATCCTGCTACCCTCTCTCCTTGTCTGGCATGATTGGGAAAAATCCATATCCAAAAAAAAACCATCCAAAAAAACCCACAGTTTTTCACTGCAGTCAAACCAAGCCAAACTATGCTTAAACTATGGTTTGTTTAAATTAGCCAGGATCTTTCCAGCAACAGTGGAAGGTTGATGACGTTCTGTTAAATATAATGACCTCCACTTTCATATTTTAAATTGCTCTTAATCTGTATGTTGTGATATTGCTTTAAGGTTTTTTTTAAATTAAAGATTTAAAAAATTAAACTATTAAGTCACCTTGGGGCCCTTTCTGAGCCAAAAGTTGACTCATGTTTGGTCCCCAGATCTTAGATGCTACTGAGTACACATTCTGCTATGAATTTCCTTATGGAGATAAGAAATCTGCAGCTCTTAGAAACAAAACACCAATGCAGATAAAATAATAAATGCATTAATTTGGGGTCCACTTCCCCTTGCCTTCTAAGTACTGTGTTTTAGGCTGCTATGTGGTCAAGCTTATCCTTGCTATCATGAGGGCTGAAGACGACTACCATTTCAACAGTTGCTCAAGGGTTAAGCACAACCGCGTGGGGATAGCAGGCAGTCCCCTAACTCGTATATTGCCTGGGCCTGACCCATCACATCAGTGTGAAAGTCGCTAATATATATCTGCGCACATTGCTACATAAAGTGATATAGAACTGCAGTGTCGTTTCATGAAATATTTCCGTTCATGCATAATTCTATTCCAGCAAGCACCCCATTGACGTCAATGAGACTTTGCATAGCTAGATTAAAGAGCTGCCTTCAGCTGACTCCGGTGGGCTCTGGGTCTAGCATTCTGTATTTGTATTCCTTGCTATATTGCATGCAATTTCAGAGGGAATAAGCATGAAATTACAATAAAAATATGACGCTGCAGATTCCTGAACTTCGGCACCCTTCCAATTAATTGAATGTGAGTTGTAACAGAAAGAAGCTCTTCAAATTTAAGCTCTGTGCCAAGTATAGCTGCTTCATGAGCATGGTTTTAAGTCCTCTTCCAACACCGTGGCCATTAATTTAGTTAACGTTCTATCATTATAAAACCAGGCCACTTTTGAGGCTTTCTAATAACGAACTAAGTGAAATTCTTTGCTAGTTTTCAGCTGGGGTGGTAATAGTGGCAAATGGCCTGAATAAAATATTTAAATAGATACAGATATATAGACATATTTTCTGTACTGAGTCATATCAACAGGATATATCATACTGCTTCTGGAATTGTGAGTGCTTTCCGCCCCAAAGCATTTTATAAACTCAAAAGTAGCATTTCTGAATAATTCTAAAGACTACGTGATAGCAAATGCTGGTATGAAACAAAATCCCTAACACTGTCTATCTAACCTAGACTGTGAATATGTTTTCTTACTGATAGTAGTATGACAATGAACCTAAGGTGTTCTTAAAAAGAGCAGAGTCAGAATTCAAAAAGCCGTATAAAGGACAGAATCTATGCTGCCTTTCATTTCAGCTATCATTTGAAGTTGGCTTGTTTGGAAACTATTCATAACTAGTGTTCAACCACAATTCCTGGTCTGGATTAAATTGTGAGCCACAGATAACTAAAAACAGAAGTGGAAGCTTGACAGGAGGAGGAAAAGCAGGGAGGAGGGAGCTAAGTTTGTTCCCATAGTACTGAGCAATGGTTAAGTATTATGTCTAAATGTGGCCATACAATACAACAATGCAACTAGATAGCAGATCACTTTCATTTCACCTGAGAGGCTGTATTTGTGTTGACAACATCTCCAGAATGGTGAGAAGCTTACAATAATTCTGAAAAATACCTTCTGAGGCTATGAAAGGAATAGTCTAATTATAAAGCACTTCATCTTTAGTGAATGTGTTTCCAAAATAATGGATTAAAACCCATATACTGAGGCTATAGCCCTATACATACATACTTACCTGTTAAGTCCCATTGAAATAAGTGGGGCTTACCTCTGAAGAGACATGAACATGATTCAGCTGCAGTGGGAGGGATACTGCCTACTATTTGTGCCCTTCCATAAATGCTTTCAATAATAAAAGAAATACCATTGTTGAAAAGGAGAATATCTAATAGGAGCCGAGTCTTCTTACATAAAACAAAACAAACAAAACACAAATGTGTGTCTTGTTCTCAAAGATAATTTTTCAAAAAGCATTCTTTCCAACAAGTGGTGGTCCTTGCCACTGAGTAAGATGCCAAGTCTGCCTAAAACTACTGATGCCCAGTATTGCTATCCCTCTTTTACTCGCCTTTCAGCCAAGCCAGATGAAAACAAAAGCAGTAGCTTGGGAACACAAAAAGACACAGCCCATTTCTTCTAAAGCAAAACACTTACCAGCTGGTTGCAGTGTGGGGAGGGGAGGAATGGGGGGGATACTTTAAAATATAGCTGATATATGACAGGGCTGGGTGGGTACCAGGTGTCATAGAACTGAACCCAGGTAAAGTTGCACCAAACCTTAAGGCAAGGCGCAGCACCCATCATCCTTCACTATTGGCCAAGCTGGCTGTGACTGATGGGAACGGGAGTCCAAAAACGCCTGGAGGGTCACAGGTTTCTCACTCTGGGACTTTGATTTACTGTCCCTGATCTTTCATCCTTGTACCGCCATAAAATACTGCTGTCCTAGTTTTACTGGGCTGTTTTGCCATTTCAAAAGGGGCAGCCTTCTAGTCAAATGCTCTTTCCCTGCCAAATCTCATTTTTCAAACACAATGCCATGCCCCCTCTAGGGCACACACACATGCAATTCAGTTTCTCAGCTCAGCCCTAAATTTGTCCCTCCCCCAAAACCCAGAGGCATTTAAAGTGGGAAATCAGTTGGCCAGACCAGTGTCATATCATTAACAACAGACCACCCAACAGCCTGCTGTGAGAGATGTGTGAAGCACTTTGAGGGCAAATCACTTGAATCCATGACAAACTTGATGCCACAATTAGTTTGGGCCTGTTGGAGGTCCCTGTAGCACCATTAACTTAGAACCTGTGGATCCGTTTCAGTTGTGGAAGCCTGAAGGGCTTCTTGAAGATGTCTTCCCTGCATCCAAAGATTTGAGAGAACTATCATCCAGTCTCTAATATTCCCTTCCTGGGCAAGGTGACTGAGAAGCTGGTGGCCATCCAGCTACCAGTATGTCTGGAGGAATCAGATTCTCTGGATCAGCCTTTCTCAGCCTTGGACCACAACTCCCATCATTCCTAGCTAGCAGGACCAGCGATCAGGGATGATGGGAATTGTAGTCCAACAACATCTGGGGACTAAAAAGTTGAAAAAGGCTGCTCTAGACCCATTTCAGTCTGGTTTCAGGCCCAGGTTTAGAACCAAAATAGCCCTGGTTGCCATGACTGATGACCTTTATCAGGAGAGCAGGGGAAATGTGACTGTTGGTTCTTTTTGATCTCTCAGTGGCTTATGGGGTATGAAAAACTGGATGCACTGTATGTGAAGGTGTGGTTATACAGGAAAGTTCAGGGTCATTACCAGAAAGTAGTAAAGGGTAAAGAGACCCCTGACCGTTAGGTCCAGTTGCGGACGACTCTGGGGTTGCGGCACTCATCTTGCTTTATTGGCCGAGGGAGCCGGCATGCAGCTTCCTGGACATGTGGCCAGCATGACTAAGCCACTTCTGGCGAACCAGAGCAGCGCATAGAAACACCGTTTACCTTCCCGCCGGAGCGGTACCTATTTATCTACTTGCACTTGACGTGCTTTCGAACTGCTAGGTTGGCAGGAGCAGGGACCGAGCAACGGGAGCTCACTCCGTTGCAGGGATTCAAACCGCCAACCTTCCTATCAGCAAGCCCTAGGCTCAGTGGTTTAGACCACATCACCACCCGTGTCACCAGAAAGTAGTACTAGGAGACAAATGTAGTATGTAGCTTTGAGCTGGTGGGTCCCAGAAGGGTCCATTTTGTCTCCCATGCTTTTCAACTTCTATGCGAAGCAATTGCAAACTCTCATCTGTGATTTGGAGCACAATGTTATTGGTATGCTGATGATGCACAGCTCTAGCTGCCCGTTCCATCTGAATCAGGAAAGACTTTGGAAATGTTGGACTGCTAGAAGCAGTGGTGGGCTGAATAAAGTGAACCCTGACACCAAACATATTCTCTGGGTGGGCTGTTCCTGTGTCTAGAATTAGGTGGCAGGTCCTCTGTATGGGGAGTTGGCATAAGGCATCAGGGCCATTGGCAGACCAACTCTGCATTACAAAAGTGTCTGCAAATGTGACATGAAGGCTGGCATCAACATCAGTCCCGCCATGTGGCAATCCCTTTGCAGATCAGCCTCAGTGCCTGGAGACAGACAGTCAGGCTGCGTATCCATAGCAGTGACCAGAGAAGAATGACTACTGGGAAGAGTGCAGAAAGTAGAAATGTCCTGGTGCATCTGTTACCATAAAGCACCAATGCTGCAGCAAGCAAAGGCTCCAGCAGCTCAGTCAGCTGCTTGTGGCTGGAAAGCCAGACACGATGTTTGTGACTGTTGCCATGGGAACAAAGGGCAGTCCATTCTGTACTGAGCACCGGATGTTAGCTCAGTGTGTGTATCATATGACCCGTACTGGAAGTACATGGGAGGAGTTTCTTCTTGCTGTTGTCGAGTGCAGACATGTTTCTCTGTACTGATATGAGAGGCAGAAATAAAAGATGTAAATAGTTTTCTGTCTGCTTCTTTCCCCTCCCTGGGGGACACCAAAGGGGAGAGAGGAAGAACGGTGTGTTCCTCTCACACATCTGAGAAGAATCGCCGGGACCTCGCCTGCTTATCAGCAGAGTGGAGACGCGGGGAGGTCGACAGGAATATCTGCCGGTGCCTACGCTGTGGCACATTCCTCTGACCCAGGCAGAATTCCAACAGTGGTAGCAGATGCCGGTTGCTGTTTTCTTCGATCCATCAGACATCTGCATGAGAGGCTGGTGAATTGTCCTCCTCTGCTCCATGGAAGCCTGATTTGAGAGGCTGATTCTCTGCAGCCAGAAGCTGACCAGAAAAAGCTGACAGCCAAGCCGATGCTCAAGGTATGAGGCTTTTAAGGGCTTGAGAGTGTGAATGCAGATTGATTCATTCCCTGCTTCACGGAGAGCGTGTGTGGGAAAGCAGCTCCAACTTAGAAGAGGCCTGCATACCAGGCATTTTTGTGGTTTCCTGTCCGAGGAAAGGAATGCGCTGTTGCTAGGCAATGTCCTTCAGAAGGCTGTGCCTCAGAGAGGAGAAATGGAAAGTTACTCGAGAGGGCTGGACAGTCAGACTATGCTTCAGAGAGGCGAAAACAAAGTCTTGTTATGACTAGGTCCTCACGAACTGCTGGAAGGGACTTTCCAACGCAGCCAGTGTCAGAGTTGCCAGGTGTCAAGAGAGTAAACAAGCCAGCTATTGGATTTTAGAGGCTTGTGTTTTAGAGTCAATGCAAGGACTCAAAATGGATGCCAAGAAGGGGGGAGGCTTGCCTTCTCCACCCCTCCTGACCAATGACAATTATTCATCTTAGTCTGTAAAGAAGAAGGCCCTGCTGCAGAATCAGAGACTGTTTGGGGTGATTGAGAATCCCATCCCAGCAGCACCAACGCGTGCTTGGGAGTCACAGAATGTGAAGGCTAGGACTGCTATAATTCTGTGTGTCTCAGATGAGCAGCTTGTGCATATACAGCATTTGGAATTTGCGCAAGAGGTTTGGAACACGCTGCGTACAACGCATCAGAGAGATGCTGGTTCTTCAGCGTTGCTGTATTTTGAGAAGTTGACCAATCTGAGATTAGCGCCTGATGGAGATGTTCAAGCGCACCTGACAGAGATGAAGTTTCTGCGTCAACAGATGGTGGAACGCAATTTCCGTCTACAGGAGGAAGTGTTTTGCTTCATGATGATAAACAGCCTGAACCAAACTTACAAGGTTGTTGCCAGTCAGCTTGGTTCGCTACCTGCTCAGCAGCTAACCGCGGAAAGGGTGTGTGCTGTGGTCCTGAACGAACACGACAGACTTGCTGCACTGGAAGTGAAAGACAGGGGGAGGCAAGAACAGAGTTCGAATCTTCCCACTGCTGGTGATGCTGTAGCATTGAGTGCCGTCCGATGCTACAATTGTGGACAGACTGGGCATCTACAGCGAAACTGTAAGAAGCCGCGACAGTCAAAAGGAGCCAAGAACAGCTCTACGAAGCCTGAGGCGTCAAGCAAAAGCCGTACCAAGTGCCAGATGAAACCTGCAAAGGCTATGATGGCGAAAGGAACCACGCCAGATGTTGGGAACGCATTCATAATCGATACCGGCGCCACGAAGCATCTCTGCCCACACAGAGAACTGTTTTCGACGTTGAAGAAGCAAAGCTTCACTGTGAAACAAGCCAACGGTCAAGAACTGGAAGCGACCGGAATTGGAACTGTGTATCTTGAGAGTCTGAACTTGACTATAAGCGATGTTTACCTGGTTCCAGAACTGAAATATAGTCTGCTGAGTGCTTCGCAGATTGCAAAGAAGGGACTAAAACTGTACTATGATGCTAAAAGATGCAAGATCTACAAAGATGGAGAACTGTTTCTTACTGCCAAAGAGAAAGATGGACTGTATTTGTTGACTTTTAATCAAAGTGATTACATGAAATGTAATACTTCTGATTCTAATGAAATTTCTCTTGCAGGTGTGACCAGTGTGAGTACCAAGAAGGTGGCCAAGAAGGTCCACAGAGCTTTTCAGCGGGTGTATGCTGATGTGATTGGTCCTCTAGAACCATCTAGAGGCGGTGCAAAATATTACCTTGTGTGTGTTGATTGTTACACTAATTATTCTTGGGTTTATATGATGAAGAAACCGCAGGAAACTTTAGAAAAGTTTCAGGAGTTTTGTGACAAGGTTAAAAGTATGCATGATGCTAACATTGATTGTCTTTTCACAGATGACAAGCCAGTTTTTCTTTTACAGGATTTCCAGAGGTTCCTGGATGAGAAAGGGATAAGACACAAACTTGCTAGTTCCGAAGAAGCATGGAAGAAATGTGTCTGTGTTAGGGTGAACAAAGAATTGCAAAAAGGGATGCATGCGCAATTGCTGAGTTCACATTTACCACATGAATATTGGGCCGAATCTTTAGCGTCCTATCTTCATGTGTGGTTGAGGAAAGTCTCAACAGAGTTGGGATGTTCTCCTTTTGAGAAGCTGTTCAATAGAAAACCTTCTGTTGCCTATTTTAAGGTTTTCGGGTCTCATGTGAGAACAGAAGCTCCAAGAGGGGTAAAGAATGCCAGAGGCATCTTTGTGGGTTATGAAAAAGGTCTCTATAGAGTAATTTTGTCTGAATCTGGTCAGGTGATTCTCACAAAATTTCTAGAGAGTGCTCCTGAACAGGAGAGAGTGATAGTTAACACTTTTTCCACAGATGATTCTGATGATGAGTTTGATCTTATTGAGTTCAGTGGTACTGATGATGATGACAGCGATAGTTCAGACAGCTCAGCTGTCACAGTCATTGAGAGGAAATCTCAAATAATGACTAGACCCTCAGAAGAGGAAGATGAACCACTGATTAAGCTTAGTACTGGTTCTCCAGAGAGTTCAGAGGTTGAACCAGAAAGCAGAGAAGAGCAGCAGCTCTTACGGAGGTCTGAGAGAGCAACGAAGGGTGTACCACCCAAGAGGTATTCAAAGGAGTATGCTAACCTTGCATATGTTGCTGTTGTAAACGATCAAGGACAGATTGAAGCAGTGTCTAAGTCAGAGACAAAGGCACAACAGAGAGTTGTCAACCAAGGTGATGTGAAGTCACACAACCAGAGAGGTACACTGGTAAAACCAGTGGCGGGTAGTTCCAAGGGTGGAACTGAAACAACAGGGGAATGTTATAAGTATAACAACTGTTTGTTTTCTTCTCTGGATGACGCTTTGCTCGCAGCACGCATTGATACTTTAGGGGGAGTATGTTACCATAAAGCACCAATGCTGCAGCAAGCAAAGGCTCCAGCAGCTCAGTCAGCTGCTTGTGGCTGGAAAGCCAGACAGGATGTTTGTGACTGTTGCCATGGGAACAAAGGGGCAGTCCATTCTGTACTGAGCACCGGATGTTAGATCAGTGTGTGTATCATATGACCCGTACTGGAAGTACATGGGAGGAGTTTCTTCTTGCTGTTGTCGAGTGCAGACATGTTTCTCTGTACTGATATGAGAGGCAGAAATAAAAGATGTAAATAGTTTTCTGTCTGCTTCTTTCCCCTCCCTGGGGGACACCAAAGGGGAGAGAGGAAGAACGGTGTGTTCCTCTCACACATCTGAGAAGAATCGCCGGGACCTCGCCTGCTTATCAGCAGAGTGGAGACGCGGGGAGGTCGACAGGAATATCTGCCGGTGCCTACGCTGTGGCACATTCCTCTGACCCAGGCAGAATTCCAACAGCATCTGCATCTACACAACCAGAAGCCTTCATCTGCCCCAGCTGCAACAAAACATGCCTCTCCCGTATCGTTCTCTACAGCCATAGCAGGTGCTGGTTCCAACAGTTTGATTTCACCCCCAAAGGCACACTCCTCCATTATCTCCAGAGACAGACAGATGCCAACTATCTATCTATCTATCATCTATCTATCTATCTATCTATCTATCTATCTATCTATCTATCTATCTCTATTATCTATCAATCAATCACTATACAGTGGTACCTCGGGTTAAGAACTTAACTCGTTCTGGAGGTCCATTCTTAACCTGAAACTGTTCTTAAGCTAAGGTACCACTTTAGCTAATGGGGCCTCCGCTGCCACTGCAGCGCAATTTCTGTTCTCATCCTGAAGCAAGTGGAGTCTGTAACCTGAAGTGTCTGTAACCCAAAGTTACACTATATCTATATATCTTCTGCATAATGCCCATTTTTTTTTTCATTTGTTTAAATCACCTTTTCATTGGTCATGGGTTCATTCATCTTCTCCAGCTACTGATAAAACTACTTTCCCTTCCATCTTATTTTTAAGTGCAAACCTAAAGTACTAAATATTTCAAATATTTTGTTTTGTAATTAGTTTCATACATACACATATATATCTATGAATAGAAATAGAAATATCAGGCTTCTTTCCCTGCAGCAATCCCAGGTCCATTAAATACACAGCCCCCTGCTCTCCTTCATTATGCTTACATAGTTATTCATGGAGGCAGGATAGAAGGTATAGCCAAATAACAGTGGGTGGAATGTCATTCCCATCATTCTTCAACAAAAATTGTCTGTGTATATTTGTTTCTTAGATTGAAGGCAGCACAAGACCTGTTAAAATTTCTCCAAATCAGCTGTTTCACAGGGGGGGAAATTGCAGGCTTTGATTCATGAAATGTATCAGTAACAGAGTTAGAAAATATAGGATTAATAAATCAAATGCACATCAAGCTTGGGTTGTGCATGGGTCTCATAGGACTGATGACTCAGTATCTTAACTATTTTTAGCACCATTTATTTGGCAGTTAATTGTCATTTCTGGAACACGGTCTGCAAGTATTTTCATGTTTTGCTTACAAAAAAATATTCAGCAGGTAATTCATCCCAAGGCTATGCAAAGGATTGCATGCCATGGGCTAAACTACTCTAGATGCAGTGCAGAAGTTTGCTGCAGAGGATACACTCCAATAAGTTGCTGGGTGTTTCCTACATGAAATTATGCTTGTGACGACTAGATGCTTGATGAATCTTCTCTGTAAAGGTGTCCTGGCTCCAGAATGTGTACCTTAGGGCCAGGTACCTGATGCGTATATTTTTATATTTGAAAAGGAAGGCTAGTGCAGCTTTCCACCTCCCCAGCTTTCTGAGTTCCTGTTCATTTTGAAGCCATTTCCCCTCTAAAATAGCACATTTTCCAGGACTGCAATCTCATGCAGAGCTCCAAAACATGCATTTTAGGGTGCCTTACCCCCCCCCCCAAAGCACTTGGGGGGCAAGAACTACAGAATGAAATCGCGCGAGATCACAGTAACCCGAATGGCTGGCATGCTCTCTCGATGCAAAATGGGATGTCCCGGTTTTTCCAGGACACTTGTGGGAAATTCCATAGTTTATGCACTGTATTAAGAAGTACTATCTCATAAGGCAATGAAAAACCAGCTCCCTGACCTGGCTGTGAATGACTTTCTCCAAAATTCTCACAGCCAGGTATGTGTTTATAATTATATAAACACTGCTGATTTCAACAGACTGGGCTATATTTAAGAAGAAGAAGAAGAAGAAGAAGAAGAGGAGGAGGAGGAGGAGGAGGAGGAGTTTGGATTTGATATCCCGCTTTATCACTACTCGAAGGAGTCTCCAAGTGGCTAACATTCTCCTTTCCCTTCCTCCCCCACAACAAACACTCTGTGAGGTGAGTGGGGCTGAGAGACTTCAAAGAAGTGTGACTAGTCCAAGGTCACCCAGCAGCTGCATGTGGAGGAGCGGAGAAGCGAACCCGGTTCCCCAGATTACGAGTCTATCGCTCTTAACCACTACACCACACTGGCATTGTAATTTAACAAATTACAAACCTATACAGATATATTTATACACCAGCCCACAGTAAATTCTCTCTTGTTATATTGTGGCCTGGTTCAGACACCTGGTAGGTCCCAGACAATCATTCATGGAATAGCTTGTGGCTGTTGATAAGACTGCAGCCCAGTGTGTATCATAGGTGCCAACTCTATGAACTGCTTTGGATTCTACATTTTATCGTTGTTTTGTTTACAAGTTGTCATGTGACCTCAATGCTTCTGGATAGGGCAGCTTGTAAAATAATTGATAATTCATTAGATTATCAACTGCTGGGTTAAATGGGCTCATAAAGACCACTAAAGTTTTGGGCTTTTTAGTCTGCATAAATAGGCTACTTAAAAAACAACCTTGAATATTTAACTTATTTGCTAGTCTTGCTAGGAACCAGTTATGCACTGTGGATCTTCCTCTCTTTCAGAAATGAGAAAGCAACTGTCACAAACATGTGACACGACTAGCACTGTCTAGAGATTCAAAACTGTAGTGATGAATTGATTCACCCTAGAGATTACAGGGTCTGCAAACAGGATTGTAATGTTTTTCTTCCATACACCACTGCAAGCAGGAGACCCTAAAATAAGTGTTTGGGGCAGGAGCATAAGATGTGAAAAGGGGGGAATGGCTCTACTGCCACATCAGGTATATGTTGAACTCTTACTAAAAGTATTCTTTATTGCCTGCCCCACACATTGTATGTTTTCTAGGCCTGTCATGATTTAGAAAGCTCCTGCAGGGCTCCTGTACTTCCCAAGAGGTTGTGCAATAGAGTGCGTTGTCCAAAATAATTATCTGTAACCACCATTTTACCTGAGGCCATATGTCATTCTGTGCTCACTAGGTACTTGGAGACTGTGTCTAATTTGGACCTGAAGGCAGGCGAACGTGAATAATACTTACAGAGATAAAACAGGATGAAAGCCACCGTGGAACTAATTTATTAGCTTTAAAGGACATCAGCCAAAGAAACTGTAGTAAGTCCTTTGTTATTTATTCCAAGGACTTGAATGTTTCTCTGTGTTGGATTTCTTAGCTTTTTTGTTTCTTTTAACAGGGAATTATGAATATATTTAGTAGCTTTAAAATATTCCTGCAAAAAGTTAGACCTTACAATGTACTCGTGTTAAATTCTAGATTATCGTGTGATCTTGCATCAGTGGAACTGGCTACAAGTGGATTTAAAACATAAAAAAAGTTGTGGGGTCAGGAGATGAACCAAACCCTACAGGCAACCTATTTCAATGCCTTGTCTAGTACCTCTAAAAAGCAGACATGCCTCCCTTATGCATAATAAGAAATGAGAAATTAACCACTAAAATAAATTCCATTAGTCACGCTGTCCCCTTATCATTAAACCATGTAATCACATAATGTTAACTTACACCCTAAATCATTCTGAAAATATTTGTTACAATTCAGTAGTGTCTAAAAGGGACGCGGGTGGCGCTGTGGGTTAAACCACAGAGCCTAGGACTTGCCGATCAGAAAGTCGGCGGTTTGAATCCCCGCGACGGGGTTAGCTCCTGCCAACCAAGCAGTTTGAAAGCACGTCAAAGTGCAAGTAGATAAATAGGTACCGCTCCGACGGGAAGGTAAACGGCGTTTCCGTGCACTGCTCTGGTTCGCCAGAAGCGGCTTAGTCATGCTGGCCACATGACCTGGAAGCTGTACGCTGGCTCCCTCGGCCAATAAAGCGAGATGAGCGCCGCAACCCCAGAGTCAGACACGACTGGACCTAATGGTCAGGGGTCCCTTTACTTTTACCTTTTAATGGGTGCAGGTGCTCTGATGGGCACAACTAAGGAAACAGCACCCAAGGCCACTTCAGTCACTTTAATGGAGGAAAGTAGATATTTTGAATAAAAAAGGCCAGATCGCACACAAGAGAGGTGGAAACAGTGGGAAAACGTCACGATGAAAACAGCTTTTCGGATCAAGACAAATGCCACTGAAATGCGAAACAGAGTGAAATCAGCAGAACCACTTCAAAATAATGTGTTTAGGTTAGGGATCCGTTGCTCCACATGATGTTGGCTACACCACTTAGCCATTCAGGCATACCGTGGTCTTCAAGAGATTCTTTGCGTGCCTTTTGTTTGAAAATTATGTTTGTCTCTCAAAAGCCACTGTAAAAATATGACAGCTACAAGAACAATAATTGCAAGGTGCAGTCATTGCTTTAGGAGTCATTACCTTTCAAGTAAATGCTGGCTCACATCCTTTAATACACATAGTGAGGCCTTAAACTCTCATGGGTCATCCTTATGGCTCTCCACTCAGGCAGCAGCCTATTGGATTAGGAACTCTTAGCAGTCCTTTATAAGCAGCTGCTGCCTGGCCCCATGGAAGGGTCAATTAATGCTGCACAAGCACACTTATGCCATTGATTCAGGGACAGGGAGAGAGAGAGAGAGAGAGAGAGAGAGAGAGAGAGAGAGAGAGAGCAGGGTCTTGGATTATGGCAGCAAAGAAGGTTACTCGCAAACCAAGCAAACTTGGCAGGAACATGATGAGAATTTAGCTGCAAAACTGCCAGCAACTGCAGCTGTAAATACAGTGGTGCCCCGCAAGACGAATGCCTCGCAAGACGGAAAACTTGCTAGACGAAAGAGTTTTCCGTTTTGGAGGTGCTTCGCAAAACGAATCTCCTATGGGCTTGCTTCGCAAGACGAAAATGTCTTGCGAGTTCCTGCGGGGTTTTTTCCCCTCCCCCCGTTTTTCTAAGCCGCTAAGCCGCTTATCAGCTGATCCGATAAGCCGCTAAAAGCCGCTAATAGCGCTAATCCGTCAATGGGCTTGCTTCGCAAGACGAAAAAACCGCTAGACGAAGAGAATCACAGAACGGATTCTTTTCGTCTTGCGAGGCACCACTGTAAAACTGATTCACTGGCTGAAGCTGTGAACCTGTTGTGGTGGCCAGCACAATTCTGATATCCCAATAACAAAAGTCCAATCAATGTAACTATAAATAAAGATATCTGTCAGGCCCTGGATGAACATGGATGGTCACTTGCAAAGCATTAATTTAAAACACAGTATATATATATCATTGTGGGAAGAGCCAGTTCTCTGCTGTGTCCACCCATTGAGGGAAATTCTAACACCTCTCAGCTGGATACAGACATGTGGTAATTTTTTCCTCGCTGCCTGGGTTCTCTGTGTGATGTTGTTAGTATTCACCCTTAATTAATCTGTATTTTCTCATGGTAATAGTAATTCTTAATACTTACTACTCACATATTGTTTTTAACAAGCACTCTACACTTTTCACTCACATAAGTTTAGTCCCAGAAACATCCCTGTATTTATTTATTTGCATAATTCATATCTCACATTCTCATCACAGATTTATGTTCCCAGAGCACTTAGAAGATAGTGAGAAACCGAAAGTAAAAAAATTATAAGCTACTACTGATAGAATGAAACATGCAAACTATTGCAGCAAATTAAAACAGCTGCTCTGCGTTAAATAATGCTTACATTAACAATTAATAAAAGCCTGGGAGGTTTTTTTTTTAAAAAAATGTTTCTCTGGTGCCTAAATGATAGTAATGAGGTCTCTAGTTGAGTCTTGGGGTGTGTGTGAGAGAGAGAATTTTCCAAAAGTGGGGAGCCACCACAGGAAAGGCTCTCTCCAGGCATCACCTACTGAACTTAGGAGAGAGGGAGCACCCAGGGGAAGGAGGCCTCAGATGCCTATCTTAATGGACAGGAAGATTGATAGGGAAGAAGGCAGTCCAGCAACTATATGGTACGGTAGACTAGCATTATTATTATTATCACCTCCATATTACAGATGAGAGCAGCAAGACAGAGGTTGCCAGTGAGGTCATGCCTAAAACCAGGTCTGAACAAGTGCCTATTCTTAATCTAACTGCACACATTAGCTTGTAGTTTTCTCCAATTTATTTACTGAGCTACATGGACCAATGGACTCAGTATAAGGTGGCATTGTATGCTCCTTCCTATGTAATTTTAAAGCTAAAAATGAGAGGTATATATAAACAAGTTGTGATACATCAGTAGAAAAATGCTGTGAAAGCCATTCAGTGAAATTTGTGGCTTCTGGGCAGCAAACCAACATACTAATGCTAGTATACTAGTGCTTCACAATTCTTGTATGAATTTTATGGGTCACCAGACAGGATAAGGCTTTCAGAACTAAGTTCTTAACAACCGCATTTCATTTTACCTCATTATTTTGTCTTGCATATTATCATGTGCTATCTAAGCCATCCTCCCCACCCAAAATCCTAAAATATCTCATGCCAGCAACTTAGAAGAATTTGAACAGATTAGAAAAAGGCTCACCCACAGAAAGGTATACTGAGAAGTTGGAAATAGTTGTTGGAGTTGTAATGTACACTGAGGTTCATTAGGGTGCCATCTGTGTGAGCTGGGGATGTCATGTGAATGGAATAAAATTATTTACTGTGTTTTGAAATACTTTCCTTACAGATAATTTTGACGACTTTCATACCTGAGGAGAAGTGTGTCTTCACTAAATTGAATCCTATGTGGTTGTTGGTTTTTTTTCTCTCCTGTGGTGTGTGTGTATGTGTTGCAGCTGGTGTACCTGTAACTAGCTGGTTCTCTGTTAAGTAGCATTCCCATCCTTCATTCTCATTTTCTTGCTCAAAATCACAACCTCCCAAAGCTGCTTTTTCTTTAAAAACACAACATAAATCTGCACATCATACATAGTTTGTCTTTGACATATACACACAGTAAATGCGTACCCCCGCCCCCCAAAAAAAATCCTCACTCATTGTTTGCCACACAGAAACTGGAATATTATTTAGTGGGTGATTTAAGTAAGGGGTCAATTAATGCAGCTTACTGAATGCCCTATGTGCATTTATTTGAACTATTTATATACTTTAGTCTCCAAGTTGTGAATTATAAAGTTAGAAGATGCAACAAATCTAAAAACTGGTTTGAAGTCCATATTGTGCTATCGATTTCATAATTTTTGATCTGGCAATATATTGCAAATCGTGTGTGTGTGTTTGTGTGTGTTTGTGTGTGTTTGTGTGTGTGTGTGTGTGTGTGTGTCCTATGCAAAAATAATGATGTAGGAAAAACTGGGAAGCCGGCCAATGCCTCTACATAGCTCCATCCTTATTTCAGACATTGTGATATATCAGTATAATGTTTACCTGTTGATAAATTGCAATGTTGAAAACTGGATATTGCCCAGCCCATAACTCATTATCTATGCCAACCAGGAATCACCAATGTGGCACCTACGGGTGCACATACACCCATGAAGTCCTTCTCTTGCACCCTCATGAATTAGATTTTTTTTTAAAAAAAACATTCTGTTGTAGCCAACAGATGGTGGTGCATGTGGTGCTTAACTGTGGTGTGAAAATGTGCAGTTTGTCTGGTTTACAAAACTGCTCATGGGACCAAAAAGGTTGCCAAGCCCAGATGTACACTGTCTTGTCCATTCGTGGATTCTAAGCATTTCTAAATTATGATTGCCACAAGAATGAGGTACAAGCCAAAACAAAGGAGAAGAGTAAATATGTCAGTTGTTTTCATTCAAACGGACACAACCCCCAAGTACATATAGCTATAGGGAAATGGGTTTTACAAGGAAAAGTAAAAGCATAAATGACAGAACACATAGGATGGCATGCAGATACTCACCAAGAGGTTGCCCCGCAATGATCCTGGCATTCTCTCCTGCCACAGCAGCCCTCGCGTGCCTCTCACTCATATACTGTACAAATGCATAACCTTTGTGCACCGAGCAGCCAACTATTTTTCCATACTTTGCAAAGATCGCCTCTATGTCACTCTTTTTGACAATGGCTGTGTTGAGGTTGCCAATGAAGACTCTTGAGTTGATGGATTTGGGGTCATTCTTATTGGTGACATTACTGGTCTGTGTTTTGCCAGTCATGGTTGGCTCGCTTGACTTCAGCCCTTAAAACAAGACAACAAAGATTTATGTTTAGTTGTATATATTCATCTCTAGTTAGGTATGAAGTTTAACAAAAACACCAACAACTAATTGAATCTAAATCATGAGGAGTATATAGTTAATGATGACTGACCATTAGAAAGGTCCAGTGAACATTATCAGAAACCAATTTTAAACCCTACATTTTTATGAATTTAAAATACACTCATAAATCAAGCCTTCTCAAATTTAGCACTTTGCCAATATTCACTGATTTAAACATGAAAGTTCAGTCAGTGGCTTATTAAATAACCATCTTTCCATCATGCAAAATAAGAGACTAAAACACTACTGTGTGTCAATGAAATGAACAGCCAAGGCCAGCTGAGGAGCAAATCTTCACGATGATGAAAAGCTTGCCTGCTTTTATCTGGCTCCTGTCAATCAGCGTACATTATCTTTTCCAGCCTGTTAAATACTGTAGATCATTGCAAGAAGTCCAGAGCAGGTTGAATACAGCTGCTTAGTGCAATCAATATATTTCCATTAGGAGCTAGAAATTTCTTCTTTGCAGAATAGCTTAGAAGGGTAAATTTTGGTTGTTGTTTTGTTGTTGTTGTTAGTAGTAGTAGTAGTAGTAGTAGTAGTAGTAGTAGAAACAGGACCAGCAGCTAATTCTCATCAATGACACAGTAGGTTCTTATCTATCCATCAAGGCTGCCTTTGTGATTATGTGGTTAGATCCTGGAGATAGAATGGTTTGAATTCTTTGTGTTGCGACAATGAAATTTATGAGATTCAGTAGTTGGCATGAATAATTGGAACTGAGGTTTACGCTGTTTTTCTTACGAAACTGCCTAAGACATCCCATACTGTACTACAATTAATAAAACAATCACTATTTCATAAACTACTATCCTAACATTCCTGAGCATATCCTATCATTTGGAAACTGCTTCTGAATATTTTGGATATGAGCTCTTAAGTTTTTACAGTAGGACACACACTTATCTCATGTCTGCAATTGTCATAGCAATTGTCCACAAAACACTAGGGAATATTAAGCTGTTTCTTCTCCTTTTTTCATCCCCCTCCTCCAAAAAAATCCCTGCAACAATTGTTTTTGCAGGAAAACCACTGAAGCTGTCCTCCTGAAACTTGGCAGGATTCAGCACTCAGAAGAGGCAACATTGCCTGCAAATTTCATTCAATTCTGCCGCCATATCAAAACATTACAGATTGTTCCTTTAAAAAGAACAACAAAACAAACAAAAAACTTTAAATGGTCCTAAAGCTATTCATTTGTAATTTGGCAGGTTTTATCCATTCTGGAGGGGCTATTATGCCTGAAAATTTCATTCACGTCTTTGGCATATATATAATTTTTAGAAGTTAGAATAAAAAGTTTTAGATTACAGTATTCTGTAATTTCTGTTAAGCTCCCCTCAATACTACAGAGCCATCTTATGCATGTCTACTCAGAAGTCAGCCTTGTTGTTTTTAATATGGCTTATTACCAGATTAGTATGCATATAATTATCACTTAAAATATTTTTCTACGTCCTGTGTGTATCCAAATATACATGCAAGTAAGTTGCCTGCCATTTAAACTAGTGGCCAAAATTGTGGAAAACTTTTAGAGAAAGTGTATTTCCGAGGTTTGATGGCTCTTAACACCACTTTCTTTTGAAGTAATACCATAAAACTATATATCAACGGAATGATAATTTAATGAAGAATGTAATGCAACAAAGCTTGTTGAATTATCTGTATTCTATCAAAAGTTATAGCCAAATAACCAGAAAAAGGTGTGTTTAGAGAGCCAATCAGGTATCATCTGTTTTTAACAATGATGGCTAAAAATACCACTTTTTTGAGTAATACCATAAAATTATATAACAATGGAAATATAATTTAATGAAGAATGTAATGGAATAGCTTATATGAAGCCATTACAACAGCAGTCATAAAGAGGAAATGTGAAACACATTGGAAAAATGAGCTATACAGAAATTCTTACTATGTCAGTAACCTTTAGCCTTCCCATGCAGTAAACCAAGTTTTTTAGTTCTGCAGCTGTAATAATATGAAGCAAGATTGAATTATTGCCTCTATTAATTGAGTTTTATTGCTGGATTGTTTCTGACTAACAAGTTTCTTTAGTTGGCTCTATAGATTTTCGATTGGGTTAAGGTCTGGGCTATGTATTTTGGGGCATTTACATTCCCATTAATAACACAAATTCTGCCCACACCTTTTGCTGTCATACAACCCTAGATCATAACACTAACTGGGTGTTTCACAGTAGGTGTAATACAAGTAGGATGTAAATCTTCTCCGATTCTTCTCCTTATGTATTTCATGCCATCACTTTCAAGCAAGGAGACTTGGGTTTCATCACTCCAAATAACACTGTCCCATTGTTCCACTGTCCAGTTAACATAGGTTTTAGCCCAGTTTAATCTTTTCAACCTTTGTTTGAGATATAACAATGGCTTTTTCCTTGGAATTCTAGCATTTAGACCATATTCCTGTAGTCTGTGCCAAACAGTCCTTGCACTCAGCTTCACATTACATTGCGCAATGTCATCTTGTATACACCCAGATGATTTTCTTCTGTCATGTAGGCATAGTCTCTCAATTCTTCTATCATCACTTGCTGTTGTGCACCTTTTCCTGCCTTTACCAGTCTGATTTTGTAGTGACTAGGTCTCCTTATACCTCTTCAAAAATTTAGAAATGCCATCTTTGGTTAAGTTTCCACCAATTTTTTTTCTTTTAATTTCTTCATAACTTTAGCCTTGTTCACTTAATAGTACTATTTTACATCACTTTCTGGGTGACCAGCCAACTCTTTGCGCCATTTCTTTAATTTTATTATGTTTTACAAGCTCACTAAATGAAGAACAAAAAAACCCCCAACAAACTTGATAGCAATCATATAACACACTGGCAAATGTCCTCTATATTTATGTTGTAATAAATCATCCTTCATAAAAGTTATTGCATTACATTCTTCATTAAATTATCTTCCCATTGATGTATGATTTATGGTATTACTCCAAAAAAGTGTTATTATGAGCCATCATTGCCAAAACAAGATGACACCTGATTGGCTCTCTAAACACTCCTTTTTCTCGTTATTTGGCTATAGCTTTTGATAGAATACAGATAATTGAACAAACTTTGTGCATTACATACTTCATTAAATTATCTTTCCATTGATATATAATTTTATGGTATTACGCTGAAAAAAGTGGTGTTATGAGCCATCAAACTTGGGAAATACACTTTCTCCAAAAGGTTTCCACAATTTTGGCCACTAGTGTAACTAGAGGTCAGCAATGTATTTTCAAGCCAACCACGTGGCTTTTCTATTGGCCAGAAACTACTGCATTCACACACACATTTCCTAATACTGAAAAATGACTTTGGTGAGGAAGAGGCCATTTATATAGCAATTAAGTACATAACATTTATTACAGGGTACAGTTAAGAGTTATGTTACTGCTCTGCTCTGCTTCATTGTGGTCATATTTTAGATCTTATCACCACCATTGCTCAACTGAGGCTTAAATCTGAGATGCTATTCTACACACTCATTTCTCAAGTGGAAAAATGAACAAGTGGTGAAATCCCAAAGGATTATTTTGGGTAGTAATTCTTTGGCCCATTTCACACAAACAACCAAGTAGCATGGAGGTCTCTGGAAACGAAACAATTTTGGCTCTGAATTACTACACCACAAGGAGGTTGGTAATTGAGAAGCTCTACTTCTCATTTTCGCCTGCAGGTATGGGAGTGGATGTGCTGGACCATTGTCTTGCCTCAGTAATGGACTGGATGAGAGCCAACAAGCTAAAGCTCAATCCAGTTAGGACTGGGGCACTAGACTGGATGGGTGGCTCTTGATGGGGTTACACTCCCTCCAAAGGAGAAGGTATCCAGCCAAGGGGTACTTCTGAATCCACTGCCATCACTTGAGGCTCAGGTGGCCTTGGTGGTGTGGAGTGCCTTCCATCAACTTCTGCTGGTTACCCCTTATCCCCAATCCAATCCTTAAATTACAAGGGACTTGCATATATTCTTTATAATGTGGCCTAGTGGTCAAGTGATCAGAAAGCAGACTTTTCTATAGATCAGTATCAAAAGACATTGTGCTGAGCCACCTGCAACACAGCAGCTTCATGGAAAATGGAATACAGGAAGCTCAAATGCATGTATCAGGCAACTGCACTCCAGGATTTAATGGAGGAATCTTTCCCATCACCTATAGCCTGATTCTTTTAACTGAAGATACAAAGAACTGAACCTCTATCTTCTGCATGCAAAGCGTATGGTCCTCAGCTAAGTGTCTCAGAAATATGCAGAGACTGAGCAAAATGGCAATGGTAAAGTAGGGTGGCTGGCTGCTGAATGGTACTAGGACTGGGGAATAATGCATCTATATACTACTCTGAGACATTTAAACTAATCATTAAGCTGGCTATAGCAGATTGTTAGTATTTTTTTTCTCTACAGCTTATTTGGGTTTACACAGTTGTTAAAAAAATCAATTAAATTTGTACAGTGCCATCTATGAGCAGGATATCTTCTACAGCACAATAAGAAACATGTGCATGAAAGAGGAAACGTAATGCCTGAAGCAGTAGCACATGAGCTATTATGGGCACATTTCCATGGACCTGCTATACAGTGGTACCTCAGGTTAAGAACTTAATTCGTTCCAGAGGTCCGTACTTAACCTGCAACTGTTCTTAACCTGAAGCACCACTTTGGCTAATGGGGCCTCCTGCTGCTGCTGCGCCACCGCTGCACAATTTCTGTTCTCATCCTGAAGCAAAGTTCTTAACCCGAGGTAATATTTCTGGTTCCAGTTACAGATGGGTAGCCGTGTTGGTCTGCCATAGTCAAAATAAAAAAATTCCTTCCTGTAGCACCTTAAAGACCAACTAAGTTAGTTCTTGGTATAAGCTTTCGTGTGCATGCACACATGTGTATCTGAAGAAGTGTGCATGCACACGAAAGCTTATACCAAGAACTAACTTAGTTGGTCTTTAAGGTGCTACAGGAAGGAATTTTAATATTTCTGGGTTAGCAGAGTCTGTAACCTGAAGCGTATGTAACCCGAGGTACCACTGTACTTTGTTTAGAAAGTCATCCTGACTGGGGTGACTGTGTGTGTGTGTGTGTGTGTGTGAGAGAGAGAGAGAGAGAGAGAGAATGAGCCTTCCTTATAAGGAAATGGTGATGCGCTTGCCATGAGCAGAACAATTTTGTGCATCATAACACAGTTCAACTCAGCCCTAATTCAGGTCTGCAATAGCGTTTAGAACAACAAATCTGGGTCAAGGTGAAGGAGTATTTTCCAACATTCTGCACATGAAAACAAGGACACCCTTGAGGACTTATAACACCTCAATTCTTCTTCCAGACATCACTGAGCACCGACCTACATGCACCCACTCCTGAACACTAATGGAAAGGCTCTTTTCCAACTGCTGTGTTGTTTTGCACTACAAATGCATTTACACTGTATTAATTTACTCAAGAGTCTGTTCTGCACTGGGTTCTGAAGCAGCTGTTTTGATATATAGGCCAAAACATTTTTCTTTTGCAAGACTTAAGAATGGTTTAATAGGAAGTTTCATCTCACAAGAAGTCTGGCTGAACTTCATGCTACAACTCGAACACATTCCCAGCAGCATGCATAATGCAATCCTATGCCTGGTTACTCAGGTGTAATCCCACTGTGGCTTAATTCCATGTATGTATATAACAGAATTATTAAAAAGTTATCCTGGAATCTCCCCCAAAGGCAAAACAGTGATACTGAAGTACTGGAGACCAGTACCAGAAAACAGGGAGAATTGGATTATTGCTTTCTATGAGAAAGAAACAGCAGATGGTGGGCACAAGAGGAAAATGGCTGCCAGTATGAGTGGGGGGCTGGGGATCCTCATATTTCAATAGTCTGAATCCAGAAAAGCTGAATGTGTTTTGAATCTGACCATACTTTCCAGGGCTACAGTGCTCAAAGTATGATGCTATCTTTTCAGGCAGACACAAGGTAAGCAGGGCTTGGTTATGTCTGAACTTTATGAATTAACATTCTTGCCATATAAATTAACTAGCAGCCTCATACCCACTGTTGCTCAGGAATTCTAAGTAACAAAACAAAAATCACCGCAGGTTTGAGATCAGTGGTTAAAATCAGTACAATTTTGAAAGACTCAATCTGCCATCTTGATTCAAAACAGAATTCAACTGGATCCAAACACAGAAGAAAACCGTCTCCTTGATGTCATGAACCATCATGCAAAATTTGGTTACGGTATATTTATAGGCAGCCAAATGCACAATGAACAGATAAGCAACTTTCTAAAATATATAGCAGAATACACATTGGTGGACCACAGGGCTTTCTTTTTTTAATGCAGACAGTGCAAAACCGAAATTCCGCTTGATCGAAATGTCTTTCACAAAGCTCATACGTAGGGATTGCTAGATCATTTCCTTTGTTTTATTGCATAACAATCTCACATTTTAAATTCTGTTTTCTATTACAGTGGTACCTCACAAGACGAATGCCTCGCAAGACGGAAAACTCGCAAAACGAAAGGGTTTTTTGTTTTTTGAGTTGCTTCGCAAGACGATTTTCCCTATGGGCTTGCTTCGCAAGACAGAAACGTCTTGCAAGTTTGTTTCCTTTTTCTTAAAACCGTTAATACAGTTGCGACTTGACTTCGAGGAGCAACTCATAGCACGCAGTGTGGTAAGACTTTTTTGAGGTTTTTGAAGACTTTGGTGATTTTTGAAGCTTTTCCAAAACTTTTCCGACACCGTGCTTCGCAAGACGAAAAAAACCGCAAGACGAAAAAACTCGCGGAACGAATTAATTTCGTCTTGCGAGGCACCTTTGTATTACAATCTGAATCATGTGTGAATAGGACCTGGAACTTTCCCCCCCTGCCCCAAATTAGCATTGCAAAATGCCACATATTTTCTATCAGAAATAAAGGATTTTTGTCTGATAGTTGTCCACCTATTAAAAATTCTGGCTAGGCAAATGCATTGAAGAAATATGTAATAGTAAGATTATTATTAATGTGTATATAACTGAGGTTTGATTTCCTGGAGTGAACAATACAATTGTACAATACAGTTGTTTAAATTTTCAAATGACCTCCCCCCACCCCCTGCAAAAAAAGGAACAGCAATCTCCACAGCAATAAGAACTAATATATTTATTTTATTCAGCTAGCTGTATGCATTTGCATAATACTGGCATGCTGTGGAGTCACTCACAGTCAATATACAATATAAAAGATCTGAAATATGTATGTGATTTACATTACACCCTTACAGTAGTAGCTGTCACATTTGCAGGCATAGGCTGTACTCAAAGGCGCATTTCTGACATCTGTATGTATTGCAACAGATACCCCTCAGGAATCCCAATTTCACTGGGGCCATTGGGGCACTAAAGGACAAGACACCTCTGACAGGCAAGCCATGGAAAGGAAGCTCATTACCGCTCTGTCCTCCTGCCCACAGCACAAAGATACCGTACGCTGGGGACTATGTTGTGGTCTGCAGGCTGCCTGGTTGTATGCATGCAGTGTCAGGCAATGTCATGGGGTGGTTTGGCCATCGCCACATAGAGATCACTTTCCCTGCATGCCTGATATGAAGACAGCAGTGGCTGCTAGTAATCCCTTTAATGTTTTATGATGAAGAGAAGATGGCTTGGGAGATGGCTCTTTCCTTGACTGAACTGTTTTAAAACACAACTTTGTAACATGGCAGTGACAGCATTTAGCATACATATTTCAATGTATCTGAAGAAGTGTGCATGTACAAAAAAGCTCATACTAATAACAAACTTAGTTGGTCTCTAAGGTGCTACTGGAAGAATTTTTATTTTTATTTTGTTTCGACTACGGCAGACCAACACGGCTACCTACCTGTAACATATTTCAATGTGCATATTAAGTCACTTAACAATTAGTCACTTGAAATGGTTTCAGCTTGGCAAAAATCAGATCAGGATATGACCCTATAAAATTTAATATACTGGCTGAAATTTGCTTTTGTTTGTTAAACAGAAGGTACATTTTTCAAGGTGTTTGCTGTTTCTTGTACATAAGAGAGCACAAGATAGAATGAATCAGGTTCACAAGCTTAACATGAGTCAACAGTGTAAAGCAGCAGCGAAAAAAGCTAATGCTATTATAGGATACATCAACAGAAGCATAGTGTAATAGGGAAGTAATAGTACTTGCTCTGTTCTGCCTTGCTCAAACCACACCTGGAGTGCAGGGTCCAATTCTGGGCACCACAATTTAAGAAGGACATTGAAGAGCAGGTTGGAGCTTTCTTGTGGATATTTGCTGGCTCAAATAGCAAGCTTCTACAAAAAGAACCACAGGCGCAAACTAGAGCTCACAATTACAGAACCACCTCCAGTGGTTGTTTTCACACATTGCATCATAACATATACAACACTTTTAAATATGGGCTTACGCACACCTCCACTTGTCCCTTGCCTAGAAAGTTCAAGTCTGAGAGGTTTTCTTCTTGACCTGCACTTTCTAGGCAAATGTCTGAGCAGTCGCCCCCTTGCCTTGCTCCTTTTCCAAAGAAAACCTGCTCTTTAGTGATAAATTGGTGCAAACAGAGAAAACCCAAATTGCTATTTGCTTCCTAGGAGCTTCCATAGGCCCTCCTGCAACCTTCTCAGACCCTGGTAAGTGGGAAGGTGCCTTCCTTACTGATCTCTGGGATGCTCCCAGAGCCCCCACACCTCCTTCCCAGAGGCCAGGGTTGGGTTTGGGGAAGTTAGTGTGAGGGCTTTGGAACTCACTAAGCGAGGAAAACCCATCGTCCAGCCTGGATCCTGAGGTCCAGCTCCAAGGGCCTTCTGGTGGTTTCCTCACTGCAATAAGTGAGGTTACAGGGGACCAGGCAGAGGGCCTTTTTGGTAGTGGTACCCGTTCTGTAGAACGCCCTCCCATCGCATGTCAAGGAGATAAATAACTACAGTACATGACTTTTAAATGACATCTGAAGGCAGCCCTGTAGAGTGGTACCTTGGTTCTCAAACTTAATCCGCTCTAGGAGTCCCTTTCAACTCCCGAAACCGTTCGAAAACTAAGGCGTCTGATTGGCTGCAGGAGCTTCCTGCACTCAATTGGAAGCTGCGGAAGCCAAGTCGGACGTTCGGCTTCCATAAAACATTTGCAACCCGGAACAGTCGCTTCTGGGTTTGTGGCGTTTGGGAGCCGATTGTTCAGGAGCCAAGCCGTTCAAGTACTAAGATACCACTGTATAGGGAAGTTTTTAATGTTTCAGGTTTTATTGTGTTTATAATATTTTGTTGGGAGCCACCCAGAATGGCTGGGGCAACCCAGTCAGATAGGCAGGGTAGAAATAATAAAGTTGTTATTACTATTATTATTACTGATTGTGCAGGTGGTGGTGGTGAAACATTAACTGGAGAGTGGGGAGCAGTGGGTTTCCTTGGCCCTCCATTTGTTTATTTATGCCCCCCTGCCCCCCAGTAAGGTTGTGATTGCGTTAGTAAAGCGAGCACAAGTTGCTGACTTGCTGTATTTATTTTTCAGAATGACTCAATTTCCAGGCAGAAAATATTTCTTCTATACATTTGAAATGTAAATTGGATTTTGTTTTGTTTTTTAAATTAATCTTTAGGAATGTGTGCAAAAACTAGCTCTCTTGGCAAGGTTATAGAGATAGCAGAAATGAACATAGCATTAAAAGAAAGCACATTTTAAAAGCTTCTAATGCTAATGATGTTTATTTAATATTAAAATTCCACAAAGGTCCCCAGTCGCTTCTGAATATAAAAGACATTTCTTCACAGAACTTCCATGTTGCTGCCGTCAGCCTTTCAGACTCAGGATCCATTTAGGGAAGTGATGCCCTTAGCCAATCACATCCTCCCAGCCTGAAACCTTGGTGTGAAAGTGGGAGGACAAAGGAAGAACTGCAAGGAAACAGAACCTTTTGTGAAAGTCATCTGAAAATAAATAAATAAATCTATATATATCGAGTTTATCAGGGGCCAGACAGAAGGTTGATTATATCTCATATTAATTTATTTTAAAAGCTGTTGGGGGTGGAAGATTAATACTAAACTGCCACAGTTGTTGATTAAATTACTTCTGCTTGTACACAGATGTCATGTCTGTTCCAGCAATTAGAAAGAAGAGAGTTCACTATGTTCAAAGGCAAATGACTTCTGAATCATCTGCCTATTGAGACACCATTGTGCTTCCTCCCAATGTTTTGGAGGTGGAAGGGTGACTTTCTAATTGCCACAAAACTATCCTGATTCAAAATGGATAAAATTATGGCATTACTCATTATTTCAAAATTTCCAAGGAGGCGATATATTCCGATTTTAAAAGAAACTAGCCTACTTGTCCTTGTTCCTTCACAGATGGCAATGATCTGAATAGGAGCTGCATGAATAGGATTTGATTTAATAATTCTATGGAGGGAGAAAGGCATTGCGTTTTTGGCGAGCTGCAAAACTAAGAGCAGCAAAGAGCAGTAGCATGACACCATCAGAGAAGGATCGTCTTAACATTAATGGAATGCTTAGCAGCATAAAAGGCTTAATTTCTGAAATTGGTAAGTGGCTGCATTTCAATTTGTCTGAAATGTCTGGCATCTACACTTGGCTTCGACACCCTGGTTTCCAACTTCACAACATCTGGCAAATGTTACTTATAATCAAGAGCGAGTTGCACTGAAGAACATCTGCAATCAGTATGTAATCAAATTCAATGAAAACACAGCCAGTTGCACATAATGTAGTTCAAGTGTGTGTGTGTTTTTAAATGCCAGCACCCTTTCAGTTATACTGGGACTGAGCTACTACTTCTGTTGATCTTAGTTTTGCAGCTCATAAAATGGGAGAGCCCAAGGCTAGCCAGAGAGACATTTTGCTGCTTGAGGCAAATGACAGAATGGCACACAAATGTCAAATATGCAAGATAACTGGCAGGTAAATTTTGATATTGGTGATGGGACAATGCCCTCTTGTGGGCTGCAGGCAAGCTTAGGCACTTGCCACTACTCCCTGTCCCACAACACCTTGCCACCTGAGATGGATGCCTCACTCTGACCAATGGTAGGGCCAACCTTGAGAGAGCACAGGACAACACCCTTAAGTCCTTCCCTGCTGGCCCCACAGCCATAAATAACACCGTACTGGACCCAGCCAACAGTTTATCAGGCCTTGTTTCCTACAGATACCTCTATGAAGTTGCACAGTAGGGCATGAAGGCAACAGCTCTTTTCTGCTATTGTAGCCAAGCAGCCATACTGCCTATGAACCTGGCGGTGCACATAGTCATCACTACTCATATCAGCTGATACTCACTCTCCATAAATTTATCAAAAATTCCACAACAGAAGGTAGGATTCCAGCTAACACTCAACCAATCACCAATACAGGGTACGTATGCAGCGGTTATAAAGAGGGTTATTGAGAAGCAAATAAGCTACTAGCATGTGTCTGTGACAGACATGAGGAGCACAGCCCACCTTTGCAGGTAAACACCAAGGACTCCATTTCACCTGCTAAAATTGCTGGCCAAATTACCATGTTACCTATCAACACCAGGTTTACCTGTTGTTAGAAGAGCCATTCATTTTGTTGGGGAGGGGACTGAGCCATGCAGAGTGGCAAAACACCTAGGAAGTGGCGGGGTTTAATATTTTATTATTATTATTTTATTATTAATGTGTGTGTATATTTTGCTGCTGCGACTAAAAGGGTAAAATAATATTGTTCCAAAGGAATGCACCTTCCCAATGCAGAAATGCTTAGCAATGCATATAATTTGGCCTGAAGCCCTATTTATAGTTGAGGTACTTTTAGCCAAGGTGGCGCTGTGGGTTAAACCACAGAGCCTAGGACTTGCTGATCAGAAGGTCAGCGGTTCAAATCCCCGCGACGGGGTGAGCTCCTGTTGCTCAGTCCCTGCTCCTGCCAACCTAGCAGTTCAAAAGCATGTCAACGTGCAAGTAGATAAATAGGTACCGCTCCAGCGGGAAGGTAAACGGCATTTCCGTGCGCTGCTCTGGTTCGCCAGAAGTGGCTTACTCATGCTGGCCGCATGACCTGGAAACTGTATGCCGGCTCCCTCGGCCAATAAAGCGAGATGAGCGCCGCAACCCCAGAGTCGGTCACGACTGGGCCTAATGGCCAGGGGTCCCTTTACCTTTACTTACTTTAAGGCAAACAGTGGTACCTCGGGTTAAGAACTTAATTCGTTCTGGAGGTCCATTCTTAACCTGAAACGGCTCTTAACCTGAAGCATCACTTTAGCTAATGGGGCCTCCCACTGCCGCAGTGCCACTGCTGCACGATTTCTGTTCTCATCCTGAAGCAAAGGTACTATTTATGGGATAGCGGAGTCTGTAACCTGAAGTGTCTGTAACCTGAAGTACCACTGTACTGTTTCTCTTACTGAATCTTGCTTTTTTTCTGTTCCATTTTCTTTTCTTCCTACTCTCATCTACCAATACTATTATACACAGGCACCATGAACATCTGTTGATGAAGGTTCCATATAATAACAAAACTATATTAACAAAAATGGAGCAGTTCTTTCTGTAATGTTATATTTATCACTCAAACTATTTTAATTCTAATGTTTTCAGCAGCAGCAGCAGCAGCAGCAATAATAGCAGTAATAGCAATAATAGTATCAACTTAATAATAATCATGACACCTGGACTTTCCTGAACCTTACATGTTTTATGACTTCAAGAGCAATAATTGATTGTCAGGCCAAGCTCTGAGGCCTTGTGGGTCTCATCTAGGCCTGCAGGATGGAAGGTACCTCACCAATATGCAAAATAATTTTGAAATTTTATTTCTTATCTGAAGTGAGTAGCACTGGCATTTACTTCTATCCTAGCTGGCTTCAAAAGGTTCCAAACCAACATGATACATTTCTGAACTGAAACCAAATGAACACCTGGTTTGTTGATTTCTTTTAGATATGTTCATCCCGATTGCTTTCTAAAACATCCCTCAATTTTATTTTATTTTACAATTTTCTTAGCTATCTCAGAAATGAGAGCCCCAAACAGAAATTTAGATAACATATTGTATTGTTTTATCATTGTTATCCATTAAACTTTTATTGTTGGTTTTTTTAAAAAAATATTCTCAAACTGGCCTACTTTTGGACCAGAAGGATGTTCCTCTGCTGCTAGAATTAATAAAATACACGTCTAGCTTTAGAACAAACATATGGGCTCCCCAAAACAAGACTTAACACGAACTTACTGTGGCTAGCAGAAGAGATTTCATTTGTTTTGACAACACATATACTTCTGTTTAAATTATGTAAAGCTTACATTTATTTCGTTTCATATTGCTATAAAATCTGCTCGTGCATTCCCTGCAAACACTGCTGTTGTTACCCAAACCCAGCACTGTTCTATTTCTATTTCTTTTAGGCATTTCTTCCGCAATAATTTCATACATCCAACAGAACAGCTTTTGAGAAACGTTCCTCATTTTGTTTTTGTTTTTTAAAATAAATTTTTATTGGTTTTCCAAACACAAAATAAACACAAACAATATACAATACATAGACATACACACATATAAACATGTATAATTTCATAACCGTCTTTTCATAAACCTTACTTCCCGGACTTCCCCATACCTCCCCCTTTCTGCATCCTTGTTTTATATTTCTTCAGCAACTCCTCAGTTAACTAATTATTCAATTCAATTTCTTTTGAATTCTTCTTAAACTTATGAAACGTTCCTCATTTTGTGCTGATATGTATAAAATTTTCTGAAGACTTTTCAAATAGTCAGTGCACTCTGTACACAGAGTATATGTGCACGGAATAGAATAGTAGAACCTGCACCACTAAAAATATAAAATGCATTTCCGGATCAGCCCAAGGTTGATCTAATCCATTGTGTTAGTTCATCTACAAGAGTGATAAGCTAGATGCTTCTTGAAACTCAGAAGGTGGGCATGATCTGAAGCTGTGAGTGAGAGTTTTTCATAGAGCTGCAACTCGGAAGTCTTAAATGATTAAACATATGGGCTTTAACCAACTGTTCTATGCATTTGAGTCACAACACTATTTCTGAAGCAAGAAACTTGTTTACTTTGTTCTTAGATTATGTGAGAGAGAGGTAAAAAGGTAAAGGACCCCTGGATGGTTAAGTCCAGTCAAAGGTGACTATGGGGTTGTGGTGCTCATCTTGCTTTCAGGCTGAAGGAGCTGGCGTTTGTCCACACCTAGCTTTCCGGATCAGGTGGCCAGCATGACCAAACCACTTCTGGTGCAACAGAACACCATGATGGAAGTCAGAGCACACAGAAATGCTGTTTACCTTCCCGCCGCAGCGGCACCTATTTATCTACTTGCACTGGCATGCTTTCGAACTGCTTGGTTGGCAGGAGCTGGGATAGAGCAACGGGAGCTCACCCCGTCGCATGAATTCAAACCACCAACCTTCCATTCAGCAACCCCAATAGGCTCAGTGGTTTAGACCACAGCCCGCGCCCCCTAGATTATGTACATGTCACAACAGGCATAATCTTAGAAGAGTCATTCCCACCTATAAGAGAGTGAAAAGGAAATTCCTCTTTTCATGAGCACCGGCCAGTTTTTCTAAGCTCTTTCTATTAAAATCCTTGATAGGATAGGATATCAAGAAAACAAAAGCCGATTAGCTGCACCTGTTGGTGACTAAATATATCATTTTACAACACTGGAAAAATAAATACAGCTCAACAATCTACCCATGAGCAGACCTATCCTTGCTAGCCACACATGCAGTAGCTACAACTCTTGGATTGCAGAAATCTGAAGCTTGCCTGGTGATATGGTAATGCCCAGTCGAAGGTAACAGTATTTTGTTTATGACATCTGGTAAATTGAAATTTATTGGAAAGAGTAAAACCTATGAACACAGACACACACGCTTTCCCTCCTGCCACTTTTTTTTGTTCTGCTTCAGCCTTGTTTTGATGTTTGTTCATCTCCATGACAGCAGCAGGAAGTCAGGTACTGTAGCTATCAGGAGGCATTGCTGCATTGTTTTTGAACTTGTACAGCAGTTGATCGTCCGAGTGACTGTAATTACTTTAAAAAAGAAAAGACAAAGACAAAGAGAGGAAGCTCTTGAGCCACCTCTCAATGGAAATCTGTAAATTACCGGTAACTTCAAATCCAGATTAAAAAATGGGTGTCTGAATTGAGCCACACATTGATATGGGCATGTTGGAGCAGTGCGTCCACTTTGGAAACCAAGCTTTGTGGATTTCTCCCCCTAAACAGGAGTAATTCTTGCTGGTGCTGAAAAGGATAAATTAACTCCTCCTTTCAAAACCATGTTTCCGAGTGCTTGCCTTTAAAAACCCTTTGTGGCTCAGAAGCTGAACACCAAAAGAACAAAGTATGCCAGCATGAGCCTGCCCATATTCTTAGATTATCTTCACAGTCTATGCTCCAGATGTCCCACCATCTGAAGTAAGGCGAGCGGCAACTAGACAGAAATTATTCTTGGTTGTGCTGACCCACTTATTAAATGTTTTCCACAAAGCGGCTTCCTTGGAACCCAGTCTGATGTCCTTTCAGTGTCTATGAAGACCTTTTTATTTTCCCAATACTTTTAATTGGTAATGGGAATTGTTTCAGTACTGCTTTCTGCTTTTTTCATTCAACTGTTTTATCATGCATTGTACTTTTTATTATTTTAATTTATTTTGTGAGCTACCCTAGGGATGTTTTACACTGATGGGCAGAATAAAATGTTTGTAAAATATCTCTATATTAGATTATGTTCTCTAATCTAATTAGAGAACATACAGTCTCATAACATTTTTGTGGAGTGCCTGAAAGTTTTGAGGGTAAGGAGTTACTCTCCTTAATGGAAAAAGAGACAGTGATACTGCTTGAACTAACATGCAACTATCAAGCTTTTGTCTTGATGTCAGGTGTCAGAGGATCCAACCCCCATGGTAGGTTGCCAGAAACAGAAAACAAGGAAAGTTCTTACCAACTGCTTTTTATTCATTATTTATAGAGAGAGGCTTAGAAAGGCAGCCTCTTAGAATAATGGCGTTGCTCCGAGTAAATCTCCAACTCCCTTCTCTCCAACTTCCTCATTCGTCAATAGCACCACCACCCTTATGGTTGCTGCTTAGGGTCATATGTCTCCAAGCCCTTTGCTCTCCTACTTTTAAGGCTTGCCGGGTTCTGGAAGATGGTGGTTCTAGAATGCTTTCTAGTGATAACGTGTCAGCCCGCTGCTCTGGCTCTGCCTCTTCCTCGTCTCCCATTATTTCCCAACTTTCCCCCTCATCTTCCTCTGAGCTGTGACCTGCCTCAAACCCTGTTGGATTTCCAAATTCCAGTTGAAATTCTGAACTGTCTCCTTCTTCTCTGGAAGGGCCAGACTGAGGAGGCAGTCTCCACCATTCCTCTTCTGCCCAATCCCTGACACTTAATTATATATCTTTTGTCTATTGCTGGTAACAAAAATTTAATTGACATGTATGGAAAGAGATTAACAAAAGTTTTTCAGCAGCTTTTATAGCAAATATATTAGTTCTGAGATGGGAATTGTGTGTCCAGCCATTTGTGAAAATAGGATGGGCCATAACCTACTTCTACAGCTGGTTAGATGTTAGGATATTTCCCTCTGATTCTGTTCTACAGGGTTCTATTATGTACATGGATTGAATGGTTTGGTTTAAAATACTGATGGATTTCTTGTTTCAAATAATATTAAGTGTTGAGATAATGATTTATCATTTATAACATTTCTACTCTATTTCAAGCACATAAACATGACTTTAGACTTTAGAATCTACAAATAAGGAGAGATATCCAACTAAGTCATACTCAGAGTGGACTCCTAAAAATCAATGGACTTAATTCTATTGATTTCAGTGTAGTCTTACCCTGAGCATGAGTTATCACCCAACCTTTAAAAATAAATAAATTAAAAATCATTTAAAAATCATTTTTAAGCATACTGCTTTTACAGAACCTGTATACAATATCATGCTAGAATATATTTTCGCTAGGTAGGCTCATACAATATTTGTACAGTTCACTATTAACTCGTCATTTTCTTTGCTCTTTGCTTAGTTTTTACAATGTACTTGCTACTTATCATTATCAAATGCCATTTTTCCACAGTAGAAAATAAAAATACTGGTCTGGGGAGGGGGAAAATTATCCAAGGCTACAATACTTCAGGTAACTACGTTTCAACAGCTTGTTTTAACAATATCTTGACCTTCCTCTCACAAATGGTAGCAAGGAAAACTATCCAAGGGCATAATTGAAAAGCAACATCTGAAAATTTTCATTCCTCCAAAAGCAGTTATATGTGGAACGCTCTAAAAATATAATCACAATGACATCTTTTCTAACACCATGCAGTTTCCATGCTTCACTAATTTTGAGTTTGAGCACAGCTGAACAGAGAGCTTATGGGTTTTGACTACAGGCGATCCCTGTACCATGAGCTAGTTCTGCGTTCTAATTGTGTTATCATTAGAATATAACCAGTAGCATGTCTTCCAGAAGGGTATCAATTCATTAATGCAGACAGTTAAAACTATTTTCCACTGTGAGTAATGAAGTGGAAACATCCACATTAGTTCTAAAACTGTTGAGATTATATGCCCACCATAGCCTCCATAGTCACAATGCTCTGCTAGATGGTTTTTCCTTTAAGTGGGTGAGTGAAACACGCTGTTCACAACTTAGATTTTCCAGGACACAGGGAAGGGGGGGGCAACTTAGATACATATTCTTGACAATCTTTAAAGTTTTAATAAAGCTGGGATTGGGAACCAGGGCATCGATCCTGCACTCGCTTCCACAAATCTAGGATGAAGATGAAGATGAAGAGACAGAGTAGAGAAGAGTTTCTGCTGTTTCTAACTTATTTAGTGTGAAGCATTTAAAATCGACTTCTTAAAGCAAATCCCAAAACAAATGCTGTTTGGTATTCCCATATTTGATTGGAAGCAACTGTGGTTTATGACTAATGGAACTACGTAGTACCACTAACATCTTTCAAAATACAGGTAATATACAGTAAAACAATTTAATATAATGGTCTACTGAAATCAAAATCATATAGGTGAAAAACTAATTTTACAGTTGATCTACTGGAGAGATCAAGTAATTCTGTGGAAAGATGCAAATGTTTTGGTATGTGGACACCATATTTTAGGTTAATGGGCAAATTTTAGGCCACAACTTTATTGGTTACAGAATGTGAGCGGTATTGGCCTAGGCACTGGAATTGAACCAACTATATCTGACTCCTGCCCGTCAGCAGGAAGTCTCACAAGGGTTAACCACCAGTAAGGGGGAGCCCTGTTGATGCACATCAACTTGGAGCTCCCCCCAAGTGTCACCGGAAGGTCGTGCCATGGTGCTAGCCTCCACCTGGGCTTCGGACAGGTACCACGACCCACAGATTCCTTTAACAGAATACATTTTAGTATGGAGGGGCAAGCGATGGCCACACCTCTCCTCCCCCAAACAAGGTTTTACCAATGCCTAACCGCCAAACCTTACAAAAGTTGTGACGATTGCTACGAGGTAGGCGAAAACCAAATGGCCAGTGCCAATTTGCCAAGTGGAAAAATTCCTACCAGGCCCCTCAAAGGCGACCAACCGAGGTCCATAGCAAGGCCAATATGATGAACGCATGAAAAGATGGCAGGAGGGTGGGAGATCCATGGAAGCCGGAACAAGAAGGGAGATCCCCTTGGCCGCGCGGCTGTTTAAAAGGGATAAGCCATGCCCCCTGGCCAGCTAGATTGACCGGCCAGGGGTCATGATGTGGGGCTTCGCCAGCCCCTGCTGTGTGTGGAGAACATGTGGCCTGACTGCAACGCCACCCCACCCGGAAGTGGAACGGCTTTATTAAGTTTTTCTTTATTTTTTTTAAAAGACCATTAAAGCATATTTTAAAATAATAACAGTATTATTGGCATTTATGTTATTTTCCACCCCAACATATTAAATTCCACATCCAATAGGTAAAGGTTTTCTCTGTTGGTACCGTTTGAACTCCCTGGAAACTTCTTGTAAATAAGAATGATGACCTTTTATAGACACAAATACAAAACCACTGGAGCAACGTGTTATGTTAATATTCTGTTTCCAGATGATCTAACCTTTTACCCTTTGGAAACCTATTTTGTTAAAAGCTTATTTCATTAGAAAACTAGCATTTTCTTCAGTTTTTAGTTGTATTTCTTAATTTTGGAGTCATATTGGTTCTCTGGGAGCCATAATCCAATTAGTCAGCAAGCAAATAGAGCCATCCTTCATTTTGCTTGAGTCGCTTGCAATAAAGCATATTCTGGGTGATTTGTATCAGAACCTTTAATTGCTTGAAATGGGTGAGTCACCTGTAATGACAGCAATAAGGATTTCTTATGACAAGATCCAATTTTGTTTAATGTTGGTTGACATCAGGCCTTGGCTCCAATCTTTCATCTTAATACAACTGATTTTCTTTTCTTTTTTTAAAAGCCCAAAGCTGTTTTGCATAATGCAGAGATTATTTGAGTTACTTAAGGCTTATAATAAATGCCAAGAATGGCAAACATGCCTGGCTTCTAACTTTTTTTAGTGAAATTACATGTGGAGACTTCCTTCGGACAATTTAGTTGCCAACATTTTCCTCAACAGACACGCGTTCACCAACATTCTAACACCCAGTAGATTTCACCCTCCCCTTAAAAAAGTGTATATCAAAAGCCTCATTAAAACTTCAAAAGTTGTATCTCATTGCAAATGCTTGAATAGACAGAGGCTATCTCAAAGCATGAAAGGGTAGCATGTCATGAATAAATCAGGTTTTAAGAGAAAGCAAACATGTAAAGTCTGAAAATTAATTCAAAGGAGGTCAATTAGTGAAAGCAACAAACTAATTTGATTTGCATTTGAAATCACACATTATAGTTGTGGTTTTCCGAAACACCAGTTCAAAGGGTTTGACTGAACAAGCCATCAGTACTAGTGGGTCAAAATGTAGTCCTAAATCTTAGTGCTATTTTTACTACTAATTGTTAATGATCAACTGGTAGAGGTCTTTAACATGAAGCAAGAACATTAAACAGAACTATAGCTGTAATCCCACGAACCCTTTATAGGAATAAGCTTCACTGAGCACATTTAGCATGGATCAACCAGGTGTAATAATAGTTTTATAGAATTGTAGAGAATCTAGATGCCATATTTGGGGTTTCTTCCAAAACTGTGATTTTATAAAGGAATTGTGTAGAAAAAGAGAATTCCAGTGGTCAATCCTGTCTCATTTTTACCTTAATAGTTCTAGTATAATCTGTTAAATTATTATATTAAGCTTAGGCCAAACTGTTCCCCAGAAACTTAACAGCAGCAGATGCTTCCAGAAGGTGGGCAGGTCTTTTCCCCTCCCCTAGCAACAGATCATTAAAGTGTCATTAAAGATGTCATTAAAGTGTTGCTATCTTGTCTAGAGAAGAACAAAGGACACTTGGTCTTGGAAACTAAGCTAGAAAAATGAGCATGCATCAGATTCAGTTGACTTATCTTTCAGGATTTTAGAGAACATGAATTGTCCTTCAATTCATGAAAGCAGTCCTTCTATGAAGGTAGGGGATTTGATTCAGTGAAGGAACCTGTTAACACTGCTGGACGGATCCAGCTCCCCATCTCTGCACTAACAGAAGGGAAAGGTCAGTTCCCTGTGCCATATCCTTCACTGTTCAGGAAATCCCCTACACTCAGGAGCAGATAGGGCAATAGCTGAAAATGCCCTCCCCAATGCTTCCATTAGTAGAATATGGGAATGCCCTTTTTGTGAACAAAGTTCCATGCACACTACCTTTGGCTCCACCCCCATGATTTTGTATAATAAAGGTCTCGTTTCATCAGCAAATAAATAAAATTACCTGAACTTGAAAAGTTACAACTGTGTCTTGCATGTTTGTGATGTTTCCTGCATGTAGCTACAATGAAAAACCACTGGTGAATTAGGGCTCATCCATACTTCCTCTTGTCCCTCTGCTTTCACCTGCTGGAAACCACTCTTTAGAGCTCAATCAGAGCAAATGGCATTTCAGGTTTTCTTGGACTGATGTTTTGTCCGATAAAGCACTAAAGAGCAGGTTTTCCCTGGGAAGGGAGCAGGGAAGGGGAAAACCATTCAGGCCCATGCCTGGAAAGCACAGGTCAAGCAGAAAACCACTCAGCCCCATGTTTTCTAGGTATGGGACCAGTAGAAGTGTGCAGAAGCCCTTAGTTGTGCCTTTCAGAATCAGCATTAGCCTTTTATTAAGTTTCCTTTAGCTGACTCTTGTTGTGATCTCCATAGATCTTATACTATATGGATATATAGTGAGTGGTCTGGTTGATACTTAAATCAAACACACAAAGCAATGCCTAGACTTGACCTTGTTAAAATTTACAACTAAAACTCCCAAAACAAGATCTCAGGCTTAGGTTAGACCTGGGATAAATGTAGGAGCCAGGATTACAAATAACCACGTCTCAAGCTCTCCTGTTGATTGATGGATTTCTAGACACTTGTAAATTCTCGTAACTTAAACAGATGCTGCCTAAACTTTAGGAACAGCTTTTTCTGGGGCATGAGTTAAGCTAGAGGCTTCAAGAGGACTTGATTCACAACCCTGAAGGATCCTCGCAGCCTTCTACTTTTATCTCAATGAAAGTAGCCAAACAGCAGCAACGGAGAGGCGATGTCAGCACAAATTAACTGCATTAAGAAAGAGCACTTCACACTGCAGCTGAATCCCAGGAAAACAAGACCCCAATTAAATAACATTAGGCTACCAGTGCAGCGTGTAAAAGGCTTGTGGCTAGATGCTGGACCTCTCAGGACACGAAGAAGGCAATAACACCACTAGGATTAACACTTAAATGTTCTTGGTTCCTGTTTCTTGCCACCACAGAATAATGCTGCCTCTCGATCATTCTCAGTGTCCTTAGGTGTAACGATTCATCCTTTGTAAACATATGTGCTTTATCTCTTTTGCCACAGTACAGAGTTTGAGGCAATGCAGTGGATTGTGGTGATGTATCGTGCATTTCATCATTCTTATTAACAATCCTTGCCCAAAGGCTTGACACAGATGTTATGATTTGTTCTATCATTTGATGTACAGTAGCTGGCTTTTACTTAGGTCAGTAACATTGAAAGAGACAACAAGCAGCTATTTATTTTATGACCTACTGCAGCCTTGATGTTTGTTTTTCAGCGGGAAGGTGTGGGAACCTGTAAACTTCAGTAATCAATCAGGTTTGGAAGGAAAAGCATCTCTCAAATATGCACATATTTTTATGTATTTTTAATCTAGATGCTTTGCATGATTGCTTCTTTTTTCAAATTATATCATTATGTAATTTATTATAGGCTGGACTGTTCTTTTCTTACTTGTACTTACAGCCTCCCTTCACCTAACGGATTACAAAAATAAAGTACAATTTGCAATACAGTTGTGAAATAAAACCACAACTTGCAAAATAATAAAACAGCAACACAAAACAGCAATGCACAGCAATGCAGGAGGGTGAGAAGACTTTACTTCAAACAAAGACCTGGGTAAAAAAGGTAAGTCTTGACCAACTGTCAAAAAGCATAGTGTGATGGCATGATACACCTTCACAGCAAAAGCAATTACACAACCTGGGGTCCACCACAAACCACAGGGCCTTACAGACTCCTTGCCCTTGACCCACAGAGGGTGGCAGCACTACCAACAGAGCCTCATCTGCTAATCTTAACCTTACTTTGAGAAGACCAGGTTAGCTGCCACTAGGAGAAATACCTGCTCTATAGTGGCTTAATATTGTTGAACTCTGCCACAAAAGAGAGCAGTGTTCTCCCTTCCCTAATAACATTCCACAAATGGGCAAAACACATTATGTCTCCGTTGACCTTTTAAAATGAAGTTCTTTCTTTTCAGGCAACATTTTGATGCTGACTTGATTGTTGCTGATTGTTGCTTTATATTTAGATCGAATTATTTCATGGTTGTTTTGTTGTGTGTGTTTATTAAGTTTGTGGGCCACTTTTAAAACTATTATGAAAAAATAGCAGTATATAAATGGGTTTAAATAAATGAAGTGTGCTCCAGGAGAGCCTTTGCTTGAGATAAATTGTCTAGCCACAACTGTGCTGCATATCCCAAAATAGCAGCAACTTGCTTCTTGCAGTGAGTATACAGAAGGGAATTGACTCTTATGAGGACCTAATCTACAACCTCTTCCAAAACATATCTCTGGGTGGGGACAGAATAGCAGGCTTTATTTAATGTGTATGCAATCTCTACAATGTTTCTTCAGTGATATTAATGCAGCTGTTCCATATTCATAAATCCGGGAGGCTATGAAGGCAACAGATACCAATGTGAAGAGACTACAGTGAAGAAATTGAACAGAATGGTCCTCTTGGGACTACACCAGCAATGTCAGATCTGGGGAGTTCTAAGTGATATCAACAAGGCACCTTTGTTTTAGTGGGGGGCTAGCTTTTGCTTAAATGATTGTGATTAACAACCAAAGCTTTATATGCTGGCAAACTGAGTTTGACTGCAATTCTTTGAAGGGTAATCATCCCCCTAACTCTGCAATTATGCACAGTGAATGCTGAATGAGAGGCAATCAGAAAAAAGAACAGAACATAAAATAAAATAACTCTTGGACTCGGGGAAACTATGGAACATATGCCAAAGGTGAGGTGATTGTGAGAAGTATTAATATGCTAGAATACTGCTGGTATGCTATAAAAGACCAAAAAACCTGAGACCTTGAAATATTACTAGGAAACACACACAGTATTCACCACTAATGTGGCTCCCACTGGGCACGCTGCACCATTACTGTACTAAAATATCATTCAATTACCAAGTCAGTTCTGATGTTGGTACAGAAATATACACTATGTAATTATTTTAATTTCAGGTCATTTTCAATGGCAGGAGGAAACAGCCACTCTATCGTTCCCCGCTCTGGCTTCTTCTCTTAGTCATTTAGTTGTACTATTTGGTATGTTCTTGTTTTAGCTTTAAAAATTACTGCAAAGCAGCAACATATCCTTTGGGCAGTGGCTGCTGCAACTGAGATTGTGTCTGATTGAGGCTGTGCCAGGAATGCGATGCTCTAACTGGCAATGGCTGAAAATTGCCAGAAAACAAGCACTACTGTACAGGAAACCTATGAAATAAAAACAGAATCAAATAGCATCTGGGAATCTGCAGCTAATTTATATTCCTTCAGGACTGAGAGTAAGGATGCAAAGCTGGAACATTCATGATATTCTGCCACAGTTGCATAACAAAAAATTATACTATTATCTAGCCTTCTTTATGACTTTTTTTAAAAAAACATGTCTGTTACTTTTAAGAGACGGATGATCTCACAGGCAGAAAGTGAGAAATAAAAGAAAGATGAAAGGGCAATAGCAAGCTAGGATAGATGTGAAACTTGTTGAATATAGTTATGGTAGGAACGAAAGATGTCTGCTTATTCATGAACAACTGTATTGAAGTATTTTTGTAAAAATTATTATGGAAAAACCTGTGACAAAGTTGCATGCATTTAAGTCTCATTTATTTCAATAGAAAGTCAAATATGTGTTTAAAATATGCTGGGCTGTGCCCATTGCATTTTGGCCAGTGTAATATTTAGCAATGAAAGGTGGCCTCTTAATGCAATCGATCTATTCCTGCAGTGTTCTCAGCCAGATGGTGGTTCAAGCTGAAGTGGGGGTTCCATCAGGAGTTAAGAGATAAATAGGAGTTTCAAACCCAAGAAAAAGTTCCAGCTCAAACAGGACCTTGGACAGCTCCGAATGGAGCTCAGGCTGCAGAGCCACACAGGAGCAAGACAGACACTGCTTCAATTGTCGGGATAGCTACCTCCACCCCTTTGGTGAAGACCTGCCATGTTCAAAGTTAGCATTGAGGGGAGCTGTGGCTCTTTTGCATTTTGCAGGCTTGACTACTTTGCCTCTGGGGGGGGGCATGCAGTCTTAGGCTGAGTGAATTTGCACACAACAGCAAGAATACATATTTCATTCTTCAATGGAAGAATGAGAAATATCAAAGCAATGAAATAAAGTATCGATGAGATGAAATCCTAGGAAGCAAACATAATTGAACAACTTTTTTTCAGAAGATGCTCTGAATATGCTTAGAAGGAAGATATAAATTTACATCTGTTCATACCAGATTATCCTAGTCTCTACATGTGTTTGGCATAATATATGAAAGGGCCTATGTGCATACAGTGTATATGTATATATTTTGTATATATGGTCAAGAGTAATGAACTGACAGGGTCTCTGTCAGGAACTCTGGAGAGAGTGTGGCAGAGGCAGGGGAGTGCCCCATAAGAGAGGACCAGTGATTTATGGGGTTTGCTGCTGCCCACAAGACAGGGGCTAGTGCAGGGGGAGAAGGAAGAGTCAAGGCAGTCTGAGATGGAGGAATGAGAGAATGTGGTGGAAGAATAAGAGGCTGTTCCAGTGACGGATGAGTCAATATTGACTCCCCACCCTGCTGTGTCCTAAAACCAGGAGGAGCTTGAAGTGGGAAGAGCAGTGATGACTTCTGTGCAGAAGTCTCAGGTTGTGGTCACACAACCCTAGGGCAAAGGAATGGGGTCTCACTGTTGCTGCAACTGCTCCACAGGTTGCAGGTCAGAGGGGCAGCTGCCTAGTGGCTAGAAATGTGTGTGGTGGAGTCTCCTTCTTTGGAGGTCTTTAAGCAGAGGCTTGACAACCATATGTCAGGAGTGCTCTGATGGTGTTTCCTGCTTGGCAGGGGGTTGGACTCGATGGCCCTTGTGGTCTCTTCCAACTCTATGATTCTATGATTCTATTCTATGATTCTACATGTGGGAGTTGCTGTAGGTGCTTCTTTTGTCAATGAAGACTTAACTTATGAAGACATATGCCTTCCTTAGCTGGGGTGGGCCAGGACAGTCCCTAATCCTTTGTATGTAGTTTGTTTAAGGCAGAATTCTCACCGGAGGGAGGACCAGTAAGCGTTATGCTGCTTTCCCATCTCTGTGTGTTCATAGCAATGTCTGGCCTGTACTTACAACAGGGCAGGTTGAGTCCTTGAATACATAAACAGAATTGACTTCAGTCCTTTAAACACTTACATTGGGAGTGAATCTTGCAGACATCAGCTGGATGCTTATAATTATACTTCTTAGTAAATATACTTAGCTTTAAGTTACAAAATGATGAGAATTGTAAAGTACTTCATAAATGCCTCCAAATATTATCTGGACTGAATGCAGTTCAAGACGACTGAAAAAGATGGTTTATAGCAGCACCAGGAGAATTGACTCAGGCACCTTATCAGCTTTCTCATTCTTTTTCTTTGGTGCTTGTGGGAAGGCCAGTTCTCAGTCTTGCTAAAAGGATAATTCCCCTCCCCACCAATCACAGGTTGCCAAATACTGAGGTGCCCATTTCAGAGGCAGCCATGTCTCATCAACAAGCAATCTCTCCTTCATCCAGTGTTATCAGTGGTGAGGGAAGAAACACGCCTTTTCCCCAATCTTCTCAATTGTTCCTTCTGAAAGGGAATTTTGTAAGGAGCATAGGAAATGGTCATCCTCTTACAGCCATCAGAGAATGTGCTCCACTCTAGTCTGGTAAAATATTAGTTAATTTAACGTTGAATGGAACTCTGCTCTTAGTTCACATTGGTGGATAAGGGAAACAATGGGCTAAAGAGAGGATGAGTGGAAGGAATAAGGACCATGTCTACTTCAACCTACCACAGCAGTAAAAATAATATGAAACAATAATTAAAGCAGCAACCACAGCTGTGCCAATTTATTTACACGCAGGGAGGTTGGGGGACCATTTCACTGAATATTTTCCAGTGAGGATTTACATTCTCTAACAGTTCATTAAAGTGAAACCCTCAAAAACAAACTTTGAAATCTTAGCCTAATAGACTGACAGTGAAACAGTACAATAATTGGTAGCACTTCTTTATACTTATCATCTGAATACTTGTATACTTATGCTTAAGGAATATTCCCAAAATTATCTGCAGTGGTTGGTAGATAGCTCGCACAACTGATGTTAGTGAATTTTCACTCATTATTTGGAATGTTTTCCCTCTCAGTTCCTTTGGAGTCAGCAATCACTGTCCAGCTTTATAAAAACCTCTTTCTAATCAAACTGTGCTTTCCTTTTTCAGACACTTTCTGTATAAATAATTCATTTGAATCATATTAGCATGCCTTTAAAAAAAATCAGAAAACACTCTGCACCTTTGCTCTGGGAATATATTTGCAAAAATTAAACTTCACTTCCTCTGCCGGCTTCATCAGTAAAATATACATAACATAAATTGCATCTACAGAAGCAAGACTGCACACCTCTATACATATGCATTTACCAAATAAGTCACTGCTCTTTTAATATGACCTTTGAAGGAAATAGCAGAACATTCTCTGAGATTTTGAGTGCTTATGTCTCCTGGATATGCAATTCAGTCTTTTTAGCTGTAAATATGCATGTTGTTCACACAAACACACACACACACACACACACACACACACACACCCATTAAAAAATTTCTTCTCTAAAACAACTATCATAACATTAACTGGGTTTCAGACCAAATAACAGACACAGCATCAGTTACCATTTGGAGGCTGTTTGGAGAAATACAACTTAGCCAACAAAGACTTGGTTTTACCAAGTTTTACTGACTGTAGTAAGATACATATTGGTATTACTCCAAATGCAGTTTAAGAGGTTGCAGGTGCCATTGATGTCAACTCTCCAAACATTGGTCAGTTATTGCTTCTGTTAAGAGTGCCCACCAAATATTCTTACTTCTCCTAATTTAACAGATTGTTGATTGACTGGGATATCCAAATCATCAGCAACTCTGACCTTATGAAACTCTTAACAAAGTTCTAAGAATTTTGAAGCTGTTTGTACTTGAATATCCTCTACCCATTTACCTGGATGTAAGCCCCACTGCAATGGGGACTTACTTCTGAGAAGTCATATACAAAATTGCACTGTACAATATTGTTTTCTTCTGAAGATAAGGTTGTACATTGGTATTCATTATTTATTTGCAATGCCAAGTTGTGCCTTAGAGCTAAAACTTTTACATAACCAGATGGGAACTCTAATCACAGTATTTTTCAATGGAGAATGTCAGGAGTGGATGAAGCAAGGAGGCAAAGATACAGAGCCACCCTCTCAACACCAGTGTTTCTGATGTTTGCTGAGATGTGGGTGCAAGGCAGTATGGCCCCAAGGTGAGGGCTGTGTGGGTGCCAGGCTGGCTATGTTACAAAGTCTTGACCTTGGCACCACCCCTCTACCATCCCCACGCTGTCACGGTAAGCTGTAGAGATCTTGATGTCAAGCGGGTAGCTCCTGAGAATGCTCACCCACCCACCTGAAGGATCCCAAGTGTTGATGCATCCAGGAATCAGAACTCAAGCGGTGCACCAATACGTGTGGAGTAGCTCTTGTGTCATACCAACAAGGCAATACTCTTTAGTCATTTGTCCATCTGGTGACCAGTCTTCTGAAGAAAGCAAAGAGGAATAACTATTTCCCTTCCTCCTTTTAATGAGCAAATAAGGGCAAGTACCCTAATATGGCTACAAATAAAAGTGTTCATACAATCCCAGAATAGTAGCAATGAATTTTAAAAATACATCACCAGCGATGACATTTTCCTCACATGAGTTATATGTTCATTTTAATGCCATTAAGAAACAGCATTTCTACTCAAAATAGCTTTCAGTTAAAATTTAAAAATTACAATTTAGGGCACGTCTTCTTGTTTTTGTTTTTTTTGAGCTCAAGCGTCTTAATACAATAATGCAGTGTATTGGCCTGCTTGCCTGATAAACTGTATTTTAGCCTATAAATTGTATGCAATAAAGATGTAATACAGATAAATGCAGTCTTCTCTTCATTACACCTTTCATTCTTCCAAGAGACTGGCCTGCTGACAGACTGACTTACGGGGAATTTTTATTTGAAATCATAAATAATGTGTATTCACTGATGTAAATTGCATGAATATTGCACCGATAGATCTCAAAATGTAATATAATGAAGAATAATGCACACAGAACAAAAGGAAGTTTGAAATATTCATGGCAGTAAAGTATTCTGTTTTATGCTCACAACTGAAATTGTATATTAACTGTTTTATTTAAATCATTTAAAGAAAAATACCCATAGTATTTTAGAAAATATACTAAAAAAATGTTTTGGTTGTTTCCCTTCACCCCTAGTTAGTTTCAGTGAATTAATTTTAATGTCCTATTCCAGGCATCATTATGTCAATAAACTGTAAAGCTTTGGGTACAGTGATACCCTTGAGACATTTATCTATGTATTTGCTCATTCATTCATTCCATTTTAATGCCATCTTTTATGGTGAACCTAGGGTTCACCTAGCACAGGCCCAGCAGATTCCAGCAGATTCAAATTTGCTTAGATTTAGCAATGTGAATGATCATGTGGTCTCAAGCACATGCCATTATGGTGATGGTATAAAAGACACACACTCCAGAGGCACTCCAGGTCACCAAGACCACCTCAGCATCGAGTGATGATGCAGAACACTATTTCTCAAATGGTTTTGCAAATGCACTGCTTGGCCATCTTTTTATGTGTGGTTACTCAAAGCAATCTACAGGTTAAGAAAAGGCATTTCAGGTCTCCTATGACTAAACCACTTCAGAATGTCAGTGGGCAATCACATCCTTGACTACTTCTCCAGGGTGAAAATCAATCCCTGGATACAGAAAACTAGCAAAATTCCTTTCACAGAAGTAGCATTTTTAATATGCAGGTGCATTCTCCCAACTCTAGAGAAGACCGAGGAGAATCAAACCCCTTAAGTTGCCTCTCAGGAAGATAATGAGAGTTCTTATGCTTCTGAATCATGAACATGCTCTAGACTTCCATTGTGATGTAAGTACATTCCATATCACCTGGGCAGTGGGGAAGGAATAAGTTGTTCTTTTTCTTTACCGTCCTCCATTTTTGAAACATCTCTGCATAGTAGAGAGTTGTTGTTTTTTCCATCAGTACAATCTAAATCCTGTAGGATGTTTAGTGGAAGCCAAGAGTAGTGATGTCATGTGGTGTTCACCAGATCTTGTTGGACTTCAACTGCATGTTAAACAATTCATTTTCTTGTAATCTACAAATTTGTAAAGTTCTACATTCCTAGAGAGTTCTTAAGTTTGTAGAAGCCATTGCCTGACTTGTTCCACTTCCATAACTGGTAGAATTGCCTCCTACATTTTTACTACATTTACGCCCAACCTTTTCTCCAAGGAACTTAAGGCAGCAAAAATGGTTTCCCACCCCACCATTGTATCATCAAAACAACCCTGAGAGGTAGGTTAGGCTGAGAGATAGTGACTGGCCCACATACCTCCTGTGAGGTTTGTAGCCAAGGGTAGATTTGAACCCTTGTCTTCGTTGTCCAAGACCAACACTCTAAATGGCTACACCACAACTACATTCGCTGTTAGTATACATACATTAGCAGTATACATTAGCAAGATGCATTAGCAATATACTAAAGCAGTATACTAAAGCTACTTTAATGTCAACAATGCATTTCTCATTCCACCCACCCTGATCTGATGCATGTTTGCTCAGAAGTAAGTCCAACTGAATTCAACTTGATCTATTCCTGAATTATATGGCCTGGACTAGTTTTGAATGAATCTACAGGTACAAACCTGGTAATCTCTATGCAAAAAACAAAACCCTTTCTCTCCGTCTCCTAATTTTTATTTTTTTGTAAGTTTGATTTATACTGTCCTGTTACAGAAAAACATATTTTTATTTGTCTGATTTATACAGTCCTGTTATTTATGTGTTTTGAGTTCTCTTCAAATAAAGAACAGCTAAGTTTTCTACAAAGTGCAGTACAGAAAGGGCATGCCTTGTACAACTGTTGCTTGTTTCTTCCGCGGATAGGTGTACATGCTGAAAAGCTATCCAAATATAAAGACCACCTGTGCTTTTGATAATTATACTGCAGTATTTTCATTACTTGTAGAAAAGCTCAATTACAAAAAATAAAGCATAAAATGAACACCTGGCTAGTTCTACTCCTGCAGTGTGCAAATGGTCCAGTTAGTAAGTCAAAGATCCCCAGACTATCATACTGGATAAAACTGGAAAGGTCAAGATGATGCTCAGAGGATACATTTTTGGGGGGGGGGAGGTAACAGAGAAATGGGGGGGGAGTGAGGCAACACTTTATGTGCACAAGCAAACCGCATAACATAAGAGTCACTGCATCCAACCTGTAGGGGAGCATTTATTTGTTCTCTGACCCACTTAATATTTCAAGCAAGACTGCTAGCTATAAAGGGCATAGTTTCATTCCATAATAAACACAACCCTGGTGTTCATAGGAAAACAACAGCAACAATGTCAGGGCTGCCCTTTAGAACATTGATCCAAGTCTAAGAGGAAAGTGCAGCTTGCTACAAAGTACAAATCCACACACATTAAGTTACAGAATTGCAGCGAAAATAAAACAGCAAGGATACAGCAAGCCTGATAAACTCATAACGCCAAATATTTTTTCCAGAGTAATATAGTACCTGCAAACATAATCTGCACTGTTGCCCATAAGGAAAAACTCATTTCGATAATCTAAATATTTGCCTGCTAGTCCCAACTGATTTGTCAGCAACTGCGTTAATGTGCTAGGAATACTAATGTGCCGATTTTGAGAATGCTTTTATTCTCACTTTGATATTCCAAGCATCTCAGTTGCTGTCCCTGAACAAGAAAATTACATAATTACTTCTGCAAAGAGGCTTGTCATAATCCAATGTTTAGTGCAGACCTTTTCTTTCTTCTGATTATAAAATTTAAAATACTAAGCTCTGCAGGAGATCATCCAAAACATAAAAGAGAATGCATGTTTTGTGAATGGTGGTGGTGGCGGCGGGAGTCCCATGCCTATACTTACTTGGATTTTGTTTTAATATGATAAACTGCAAATGCAAGTACACAAACTGATACCTTCCTGCCAACCAGAAGGCACTCCAAGGCCCCCAACATCTTTAACATTCTGTGGCTTATATCAAGAATCCTTGCACGGCACACTTTTAAAATCCTGTATGTTAGTCATCGTATATATTTTCAAGCTCTTAACCTGCCAGCTACTGATGTACCTTGGGGAGTGACCTTTAGCTTGTAACATAGAGATTATGACAGAAAGTCTCAACCAAAATGAAAACTCTCAGTTAGCCTTTGCCAACCTGGTACCCTTCAAATATTCTGAGCTATCCTATCAGCTGATAGGATTTGTAGTCCAAAACATCTGGAGGGTACCAGGTTGGTGACAAATGAAAAGAAGCCTAAGGTGAGATGGAGCAAACCAATTCATTGTGCCTTTTCTCTTAGGAGCCTGTAAAGCAAAGTATGGTGCAGTTGATCTATGTAAACTATAATATACAGGAAATGAAAATCAATGCAGGAGTGTACAAAATTCCCCCTAATCCAAATGCACTTTCTCCCACGTCCTTTTGTGCCCACGTGCATTCCTTTGAATGCATAAAGAAAGCTGTAAATCAGACCTAACCAAACACATGAAAAGGTCATTTAGTCAATCTCCTACTATAAAATGAAACCACTCATGCATCAACTTTTCATAAATTGTCCTGTGTTAGTCCAAAAGAAACTCAATTCATGTAGGCTCCATCTTCAGAACTAGTAGATTCTCAATTTCTAGAAATACAACAATCAGCCGTTACTCAGTTCTGTCTTCATTTTTTTGTGAAATATTCAAGTTCCTTGGAAAGGTGGGGAACAAGTGGAAAATAGAGAATCTACCACTTCTCCTCCCAAGGATGCCTTGGGAGACATCACACACAGAGAGTCTCATTTGAATGTCTGCTGCCTTCTCCCACACTACATTCTTAAGACTCTTACCAGATACTAACACAGATGACTTGAATACCACCCATTTTTTCTCTCCCTCCCCTTGCCTTAATATTTTATTATAATATATCCTGATTAAGGGTACAGGTGAACTTGAAAGATTAATGTCATTTGGCATTTTGGTTGCCCTGATATGGATTTTGGAATATTCAAAGAAGTATTCCAATGCATATTAGTGGGCTCTTCTTTTATCTGATTTGTTCTGGGTTTGTTTGGTTTTTTTTATAAAAAAAATAAGATTAATGAAACAAAATATGGGAAAAAACAAAACAGGAAGTGAAAGCACCATGGGCTGGAAACAGACATCCCTAAACTAGTGAATTCAATTGGAAATGAGAGCAGGAATTGCTTCAATTCAGATGTTCATCTAAGTCTGGAAGAGAAACCACATAAACAAATACAAATAGTGTACACTAATTTTTTTAGTCTACAAACAGTATATAGATAATTTTCTGCATTGTTCTTGATGTTTCCCTTCCATTAAAAAGCATATAAATTAATTGTATAATTAATTGTCTTAGTTTCAAGGATAGTGGATAGTGAGATGAGTAATGTAGGCTTTAGTGAAACCTGACTGTAGTAGAACAGAAACAGTGCTGATTGCGACGAACACAGAAATCACCGCCTGCTTACATCCCTGCTCTATACATTTATTATATAAAGTCAGTTCAGCTTCTTTTGGTACTTTAATTTATCCGACTCACTGGGGCTGGCAAGTTAAGATTCCCCTGTTTGATCCCACTGACACATTAAACCCACCCTTTCCACCAAGTGGTCATGCAACTCAGTCACACATAACCAATATTGAACTTCAAAAAATACTGATACATTGTTCAAGAAGCTCCCAAATATTTTAATCCATTATTTTATACTGAGTCTTGCAACATTTACATGTATCAGTTGCTTACCACAGTGTCAGTCATTTTAAAGGCAAAAGAACAGCAAGGGGCATAAAAAGTTATCACCGACTGAGAAAGCAAAACAAAAACAAGATAAAGCATAAAGCTACTGGTACCTTTAGCATAGTTTACGCTTGAATTAAGTTCCACAAAGAACGTAATTTCACATAAAAGCCATGACAGATAATCCAGGAGAGACACACAAAAAGGCTGTTTTTCATATAGGCTATCAAAAAAAAAAAGCAATTTAAAACTGAATAATAAAAAGAGAGGCGATATTATCTGAATGGTAGGTGTTGCGAAAATTGTGCAGTGAAAATTAAAGTACTAGTTTGTGCTGCAGCCATAAATTACTAAACTAATTATCTAGTAGCAGGCATAACTGAATCATTCAAAGGGGTAATTAGCAATCAGACATAATGAGCACTGCTCCTATTTCTTGTCATACTGTATTTAGCTTCAGTGTAGCCTGGAGGATCTGAATTATTTCCTCTCCTTCTCTGAAGGCATTACTGCTATATTGAGTGCATCAGCCCATATTATTACTCCCAGTAGTTTAATTCTTCACTGGACTGTACACTTCTGATTCCTCCTGTCAAAGTCTCTCCAGGTCTCCTGGGCCCTTTTAAGCAGATATCTTCTAAAATAAAAATACAAACCTCTCCTCAGCGTAAATATAAAATGAAAAGATAATAAAATGGCTGCGCTTTTATTAGGCCCACTACACAACTGCAAGACACGTACAGCCAACTGACGTCAGCCAGCGGCAACTCACTTTTGATGAACGTTTAACAGCACTGGCATTGCACCCACAGGACACAATCTAGCAAGCAGTTTTCATGTATACCCTGCCCCATCCAAAGCACTAAATAACTCGGGCCCAAGGTACATTAAGGGCCACTAGACTTTTTATGCTCCCCCTTCACCGAGACCCTCCATTGCGGCACTTCTGGTGGTTGCCCAGGCCCCTGAGGTTCTCTCGGCCTTTACTAGAGACCCAGGCTTCAGCAGGCCTGGCAGGAATCATCACAGCCTATTTTCAGGGATCTACTGAAAACTGTGCTATTCAGGCAGGCCTTTGAAAAACGATCTCCTCATCACCACCAACCAGCTTTCATTAATGCTTTTACTGGGGCTTTGAAGCTTTTAGCACAGATTTTATCAGAGCTGCTGCATTTTTTAAATGAAAAGTGTGGTTTATAAATATTTAAATAAATAGTAAATAAGAGTTCACAGCAGGCAATGTTACTTATGTAAACGAGAGCGGCAACAAAATGTTGCTGCGTATCTTCTCATTTTTAGCAGGAGTGCTTCTGCTCAGGGTCCCAGCCTCAAGGATATTCTGTTCTATTCCATTCCGTTCCATTCCCCTCACTCATTTTTTGTTGTCATCACCCCACAACTGGCACCTAACACTCTGTAGTTACTGAGCATGCCCAATCCACATCACTCTTTCTTGAGAAGAGCTTTGCTTTGGGAGGGGGGGAGTACTTGGAGTTCCCTCAAACATGCCAGTACCTCTGTCCTGCTTCTCAGAAGATCTGATTAGGCTACAAAGCACTTGGCACTCACCACCCAAGTTCACTATTAGAGGAACTGAGTCAACTTAATTATTCCCTATCCCAGGGTTCCATTTTATTTTCATTAACAGCAGCCCATGTCACAGTTCCGTCTGCTGTTGAAGCTTCCATGAATTTTCACTGTACCTTCTTATATAGTTGGGGAGGGGAAGTGAGGAGGAAGGGATGGGTAACAAATGCAAATATGGCATTGGGGGGTTAGTTAATGGGGCTGAAAGTTTCTCTCAGTCAGAGGGTACCAATATATTCCTTGGGTAGGTATTACTATTGACTGTTAGCAACTAGCATACAGCAAATCATTTATACGGTTCTGATTATTAGCCCTGGCAGATAGTGTACTCTAGACAACTATTGGCAATTACCCTCTAAAAAAAATGAAATGCATATAGTGAAAACTCAATGGGGAAGGAATGGGAGTGCAGCTTTCCACCCCACCCAACCCACTCAGGTCCACTAGACCAGTGTTTCCCAACCACTGTTCCGCGGCACACTAGTGTGCCGCGAGATGTTGCCTGGTGTGCCGCGGGAAAAATTAAAAAAATCGAAAGATTATTTTTTTTTAAGTCAGATTTTCGATTGGGGCGCCGTCACTAGATGACCCCTGGGGTTCCCTCCCTCCCTCCCGCTCTGCGCCTCCCTCCTCCTCCTCCTCCTCCGGGGAGGCCCTTCCTGGCTCTCGGCCAAGGCTTGGCAGCTGCCACTCACTCACTCGCTCGCCCACCCGTCCCTCCATCCCTGCACCCAGCCTCTTCCCCTCCGTCCCTGGCGCGGGGGCTGCCGGGATCTGTAGTCCCCTCGCCCTTGGGCTCTGCGCCCGCGCGGGGTGCGCAAACTGCATGGCCTGGCGGGCCGGGCGTTTTGTTTGAAGCGCTCTTCTCCCGGCCATGGAATGAGCGCAGCGGCGGCGGCCGGGCGGGCAGGGGCTCTTCCGCGCAGACCCCGCGCAGCCTGCCTGCGCCCCTGCGGAGATCGGGCGGCAGGATGGAGCCCGGGGATCCCCGCGGAGGCGGAGCGGCGGAGGCTGCCCCCCAGGTAGGGCTGCGTCGGGGTTTTTTTATTTTTGCAATGCTGCATCCGCGCCGGAGGGGACGCATCGGACCGCGGGGAGACCCCTTGGCGGGCGTGCAAGGCAATGCATGCGTGCAGGCGTTGCATGGAGTGCAGTGCAATGCAATGGCAATGCGGCGCCCTGCATGCATGCATGCAACTTCCACCAGCGCTCCAGACTTGGCAGGTGAGGGGGGTCCCCAGTGGGCGGCAGAGAGAGCCGGGAGGGCAAAGGGGAGCCGGGGGGGAGCAGCGCTGCTCCCCGTGTTATCCTCGCAACAACAGCCCTGCGAGGTGGGTCAGGCGAGTGGCCCAAGGGAGCACCCAGGGATTGTCCTGGCCAGGTGGGGTGATTTGAACCCTGCTCTCTGCCCGGTCTTCGTCCTCATTTAGCCCCCACATGTGCATGACTGTGCATGACTGAGGTTTTCCCCCCTCGTCTTGGCTATGGTGTGAGTCTGTGCTGTTAATTAATGGGGTTCTGCCTTCGGAGAAGATGAGCCAGCCCTCAAGGAGGTGATTATGTAATTTGCTAGCAATTCATGTCCCTCCCGGCGTGATGCTGCGCGCTGACGTCACGGGGCTGTAATGGTGGTGTGCCTTGAGATTTTTTTCATGAAACAAGTGTGCCTTTGCCCAAAAAAGGTTGGGAAACACTGCACTAGACTGTGTACACAGTCCCTATATGAGTACAGTGGTACCTCGGGTTAAGTACTTAATTCGTTCTGGAGGTCCGTTCTTAACCTGAAACTGTTCTTAACCTGAAGCACCACTTTAGCTAATGGGGCCTCCTGCTGCCGCCATGCCACCAGAGCATGATTTCTGCTCTTATCCTGAAGCAAAGTTCTTAACCTGAAGCACTATTTCTGGGTTAGTGGGGTCTGTAACCTGAAGCATATGTAACCTGAAGCATATGTAACCCGAGGTACCACTGTACAAACTATGTGTGTATGTGTAGCACTTCGGAACCCTATAAATGCCACAATCCCTACTCTTTTCTCCATACAATTCTTATATGTGCTTCAACTGTCTGAAGAGGTCTATTCTTATTGTTGTATCTTTGTCCCAAAATATTCCATCTTCTCTGCCTCTTTCTTCTGTTTGTTTTTTGTAATAGAAACCAGCTTGCTGATCTTGAGAATTACTCCCCAGAGGCCTTTGAATTTAGACACCGGGCTCCGTGTTTCAATCTATTATGTTCAAACAACACAAACACAAACATACCACAAACAACACCTGATCTCAATTACAGTCTCTTAGGCAGCCTCTGTAAAACAAAGTGTTGTCAATCAACACCATTATTATTCAAATCATTATTGCTTGCTACCTTAGAAGAGCAATCATATTTCATATAGTTTCTATTGTTTCATATACCAAACATTGTCATCTTCACAAATATTACAGCATAAATGAGATTGTAGCCTTTGAGATCCAACCACCATGTGAACAGACTCCCAGGTTGAGGTGTCAAAGAGTCATGCAGAAAGCTCAAGTTCTGAAACTGGTCATTATCTGCACTTTGGAAAAGAGTTCCTGACAAGAAATAAGCCAAGTGTTCATTCTTTTGTGGTGCTATAAGCAGCTCATATTCTGTAGAAACTAAGGTATGACGCAGGACCTCTCCATGCTTACCATTTATAGGGAAATAGTTGCTGTCAGAGCCAACAATTTTAAGAGTGGATTTGTATCTGTATGTGCCTTTGATCACACATCACTGTCATCAGAAAGAAGTGTGGGGTTTTCTTTTCTACACTCATGGAAGGTTGCCGCTGAATTGATAAAAGTTCGCTAATGTATCCTCGTGGCTTCTATCCAGTTAATATAATGTTATGAAAATGCACATGGGGATAGCCCTTACACTTTTCATTTAGTTAGGAGTAAAAGCCGTTATTTCACCCACGTTTCCCTCTAACCCTGTTCACCCCTTTTATGTGGCGCCCAGAAAGTCCCTTCCAAAGGACTTACAAAGGACTTGGGCAACAGCTGGTTGGAAAACAAAACTGATATCAATGGCTCTCGACTGCACCTGCGTAAGAGAGGCTTTTAAAAGTTTGTTCTATATAAAGGGGAGAGAGCTGAGTCTTTTAATTTACACCAGTCATATACTTCTCATTACAAGCAGCAAGTAATTTGTCATTGTTATTTATAGCTCTTGACACTTAATCTATCTCTGATGCAGCTATTTTCATATCGACAGGCTACTTTTCCCCCTGCCCATGAATAAGAGTTTATATCTGGTCATTTTCCGCTTGTTTTGACACTTTGTAGGTCTGGTAAATTATTAATATTTATCACACTGAACATTTAACATGTACATTATGTTGCACAATTTATACGCACAGCCTCTTTTTTCTTTGACCAACGCTTAGTGTCCTGATAGTTTGGAAACATGCAGAAATGTACACAGTAGGCATGGGGTTATGTTCCTGGGGGTTGTGAGTAAAAGGAAAATCATGTAAAGTCAGAACGACTGCCAGAACCACCTCTGCCACCCGAGACTGCAGGAGATCGGAGCTGTCGGAGATCTCGGATGGCCCCAAGAGATCTCGTGAGAGCTTCCAGAACCTGGTAAGCAAGGCAGAGGACTTAGAAACTCTTTCCGCAAAGGGTTTTCCAGCCACAGAAAGTGTTTTTAAGCCCGCCACTTTGCTTTCTGAGCCCTGAAAGGGTCATGTATGGGCTCTGGGAAGCTCCCGTGAGATCTTATAAGATGTTGGACAGCCCTGCAAGAGTTTCCCAGAGCCTAGAAAGCAAGGTGGAAGGCTTAAAACACTCTTTCTGCTGTGGGAACATCATTCAAAGAAAGAGTTTTGAAGGTTTCTGCCTTGCTTGCTGTGCTCTAGGGGGGCTGCATGAGGCCTCTAGAGGCTGTTGCGAGAGTCTCCAAGACCTGGGTAAGCAAGGCTATCCCACCTTCTATTTATTTATTTTTCAGCACAGCATATAAAGCTGTGATTGTGTATGTGAAATACACGTCAGCTGCGGTCCTACTTCATATGAAGCACAGTCGTACCTTGGATCCCAAACGCCTTGCGAGTCGAACGTTTTGGCTCCCGAACGCCGCAAACCCAGAAGTGAGTGTTCCGGTCTGCGAACGTTCTATGGAACCCGAACACCTGACACGGCCTCTGCGGCTTCCGATTGACTTCAGGAGCTTCCTGCAGCCAATTGGAAGCCTTGCCTTGGTTTCCGAACATTTTGGAAATCGAACGGACTTCTGGAACGGATTCCATTCGACTTCCAAGGTACGACTGTATATGCATTTTGCTGATGACAGTAGCTGCTGTATTGGATTAAATGCTCAAGAAATCCATAAACTAGTCTTAATAATCTCAAATGTAAATTATCTCTGTGTTATACATTGTGCTATACCAAACATGTTGTTTATGACACAGCTGCAGTTTATCACCTGGAATATGTAAAGATGGCTATATTAGTTTTCACAGGACGACTCTGTGCCCTGCCAAGGCAGTAAGATATGCTGTTACGTTTATATATATTATGTTTATATGCAGTTGGATTACCTCTCAGGAAAGCCTGCATTTTAAACAAGCGTCTAAATGACAATACTGTAGCTGTCACCACATAACATGAACTGCAGGAGCATACAGCATTAGCATGTTTCTTGTGAAATTAAAGGATCTGGGGGTAGAAACAGTTATCAGAACTGTGTGTCTGGAACAATTTTCAGTCTTAAAAATTGACTTTAAATCTATGTGAAATTTCTTACTTTGAATATAGATAGGAAATGTTCAGTTTCAAATCCATGAAAAAATCCCATTCCCAACTGATATAAATGTTTTGAAAGAATACCGAGTAAGAATAAAGAGTAAAGCAAAAAAGTAAACAATTTCTGCAACAACTTTTCAATAAGGCATACATGACTTAACAGCTGCGAGGCCATTCAAAGGCAACCTTCAGCAAGCTGCAGCTTATTTTTAAATTGGCTAGCTAGATAAGATAAATAAACTAGCATATATCACAAGTTTAACAATTTCTGTTAAAATGTGTTTCTGTTCTTAAAACAGAACCTATTATCTCAACCTTTGTTTATTTTCTGACAGATTTTACTCATGCTGGTTATCCAACCAAGACACTTTCTGCTCTCCTTTAGGCTCCCATGAACCATTGTGTAGGAATTAATGTAAAAAATCAATTTGAAAAAGAGTAACATTTTAATTTTTTTTAATATTTTTTTCTTAAATAGCATTAACGTGGTGCATCTTTAGGGGCTTCCTTAAAAGGAAGCTGAAAGTGAGGCAGAAGGGTGTGTTTAAAATCACTATAAAAGAAGCTCAGATACAATACAGATTAGGAAACATTTTTAAAAAGTCCATGTAGGAGAACAGAGTAGTTAACAAGCAGAGTCAAGGATGAAGTGAAGGGCAAAAAAGGCTTTCTTTTAAAAAGTGCATGAATTGCCAAAGTTAGAAACATATAAAACAACTATAAGATGATAAGAAGGCCAAGATTCTGAATACAATGGCTTTTCTATTAAGTTAAATAGCATTGAATTACCACTATCTACATGTTTGTTTTGAGACATGTTTAATAATTCTAACACTTCAATAACACTTTACCTGGGGCAGAAATTAGACTACGATTCTTTTGGATATGTACAAGACAACGGTACCAGTGTTATTAGAAGAATACTTTTCCACTTTAAATGGTCACAAATGGCTTTCCCGTGAATTATACCCCATCATTAACTCTTCCTACAACTTCTTATACAGTGGTACCTCGGGTTAAGTACTTAATTTGTTCCGGAGGTCTGTACTTAACCTGAAACTGTTCTTAACCTGAAGCACCACTTTAGCTAATGGGGCCTCCTGCTGCTGCTGCGCCGCCGAAGCACGATTTCTGTTCTCATCCTGAAGCAAAGTTCTTAACCTGAAGTACTATTTCTGGGTTAGCGGAGTCTGTAACCTGAAGCGTATGTAACCCGAGGTACCACTGTACTTGACTAGAACATGCTTCCCTCTCCCCTTTGCATGCCATGATGCTGACTGGGTATTGCAAGAGTGCTACTGTATTGAAAAGAACAGGCTGATCTAAGGGGTTGGCCTAAGAAACTGAAGAGGCTGACCTAAACATAAGCAAATCCTGCCAAAACATCCCAAAGGATGAGCTCAGCAACACCACCACTAGCATTCCTGAATGACCCAGAATGTGGAAACAAAAATCTAGAAAAAGTGCAAGGAATAACCAGTTGCAATAACCAATATACAATAAGCAGTTTGAATCAAGATCCACAAAACATCATCTGCATATTCTGCAACACAGAAATACATTACCAAGGTATCATTATAAAACCTAGATTTGCAATTATAACAACATTGTCACAAAACTATACTATACCAGCCCTCACAAGTAGCATAGTATTTACAGCTCCAAGATTCTTAGCATGTGGAACTATCTGGATGCTTTGCCAGAAATATATGCAATGAAAACTACTGACAAACCATTTTCAAATATATAATATATAAATATATAATTATATTCAAGAATATAATTAAAATGGAAGGCATGTTTAGAAAACATGGTGCTTTCAGCATCAAATCTACTGTTGGATTTATTATGTGGATGAACCCCCCACCCTTCACCCAAGATTTCCAGGGCAGGTTATAGCAATTTAAAATACAACATTAAAAATAGTTTAAAACAAATGGCAATCACAATAAAAGAATGGGTCCTAAAAATATGACCAAATGGGACTGGCAGTAAAGAGGTTTTGTTTGTTGAAAAATATATATGTAAATAGCATTCATTTATTAACTGTTACTTCTCACCTTTCTTCCATAATGGAGCTCATATGTTTGCATATTCCTAAGGTATGTTATTACTGATGTATGCTAGATTCAGCCTGAAGTCCTATTTTCAAAGAGATGTACTCTTGTATGTATCATCTATCTACAAATATTTGATCTAATAAGGCATAAAGAGCATCTTTTGCCCTAAACCTTGCTACATGAGTAAACCTCAACAGAATAATTTTAGAAGACAGGCAGTTGGTGTTCCCTTACAATGTCAACTTCCTTTATTATTCCAAATGCAAAACACTACCAGGCATGCAGCCAATCCTAAACATGCTTACTCTGAAGTAAATTCCACTGAGGTCAAGGGAGCAAACTCCCTAGTAAGTTGCAGCCTTGGTTTTAGACTTTTTAAGCTTTACCGCTTATATCATGTTAAACCCCTAAACGTTAATTTTTAATTACACATTGCGGTGATCAAACTACAGAAGATATACAATCTAATATACTTGCAAGTTTCTTTACAGGCTTTATGTAGGATTTCATTTACCAAAAAAACCCCGCACCCCTTGCAGAATCTGCAATGCAAGCAAATGTAATTAGCCTGACTATCCCAAGCGCCTCAATAAAGAACACATAATGCATATTTATAAAATTGTTGTTTATTATTTGCAGTACAGCATTCACTAGAGACTCCACTGCAGTTCAGAAAATGCTGGCTTCAAGGTTTCATTACACCATTCTTCTGATTTTTAATGCATAAGAGAAGAATCTATTCTAGTTTCATTCTGTCTGTTTGTCCCTGCTGGGAGGAATCTGTGGTCTGTTTCCTCCTTGCTGTGCCTGTGGCAATTCCAAGTATTATCATTTGCAGAAATGCTGATTCCACTTAATCAAGGCGTGAGATACCAAGAGTAGATGCAGCAATTTTGTAATTAATATATATATATCTCCAGCTCCCCTGCATTATTAATCAAACTACATTGGGACTGCTGCAATTAAATATTTCTCCATCCTCCAGGTAAAGGATATTGGCCGTGATATTTGTCAATAATTAAGATGGACATCACTGTGATTCTCTATGGGAGTGAGAACTATACCCATAGAACGCAACACACTGTTCTTTTTTTACAAGATGTTGTATTCTGCATTATAAGGAAGGTGTTGAAGAGAGTAACTGTGTGGTCAAACTGAGTGGTTCTCTTTTTCAAGTCATTGCAAGCACTAACTCAAACCTTGAATGTGTAAATGAATCACAACCATGGTTAATGACTTATTGTGAATAGCAGTGTCCTACTGCTTCACTCCAGCTTGCAAACCAGCCCTGCGGTATGTTTCTCTCCAAACAAACCATGGCTAAACCAAGCCTTGTGATTTGCTTCTCCTGTCTCCAAATGGGAGAAATGAGTAGACTAGTACACGACTCATTCACGGTAAGCCATGGTTTATTGCTGGCCATGGCGTAGCAGTGCAATGCGAAAACCAGCCCAGTATCTTAATTTACATGCCCACATGCTAAGTATGAGTTTAAAATATCCAGAATTAGGAGTTAACGGGTGAGCAGTTTTTCTCCTAGCCAATAACAAAACACTTAAAAAAATTATGGTAGCATAAAATGCCAGGGAGAAATATGGACTTCTGCAACACACCAGCCACACGTTCCTTAGAGTTTGGTCAGCAAAGATACAGTAGAAATATATGAAGAAGTGATGTGTAATCACATCAATACTCTTGAACAGCTGGTGCCCAGAATCAGAATTAAAGTGTTTGTTTTAATTTCTGCTATAAGAGCTTCAATAACGTCAGTGAAATATATTTTCCAGCTTTCCAATTAGGAAAAAAAAAGTTGCAGGACATTTAAAGTATAAAATTAATTCAGTGTCAAAGTTTCAAAGCAATAATTGTTTAATGAGCAGCTGTTTCTAGTGCTATATTTATTTCATTATGAATAAATAGAACTACATGCTGTAGGTTTTGCTATTGAAGTGAAAAGATCACAATTATTAATATCCATTTTATAGCTGATGTATCTATTTCAGAACATGAAGCACCCATTCTCTCTCCAAATTTGGACTGAGATCTACCTACCTAGATTATAATTAGTGGATAAAGCAATCTAAAATTTGGAAGTTCCAAGTAGGAGGTGAAAGCTAATTGACAGCCTGTGGCTGGAGCAAATGAAAAGGAAATGTACAAGCAATTTGAACAGCTGAACCTAATAATTAAAATATTGTTTCATTTTAAAAATCATTTCATGGGGAAAATAATCCTATGAGGAAACAAGATTTATAACGACAGATTAAATAATAATAAAAAAATAATTTTTTTTTACTTATATCCCACCCTCCCCAGCCAAAGCTGGGCTCAGAGCGGCTAACAACAGTAAAAATAGCACAGTTTACATAAAATCAGTCAATTAATTGAAATACATTCTAAAATCAATTCAAAATCAATTAATTAATTGGGCTAGAGATCTATGAGGATTACAGAAGGAGAGAGGGGGTTAGACTGTGCCTTGGCCAAAGGCCCGGTGGAACAGCTCTGTCTTGCAGGTCCTGCAGAGGTCCATACTTAACCTGAAACTGTACTTAACCTGAAGCACCACTTTAGCTAATGGGGCCTCCTGCTGCCGCTGCGCTCCCAAAGCACGATTTCTGTTCTCATCCTAAAGCAAAGTCCTTAACCTGAAGCACTATTTCTGGGTTAGTGGAGTCTGTAACCTGAAGCGTATGTAACCTGAGGTACCACTGTATTCAATAACCATTGAACACAGCATGTTACTGTACTAGAGAAACATGCTTCCCTCTTACATTTGAACTGAACCACTAACTGAGACGTAAGAAGCTGTTACTATTATTGAGTACATAAAATTTCAGCATTTGCTTTTTTAAAATCCCCACCCCAGAGCTTCTATACCAAGTCTTCTTTTCTGAGCAGCTGATTTCTTATGCCTTTCTCAACTCCTCTCCCAAAGTAATAATTTTCTAAGGAAGATTGCCAACATACATATTTTTCTTTTAAACAGCATTGAAGTCTCAGCTAAAATTAAGACGCTCAGCTTCATGTCTACTAATTCCCCATCACGACTGCCACCAACGGACATTAGAGGGGGAAATGAATTGACCTACTTCATATGAAGGCTGTGCACTCACTGTGGCTTTTCAACATGGTTGGGTAAACTTTGAAGTCTCCCTGAAATATACCACCACCACTGACTCACATCTGACCTTCAGACCTCCTCTCCACATGCTGAGCCTATCCAACACACCGTTCATAATTTCAGCAGATGGTTATAGCCTTCATGCACACATATGAACTATATAAAGTCATTTCTCCTCTCGTCATATAAGAAATGGAGATACGTTACAGTTACTGGAAAACATTCTCTTCAACTTGGCATGATAGTCCAAAGCATTCTTACAGACAATGAAGATTATGATCATGTTCCTAGCCTATATAATTGCAAACTCTAAATCATACATAATCTGACAAAAATACAGTGATACCTCGGGTTACATACGCTTCAGGTTACATACACTTCAGGTTACAGACTCCGCTAACCCAGAAATATTACCTCAGGTTAAGAACTTTGCTTCAGGATGAGAACAGAAATTGTGCAGCGGTGGCGCAGCGGCAGCAGGAGGCCCCATTAGCTAAAGTGGTGCTTCAGGTTAAAAACACTTTCAGGTTAAGAACAGGCCTCCAGAACGAATTACCGTATTTTTCGCCCCATAAGACGCACTTTTTCCCCTCCAAAAATGAAGGGGAAATGTGCCTGCGTCTTATGGGGCGAATGCAGGCATTCGCTGAAGCCTGGAGAGCGAGGGGGGTCGGTGCGTACCGACCCCTCTCGCTCTCCAGGCTTCAGGAAGCTCTGCGCAACCCTCGGGAGACCCGCTCCGAGGGTTGCGCAGAGCTGCCTGCAATCCCGGGACCAGCACAGCTCTGCCCGGCCACCGGGAGCCGGGGGAGAAGGTCCGCCCCGCTCCCGGTGGCCCTGCAGAGCTGCCTGCGCTCCTGGGACCAGCGCAGCCCTGCCCGGCCACCGGGAGCCGGGGGAGAAGCTCCGCCCCGCTCCCGGTGGCCCTGCAGAGCTGCCTGCGGTCCTGGGACCAGCGCAGCTCTGCCCGGCCACCGGGAGCCGGGGGAGAAGCTCCGCCCCGCTCCCGGTGGCCCTGCAGAGCTGCCTTGCGCTCCTGGGACCAGCGCAGCTCTGCCCGGCCACCGGGAGCCGGGGGAGAAGCTCCGCCCCGCTCCCGGTGGCCCTGCAGAGCTGCCTGCGGTCCTGGGACCAGCGCAGCTCTGCCCGGCCACCGGGAGCTGGGAGAGAAGCTCCGCCCCGCTCCCGGTGGCCCTGCAGAGCTGCCTGCGCTCCTGGGACCAGCGCAGCTCTGCCCGGCCACCAGGAGCCGGGGGAGAAGCTCCGCCCCGCTCCCGGTGGCCCTGCAGAGCTGCCTGCGGTCCTGGGACCAGCGCAGCTCTGCCCGGCCACCGGGAGCCGGGGGAGAAGGTCCGCCCCGCTCCCGGTGGCCCTGCAGAGCTGCCTGCGGTCCTGGGACCAGCGCAGCTCTGCCCGGCCACCGGGAGCCGGGGGAGAAGCTCCGCCCCGCTCCCGGTGGCCCTGCAGAGCTGCCTGCGGTCCTGGGACCAGCGCAGCTCTGCCCGGCCACCGGGAGCCGGGGGAGAAGCTCTGCCCCGCTCCCGGTGGCCCTGCAGAGCTGCCTGCGCTCCTGGGACCAGCGCAGCTCTGCCCGGCCACCGGGAGCCGGGGGAGAAGCTCCGCCCCGCTCCCGGTGGCCCTGCAGAGCTGCCTGCGCTCCTGGGACCAGCGCAGCTCTGCCCGGCCACCGGGAGCCAGGGGAGAAGCTCCGCCCCGCTCCCGGGGGCCGTGCAGAGCTGCCTGCGGTCCTGGGACCAGCGCAGCTCTGCCCGGCCACCGGGAGCCGGGGGAGAAGCTCCGCCCCGCTCCCGGGGGCCGTGCAGAGCTGCCTGCGGTCCTGGGACCAGCGCAGCTCTGCCCGGCCACGGGAGCCGGGGGAGAAGCTCCGCCCTGCTCCCGGTGGCCCAGCAGAGCTGCCTGCGCTCCTGGGACCAGCGCAGCTCTGCGCCGCCATCCCGAGCGGGGCGCTAAGTCCAGACCCGCTCGGGATGGCGGCACAGAGCTGCCTGCTGTCGCGGGACTGCAGGCAGGTCTACGCCCCCATCCCGAGCGGGGCGCTAAGTCCCGCCCCGCTCGGGATGGCGGCACAGAGCTGCCTGCCCTCCCGGGACTGGTGCACTTCTCCCCATCGCCAGCCCCACAAGCTCGGGGGACAGCGGGGAGGCAGAGCGTGCCTTCCCACTGTTCCCCGACCTGGTTCTTCCAGCCCCGCACCTGGGGGGGGGGGAAATAAAAATTTTTTTCTTTATTTCCCCCCCAAAAAAACTAGGTGCGTCTTATGGGCCGGAGCGTCTTATGGGGCGCAAAATACGGTAAGTTCTTAACCCGAGGTACCACTGTATATCAATGTTGCTTGTAAACCTCCATTCCACCAGTTCATTTAGTTCATGATAGCTTTTAAACTATTCTCCTCTGCTACTAATTTCTTAAGTTTGTTATCGAGTATACAGAAGGTTAAGTAAAAGTTCTGGGATGTATGCAACCAAGGTATACTCAGCGTAGACCCATTGAAACTAATTGACGTAAATTAGTCATGTCCATTACAATTAGAAAAACTTTCGGACACCACCTGCATTATTCAATAACTTCATCCCCTACAAAACAGCTTGTTCAGAACTGCATGAATTGTTATATAATCCTTCAATCAACAATAGTGAAGGGTTAAAACGTTTGGATGTGTTGGTTCCTCAACTCCACAACAGATTTCCAATTGCCTGGAATAAAGATCTTTTCCCCTTTTTTAACCTTCTCAGTTTATGGGGATGTCAGATGAGACACCTGTAATTATATAAGTAGACATCACTCATTGTTATGGATAATGAACACTAGAGAGACTACTGTATGCTCCATGATTACTGTGAATGATTAAGTAGCCATTTTATCATCAATGTTAATGCTTCTCTTGATTCACCCCTTCCCTAACCCTTCATCAGAGGGCAAAAACCCAGCTTGGGAAACTTAAGTTTGTGGAAACTTAAGGAGCAGAACCTAAGTCTGAAATATTGTATTTTACTAAACGTTTTCAATACAAACCACAAAAAGAAGAGTATAATTATTCAGAACTGACAGCTGGATATTAGTTTCAGTAAAAGAGAAACATTAGGAGATATACCCCTTTAGTCCAATGATATAAGAAAGGCTGCATGAAAAGAGAAAAATAGCATCTCAAGTGTAACATTCCTTTCAATGTGAACACAAGGTGCATGCAAATGAAGGTTGGCGGTTCGAATCCCCGCAAAGGAGTGAGCTCCTGTTGCTCTGTCCCAGCTCCTGCCAACCTGTCAAAGCACACTAGTGCAAGTAGATAAATAGGTACTGCTGTGGCAGGAAGGTAAATGGTGTTTCCATGCGCTCTGGTTTCTGTCACAGTGTTCCATTGTGCTAGAAGCAGTTTAGTCATGACCCGGAAAGCTGTCTGTGGACAAACGCCAGCTCCCTCAGCCTGAGAAGTGACATAAGCGCCACAACCCCATAGTCACGTTTAACTGGACGTAACCATCATGGGGTCCTTTACCTTTTACCTTATACATTCATTGTAAGCAGAGGGTTCTTTTTTTTAAAGCAACCTCTTTGTCAACTCTTCTCTCTCTCTCTCTTCTTCATAACATATATATTAGCACTATTTCATTCATACCGATTGACTAAGGCAGCATTTTAGATGATAATAACATTTTGAGCTAAGCAATTAATCAGCTAAAGTAAAGCTCAAAGAACCAAGGGCCATATTCCTTTGTGGGCAATCTTTCAAGGGTGACAAGGCAGAAGAAGGCAGGGTTAGAGGCAAAAGTGGGCAAACCCATAGAAGAGACCTTGTACAACAGGCTGTGTTCCACCCCGCTCTCATCTGTTTATCCTTCTTCTATGCCACCAAAGAGACAAGATCTCAGTCCAAGGACACACCTCCACACTTTGGGACGAGTGTGGAGCAGGGAGGGTGAGGGGTATGCTCTGGGATAGGGAAAACATGGGCTGGGGCAAGTCCAGTAGTGCGGCTTGGATGGTTTCCCACTCCTGAGCCAAACTTCACAAAATATTATTTTACAGCTTCGTGGTAACTTTAAGGAGGATTTAAAGTAATCATTTTGATCAATGGCCTTTCAGAGTGGCTGGAGAAACCCAGCCAGATGGGTGGGGTATAAATAATAAATTATTATATTATTATCATGGAACTGGACAAAGGCAGCAGCATTAAAGAAAAAGAAAAATCAGAACTCAAATAAAGAGTTACTTCTGTTTAAGGTGACATTCTTTTTTTAAGTATAGATATATGTTCAGGCAGGACAAAAAATATACAATTTGAGTAAAACTGAACTATTTTACCATTATATCCATTAAGCTTGAATGTACCACAGATGTAATTTAGAGGTGAGGAGGAAGGAAAATGGGAACACTGGGAGTGCAAACATTAAAAGCAATTATTCTCCATGCCATCAGCAGTAAACATGGGAGAGTGATTTTGCAAGACTGGGTATGGAAATGGTACTCCTGTGGTGATGGCCAAATAACGAAAGCAAATAAACCTGTGCTGAAATGAAAAAGTGTCAATTGACAGTGAGAGGGGGAATAAAACTGAGAGAGAATTATCTAAATGCCAAACAGCCATTAGTATCTGCCAAGGCAAAATTCACAAGCGGCAATAAATAACAGGAAGCGACTTGGGGTTGGATATTACAGCTGGTCAAGTTTCAGAATCAGTTTGAGTGGGTGGCCTCTCCTCTGCTGCGGGTCTTCGGGCAGAGGCTACACAGCCACCTCTTGAAAATACTATAGCTCTGAGCTGCTGCCATCAATCCAAAGATTCCCTGACCTCATCATTCCAGTGAGTACTGTCCCCCATGCACTACTGCTGCTTCCTGCAAAGTTTGCTTTGTTTTAATGTGTTTTAAATCTCCTATTGGAAGCCACCCAGAGTGGCTGGGGAAACGTAGTCAGATGGGCGGGGTGTAAATTATTATTATTATTATTATTATTATTATTATTATTATTATTATTATTATTCTCTCTACAATCCCTAGAAACTCATTTCCCCCACTCTCTTTTTGATCCCCATCCTCCAGGAAAGCAGAATTTCTTAAGAGATTTCCTGCACTTTCATAAACCAGCAATTCACAATTGTAATAACCACGCTTGCTTATGAAACCCCACAAAATCACCATTCAATGAATACGTTTTACCAGAATTAATTAAACAGTAAGTGATTTAAGCAAGAAAATACTGAGTCACCGTGCTACCTACTTTATTGTGTTTGGTGACTTCTCTCAGAGGCTGAGAGTCAAACGGCTCAGTCCTTCCCCTCTAGAATATTCCTACTTTTACATTTAGGAAGGGGAGGAGATTTAAGAAGGGGAGGCAATCTTAGGTCTTTGACTGTCCGCAGAGGTTCTTCTGATAATTTATCAAACCATAATTTATAAATGAAGCTGAAATTATTGTCTAGCACTATTCATAAAACCACAACTTCCCCAATAGGCAGAAACAAAGGTAATGCAGGACAAAGGAGTGTAACTATTGAAATATAAAAAGTGGAAAGTAAAGTGAGGAAATGGGGAAAAACAGCAACTAGCTATTTGAGGACATCATGGATTGTGACCTAATAAGTAAAATATATGAGCTGAAGAACCTGCAAGGAATATTAATTTCTACAGTGCAGGACTTGACATGAGTGAAGATGGAATACTAGCCAGTTCTTGGCCATGACTAAAGAATTAAGATATGACAAGACTGTGAGCCTTCCTCATAAACCCTTTCTCAAACATTAATCCCTTTTACACAATGACCCTCTTCAACCCAGCTTTGTCACTGGGGTTTGCAACCATGATAACCATGTTATTCATACACTACAATTTGAAATCCTGGTTGGAAGCGATTTACAAAGCCTAGGTAAGCAGTGCCCCTTGGTTGCATTAATCATGGTTGGTGCCAGTGCAGACATAATATGAACCACTGATATTGGGAGGCAGGCGAAAGGCTTGGGGAGATGGCTGAGAAGAAGGAGCTCAAAACTCTAGAGCTTCTCCCAATTGCTAAGTCACAGGCCAGCTTGCATTTTGTTTCCAGGAGCTTTCAGTGCAGCACAAAAATACCATTGACTAAACCATGCCTATGCTTGGAACATTGTCACAGGAGAATATTTGGTGAAGGGAATGCAGTATGTGTATCTAATAAACAAACATTGCTCAACTTCTCTTTGTTGCTTTTCATGTGTTTTGTTACTGGGGTGGGGGAATCTGAAGTGTCACCTGTAGAACTTGGTTTATTTTACACTTCTGTCAACAACTACAAGAAAGTAAGTGCACTACTTTGAGGTAATACTGTGATGGCAATTTGTTAACATGACAATGCTGTAGTTTCTTACAAAGAACATGATATGCTATAATTCAATTTGACAGAAAGCACAGATGATAAAAACCCAATTACTAGCTGTTGGGTATGATGAAAAACTATGTAAATATTCTCTTCATGGTGACAGTCCATAAAACTGCTTCAGCACTCACCAAGCAAACAAAACAAAAAAACCAAGTGTCAGACATCTGAAGAATTTTTAGAAACTTTTTTCTTCCTGAAACATAATTATCAGGTACACTTACATACAATACTGCTGACTTTATGGCTGACATGCTCTTCCCTGGCTAACAAATTATCCATAACAGAGCAAAGATAGTTGTATTATTAATTTTTAAATGCATTTGTAAGGCCGTATAAAAGGTAAAGCGACCCCTGACTGTTAAGGCCAGTCGTGGACAACTCTGGGGTTGTGGCGCTCATCTCGCTTTACTGGCCGAGGGAGCCAACGTTTGTCTGCAGACAGCTTCCGGGTCATGTGGCCAGTATGACTAAGCCGCTTCTGGCAAACCAGAACAGAGCATGGAAACACCATTTACCTTCTTGCCAGAGCAGTACCTATTTATCTATTTGCAGTTTGATGTGCTTTTGAACTGCTAGGTTGGAAGGAGCAGGGACCAAGCAACGGAAGTTACTCCGTCGTGAGGATTCAAACCGCCGACCTTCCGATCGGCAAGCTCACGCCACTGCCATATAAGAGCACCAGTGTATTACACCAATGTCTACTCTATCCAGTCCATGTCAGTCTATAAGATACATGTGCCTTTCGAGTCCTGTTTCTGTTTTGTGCAGTCAGAAAAGAGGAAGGATAGCAGCATTTTAACAGACCACGGTGATTTTATGACTAGCGAGAAAAATTAGGTAAATCAGTCATGCTGCGATAGAATGTCTACAGACTCAGAAGATTTGCGTCACAGGGGTGACAAAACAGCTGCAAATTGCCAGCTAATGGGTGAGGGAATTCAATTGTATTGTGAATGGGAAATCTGGGTGCCTACCATTACTTTATATAAAAGTTTCCCTGCGGATGGCTATTTCCTCTAGTCATTTAAGGTCCATTATGAAGTCTCGAGCAATAAAAAAAGCTTCAGTTTTGCTCAAGGGCACTTTTTGTTTTGTTTGTTGCTTTGTATTCCGAGTCCTGTAGAAAGCTCCATTTGTGCAGAGAATTATACCTATGTTAAGCCACCTGCATATATTATAAGATCCAAATACAATTAAGGTTGTGGGAAAGAAAAGGAAGAGTACTGTATTTTGAAGAGGTAAGAACAAATTGAAGCACAGATCAAACTGTAAAAGTGTGGTAGGTGCAGGGTGGTCTGTCTCCCCCCCCCCCAAATGGAATCAGTTGGATTATTGAGACCGGTAGGAGGGGATTCAGTTGCAGCAAGGGGGAGACTCCCCTGGCTTTTTCAGAAGCCAACCTGATGTCTGCTTCTTAGCCCCTCCTCTCTCCAGCCTCCACTTCTGCCACTTATTCTGGACTGCTCTCTGCCATAGCCTTTTCCTGCTCACTAAACCCTGTTGCCTCTTCAACCTGCTACTCCCAGTCTGTTCCCTCTTCTCCCTCTGACCACTCACTGTTGTCCCACCACCAATACCCTGGCTATGAGCTTTCTTCCGTTAGGGTTCCCTCATCTGGTGCCTCCCACTCCACATCCAGCCAATCCATGACAATTGTGGACTTCAGATTCCACCCCGCCCTCAAATTGTCAAAGATGGTTGCCTTTGCTTTTTAAAATGGTTTATGATCTCAAAAATCAAGGTTCACACATGAGCCTATTTATACAGGTTTTAGCAGATTAACTGAGGCACGATAAATGATACATCTATTCTGTTTATAGAAGGGGACACATAGACTAGACAGTCAAAATATTTCTGTAAACCATTTTGAGGGGTTTTTTTTACAAATGGTGTATAAATTTTATGAAATAAGTAATAAAATGATACAAACATTACTTCCTGATTAACAGATATATTTTAATGCACAGTGGATTCAAAACATCTACAGAAGTATTTTCCTCTAAACTATCTCTCCCCCCCAATGTTAAAAATATCACCTTTAAAACGTTATCCTTTTAATTCAAAATTGCTACAGGAAGAAAAGAAATCAATTTCAACTCTGAAACTATTATAAAAGTGTTTCCAAAGATTTTTAGCAAACAGAGATGCTAAAATCCATTTTGTACTGTTAAAAGTACCTAATCTAATTTAACCAGAGTGAGCTCAGCAAACAGCAATAGTTTTGTGCCCTTCAGAATACTAAACACTTAAGACTGCAGCATTTTAGAAAGGCTTTTTGGCAGATGTTCTTCCAAATCAGGTGATTGGAGGGGGATAGGGAGACTGCAGGGCCCTCTCCTTCAGCTCAGCAGTGACCAACTCCATCAGGCTCCTCCCTCGCTGGTCATCTACAGCAGCCATTCCATCAGGCTATAGTGCAAATGAGATTGCAGAGCTTCTCCACCGGCTCTGCTGGAAGATGAGCCATTTTTTACTCACCTTGAAATCTTTCCATTCCAGCTGGTCATTACCAGAAGTCTGTAACTAAGAAATAGTGCCTGGGCTTCCTTTCTTTTCTCCTTGCTCCAAATCTGTTTCAATTTTGTGCTATGCCTTTCTTTAGACTGTAAGCCTGAGGGCAGGGGCTGTCTTATCACTGACATTTGTCAGTCCCTCTGGGAGGAATTTTTGGCACTGCAGTACAAGAGGGCTCTTCAGGTCTGAACAGCTAGTACCGTATATAGTACAACAGTGTGACATTAAAGAATTAGTAAGCCTTTTCAAAAAGGCGGGGGTCTGCGAACAGCTAAGGAGGTTTCCTTGATAAGATTTGTCTCATAGAAATGCACAGAAGCAGAGAATTAACTGGGGGTTAGGGCACAGATCCCAATCTCAGACTGGAGGATATGACAGCGGGGATCCCTTCGGAATGACAGTAAGGCACTTTTCCATTTGCTTCGTATTTGTACAAATGTTGATTACATGTGTTACATGTGCACTCTTTCCTTGTCATGAAGGAAGATGGAGGGGGGGAGCAACTAGAACTTGATCCCATTCATGCAACCTCTTGGGCCCTGCCAAAGCAGCCCTAACAAGACCAAAGTCCACCAACCACAACAACTGGGGGAAAGGGGGACAGCTGTTCATCCAGGTAAAGTAATTCAGTAACACTGCCAACTCTTTTTTAAAAAAACTCATTTTTAACTTTTTATGCTTTCATTGCATGGTTTTATCTTATTTGTACTGTTGTAAACTGCTTTGATATATATTTTTTGTGATATAGCAGTATATAAATGTTTTTTATAAAGAAATAAATATAAAATAAGGAAATAAAAGGTGGCCAGCAGTAGTGTAGTAATTGGAGGGGGGGGGCTTGAAAAGAATGTGGAAAGAAGCCCCCTAGCCCTATTCGGTAATGCAAGTTGCATCTCTTAAATCAGGGAGCAGCAACCTAAGGCCCATGGGCCACAAGCAGCCCACGGGGGTCGTTTTACCGGCCCACGAGCCGCCCCAGAACTCAGCGAGTCCCCATGCACTGCACTAAACCGGTGTGGCAACTCGCTTCCACGGCACCAGAGCCCATGCACCAAAAATTGCATCTACGCAGACGCTGGAAATCACGTCTGCGCAGACACCAGAAAATGGGGGCGCAAGCACTCATGTGCACCTGTGATCCAGCACACAGAGTAGGCTCCACGGCAGTGAACTGGTCCAGGCAAGGTAAGCCTTGCTGACCCCTGTCTTAAACAATGCCCTCTGAAAGTACCAGCCTACTACCAGACACCTTGAGGTGATGTCTACAGCTAAAAGATGCTGTGGAGTGGCAGTGGCTCTTACTCACCCCATTCCTCCTAAATTCCCAGGCCAGTTTCATAGTTCTGAGCTGACGGCCTGGCAGCAGCAGCATCTGTTTGTTGCTGGGCTTCCTGCCAATTGGAAATGCTGAAGTAAGATTCAACTGCCAGTCCGGTCTTCTGTCTGGGGGTGTATCCAATATTGTCTTTCATTGCAAGCAGCAAAATGCATTGGGCTGGCCTTGCGATCATGTAAAGCACATATTTGGTTTCTGCCACACTTGGGAGCTTTTTAACAACGGTGGAGCTAGGCACTTGCTTGTTAATAAAAGAAATCAAAACAAGGTGTCAGTTCTCAAGGCACTGTTTATGCTACCCAATGCCATTTGTTCATGGGCATTAAGATTCCAGATATTTTTGTATGTACTTTTTGTATATGCTAGCAAAGAATACTAAATTTTATAGGATACAAATAATATAGCAGGACTCTGTGACGCTGTCGGAAAGCATTTTGAATGGGCCTATAAAGAATTTATTTCTGGTTATTGGGATTTCTCCTAATTTTTAGAATTCAGTGCGTTGTCAGCAGTCGAAATGTATAGGTAAAAAAGATAGTCACTCCAGCTTTTATGGTTACGTTTCCGTGCTACAATTACTCACTGATGGCTGTTCCGCTAAAATTGTACAATAAGCAACCACAAGCAAATTATATGCTTGGCTTTCTACATCCAACCTCTTCCCAACCTAATATATCCTTGAGGAAATCCTTCAAAAATAAGTTCCAGAGGGGCAGCCATGTAAGTCTGCTACAGCAAAGAAAGAAAGAAAGAAAGAAAAGAGAGTATTTTGGCACCTAAAAACCTAATGGGTTTATTGTAGCATAAACTTTCATGGACTACAGACCAATTTATCTGCTGTAAAAGTGAGCTCTAGTCCATGAAAGCTTATGCTGCAACATATTTGTTAGCCTTTTAGGTGCCACAAGATTCATGTTTGCTTTCTTACACACACACCACTGGTTGGTCTAAATGCTTAAGAAAAATATCTGCCAAAGAAGATTCAAACACTACCAGTTTAACCAATATACCAGATAGTAAAAAGCTGGTTCCTCTCCCTTATTGATTAGCTCTAGAAGAATGATGAAAAATGAATTACTAGCATGAAAATAATATATTAAGTGTAAGGAAGAGACCTACAGCTTATCTTTCTGTCACTATTACCAACACAGTTATGGAGTAAACAGTGAGGAATGTATTTGGTTACAATGAGTGTATAGAAACCGGGAAGGAGGGTGGAATATGTGTTATGCTTTAAACCACACTGATGGGGTTAATTTTTTTTAAAGGAAACTTTAAAGCTTGTAAAACCAAAAGGGGGAAAAAATGTTCTGTTAACTCTGAAGTGGATTAGAATGTTCAAAGTGCTTCAGGACTCGACACCATGTAAAGGCTGATTTATACTCCAGGCATCATAATGCCTCCCTACTACAGAATGACAAATAGCACAACGCTGAAATTTCAATGGCAGGCCCAGAGCACTAACAGCAAACGTGTTCCATCTTAATAACAAGGCTTCTGCAATTCCGTTCACTTAACATTCTGAGCAGTTAACACTTCTTGTTGCATCCAAATCCAGATACAAAAACCTTCAAATCAAACTATTTACCTCAAGTGAAGTCTGCCTTGAATTATTCACAAGGCAGCAGGGAAGCTGGAAGTGCGGGGGAAGCAGGGCATGTTTTTGTTTTTAAAAAACGAAGGCTAGCATTTTAAAAACAATGGCATTTAGGCTCTTAAGGAACCATATAAAAGAAGCATCCGAACCCATAACAATAAGGGGATGGAATATTCCCACCCAGTAAGGAGGAGAACTTAGGTAAGTCAGTGTGTCTTTCTGCAAAAGGAATCACAAAAGCCGTGGCTTTAAATGTGCAACACCTAATGAAACATCTAAAATATATTCTCTTCCTCTCTCACACACACACCCTTCCTAGGTCTATATGAAGGAACACTGGTGGCTAAACTCAGGATGTCCAAGTGTTGATTAAGATCAGATGCATCTCCATCATAATTTATTACTTGTACCCCTCCCATCTGACTTGGTTACTCCAGCCAATCTGGGTGGCATTGCCCAACTCAGGCTGATAAGCCAATTCTGCTGTTCCTAAAGACTACTATTAAGGTTGCCTTATTACATTTACAAGGGATGCAGGTGGCGCTGCGGTCTAAACCACTAAGCCTCTTGGGCTTGCCTATCAGAATGTCGGTGGTTTGAATCCCCGCGATGGGGTGAGCTCCCATTGTTCGGTGCCAGCTCCTGCCAACCTAGCAGTTTGGAAGCACACCAAAAAAGTGCAAGTAGATAAATAGGTACCGCTCTGGCGGGAAAGTAAGGTTCTTAAGTATAGTCCAGCCGGCTGGCATTTAAGCGGGTGATAAAAGTTAATTGGTCATTAGAGTATGAAAGGACAGACAACCAGGCTGTCAGTTGGGGAAATGGGTCAGATCAGGCAGGCAAAGAAGAGCCTGAGGGAGAAGATGGCAGCCTCAGAACCAGGGGGAAGAAAACAGCTGAAATCACAGAAAGCAGAACCTGCCAGGAGAGGAAGGGTCCAGCGGCAGTTCTACAGGGAAGGTTCTGGCCATATTATCAATATGAAGGCAGCTGACCTAAAAAAACAAAAACTATGAGACTTTGGAAAGATGCAACTAAGATATTTTGTATGTGCTGTGTCCTTGTTTGTGAGCCCTTGACCAGGAAGAAACCCCTAAAGCAATGCTGAAACCAGTTTGCCAGGTGAGGAACATTTTTCTTAGGAAACTCAGGTCTTCGTTTCTACCATTTAACTTTTAATCCTGCCCTTGTGTTTGTACAGATGGAGGGAAAAGTGTGTGTGTGTGTGTGTGTGAGAGAGAGAGAGAGAGAGAGAGAGAGAGAAAGAGAGAGAGAGAGAGAGAGAGAGAGAGAGAGAGAGAGAGAAATCCTGTATCCTGACCAGAGGGGGGACTTCCTGGGATGAAGGCAGAACAAAGGAAATTGGCATTTACTTTTTATTAGGGAAATGAACAGAACTGAGGTGACAACTGCTTCCTTGAAGCAATGGAATGCCATTTTAAACAAGAAACAAGTAAAAACAGAATAATATCCAACTAGCCAGTGATGAGCCATCTCAAAGTATAAGTGTTTAAATATATTTGTTTGAACTTGGAGGTAAATCACCACTTCTGTTTATCCTATCTATACTCATAGCCTAACATCCCTGCTACTAAATGAGGGTGGTAATAAGGGTTTGTTGAGAAGTGGATGCTGCTGGTGGAAATTAAGAGATTAACAGAACACGTACATTTATTACCAGTATTGGACAGTGATGTAGAGCGGCAGCACTCATCTGGCCTCAACAGTTGAGTTACTGCTGCTTACAGGGAAGGGAAAGAATGAGGTAAGCGGGCAGATCAGTACAGTGCAAATCCACCAGCAGAGCCAATCCAGGGCTTCTGTTTGTGCATTTGCACCTCACCCCTTTCCTTCCTGGTAATCAGCAGCTGCTAGGAGGTCAGTGGGCATCATGCTTTCTGCTACTGTTTATTACATAGCATTAAGGATGGGAAAGAATCCACATTTTTAAATAAGTGGTCTCCTGATAGTGGAACAGGGTATAGCAAGTAACTCACCAATAAAATCAGATCAGATCAGATCTCATCTCTATCATCTATCTATCTATCTATCTATCTATCTATCTATCTATCATCTATCTATCTATCATCTATCTATCTATCTATCTATCTATCTATCTATCTATCTATCATCTCACCAACAGCATCCAACTATTTACAGGTTGATACTTTTTCTCACCATCTTCTTCCTGATAAAGACAACAACAAAAATGACAAGGTATTCAGATATCACTCTTTAGGAACTGTGAAACTATCTAACCAGAATGCACAATCACAGGCACTTGGTTGTATTTTGCTCCAAGGAACCCAGCCTAGTGGGCAATTTCCTCCTTCTGCAAACTATCAGAAATTGGGAGCATGTGTGGCATCTACAGAATCAGTGCCCATGGTGAACACAGGGAAGAGGAAGGAAAAAGAGAGCAAAAAGTTGAAAGAATGCATAGCAAGGTGCTGTCATTGCAGCTTCTCACCTCCAAGGATGTACAATATCAAACCAAGCCAAGTATTTGCTTCAAAGAAGCAGAGTACAGAGAGAGCCCAGATGTGATACTCAACAGTCTGCCTGTGACAAGGTAGAAGTACAGAGCAGATGTATCCCCAGGAACATGAAGATGGATAGGTGGAAAGAGCAGAAGGGCAGAAGTCAAGATCAAAAACAGTACAAGAAATAAGCTCAAGGATGGAGCAGCTGGGCAGAAATCAAGGACAGAAGCAGAGTATTGGCCCTAGGGATGAGTTAGCATGCAAAGCCAGTAAGCCAAACCAATGATGTAGCTTATGCAATAGGCTCTGGCTATTTCCTTTATTGATAGGGAGAAAGGAGCTATTATCACTAAGAAATAAGAAATCACTAATGCATTTACTTAATAAATGTCAACCAGGGCAAAAAATAACAAAGATAACTTTCCAGAAGTTAGCAAGAGTACTTTTCATTGCATTTTTTAAAACTTAAAAGTATGTGATTCTTTTTGTATAATGGATTAATGTGATGTATTTATTTTTATACAGTGCCTGGATGTTCTGATTACTTTTAGTAGATGTAAACTAATCCAAATGGTTCGTTCCATTTATAAGGAAACAGCTTTATTTGAAGTAATTCTACTTGAAATAATAAAAACTCCACTATTTGGGTATAAAGTTTAAAAAGGCCTTCTATCTTAGTAATTAGACTATAAATTCTGCCTTTGGTTAACTAATTTACCAAAGGAAAAAGATACTGTTGCAAACAGCAATTCTTCTGGACATTGCTAATGAAACCACAAAAATATAGCACTATTAGAGAGCCATATAGGTGAAGAAATGAAGGGATCGTTTTCAGAAGCTGGAAACAAACAAGCCTGTGAAAAACCAAGTCACATACAAACATGTGAATGCAAACACTCTGAAACTCTCTTTGTGTGCTTTACCTTTTGCTGTATTTATCAATACTCAGAAGCTATTTTCCTCCAGATATATTCCGTTTTACAGTAAGCATTTCAATTTGAATCATTATCCAACATTAAGAAAACACATTATGGGAGTGAGCAACATAAAATTAACAATAAAATCATCGTCCTAAAACGAATACAAAATGCACCACAAACCAGTAGACCCGTTTCATGCATCAAGACAGTTGGATAACCCATCAGGGAACGCCTGGGTGAACAAATATGTTTTAACCAGGCACCTAAATTCCTGGTGTTCACTAGGAGCTCATTCCAAAGGACAGGTGCCACCATACTAAAGGACCTGGGCTTAGCAGCCATTAAGAAAGTGCTTGGCACTACAAAGAGTATTTTACCCAAGGACGGAAATGACTGGGAAGTGGTATGCATTCCTGGAGGTGATTTTCAATTTACCGTAAGTGCAGTGCAGTTACCAAGCAATTTTTATGCAGGCTCATTATACTGGAGCCCTTCAATATGACTAGGATCGAATAGTGCTTGTGCACCCTGGGGTACAACTAGTGCTGTGATGAAAATCTCTCTCCCCCCGGTTCTTTAACAATTAATAATAGTAAGCAGAAACCACACTAGAAATGATCAAAGACAGTAAATTTTCAGTGAAATTCCTGTGGGTTGGGTGTGTCATGCTCACCTTACTTTAGAGGCAGTGCAGCCTGTTGAGAATGCCTTTTTGCTTTTCATTCTTAGGGTGAAGGACGACTAATAAATGATTAGGATGATTCTACAAGTAATCTCACTCTGTATTATTTACAGTGGTGCCCCGCAAGACGAATGCCTTGCAAGACAAAAAACTCGCTAGACGAAAGGGTTTTGCGATTTTTGAGCTGCTTTGCAAGACGAATTTCCCTATGGGCTTGCTTCGCAAGATGAAAACGTCTTGCGGTTTTTGCAAGTTTGTTTCCTTTTTCTTAACACCGTTAATACAGTTGCAACTTGACTTCGAGGAGCAACTCATAGAACGCGGTGTGGTAGCCTTTTTTGAGGTTTTTGGTGATTTTTGAAGCTTTTCCAAAACTTTTCCGACACCGTGCTTCGCAAGACGAAAAACTCGCTAGATGAAAAAACTCGCGGAATGAATTAATTTCGTCTTGCGAGGCACCACTGTATTTCATTTCTTTTCAATGCCACTTTTCCTCCAAGGACCTCAAAGGTGGCATGCATAAATATCCTTATCCTCATTTTATCCTCACAACAGCCCTGTGAGGTAGGTTGGGTTGAGAGCGAGGGACTGGTCCAAGGTCACCCAGTGAGCTTCATGGCTGAGTGGGGATTTGTACCCTCATCTCCCAGGTCTTAGTCCAACAATCTAACCACTACACCACACTGGCTCTCTGCAGCCTTCCTTCACTTATACCATCATGCACATGGGCCTTCTTCACCTCATGACACGTGGGTAGCCAGGGAGGCTGCAGTGCTAGTTTACTGGAGAGAAAATGACAGTCACCCATCTCAGCCAGCTTGCAATGAAGTAATCCCAAAGATATGCACCAAATTTTTTAAAGAATTGGTAAGATGTCCTAAGAATGGGGGGGGGGGATAATGGAAACCAATTTCACAGTGGGGAAAAACTTCCCAAGAAATTGGATGACAGATTTCGGCACAGAACTAAATTAAAATGATCTGTCAGCATGCATCAGGGCCCCCTTATGTTCAAGATGCCTCTGGAGCCAGGCAGCTATGATCTACTTTTTGGCTCCTGTCTCTATGGTATCTACCACATTTTGCATATGCTTAACTTTAATTTTTCAAAGGAATGCTTATAACATAACTGACTAGAGATGAGTACAAATGACACAAGTAATGACATTCTATACAAAGAGTTGGAGTGCCTAGGTTTACTTGTTTGTAGAAACAAGAAAGGATAATTATCGAGTAATTACACTGGCCGAGTACATACTGTCTACGGTGTTGACCAACAAAATCAGACACAGAATAAGCATTGCATTAGCTCATAATAGTTATTCCTAAATACTATGACCTGAAAAACTACCTGGCTTGGAATTGTGAGCATGTGAATGTTCTACAATAAATATTGCTGAAAAAATAAGCAAAAGAACTGAACTAATACAGAAAAATAATACTGTAACCCTCTTCCTGAGGTTTTGTTGTAGAGACGAACAAAAATAATGTGAAAATCCTGCTATTGACTATTCTAATGCAATAGCTTATGCTGATGAAATATTTGTTTTTTCCAAGGAACTACAAACCTATTTGCAACGAAAGAATCTTTTTCTGCATACTGCAAATAGCAATTGCTTACCAACACTCCCAGAACAGCTTTGCCAACAGTTAGTGGATACAGTTGCTACCACCTCCATACTGTTGGCTATTTAAAAGTCTGTTTTGGCAACTGTAAACACAAAAGTCATACATAAAGGGCCAAAGGTAGTTGATTCAGCAGTCTAGATGTAAAAAAAAACAACCTGCCAAATTTAATTTTAAAGAATGTTGGCTAATTCACATCATAGCAAACCAGCATCTGAATCATGTACTGAATTAAATATAGTCCATAAATCATCAATAAAAATCCTGGCATCCATGCATGCATCAGTCTTCTGAATGCTGCTCCTTGCACACAACAGGATGTTGCATGAGGTGGGAGGCACCTGAAGCCACAATTCAGGGGATACCTGCCATGCCCCAGTATCCCACGTTTAACAACAGCACCAATAGCCTGTGAAAAATCTGGTTCCAGATTTATCATTTCCAGATCTATCACCACCTCCTCCTCTCTCTCACTATCAGCACTATCAAAACTAGCATCAGTGGTTAGTAGGCGAGGTTCAGAACCCATTGCCACAACCAGATCGGAAATAGAGGGTGAGGGTTCAGCAGATAATAATAATTTATTATTTATACCCCGCCCATCTGGCTGGGTTTCCCCAGCCACTCTGGGCGGCTTCCAACAAAACACTAAAATAAAATAACCTATTAAACATTAAAAGCTTCCCTAAACAGGGCTGCCTTTAGATGTCTTCTAAAAGTTTGGTAGATCTGTGCCGAAACCCACATGTAATGAAATACATATCACAGCTTCACTTAAAATGAATCAACTTTTGCACCATTCAGAACTTTCAAAAATGAGTCAGACAATGATGAGGCAAATGTGGATTGAAAAGAAAGATCAGAGCGCTGGGAATATTCACATGACTACTTATCCACATTCAAGGCTTGGTACAGAACCATTTAATCTACATCCTCAACTTGTCAGGTTTTTCGTGTGAACTGATTTTATTAGGATAAAGTTTGATAAGTCCTTTGTTCTAGCTGCATAATAAAAAAAAGTCGTATCGAGTCATATAAAGGAGCTATCTCTTGGCTAGCAATTATTTTTAGTCATACAGAAATAGTCACTTTCAAATATTTGAAAGCAGCCTGTAAGACTGATACGGAACGGAAGGGGGGGGGCTCCTTTCCCCCTTCCTTCTAGGAACATCCGAGGCCCCGCTTAACTGCTGACGGCCCCCCACGGCGAGAACAATGGATCCGAAACCAAGGACCTCCTGTTACAATGTATCCATTCTGTTTCTGCTTTTGCCCTATAGTACAGAATGGGTTTGAAATCATTGAAATCTTTAGAAATTGATATAAAATCAACCGTAACTCCGATTTCTTCGCTCTCAGTGTCATTCAACTCAGTTCCCCGTGGACTCCATGATGCTATCCCTACTTCCATAATTCCCGAAGCGGCAGGTCACGTACGCAGGAACTTCTTAATTCGCCAAACCTTCCCTCTAGGCAATATTAGGTGGCAGACGATGCATATCTCTGACCCATTGTCTTGCCACCACCGGTACTCAATAAATGTGTATCTATGTATATTTCCTGCTCCGCATATCCCCCCTCCCTCATCCGAAAATGCTAATTAATGTAATCCCACCTTTTCATAATGTATTCATGACGTGTAAAGTATATTCATGATGTAACTTGTGAAACCCAACCTTCCCATAATGTATTCGTGACGTTTCATGCACTGTATTCTGGGATATGGAGGGAAATTTCAAAAGTTCATGTCACCCCTTTCTCTGGGTTCAATCTCGCCTTGAACCTGTTGCGCAATAAACTTGGACCTTCTGCAGTTTGCTCCTGTGTCCGGCTGAGCTCATTTTCTTCCACAGGGACCCACGGACTTAGTCCGATGAGCTGGGTGGCAGAGTAACCCCGCACCCAGATTTTAGCCGTAACAAAGACAGAGCTATTCCACCTGGCCTTCAATTTGAATTAGCCTGATCCTCTATTCCCTTTTCCCTTTACACTTCTATGAAGAAACCCTTTCTGGGACCCCACATTTAAATTCTTCCCTGGTCTCCTTGCTGACCCTAGTAGGACCAACTTGGCCAGTTAGCCCTGGTGATCATTTGATGTCTACTGACTGGGTCCCCCCCCCAATGACCCCTGAATTTTTGAATTTTATTGATATTGATGCTGCATTTTATGTTGTATTTTATGCTGGTTTATGCTGCTTTTAAGTCACATTTTAGTCAATGTTTTATATTTGATGTAAGCCGCCCTTTTAAACCGGGAAGGGTGGGGTATAAATTAAAAAATATTATTATTATTGTACTGTATCAGAATCCTGAAAGACCATGTATTTTGATTTCTTAACAAACAAACGAAAAACCCCTCCCCAAATTCACCTAATAAAAACATAAAATGGCATTTAGTTTAATTTTACCCAGGAATTAGTCATTCACTAACAGAATAAATAAAACTATTCAAATTTTAGATGATTCCTCAAATTTGTAGAGTGATATCAAATTTAACTTGCAAATGCTGCTAGCTCAAACTATGTCAGAGTGATCTGCCTAATTAATGTATTTACTGAGTGCATCAGTATGCATTACGTATCAAGCTCTGCAAGTTTCTTTTGAAGTGCTAAATGATGTTATGGTACAGAATTCTTTTGCCTCTTACAATCAAAACTATTTTATATCTTCAAAGGGCAAAGTCTTCAATACAAGCTTTTATATCTATAGAGCTGTTATTGATAACAAACCGTTCAGTTCAGATGGAAAATTATTACCACCAATGCCTCCCCCCCCCCACACATATACACACCATTTTAAGCATTCAGGCCATAACCTGCGCATGTTCAGCTGAAGTGTGAAAGAAACTCTAAATGCATGCAGCTGTTATGTCCAAAGAGCAGTTTCACATTTCTGCAGAACACTCAGAAGCTGGGATCAGTGCTTGTGTTCCTGCGTTCACTTCCACTTGTGTAATGTACTCATGTTAACAAAGAATGAAACAAATAAATGCAGTTACACTTCTCGATATAGGGACACAGCATATGAACAAGTATGCTTTCATGATGAATGGGGAACCCACATGAGCAAATGGACATTGTGGGTCCAGGTACAAGGAATCCATGGCCAGAGGGGCCCATAATGTGAGACGATACCATAAACTCACAGAACAAACATCTTGGGTTCCAAAAGGCTACAACTTTATTGATTACAGATGTAAGTAGGTTTCAGCGTAGGCACTGAGTATGTATTCTAAATCAACAAAACTGACTGCTGACTAGACTGTGGTCACACCAGGCTGTAACTGCCACTCAATATTATACAAAAGTAAGATGTCCAGCATAGAGAAAAACCTTCAATAAAGAAGAGTCCACCACCTTCTGAAGTAGTCTGTTTTACTATTAAACAGAAAGTTCCTCCTAATGTTTAGTCAGAATCTCTCTTCTTACACAGTGGTACCTCCAGTTACGAACGGGATCCGTTCCGGAGGACCGGCTGCATCCCAAAAACTTCGTAACTTTTTTTCTTTCCTCCCCTTGAATTTTAAAGGTGTGCAGCTTTTGCAGGTGCAGCTTATATTCGGGCCAATACGGTATGTAGTCAGTGAAAATAGCAACTTTAACCATTGAATTAAAACAAGTAAAGGCTAAACGTTTTGAATGACAATTTGTGAATGTTTCCACAAGAAATAAGCTTAATAATGGTGATAAAAATACAGAAAACAAGAAAATAAATGTCTTTTTCTGTGTTCTAGATTCTTTTCCGTATCTCAGTTGAAAGAGGGCTGAAATCCTTTAATTAGGGAAGAGAAGAGAATCCATAAAGATGTATATTTCATGAATTGCTTCAAGGAAGTCACTGTGATGTGGGAAAACATGTCAATATATACTTAAAGTTAAATCTTGCTTAAAACAGATTTATGATGCCCTACTTTCAGGCTAGTCACATTCAGGACCAGTTTATCCACAGTCATAATTTAAAACCAACTGTCACACAATTTTTCTCTAAATACTGATTAGGCAAATAACAGTCCCAAACATATACTTGTGGTGGCATTTTCATGTGGCATTAAATATACTCAATCTAATCTAGAAAACATTAGATGTGTGTGACAGTGATGAAAAAGAAGCAAACAAAATTTTGCCAAAGAAATACAAGCAGTCAATGAGGGATGTAAAAAAGAATTGAAGAACACATTGCGAAAATTTAATTTTTAATTAAAACATTAATTGCAGGACACAAGCTAGGGCAGTGGTTGGTTCCTTGGATGACCAGGGAGTTAAAGGTATGCTAAAGGAAGAAATAGAGATTGAAGAGAAGTTGGATGAATTATTTGCATCTGTCTTCACATCAGAAGATACATGGTTGGAATATGCTGTTGCTGAAGGTTGGCAGTGGTGCAGTGCCAAAGGGTCAGACAGTCTTCCTGGCAGTCTGGAGCCCTCTCCTCTGGAGGAGAAAAGTCTCTTCCAAAAGGTAGCTGCGAAAGGGATCAGAGGCCCACAGAAGCAGCAGGCTGGGCAAATACTCAAGCTTGCTGTCTACACTAACGTGGGGTGCCATCTCCATTTTCAGCATCAGGAGATAAAAGGATACAGAAATGTGAGATTAGAGAAAAAGATGCTATATACAGTGTACACCATCCCTCTGCCTGTAGGATTTTTCACTGAACCCACTCTAAACCTTCCCTTTGCCATCATAAGGACTAGTAACTGTTCCGTGAAAGCCTGGATTCTCTGTGGTTTGATAGATTCAGTTACAGAACACTATCCACAAATGGTGCATTTTGAGAGGGTGTTTAGTGGAGGAGTTTGAGGTGGAAGCCCAGAGTGCTGTCTTAAGGTATGTTGTTGTTCAGTCGTTTAGTCGTGTCCGACTCTTCATGACCCCATGGACCAGAGCACGCCAGGCACTTCTGTCTTCCACTGCCTCCCGCAGTTTGGTCAAACTCATGCTGGTAGCTTCGAGAACATTATCCAACCATCTCGTCCTCTGTCGTCCCCTTCTCCTTGTGCCCTCCATCTTACCCAACATCAGGGTCTTTCCCAGGGAGTCTTCTCTTCTCATGAGGTGGCCAAAGTATTGGAGCCTCAGCTTCAGGATCTGTCCTTCCAGTGAGCACTCAGGGCTGATTTCCTTCAGAATGGAGAGGTTTGATCTTCTTGCAGTCCATGGGACTCAAGAGTCTCCTCCAGCACCATAATTCAAAAGCATCAATTCTTCGGCAATCAGCCTTCTTTATAGTCCAGCTTTCACTTCCATACATCACTAATGGGAAAACCATAGCTTTTACTATACAGACCTTTGTTGGCAAGGTGATGTCTCTACTTTTTAAGATGCTGTCTAGATGTTTAAGATGCTGTCTTAAGGTGTATGAAGGACCAAAAGAAACGGACTGCAAGGGAGATGCTACAGCGACCTGCAACATCTGTGCCATGTTTGTCTTCCTGCCTAAGAACGTGCAAAGCTACATCCGCAGCAAGTGCAAGCTGATTGGCTTGCTGGAAGAGAAGGTACAGCAACTTGAGACCCACCTATCCACACTTTGAGATACTGGGCAAGATGAGGAAATTCTTGCTAGACCAGAGTGGGCAGTCCTGGAAAAGTTCCCTAGATGAACATGACCCTTTATCCCATCCTTTCTCCTGATAGAATCCTCTATTTTTATCATCCCAACAATCCTGTTGAGAAGACTGCTTTGACACTGCAATTGGCTCGAGGTCATTCACTTAGCTCAGCGAAGACTTGAATTGGTGGGGTGGTGGTCCTGAGTTCAAACAGCCTGGCTACCGTGGCTGTCATACCCTAATTCCCTAGTCAAAGAGTAAGTGTGCCATCTGTTAGAACCTGAAAAGGTCAAAAATATCCTTCAAATGTCAGGGTGCTTTCAAGTGTAAGATTAACGGAAAATATTTCAGCCCCTTACAAATGCAAGGGTTGGAGAATAAATGTGATAGCACCATAAGCACTTTATTTTCTCCTTCTCTTGTTCAATCTGCAGCAGCAAAACCACTGGAGGCATGTATATATACATATATTTATACCTCTTTGGAGTGTCACATGCTTCATAATCCAGTTAAAGAATATGCTTCCCGCTGCTCTTGCCTGATTACATATGATGAATAAATGTAAATGTAGCTTTTATCTCTTAACTGATATAAATAAAATTATACAGGCAACACAAGAATGCAAAGATTTCATTCAGGCAAACATCTTTATTTTTGCAATGCTAGCTAAGAATATTCATTCACTCAAAAAAAAAATAGATTTGAGTCCTCTGCTGTGGATTTTTATAATAAACAGTGCAATATAATAACGTTTTAAGTTATATAGACAATATTCTTGGCAATGTCAATAAACAGCTGCTTCCCTGAGAAGTGATTCTTGCATTGTGCTGATAAATAACAAGCACAGAAATGTGAAGCTTTATGCTGAGATTCTTTGGACAGGAGCATGGAGTCCAAACTCCGATGTTTGACATGGCTGAGTTCCCTTTACTAGTGTTGCATGTTTAGCTACAGACCTATGCAAATGTACCAAAAACAACAACTAAATGCTTGTTTTAATGCACATCAAAAATGTAACATGTTTATGCAAGGAAACACTTCATTTCTAAATGAGTTGATCCATTTAAAACTTTATTATACCTATAGGCACTGCTCACCTTGAACACTGTGTATCTGTTACACATGACCCCTTCAGTCTTTCTAACAAGATATGCCAGCTTTAAAGCCTCAGAATGTGCAAGTTTCCACTGAGGAATTCAGTAGTACCTCGGGTTAAGTACTTAATTCGTTCCAGAGGTCTGTTCTTAACCTGAAACTATTCTTAGCCTGAAGCACCACTTTAGCTAATGGGGCCTCTTGCTGCTGCCGCGCCGCTGGAGCACAATTTCTGTTCTCATCTTGAAGCAAAGTTTTTAACCCAAGGTACTATTTCTGGGTTAGCGGAGTCTGTAACCTGAAGCGTATGTAACCTGAAGCGTATGTAACCCGAGGTACCACTGTATTCTACTATAAAAAGTAGTTCTGATGCAGAACGGACTTAGACCTGTGAGTCTGTATCATGATTTGATGGGAAAGTATGAAACAAGAGACTTATGACCTCTTTAGTGGTCCCTACCTATAGCAATAACAAGCCATCAAAACAATACTGTTCTAAAGGCTACAATGAACTGAACATCTCTCAACAATGGAGATTCTTTTTAAAAAAGGAAGGAAAGAAACCCACCTCTGAAAAGATATTTAGGCTATATGTGTGACAGATCACATTGTGATGAACTGGCACTGGAATGCTGACGAGGAACAAAGTAATTCAGGTTTTTATCCTTTAATGCTGCCCTTAATTCTGAAAGGAAAAAGAACGGGCTTCCTTCTAGCTTTGTTCTGAAAGATACTTGCTACACCATAATCACACAAAGGATTCACGAATAAAAACAAAACCAGGGAAGTAAAAGAGCCCAAGACATTATTACATACATCCAAGATACAGCGGGAATGTTACAGTGGGGATATCAGCAGCAAGTTGGGCTAAGTGACCTTTGAAAAACCTTTCATAGGAGAAAAATGTTAACCAAGATATATAATTAACTAAAAAAAAAGAACTGATTTGGATCAACAAACCTACTATAATTGAAAATACCCAAATTAGAGGTGGCACATGGCTATTATTGAAAGGTCAGGGACCTGCACTTTTCTTGGAATCAACTGCATTTCATCTGCTTACACCAGCTGTGAATTTGTCCACTGCTGTCCAACACATTAGAGTTTATCTCAGAATATGACAAAAAATGACGATCAACCAACAATGTATACAACTTTACCGAGCTTGCTTATCGAAATATAAACATTTCAAAAAATGTAACATTGATCAGATAAATCCTCCTAGTGAGAGCAAGACCTCACTTTACAAAATCTAACTTGGATTAAGTTGGAAGTAGAGAAAATAGGGCTTCAGAATGGAAAAACTATTTCAGCCTGTACAGAAAATTGCTCAAGTGTACCTCAAAGGAATCAGCTAGATGGTTGCAATTGTGCTTCCCTCTGTTGCAAGAAATTCAGATTTATCCCTTTCCAAGGATAAGAAAGAAAAAGCTCATTTGTATATCTATATATTGTTTCACAGAATTTGTGATGGCCAGATAACAGCTTTCTAGCTTGCTTGGTTCCTTTAATGATAATAAAAGTATACATGGAAGAGAAACACTCTTCCCATGTTTTGTTGGAACATCTGAATCTCAGCCCTGACTCCAAAATGAAGGAAGTTGATACCTATCACATTCTCTAACTTTCTGCAGCTACTAACACTGATTCAAAGCGCATATACAGAACTAAAAGCCTTTAATTCTGTATTTCCATGTGATAAACAAGATAATGACTATGCTTCCTGCAACATGCATACTGTATACTAGTTATCTGAAGTTTACAAAAAACAAAATCCAGACAAATAAGCATGCAACCAACACTGGAAGCAAACAAAATGCTGCCATTTAAAACTAATGAGAATAAGGTAATGTCCAGGCAGAATTAACTACACTAAGAATTTATAAGCTTATGATCATAAGAGAAGTGCTGCACTTCACAATATTTAGAATAAATGTGTTTTCACACTCCCCTTTCAGCACAGCATGCTGCTAAAGCTAAACATAAATCATTTTTAAAAAGAGCAGCTTATACTTCATTTATCTCATAAAGTAGTTGACAAGGAAATAAATTCCTAGTTTTTATGCTGATACAGGAGCTGCCTGCAGGAAAATAGTACCGGATTATGGAAATTTCGTTATCCAAATTTGTTTTCAACAATGTCTTAAGATAATTCAAGCACCTCTTATTTATGGCTTATCCCAAGTAATGTTTCTGTTACTGGGCATGTTGACATTTGGTGGTTCAGATGAAATGAGAAATGATGGGTTTCTTAACATAGGAGGATTCAGTTTATGTGTTCACCTGCTCACCTTTCCCCCTCTGTGCACCAGGGGTGATTGGAAGTTTAATCTAACCATAGTTCTTCCTCATGTCTGAATTTAGGGAACTGTGGTTTGCACAAACTACAGTTAGTTAGAATAAACCAGTAACGAACAGTAGTTTCTGATCCTGGTTTGCTCAAAATCACAGTTGAAACACACCATAGTTGATTGAATTTGAATGTCAAGGGAACTGGAACCGATTGAAGCTTCCAATTTCTTTCCATGGCACACAAAAGAGGGGGTGGGGTTGATCAGCAGCACAATGAACTGACCCAGCAATAAGTTGCAAGCCAGTGTGATCATTTAATGTGACCATTTAATGTGGTCAGAAAACCAGACACCAGGAATTACTCTGTGGCATATTGAACCAGCTGTAGTTTCCGGACACTTCTTGAGAGCAGCATGTTGAAATTATCTAATCTGAATGCTATTAAAGCATGTGCAACAGTGGCCTGATCACGTAACAGTGAGGGAGCTAGACACTCCAGAGCTGAAGAAATAGCTGTGAACCCACCAAGAGTCTACAGGAGATTGAAAGAATTGTATCCTTGCTGCCTGCTCCTCTTCTTTCTGGTTATCTTCTGGGCCATTGTTTAGATAGTCTGGGCCATTGCTGGATAGTCTTCCTCCTCCTGACTAGACTCTTGCTCCCAAGGAGACCACTGATGATAGAGCATTCTGGCAATCCTATAGTGACTCAAGACTTACTCCTTCAGGCTGCTGCATCCACTCCAGCCAGCGAAGCAGAAGAATCAGGGATCAAAGCAGGGGTCTGGATGTTATTGAGGGACCCAGGCAAGGCATCCATGAGTGAAAACACTTCCATCTCCACAGATTTCTGGCCCTGCTCTCTTCCATTGCCAACCCAAAACCATGCACAGAACTGAAGTTCCATGAGTTGTAAATCAGCTATGTTACAGTATAAGGTCTTTCATCTGCTGATATTAAAATGGCAAGAACGGGCTTGGTATATCAGGTGCTATGAACTTGGAGGAGGAGGAATGTGACCCAGGCATGTTATTGTAATGCTAAATGTCTGAAACAACCCACACATGTTGGAACTTGTTATATTAAATCTCAAATAAATATTCATATTTAAGAAGAAAGTGAGTAGACTTATTGATTATTATGTTTTGGTATAATTTCCATTATGAATAATAAATAATAATTTTTTTTCTATATTTACCATGGAAGGAAGAAAGAGGGCTTGAGTTGTTCCAAATTAAGAGGTTACTCCAGCTGTAAATTCAAACAATGGAAATTTCCAGATGGCAGAAGCCAATTTCCAATACATTCTAATTGGTTTAATTGGCTTCCTTGTTTACTAATTGATAGGGGTGATGTAGTTCATATAAATTAACCTCAATTACAGCTGTGATTAAGCGTGGCTAAGCAGCCAAAGTAAAATTTTAAAGAAGGAGAAGGGGGAAAATGTTTCATTATTTGACATTCTAGTCCAGGCTGTCACTGGCACTTTAGCAAGACATTCTAATTTCATTTCACTCACAGACAATGACACTGGTGACTGTTTAGCTACTGGAATGATATTATATATAGCATGTCCTTTTGTTACTGGAACATATTATAGGATTCATAAATGACAAAAAAGAATAAAAAAACTGACAAAACCTTTACTCACTAGGTTTCCATTTTAAAACTGGAAATAATTTTGAACAGTTCAGAATAGCCCAACAAGGCCACAGGTATCTGGAAGGTCTTTCTTTTTAAAAATAATTTCATATCCTTAGAGACTGCAAACACTGGCTATATAATACACTTATCTCATCCTATGTTATACAGAAAACACTGCCCTCACTTCCAGTTGACTTCACTTTTCCACACTTATATCATACAACTAAATTTGTTCAGGTATATAATGTTTCCCATGTGCTTCCCAGCTGGCTGTGATAATCTATAACTTGAGTGGCCATCCTATGAAAAAGATGAAAGCAATAATTAGGGAGAAAATTTAGAGGGAGCAGCACTGAACAGGATCACAACTAGCAATGTGGATCATTGTCAAAGTGCAAACCGAATGAGAAAAACAGCTTAATCCTGGTTGCTAATTCTGCCAGTGTCAGAAAAGTGTATGTATGAATGAATGAATGATGGGAATGAGTATAGTTAACCACATACACTATAAGTGGGATGTCCCAGCTGCACATTTCAGTTCAGCTGCTATGAGAGGTTATAGCCAAGCCTCTATCTATCATCTACACAATGCACCCGCATATGCAACATGCAGAAAATGACACTAGCCTACTTGATATTTTGGAAAAATTACTGGAGAAGTGCTTTGGACACTTACGAAGTGCATAAATAATTATTATTTACATTTTCTAAACTCTATCTTGTCTAACTCAATGGGGGCGGGGGTAGTCAGAGTCTAGATTTCTGGCAATTATACGGTAAAATGATCAATAGTGCATATTTTTTTTCAGAAAAGAATGGTCTTCTGCTACTAGCCTACCAGCCCAGTAGCAAACTGCATTTCTACCTGTATCATTGCGCTACATTTATATTGTGCTATATTACAACAGCAGCTGTGTGCATATGTCCAGTCTTAAAGGCTTACCACAGATATCCTATACCCAAATTATGCTGCAAACAGAGATGGTGCTATTCCAGAGTGGAATGACTGCAAAATCCAATAAGAGCTAAGAAGGGATGTGCGGGGAAAATCACACAGGATGGAAAGTACAACAACTGTGCACAAATAGTATGGCATGCCTAGCAGCACCTAACTGATGCAAGAGCGAGTCAACCTTTGCAAGACAAAATAGAGGCATGTTGTCTTGTTACCTGGCCATGAGCACAACTATTCAAGTCAGGGGAGAGAAGTTCCTTGCTCCCAGTCTGGATCTAGCATACAGGTCCACTGCTAAAGGACGTGTGGCTGTAGATAAAGGGGGAAGTGTTCTCCACCCCTGTGCTGCACACGTCACACACAAGAGGTGCCCTTGCTACCGTAATTCATGCCTGGTAATCTTCAGTTTTGATTAATACACATTACGCAGGGCCTTTTCAGGATCTTCTACCAGTGCAGAATATAACCGGCAGAATTCTGACAGGCACAACAGCAAGAATCGGGTAACACCTGCGTTTTAAGGATCAGTGGTAGTGAGGGTCCAAGCAAATGAACTGAGGCCAAGCTGAAGAGATTGTCCATGCGCTAAGCAACAGACGCAGCAGAAGCTTTTGGCACCAGTTGCGGACATATCTCTTTGCTCAGGCTTTTATAGGTCTTTTGATTTAGCTATGCTAGCTGCATATCTGTTGCCAATTTGCTGCTCCGTGAACTAGTGAATTGGATTTTAATTGAGGTTTTTGTTATTATGTTCTAATGTTTATACTGTTTTGAAACCTGCCCTGGGATCATGACCTGATGAAGGGCGCGAGAGAAATCAAACAAAATAAGCAAACTCATTTTCAGCTCCTCTGCCAGCATATCGGGGGTGTTCTGCAAACTGTAACTTAACCCTGCATGGTACTAAAACACTAGAAAGTTATAGGTCTGGGGGAAACATCTTTCTGTGGCACCAGTTTCTGTTCAAAATCTCTTGTCAGAAGTACCTGTCAACCAGAAATTATATGGTTTTGTATCTGGGGCTTCAACATTTGCTTCAGATGGTTAAGAGATTGTGATACAATAAAGGTGAGAGTAGCTTGCTCGACAATTCTATATATATTAGTGTCAGTTACTTTTAGATATTTGATACCCAATGCAGGCACAGTTACATTCTACTGAAACAAGGGGAACTATTTCTAGGTATATGGGGGTAGGTTATGGTGCTACTATTCAGTTTTAAGCCTAGGAAGAGCTCTTTACATTTCCATTTCCATTAACATTGCTGCCTTTTTTCATTAGATCTGTACATAAGGAACATGTTGCAACCTGAAACTATCTTGCTCCTATCGCAGTAAGTATTTGTCATATGACTAATCCTACAAATGGAGAAGCAATGCACTGAAAATTATGTTATCAGTAGACATGTAATACACTCGATACACGCCATCAGCCGTAATTATTTCATGCAGCTTGTGAGAAGGTTTTCCAATGGCTTCCTTGCTATAATGTCATGGTTATGTGTTTCTCTGTCCCCTAGGGTGCTATATTTTGATTTAGACTTGGAACTCTGCTTGTGCTGGCCATTGTTTGTCTTGTACCACACTGTTCCCTTATGAAACTTCCATCAGATATTTGCTTTGAAAAATACTTTTATTTCTTGCTATGCATGTTATGACACCCGCTACTCAGAGGCCCGGAGAAGGTAGCAATTAATAACAAATATACAATATTCAGTTAAAACAAATGCCAAATCTGAAAGAGAAACAGACTGCAACTCTGTGTATACTTTGTTGTTGTTGTTGTTTAGTCGTTTAGTCATGTCCAACTCTTCATGACCCCATGGACCAGAGCACGCCAGGCACTCCTGTCTTCCACTGACTTACTTAGACGGGAGTAAGTTCCACCGAACACAATAATAGGTCACTTCTGCATAAAACTGCACTGTTACTTAGAAGCAAGCTGACTGCAGTACCATTTACTACCAAACATGCCAATTTAGGACTGGAAATAAATATTTACTTTTATTTACACAATAAAATTATGGTTGAAGTTTAGAGTATCACAGGTGCTTACCAGGAGGTAGAGGGCAGGGGACAAGAATATGACTGCAATCAGTAGAGACTGCCTTACCCCTCGCCCTCTACCTCCTGTAAACAGCCATGATTGTACAACTTACAGACTTCAACTACAATTTTTCTCTGTGTTATGTTTCTACTCAGAGTAGTGTTTCTTAACCAGGGAGACCTAGAAAGATCTCCAGGCACAGAGGTAGGTCTCCCCCCAAAAAAGTAAAATATAAATTCAAATAAAATAAGTAGGGAAGGCAGGTTTGAAGGGCTGTGTGGGGTTTTTATCTTAGCTAAAAGGGTGCATGGGTTAAAAGGGGGCTGAGAAACACCGATTTAGAGGAATAGTTAACTGACATCAGTCAAACTGAGATTTATTTATCTTTTATTTTTGCGCACTATGCATACATTTTGTAATATATTCCGATACGGTAGTTCTCTTTCTAAAATACTGGGAATTTGGTATTCCCCGGTCTCCAATATGCTTTGTTTGTTTAAAAAAAAGGATTACAGAAAAAAGGTCCAGAAAACTTTGCAAAGCCTTTGAAAGCATTGGCAATCTCTCTTGCACCATGAATCTATAATTACAGAAGAACCCAAATATTAGCATTCTGTCTTTGTCAAAATAAAGCTATGATGGAGTAATTAATGTTTTAAATACTTGCATTCCCAGTTTGAGAGGCCTCTTCTAGATTTGTAGTGGTACCTGCTAGAAATATATTTGCTTTGCCTAATTAATGTTTGCAACATATGGGAATTTCTAAGCTCAAAGTTGTGAAAGTGGTAACACAGGGAAAAATTATGAATTCTTTAATGGCAATAATTACAAGCTGTCATTAGGGTTATAATTACTTGAAACAATATAAGATCAATCCAGTAAAGTTCATACCAATTAAAAATAGTATATGTTAGACTGAAAAAGAAAATATTTCATTTATTTATTTAATCTTTCCTTGAAAGCACATTTGAATTTACTGGGGGTCTCCCACACACTCTACTAAACCTGCTTGACATTACTGAGATTGCTGCATCACCTGTCTGCATATTATGCCTCAGACTCCAGATTACCACCTTTACCTCCAAACAGAAGCTGTTTAGGTTACATGCCTGAAATTTTCAACAACTTAAATTCTCCTGTCACTGCATCTGCAATTGAAACAAATCAACAGATGCATGTCGCTGTACTTATTTACGATTTGTTCTTCCTTTTAAACCAATAACAAAGATTTTTTAAACTAAACTTTTCACCAGTTGTCCTGTAAGGTTCATTTAACCGGTGTGTGATTTTGGCTTTTTGTTCACCTTTAATATCAAATTAAAAGGTCCTGTTATTTTTACATCCTTTTTACTGTTTTACAATTTTTGTATCAGGGTCATTCCTAATTCAAGAAGTCTAAGAAATGGGTCTTCTCTTCCAAAAGTAAGTGTATCCATTAAGAAGTACTCTGAAAAAATATATCACACACTCATCAAAAGGAGTAAGAACTGTCAATTTGATGAAGTACAACTCACATCTCATTAGAGCTGAGCACAGACGCAATATTCCACATAAAAAATGACTGCTAAAATATTCACAATTACCAGCTGTTCAGAATCCATTTTATATAGATAAAAAACATGTCAAATTTAATTTATCAGATTTTTTTTTGCTGTCATATTTCTCTTTCCTTCAATGTGCTGAAAAATTATGATACACCCTTTAGTGGTTTTCAAGGGAAGTACCGAAGAGGCAAAAAGAATAACACAAATCTGTTGTGTACGAAGGTATAATAGCTACATGGATGAATAACCATTCTGAAATCAGGAAACCCAATCCATTTCAGTGTAGTTTCTGTGCCTCTAGGGAAACAAGGATGTATACCCTCATCCAATGAAAAATTACTTAATTTTAAGCAGAAAGTAATCACACACATTCAATCAGAAAGCATGTATTTATACTATGCCCTGAAATCATAAGGAATAAGCACTTTCTTACACCCCAGTTCCAGTGAGCACCACCACCTGTAGCAATATAAACAAATAATTAATCTTCCATCCAGAAAGTATAGTAGCATTTCCTGCTAGCAGAAACAATGCAATGCAATTAGTTCTCCTATCACCCCAAGAGAAGCTGGTGAAATAACCATTTTGCAATGGTATCTAATCCTAACCTCTGGCTAAAGCAATGACAAACATAGACAGCTTCTTAAAAAGCAGAGACATCACCTTGCCAACAAAGGTCCATATAGTTAAAGCTATGGTTTTCCCATTAGTGATGTATGGAAGTGAGAGCTTGGCGATAAAGAAGGCTGATCGCCAAAGAATTGATGCTTTTGAATTATGGTGCTGGAGGAGACTCTTGAGAGTCCCATGGACTGCAAGATCAAACCTATCCATTCTTAAGGAAATCAGCCCTGAGTGCTCACTGGAAGGACAGATCCTGAAGCTGAGGCTCCAATACTTTGGCCACCTCATGAGAAGAGAAGACTCCCTGGAGAAGACCCTGATGTTGAGAAAGATTGAGGGCACAAGGAGGGGACAACAGAGGACGAGATGGTTGGACAGTGTTCTCAAAGCTACCAGCATGAGTTTGACCACACTGCGGGAGGCAGTGGAAGACAGAAGTGCCTGGCGTGCTCTGGTCCATGGGGTCACGAAGAATCGGACACGACTAAACGACTAAACAACAACAAAACCTCTGGCTAGCAGAAGTGAAGTTCTGCTGCTCGTGGTGGCAAGTATGGAAGGTGGAAGTCAGGGGGAAATGCTTGCCCCACAAGTTCCCTGGCTGCTGCATCAAAGAGTCAGATTAGGCCCTGCCTAAATGATCAAGAGGCTGCCTTGTGGGATATCTTCAGGAGAAGGAAAGGCTAAGGAGTAAACCCTTCACAAATTCAGAATAGAGTCCCTAAGACAAGTTTTTTATCTAGTAGGTGGTTCTCCTGCCCAGCTAAGTGGTGTTCAACCACTTCTGCATGGGATTGCACTTTCCCTGAAGGAGTATGTTTGTAGTTTAGGCGGTTCTCCTAGATACATCACTGTCACATGAAACCAGGTGTCCTCAGTAGTGCAGAAAGTCTTTTGCCAGCTGCAGTTTTTGGATCAGCTACACACCTTTCTTGGTAGGAACAGCCTAGCTTTGGAACTCTGTGAACTTCCATTTCAGTTACTGCAATGCACTATATGTAGAGTGGCGCTGTGGGTTAAACCACAAAGCCTAGGACTTGCCGATCAGAAGGTTGGCGGTTCGAATCCCCGCAACGGGGTGAGCTCCCGTTGCTCGGTTCCTGCTCCTGCCAACCTAGCAGTTTGAAAGCACGTCAAAGTGCAAGTAGATAAATACCTTCCAGTGGGAAGGTAAACGGTGTTTGCGTGCGCTGCTCTGGTTTGCCAGAAGCGGCTTAGTCATGAGACTTCCGGGGTGGCGCCATCGGCAATGGCGGACTCCCTCTGAACCAGAGGGACCAGCTCCGCGCAAAACGGGTCTTTTCCGCTGCGGCGAAGCGGGGACCCTCTTAGAAATCACAGGCGGATGAAGCCTGTGACCGTGGGACTCGGCGGGCACTTTTAGCGCCCCCCCCAACCTGCAAAGGAACCCACTAACGGGCTCCGGTGCGAAGAGGGGGAAGTGGCAGTGCTGTGAGTCAACTGCTATTTCCGTGGAGCGAAGCCACACAGCCGTTGCCGGAGAGCACTGCCTTTTTCCTGGGAAAATTTGGCATCTAAAGGAATCACCTGTGAGTACTCAAACATTGAATAATTGGACTTCAAACAAGAACTGGCGATTAGAAAGGAATTGGACTTAAAAATTTATCTTAATTTGGTACTGAAACGGGAAGGTCTAAACAGGAAGTCAGCCTTCCGTTTCCTTGTAGTCAGAAGAAAGCAAAGACAACGTAAACTAGAGCTTAGAAAATTTCTTTTAAAGGATTGTTTCACCATCTAAAAGCGTTGAACCCCCCTTTGGTAGCAGGAGAAGAAGGGGGATCTTCTTTGGACTGTTTAAACCTGCAGAAGTGAGTTTAAAATAAAGTAACTTTCCACTGTCCTGACCCTGGAGCGGGGTGTCAGAATTGACGTTCTGAAGCTCATTGACCAGAGACAAATGTTTTTGACAGATAGTTAAAAGAAGAGTAACATTGTGATTCCACTGTTTCCTTTCGCATTTTAAAGGAACAAATATTGACAAAATATTTTTTAAAAAGAAATTTTGTTGCTATTGTTCTTAAAAGAAAGAAAGAACAACCAGAAGTTTCCCCCTAGAGGGGGACTGGGAAACTGTAACCAATTTTAGGGAGCTTGAAGCTGCCAGATTACAACCGTGGGAAAGGACTTGTGACCTTGCAGGACAATGTTTTCAGAAGCACTGTTGGGTGCTTTCTGTAAAATAAATGCCCTATTGGATCAGTTAAGTCAGAAGACGGATTTGATGATTAATGTGGCCAGAACATTTGAACAGGTAGTGGGAAATTATATGGAGCCCACCCAGGAACTTAAACAGGAGTGTGTCCTGACAGAGCAGATGATAGAAGAGGATGTTGCAGAATCTTGGGCGCCAGAGATGGAGGGACTTTTGGCCCAGCAGGAAAATGAGCCTTTGGATTTGACAAATGAACTTGGAAAAAACCAGATTTGGAAAGACAAAATTTGGATTGACTTGGAAATGGGGGGTTGAACTGACCCCCCTATGCAGGGATGTTTGGACTTTCCGAGTCTGGCAATGGGCCGTCAGAGGTTTGGAGCTGTTGGGACTTCCAATTTTGGAGGGAATTTGAAACATGTCTTAAAATGCCACATGGAGTCTAGTCTGGACTATGGGAAAGGGGCTGATTTGTTGAAAAGGGTCAAAAACACTACCAAGCTGGAGTTCCCACGAGTGAAAGGAAAATATGAAGAAGAGCTGCGGAAGGGACATGGAAGAGATTTGATGGCCTCGGATATAAGATCACCAGGTTAATTTGCCAGACCAATGGGATAAAAAGGACTGACAATCCCGTAACTGGGGGAAGGGACGCTGGAAGAAGATTGGATTGTTTTTATTCTCTTTTTTTTATTACTAGAAATGTTTTATGAACGTTGGAAAAATGTTGAAATTACTTGGCTCTTGTAAAAATGTTTAAAGAATTAGGTGAAAAGGTAATGGTTATGAGAAGCTGGTAAAAATAAGATTTAAGTTTTAAGGTTTTTTATAAGATAAGAGTGAAAATAGAGTAAGGTAATGTAATGACGGAATATTATGAATTATGGAAAGGATTTGCTGTGACAATTATTAATCAAGATACAAGAGATGGGAGGAGGAGGAGGAGGTCATGGAAAGAAGGTAATGAAAGTGGAGAATTTGAAAATGATGGTTTTATTTTTTCTTCTTCTTCTTTTTCTGTTTTCTGCTTTTGTCTTTTTCCTTTGTAATTTTTTTTAAAAAATTCTTTTTTCAATAAATATCATTTTTTTAAAAAAGAAGAAGCGGCTTAGTCATGCTGGCCACATGACCCAGAAGCTGTATGCCGGCTCCCTCGGCCAATAAAGCAAGATGAGCCCCGCAACCCCAGAGTCGGTCACGACTGGGCCTAATGAACAGGGGTCCCTTTACCTTTACCTTATGTAAAGACAGTCCAGAAACTGCAGCTAGTGTAGAATGCAGCACCCAGACTCTTAACAGAAGCCAGACAGCCCAACCATATTGGTACTGACCCAGCTGCACTGGCTACCAATAGGTTTTCAAATTCAATTTGATACTCCGGTTTTAGCTTCTAAAGCCTTATAAAGCCGAAGACCCCAAGACCCTGTGCAGCTCTTCTTCCAACATGAGCCCACATGGACCCTGAGATATCTGAGGCAGAGAAAAAATTAGTGTTTGGCAACAAGAGAGAAGGTATTTTCAGCTATGCTCCCTGTCTCTATAATGCTTTCCCCCAGATAAGCCTGCCTAGCACTGTTATTAAAATATTTTTGCCACCAGGCAAATACTTTCCTCTTCTTTCAGGCATTGGATAGTTAATATTTTTAAGTTCTGTTGGGCATTTGCATTGTTTTGCTTGCACTGGTTATAATATACATATATTTTCTTGGGAGACTGTGTGTGTGTCTGTGTGTGTGTTGTAATGCACCTCAAGACTATTTTTTAAGTAGAAGGCATCCAAAAAATAAATCGGAAAACAATGACTTTTCTGTAATGAGTGCTGAATCATGAAAGCTGTTGGGATATACATTTTATTTTATTTTAATACCAATTGCAGGAATAATGCAAAGTTATATTAATTGTGTTATTATACATTTAATTATTTCAGCACTGCAAAGATATATTCAACAAAATTAGTAATGGGATGACTCACACTTGCTAATGACAATTCTCACTTTAACTGCATAATATAATCAGAATAAAATGTGGCATAAAAATACATTCTGCACACCATTATTGTTAAGTGCTACCAACTGATTATCAAGACAATGCTAGATAAATGACTAATGCATTGGTACAGAAATTCGATATATAGATTTTTTATACAAAAACACACACCTTTAAACTGAGAAGGCAGGTTATTAAGCAGTTTGTAATATTTACAACATTTCAACCTATGTTCATTTCACTGAAGGAAGAATTTTAATATACATTTTATTCTTCTGAAAACACTGTTCAAGATTACATTGTGATTTTCAGTGGGGATTTGAAGTGGGGCAGAGTGAGTCAGCTCTTGCCAGATTTCTGGTGGCAGTCTTGCTCCCAAACCTACAACATATTAACAACTTGTGGTGAACCTGGTCAGACCCAATTGTAAATAAACAATTTGCTGGAGCAACCTGCTTTTTCCTCATCCTTTAGCATGCCCTGCTGCAGCCAAGACTTCTAGATTTGTTAATCCAGAGTTTCCTGTGACACCTGAATCAGAAAACTGCAGTTTAAGTGGTGCCTACAAACAAATCAGATCCTAGTTTGCAACACTGATTTTAATGCACTGCTTAAACTACTGTTTCCCAGTACAGGTGTCATATGAAGCAGTCATTTAAGTAATCAGAAAATCTAATCTTAATTATGCAATCAAACTTTTCTCCAAAAACTAATTCTCTTTCATAGACCCTTATGTTAAGGACAAATCAGCTTATGTAGTTTTCAAAGCATTTAGGCCAAAGCAAATTGACATTCATTAGCTTAGGTCAAACGAGATGTACAACCTTGCTAATGTTTTAAAAGTTCTATAGATTTCAAAGGAGAAGTTAGGAATGGGTTCAAATTTTTACGTTAAATTAATGGGACATTAAAAAGCACTTTACTTTGGCTGGATTGTGGCCTTTCATATTAAGGTGCTTTTAAAAAAAGTCTTAGGCAGAAGTGGTTATACTAGCACCACAGAACAGAATAGCCCATTATATCCCCACGTATTCAAGCCTAAAAGATCAAAACTCCTACAAACTACAGAATCTAGAAAGAGATAAAACTTTAATAATATGGAGACATGATATTTCAAGTACGTATTTGCCATGAATAACCTTTCCTATACCTACAATTATCTTCCTCTAAACTGATTGTTGTTGACACATGTAATTAATGCTTGCAAAAGGACAAACCAGGAATTAAGGCAGACAGCAATTATATCAAGTGTAATGTCTGCAGATTTGGCATAATGAATGCTCATTGTGTTTTAAGCACTGCGTAACAGCTATATGAAGAGGACTTGAGAAGCTGCTTTAGAAGGAAAAAAAGTAAGAGTATTGGGGGGGGGGGGGAATCAGTGCAAATACTGACAAGGTGTGCACTCCTCTTCTATATCCAATCCAGAGAGCCCATGTTCTTAATAACATAGCTAAAGCATCCCTATGTATTTTGCTAAGTTTACCATTTTATTCTTGCAATTCTAGTTGGTAGACAAGGATAAAAACTGCCTTAACATAATGAATTGAAAGCTACACAAGATGAGACCCTCGATTGTGACAGTGGAGTTAAAGTAGAATGCAGAAGAGGTTAGATTTAGATCATTATAATAAATTATTGAGGCTAACGTGCAGTTGTGCAAGCTAATTATGTGTTACAATTATTATTTTTCATCCATTTTTGTCCATTGTAGTTCTTCAACTTTTTTCACCAATACTATGAATATTTTTCAAATGATTGTTACTATTATTTTGAAAATTTGGGAAAAAGAAGATGACATGGATTCAAAATTTGTAACCTGGAAATGTAGTCTAAATTTCCACACCAGCTGTCTGGAGCAACTTCATAGCAGTGCCTACCCATTTGTTAGAAGTTTGTTTGTTCCATTCTGAAGGTAACCACAGTTTGTGAGGTTTGGACAAGGGAACAAGCAATGGTTAATCACAACAGAAGCAAATGCTTCTTGTTCCTGTCACGACAGGCCATGGTTTACCACAGCATCCAAATTCAGCCCACATGGGTTGAGTGGTGACTTACAAAGCAGATGTTTCTGTTCATGACAACTTCAAGATTGCCCACTTACATAAGCATAATCCACCCTAAACAAGATTGCTGTGCACATCAGCAACAAAATGTTTGTGGCAGAGATACAAGTTCATGAAATATTTACTAAGCATTTGTTTGCCTGGCTGTTGAAACACTGCAAATAATTCTTTGTGCTAAACTTGAAGTGGCTTGCATATTACTTCAAATGTCTGCTTTTGGGTTCCCCCATTGAGACTTCAACATTTACTGAAGCCAACTGAAACCCAATGTAAATTCAGTGACGTTCAGAATTTAAACTACTGCTACAAAATAACAACACCTGCATTTAAGCCGATATATTGGGCTGCTAGTCCCTAACATCACTGCATTGATGTTAAAAGGCATTGTTTTTTCCTAATATTTGTTGAATAGTGGCAAGAAGATGCTCAAGAGCTTGTCCACATCTTAGTTGTTGTTTTGAGCATGTTTTCCTTCTATGACCGCAATGTTTGTTTTATGAAGCTTGGTAGCATGAAGCTCACTGCTCAAATATATACGAGTTGCTAAATTAATCCTTTGAAATTGGCAGACTTTGCAGCTCTTGTAACTATTGTAAAAGTATCTTGGTTTATTATGCAAACACCCCTTGGTGCCAAGGGTGACAATGAAATCCTTTTCATAATGAAAATATATTGTAAACCAGGAAAAAAATGACTACAATAAATCATTTTGGATACCATGTTTTGTTGTGGTCCCAACTCATTACACTCAAAGAATCAGTGTTAAGCTCTACCATTTTATTTTTTGTTGTAGCGGTCTCGTAATTGCAAAGCCATGTACAATGATAGGTTTGGTACAGTGAAACAACTTCAAATTAGAAATTGACGATTTGCGTCTGATATATAATAGGATTCTAGGTAACAATATTGCAACACAGTGATCTGGTTAGTCATGTGTTGTTGCTCGTGCCAGCAATTATTTGATGCTAAAACGAACACAAAAAGATAGGAGATTGCTATACTTTGTTGCAAATCCCCACATAAACAAGCTTAAAAGAAAGCTATTTCAGCTATTCTGGCTATCAACAAGGTGGAATGGTCATAGGAACAATCATAGGAAGTTAAGTATACGGATTTAGCGGGAAAATGCAAATAATTCTTTGTGCTAAACTTGAAGTGATAAATAACAATGATATGTACCTACTCACATTCTTGCCATTGATGTGAACAATGGCAAAATGAAACACATTCCTGGTTTATCTCTGACTAAATCACCACTAAATCAAAGCATAAGAAGGTTACTCAAGGATAGCATATATATTAATATATGCTATAAATTAAGACTAAACAATAGTTAAACTGTATGTAATACTCTGGATCTGATTCCATACCTCAATTCAAGGAATCCACTTTAGCTTTAACAGGACAAATACAGATTTACACCATCTTGAACAACATGCACAATAAGTCCATGGTGCGGGGCAACACTATAAAAAAACTAAAGAATGCCACCATTTTGAACCATGTCAAGAATTCACCAACCAGACTAGCCCTTGCCCTATTTAGAATATTTCACCAAAACTCAGATTAAGTCAAATGAAAGATTTACTATAATGAGAAACTCATATTCTTCCTCCTGCCTGGTGACAGAGTCAAAAATAGTCTTGCAGGATTACAAAAACAGCAAGCAGATTAAGCTATGAAGAGTTTCAAGTATTTGGAACCTATCATTGAAACTGTTGATGAGAAACACTGTGTACAGTGGTACCTCGGGTTACATACGCTTCAGGTTACAGACTCCGCTAACCCAGAAATAGTACCTCGGGTTAAGAACTTTGCTCTAGGATGAGAACAGAAATCGTGCTCCGGCGGCGCAGTAGAAGCAGGAAGCCCCATTAGCTAAAGTGGTGCTTCAGGTTAAGAACAGTTGCAGGTTAAGAACGGACCTCCGGAACGAATTAAATACTTAACCCGAGGTACCACTGTACTTTTATATATTTGTTGAATTTATATCCCTCCCTTTCTCCTGAAGGAGCTCAGGGACTTCAAAGATATTTGTCACCTGGGTTTTATTTATTGAAGCATTACTCTTTTAAAATGTTCTTGAAATAAATCAGCTGATTACAGCCCTTACCCATTCCTTATCCCTACTTCTTCTCCATTCAAACCTGCCCTTTCATTAACATCTCACAAGTAACTTACTTTGGAGTATTCTCTTAAAAAGTCACTTGACAAATAAATTTTAACACTGTCAATTCTCAAGAGAACCTGACTGGATGGTAATGCATTCTAGCAGGATTTAAGGTAACTAAAGCAGTATGAAAAAAATAACCAATTGGGTCAAGTAGGAACACTAAATGACCTAAGTAGAAACTAATTATTGTCAAGGAAGGGGGATGAAATATGGGGGCAATGAACTCAATCCTTTCCATGTCCACAATTTCCCCATTCCAAAATGCATTATACGCATGACTTTCTTCCCACCATCTTAAGCACAAAAAGGCACATTTTGAACGCCCAGGGAGATCAGAAACTGAAAGCCACTAAGTGTAAGAGCACTGGCTTTGAATGGAGGAGGTTCAACCTCTGACCCTGGGAGAAGGGGGCATAGGCTCATATCTGAAACCCTGGGGAGAGACTGCCAGTCAGAGTTGATAATACTGAACTAGATAGACCAATATTCTGATTCAATAGAAGCCATCTTCCAACCTTGCAAAAAGCAGGGGAAGGGATGGAACAGAGAAAGAGAAAGTGGGGAAAATATTAAGCATCCCATTACCATTCCCATGATCCAAATTCTCCAACCTAATTTTCCTTTAAGAAAAATCAGCACCAAATCTCAGTTACACGTTTGCACATAATATGAAATTATCATTGGTAAGTTAGATCCAGGGTAGCGAAGTAAAAAACCCCCACCATAAAACATTAAAAATAGCAAAAAAGAAACTGTTTGTCGTTCCTACAGAAAATTAATGCAAATAGTCATTCCCCAGTGTATGCTTTATTTTCATGTTGTAATGAATGCACTCGTCTGCCCAGTTCAGAATACTCAAATTTATTTCATTTGCTTAGGTTCTCACAGTTCTTCTCAATGTTGAGCTGGCAGGAACAGACACCGACATCTACCCTTGATTAGGCAGCTTAGAAAACTAATTAAGTAATCAATAAGTCATTGACAGCTCTGATAAGCAAGCAATCTTAAACCTACAGCAATACTGTTCCCAACATTTAGAAGGTCAGTTATACTGTATAACTATGGTAAACCTGTAGCCATTTAACTATCTATCTATCTCCAGTGGAAAAAGACCCTTCTTTATTTATTTACAATATTTAAATGCTACCCAATAAAGTTTTCAAGTATGGAGGGCAACCTAATGCTTTCATCATACATGAATCTGAATGGACAACAAATGATTCTGAAGTATAGAAATATTTTAGTTCCAAAGAAATTGAACATGTTTCTTTGTCTAGCATTAATGCATTTATGATAGGGAAATGTAACACCTTTCATAGTTGCTGTGACAGCAATTTGCTCATCAGATCCTGTTCTCTGAACAGGCACATCTGACTTTGATGAGTCCATTAGTATACCCAGCAATTACGGTACAACTGGCACCTGTAGTTGACTAACACTGGAAGGTATCAACAAATTTGCGGCAATCTGTTCCATTAGACTCGAACATTCATTTCCAAATATCAAAGGAACTCTACTAATGGGAACCAAACTGCTAAAATCTTCTAATTCTTAGCTGCATCAGATGCCACAGCTCACTGTGGCAATTTTAAAAATCTGGTCATGCAGTAACCAGGCCTGCTTCTCTGCCTACTACAACTATGCTCTGATTTGCCATGTCTCCTTTTTCTTCATCTGTTGGCCTATGTGGCTGCAACCTCACATTATATCAGGCTTATAAACAGCCTTAAAACTAAATGTTGGCACCAAGGTTTAGATATTGACCAAACTGCTGTGATCTAAACCACTGAGCCTCTTGGGCTTGCAGAATGTAAGTTCGGCAGTTCGAATCCAAGTGATGGGGTGAGCTTCCATTGCTGTGTCTCAGCTCCTGCAACCTAGCAGTTCAAAAGCACGTCAATGCAAGTAGATAAATAGGTACCGCTGTGCCAGAAAGGTAAATGGCATTTCCGTGTGCTATGGCTTCCGTCACGGTGTTCTGTTCCGCCAGAAGTGGTTTAGTCATGCAGAAAGCTGTCTGTGGACAAACACTGTCTCTCTCATCCTGGAAGTGAAATGAGCACCACACCCCATAGTCGCCTTTGACGGGACTTAACCGTCCAGGGGTCCTTCAGAATCAGTGATTCAGAATCAGGCTGCCAAACACTTTACTGGCCAAACACCTAGAAGGCTTATATTTTGATTTCCTTTTGCTTAAACAGACTTATTGTGCATGGAGGAGTCGTAAAATACATGAAAATACTGACATAGGCATTTTGGAGAGACAATAAGAGAACCCAGAGAAGGTAACACTATAGTAATCTCAATGAAATGAGATTATAGGTATCTAGCAGAAATTAATGAACTACCAACCAACTGTAGCCAAGGAGGAGCTGTTAACACCAGACACCAAAATCATAGCAAGTGGGTCCCTATGGATGGGAGCTACTTCAAGTGTGAGAGCAGGTGAGATAGTGGCTATTCCTTGACACTGTCTCTTGCCCGCTTAATTACTTGGTGGCAAAGAAAATAAGGACGCAGCACCAGCAAAAACATGTTTCTGAGCTTATGCATATTTCTAGAAAGTCCCGCTGAACTCAATGTGTTTTATTAAGTACACATATTCAGAATCAGGCTGCCAATCCCAGTGACTTTGAAAGGATTTCAGCACTCTTATTTTGCAGAAGATTACAGCTGTTCAGTCGAATCCCTGTGCATATTTATTCAACAGTATACCACATTGCGTTAAATAAGGCTCATTTCAGGGAAGTTTGTATAGGATCTCAGCCTTAGTTATTACCAGTCAGCTTTCACTTCCATTTTCAAGTAACCACAATTACTAATTATGCCTGAATCAGCATGAACTGTGGTTACTGTTAACTGAAGGTTAGAGTTAACCATAGATTGGTGTCAACCATAGTTTAATGTTGTGAACCAGGCCATTATATAGCCTATTTTTTCTAGTAGAAAAACATTTCCAGTAGAAAAAATGGGGGGGGGTGAGTTATACTGTGAAGTTTAAGTATGAACTCAGTATTTTAACTCACTGCAGTGAAACCTTGGATTGTGAATGTGATTATTGCAGCAGGCACGTTTGCAACCCGCAGCATTCACAACCTGCCACGCTTTGCCTGTGCACGTGCGAGTTGTGATTCGGCGCTTCTGCACATGCGCAAAGCACAATTTGGTGTTTCTGCGCATGCGCGAGTGCTGAAACCCAGAAGTAACCTGTTCTGGTACTTCCGGGTTTGGCATGGTGCACAACCTGAAAACATGTAATCTGAAGCGTCTGTAACCCAAGGTACCACTGTATTTTTACTACATGATTTAAGTTATTCATGACTTTAGGTAATTCCTTCTACCTGAAAGAACTGAAGTGTCTTTTTAGATCCTTACGCTATGACCCCAAATCCATTTATGCAGAGGAAAAGTACCACTGATGGAATATACTTGTAAGTATTCTACTGGTGGGACTTTCTTCAGTGTAAATGGATTTGGGGCCAGAGTGCAAACGTCTAAAAGTACAATTCAGTTCTTACCAGCAGAAAAGGGAGAAAGCTGAAAGTCCTGTCTTTAGAACCACACAAGAATGCACAGAAGGAACAGCTTCCATCTGTTCCAGTCTCCTCCAGAATTTGACAATAATTAAGTTTAATTATGCAAAGAAGTACTAGAAAAGGTGCAGCAAAGATTCCTGTGCAACTTGAGTTTAAGGGGAGGGGGAATAATCCCTACCTCCAATTTCTCCATCTTTCCTTTACTACAAAATCCAGTAATGAGAGTCCAGCAGAAAAAGAGGAGATAAATATAGCAGTAATCCATGAACATATCCTTCAGCAAAAGGTTCTCCAATCTCCTGACTGTTACAGTAGCTTTTTTCCAAGAGAAAAATCCCAGGAGATAGAGAGGTTGGGATAAGGTCATCATTCTATAATTAATTTATCCTCGTGTTCTTGAAAGTTCCAGCATGAGATCCTGTATTGGGAAACATGCAGAAGGATTCCTACAACGAAAAATATTATGTGGAAATGATCCCCACACATCAACCTTACATTCCTAAATGGGGTAACAACTGAAAGCACTGCAGATCTCAGTGCAGCCTGACTTCTGTGCATTCAGCTGAACATCTGAACAGAGCTTATACATATAACACTGTGTGCAAGTAAGGTTCTCTCTGTATACTCAGGGACTCTGGAAAAGCAAAGTTCTCAAACCACACAAAGTCTACAAAGGTTGTACGTGCGCATGAGTACATGGAAGTTAAGACCAGCAACAGGGTGTGCAATCCTCTCCACATGTTCACCGTACAATGGGGAAACAGTTGTAGTAGGAAGTGTTACCCAAAGATGGCCCCAAGTCTTCTTGTTGAAAGCAACAAATTAGAGAGAAATAACTATAAATAAAAAGGCAAGGCAATAATGACAGCTACACCAGTTTATGGTTTAACTGAATCTCAGAAAATAATTTCTGAAAAATCCCACCCAACATAAAAAAATAAAATTTAGCTACATTGTTAAATGGGAATTTTGAGATCCTCCCCACATCTCATTGGTGTCAGTTTAGAGATCTGTGCACACAATGAACACTAGCTAGTGCTGGGTGATATTTGTATTTGATCCTGTATTAAGATGGGAATAGTTAGCTTGGCATTGCTAACTTCACTCCATTGCACTGTACCCACTTCCCATCTATAGTCTCTTCTCTAAATAAACATATGAAACCTGCATAACCTGAATGCAGTGAAGCATAGTACAGGGTTCTGTAAACAGAAGGCAGAACAGCAGTTTTGTTCTAGTTTTTATGGTAAAGTATGTTGTGATTTGCAGATACAGAACTGCTATTCCATGTCAAGTCTTCTCCTACAGGAAACCAGAGTATCACTGGTTTAGTGTAATTTAAAAATTAAACAGAAACCACAAATAATGAATTTGCTATGAGTAGCCTAGAACCTCTCTCTCTTACATGCTAATTTTGCATGTCTAGAAAGCATTTTAAGTGGGGTGAGTTAGCTACTTAACAGGGTAATTCTTAGGGAAAAGGTACCAAGTGATTAAGAACATCCTAAGTGGCGAGGGGTGGGGTGGGGGTGCCTCAACAGCTTCTGCAGAAATTGTCCTTTTCAATGGGCTGGGAATGTTGACTGATGCCAAGTGAGTTAACACCCATCATACAGGGAACAGGTTATTTGTGAAAGGTATTAACATGCTACAATATATCAGGAAGGCAGTTGATGGATTAACCTGGACCATTCTAGGTGCTCCTGTCAGTCATGGGACAACTTAAGCCTTGCTGACATCAACAACTTCAATGAAATAATAGTTCTGCATAACAAAAGCACAGCTCTGATTTGGTATATATGCCATGAAAGGTTCTCTTACACTCCAGGACTATTTTTCAGGTAAGACTATTTTACAGTCTAGGACTAGGATTTCAGGTAAGTTTTAAATAAACAGGAACAGGACTGCAGAAGAAATGAGAGATTTATCCTGCAGCCATCACCAAATATTAACAGCTAGCCAAATTAAAGTATTCCTTAAATCAGGCATAGGCAAACTCCGGCCCTCCAGATGTTTGGGACTACAATTCCCATCATCCCTATCTAACAGGACCAGTAGTCAGGGATGATGCGAACTGTAGTCCCTGTTTGTAAAACAAGCCTTCTTTGGGAGAGTCTGGCCCCTCTCCCAGGCTCCCGGCTTGTTTACCGATGACCTCCCTGGCTGCAATCCCCGCAAGTCCAGGATAGGTCTCAATAGATGACATCTCCCAGCATGGGAAAATGCACACCCCCTCCCTCCTTGCTTCCTTGGCAGGGAAAGGAGATAGCCAGAAATCTATTTACATCACTTTATTTCTGACTTTGCAGCACTACATAAAACATGTCCGATCACTTCAGTTTCCATCCAGCAAGTGACAAAGGCTTCCTGTACATACGCAAGAGGAAGGTCTCAAATTACACACAGGACACAGACTCCCAAAGCCTGTGAACTTCCGGGAATTTACTTTCCCACAGCTAGCCATATCACATGATGTCAACAAGCGGGCTGTTTGCAGCTGCGATGTTCTCATATCGTAACAGTCCCAAACATCTGGAGGGCCAGAGTTTGCCTATGCCTGCCTTAAATCTTGCTTCCCTATAATCTGATTTACTGCAAATTTCACAGGAAATTCTGTGTTTAGCATAACAGCATGCTGGGACCAAAAACAGAAGCAAGGAGGTACAAAATAACAGCGATGTTTTTATTACTTATTTTTATGGAGCAATAAAATTAGAATACCACTTCTTTATTAATATGCTTTTCCTGTAAATGGCTTCGTGAAATGTGCTGTTAAGGGAAAACACTGGGGACAAACCCAGCTAAAGTGAAGCCTTTTTTATATCCCACTAATTTCAATGAGAATGATTTAAAATAGTGTTTATCTAAGAGTGGGCCTCATCCACTTTCATGTGGGACACAGTGTGACAGTCCCCCCCAGTGCCTCCTCATGCCTCACCTCTGACTGTGCTGTAGTTCAACGTCTTTATAAACAACTTGGACAAAGGAGCTGAGAGGACGCTCATCAAATTTGCAGATGACACCAAACTGGGAGGGGTAACTAATGCCATAGTAAACAGATTGGGAATCAATATGACCTTAACAGCTTTGCCTCTGGGTTTTAGTGTGAACAATATGCCTGATTCTAAGTCATTTTGAGTACTTGGTGGCCGTGAAGGCTCCACCAAGTCTAGTGGGAATTGGATACCTTGGAAGTCGAACGGAATCTGTTCCGGAAGTCCATTCGACTTCCAAAATGTTCGGAAATCAAAGCACAGCTTCTGACTGACCGCAGGAAGCTGCTGCAGCCAACCAGAAGCCGCTGAAGCCCTGTTGGATATTTGGCTTCCAGAAACAGTTCGCAAACCGGAACAGTCACTTCCAGGTTTACGGTGTTCAGGAGCCAAAACGTTCCGAGAACTAAGCTGTTCAAAAACTAAGTTACGACTGTACAAGTTAACTAAACTAGTTATGTAATAGCAGTGATATGACTATCTAGCCTACGTGAGCCACAAATTACTCCCAAGTAAGTTGAATCCTATTGTCAATCGCGTAAGCAAATAAGCAGATTTTGAAGTCAATTCATTTCTGGTCCAGCGACATACTCTGCAGCGTGACCAAATGCTAGACCAAACACACCAGAGAGTCAGGATTACATGGCACTGAAAAGGGCAGAGGGAGGTCACAGACTGTAAATAACATCTATATTATCCTGAAGGGTTTTCTGTCACATGCAAAGAGATAAAAGAGTGAGAAAGCACACACAAAATGTATCTCTTTTCTGCACATTTACCTGGGAAAGCATAAATATGCTATAGAAATTGGTTCTACCTATAATTCAAATCTCACTCTGAAGCAGCATGATAATGTTTAAAAGTTAAGAAAGACATAACATTTTAAATATGGCTGAGTTGGTTCAAATATCCATGGGATTCCAGGGCTTTTGTTTTCATGGAGAAAATTGTTCCCTTTGATAATTTTCAAATGTGATTCCTTTTCTCAGTAACTGAGGGAGAATGGTTGTGGAGCAGGAGGCAAGCACAGAAGAAATTGTTGGCACAGAGCTAGTTAGGGGTGCAATTAAGGATGCAGCCCTATTCATGCTTACATGGGTGCGAGCCTCACTGAAATTAACAGGATATACTTCTGAGTAAATATGCATAGGATTGTGTTGTAAAACACTTCCAGAGGCATAAATCAAAGTTACAAAAGTGTAGTGACACTTTTTGTTTGCTTGTTTTAGTGCTTTGGAAAAGCAGCCTAAAACGTTTAAAATCAAATGCAAGACATAAAAACAAACCAGAAACATTTGCAAACCCTTGCTTTATATAAGATGTCAAGTGAAACAGTTCACTTTAAAAAAAAGAAAAAAAGTTGCAAGGTTAAACCGTAGTCTGCTCCTGCCAGCAAAATATCTCCAACTTTTACATTGACTTCGTGTCAGGCAGGGTTCTAGCACATCCCAGTAAATACTAAGGAGTTGTTTTCGTCTGACTTCAATACAACCCAGACTATTTAGGTTTTTCTTGACTTCCTTTTACATTGGGTAAGCCACAATACCTCTTTTCCCCAAGAAAGTCATTAAGTTTCCTGCTTGGCAGGGGGTTGGACTCGATGGCCCTTGTGGTCTCTTCCAACTCTATGATTCTATGAAGTACCCACCAATGAGTTACAGGATGTAAAAGGTGGAAAATACTAGAAAAAGTATTCACCAAAAAGAGATTTAAGATAATTAACATCACACTGGCATCACATATGTTTTAAATACTGGATTCCATTATGCTTTACTTAATCTGCTTATCCTAATCATCATTATTGAAGCAGTGAAAAATACACAATTATCCACGATTTGTAACACTTGAAGGTAACTATTAGTGACACAATTTCTGTAAATTTAATCCCTCTGGAAGGAACATAGTAAATGAGACATGCTCCCCCTCCAAAACAGTAAAATTGTATCACATCACTATAGGAGTTTTACTAAGATTTTAGTTTCCACTTGGTCGTTTTCTCTGTATCATGTTTTAGAGCTCCCAAATGATGTTCACTAAAAACTACCAACCATTTCCCTTTCAGAGTTAACTGTTCCTTCATGGAAGAAAAAATTCAGACCCTCTGTTCATTTAAAATGTACTGGTGCTTTATATTATCACTTTTATTTAGGACACTGCAGATGCTTCAAATTGTATGTGGTAGCTTACACTGTTGTACAGGCAGCAAACACATTCCTGATGCAAAGTGGTTAAAATAAACAGTTAAGACAAGAAGGAAGGATGTGGGCAGATCTAATTACCGTATTTTTCGTCTCATAGGACGCTCCGTCCCATAGGACACACCTAGTTTTTTGGGGGGTGAAATAAAGGAATTTTTTTCCCCTTTATTCCCCCCCCCCAAAGCAGGTTGGGGAAACCGAACCAGGTCGAGGAACAGCGGGATGGCGGCGCTGCGCCTCCCTGCTGTCCCCCGAGCTTGTGGGGCTGGCCGATGTCTGCCCGGCGCACGGGGCGCTCTGCTTCAGGGTGCTCCTCGCGCCGGGCGGCAGGCTGCTATTCGCAGCGTGGGGAGCCCTGCGGGGAACTCCTGTAGGGCTCCCCACGCTGCGGATGTCTGCCCGGCGCGAGGGGCGCTCTGCTTTAGGGCGCTTCTCGCGCTGGGCGGCAGGCTGCTATCCACAGCGTGGGGAGCCCTGCGGGGAACTCCTGCAGGGCTCCCCACGTTGCGGATGTCTGTCTGGCGCGCGGGGCGCTCTGCTTCAGGGCGCCTTGCCCGCCGAGCGGCAGGCTGCTATCCGCAGCGTGGGGAGCCGTGCGGGGAACTCCTGCAGGGCTCCCCACGCTGCGGATGTCTGTCCGGCGCGTGGGGCACTCTGCTTCAGGGCGCTCCGCCCGCCGGGCGGCAGGCTGCTATCCGCAGCATTGGGAGCCCTGCGTGGAACTCCTGCAGGGCTCCCCATGCTGCGGATGCATGTCCGCCGCGCGGGGCGCTCTGCTTCAGGGGGCCCCGCGCACCGGGTGGCAGGCTGCTATCTGCGCACCGGGTGGAAGGAACTCCCGCAGGGCTGCCTAGGCTGCAGATGTCTTCCTGAAGCCTGGAGAGCGAGAGGGGTCGGTGCGCACCGACCCCTCTCGCTCTCCAAGCTTCAGCGAAAGCCTGCATTCGCCCCATAGGACGCACACAGATTTCCCCTTCATTTTTTGAGGGGAAAAAGTGCATCCTATAGGGCAAAAAATACGGTACATATATGACCATATAATTTCATATATGACCATAAATAAATAGATTTATTGTTTAATTTTGTTTCTCTCTCCTTTTTGGAGTTCCCAGTTTCATAGAAGCACCTCTTCTTAACACAGGACCAAGCTGGATGTACACTTGTCATCTGGTTTGGTTTTGTGTGGCTTTCTCTTTCACAAATAATCAGTATGGGATCAGCACCATTCTGTGGGGGGTAGGGAGATTTAAACCTTTGTCCCCAACGCGATCCCAGATGGAAACAGGTTACCCATATGTGCTGTTTGCAGTGGGATTTTCTCCTATGTGAACAATAAGCATGGGGTGGGTGGGGACTGGGAGTCTGACTGGGACCACAGCAGAAGCAAAGGGTTTACTCTCCTTCCTGATAGCATATTCCAGATATGGGTTCGCATTCACACACCAGCTATTTTGTTTTTAGAAAATAAAGAGCTACAAAACAGCCAAATAACAAGCACACCACCCTCCATTATATACAGGGTGACTTCATCATCAACGACTTCAACATAAAGTAGTAACTTGCATATATGAAACAACAACTGCAAATCGACACCACAGATCAAATTTTTAGTCACCTCTAAAGTTATTCCTCTAAAGCTATTCATATATTGAGTGCAGTCAAATGCTGAACCTAGTCAACTTCTACAGGCAATACCATTCCAACACCTATCCTTATATAAACTGAGAAGGTAACAAGGCACTGAGTGGTATACCTCTTGTCAGTTCTCAAAAGGAAGATGCTTGGTATTTATTGTAGATGATGCTGCAGTAGATGCAGCTGCTCACAGCAAAACACTGTTGAGACCACACAGAATTTCTGCTAAGGGGGTTTAATATTGCTCACAACCCTAGAAAAATGTTAGTTCTCAAACTTCCTTGGGCAAGTCATGGAAGTGCAATCATTTTTAAAAAACTGATTATATCTGCAAAGCAGAAAGGCCTTCAAAGAAACAAAGGTCATTTCCTCTACACGACACGAAATGAATTGATCCTTGTAATGTGCTGTTATGCCGTAACAGTGAATTATTGTTGTTGTTGTTGTTTAGTCATTTAGTCATGTTCGACTCTTCGTGACTCCATAGACCAGAGCACGCCAGGCACTCCTGTCTTCCACTGCCTCCCGCAGTTTGGTCAGACTCATGTTTGTAGCTTCGAGAACACTGTCCAACCATCTTGTCCTCTGTCGTCCCCTTCTCCTTGTGCCCTCCATCTTTCCCAACATCAGGGTCTTTTCCAGGGAGTTTTCTCTTCTCATGAGGTGGCCAAAGTATTGGAGCCTCAGCTTCAGGATCTGTCCTTCCAGTGACCACTCAGGGCTGATTTCCTTAAGAATGGATAGGTTTGATCTTCTTGCAGTCCATGGGACTCTCAAGTCTCCTCCAGCACCATAAATCAAAAGCATCAATTCTTCGGTGATTAGCCTTCTTTATGGTCCAGCTCTCACTTCCATACATCACTACTGGGAAAACCATAGCTTTAACTATACAGACCTTTGTCAGTAAGGTGATGTCTCTGCTTTTCAAGATGCTGTCTAGGTTTTGTCATTGCTTTTCTCCCAAGAAGCAAGCGTCTTTTAATTTCGTTGTCACCATCTGCAGTGATCATGGAGCCCAAGAAAGTAAAATCTCTCACTGCCTCCATTTCTTCCCCTTCTATTTGCCAGGAGGTGATGGGACCAGTGGCCATGATCTTCGTTTTTTTTTAGTTGAGCTTCAGACCATATTTTGCACCTTCCTCTTTCACCCTCATTAAAAGGTTCTTTAATTCCTCCTCACTTTCTGCCATGAAGGTTGTGAAATCTGCATATCTGAGGTTGTTATTTCTTCTGGCAATCCTAATTCCGGCTTGGGATTCATCCAGCCTTTTGCATGATGAATTCTGCATATAAGTTAAATAAGCAGGGAGACTTGTCATACTCCTTTCCCAATTTTGAACCAATCAGTTGTTCCATATCCAGTACTAACTGTAGCTTCTTGTCCCACATAGAAATTTCTCAGGAGACAGATGAGGTGATCAGGCACCCCCATTTCTTTAAGAACTTGCCATAGTTTGCTGTGGTCAACACAATCAAATGCTTTTGTGTAGTCAATGAAACAGAAGTAGATGTTTTTCTGGAACTCTCTAGCTTTCTCCATAATCCAGCACATGTTTGCGAATAGTAAATTCAAAAAGAGATTTGACGAACTCATACATACCTGGCAGGGGAGATACCATGAAGAGATTTGACGAACTCAAAACATCACTGGCTATTAACCAAGATGATTAGGAAACACCTTGTCTTGGCAAGATTTTTCTAAAATGCAAGATGCACAAGGTGCACTGCAGTAACAGTGCTGAATATTCTACTCATATCAACATACAGCATACACTAACAGTGAATTGTTAGTTATCTGAGTGCCAATCCTTTTAACGCCCAGCAGCAGCATCCATACACAAAAAAGTGAGGTAAACAGTCTGCCCCACTGTCCCTGCCTTTGGCACCAATTTTGGGCAAGATCGCATCCAATTTGGGTGAGACCTTACCCACTATCGGCATGATCTTGCCTGAAATTGGCTGATGGCAGCACATTTCTCTGCCAGAGGTGGATGTAGTAGGGCATGCAGTGGCAGCAGAACAGGCAACAGCGGCAGGAGCAGGTAGGTGGTGGCAGCAGCAGCGGTGACAGAGCAAGGTTCACAATGAATGGAGGAGCTAAATGCCTTAATGCACTGCCTTGAAGGGTTAAGTCAACAGAGTATTTTGTTGAGTAAGTCACACTGTAAAATGCTGGATCCAAGAATAGCAGTTTCATCTGTGTCTCTGGTCCCGGATATAGAAATGACTACAAGAGACCAGCTTTTCAAAGCTGCATATATATCATTAAATAAACCATTTATGATGGAAAGTTAACAAAAAGAATACATAATAAAAGTTGGATTGTAATCCAACATAATATGAAATGGCGCTGTAGATGTGATTAAAGTATATATAGAATAGAAACAGATGAATAAAAATGCTTGGTAGCATGGAAAAGTGACTGCAATGTGGCAATAAACCATAAAAATGGAAAACAAAGTATACTTCTCCAAACACTTCTATAAATTAACTCCAAAACACATCCCAAACACATAACAAAAGAAAATGAGAGCACACTTCAAGCTGAAATAATCTCCTATTATGTTTCTTTCATATGCCCAGATTGGATAAAGTCCCAGCTAAGACGGCAAGGCTGTCATTGATTTTTGTTTGTGCAAGATTTCATCTTTTTGTAATGGAATATTATTATTATTCATATCATTAATTACAGTATTGCTATTCAATGGCCACTTGTATTAGTGTAATCCCCATGACCTCAGATAAATTATAGGAGTGTTACTGGTCACTGAATTGCCACCTAATTATTATAAACAATGCTTCAGTTCTAATTACAGTTGAGAATAAATCCTATTTTGATATGCATAAAGTCTTTGCAATTGAAAACATTTTAAAGAATGTGTAATTACCTAAATGGATCATGCCCATATTTTTAATAGCTCTTATGTTTGATATGTTTAATATGACACATCCAAGTTTCTTGCATATTATTTCTACTTTTATAACTGGTATTTTAACTTCTATTTTATTATGCATTCCATTATATTTTCCATGCAACATTAATTCATGAAACTATATTGTGGTTGATGACGGCAGCTGAACCCTCTCAGTGGAATTAATTAAGGGATAATCTCTCTTGCTTTGTAGCATACAAACCAATAAATGGCTGCTGAGATTAATAGCTTAAGAAAGGCTAAAGTGTTCAGTGAATTCCAAACCCTACTTATTACATACACTACAAAGAAAGAAAGATTACAGTTAAACAATAACTAAGTATATTGCAAAGAAAAACAAGAAAACAAATAATTTCTTTCACACATTTAAAGGTGCCTCTTTGAAAGCTTTTTCATTATTGAATGCATGAAGTTGAGTAGCATCCAAACTTAAAGTGTATTAACACTAGAAAGAACCTCACAGTGGATCCCAAACGATTGCCATATGGATAGTTTAACTAAGCAGAAATGGGTGATAATGCGGATTAATAATATACAGGAAGTCAAAAGTGGGTGGAGCTATATGCTTGAAGCAACATTTAGACAAACCTTTAACTTATATCAGGGATAAACAACATGTTTTGCATCAGGAGACAGTCACCAAGTTAGAATGAGCCAAAAGCTGCATTAAAATTATGCAAAACTGCATACTTATACATACAGGCATGATGGATTTTCCATGACACCTGCTATGTGTTAAAGGTGCATAAATTATGCGTGGGTTTTTTCTTCGCCCTCTCTTTTCAAAATTATGGAACCCAGAGTCTTTCAATACAGTCGAATGGAAGGAGATTCAGGACAAACAAATAAACACAGAGAACCAGCTTCTCCTGAGGATTCTGGAAGAGGTAGCTCTACTCCCAATCCTTGGCAAGGAAAGGTACTCTGATGCAGCCAGGACTACCCAAAATTTAGGAGGGAAATGATGAAATGGTCATTCTTCCAGGGCTTGCAACAGGGAAAGGCAGGTGTAGTGCAGCATCCACTTTGTGAATCTCTAGGAGCCTTTACTAGCGTTCATTCCCAATGTTTTGAAATTTTAGAGCCCTTGAATGGATCCACTGGCATCCCTAAAATGTGCACAATATCAACTCTCCTCCAAACTTTGTTGAATGTTGCAGAATTAAGGGTTCTATTCATCTTGATCTTCCACTCATGTTAATACAACTTGTACTAGGAAAGTTTCTCATGGCTTGCCTCCATTCTTTTTATGTATGTATCACAGAAATCAGCCTTACATATAAGTACTGGAAACAACTGTTTCATGAATGTAACACAATTAGTTATGTACAAAAAAAATCCAGGCTGATTGCTTATTTGTAAATTATAGAAAATAAAGTTTAATAGCAGATACATTTCCAGTTCAAATTGCCCCATTCTGTCTTTTTCACCCAAAGGTGAAAAATGTATGTGACCTAATTTAGTTCATTGCATATAGCAATTGGTAATGACTTGTATGTCATTATGTATGTCTCTGCAATTATCTCTCTCCACAATTACTTTTAATAATACTGCAAGCTAGTTAGCAGACAAAGCAGAGTTAACTGTTTGCGGATATAAAATAAAAATGATGAAGATTTAGTAAGGAAATACTCAGCTTAATAAATCAACATTAGTTGCATGCAATATTACCATACATCAAATTCTGCCCTCTACTCAAAGTCAAAACTACTATTAATGTTAATGAGGATTTTCCTTGAATAATATTAAAGGGAAATTTAAACTTTGATCTCTGTTAAAAGATTATGCTAATGAAATATTTAACTTAGAATTTTGGAAAACTGAACTTGGGAATGTATAAGATAGGAACTGGATACTATATGCAACCCACTGCAATTTCTGATTATAGCTTCACCTTCCCACCCCGGGTCTCAGAACCTAGGAGAGAGTGTTGTCATATTCCAAATACATGCTAGTTCATAAGTTCAACTTACTTATTTACAACTAGCGGCCATCACAAAGTTAAAACCGGTTGTAATCTATCATTCAAGACACAACATCTATCTGCACAGGTTTAAATCTTATTTAGCTTGCAGCTATAGTACTGCTTATAGTGCTATTTTAGACATTTATTTTGATCTAACAATGTAATTTACTACTCCTTCAAACCATCATCCCAAAGCCTAACATTTACAGGTACAGTGGTGCCTTGGGTTAAGTACTTAATTCGTTCCGGAGGTCCATTCTTAACCTGAAACTGTTCTTAATCTGAAGCACCACTTTAGCTAATGGGGCCTCCTGCTGCCGCCAAAGCCCGATTTCTGTTCTTATCCTGAAGCAAAGTTCTTAACCTGAAGCACTATTTATGGGTTAGCGGAGTCTGTAACCTGTAGCGTATGTAACCTGAAGCATATGTAACCCGAGGTACCACTGTACTATCCTTGATGTCCTTATGCTTTCTGGAGAAAATCTAGCTAAGGATATTCTGAAATTTTAATTCTGAGTCTTTGAACAATCCTATGACCCATGCTTATTTACACACATTTTGTATCTTTTCTTATTCTTTCACTGATAAGCAAGTGAACATGACATGCTGCACAGAAGTCAATGGCAAAATTCCTAGTAGTATTAATGGATCTGGATTTCACCCAATATGTATTTATGGATGCATACTGTGTTACATTCATGTCTTATCATATTCACTATTTCTCATGAATGGGCCCACTCACTATACATTGATAAAAAGTTTTTGCAGATTTTTGCAAAATTCTGAGATTACAGTATAGGTCACAATCACATTCAGTGCTGACAGATTACATATGTAATGGAAATTGCACTGGATTTAGTTCCACGGTTTGTCAGTGGATACACTAGCAAGACCAATAGAGGGTGTAATGTTGTATATCTCCATTGACATGAACAGAACTTTTGCCCTTAAGGATCTGTCTCTCTCTGTCACTGAAATAAATTAAGAAAAAATATGATTAAGTAACTACTGCACATATACTGTATTGATTTTCAGTATTGATTTTGTGTTGGCATTTGGAGTCATGCCTCAAGAAAGCTTCAACGTTTTATGTATTTACAGCTGTCAGTTGGTAAGGGGTCATTTGTTCTCTCCAAATGAAACATGTCTCTGAATCTCACAAAAAAGTTAGATCTTTTCTATAGACAGGATTCTTGATCAGCTTCCTAGTGAAAGAAGGGAAGATCATATTTTAAATCAGTATGGTTCAAACAAAACTGAGTTATTTGAATTATGCTTTTTCCCTTCACTAGTCGGCTAATACGACAGATACAAATTAAGTCTCTCTCCCTAAACCCTGGGGAACCGTTCCATAATAGCCTGAGAGCAACAACCAGTGATGAGTCATCATCTCACAAATAAATGGTTCCTAGCCAAAAAGAAAAAAAGGCACATACTGTTTGTGTGGGAGTTCTGGTTAAATATGTACTTAAGAAAAATCAGCTTGACTGTTAGTTCTTTCATCTTATTTTTAATGCTGAAAATTGCCAGTTGACATTCCATGTAGATGGGGAAATGAGAAGCAGTTCCCAAACTATTGACAAAAATCACATTTTGTCTGAAAAATTCCATCCCGTTGTTAAATAAGAACAGTAATGATGATGATAGGTTTCGGGGTTCCATTGAGTCCCTGTGGCTTTTGGCACCACATCGATTGCTTTGTGCTTTCACAGATGAAGATTACAAACTGCTGAGTCCATTTAGTTTGGAGCTTTCTGGTAGCACCTGCACCAGTTATATATTTTGCATAGGTGACATTGGGTAAATTGAAGTAGTTCATTAAGAAGCACTTTTGCAGATAATCTTTCATGCAAGGGAAAACTACAGCTCCAGTTTCATTCACCTCTGGTCTAAGTGGATGAGACAATAACTGGGACTCAGTCACAACTCAGTCTAAGTTGGCACAAGGTACCCAATCTCCACCATTTTTTGCAACATGGATCATGGAAAACTTTCTTGAGTATAATGACTTTCTACACAATAACTCTGCTATGATTAATTTCAGTTCAGCTGGGCAAGGACGGTGTGTGTGCTTTGCATCCATTTTCTATCTAGTCATAAAATGTGCCTTGTTAAACAAAGTGATGGAAGATGGTTGTTTGTTTTGTAAAGGGTGTCCAGAGCTTATTCAACTGTTGCAGAGGAATCAGATACTTTCTCTCAAACAAACACTTCTGCTGTACTTTAATTTTAGTTAGTTTGCTGCTTGGAATAGTGCTATTTGCCACTGTGATGGAAAGTGCTTCAAAGAATCCGGATATGCATATCTGTATTAGCCATAAAGGGGTGGGGGGAATCCACACAGCTAGTATGCTGGGTTTAAAAGCCAACCTGGATATCTTCACCTATCAAAAAACCTGTGGGTTTTGCTTACAGATGAAGACAAGTCTAGATAACAGGTGGTTTCTGCAGTTCCAGAGAACTAGTCATTTTTATATTTCTCCTTCCCCAAAGACCTTTATGCAACCTGATAGCTGTACAGAATCTAGAATTGTCTTTCCATATTCCGCCTTAAGACAGATGCAGGCTCATGGCCAGAAAACACACACACACACCCCTGGCTCACTGTTTAATTTACAATCTAGCCTGATGAAGCTATCTGGAAAACCTCCCATACCCCTAGGCAGCATGGAAAATGGTCAGAGATGATTGGACTCATAGTCCAAGATACATGGGCAATGGCAGGTAGGGGAAGGCTGCCCTGGCTATCAAACAGAACAAAATGTTGCCAAGTGGAATGTACCTATTTCCTCTTCCAGTCTAGTGAGCCACGCCTTCTCCCGGAACACTCCTCTGTATCCTCTCTCATCTGATATTCCATTCCACAACTCCATCCTCTACAAGAAGGCAGGTAGACAACTGAACATGCTCAGTCCCACATGGGGCTGTTTTGGGGGCTTCCCCATTCCCTTAAGAACTTTTTCGAGGTACTTCTGAAAAACCTCGGATTTCACCCAGGCTGTCTGATTCCTCTCTCATTTTTGAGAATTTTGGCTATACAAGGACTGGGATGTGCATCTAAAATTTGGAAATCAAATTGATTATTAAGGGAGCAGTCTTAAGCTCAATTCTTCGGCTGAGAGGACCACAGGAACCAGCAGCAAAATAGCAAATATGGCATTATCATGACCTCTAATACAGTAGAACAGTCCACTGTTATATTTGCTCCACTGCCAAAGGTGTTCTGGCAGAATAGGTACAAAGTTTTGGATAGCATATACACAGGTTTCCCTGCTGCATTCAGTATGTGTTTAATGCAGATTTCAGAATAAGTTCAAAATCTGTTAAACTTCTATATTGTTTCCCATCTGCTTTGAAATCTCCTTTTTATAGGAATATATTTATACGGCACAGTGGTGAGCCTTTCCAGAATCCAGCAACATGCCTTGTCTCTCACCTAGCAAGTGCCTTCCATTGGCATGACTGACCTAATCCAAAATAGTGATGATTGATGAGCCCTCCTTGGCTATGCTACCGTTTTGGCAAAAAAACAGTTCATCTACTAATCAGAATTTCCAATACAGTGGTGCCTCGCAAGACGAAATTAATTCGTTCCGCAATTCTCTTCGTCTTGCGGTTTTTTCGTCTTGTGATGCACGGTTTCCCATAGGAATGCATTGAAAATCAATTAATGTGTTCCTAGGGAAACCACCTTCAGGCCAGGTCCGGGGACAGTCTGTCCCCGGACCTCTTCTGAAGGCTGGGGGGGGGGAACAAGGGCTTTTCTTCCCACCCCCAGCATTTTAAAAAACCCTGGGACAGCGGAGGACTTCTCCGCTGTGCGGGGCTATCTTAAAATGCTGGCGGGCGGCATTTTAAAATCGCTCCGGACAGCGGAGGACTTCTCCGCTGTCCGGGGCGATTTAAAAGCCCCTGGGAAGGCAGGCAGGGGGGGACAAAGACTTTCGCCCCCTGCCCGCCTTCAGAAGGTGTTCCCGCCCCCCGCCCCACTTCGGAACAGCTTTCCGAAGTGGGGCGGCGGGGCCAGGTGTCCCCGCCCCCCCGCCCCACTTCGGAACAGCTTTCCGAAGTGGGGCGGCGGGCCAGGTGTTCCCCCGAGCGCTTCTAAAGGCGGGCGGCTGGGAAGGAATCCCTTGGCCCCCCGCTGGACTTCAAAAGAGCTTCGGGAAGTCCAGCGGGGGGCCAAGGGATTCCCTCCCAGCCGCCCGCATTTAAAAGCACTCCGGGCAAAGCAGCGAAGTGCACTGCTTTCCCCGGAGTGCTTTTAAACGTGGGCGGCTGGGAAGGAATCCCTTGGCCCCCCGCTGGACTTCAAAAGAGCTTCGGGAAGTCCAGCGGGGGGCCAAGGGATTCCCTCCCAGCCGCCCGCCTTTAGAAGCGCTCGGGGCAAAGCAGCGAACTGCGCTGCTTTCCCCGGAGTGCTTTTAAACGTGGGCGGCTGGGAAGGAATCCCTTGGCCCCCTGCTGGACTTCAAAAGAGCTTCGGGAAGTCCAGCGGGGGGCCAAGGGATTCCCTCCCAGCCGCCCGCATTTAAAAGCACTCTGGGCAAAGCAGCGAAGTGCGCTGCTTTCCCGAGCGCTTCTAAATGCGCTGCGCTTCCCCGCTGTCCTGGAGATTTCCCTATGGGCTTTCGTCTTGCGAAGCAAGCCCATAGGGAAATTCGTTTTGCGAAGCGCCTCCAAAACGGAAAACCCTTTCGTCTAGCGGGTTTTCCGTCTTGCGAGGCGTTCGTCTTGCGGGGTACCACTGTAATAGCAATTGAAACTATACTTTTAAGTACTACCAAATATGTACTGTATTAAGTGGACCACATTCTCAATGGCTCTTGCAATAACATTATTGGAAAAAATAATTATGGTGGTGAAGGGAGGAAATGACTTGTGAACCAATTTTATGTAATCAATTCTTAAGGGAAATTATTTCGAATGGGCTTATTAAACAGCTACAATAAAGCAGCAACAAAGCATGTTACAGGTACTGAGCACTGAGGTATGGATTACTTCCCAGCCTTTAGCATTTAATATACACATTTCATTAATATCCTATTAATGTTTTAATTGTCCCTTTTGAAACATATAATTCAGCTTATGTGCAGTTCATTTGGAACATTTCATTTCTGCACAAGAAGAAAATAGCACCACAATTTCTACATTTTCTTTTTTCAGGATAATATAATTTAGGGCATTGCTCCACTGATGAAGTTCTGTCTTTTATGTTTTGTTAGTCTTCTGATCATTAACAGCTATTACCTTTTCCTTCGCACTACAGCATAACACCTTGCACAGTAGAGCACAGAATATTTCAGTTTGACACTTATGCTGAAGTGTGAACTTATTCAGCTAGTAAATTAAACTGATCTAATGGAACAATCTAGAGCAACAAAGTCCATGGGATAGGCACAGGAATCCTCTACTCTAGCTGCTATGATGAATATCTTAAAGCGTTAGCGCTACAACTGCTAAAGCAAAATCCTGTCGAATGTAAGTTGGCCAGAGCTGATTCTGTCCTTGTGTTGTAAAGCCTCAATATGCTCCTTGCTGCAACCGTTCCATAAAGGGACAAGACCCTTAAGCAGAAGAAGCAAATAATACTGAATTTGTAAAGAGATCTCAATTTTTCTAAAAGATTATGTTCGTTGAATTTGTCCAAATGGGTTCAAAGTTCAGTTTCTCAGAAAGTGAACATATTGTTTTGGGTAACATGGACATCATCTTGAACACAGAGCAGGTCGTACCACAGAGCTGAAAGCAATTTTGAGTAAGTCTTCGTTGCTTGACTGAAGCAATGAAACACAACCACCTATAGAATTTCATCCATTCCAGCTGCGGCCCTCCTCCTCTTTTCACTTGCTTGGCCCTCTTCTATCCCTATCCTGTTTGCTTTCAGAGTTGTATTGGCACCAAGAGAAAAGCCCATATCCCAAGATAAGGGAACGAAAAGCTTGAACAAAAATAAAATAAATAAAATAAAAATAAGTCCAGAAAGGCAAATAACAAAACAACAATTTTAATTCACTCTTCTGTTATACTGAATAGAATTGTTGATGTCAGAATTATTTCATGAAAGCACAACAACCAAAAAGACCCCAATCTTGATCACCACAACTGAGAGGAGGGGGACCTTAATAATCCGTCTGATCCAAACAATAAAAATATTTTTAAAAACCAAAGAAAATAGTTTTGACTGGGAGAAAAGGATCAACTGCAGAGACTCTAGATGTAGTCAAAACTCTAATTATATGTACATTAATTGCAGCTAAGAACTGGAGTTCTGAAATAGTTAACTTTGTGCTTTGCATCGTGAGCACCATTTAGTATCTATCATTACTTAATCATCAGATTTCTCAGTCCGTTGATGTGGGTTCTTTCAGCAGAGTTATTATAGCATGCTGATTGCACTTTAGTTTAGGATCTGGGAGAAAATACTGCTTTGTTCAGAATCAATTCAGCCTATTCAAATGCCTTCTATTAGTCATATTATACTTTATCTTGCTGGTGCTCATTACCATCTCCACTGAAATCACTTTGGGCAGCGTGTAGCATCTTGACATTTAACAGCAGCACAGTCAGTAGAGATATCAGCCCGACTCGTATAAAAAAAATGAATCTCAGAATAAAAGTTCATCTAGCCTAGCACCCTGTTCTCACAGTGGCCAACCACATGTCTAGTTCAGAAGGAAGGAATGAGCACAAATGCACTCTCCCCCACCTGTGATTCCCAGCAACTGGTATTCAGAGACATACCCTCTCCGATACTAGAGATAGTACAGAGCCATGATGGCTAGAAGGTTTTGATAGCCTTATCTTCAATTAATTTGTCTAGACCCTATAAGAAGTTTAAACCCCATAAGACACATCAACTACTGCACGGAACTGGATATATAAACATTCAGCAGAAGCCTATCATTTCAGCCATTTCCATTTATTACGTTTGAGACATAATGAAATTCCATTAAGACAATAGGCCTGTCTAATTCATAGCTCCCTGGCCATCCCCTGAGTAACATGTAGCAAAACATGCAAGCCTAGCAGCTAAGCAGCTTTGTAAATCATGTTTTAGTGGCTCTTCCCAGTTAAACTGCAGTACAGGGTTGCATGCTGCATACAGCCCAAGGTCTGTGAGTTAAAGAGGGATGCAGTATATGATTTATATATTCATACTAATATAAAATGATAGTGCAATTAAACAATTGCAACTGAACATTAACATTCAATCCATGTTAGCTTTAGCATATGGCATCAAACTTCAAATTAATACTAACTTGTCACAGGCATTTTTCCCTTGCAGCCAGAATCACAAGAGTGGTTGTCTGAAACGGCCCAAGGTTGTCTTTAATTTTGTTACCAATTTCTTGTAATTCTCAACCACAAATAAAGTATAAACCATGTAACCAGAAAATGAATTCTGAACATAAGGGTGCTTTTTATTTACCAATAATTTTATATTTCCTTAATAAAAAATGCTTTGGCTATGAACAATCAAACTATAAAATTACTTATTTGAACTCTTAACATTGTAAACATAAAGCCTAATTATGTAACTGCAAATGCAGTTCCTTGACTGGGCTTTTCAGAAGTATTTATGAGACTTTTGACTGAATGTATAGAGACTGAAACCTTTACAGCTGCATTAATTTAAATATAGAATAAATATCACACCCATCAGCCCACATCTGGTCCTTCAAATGATTGAGAATCTGTAACAGAAACTTCTGTTACTTCAATATAGTATCATTTAAAGTGATATTTGATGTAACCTAGTTCAAATGGTGATGCTTAGCATAGAGTATTTGTTAGAAGTCATTCATTCAAAGTTGACATAGTTGGAGAAATTGTTGCACTATTATGATTGTTCAATCAGTGTGAGCACCCTTCTCCTACCACCATGTGCTGTTCTGGGAGATTCTCTCAATACCCCCCCCCCCCGCCTAGCCCCTGTGCTGATCTGGTGCGGTGCATGGGGCAGGAAGAGAAGGGGGTGAGAGGCTGGGAGAGGTCACACTCTGTGGGAGCTCTTGGATTCTGCAACTCCCTCCCCACAGAGATGGATCTAGCATCTTCATTTTGGCAAATGCTGAAGACATACCTCTTTACCCTGGCTTTTGACACTTGAGATGTGCATTTTTTTATAATTTAAGTTGTTTTAAACTCTCTCTATATATACAAAAAGCCCAGTAGCACCTTAGAAACCAACTAAGTTTGTTCTTGGTTTAAGCTTTTTTTGGTTCAAGCTTTTTAAAAAATATTATGACACAGTCACAATTGTTTGGTGTCCTCATATACAGACTTGTATTGCCCAAATAAGAGGTATTGCAGTAATGACTGGAAGACTAGAGTACAGTTGTGTTACTTGGAAGAGGATACATGGTGGAACGCTCTGTCAGAAGACACCAGGGCCCTGCAGGATTTGACATCCTTCCGCAGGGCCTGCAAGATGGAGCTGTTCCGCCAGACCTTTGGTCTGAGCCCAGTCTGACTCCCTTCTTTTTATGGGACCCTGTAGGTAAGCGGCCTCCTTGGCTCTTTCTATCGGCCCATATGGGACCAGCACAAGTGGCCGGGCCTGGTCAACTTTTAATTCCTTACCCCTACGGTTATCATTCATGGGTTCCCACTTAATTTTATTTTGATTTTAAATGTGATTCGAATTGTGTTTTAAACGAATCATTTGATTTTGTGTTTTTAATGTATTATATATTTGGTTAGCCGCCCTGAGCCTGGTCTCTTGGCCAGGGAGGGCGGGGTATAAATAAAATTGTTGTTGTTGTTGTTATAATAATACATCCTTCAAAATTTTTCCGCTTCCCAGAAAGCTTGCTTCGCTTAAAAGTAAATCTGTTTAGGGTTGGGGAGAAAGAACAGCAAGTCCCACTGTTTGCTACAACTTTCAGTAAGTGGAGAGGGCACACTCCTATATGCTGTTAATATACACTGAGGGGGGGGAGGGAGTCTGCATTTTGCTCTTAAGCCAATAAAAGCACTTACATAAGACGTAGCCTGTGACAACGATGATATAGGAATGTCTCCAAACAATTGCCTTCTCCTCTTTGAGTCCATCTCCTACTTTTTTGACCACCATGAGTTAGGAGAGATAAAAAGAAAGAGCTCTAGGGTGACATAAGATTTGGCACGGTATCTGCATATTTTTGTATCACTCATGCATTTAGCTTGAAGCAGCATCACAAATATTATGCTCATCCAGCCACACACTTCAGAATAATTTCTTTAAAAAGGCAATAAACAGTCATAACACAAATTAAGTTCAATAAGAACTGCAGGCACAGCGTGTCTTGAGATCGGCCCTTGTTTGACTAGAAAGGCTTCTATAAACAGCTTTTTTGAAAATATGAAATTATTTTTCTCAAATTTAATTCCGTGCCGTTGCTGAGATAAAAGGAGTGCTCTGTATGGTGCAAACATTCTACTATTCTAATAGTACACTCCTGTGCATGTTTACTAGGAAGTAGGGTACCCCTTTGTTCAACACAGCTGACTTGCAGGTAAATATGTGTAGGACTGCAGCCAAAATATGAAACAGCTCTGGAATGAAACAGTGCTGTGAAGGAAAATATCCAAAAAGACAGGTCTGAAAACATAAATTTAAATGCTTTAAAGAAACATAAGCCATCAGAATCACTACCACACAGGTATTCAAAAACTCTTTTCTTTCCTTTTTTACCTTGCAAGTCAATGCTTGAAAGCTGTGAGATAGGCTGATATTCCTGGCCTCCTGTGGCATTAATGTGCTAGTGACAAGTCTGCCCACATTGAACTCTCTTTTGCTTTTCAAGCAAATTCAAATGTGATTTTGATAAAATACATGCTTTTTATTGGTCCTGAACCATGCAGTCTCATTATCACCTAAATGTATGACCATGAAAAAAATCTAGATAAAAGCAAGCTGTAAGTGGCCCCCCCCAATGAATGTGAATGCTATTTGCTGGCTTATTGTTCCCTTTTGCTTTCAGGTACAAACTTCTAGCCTATGCTGAACTTAATAATACATCACTTGGTTAGCTAAGCGTGACCATCCCCTAATTAGGCCATCACTTTTTATTATGCAAAGTGTCACATCATGTACCCTGAATTCTACAGCAATGAAATAATACAGACCAGATCCACACAGACTGGAAAAAACAAATCAAAACACAGTGGCATTAAGCATTTCTCTTGGAATGGTAAGTTGCATGTAACTTTGTTCTGATGTATTTGTTTTAAGGAAAAGCAGCTGTGGTTGGTGACAGCTTGAACAGAGAACCAGCAGGACACAGGGGCTGCTTAAATCAATCTCTCATACCATTTTCCTGCTTAAAATACCGTGTTCTGTTGCTTTGCCCCCCAGAAGCAAAAAGATGTGGGAACCCCAAGCTCCACAGTGAAGGGCTATCGAGCAGTAAAAGAGCCTGAATGAAAAGACTAAAGCAGCCCTTCTCCTCAAGTTGACTGCTTTGAATGTCAAAAACAACAAGAAGCAGCAAATATTGGAGGTATGTGCAACCAGATACAATGTCTATTCTGTAGCTCTAAGCTACAGAAATGCAAGTCATTCATATATTTACAAACATGATGAGAGAAAAGTGCACAATTAAGACTTATACAAACGCAAAATAGCAACTTGGAACCATGAGAGTATGGAATAGCAGTAGCACTAGTAGTAATGCTCTGAAGAATTTGAAAGATACACTATGATTTTCAGTCCTCAACCCACACCAGGTCCATTGAGCACTTCCTGGCCAGCTCACTGGTCTTTCCTTTCCTCCATACTTTTGGAAATTTACCTTGTCCAGTACTGCGATACAAGTTTTAGAATGGGTAATCATAACATAAAAAGCTGTCTTATCCTGAGTCCACCTAACTCAGTATCTCTACTAAACTGGCTGGCACCAGCTGTCTAGAACTTCAGACAGGGGTCTCTCCCAGCCTGCCCTGGAGGTGTTGGTGATTGCACCTGGGGCGTTCTGTATGCAAAGCATGTGCTCTACCACTGAATGATAGCCTTTCCCATAGAGTTTAACTAAAACTGTACACTTGAGCATCCTTTTGTACTTCACACCAAGGAAGTTTATTTACCCTTATTAGTGATGACAAAGGGAAAATTTTCCCCATATCCAAATGAATAAAAGGTATTATTCGGGCTTTCATGGTAACTACAGTGGTTCCTCCGGTTACAAACTTAATTCATTCCAGAGGTTCGTTCTTAACCTGAAACCGTTCTTAACCTGAGGTACCACTTTAGCTAATGGGGCCTCCCACTGCTGCTGCCACACAATTTCTGTTCTCATCCTGGGGCAAAGTTCTTAACCCAAGGTACTACTTCCAGATTAGCGGAGTCTGTAACCCAAGGTGTTTGTAACCCAAGGTACCACTGTACAGAGTCACCTATTCAGGTGGCTGAACTACATGTTATTAAATACCGCTTTGTTCTGCTGATAGGATGGAGAACCAGCAGCCTTCCAGATGGGGCCCTCCAGCCCCAGCCAGCATGACAAATGGTCAGCAATTATGGGAGCTGATGTATAGCAACATTTTTGAGGATCCAAGGTTCCACACCCCTGTTCTACTTTAAAGTGGACTCATTGGCATGGGAAGATATGTCATAACACTTTCCAAGGGATTCTTTGGAGACAAAAAGAGAACAGTGACAGGACTAAAGTAAGGAACCCACATCTTTCAGATAAGATCTCAGTTGACTCCAGGAGAAGCCCTACCACTAAAATATTGAAAAATGAATGCTGACCAGGTGGCACGACTACATTTATAAAGCCCGAGGGGGGGGGGCACAGGATGCTTAATTAATAACATTAATCCATTTATTTTTACTTATTTTTTGCTTAGCTATTTCTCTCTGTTATTCAAAAGTAAATTCTATCATTTGTTCTAATTGTTGGTTGATGACTCATTGTGTTATAAAATCAGTCAATTGTGCAAGAATGATGTTTCCTACATAAGTGATCACAAATCAAAGTCCAATTGCTTCTAAGAGATTAAATAAACTATTCAAATTAACCTACAATTTTCAACTCTTTTAAACCAAAGGAAAATAATCAAGTTTTAAAATTATTCAATCTTTTTCCTCTATGAACGGGAAAGAAAAGAAAGCATTAAAATGCTACCTCAATTTTTAAACATTTCCTAGATTAACATGTAATTAGGTTTAATGAAATAATTTTGTATAGTATATTGTAGGAAACCATGGCTGTTATTTAGTCTCCCCAAAAGTACCTATAGCATCCACAATTGTTCAAGCCAAAAATGTATATATGTCAAAATAAAATTTAAATGAAACTTCAGGTACCAATACTTTTATTTATCTACACTACTCCATACTATCAAGATGGCATTGCTGGCTAACACATCACACTACTAAACCATGATCTGCCAAGACATGCACAACCAGAAAGGACCTGCTGTGCACCACAGGTTTCTACACTCCTCACCACTTCATGTGCCCAGGAGCAGGACTTTGTTAACGCCCTCTCCCAACCCCTGCACCCCAGCCTACCTTGAATCTCAGCTAGTTAGACTATCTGGACCTGGAATTGTAACTTACAACAAATAATTGTCGGTTTCAAAGCAAAAGTACTTCAAACCATTGTTTCTGAAGCTGGCTTATTAAACTAACCAGGGTTTGTTATAAACCTGGATCCCTGTATGGATAATACAGCACACATTTCTTTTTTTAAAAGTTGCCAAATTCCTCCTATATGAGTTGGGAGAGTGGGGATATATGAGCCAAAGGCTAACGGTAGCTCCTTCCTTCTCATACACATCTCACTAAGCCAATACAAATCAAACAGAGCAACTGGAAGTGATACTAGTCAAATCAAAGTTGCAATTAACTTTTTTTCAGGTGACTATCCCTAGACAGCACATATTTGCACTGATCTTCAGAGAAGCTAAAATTAGTAGATTCAAGTGTTTTCACTTAAAATATAATGTACCAATAGAGAATGGTATTGCCATATTTTAGAATGTTTAGAACATTCCAACAAAAATGAATTCCAAGAAATCCTTAGAAGTTGTTTGAATGCAAGAAGCAAGCCACAATCCAAGCCCCAGCCACTGACTAGCAGTGTTTACAGAGCAGTGCGACCACAGTTGTCTCTGTAGCTCGGCCACACACAGTGGCCAGGATGCGATGTCAGGATGGGGGGGAAGGATAATCATTGTGCAATCAGGCCTCCTCCTCACTGCCTCCAGAACACCGTTTTGAGGACTTCTGCTGGTGGGAATCCCCCTGGCAGCACTTCTGTCTGCATACATGTTTGGCAGGTAGAAAAGGAAGCCCCACACTGGGCCCGGTGACACCTTTATCCAATCCATTATCACCATCCAAACTGCTACAAAGTGAGTTTGGAGTGCTCTGCCTGGCTACAATCCTTAACACACATACTAGGAAGTAAATCCTACGCAGTACGGTGGGACTTACTTCTGAGTAAACATATACAGGATTGTTTCATGTGAACTTTATTGAACCCTACCCCTACTGCTGCAAATAGCTACTTCAGTTCCAACTACTTTTGACTACTGGAATAACTTCTTGTACTTATACAGCATATAAACTGGTACCTCGGGTTAAGAACTTAATTCGTTCTGGAGGTCTGTTCTTAACCTGAAACTGTTCTTAACCTGAGGTACCACTTTAGCTAATGGGGCCTCCTGCTGCTGCCACACCGCCGCCGTGTGATTTCTGTTCTCATCCTGGGGCAAAGTTCTTAACCCGAGATACTATTTCTGGGTTGGCAGAGTCTGTAACCTGAAGCGTCTGCAACCCGAAGTGTCTGTAACCCGAGGTACCACTGTAAAACTAACATGACATAATTTTGCTTTTTTTAAACTAAATGTAAGTCATCTAAACATGCTAACTCATATGTCCATTTTGAATTTTCCACTTCAAAATTTTCCAGAACTGCACCACAGACTATTGTATATATTTGTTTGAGTATTGTAGTAATGGCATTAAACTGAGGGGGTTTGTTAATGCAATCAACCCTTCTTGCAGTTACTTAAAACATTTGATATATATATATATGTGAAACCTGACTTTGTAAATTGGTGTAACACATGACTGACTGCCCTGTCACTGCATGCTCTGGAAGGCTAAAATTTGAATTTCTGATTTGTCAGAGGCAAGGTGACAAATTATATGAACAATGCTTACACACATTCAGAATTCAGAATTATGTATGGGTCTCCATTGCAATGTATTTTTTTTTTCAAAAAAAGAGATTTGCCTTAGCCCAGAAGAATGCAAGACAACTGAAGACTGCATGCCCATTGCTGCACTTGCATTATGACAAAGTAATCAGAGCAGATGAAGTAAATGCCCAACCACAGCCTAGGGACTTCAGTTTCCATAAAAACAGACTGGTATCATGAATGGATTCTGATCAAAGCCTGTCACACTGCTGTGTAAGGAAAACTGAATCATGACATGCTAGCATGGAAAAAGAAACAGATAATGGGGAAAAAACCTCAATGAGTCAAATCTAAATTCAAATGTATTTACCATGGGTTCTTCCATGGATGGAGAAAGGGGATCTCCTCTGAGCTCTGCAAATCTCTGATGCAACCCAATCAAAGATATAGAGCACTACTGTTATAAAATGTACATAAAGTTACAGAGGTATATTTTGTTTATTTGGTTTAATTAGCAATTTAGGTGCAGCTTTTCAGGATCTTGATCCTCCCAAAGAAGCTTAAAGTAAAAAAAAAAAGTCACATTAATATCCACAACACAAAGCAATACAGTGGTGCCCCGCAAGACGAATGCCTTGCAAGACGAAAAACTCACTAGACGAAAGGGTTTTCCGTTTTTGCGTTGCTTCGCTAGATGAATTTCCCTATGGGCTTGCTTCGCAAGACGAAAACGTCTTGCGCTTTCTTTTTAAAGCCGCTTGAAGAGGCGCAGTTGCGACGGACCGTGCTTCGCAAGACGAAAAACATCGCAAGACGAAAAGACTCGCGGAACGAATTCTTTTCGTCTTGCGAGGCACCACTGTACAATACTTAACTCGTAGAATAAAAACAACCAGGCAGTCAATTATAAGACCATATAGAACAACAGAACCAGCCCTCTCATTTGTGGTACAGCATACCTGCTTGGCTTAACCAACGCTAACTGGAAAATAAAAATATTTATGCTTTGTCTAAGAGAAATCAAGGAGAATGTTGAATTCAGCTCTCCAATAATGGAGAGTTCCATCACCAAAATCTAGTTGTAGCTACTGATGGATCCACAAGCAGGCCCTCTAGGCCAATCTTAAAGTCCAGCCAGGTTTACATGGATGCGGGTTGTTCTTCAAGTAACCTGGTCCCCAACCATTAACTGCAATAAAGGTCATAAGCAGCACTTTGAATTGGAAAGAACAGCCCTGTTTACGAATGATTTGGTTTATGAACTCAGCAAAACCAGAAGTAGTGTCCTGGTTTGCGAACTTTACCTCGGTCTAAGAACAGAATCTGAACAGTGGAAGGGCACCAGCGGCGGAGGCCTCATAAGAGAAAGCGCGCCTCGGTTTAAGAATGGTTTTAGTTTAAGAACAGACTTCCGGAACAAATTAAGTTCATAAACCAAGGTACCACTGTAGAGCTAATATTATATTGGAGTAATATACTCTGAGCATCTTGCCCCAACCAACATCAGGGCTGCAGCATTTTTCACTAGCTGAAGTGCAAGTATGTTACTCAAAGCCCTTCTATACTAAGGCTGTAGTCTATGCATACTTATTTAAGACTAATTTCTACTGAATTCATTGGAACTAACATGCATAGGATCAAGCTGTGAGAATAAACTAGATCTATCGAATGTACTGCATGCAAGCTACCATCATGCAGAACTATCCTAACATGTTTATTTGGAAGTAAGTCTCTAAGCACACATTGTCTTACTTCCAGATAAGGATGCTTAAGATCCTTACACCAATTCAAAGGGCAAGCTGCAACCATAAACAAACAAACATCCAAAACAGAGACGCGAAGAGAGCCTTTCCTGTGCATCTCTGTCTATATCAGTGCAAAAACACAGTGCTCTTATTAAATGGGGGCACTTAGAAGCTTCTTGAGACAAGCCCTTAGCTGAGCAGATTTAGTCCCAGGTAATAGTGAAGTTGGACTTCACAACAAACATATTCTGTTAAGAGAGCTACGCAAAATAAGATTGTCTTCCTTTGAAGAAAACTGAGATATTTAAATTGTATTTCAATTACTTTGCCACTTTCAAACGTTATTATGGGTACACAATCTTATATGCATCCATTATAAAATATTCTGAATTTATAATTTACAAATCTGTTGCTTCAAATATTGAAAAAAATAGTAGGAGCACTGATATCTCTAGGTTTTCAGACTTCCAGTCACTTCATTGAGAAAACTCAGTTTCCGACAGCATTAAATTCAATCAGCTAAGACATGCACACTGATAAATAAAAGGGATGAGGTTGCATTCCAAAACACACCTGAGAGTCCAATCCAACACATATTTACATACGCTTAATTCTGCATAGGACCAGGCTACTACTGGAGACAAAGTTCACTGAAATAAAAGGGACTTGCTTCTGTGTAAACATAATTAGGATCTGGCTGCACCTGTCTGCCAAATATTACTTATATTCTATGTACGCATCTCAAAATGGCAATTCTCCAAAACTCTACAATATTTGGCTCAAGTTTTGAAAATACTATACACATATTCTTCATTACATTCAGAATATTCCAGAGGACCTTCAATGATTACTCACCTAGAAGAAAATGGAAGAGCTCTGAAAAAGCACTTAAGAATATACTCATAATTTGGAATGTTTCCTCTTAAAACACTGTATCTGACATAAAGTTTTATTAGTTCCCACATGCATCAGAAAGTGTTCGGAATTAATTTTATATGAAAAAGCACAAAGATATGGCACCTAGTGAAGTGGCATTCTTTCAAATCACTGAGGTAACACATCTGCATTATCTTACAAAGCAAGGCAAGGCAAGACTGCTTTGTTTGGTAAAAGCATCTTTAAAATATCAAAAATGAAGGTATCTATGAAACAATGGTGGCTAAATGGAAAGGTTTCTCAGCCCCTGACCAATCGATTTAGAAGCCTAAACATTTTAAAATAATGCTTTTCAAAATGATCAGCAAAGACAGGAACTATTCCAAACAAGCAAGTTATCTTCTCCACACATAGCTAGGATCCTGAATATACATTCAATTGAAACTGATAGGACCAGCTTACGTTTTTCAGACTGTTTTTCTTAATACTTTCAGTATATATTTTAAAATATGGTGTAGTATGTTGTTAAATTGGTACTTCAATAGTACAACCTGGTCCTATGCAAGTTTGTTTAAAAGTAAATCCCACTTAATTCAATAAGACTTACTTTCCAGAAAGTGTGTATAGGATTGTAGCTTTAAGCATATTTACTCAGAAACAAAGTTTCATTTTTCAAAAAAAAATTGCATTTGCTTCTACAGAAATGTGTTTATCTTTGAGATGTACAGTCAACACCTCCGGTTAAATGCTACACATATCAATTAGATAAACAACTATCTCTTGAGAAGTCTTGCTGGGTCAGTTGCATGAAATTTACAACCTTTTTTCAAGTTCGCTGAGCACTTTTATTGCATACTACTGGAAAATGTATGTCTTCAGTCTCTGCTTTTCTATACAGCATTACTCAATTTGGTTTTCTACATCCCAACTACCTTAGCACTGCAGATTATGCAAGAACAAACTTTTTCCATCATTACCATATGCATGTGCAAAGCATTTCAAATTAAATAAATTTTAGATAGATGCAGGAACGGCTTTCTCTCCAACCTAAGTAAAACTATTTTGCATTTGGTTAAAAACATGAAAATATACCACTGCACACTTGTTGTGCCTGGCTGTGTTAAAGAAACCACAAAGTATGTGCCCATGTAATCTAGACATTACCATTTTAAAGTATTAACCACAGAACAGCAAACATGCAAAACATCTAACTCTTGACCACATATTGAACTACTCAAATAAAGCTTGGTGGGATAGGGGAAGAAGGAAAAATTTTCAAACTGCATCTTCATTTACACTCTTTTAAAATCACCATCTATCACTATTCAGTGATTAACAGCATGGCAAACAAAGCAATCCATTTCTTGCCCAAATCATGAATTAGGATGGAAGGCAACTGTTTCCCAGGCACTGGAGGTCAGTAACACCAATAATCATTAAACCCAAATGAAAACAAATACCAACTGTTTTCTTATAGTCAAATCTTTGTCCATCTAACTGAAAACTGATAGGTAGGAGACACAGGGCATTATTCAGGCATTGTTAAGGAGGAAGACAGATGTTGGAAATTAAGGGGGGATGAGGTGTGCATGTGTGTTTGTGTGTGGTGTATCTGGTTGCAAAAAATGTCTCAGGCTCAAGCCTGATAAGGTAACAAGCTTCAGAGGGATGCTGCTGCTGCTGCTGTGTCTGTCTCAAACACCTAGTGGGCAATAACAAAACCCCAACATCTTTCTCTCTATCAAGTCCTGGCGTTGTCAGTTCCTTAACCCCATCAAAGAGTCCTTGCCTGTGAGATGTCTCTCACGGGTTCCACTCAGGTAAGCTCCCTTTATGCACACAAACCATGCAATGACCTGTGCACAATTAGTACAGTTTTGCATCTATTCAAACAGCAAAAGAATACCTAGCTTCATCTTCATTTCATCACTTACAGCTCTGCAGCTAAGGCTCAAGAGATCTTATTTGGGGAGAGAGGGAGGGGGGATCTCGGTAATGTAATTTACAAAGAGTGGAAACGCCTACAAGGAGCTAAAGTACCTGCACTGGGGAGATGTTCAGTTGTTCACTTCATCTTCCGTTGACAAGGAAACCAAACCGCACTTCATTCTCCAGGAAAACCTTCCACTGCCATCATTTGAAAATGTACTTATTTGTATATATGTGTATATCTATCAACATTATGATAATCATCATAACATTATCTTGGTATAAAAGAATAAAAAAGTGAAATTTTGGGAAGGAATTATCTTTGGCTTTTTCTCTCTTTTCTGCAATATAGTATTTTTTTTTAAAGGAAGTGGGGGTGTATTTAAAAATGATCAACAGTACCAAGCTACAAGAAAAGTTTCACATTATAACCGGGCACCAAAAACAGAAAAAGAAGAAAAACGGCTGATTGCAACCGGGTGTCCAAAAAAAGGAAACAAAACGAAAAACAAAAACCATTTAACAAAATTAATATCTTGCTTAGTGGCTTGCACCAGTATTGCAAGATTACAAACTCTTTGTAAACACTGCTGTAAAATGCATTTTCAAATCTCATATATATACAAAAAATAAAAAAACCAAAACAACATCATCAAAAATCTCTGCAAAACAGAGTTTAAGCAACATGCCCATTTCTCACCTCTTTGGTTTTTTTTAATAAAAAAAATATGCATCATAATTCACATCGCTTTTCTTTCTTTCTTTCTCACAACAAAACCAGTTGCATATGTATAAATACGTATAATTTATCTGCATTTACGTTATTGCTGGACTGGCAAGTCTATTTCTCTCGCTCGCTCTCTTTCTCCTTTCCTCTTTAGGCTCCCAGTGACTTCCAGTTCCAGCAACACCTTTTGCTCCCAGTTTAGTAAACCATCGCATGCTAAGAAAAAAAAAACTTGTCATCAGAAAAAGGATCAAATCCATGAAAACAAAGAGGTTAAAAAATAAAAAAGCAGCAAAAACAAAAACAAAAAAAAGGAAGAGAGAGGAAAAAACAAAAACAGGACGAAAAAGGAGGACAAGAATGTCAGCGGAAAGGTACTCACCGAGCGGGAGTAAAAGGAAGGAATAAAAATGCGAGTTACTATAAAATACAGTATGGCGGTGGAAGAAGGAATGAGGCGCTTTTTGCTCTCTCTCTCCCCCCTTTTTTTTTATTCCTCCCCCTCTTTAGTCTCAGCCTCAGGCAATTGCCACGTGATTCGGAGCCAGGCTGACTCGCAGGCAAAAGGGGGTGGGGGGGAAGGAGCAGGCGGGGAAGGGGCAAACCCCACCGGAGGAGCCCAACTCGCTCGCACGGCAGCAGCAGCGGTGGCAGAAGCAGAAGCAACACTAGCGGCGCCAGCGGAGGAAGGAACTGGAACCGGCAGTAAGGAGGAGGAGGCGGCGGCGGCAGCAGCAGCGAGCAGGAGCAGCAGCAGCAGCTCTTAGCTTCGGCAGCCCTGCGTGGCGCTGGCGGCAGCGGCAAACAGCAGCCCAGACAAGCAGGTGCCCCACGCGCCGCACTAGGCAAGCGCACGCGCGCGGGCAGGCGGGCGCGCGGAGAGGAAGAGCCGCCTGTGGGGAGGGAGGCGCGAAAAGCAGCGCGAGGCGGGGGCGCGCGTGGCTGGGGGGGGGGGGAGAGAGAGAGGGGCGAGAGAGAGAAAGCGAGTTTCCTCACGGACGTGAAGAAGCAGCTGCTCTGCTTCTCTTTCTCTTTGTGTGTGTATATATATGAGTGTGACAGACAAACGTAGGCAAAAGCGCGCGCGAGCACACACAAAAAGCCACAACTTGCCGCCGCCGCCGCCACTTCCCCTCAAAAGTTACTCCTGTCCCTCCGCGCTCGCTGTCCCCGCCTCAGCCAGGACAAATTCCGGAGGGAACAGCACACACACAAAAAACACATACACGAAAAGTGTTTCTTCATATTTGCGCTGTGTGTGAGGGAAAGAGAGATGAATTGGGCACCAACCAACGTCACACCACAATAATACACCTTTCAGACTTGCTTTGGGGTCTCGCTTTCCGTTTCCAGTCTCACGTCATCATGGCTCCGCTTCCCTCACCGGAGGAGGGCTGCTCTTACGTCCATGGCGTTGAGCGTCTTCCTCTCTACTGCTTGTGAGGAATTTGAAATATTGCTGCTGCTGCTGCACCTCGCGCCCCAGCGAGATCAAAAGAGGAGAGCTGCTTCCCGCCCGCCCGGAAGTTTGGCTAGGGACCTAGAGGCAGCAGCTTTGGGGAGTGGGTTTGGATGTGCTAGTAGTGGATCAAAAGCACCAGCTGAAAGGGATGAGGAGGGTTCAATGCAGCATCTTCTGCAGCTTTGGAAGCCCCACCTCCTCCTCATCAACCACACATGCAGCTGGTGCACTGAGGGACGTGCACTCTGCACATGCTCCGAGTAAAGGCAAGTGCCCACATTGAAATCTAGGGTCTGGAGCTTGGAGCCGGTGGGGAGGGAAAAAAACCAGTGGTGCTGAAAATATTGGTAGGCATCTTCTCCCTTCCTGACCAACACCTGCATTTCTCTCAGGTTGTACACATGTCAAAGAATTTTGGAAAGGAGCGATGTGCAAAGTCGTTGCTGCAAGTTGTGCAACGGGATCGATGCCCAGTGCTGGGGCAAAATTCAGTGCCAGTTGCAGCAGCTGATGGGATTATGGCAGCAATCCTAAACAAATTTACGAGGAAGCAAATCTCATTGTGAGCTCAGTGACTATTTCCAAATATATGTATATTTATGATTGGGCTGTAAGACCACTAAGCTGCAATTTTAGCAACACTTACGTAAAAGTGCCATTAAATTCAATAGGAATTGTAGGTAAATCTATTGATGATTGGGGATGCCAGCTTGCTTTAAAAAGTTCTTTTCGTTGATAGATACAATTTTAATAGCTTCCTACAGGGGTGACATAGTACACATGAAACATTCAGAATGCTTGAAAATTATAGCATACAGTTAAATCATTATTCAATAAAATTACTCTCTTACATAATCAGCCACTATCATGCTCAACAATGGACTGATTACATCATTTTGGTTGGTTCTCATCATATCCCAATGTAATTATTTTTAGTGTTTGTAAATTATTCAGTTACATTCCTAATTCATCTGCTCCCGTGTAGATAAGTACTTCACAAACTTTTTAGCTTAAATTAAATCTTTTTTACTTCAATTCCACATTCCCCACAATTTTTAAATCCCCATTCTCCCTAGGAAATGATAGTAAATAATAGCAGCCTCATCTCTCTACCCAGTGCTGCTTAATGCTTTCTTTATTATTGGAGTTCAAAATGTGTACTAACAAAAGTAGTTCGTTTCCTCTTTCTGTAGATTTGTTATGGCTTTTTGCACTGCTCCCAGCTGCTTCCTTATCAACTGAGTTTGGAAATCAACAGCAGTGTGCTACACTATAATAAATAGGTGTGCATAAAGTGATACATATCAAGGTATCCTTATGGATATATAAACCTTCTAGAAATCAGCAAATGCTATTATATTGAAAACAGCAAGATGACTCTAATAGCAGAACTATGTGGTATTCTAATATATATGACAAAAACCTAATTTGCATCATGCTATGGATGTGAATCTGTTAGATGTCTACCTCATATGCCTGTTAGCACCAAGCAGTGCATGGAAAAATATAGTTTTATAATGTAATATTTAAAACCATAATACAATATTAAATATGTTAATAGCTTCAGTCAGTGGGAGAACATACTCAATAAAATACTATCAGTGACATGCATTTGTGTGTCTTGATATGAAACTGCTACATCACCCCACCCCATTTTTTTTAAAAAAAGTATATATATTTTTGGAATAGCAGTGTTATTCTATACACACATCTATATAGGAATGATGTTTTGGGTTTTTATACAGTTTAGCATGTAGAATACTTATAACTTGAAATATGTATTTGCATATCCTGCTGGATAATAATTAATAGGAATTCTGCTACAAATGTTTATAAGAAGAGGATTGCAGTCTTGCACCACAATTCTGTACCTTAGAGCTTTCCAATCTTTTCATGTTGGTGACACACTTTTTAGACATGCATCATTTCGCAACCCAGTAATTCAGTTTTACTAGCAAACTGGAGGTTAAATGCAGAAGGAGTGCGGGGAGCGTTCGCGCGACACACCTACACACTGCTGCCAACACATGGTTTGGAAAGCTCTGCTGTAGCTGGTAATTGTGAATGCATCTACCTCTGCATGGCTAGGGCACTAATTACAGAGCAAGAAGCAGAAACCTAAATAAGAAACCTTCAGGGATTCAACCACAGAACACTGAAGTTTCTCTTCTGATGTATCTTGCCAGCAACGTTCATCAACTGTGAATGCAGATACCAAAAGTGTGCCAAATGTGAGCCTGTAGGAAATGCGGCCAGGAATGGTACAGCATCATGCAGTGCCTGATGAATCTCACAGCCAAAGAGCTCTGCTGTTCCAGTTCCTTGGGGACACAGCTTCAACTTGGTACTCTACATCTAGGCACATCTAAACTCACCTTATGCCTGTTGCCTCATAATAGCTTTCTAACTGCAGATGTGCATGTGTCCACTGTCACAGCTGCAAGATTGTACCTTTGGTTGTTCTGAAATTGTTTCTATTCAATGCAATGCAACTAGGTAAAGATAATATTCTGGCACCATGTGTGTATGGATGGATGGATGGATGGATGAATGGATGGATGGATAGATAGATAGATAGATAGATAGACAGGCAGACAGACAGAGACTTAGAAACAGCTTTGTTGAAGGCTTATTTAAAGGTTTAGAGATAACACTGTGTTTTGTTCTGTTGGAGAACAAGTGTTAGAAATTACAGCAAACGACTACCATTTCTCAACCTGGCTAAGACAGTTGAGAGCTGAAGAGATGAATTTGCAAGTTTCTAATGGTTTAGACCAACTGGGAAAGTTATGATAGAGTAATGATACAGTGCTTTCCTATTTGTTATTCAAAAGGTCAAGTCCACAGTGTGGAGCTAAGGCTGATGGTCTGGCAAGTACACTGCCCAGCATAGGTCAAAAGGCACTGAGCAGCTGTGGAATGTAATGCTTCTTTAAGATCTGTTGAATTACATTTCCATGCACATTGAACATTGCCAGTGAACAGTCCCAGATATTTCTTTTTTTGAAATATAGTTGTTGTAGACTCTTAAGCAAGCCATGCATCATGAGGCTTCTATATGAATGTAGAAGTAGAAGCCCTTGAAAATACACATATTCTATTTTTTTATTCTCTGTTCGGATCTCATCTCTGTCTGACAGCATAAACTCACACTTTCTGTCTCCGGGCTTTTGTGCTAACCACTGAGCAGCTAGAATGTTCGTAAATATTCCATGAAATTACAGCACATAAGGTGGACTTGTTTCAGTAAACTGATTCCAAGTTTCTTTAACACAGCACATTAACTTTTAACTATAGAAAGCTGGTGAACTGACAGGTAACATCCAACATGGGTCTTTCTCATGAGTTCTTTATTGATTTCGTGAGATGTTTCCTTCCCCATACTAGCAAAACTACTCATTTATTGTGTATATCTCATTCAAAGATCTATGACAGTGATAACTTTCCTAAAACGGCATCCACACATAAACAAGTTTAAAAATAAAATATAGAGAACTTGATGGGTATGGTTTTTGTTTGCAAAACATCTCTGTTTTCATTTCCTCCTCAAGCATGCAATTCAGGCTTAAGCCACTTATATGAATAGCCCACATTCAAATAACTGAAATGTCTCACACCTAACCATGCCAGCTTCAGCTTCTTCAGAACCTGGGAACTTCCAATCTCTTAACCTTGCTCAACACTTGGGTAGAGCTGTGAGAATATAGGTTTCCAAAGTAATCTGAATGGTAGACTTATGAATAGATTCATAAAAAGCAAAGGTGGGCAATGCTGGTCTACAAGATTAAAAAAGCAACTCCCAAATTCACAGTTGGGCTAATCAAAATTATACAAAATTGTGAAAAGTTTTCAAGTTCTCCAGAATTCTTCATCAGGCAAGATGTTATGTAAAGCAGGAAAGGGGGCAAATAAAGGATGGATGGGCAGGCAGGCAGGCAGGCAGATGTGTTAAAATTAGATCAGCTTGTAGACTTAGTTCCAAGATTGAGTTCTTAGACTAGATAACACACCCCATAGCACTGCATATATCAAATCTTTTTTATAATCAGCCATTTGTTCCTCCTGCTCACTCTTCTCAAACCTCTGCTATTGTTTAAAACCACAATTTTTCTCTGTGTCCCTCCATTCCTGCTTTACTGAAACATCTGCTTTTTAAAACCACCACTTTTCCTCTTTCAATGTCTCTCCCATCTCATCCCCATGCCATGGCCATTGGTATTGGTATTGTGCAACCTGCCTTCACTTTGGCTCCTCTACTCCAAGCTGATTTCATGCAAATCCAGGATTGTGATGCAGCACTACAAATCCTCTACTGAAGGCTGTGCAATGACAGCTTTACATTTTTATGTATGTAGGAAGAAATGCCTCCTTGTAAAAAAATAAAAATAAATTGTGAATGTGTGCCCCAAATCTTTTCAAATTGAAAGTAGTGCTTTTGTATGTCAGAAATATTTCCCATCATTCCTCAGTTGTGATAATTATTTTTTGCTAACAGTGTTATCCTTATTTTCTTCTGTTTCTGTACTCTTCCCCCCTTCCAATTATTGTGTTTTCTTCCTGGATTAATCACATTCCCAGCTAATTGGGATTATATAGCAAATGAGATAATATCCACATTTTATATAACCAATCAGGTGTGATTCTGCACTGATGTTCGTAAGAACAAACAAAGCCAATTAAAATGAGTACAATGCTTATTGAATAGGCAAAACACTTTAGATCCCTTTCACAACAGCCACTAAAAATTGCAGATGCAAGTTTCTTTTAATGTTGTCAAAACGTTTTTTTAAAAAAGCACTCCATTTTGAGCTTTCTTTTATGACTCTAAAGATAGTTGCAATTTTTCAAGCTGTAAGTGTTTGATAAATTTCCTTATGGAAGTATGATAGAAGTATGAAAAATTGCAGTAAGTAAAAGAATTGGACCGCATAGGTTGAGGACCAAATAATAATCCCATCTGAGGACACAGGTTTCTTAATCAGAGGAAAGGGCAAGTCAAGAAAAAGAAGTATTGCTTTGAAATTAATTAGCTCTGGCAGAGCAGTTAAGCAAGAATTAGCTAGTTAAAAAGTTAAACAATTTGCTAACTTTTAACTTTGACTACTTGAAACTTTCAGCTGCCAACTTTTAATTTTTGTCAATTTAAAAAAGGTTAACTGACTTATTAAAATATAAATTAAAGGAAAAGTAATAAAGAAACTGATTTCCCCAAAGTTTTCCTTTGGGGGTAAAAAAGGGTTATGAAATATGTCTGCATTGGAAGCCACTGTCTAGGACCCTATATAGAATTACAATATTTCTTCATTGAAGCTCTAGAACTTCTTATTTGAAAGAAAGATTATGTCTTCCTCTCATGTAGGCAGTGTGTGTGTGTGTGTGTGTGTGTGTGTGTGTGTGTAAGCTCCGGTGCTGAGATCACATTACTTGTCAACAAGGCAGTCACTTGGCTGCAAGAAAGGAAGCAAGCAAGCACAAATAATCAAATAGGTTGGGCCCCAATAAGAGTGAGAGCCATTTTTGCTGCTAATTTTACAGAATATATAAGTAAATGAGCTATCCTTCTATAATTTACAAATTTACAAGCCTATCTGAAATTTATGCCACTGAGGCTTTGTGATAAAAATTCAGAATTCTAGACGTTTTTAGATGACTTCTTAACATTTTCATGAAATTCAGAACCAGCAGCCTAGGGTCCATGAAGCTGAAGTTTATTTTTTATCTTTGAGAAATCTAACTGAAATGTCACTAAGATTTTTTTAAAAACACCACAAAAAACCACAGCCCTATGCATCCATTACAATACAGATATTAGCTCATCTCCCCATATGGGGTGACTGTTCAATAGTGGGGGCATAATTCTGCAAGACAGGTATAAAATTGTCAGATGTAAGTTTTGAAACGGAGCTTTTGCTGAAGTTCAAATAGCATGTATAAACCGTTTCTGACATGCAACTGAACATACCTTTCATCACCCAAATTTTTTTTTTTTTATTTCAGTCTAAATTTTATTTTAGACTTTTATTGCTTCTAATACAGACATATTTCATAACCCTTTTTTACCTTTAGAACAATAAAGATTGCAACAACAGGGGTTTTTGTAGGAAACAGCTTTCATTTGTCACCTTTCTGGCTATTCTGAAGTTCTGCTATTATAAAGTACTTCACCTGAGGAAGGAACTAAAACAGGTACTGGTAAATTGTTATTCTGAAAGCTGCATAAAGAAGAATGAGTTCAAAGTAAATTAGTATGTTGCAGTGAGGTTGTGAAAAAAAATCCACTTATAGCATTATTTTTCCATTTTCAAATGCAAATAGGTGATACACCTATTTCATGCTATCTCAGAAATCAACTTAAAGAGTTACTTTGTTTTTAACTTACCCTTTAACTAGTTGAAAGTGAAAATATTTAACTTAAGCAACTTCTGAAGGCTACTAAATTGTAATGTTAACTAGTTAACATTTTCACTAAACTTTCCCATGACTAGCAACTATATAATGAAACCAATAAAACGTTAGTGTCCCTTGCGCAAGTGTCTATACCATGGGTAGGCAATCTAAAGCCCGGGGGCCAGATCCGGCCCAATCGCCTTCTAAATCCAACCCTCAGACAGTCCGGGAAGCAGTGTGTTTTTACATGAGTATATTGTGTCCTTTTATTTAAAATGCACCTCTGCGTTATTTGTGGGGCCTGCCTGGTGTTTTTACATGAGTAGAATGTGTGCTTTTATTTAAAATGCATCTCTGGGTTATTTGTGGGTCATAGGAATTCGTTCATTCCCTCCCCCCCCCCCAAAAAAAAATAGTTCGGCCTCTCACAAGGTCTGAGGGACAGTGGACCGGCCCCCTGCTGAAAAATTTTGCTGACCCCTGGTGTATACATTTATTTTTATTTATTCTGCTAAGATCCTGTCCTTCTTCCATGAATGATCTCAAGATGTCATAAATTGGGTTCCCAGGTAGTCTTCCACCCAGGCACTTCTTGGAGCCAGATTTGCTGCAGCATGTCAATGTGCATAAATTAGGGAATGCTACTCTAATCAGATCCATGCCTAAATGGTTAATAATGTTTGAAACTGCATAGTAGGCTTATGACAATGGTGAAACAGTTTATTCATGGTGAAATACTTTATACCATTCCATACAAAATGTGTAACTCTTTAAGATGTCACATGGGTCTTTGTTCTTTTTATTCATGAGGGAGCTCTATTCCCTGGCTAAATGAGTGAAGTGATTGATATGTGGCTTAAAACACACAATCACAGCTATTTTCCTCTTTTATCTCTCTACTCATGACAGCCTTTTGCTTAGTTTATAAGATCTTGCTTAGTTTATAAGATCTGACAAGATCACAACCCATGGCACTATGGCTGCAGGCTACTACCGCATTTTATTTTATTGTTCTATTATTCATTTGTAACCCTGAAGAGACAAGGAGCCACTGTATAACAAAGCAAAACACTGTCTAGGTCACCATGCAAGGTATGAATATAATACTGTATTGAAGTTAAGTATAAAATCGTGCAATTTGAAAATTGGGTGTTTTCTTGTTTACTTGTATAGAATTATAAAAATTACATTAGTCAAAATTCAAACCAATTCCAAAGGTATACTGTTATTCCCTGTTTTACATAAAGCCAGGACTCATGGCAGCAAGGATCCCTTCGCCTTATTTAGGGATCAGTATAGGTGTTAATTGCTTTGGATTCAATGCGCTGGAAGATCAAGAGTGTACTGAGTTGCACTTGACCTACTTTGAGAAAGTGGAGGCTGGTCCATTACTAGAACCTGGGGTATGGCCCCACCAACTTCACCCTGCCCTCAGCCAGCCTCCATCAGCCAGCCTCTTTTTTATACCCAGTCCAGAGGGTAACCCTGGTTGTCAGCTTCCTCCCCTCCGAGTCTCAGGGTTGTCGTGGTTGGACTCAAGATAAAGACAAAACTAGGATTAGTTTATTCTACTTGTCCTTGGCTCAGATACCACCTACTTTTGGCTTCCTGGCTTCCTCCCCACCAGTCCTAATGAGCACAACCCACCACTGTTGTGAAATAAGGATATTAATGCTAGTATAAATACTCGAAATATATTCCACTGTTTCATGAAATAATTAATTTTCCAGCACCTTGTTGTAAATTGCATATATTAATATGCCTGCCAATGGTCAGGTGACAGGACATTTTCAAACCTGTAGTAAATAGCAGTAATCCAAATCAAGTTGACCTAGATTGTACCAATTTTTAAGGACTCTAGTGGACCTGGTTTGGCTTGCCTTTTGTCAGATGTCAATGTATTTGAGATGAACTGAAGCCAGTGACACTCCGTATTGGCTCCATGACATCTACATTAGAGCACAGCTTTCATCATCTTGACCAGGGCTGCAGCCATGACACTGTCCTAATACTAACATCAGGTGAATTAGTAAACATATGTCTGAACTGTGTTACTTCATAATGGAGATAGGGGCTTGCATGGTGGAATTCTTTTCCAATGCAAAGCAGTAAAACATAAACACACGTATACTTGGAAAGTGCATAGAGTACAATTAAAATACACCCATTAACTGTTTAGATAATGAATGTGTGTCTGCTTTTTTAAAAAATTCCCATAATACTAAATGTTCACCTGCTTTATTCTATAGTGCACCACTATATTCCAACCAACTTCAATATGTGCATCTGATAGAAGTCAGGCTTTGCCAATGAGAGTTCCTGACACAGTATATTGGTCTGTAAGGTAGCATAGCAATTTATAGATGGGGCAGGCAAGCTGCAGTTCTAATCACATTTCTCAACTTAGAAAACAATTAATGGAAATTAATGAAGAAATTTGCAGTATATGTGAGCTGTGCATTTCACTTGACTGATATCCCATGCCTCCTTTTTCCTGGGATGTGATGCAATATAGTCTAGCAAAATGGGACGCTGAATGCAATGCACTACCCAAGAATTTGCAGTGGTCAAATGGTGGTGGGGTGTGGAGAAGGGAGGTTGGAGGAAGTCTAGGGCAAGGAAAAGTGGTTAGTGTGGAGAGGAAGGCAGAAATGAAGATGCCTGGTGGGAACAACAATTCAAGAATGAGGTAAATATTTTGGAAAACGTTGCCATAAGTGATTCAAAGGATCTCTGGCCACATCTCTTCTAAACTTTTCTCAACTTCAGCATACGTTATTTGCTAGCACTGAACTCCGCTTTCACAATAATTAGATATCATCTTGAATGACATGGAGTCCAAAGTTCTGATAAAAGTTGTCACCCAGAGCGTAGTAAGACAATGCTTCATGGGCATAACAGTGGGACACGTCTTGGTACCTTTGAACAACATAACATATCCACTTCCACAGGGCCTCTGCTCAAAGGTGAATTCTGGGCACTGTGGACATAGCTATTTAATATTTTGCCAGGAATAGGAAATGACACTTCAAACAGCACCCCTGCAGTTGTTGACCAGCAGCGTTCCTCCCACATGGTCCTCATCACTTATGCACATATCAACCAGATCAAAGACTACAAAGGGTTGGTTTTGATGCTACCTTTTTTCCTCCAAAGGAGAATGTGCATTTTACATCCGTATGATTTTTAAAGGAAACATCTAAAAAACAGGCATTAGATATACCTCACCTCTCTAGTTCACAAATATTTTATTTAAAATCCACATTTTATTTAAAAGTTCTTTCATGTGTGTTCTGTGGGGGAAAAGTTTGATGTCAAGCTCATCACAGACTACAAAAGAAACACAGCAGAAATTAGGAATTACTGTAATTTGCTCAAAGATTTAAATCTAAGCAGATGCAGTCTTAAATGGTGGCCCTTAAAATGGAGAATGGAATAAAGGCTTCAGAATAAATAAAGAAGAACCCTGCTGTATTATTATATTATTATTATTATTAATAATAATAAATTTATTATTTATACCCTGCCCATCTGGGTTTCCCCAGCCACTCAAATTAGATCCATCAAATTACATCCATCCTACTTCCCATGTACCTCAAGGAAGTCAATAAGAAGGAACCCCATAGTGGCACATTGCTTCTGAACATGGAAGATATATTATGACTAATAGCCATTGATAGGCCTATCCTCAATGGATTTGTTCAACCCTTATTAATAGCCATCATCCCAGTTGCTGGCTGTTGCCATATCTTGTTCGTAATTCCTTAAATTGTGTGTTGTATGAAGCAGTCTTTCCTGACTGCACTGGTGTTCAGTGCAACATACGGTACTTAACAAAGAACATGAGGCCAGAGGAAACAACAGAGGAAGTGGAGGCAAGTGTAAGCAAGAATAGAACTGGCATTACTTCAGGCATACATAAACCTAATGCAAGGCTTAGTTACTGTAGAGCTGGGATAGCCAATATGGTAATCTCCAGATGTTATGTCCTACGATTCATGTAACCAAAGGTTTCACAGAAAAAGTGAGGTATTCTGGGAGTGAGTTGCAACCATAAAGGGATAGAAAGAGTGGCGCGATTTGAAGACGCAGGAAACCTTCAGAATGGCTCAGAGTGGTAGACATGGAGAAACCAAAAAAAAATCAAAGGCTGCCTTTCCCCCCTCAGAATGTAAGACCAAAGGGTTTGTGAGAGTATAGATGTTAATGGTAGGATTTCATGTCATCAGAGCAATGAGGTGAAATTTTGGCAGCAGAGGTTAGAGATAATGGGACAGTGACAGGGTGGGGACAGGAGCCCAGAAGAGATTGGTATTGTCAGAGGACCCAGGGAAGGCTGAGTCCCAAGTTTTGTTTTGTTTTTGCACTGGACTTTCCCCTCACTTTTAAAAACATTCTTTTTGTACTGCTTTCAATGCAGATGGGATCATGGTAAAACAGTGCAGGTGAATCCATATTAGCACTATTAAATCTGCATATACTGTTGTGCAGATTTGTGCGATGAGTCTGCACCCTGAACCCTTTCAGTACCCAGCAATGTTTCGGGAGGAGAAGCTTGTAGTAGTAAAGATGAGAGATGACCAGGCATGGTCCAGAATTTTCAGTGAGTTATCAGAGAGAAAGACCTGCATTTTTTTTCAGTATTATTCAGTACCTTTTTAAGATTCTCTTTCTGCTTTGAGTAGTGACTATAAATACAAAGCAGAATTTGAAGCAGCACAACCTGGCAGTGGACTGAATATGGGAAACAAAGGGAGAAGAGAGGCATAAAAGATAAAGCCAAGGTTATTTTCACACCTGCAAGCAACATTTTACAGTAAGCAATAATTGAATATTTAACTTTCTACTACCTAACTCATTGGATCTTCAAAAAGGTGGTGCATTGGCTTATATTGCTGCTGATAGTGGGGTTTGTGTTTTGTTTTGTGTGTTTTTTTTGCAGCCAAGGGAGACTAATATCAAAGAGCTGAGTCTGTAATATGACAAATTACTATTTTTAAGTCAGGACCTAAGACAAAGTGACCAACCTGGATACTGACAACTGGAATATTACTGATAAGCAACGCACGCATTTTGAAGACCTGTGTTATTGATGGTTTCTAAGACTGTAATTGGAACATAAACATTCACATACTTTGTGGCAATAAATCAATTGGTAAACTGTAAATGTGACACTCATTTTTCAGGAGTGCATAATATTTCCCACCCATTGTCAACACATTGTAATTGTCGTCACATATGGGGTGGATGGTTGTTGATAGGAAAAGCTACTGTACCATAAAAAAAGAAAATCACAAACTGTAATTTTATGATAAAAATTCAATTAAAAGTTATTTTCATGCCAGCAAGCAACATTTTACAATAAGCAATAAATGAATATTTGAAATTTCATTACTGATTCTCTCTCTTCTTATGAGCAGTGACTATAAATATAAAACAGAGTTTGAATTTATTCTATGCTGTCATGGATCCTAATAGTAACAACCTTCTAGAGTCCAACCCTGTAAATCAGGCATAGGCAAACTCTGGCCCTCCAGATGTTTGGGACTACAATTCCCATCATCCCTAGCTAACAGGACCAGTGGTCAGGGATGATGGGAATTGTAGTCCCAAACATCTGGAGGGCCGGAGTTTGCCTATGCCTACTGTAAATGCACAAGAATAGGAGAGATGCAGAAAAGGGGGGGGCAGGGATATTAGCAGGATTATGACACAGCAGAAATCACATGGAGGTACCAATTGTATGACCCACTACTACCATGTGGAGGTGCATATGTGATATATACTGACTGGCAGCCAATCTCTAAAGTTTCAGGTAAGGTTCTCTCTAATTGATTATAGTGGCAATTGTTTTTAGAGCACCTGTAAAATTAGCTACTGAACATGTAGTAAATAAAAGATGTGGGATCATCCCTCAAACTCAGATTTAGGCCAGTCTAATATTAATCTAGTTCATCTTTAATCTAGTTCAGCTTGTTTTGAGATCATTCTGATTGATTTGCTCATAAACACAGTTTTTGTTGTACTTAGATTTAAGCCAGCTAGATCAGAGACAGCCCATATAGCATCCTCTAGATGCTGGGCTATAATGCCCATCAATCAAAGCCAACGTCATCACTGGAAAGGAATAATGGAAAACATAGTCCAGCAATACATGGAAGGCACCTTGTTGGCTACCCATGACCTAGATAGTCGAAAGATGTGTTGGAACGGCCACAATGCTAAAACACAAACTTGGACTGTATAGTTGATTTGGTGGTCTAAAACAGGTATGAGGTCACTCTGCTGTAACCTGCTATAGCCTCAGAAATAAAGTATGGGGGGAAATGTCTAAAAGTGAGAAAATATGAAAAAGTGGTTTTGAGTTTTATTTTGTATCAAAGATATAAATTAAATTGATTCTCAAGCAGAAAGTCATTGCAGTATCCAACAGCTTCTCAGGATAATAAGAAGTCATAGGCTCGGACCACATCTTTGTACCATGACCTCTCCCAGGAATTGTGTTTTATTTCATACAGCTCATATATAGCTTGCTAGTGAATTCAGTTTGTGTGAATATCAAGAGATTGGGAGTAGGAAGGATTCAGCAGATAAAAGGGAGTTCAGTCTAGCTATTTAATCTGTGAAATTTGTCTTATTTTTATCTATCTCATCACCATGGTATTTGAACACTTCAGCAGCTACCTAGTGATTTACACAAAGACCCGAGATTTCTGATCTCTCCCTCTTTCTGAAGACAAGTAATTTTCATGTGCTTTATAGAGTGCTTCTCAAGAATATTGGAAGCTCCCAGAATTTGAGCCTCCATAAATGATAATAAAAACCCTCCTGAAATGTGGCTGAAGCCTGAATGTCCTTGAATTCGTTGAATGAAATGAGACGTTAACGCACATTGAAAATGTACCCTGTTCCTTAGTCTGGCTTCTCTGTGGGAAGTGGGGTTGAAGACTGTGTACCAGAGTTTTCAAGACATTGGAGGATGCCGGAATAGCACTGAGGTTGGATTGTGGGGTGCAATTCTAAACACATTTGTCTGCCTACTGAATTCAGTAAGATTTAATTCCAAGCAGACATTTATTAGATTGCATTGTTAAAGGCAATGGTATATAAGTGAAGGAATTTTGAAACTGTTGTAGGCAAACAACAAATGTTTTATTTTGTTTTAACACAAAACTTCATCCTTTGTCCTGCAGTTTCCCTCTCTGCCCTGGCTAAACCTCTTCAGTCCTTGTTACTTCCAGCCCAGCTCTTGAAGGAGTCTTACTCTCACAGTGGTCATGTCCAATGCAACTATTTGGAATTCCAACTGAAAACCAAAAATCGTTTTCTAATTACTACCTATGTTATTTCCAGCCACAGTTGCAAAGCCCAACAAAGACAATTTATATGACTTGTCTCACCTTGCCATTTTCCCTGCAGAGACTGGGAATGAGGAACCCTCCAGATGAACTACAATTGGACTAAAATTGCCATGATTCCTGACAGTCATCTCTGATGGCTGGGGCTGATGGGACTTAGTTCGACAACATCTACAGGCATTCTGGGTCCCTCATTCAAGTGTCTTCTTATTACATTGTCTTCTTTCCATATCTCCCCAGCACCTAGGCTTCATTGCCCTCTTTCTCTCCATGGACCTTCATGGTAGGTCTGGTCTATAAGTGTAGGAGAATGAGGTAGTAGAATGAACATTACCACCTCAGACTGGAGGTTTGGGCGGGGAGGTGGACATGGGGAAACACATTTATTAAAGGAAGCAAGCTGGGTAGATTAGCCTTATGCACTGGGTTTTGTAAACTATTCTCCCCGATGTTCTCATTTTATTACAGTTCTTAAAAGCAGGGGTTTGTTTTGTTTTTTATAAGACAGAATTCAGAAATACCCCACACCTGCAGAGTAGTCTACTGTACAACCTCATTGCTCTGCCAAGGTAACCAGGGCAGATTTGTCAAAGAGAGATGTCAAAGAATGAAAGAAAAAGATGACAAACAAGACAGAATTCCTCATCCTGAGTCCCTGGCCCATACCCCTCAGTTAGAGAATGGAATTGTATCTAGCCTACAGCCTGTCCCAGGACCTCTTTTCTAGCCTCCTCAGGTAGAATAGAAGACACTCACCCATCACTAGTATGGAGTATGATTCAAACACCATCTTGTCCTTTTTCTCAGGGAGAAAAATGTATTGTGTCAGCCCTAGCCAAATCATGCAGCAGGAAGTATTCACATGCTTATTGAATTGTGGCATCTACCTCTGAATAAACAAACTTAAAACACATAAGAGTTATTTGTCAAGAGAAACATTTGCTTCCTTTGGCTTCTCTGTTCATAAATGTGGAATGGGAAAATTCTTTCTAAGCTGTTTTGGTTCGTTAAGCATGATGGAATTAATTTTCGGATTTTTCATCCCTGAAATGCTTTCCAGTAATGTCAAAATATCTGTTTATCATGAGTTGTACATCATTAGGTTAAACAATTACTCTTTCTCTGCAACCATCATTAACTAAGAATTCAGTTGAGCATTAAAACTTCCTTTTTGTTCTGTTTTCAGCTGCTTTGACTCAAAGACTTGCTTTGTTAAAGTTGTTTTAAACTGTTTTTTTAAAGATTCAGGTAGGTAGCCATGTTGGTCTGACGCAGTCGATATATATATGTGTATATATATACGAAAGCAAATATATATATATATATATATATCTCCAGTAGCACCTTAGAGACCAAATAAGTTTGTTCTTTGTATAAGCTTTTGTGTGCATGCACACTTCTTCAGTTATTTTGTTATTTTTTAATGTTTTTTAAGATTGTGCTTTAATGTTGTAACCTGCCTGGGTCCTTAGGTAGAGGGCAGATAATTGATGCTGATAAAGTTCACATTTACTACACTCATTGTTTGAATATTCATTAAAATTAACACATCACATTTGCAAACGACAACATTATTTCAACATGCTGGAAAATTAGAGTAGTTGTGAAAATGACAGGTAAGAGGTGGAAACAGGAAAACTGCAGGCTAGCCCTACCACTGGGCAGATTGTGATGGTCATGTAAGCTGCCCTGTGCTCCCTAAATGAGTGTGCTGCCTTCAGGCATGGTGAAGGATGCTGTCACTTTCTATAAAAATATAAGAAGAATTTTGCTGAATCAGATGGAAGACCCATTTAGTCCAGCATCCTGTGGTCCGGCTGAAGGAAGTGCAACTGTTGAAGTAAGATTCAGCTGCCATTTTGGTCAGCTTCTGCATTTAAATGTGGGGACACCACTTTGTCCTTCATCTCAGGCAGCAAAATGTATTGCTCTTGTTCTGAAAGCACAGTTGATTTAAGCTTTGTGTAATTTTTTTTTAAAAAAAGAAAAAGTAAGCTTCAAACATGGGTAGATGACAGCTGCACACTTTACCAGGACTTCCCTTCGTGAGGGAAACATCTGAGCATCCATGTGGATATTACTTTCCTATATCTTTAGGGACAGACCAGATATGTCTAATTCCCCCCCCCCCTTTATTTAATACTTACCACAGGGTGGAAGAGACTCTTGATAGTCCCATGGACTGCAAGAAGATCAAACCTATCCATTCTTAAGGAAATCAGCCTTGAGGGCTCACTGGAAGGACAGATCGTGAAGCTGAGGCTCCAATACTTTGGCCACCTCATGAGAAGAGAAGACTCCCTGGAAAAGACCCTGATGTTGAGAAAGATGGAGGGCACAAGCGGAAGGGGACGACAGAGGATGAGATGGTTGGATGGTGTTCTCGAAGCTACCAGCATGAGTTTGACCAAACTGCAGAAGGCAGTGGAAGACAGAAGTGCCCGGCGTGCTCTGGTCCATGGGGTCACGAAGAGTCGGACACGACTAAACGACTAAACAATAACACAGGGTGGAAATCAAAAAGGTCTTCTCAGTTTGGACTGGGGAAGAAGGGAACCCAGAGAAATGATGCTTGGCTGCTTTGGGAGCCATTCAACATCAAACAATCCAGCATGTTCAGTCCCAAAACTGGGATGTGCGTCTTCCTGTTTGTGCTAGTCATGTGATCGTGTGAGATCATGGAGCCCAAAAGATGTGCTTTTTTCAGGGTCGTGCTTTCACAGCACCCAAAACCGCATGTTTTGGGGCACCATGCAAGATTGCAGCCCCCTCAAAAGTGCTTTTTTCTGGGGCAAGAGCTCAGTTCGAAATTGGCCGCTGTGATCTCATGTGGGGAAATGGGATGTCCTGGTTTTCCTGGGACACTTACAAGGTATGCAACATGGCTTCTCTCTACACTGCCCAGGAAATATAAGAAACATTTGAAAAACATGGAAGAAATCTGCCCATGCTACTCTAGTTTCTGGCTGGCAACACTGATTCATGAGGGAAATACATCATAAATTCTTCCTGAGTTATACACAAGGCCTTTGATAGTAACCTTGGAGTGCTATGCCAAGAAATCAAGGGTAGCACAGGGTTTGAGAAACATAAACCTAACCACAAATTGAATCAGCCACATACAGTACTTCTTTGAATCCTAATAAATACATATATGTGTGTTCTAAGTACAAAATCTGCTATCAGTGCTGGAAGTTTCTACCAGTAGTGACTACAAAAACATTTGCATTGTAAGGTGACTTTCTCTTCTTACAAAAGAAAATAAGCTACTTTTCTTCTTTGTCTGCTAAACTGAACTCCAACATATTTTTCGCTACGAGATAATTGATCACATAAAATGTCTAAGATAAATTTGCCTAAATTTCTACTGATATTTTAAGATTGCTGACTATTATAATTTCATATTGGAGGAAGAGTTCTGAGACATCATGCTGATACATGCTATAGACGGAAAGAGAAAAAATCAGATTCAAAGAAAAGACTCTGAACTAGCTGCTTCTTTAGAATTTTTGAAATAATTTGCAAAGTAGAATGTGGATTGTAGTCCAAAGGGAATAGAAAAGATTTGTGTTTATTTGATACCCTGAGAGGCTTTGAAAGTCTGAAACATTTTCTTTCGTGTTATTTAAATTTCTTGCATTGCATGTCATACCAAGGCCCTCTGTAGATGTCAGTGTTCACATTGGGGTAGGGGGAAATAATTATTGTGTCCCCTTTAGCACTTCCAATGTCCATCATATTTAAAAGAAGGGCTTAGGAATGTCAGTGTCGATAGGATCAAGAGATATCAGCAAATCTTGTACACAGGGCTTTTTCAGCTGGTACTCACTGGAACTCAGTTCTGGCACCTCTGAGGTGGGCACCATTGTTATTATAAGAGAACAAGGGAGGCATTCATGGTGAATTCTGGTACCTCTTTTTCTAGAAAAATAGCACTGCTCGTGCATATTACTTAATTATTGTTGAACTGCAAATTCAAAAGTGGTCTGTCTTTCTCTCTGTCCTGCTGCTCCAGATTTTATAAGTGACCATTTCCCAGGGCCAAACTAGATTTAATGTTTGGCTTCATGTAGTTTTCTTCTAACAAATACCTGGTGTGAATGGTCACACTGTGCTTTCCATGTTGTGTTGCCTATTCAGCATTTATAATGCCAAATGGCTCTAAACTTGTTAATTTTTATTTTTCTCTAATGAATACTTGACCTCCTTTTGTTTATGTTTCAGCATCCACTGAAATGGGCATATATTAAGAGTTTTAAAAGCTGTTTATTTTAAACCCGGGAAAAGGCAATACAGAGCTAATTCGTTTGTACTCCTTTTTAACTGTGTGTGGTGCAGTACATTAAACAGCCCAGTAAAAACTAAGAGTTCCAGAGAAGACAAAACCTTAGAAACCAAAATTTGTATTTAATGCATTTGAAATAATTAAGGCTGAATTTTGACACAGGCAAATAGAATTGTCAGAAAATAAAATGGGGAAGCTGAATTTTGAAAACAAAACCCAGAGGTATTAAATGCCTTCTTGTGTTTTAAATATCATAATATTTAATGTCTTTTTAACCTTGCTATTTTACATGGGGATGTAAGTACTTCTGATTTACTCTTGAAGAAGAAGAAGAAGAAGAAGAAGAAGAAGAAGAGGAGGAGGAGTTTGGATTTGATATCCCGCCTTTCACTCCCTTTAATAATAATAATAATAATAATAAATTTTATTTATATCCCGCCCTCCCCAGCCGAGCCGGGCTCAGGGCGGCTAACAACAGTCAAATAACAATCAAATAATAACACATTCTAAAAATATTTCATTATAAAAATTAGTTAAAATCAAATTGATGGCAACCGATTAAACAAAATTCTGTGCAGGTTGCCAGAGGAGGGAGTCAGGCTGCGCCCTGACCAAAAGCTTGGCGGAACAACTCTGTCTTGCAGGCCCTGCGGAAAGATGTCAGATCCCGCAGGGCCCTAGTCTCTTGTGACAGAGCAGTCCACCAGGTTGGAGCTGCAGCCGAGAAGGCCCTGGCTCTAGTTGAGGCCAGCCTAACCTCTCTGAGGCCTGGGACCTTGAGGGTGTTATTATTTGTAGACCGTAGGTTTCTCTGTGGGGCATACCAGGAGAGGCGGTCCCGTAGGTACGAGGGTCCTAGGCCGTATAGGGCTTTAAAGGTTAAAACCAGCACCTTAAACCTGATCCTGTACTCCACCGGGAGCCAGTGCAGCTGGTATAGCACCGGATGAATGTGATCCCGCAGTGAAGACCCCGTAAGGAGTCTCGCTGCGGCATTCTGCACCCGCTGGAGTTTCTGGGTCAGTCTCAAGGGCAGCCCCACGTAAAGCGAGTTACAATAATCCAGTCTGGAGGTGACCGTCGCATGGATCACAGTGGCTAGGTCAGGGCGAGAGAGATAAGGGGCCAACTGCTTAGCTTGGCGGAGATGGAAAAATGCCGCCTTTGTTATAGCTGTAATCTGCGCCTCCATAGAAAGGGAGGTATCGAAGATTACACCCAAACTCTTAACGGACGGTGCTGGCACTAATTGCACCCCCGCAAGAGATGGGAGTTGCCCCCTCGATCCCTTATCGTCCCGCCCCAGCCAGAGGACCTCTGTCTTTGAAGGATTTAACTTCAACCGGCTCCCACGAAACCATCCAGCCACAGCTTCCAGACATCTGGTCAGTGTGTCTGGGGCCGAGTTAGGATGGCCATCCATCAACAGATAGAGTTGGGTGTCATCAGCATACTGATGGCAACCCAGCCCAAAACTCCGGACAAGCTGGGCGAGGGGGCGCATAAAGATGTTAAAAAGCATCGGGGAGAGAATCGCACCCTGAGGCACTCCACACACCAAGGAGTGACGCGATGACAATTCCCCCCCAAGCGCCACCCTCTGTCCCCGATCAGGAGTCTCAAAGCGGCTAACATTCTCCTTTCCCTTCCTCCCCCACAACAAACACTCTGTGAGGTGAGTGGGGCTGAGAGACTTCAAAGAAGTGTGACTGGCCCAAGGTCACCCAGCAGCTGCATGTGGAGGAGCGGGGAAGCAAACCCGGTTCACCAGATTACGAGACTACCGCTCTTAACCACTACACCACACTGGCTCTCTTGGAATTGTTGTTTTTACAATTATAAAATATGCTTGAGAATAAACTCAGGTTTGTTGTATATGAACTTATTTTCATGTGTCCAGGTCTTGTCAGATTGGCTGGAACTGATTAGAGGAAGTGTGAGAACTGAACAGTCTGAAAAGTGAGGCACTGACTCCTTTGTGTGGTGGGACTCTCTGCTTGTACAGGAAGAAACCTGAGGAATAATAGTTCAAGAGACAAACGTCTGTCATTATATGTGGCACAATCTGAAGGAAGCAGCAGCATGCATCATCATAATCCGATACCTTTTGATCTTAGGGACAGTGGGGACCAATGCTATGGCTAAGATGTGACCCATAATGAGAGCAAACATGTTGTGCATCTGGTCTGCAGCACCCATAATCTATGTGGGATCTTTGATACTATATTCCAGGGGTAGGGAACAGTATCTAAAGTAATACATATGTAATATACACACTGCTATGGCTATCTCCTGCTTGGACTACTGCTATGCGCTCTACGTGGGGCTACCTTTGAAGGTGACCCAGAACTACAACTAATCCAGAATGTGGCAGTTAGACAGGTGACTGGGAGTGGCTGCCAAGACCATATAACACTGGTCCTGAAAGACCTACATTGGCTCCCAGTACGTTTCTGAGCACAATTCAAAGTGTTGGTGTTGACCTTTAAAGCCCTAAACGGCCTCGGTCCAGTATACCTGAAGGAGTGTCTCCACCCCCATCGTTCTGCCCGGACACTCAGGTCCAGCGCCAAGGGCCTTCTGGCGGTTCCCTCACTGCAAGAAGCAAAGCTACAGGGAACCAGGCAAAGGGCCTTTTTGGTAGTGGTGCCCGCCCTGTGGAACGCACTCGCATCAGATGTCAAAGAGATAAACAACTACCTGACATTTAGAAGACATCTGAAGGCAGCCCTGTTTAGGGAAGTTTTTAATGTGTGACATTTTAATGTATTTTTAATTTTTCTTGGAAGCCGCCCAGAGTGGCTCGGGAAACCCAGCCAGATGGACAGGGTACAAATAAATTGTTGTTGTTGTTGTTGTTGTTGTTGTTGTTACCTACAAATACAAATCATGCAGCAAGGCATGTAAACTAAGAACTATAAAGAAACTAAACGACACCAATTGGTTGTCCAATTTCTCAAAACAGACAAGGCCTTCACTGCGGAGGGGCATGGGAGAAATACCTATGTTACATGATGTCATGAACTGACAGGACAATGGTGAGGAGGAAGAGGACCCCAGTGAGGGGTGTAGCTGGGACTGGGACACACCAGGGCAAGCAGGAGATGGGGAAGGAAGTACTCACAGGGTGATGAGGATGACGACAGCTTTCTGGGTCTGCTTCTGGTGCAATGGAACACTGTGACGGAAACCATAGCACACGGAAACACTGTTTACCTTCCCACCACAGTGGTACCTGTTTATCTGCTTGTACTGGCGTGCTTTTGAATTGCTAGGTTTGAATTGCTAGAGAAGCTGGGACAGAGCAATTGCTCTGGTGGGACAGAGCAATTGCTCTGGTGGGACAGAGCAATTGCTAGGTTTGAATTGCTAGAGAAGCTGGGACAGAGCAATGGGAGCTCACCCAGTCACATGAATTTGAACTGCCAATCTTCCACTCGGCAACCCCAAGAGGCTCAGGGGTTTATACCACAGTGCTACATGCATCCCGCACTACAGATATCCAGTGTACCAGGGTGGGACAAGATTGAAGCTGGGCAGAGGCATCAGCACAGCCAATCCAGCACTCCCACTTGTGCATCTGCACGTTCCTGCTCTCTTCCTGCCCCATTCCCATCCAGGTAAGCTGAAATGACACCAGTCTTTCTTTTTATATGCTCTCCAGCTCAGACATTGATGGAAGGTGAGTGTGATGTCCAAAGAGCCCTTCGGAGCCCTTATCCCTTTCCGTATGCTGATACCCCAGGGCATGCTATCGTAACCGATTGTTTTATCTGTTGTGGGCTTATCTTAACAGAAGTACTGAGCCAGGGCTATATTTGTAGTAAGTAAGTAGTTCTGAACTGATTAGCTGGTGCTGCATATTTAGCAGAAAGGGAATGATTTTTCGGAAGCTGACATTGTGTCTGGCAATATCCCCTTCTTAGCAAGTGTTTCTGGGCCCTGCTTTGCTGCTATATGCAAAGAAGTCATGGCAGTGGCTGGCTCAGAATGTGCTGCCGCAACTGAATTTATTGCATATGCTGTGAGAGATCCAGGTTGAGAGTAAAAAGAGCACCTTATAGGGAGGGGAGGTGGGTGAATAAAAAGAGAGGGGTGATTTATATTAAGTGAACATACATTTTGTGCTGATTTCCTAGCCATTTTTGGAATTAATGCAGAAACACATTTAAAAAAACAATTTCAATTTAACAATTGATTTAATCAGTATTTCAGTTAAGAATTATCCTATTAATGTCATCACTGCAGCATTTATAGGCTTGGTAGCATATAGCTATTTGGATGCTATTGCCATAAAACTTCATTGGAAGCTTAGTGTGGAAAGAGATACATTTTGCTTTGGCATTGTTAAAATGTCTCCCCAGTCTTCTATTATTTGTTTGTTTAATCATTTTTGCAACTTATATATACAACATACAGTATTCATCATTATCTCTTATCCTCGGACTTCCCAGTCCATCTCTCCATGGCATTCTAGGTAGTCTTGTCTGCTGCATAATCTATTATTCCACCCATTTGCATCTCAAATATTCCTTTTATTTAATGTTATCTGCTGCTCATATGTTCATTCCTGCTGGTTGGTTAAATTGACTATTATACCCTCTAAGATGCTCTCCCAAACACTTCCACTCATCTCTTATCCGTGACTCATCCTTGTTTCTTAGTTTCACAGTAATAGTTACTAATTATGTGTATTCTATCAATTTATTCTGCCAAATTTCTTTTGTGGGTATTTTTTTCTTTCCATTTTTTCGCATATACCACTCTAGCTGTGGCAGTCACATATAAAAAGAGATTGAGTGCCTTTTGGGGGAGATCATCACTTGTTATCCCTAATAGAAAGGCCTCTGGTCTTATGGGAAATGTGATATTAAGGATCTTGCGTATTTACATGATCACCACGTAGAGATCAGGGTTCCATCTACCTCATGGCACTTCCAGCATAGATTTGACACCTTTCTGTACATTTTTGCCAGTTTGCTGGGTGTCAGGTACCACTAGAACATCATCTTTTGTAAATTTTCCTTAAGGTAAAGGTAAAGGTACCCCTGCCCGTACGGGCCAGTCGTGTCCGACTCTGGGGTTGCGGGCTCATCTCGCTCTAAAGGCCATGAGCCGGCACCGTCCGAAGACGCTTCCGGGTCACGTTGCCAGCGTAACGAAGCTGCAGCTGGCGAGCCAGCACCAGCGCAGCACACGGAAACGCCGTTTACCTTCCCGCTATAAAGCGGTCCCTATTTATCTACTTGCACTTAAGAGTGCTTTCGAACTGCTAGGTGGGCAGGAGCTGGGACCGAACGGCGGGAGCTCACCCCGCCGCGGGGATTCGAACCGCCGACCATACGATCGGCAAGTCCTAGGCACTGAGGTTTTACCCACAGCGCCACCCGCGTCCCCTGTTTCCTTAAGGTAGTAGACAGAGAAGTTCAGTTTCCCCCCATAGTTTTTCCTACGCTGGCATTTCTATATTATAACCAATATCTAGAGCCCACTCCAATAATAGTTTATAAATCTTAGAAATTAGTTTCTCATCCTTTCCTATTACAATTTTTTCAAATTCCAAACTCGTTCCCCCAAATCCCTTTTCTTTATCTCTTTTAAATAACTCATTCCCCTGGAAGTACTGAAACCAATCTATAGTATAATTCCCTTTTTTTTCAGATGGACCCTCCTCTCTTTAAACTCTATAAAATCCTTGTAGGTAGCCCATCTGTGATCCATATTCAACCTTTTCACCGACCCCGCCTCAATTGGTGATAGCCATCTTGGGGTTTTACTCTCTAATAGGTCTTTATGCCTCTGTCAAACAGTGTTTATCCTTCTTCTTATAGTGTGATTTTGAAATCCTTTGTGTACCCTTGCTTTGTTGTGTTGCAAATAGGCATGCCATCCAAAGCATGGGTCAAACCCTTCTAAGTCTAAAATATTGGTATCTCTTAGCTCCATCCATACTTTCATCCAGCAGTCTCTCCAGTCTTCTAAATGCCAAGGATTGTTAAATAACCTCTTTGTGAAGCTGATAAAAGAGAGAATAATTGTAATGTTATTAACTACAGATTCACACATTACTATTTTTAGTTTATTGTGTTGCTCAAATAGAAAATTCAAGTTACCATGGACCCTCTCCCCTTTGTGTGGCTAATTGAAGTACTTATTTCTACATAAATTGTTTTCATAAGTTCAAAAAATACAGTAAGATTTTTTTTTCTCCCAATAAATCTTCTTGACAACACTCATGCAACTATCTCCATTTTTTGCTAGAATATAAAAGCAGTGACACAAGGAAGCATGAATACATTGCACTTCTTCTGATATACCTTATCGAAATGTAAGATAACATACAGATTAGAATGAAAGCCTCAAGCCATATTTCTGAAAGTAAATATATTTGGGGAGTGTGCTTAAGTGCAGTTCAGGATGCTTGTAGCAATGTTTAACTGTTGAATTGCAGAGCAGGCACAGTAATTCTGTCAACCAATAAAAATTCTCCATTTGCCTAAATATATGTATAACTTGCAATTTGAATAGGAGATTGGATTGAGATAGGGGGTGAACTAAATCATGTGTTGCCACAGAAAATAGCTGGAGACACTTCAGAATGCTGAGCAAAGACAACTATAACAAAGCGCTAAATAGATAAGATGGGACTTAAATAAGATGCCCACCCACCCAGACTTCCCTGGCTGGATACGAGGTCATCAATGTATCTGTGTGAAAGAGGGCAAAAGACCATCTGTTTTGGAATTGGGACTGAAAGATACTGGCTTGGCTTGCTCTCTGGGAGAATTCAGTTTGATGGCATTGGACAGCTCTTTAGAGAACTAAGCAGGGGAGCAAGATCTATTGAAATGTGAATGCTTTAAAACATTATCATGCTCATTTTGTATATACATACAGTGGTACCTCGGTTTACGAACTTAATAATAATAATAATAATAATAATAATAATAATAATTTATTATTTATACCCTGCCCATCTGGCTGGGCTTCCCCAGCCACTCTGGGTGGCTTCCAACAAAATATTAAATCCATTCCAGAAGTCCGTTCTTAAACTGAAACCATTCTTAAACCGAGGCACACTTTCCCTAATGAGGCCTCCCGCCGCCGGTGCCCTTCCACTGTTCAGCTTCCATTCTTAGACTGAGGTAAAGTTCTCAAACCGGGACACTACTTCCGGTTTTGCGGAGTACGTAAACCGAATTGTTCATAAACAGGGCTGTTCTTAAACTGAGGTACCACTATATAAAGAAAATATTGTATCAAGGAGGTATCCGCAAGCTGAGAGTGATCCTGAGCTTACATGAGTACATAAAAACCTTATAAAAAAGACCAGGGGGGAGGGGCGGTGGTTGAGCCCACTCAGTGACTATTGAATGCTAAATGTCTTTTGGAAGAGCAGAATTGAAAATGGGGCTGAGGGAGAATGGAATGGAGTAACCCAAAGGACGATATGGCTGGCTGGCTGACTAGAACAGGGAACAAGAGCACACAACACTGTCACATTTTATTGCAAGTTCCACTTGTCCCTGTTATCTATCTCTACCTACATATATCTATATCTCCATATATAGATATATATCTATATTCGTCTGGCGGTCTCAAGACCAGGACTCTTGAGAGAATCCTTATTTGCTCCAAGCTTAGAAACTGTGATGCCTGCTCTAAAGAATGATTCAACGTAAAATTAGAATACGTTAAAAATAATGATACATTTATTTCACACTGTGATTGTCTATGAATTCTGCGACATTTGTATGATTTTTCAGCAATCAAGCTGGTGGGAACTGTTGGTAAATCAGGCCTGTAATCATCTAACATACTCCCTGGGCCTTGAATCTAAAACCATCTGGACACAATGACAGTGTTCTATTTATTACATACAAATGCTTGGATACTACTGGTGCATAAACAGTAATTAAGCACACGAGTCAGCCATGCATGCCAGATTTGCTAGAATTATCCTTTGAGTATCTGAGATTTTCCATGCCAGTGAGCTTATTGAGGCATTGGCTGGTGATTAAACATTAATGATTTATGGTGCAAGCAGGGTTCATTTACTGCTTACTGAAATATGTTTGACAGCTTCTCTGTGATTTCCCAAGAATTAATACCTTCATGGGGTTTTTTTTCTGAGCCATTTTCAAAATTGCTTTCAGCAAAGGCATGACAGAGCAACTTGTATAATAATTGCTTATATGCATAGTTCTAATGATACCGCTAATTGATCAGAGCCATGAATACACACACACACACACACACACTTGCACTAGATGTTGATTCAAATTCAATATGCATTGGCTGGACATCCAGTCGGTTGAATTTATTTCTCCTTGAAACCAACGGGACTGTCATGACTTACTTGTCTGACCTTGTCCCACTGATACCTGTGGGATCTTGGTTGAGACCCTTCTCGCTGAGCGACAACAGGAGAATGAGCCTTTTCAGTAGTGGCCCCTTGTTTAAGGAACTCTGTCTCCAGGAAGATTTGCTGGACATAAAAATTGACTTTATTTTTTAATTTTTTTTACACAAGGTGAAGACATTTCTCCCAGGCATTTGAGTTGTGGAGCTGGAAGTATCTGGGGAGGTTATTCTATGAGAAGATGAATGGGATGGAGGGATTGTTGTTATGGTCTGTCCAGCTCTATTTTGTGTAAAAAAATTTTTTAAATATGCACTATATTCTACAGTTATTTGGTAAGTTGTTTTGACCAACTTGTGTAAAGCAACTGATAATTTAATTGAGAAACCCAGGAATAAGTGTCTCCACACCCCTTCATCTTATTTCTCCTTCGTATAAGACAACATGTGCATATTTGTATCTTTCGAGATAGGCTGGATGAAAACTTTTTATTTTTTGTTAAATTTTATTTGTATAGATAACACCAACAGAAAAGTAACTATGAGAAAATATTTTCCATACATGAGAATAGAAGCAGATTGAAAGGTGGACAACAGTATATAATGGGGAATCATGGGAAAAGGTCAACTTACCGGTACCTGCCACCCTCTGCTCATCTATTATGAACAAGTACAATTTGTGGCTGTAAGTTCTAGGTAATCAAATTTATTCCAATGTCCTCTTCCTCCTTCAGCATCTCTCATCCATCTTTAGATATATGCCTTATCAAGTTCTCTCCAGGGTTGTCTGTTTGCTTGCTGCACCCACATAAGCCCTGCTGTTAGTTTGAGATTGTCCACCCATCATGTACCTGGTAGGTAGTCATCCCCTTGGTCTTTTGAAGTTGTAGGGTATCTACACTAGGACTGCTTTATTCCATCAACCTGGATTGTCTCTCGCCACATGCTCTGCGTATATCCATCTTAACAGGATGTTAGACTACTGTAGATGGGTCACTGGCTTGATCCAGATGGGTTGTTCTTGTGTTTACTCTGGGTAGTGACAGAGGTGGCCCTGCTAGGATAGCTCCATCAGAAGACACTGCCTGTTTTATATTAGATTTATACGTATTAAAAATAGGGAAGATATAGTTAATACAGATGGATGCCATATCATCATGTAAGGGAGCGGTTTTCTATAGATGATTTACACTTAGAACTAATCGTGCAGCATTAAATATTCAAATTGGCCCAGACCTCATCTGGAAAGTTAAAATGTAAGTGGTTTAAACAGATCACGAGCCTGTTTTTTGAAACAGCCAACATCTGATTTATTTGATAAAGAATCTTGCCAAGCTGGCATACAGTTATAATAACTATCCATCATTCAAGCCAGCAGTTAGCTGCATTTTTCTCTTTCCAGTATGGACTTCATTTTATCAGAGTCTCTAACTTCTCTCTTGGAATGAGGGAGGCTAACTTTTTGTTTCCAATACTAATCATTTAAGGAAGTGCTTTAGGACAAGACATAGTGTGAATCAGGAATGTTTGCTCTGTTTGTTCAGTTCAAAATCAAAGCAGAAATGAATCACCATGGTTGGATTCAGGCTGTTAGTGGACTTAAAGAGACAAGTTCACCAGGAGTTGAGTCCTTTGGTTTCAGTGGGGGCTAAGTGCAGCCAATTCAATTCGGATCGAACTCCATGCCAACTCTCCACAAAACCAGAAATGGACTCTTCTCGCAGTATTAACTGGCACACAAGAGCATAAGTGATCCTGGTGAGGTCGGGGAGGGGGGGGGTCTTACCTGTTTGTCATCACTGTCTTCTATGCTCAGTATTTTTAGTCTGTCTCCTTTTGCTTAACAATCTAATGATTTGCTATTGCTTTTAATATAATTTGCTGGATTGCCTGCTTCCATTTCAAAATTAGTATCTGCTGTTCTCAATGATTCATATAAGGGGGAGTGCAGATTCTCCAGAGTTCTTAAAGCAATAAATGCTTGGAGCCAGCAAATGTTGGATTAGCAAAGTGCAAAAAAATAGGTGAGCCCAGTTTTCTGGAACCAGGAAGTCACTTGGCAGAAAGGCCATCAAGGAGGGATTAACCTGAAAAGGACAGGGAGAGAATCCTCCGGCATAACTAAGGCTGTGTGGTGGCCAGTAACTGGCTGGGTAGTTTGGAAGACAATGGCAAGGTCGCCCGGATAACTGGGTGTGATGGGATAGGAAGCTTTTTGGGCTTTTTGGAGGAGGATTAGAATGGGGAGGGGCAAGCGGACAGAATGGGGAGTCCTCTGCAAGTGCTGCTGGAAGGCCATGGGTCAGAACCACCTTGGCAGGCTGAGGGAGGGGCACAGAGATATCACAGTGCTGTCAGGCAAGGAATGTCCAGAGTGAGGATTTAACTCTTTATTGTCAAAAGTAGACAAGTTAGGAAAAGGCATGTCTATCAGTCTTATTTCTTTTAGCTACTGATGAGGGTGTTGTACCTGATGAGCTACTGATGAGGGTGTGCACCTGATGAGGGCGTTGCAGCAACAAAGGTCCTGCCCCTAATCTCAGCTTATGTGTCTTCCCCACCTGAGCTGCGTGCTAGCAGGAGAAGACTGAGTACGTGCAACCTGCTTCTGCTCCTTCTGCTTAAATTCTTGCCTGGACCTGGGGGAGCTGAAAGCCCTTGACTGTACAGCATTATGACCTACCTCCTGCACCTGTTCTTCACTCTCCAATCCTGCAGCGTCTCCGGTCTCTGCCTCTCATTTCCTGGCTATTACAGGCTCCCCCAGATCACTGATCCTTTCTTCTAAGTCAGTCTCAAACCCTACTTCTTCCACTGCCCACTTATCAGCCACCAATCCTCAGTGTCCAGCCAGTCACTGACAGATGGCACCCGGGATGATTCTGTCTGCATTGTTGAGCTGCTGCACAGAGCAAGTTACTCTTGAGATGCCAATTCTGTAAGATCTGGACTCCCTCTGTCTAAACTCAGGTGTAAATATGTGAATAAACAATATTTCTTAAAGCTCTGACTGCGTCTTGATTCTCAAAGAAACACAGAGCCTGGATGAATGCCTGGAAACCTTCCTCTCACCTGGAATCTTGCCACAGCGCTGCAGAGATTGGGAGTGGTAACAATATTTTATGTACCATTCTATTCTCGCCAGTAATGAAGTATCTCATCTCATTCCATTGACTGGAATGTGCTGATAACAGAATGGATTGAACAGTGTACATATGTCAAGCAATGCAGTGATAGATGAGAGTGAACTGATTTTATTATGGAATGGTGTCCTATAGGACTTGTTTACCTGGAGGAACAACAGTGGTTCTACAGCTGATCCTTACTGATGTCAAAGAAACAACACAAGAACTAATGAATTATTATAAGGCAAGGAGAGAAAGGGTGGCTGTTCCTGACCTTTGCTGATTTAATGATTCAAGCCCAGTAGAAAGTTATCTGACCTACCGTACAATTTACATAACTAAAAGCACAAACGCATGCAGGAAAATAATAGACATGGCAGTTAGAAGCAGATGAAATGGGGAAATTCACTAAGCAAAGACCATCAATTATTTTCACTTGGCAAATGAACAGCAATAACAGTAAAATGCATATCAGTACCAACTGTGATGTGAAACGCAAGGCTTTAAAATTTCATTAAATTTAGAACGGTAATGATATACCATATGCAGCAGTGAGCGTTTGCCTTTGCTTCTTCAACCTGAGGCTTGTTTTCTTCTGTTGTACTATATGTTTACTTCAAGCATTTCAGCAAAGTCTTCAACAGTTGGCAAATAAGGTGGCTATTTAAACCGATCCATTTTGTTTGATTCGCTTGTCCCCTGTTGAGTGCAGTTCTCCGATGTTAGCAAGTATTGTTTGCATTTCTAAAATTAGCTGCAGACATTGGGCAAAGCAATTTCGACAAATTGCACTTCCACTGTTGGATATTCCAATATTGCTGTTATGATTTCAAAGGCAGCAGAAAAACCAACAGCATTGGATGAATTCTACATCCTACAGCACAACTGTCCCAAACCCGATGCTCTCCAAATGCTTTGGACTACAATTCCCATCACCTGTGCCAGCTTGGGCTCATGGGAGTTGTACACCTAGAGGTCACCACGTTGGCAAAGGCTGTTCTACCATTTCATGTCCACTGCCCACTCTGCCTGCATACGTCCCATCGTGGGACTCTGCCATCTTTAGGGATGTGAGTTGTCATGAGAGTAAATGACACCATCGTACGCACTTACGTAAAAAAAAAGGTAAAATGAGAACTTTATTTTGTACTCTTATAATGCTAGCTATCTAGAGATACTTTTAACTATTAGAAAAATCAATTTCAGAATAACTTTAGGAGGCTTTCATCTGCCTGTCAGAAACTCAGTTTTAATGAACAAAGTAGAATTCAATAACTTTCCAATCAGGTTTTTGACATTTTTGTGTGAAAGGCAGACACATAAGAGGTACTGTAATTACCGCAACTCCACTGGTGTCCAATTGCTGTCTGAATTCATCCTTTGACCTGAACAGCCATCTATTGGATGCCATAAAACTTTACACTGTGAGATAAAGAGTAAGCTGAGGCCTTGGGGAAAATGAGGAGCTTTATTCCAAGTTATAGCTTTTCAGCATGCCTGCCATTTTTTTTATTGCTATGAGAATGATTAAATATTCATTTCCTTTTCTCTTTTTGTTGGATGTTAATTAAACCTTTGGGTAGTTATGCACTTTGCTGTCCTTTTTTGTATCCCATTCTGTCTTGGAAAAAGTTAATGCAGAGGGAACAAAGTTTTCTTTCTTTCTTTCTTTCTTTCTTTCTTTCTTTCTTTCTTTCTTTCTTTCTTTCTTTCACTTTCTGTGCTGAAAATGAATTTGTGTTGGCCCGTTGCAAGCGGTCTGGTCATGAGTATATTTGCTTTGAATTATTTCCACTGATTTTGGTTTATGGGCTTGGGAGTTGGACCTCCACTGGTGCACCAATACATCGCCTCCCTTCATGCTCCTGATAAGCGGTAGAGACTGTTTCTGGGAAGCTGCTGCTTAGGTTCCGCCCTGCTGAGTGAACCACTCCTGGCTTTATGCAAAAGAATGCCCGCTTCGGCTGAATGATCAGGGAACCCCAGTCCCTGCCGCCTTCCCCTTGTCCAAACTACACAGCTACGTCTGCACCCCTGGAGGCGGCTTCATTTCTGGAAATGACTTGGTTGTTTTTGTTTTAAGTTTCTATATGTAAAAAAATAGAAATATGTGCTAACCCATTTCAAGGACAAACTATCAGCAGCAGTGTTTATGATACAGATCAGATATTGGAGTGTCATTCTTTTCTACCAGCAATGCTTGAGGTTGGATAAACACAATACTAAAATATCAACTATACAATGCTGATATATCTCCATGCCAATGCTGAGTGAATTTGACAATATATGTCTTATAGTGCTTCAAGAAAATGCCTCTTACACTTTGGCAAATCTCCAGAGAGGGATATTTCCAGATGACCATATAACAAGGGCACCTTCCATTGGCCAGAATACAGTGGTAGCTCGGGTTACAAACTTAATTCATTCCGGAGGTCTGTTCTTAACCCGAAACAGTTCTTAACCAGAGGTGCACTTTCACTAATGGGGCCTTCTGCTGCCCCCATACCGCCGGCATGCGATTTCTGTTCTCATCCTGGGACAAAGTTATCAACCCAAGGTACTACTTCTGGGTTAGCGGAGTTGGAAACCCGAAGTGTTTGTAACCCGAAGTGTTTGTAACCCGAGGTACCACTGTAATCTGAAGAACCAGTTTCCATGGTTTTATGTTTAAAGATCAAAACTAGCACATTCACTTTTGTTTAGACATCCATATGAGGGCTCCAAGGCACTACTGTAATGGTTCTACTACTCTAGAGGAGTGGCCATACCTTTTGTAACAGCTGCAGCCTCTGAATTACCACCAGGAATAGTCATATAAGGCTATTCCTCAAGCTGCCCTAGCACCTTCTCCTCAGTGACTGCTCTGATAACTATGAAACCTTCAACTTTGTTTGGATTTCTGCTAGCTCAGCCACATCTATTCCCCCAAGTACAGCCAGATGCTGCATAAGCACCGAGATTAAAAATTTGTGTGATGGAATGCTGAGAATATAAGCACAAAAACATCACACATTAAAACACTATACCGGCATGTTATTGACCCCTCTCCCTGTGGGCCTGTGCTGTTTTTCACCAAGGTTTTAGGAAATGGGCAAAAGTTGTACAGTAGCAGCGCTTTCCTGGTTGCTCACATATTACTTGGCATTTTACCGTTTGAGAATAAAGAAACAGCAACCATTGCCCCTAATCCCACACTCATACAATTGAAATCAAATAGCAGCATAGACCCTCTCAATAATGAATTAAAACACCATTCTGGAACAAACTACACTGTTTCTATTATTTCAGAAAATACAACAACAAAATGGTTTTAAAAAAGGATTCAGTTTTACTAAAACATCCTTTTGATTCAACTGTTATTATTCTTCAATAGGCTTGGCTCATTATATAGAAATGTAATCCTTTTAGAAAAAAAATGTGTCCCCCGCTCTCCCCGCCAATGAGCTAATAACAATGTTCACTTCCTAATGAGCTGGACCCTAACATACATTCTGTATGCATTGAAATCCTTGATAGTGTCATTTTTATCTTGTAAGTATAATCCTGTAAAGGGCTACATCTTAAATGGCAAATTACTTGAGGGTAATTGCAATAGCTTCACATCAGGGGGCTTTTGTTTCCCTATCTTCATTTAATAAGTGCATGTAAAATATGAGACTTTTATATATATAACCCCCCCCCACATACAACAACAATCAATTAATTGCATCTCTGACATGGGAATTATTTGCTGAAAGCCACAGCTTAGAATTCTGTAATGGTATTGATCTGACGACTAAAGATATATTACTTAATGCAAATCACAAGGCTATAGAGCGACTATAATTTACCTTCCTATAACAGCAATTTATGGTATATCTGTCTGGGGAGCTCAGGAAATAAATGAAGTTATCTCACAAGTTAACTAGCACAATGTTTTAGTTCTGACAATCTAATATAAAGACATGATGCATCCTGCAGTCTTATACATGCCTGGACTATGCAACTGCTATGCCAGGCTGAAGCTAGGAGTATGCGGAACAGAGGCCAATGCTTCAGATCTTCATCCCATCTTCATCTGAAAAGGGCTCTAGGAACTAAGCATGCCTTGTTTTGGGTACCGCTGGCCCCAGATCCAGAGTCAGAACACTGGAATCCTGGTCCAACCCTGGCATCTTTCACACACATTTGAAAGCAGAATGGAGATTGATCTTAGTCTGACCAATATTAAGGCTGCAATCCTGTCCGACCCTCCAATTGTTCCTGTTTTCCAGGGACAGTCCTGGATTTACAGAAGCCATCCTGGTTTCTGATTTGATCCCGGAATGTCCTGCTTTTCCTTAGGTTGTCCCTTTTTTCCTTGGAGAAATGCTGGAAGGTATTGAGTTATCCAAGCTCTGAGCCATCTGAAGGCAGCCCAGGTTTTTTTAATGTTTTACTATGTTTTTATATATATTGGAAGCCACCAAAAATGTCAAGTGCAACCCAATCAGATGGGCGGGGTACAATAAAACATTGAATTGTATGTCCCTATTTTCATTGGAGAAACTTTGGAGGTTATGTACTATATAACAGGGATGGAGTACCTTTTTTAGACAGGAGGCCCTATTCCTATCTGGGCAACTCTCTTGGGCCACATGCCAGTTCTCGGCAGGAGCCAGAGACAAAGGTGTATTAAACAATGGATGCAATTTTTAGCATTGCACAGTAGTTCTGTTCCTACGTACACAAACCTCTCTATCCCCCATCCAGGAAACTAGGAAGTATTAACAGAGTTCAGTGATCCATTCCAGCCAGGCAAAAATTCTCAAGGGATTCATGAGATGGGACCACTGCAGAATGTGGTTGTGGAGAAAGTGCCCTAGGGACCAGGTAAAGAGAAATGTCATTTGGCCCCTGGGCCTTAGGTTCCTCATCCTTGCTGTGCACATGAACCTGGAAGTGGTTCCTATTCTTCTTATTAGATATGTATAAAACTGCTCTGTTAAAATGTTCTGTAGATAACTCTAACCCACCCTTCTTCCCAGGGTCAGTGAAAAGATTTGTGCCTTCTTCACGGTTTCCTTTACCAGCTCCCACTGTATGTATGTGGGCAGGGGCGGGTCAAATATAGTCTTGTAGAGCAGAAATCAGTTTCTTCATGTGCAGGAAATCACAGTGGCAATGAACTTTATGGAGCCAAACTACAGTGGTACCTTGGGTTAAGAACTTAATTTGTTCCAGAGGTCCGTTCTTAACCTGAAACGGTTCTTAACCTGAGGCATGCTTTCCCTAATGGGGCCTCCTGCTGCCGCTGCACTTCCTGGTTAGAGGAGTTTGTAACCCAAAGCGTCTCTTAACCTGAAGTGTCTGTAACCCGAGGTACAACTGTATTGTTCCAGGGAGGCACTTTGTTTATGAATTTGCACTGTTTTCCAGCATTCTTGGTTCCCATATGCCAGAATGTGTTTTTGGTTTTGGTGTGGGTGTTCAATGCGCATCCATGGGCATATAAAGAAATATATATTGACTGGGGCTTGTTACAGAGCTAGGGCATTATGCATCTTCATTCTGAACATACTTCAAGGTTGCTGAAATGAGAAGTTCTGAGACTTCCAGCAGTAATGTTAAAGTATTCAAATTCAAAACAATTCTCTAAGAACTTTTGACAGTTCTTGGAGTGTGCAGAATGCAAATTCTGTGGCAATTATACAAATTTTAATTAAAAACTTGGAGACTCTTCATCTGTAAGTATATGGTGTCCTGTGGCATCTTAAGGATAACAGATTTAATGTGGCATAAGCTTTCATGGACTAGAGCCCACTTCATCAGATACATCTGCGCTATCTGATGAAGTGGGCTCCAGTGAATTACCATGGATGCCACAATAGATCTGTATTTCTGTAAAGAACTACAAGACCATTTGTTGTTTTTGCAACAACAGACTATGTGGGGTTCAGTTCTTTGAATGTTCATATTCAGTACTAATAGGCATGCAGCTATTATCTGTTGGAACCTTTTCTGCTATGATGAAGTATTGACTGCAGAAGGTGAGGCACTGACTGCAGAAAGGAACACTATTAGCTTTCAGTTCACCACCCACTAAATTATTCCATGCAACCTGCCATGGAAGAGAGCAGAGCTTCAGACCAGAAGGGCTTTGTTATGTTCTACGTTCCCTCATTTCTATAGCCAAGTCCTGGATGGAGTGCTGTGATAAGGGAGTCCCCTTTGTTTGGTTCAAAAATGATGGCTAAAAGTTGCTATAGGCAAGAGATTTAACAGGCTGTTCATAATGACCGACAAGTTCCATCTGGAAAGCAGGCAAAAGCGTAATAGAGCACAAATATTGGAAGCCTGAAGTAGAGAAATGGAACTGCTTTTAAGAAGTAGACGTGATAAGTGAGGTTTCTGTGGAGATGAAATGTAAGGGACAAACTGTACACACATAATAAACCATGAATATATTTTTCACTCTGTGCTGCAGGAATATCTGAACAATACTTTTACAGTGGCATTTCTTAAGACACTTTTGGGGAGGCCATAAATGGGAAGGAAATGCTGCTCTCTTTTATGGGCATGGCATTTAACAAAATACTTGCCTACCGAGGGCTGCACTTCTTGCATCTGATGAAGTGACCTCTATCCATTAAAACATAGGACATAATTATTTTGTTAGTGCAGAAGTACATAAAACCACACATGGTGTTGGAAAAGTGAACACAGTCATTTTTCTCCCTATCCCATAACAATGGAATCTGGGGTCATCCAATGAAGCTTGGAAGATTTAGGACAGGATCGCTCAGTCGGTAGGGCATGAGACTCTGAATCTCACCTTGGGCAGGGATTTGGACTACATGACCCTCAAGGTCCCTTCCAACTCTAGGATTCTATGATCACAAGAAAGCACTCCCCCCCCCAGCACATACCGTATTTTTTGCGCCATAACACTCACTTTTTTCCTCCTAAAAAGTAAGGGGAAATGTCTGTGCGTGTTATGGAGGGAATGCCTATGGGTGGCATGCCTACGGATTTTCCTCCTCTAAAAACTACGGGCGTGTTATGGTCGGGTGCGTGTTATAGAGCGAAAAATACGGTAGTTAAATTATGGAATTAGCTCCCATATGAATTAGTAACAACCACCAACTTGGATATCTTTAAAAGAGGATTACACAGTTAAACTCCTTCATGGATCACTGCCTTGCTGTGGTGAAGGAGCTTGAACAGCTCAGAGAAACTATGAGCTATGCTGTGCAGGGCCACCCAAGATGGACAGGTCATAGTGGAGAGTTTTGACTAAACGTGATCCACCTGGAGGAGGAACCGGCAAGCCACTCCAATATCCCTGCTAAGGAAACTTCATGGACAAAGACAACAGGCATACAAAAGTTATGATGCTGGTTGGACAGTGTTCTCGAAGCTACCAGCATGAGTTTGACCAAACTGCGGGAGGCAGTGGAAGACAGGAGTGCCTGGCGTGCTCTGGTCCATGGGGTCATGAAGAGTTGGACACAACTAAACGACTAAACAACAACAACATGCAGTTAAAAATTCTACCAAACAAAAACTAAATGAGAATGAAACAAAAGGTTCAAAAATATACCAGCAGTATCTGTAATATAACCACCCTGATACATGTATAATACATCCAATAAATGTTTCACATCTGTGAACATATGCACCTATAATCCTTTAAAGGAACACCTAAAAATGCAAATGGTGCATGTAAGATGACAAGCCCTTGCAATACAGGTTTACTTTTCAGAAATTCAGGATTCCAGTGATGAGCCGGTAGAAACTGTAGTTAAATGCAGGGCAGGTACTTTATAACTTGCAGAGCATTAGAATTAGGTCTGGAAAATGGAGGTTCACAAGTTCTGTTTCTTTCATGGAAAAGAGAGGACAAAAAGCATTTACAGTTCCCCATCCTTTTGAGTTCTTCAACTTTTGAAACAATCACAATAAATTATCAGTTGCTTTAGATCTTTAATTTTTCATAGACACATTGAAGTGCCTTGTTGGCAGAAGTCTCATACTTTATCAGCAAAAGTAAAAAAAAAAATTAAAACGGTTATGAAGCTGTGACTATTAGCTGTGTGCATTGGAGCAGAAAATAAAAAGCTCCAAGAAAGTCTAATTGGTATACTTTCAGTTCAAGGTCATTAAGTGAATCGATATAAAAGTCTGTTTTAAATCTCACTTGTTAACCTGTGTTAACCTTAAAGTGGTTATATTGTTGGAACTTGAAAAGACAAGTGCCATCTAACCACAATGTACATCGGCCAGGAAGAGGCAGTTGATATCCCCAGCCCTCAACCCTAGGGAGAAAACAGTTTGTAGGAAGAATATACCGTAATAATGTCTGTCAAGTTAGTCACTTGAACCAGTCTATAGCAAAGAAAACAGTGTGAAGAGTCTAAAAGGAATGTGTAAGTGGAAGTGGCTAAATCCAACGTGAGTTATGAGTCAGGTTTTACTAACAGCAGAGTCGAGGTGTTGGTGGATCCAAGCAATTTTATCCTCAAAATGCCTTGCAAACCAGTCACAGTGAGCTACCGTTGGTTCTCCCAGCTCCTTTGGGCCTGCCTGTAAAAGGCCCCGTACAACCCAGCAAAGCTCGGCCGGTTGGTGCAGAGCAAACACACTGGCAAGACTGGAGCACCAGATTGGCTCCACGTGTGGATCTGCACCCTGCCAGCCTCCCCACTGCCTTGCCCCTTTCCCTCTTGGCAAACAACAGTGATCTGGTTGCTGGGCAGCTGCCTAGCTAGCGGCTTCAGCCTTTATGTTGTGTTTGCTGCAAATATTATTTTGACTGCATCACCTTTTAAAATAAAGGCATATGTGCTTTGCCTCTACCCAACAAGCCACTGAGCAGAAGAAATCTTCTGGCCATGAAGTAATAACTGTCACAAAAACCTCTAGTAGAGAGGGAGTTCATTATCCCCGAAGAGACAATCTAACCAGCAGCTGGAAGGCGATGAGAAGATCAAAGGGTTGGGGTGCTCATCAATCTAACCTTTGGTTTGCACAGCAGGAATCTCAGTCCATATTTTCAGGTTATATGCAAGGCTTTTTTAACCTGTGGAACAACAACAAAAAAAGTTCTAATCGCAGGCAGTTCACCAATAAAAGCATTTTTCACACGTATAACCTTAAGAAGCACTCAGAAATGAAAGAAAATGCACTCAGCTATGCACACAGAGGTTATTAGCAGCTGCTGTAATACCACGGTACAGAATCTCAGGGAAATATACTGCCCATAAAACCCCAGTATGTTTACACTTAATTCTTTTCAGAACAGGAGCAGAATCCACCACAGAATTCCTGTAAGCAGGTTCCAAAAACTGGGTTCCAAAAATAATTTAATAAAGGGAAACATAACAAAATGCCCAGAGTGCACTTGGGATTAGAAATTAAATCATGGAGGCATCTAAAGAAGAAATGTGTCAGTTATCATATAGATGTTAAGTGTCAGTTACATGTGTCACATAGATTGGGTAATTGTGTGTTCCAGTCACATCAAAGAAGTAAAATTAAAGACATTATTTCTTACTCATTCTAATCTACGTGTCTAAAGACTGCCGGAAGTACAGCATCTGGTCCCATGCCTATAATGCCATATGCAACCTTCTCTTTATGTACATTGCCTACAATATACTGTGAAAGAAAACCTTTCAAGTCATACATTTCACAGTGATTATTTCACTTCCTGGGTGGTTAGGTTTTCTTGGCCCAAAGCCTGGTGCCTTCCAACTGCTGTGTATAATTCTGCTGAAACTGCCAGGAATTATAGAGCCTGGTGTGTCTTATTACAATAAGGCTGGGTTGTTGTTTTTTTAAAAAAAGAAAGACCATCTGTCTCACATTGTTTGCCTTCCTTCGGTGAAGTTTAATCCCATCTCCTGGGTTTTCATCCTGCATCCTGCATCTTGTGCCTGCAAAATCAAGCTCCTCCAAGTCATGCCACTGCCCTATGCAGGGTAGCATCTTGTTGTTTATGTTTACAAACAACCAGCATGGGTGGTTTGGACCCCCTAGTGTGGGGAGAATAGGCACATCAGCTCATTGCTTTCTTGGCCTGCAGTTTGCATTACAGCGGTACCTTGGGTTAAGTACTTAATTCGTTCTGGAGGTCCATTCTTAACCTGAAACTGTTCATAACCTGAGGTACCACTTTAGCTAATGGGGCCTCCCGCTGCTGTTGCACTGCCGCTGCATGATTTCTGTTCTCATCCTGAAGCAAAGTTCTTAACCCGAGGTACTATTTCTGGGTTAGTGAAGTCTGTAACCTGAAGCATCTGTAACCTGAAGCGTATGTAACCTGAGGTACCACTGTATAATGAAAGATCACCACAAAGCAAACTGTAGATCCATGGTTCCCATCGTGGGGCACACGCCCCCACAGGGGGACAATTTGATTTTTAAAGGGGGCAATTTGGAAGCTTGTTTATGGCCTTTTCGGCTTCCTCCACGTGAATAGGAGTTAGCTTTTTGAATAATAAGAATTATATGTCATGGGGGGTGGGATCAGGATTTTGGAGATGCTTAGGTGGGGCATGGCCAAAAAAGGTTGGGAACAACTGCTGCAGATGTTCTAGCTTCCCCAGTTCAGACTGGGTCCACTGCATTGGGAAGAGAGTTCAAGTTCTCCTGCCTCACATATGAGGATCCCAATCCAGATCAGTGTCCATACTGACTACTTGTAAAAAAAAAGGGGGGGGGAATAACCACATTTAAGGGTGGAGTGACATGCCTAATATGGTGTGTGGCGGCCCCCCTCTAATTCATCCCCAGTAGCACACCTGGCTAGGAGGAGTGCTATATCTGAGATCCAGCGCCGAGGGCCTTCTGGCGGTTCCCTCATTGCGAGAAGTGAGGTTACAGGGAACCAGGCAGAGGGCCTTCTCGGTAGTGGCGCCTGCCCTGTGGAACGCCCTCCCATCAGATGTCAAGGCAATAAACAACTATTGTACTTTTAAAAGACAACTGAAGGCAGCCCTCTTTAGGGAAGTTGTTAATGTCTGATGCTGTACTGTTTTTAATATTCAGTTGGAAGCCACCCAGAGTGGCTGGGGAAACCCAGCCAGATGGGCGGGGTATAAATTATTATTATTATTATTATTATTATTATTATTATTATTATTATTATTATATCTATAGGAGTTTGGTTACTACCTTTCTTACTTTCCATTTGCATCTTGGATATGATATCCTAAAAAAGCAAAACCACAATTTCAGCTTGTATCACACCCTCCAAGTGTCCCTGTTTTCCAGGGACTCAAATGAAGTCATCATTCCTGACTGCTACCTCTGCAGGCTGTGGATGATGGCAGTTGTAGTCCAACAACATCTGGGAACCCAAGGTTGAAAATGACTGCAAGCTGCTAGCTTAGTATATCCAGGTAGATTGGGGGGGGGTGGCTAACCCCTGCTTTGAGGGCCTGGTATGGCCCCATAGCAATTTTTTAATGCCCACCCTAAAAGCCACAATTTTTGGCAGCACAGTGCCTTTATGTGGATGCAAATGAGTGGAGAGGAGGCTGTGTGTATATGTTGTGTGTATGCATGTTCACGTGGAGTGGTCGCACTTTTAGGCTAAAAAGTTAGTCACACTGGATGAAGATGCACATTCTTATTACTCTTTGAGTCCTTTATTGCTTCTCACCCCTTACACCAATCTGTAGATGATAATCAAATAATAGCCTTGTTTTAAGACGTCTAAACAGGAACCGCCCCAATCTTCATCAAGTCCCAAAGGAGCTATCATAGTACAAGTAAAACACTGCTGGTATTCATATTGCACAGCAATTAAAGTACAAATTAATTACACAAATACTGCATTCTCACCATAGCAATTTAATTTAGCAATGGTCACTCTGTTTACATGGGTGTTTTCACACCCTCTACTTCCGCAGGGTAGTCTTGGCAACCGGCGAAAGAACAGGGTCAAAGAACTAGAAAACAATCCAACTGACATGTCAATTAAAGATGAAGTCCATTGTACAGATAGTTGGAAGAGGGGAAACCGCAGCTTGCGATGGTTTGAAATTATTTAGTTTCAACATGCATTGTTTTGTCCTTCAGGATTCCTATTTTCAAGGCAGCTAACAATTTATGACAGCAATTAAAATGATCAAACAGCACATTTCAACAAAATAAAACACATATGAGGTATTAAGGCAATATTTGTTAGACCAACCAAAATGTCAGAAAATAGGAAATAAGGATATTTTCCTTATATGGTTTTTGTTTTTTTGTTTTTTGGAATGTTTCATATGGGCCAATGTGGCTAAACTTGCTGTTTATGTAAAAGGGGCATCACAGCAGGAAGAGAGATCCAGTTCAGGAGGAGGAGGAGATCTACACATGCTGCAAAAAAGGTATCAAAGGTGGTGCTGACCCAGTAGTGTTGTATGGAAGTGAGAGCTGGACCATGAAGAAGGCTGATCGCTGAAGAATTGATGCTTTTGAATTATGGTGCTGGAGGAGACTCTTGAGAGTCCCATGGACTGCAAGAAGATCAAACCTATCCATTCTTAAGGAAATCAGCCCTGAGTGCTCACTGGAAGGACAGATCCTGAAGCTGAGGCTCCAATACTTTGGCCACCTCATGAGAAGAGAAGACTCCCTGGAAAAGACCCTGATGTTGGGAAAGATGGAGGGCACAAGGAGAAGGGGACGACAGAGGACGAGATGGTTGGACAGTGTTCTCGAAAATGCCAGCATGAGTTTGACCAAACTGCGGGAGGCAGTGGAAGACAGGAGTGCCTGGTGTGCTCTGGTCCATGGGGTCACAAAGAGTCGGACACAACTAAAAGACTAAACAACAACAAAGCCACCCTGAGCATGGTTTTAACTTTGGAAAGGCAGCATACAAATAAAATAATTGATTGATGGATTGAAGATACCAACACTGTAATATACATTTCTAAGCACAACCATTCCATTGTTAGATTGTCTGGCAATACTATAGCCACTACCTTTGCCAATCCGGTACCCTCCAGTTGTGTTTGACTATAGCTCCCCATCATTCCTGGCCAGCACAGCAATGGAGGAGGACACTCAGTTGGTGAAAGCTGCTATAGTGTGATATATTAATGCAGGTTCACCAGAAATATGTTCAGTTTGAATAGGAAACAGAGGCAAAACTTAATCTCTACTCAAAAAAACCAAAAAACCAGCCAGCATGGTGTAGCATGCAAGAGTTTTCAGTATGTTTTGTTAAACTTTTCATATCCGTATATGAATCACATCAGATTATATCAAATGAAGCTCAAACAGCTGAACCAAGAACTGAAAGATTAATATGCCATTCATTGGGAATTGGAAGAAAATTGTATTACTTCACTTCCTTGCACAGTTGTATAATAGTGCCATTATCTGTGGCTGTCTATCAGTAAATCACAACAGAGGTACAAAACAAGTGACTAAGAACAGCACAGAGCAAGAGGTATGTGCCAAAATTTCCCATTTATTTTTTGAAACTATTTCTGCTTTGCTAGGTACTAGCATTAACATTTTGGATACATACCAAGAATTTAAAAGTTTTCCGGAACCATTATTTTGTAACTTTGTTGTGCATTCCATATACAATTGTTCTCCATTCTGTGCCTATCTGAATCACTGTCATGCAGTGCGGTCAAGATTTTTTGCAAGAAATAAACTTTATTTATCTTTTAAATGTCCCCCATACTGTTCTCTAACCTGTTATTGTTCAGGATAGTTATCCATGATAGCAAATACATGATTCTTACTTCAGGAGCATAAATGCAAAGCATTTATATGCCAGTTCTGGAGGCTCAACCTGTCTGGTGGGGATAGTCAAAACCAGTGTTGTGTTGAAATTGGTTCTCTGTGTTTTCAAAAGTTTTTTCTGCCTGTGGAAGATGCTTCTATTATTCTGTTTCTCACTTCTGAATTTTTTTAAGAATTTTGATGGATGTGTGGCTTTGAACTTACCTTATGACTGCAAGGAAACCGAAAGTGTTGTGTGTACGTGTTTTCCTTTCCATGTCTGTGACATTCTGCAGCCTTCCTGGCTGCCCACTTTTCCTGATCTTCAAAAGCCCAATAGGAGGAATGATTTCATGACATTATCCTCTGGGCTTTCATGAAAGTGCTGGCACTCAGGAAGGCTGCAGGGGATAAATGACTGGAGAGATGATCTGCAGAATGGAAGCACGGAGACTCAGAAACATAACTCGAAGTAAGATAAGAACAACCACCACCACCCTATACTCGACTCATGAAAATAGCATGGAAACTTTGATAATTTTTAAATGCAATTTCTTTCCTCATAAACTGATGGAGAGTGGTAGACAAAGAATGCATGGGATACATTTTCAATCCAACTCTAGTAAAAATATAGGAATGCCCATCCTCTTTGGGTGCCTGTGACTGGTAGGAATACTTATACAAATTTGCTGAGGCAAGGTTTGTTTACCTGCTTATGTTAAACTTTCTTAGATAAAGAAAACTCATTACATTTTCAAAATCATCTAAACAACGTATTCAGCAGCTTGTAATTATCAGTTAAGAGCTACAGTAAACTAGCCCACATTGTATCATATTTGAGTAGCCCTTGTTCCTTACTAGCTTGGGGCTCTGACTTGCTGCCTTCTATCCTTAAATTAAAAGAGACCACTGTGTGAGATAATTTAGAGAGGGTCCCTGAAAGCTCAGATGAAATTAACACATGCTGTCTTAAAAGGATTAGTTTCATGCTCAAATCATAAAATGGATGTGAAAAACACAAACAGCCAACAAAATGTAGATTACATTCTGAATTTAAAACTTGAAATTAGCTCTGCAGGTAGAAGGCTGTTTTGCTAAGTGATCCATTAGCTTCATATGCTGGTTTTCTATTGCTTAACAGAGTGAAGTTTTTAAAGACAGAAATATGGATGGATGAAATGACAGCTTTATTCCTTTAAGAAAATCATTGGAAAGAGCACACCAACTGGGTAAATTGATGTTCCCACCACACCAGGCAGCTGCTATGTCAGGGATGTCCACAGTTAATTCAGAATACAATACCTAATTTCAATTCAAGCTTATTAACTGTTCACTTCAAGCTCCCTTTCTGTCCTCCATTCCAATCCTCCATCTCTCTACTTCATGTTTGGCTCCCACCTTATTTTCAAGTACACGCCATCTTTCACTTTCCTCTTTCATGGGTTCCCATTCATCCTTACACTTTCTGCTGTTGCCTCTGTCCCACCTACTTCCGTTCCTGCATGCCAGTTTCCCCATTCCTGATGTGTCTTATCAAATGTCTTTATCTTCTGTCTTTACGCACTGGATTTCTCAACTAACTAAATAAACTGACACCAGTGCGACTAAAAGGATGTTCAAAAGACGCTCTTCATTTTCAACTAATGTGTGAGCTGGTAGTGGGAACCTGCTAGCCAAACTCCCCTCTGCACCAACATGTGTTCTGTTCACACTCCTAGCTGCCATGGGCTTGGCATTTGTGCACATACCCTTCCTTTAGAATGCTACAGAATTATAGACTTCACTTGGCACCAAAAGATTATAGTGAAGGTGACATATGTGTATAGCAGAGGCAGGGAGTCCCAGGTTTGGGGACCACATATCATCCTCCAATCTGTTTGATGTGTCCCTCAGAATTTTTCCCAAGCCACACCCTTCACTGGCTCGGTTTCACATCTCATCTGTTTTTGCCTGACTGGAATGTGTCCTTGAACTCCAATCATTACTCCTTTTGTCTGGATGAAGGATTGAGGTGTGTGTGTGTGTGTGTGTGTGTGTGTGTGTAGAAACTAGCTCTGGTTCTCAAAGGGCATGGCGTGCCACACTAGTGTGGCAGGAAAGGATGGCAAGTTGTTAGGATTCATTCCCTGTACTGCAGTCATGGGATTGTTTTTCTCACATGACTATGTATGTTTTCATTCTACATTGTGGGAAGTGACAGAGACATGATGTTTGTATTACTGTGTTTCTGTGATGTAGGATTTTTCCTTTGTTCTTTCTCTTTCCTGCTCGATGCTGAAGAGGAAGGAGCTGAGTTAAGATGCTCTGAGTATGTATATGTAAATAAATGTAGTTTAGCCAAAATGCTGCACTACTGAGTCTGTATGCTGAATGCACACACACTGCTGATCCTAAAGTGTGCTCATGCCTCTTGGTATCAATCGCTACGATGTTTGGGCTGGAGAAAGCTTTTGAAGCTCCTGAACGACCGACCAGGAGGGAGAGAATGTGCCAGTCGGGCATGTGTCTCTGCCGGATGCCTACTCATGTGTAACCTGATAAGTGTGGTGGAAGATTCAAAGCAATCAATATTGTATTTTGGGATTGATTCATGTAGCTGCATGTTTTTTATTTTCCGGATGTCCCATGGATCATATGATAAAGTACTTGTGTTCTATGTTATAACTCAAGTGCTGCTGGGAGTTTTTTCTTCTTTGTTTTCCAATACATTTCTTATCAAATAAAATACAATGCAAATTTTTGTTCTGAAATTGGGGCCCAGAAAAAAAAGTTTTAGACCCGCTGAACCAGCCTCATGTATAAAGGCAATATGTTGTTGTTCTTGCTCCTTCCATTTCTCCCTGTGGCCCTATCCACTCCTGGCATGTGGCACCTGGATGTTTGCCCAGAAGGGAATACAGCTCTTGGGCTGAAAAAACATTCCTTACTCCTAGTCCATATTAAGGGAATTCTATAATTTTGGCACCATCACTAAAATAAGAGGGCTCTCTCCAGTAATCACCCACCTAAGGCTCAGAGAAGGGCCTCTGATAAAGATCTTAATTTTCTGGCAGCTTCATGTGGAGAACTATCATCTATCTACTATTCTGTCTATCATCAGGAACTTAGATAGTTTTACTTGTTTGGCTATTTTGCTTTGATTTCTGTTGCTGTGTTGACTAGGCCTCATTGACAGCATCACCTTTCTAGTCCACAAGTTGCTTTGCTGCAGAAAAATGGTCTATGACCTTATTGGGCTTCTGGAACCACATACCCTTGGCAAGCTGATGAACTGCAGGGAAACTCTTGCTGTATTTTATTCCCTAACTGCTGAAATATTTAACAGCATCTTTATAAATATGTACAAACCTACCCAGATATAAAGCACGCATACCTTTTACGAAGTGCTGAAGGACGTTCGCTGGGGGAAAGAAGAGGTCAGTCTAAAAACCAGGTCAAATAAAGTTGTCTATTATTATATATAATTTGGTTTCATCTGTGTAGAGTTCAAAGCTATGCTTGACTGGCACCAAGGCCATTCATATGTTCACCATGGATAATGATCCCATTCTCTATCTCGCCACCATCACCTATTAAAGAAAGACTAGTTTTCACCTTCAAAAAATGCCAGTTTGCTAGTTCAGTTTTAGCAGCCCTGTCTATATACAACACAGTGAGGTGTGTGAGAAAGACTCCTTGCCCCCAGTTGTCCTGAGAATGATGTACCGGGAGCGAAAAGATTTACCGCTCAATGTGTCCTCTGTACCAAGGAATGCTCCTTTCATTCTCACACCTGTGAGTGCTTGCTATAGAAACTTAATAAAGGGCAGAAATGACAGCTCTTGATTTCCACCCAAAGATAACTGTGAAAACTTCTTAACTGAATTAAAGCTCAGTAGTAAAAGCCGCTACCTGGCAAGAAAGTTCTTTAAGACTGCTGGACTCACTAACGGAGGAAGGAGTAAAGAGAGAAGAATTCTTAGAGCAGAGGGGTGTATCTGGTGAGCAAATACTGCCAGTTACCATTAACTAAAAGTTTGGCTTGAGAGTAACTTAACTGTGCTTGTAAAGGGAGCTTATCCCCACTTCAGTTAAATGGGAAAAACTTTCTACTGTTGTCTTTGCCATGCCCCTGTTCACCTACAATGTATTTTTTTATTCTGTACAGTTTTCTTGAAAGAAGGAAATAATCAGGATCTGTACTGGAACCAGTGATATTTATCTTGATCACAAATAGTCTTGAATCAGGATAAACAATTTGGTGGCCAGGATTACAAATGGCATAGTATTAGTTAGACCCTCCCCGACTGGTATTTTATTGTGGGTGCATTCTGCAACATGCTTTGGACATAATAATAGTATATTAATGGAGGCTCTATTCTGCTTAATTAGTTGTTCTGTGATGCTTCCCCAACTCTATGGCTGACAGATCCAATTGGCTGATGGAACCAATTAGTTTCCAGGCATCCCTGGGGGATTTCCTGAGTGATGACTGGCACTTCTGCCCTGGGTGGAACATTTGAATGGCTCACACCATTGACACAATTATTCCTGAGTGCCCTCTCCCATTATGAGCAGCTGGCTTGGCTCCCTGGTATACTCCAGAGCTTAGGGCAATTAGACAAGCTGGGAGATGGCTTGAACATGAGTGGAGGAAAACTCCAGTTGGAGGCAGTTGAAAACTGGTTGAGGGCTCATCATAGAGTCTACCCAGTGGCACTGAAGGCAGCAAAGTCTGCCTCCATTGCACCCTCATTATGCCATTGAACAGAGCTATTCAGGGTGGTATGGAGCTTTTTACAGTCTGCCCTGAAGAATGTAGCAGAACTGATGGCAGCTTGCTGTGACTTCTTTGCAAAGCATTCTGAGGATAAAGTCACTTGTATCCACTGGGATGATGACTCTGCTATTACAACAGATGAATCTCAGAGGGTGTGCACAGCATTGTCTGGTCTTGTTGTGTTGGGTGGGTTTCAGTTGGTAAGGCTTGAGGATATGGACAAGGTGTTTGCATTAGTCAGGGTGACTCTTTGCTCTCTGGACCCTTGAACCTCTTGGCTGATGAAAACTAGCAAGAAGAGGACAGCTGGCTGGGGCCAGGGAGGTGATTCATGCCTCCTTGCGAAAAGGGGTGGTCCCTGCTTGCTTGAAGGAGGTAGTGGTAAAACCACTCCTTAAGAAACCCTCACTGGATTTGAAAAAAACTCCTCACAGTTACTTTCAGTTTAACATTTCCATTTAGAAAGTTCTAAATAGGTAGTATATCGAGATTTTGTTCTTGTCCTTATTTTTTTAATAAAAAAACCCATAGTTGCTAACATATTGAGAGGCACTCTTCTCTATCCCTCTATTTATTTTGGTGGTGTAGGCCTTCATTATTGTGATTTCAGAATTTAGTAAGAATACAGTAGGAAAATTGGATGATTCTTTTCTCTTCAGGACAATATAAGTGCAGCATCAATGAAATCCCAAAGGGAAAGAAATAATGGCCACAATCCATCATCCAACATGTTCAACTCTTTGTATGTGTCCAAGATTTTCAAAAGACCAATAGCCACATGGATCGATCACAAAGACGCTCCAAGAATCACTTCATGGTATGATAGAAATGGGTCGTGTGGATAAGCTTTAAAAGGCCGTTTATTGAGAATTCTTGCATGAGAAAAAAAGATAACTGGTATGAAGGTGGCTTGGCTTTAATGGTACCATGAAAATGATAGTTGAGTGCTCAGAGCATAATCTCATATTTTGGCATTGTAAACATTGAACGCCAGGAGGGCGAAAACAAGCCTGATACAACATACTATTCATTTAGAGGCTGGTTAATGTCTTGTTTCACTGATTCAAAAGCAAATGCTTTGTTTAAATATGCATAAATATAAGGTAATTGTCGTGTTTTGCATTAAAATGGATTGCAAGTGAAATACAACTCAAAACGTGGCCATCAAGTGAACATCCCACTAAATCTGTATATTGCAGAAAGTAACCTCATGTTAAAGTATTAGTTCTTTGTCAGCCAATATCTATAGGTTTCTATTTATTTTTATAAAAACAGAGAACATTGTATCTCTACAGCTGCAAGAATTCATAGCAGCAGTAAATTTCACTGAGCTTTACAACACAGGAGATATATGAAGATGTGATTTATTTTATATGATTATATAATTATCATATCTTATGTAACTCTTATGAACAATTATTAAATGACACAATAAAAAGACCCCTGACGGATCCAGCCTTGACGATATATGTTTCTCATCTCCTTATATTATCAGTATATTATACTTTAGAATCAAACATATATACTGAACTCAATATATTCGTGGAGCAGTCAGGCTTCCTAATTGTGTGTAATGGGCCCTGCAATCTGCATCTGCCGTCCTGATCCAGATGTGGGTCATATGGCTCAGGCTTAGGAGCATGCATCCCTATTTTGATAAGTATTGTTAGAAAATACACAGTAGTTCCCTATCAATGGCTTAGGTAAAGGAGCAGAAGCGAGCGGCCGGCGGGGTGGTGGTGCCCACTTGACCTCTGGTCACCTGCATCACTGCTACATACCAGGATGGAGAGGCAGAGAGGCTGAGACAACAGTGAGGTTGGCACAGGGCAACTGCACTGGTGGGAGAAGTGGTTTGGTTTCGTCAGTGTGTTTGTATCATGCCAATCTCATTACCATCTCGCTCCTCAGTATGCAACAATGACAGGATCAACCAGAGGTGAGCTGAACCCCCATGCCACTTGTTATGTATTCAGTGGTCTGTGCCTGAGCTTGAGTCTGGACTAAAGATTCTGAGCCGCTGTGTTCTGATTGTACACATGATAGCCAATCACAGAGCATTTCAGGATCTGGGCCTCTGAGTCTTGATTCGCAGATTGGAAGTTTAGACAGCCAATCAGGTATATAAGCCTTCAGAAATGTGTATAAGCAGTTGCTTTGCCCCTGTTGTCCAGTTCTGTTAATTCAATAAAGGTTCTTGCCGTTATCGCTGTGTCTTGCCTTGTGGGAAATCACCTACACTTCACCACTGTCTATTGAGTAGAAGACTGGATTTGGTTTGCCCTGTACCAGTCTCATGTGAACTGAACATTGTGATGGACACATCTCCCCCCCCACCCCAATCCCAACTAGACACTATGACCTGGGTTGTATGTCACACTAAGCCAAATAATGAATTACTAGGACCTGTGGTCTTTTTACTCCCATGCCGCTGTAGCCAATGTTTATTCTTGTGGTTAGTGTGGAGACAGCTTAGCCACAAGTGTTGGTTTGGACATCGTTCAGTATGGGGTGGGACAAAGAAGGCTGAGGAGGAGCCAAGCAGCTGCGAGCTCCTTCCTTTCTGCGAGCCCACATCCACATAGTTTGGCACATTGTGATGTGCAAACCTGGTTCAAGGATGCATCTTTTCTTTTCTGATTCTACTGTAGGTTTCCTCAAAATCCTCTTTGCTGTTCAATCAACTCTAAGACCCTTCCTGAATAAATGTTCATTATATTATGAAGGAGGAGTGGGGAATCCATTCTGCAATGGCAGACCATTTTGCTATTTCAAAACTGTTGAATAAACAAACAAACAAAAATTTCTCTAGCAAATAGCTATCAAATATTTAAGTGCTATCCAAGAATAGATGGAGAACAGTTATTTCTAGTATACAGGAAAATATACCATCGCTGCAGCCACAATTCCATGTATTTTACAGCTGTTCCACTGAGTTTCAGGGCACTTTAACTTGAAAGTGCAGATGAGCAAGGGGATTTGGGAAGTGGTCTGGGAAAACATTTGCAACAGCTTTGCCCAGCTTTGGGTCCTCAGGTGTTGTCCTTGATTGTGGCTGAGGAAAGATGATATATAGAAAAGTTTGGAAAATATTTTGAATCCACTCTTCCCCTTCCCCCATCTTTCACACATGAGAGCGGAGATTTAAAGCTTCCACTCATAGTTTGTGGCTTTCTGTAGTTTCTCATTGTGTCTGACTAAAATAAATTGTAGTGTAAGCAGATCATTGTTAAGCAACTGGGATATCAAACAAGGATCCATTTGTGATTTGATATTCTTGGCTTTAAAACAACAACAACAAATGATGGTTTGTACAAACCACCATTTTCCATATGCAGTTTGCTCCTTGCATATGAAGGAGGAGGAAGAAAGACAGAAAATGTACACCCCAAAATTCACTACAGTGTTTTCTTTTCACAACTACCATATTGGCCTGAATATAAGCCGCACCTTTAAAATTCATGGGGAGAAAAAAGAAGAAAAAGACAATGCCCAAATATAACCCACTCCCTTAAAATTCCGCAGGCACTCACACCCATAAATGGCAAATGTAGAAGAAAACCCTACAGTGATGTTGTAAAAGCCAATTTTTGTAAATTCTCAAATTTAAGCCGGAGAAAAGTGCGGCTTATATTCAGGCCAATATGGTAACAATGATTTGTTGTGATATCTGAATGATGACATTGAATCTAGCCTATGGGTTTTACAAATATATGATTCTGCAATTCGTTCCATTGTTTCTGCAAATGCTTGTGGATGCAAATGACCTGGAAACCACAAGTGACCTGGTTCCACAACAGAGGCAATGGCTTTTCTTGTCGCCAACTTACACTGAAGTGACACTATGTTCAGACCGTTAGTTTTTCTAATGGATGCGGTGAGTTTTTGGGAATGATATTCGCTCTCCTTTAACATTACACCGATCTACAATATGCCCTCAACTTCCCAATCAACTTCTAGTAATGCATTCAGGAATATTATAATGTTTTGTTAACTGTTTAACAGAAGGATTGCAATCTGCTTTTCCCCCTAACAATTTCCTTCTCTGCACCTAAAAGGAGCAGGTACAGCAAAAGTTTCTCTTCTGTACTGTGAACAAATAGCTCTGTGCCAGCGCTGCTGCCAATACAGTTGCATAATCAAAAAACCAGTCCAAGATTACTTGCATCAAATGGCATGCTTTAAATTAGTTTGGGCTGTTAAAACCAATCAGTATAGTCACTGCTTCTTGGACTGTTTAACGTTCCACATGTTCTGTTTCTCAAATTGCTTGGTCCCTGAACAGACTGTAGTGAGCCCCGGGGGAAATAAACCATTACCTTAATTTGTATGTAACTTACGATCTTTTAAAGCCCACTATCTGGTATAAGATTGACACATATTTAAAGATAAGCATTACATACAGTTCAGCTGCTTCTAGAGCTGTAGCATTAAATAAGTGAATGCCAACTTTATTATGTTCCTACTGCTAGTTTCATTTGTAAACTCATTTATAGGCAATGCAAAACAAGAAACAGTACCAACCCCCAAACACTTTTCTATGCACATTTTAATATAAAGGTTTGTACAGCTTATCACAATGAGAGAGAGAGAGAGAGTATTAAATTACTTTACTAGTATTTTGCACATGGAATGCACATGTAATGTGCCAAAATCAAGTCTGGATAGCCATTTATATCTGAACTGAGTGATGATGGGTAACTTTTCATGACAGGTTGCTTCTCATGAATTGCCTCCACACATCATGGTGATCCCCATCTCTAACCCTTCCCATGAGTTTTCTTCACAACTGCCACACACAATGTGCAATGATGCTTGCTGCCAATACTAACCTATGCATTCTGGAACTGCTTCCATGTCATGAAACAGAGTAACTTGATTTTGACTGATCTCAGTGATATATGAGAGAAGCTATAGTCTCAAGGAGAGGGTGGAGGGGCAGGCATGTGGTGTAGTGGTTAAGAGCGGTAGTCTCGTAATCTGGGGAACTGGGTTCATGTCTCCGCTCCTCCACATGCAGCTTCTGGGTGACCTTGGGCTAGTCACACTTCTTTGAAGTCTATCAGCTCCACTCACCTCACAGAGTGTTTGTTGGGGAGGAAGGGAAAGGAGAATGTTAGCCACTTTGTGACTCCTTAGGGTAGTGATAAGGCAGGATATCAAATCCAAACTCCTCCTCCTCCTCCTCCTCCTCCTCCTCCTCCTCCTCCTCCTCCTCCTCCTCCTCCTCTTCTTCTTCTTCTTCCAAGGGGACAGTATCTGAAAGTAGTGCAGTTTCCTCCATTCTTGCCCTTCATTAACTGTTTCTCTTTTTTATCCATTCATAAATTGAATCTCATTTATTTATTTAATTTATATGGCTTCTGAGCAGTTTTCAACTTACGAAATCAACACACAATTAAAATACATGATAACAGTTCCATTGGAGAAATAAACATTATTGATTAAAATATTCAATTAAGCAATCAATTAAAAAGCACCACAGTTGAAAATGGTTTTCCCCCTCTTTAAAGCAATAGTTAAAGCAATAACACCAGAAATTATGTTCAAGGGAATGCTTGTCTAAACATGTGCGTCTTTGGAAGACAGTGGAATGCCTCTGGTATTTCAGCAGGGATTGCTTTCCGCAGCATTGGTGCCATTGGTGAGAAAGCCTGCCTCCAGGTTATCAGTAGCCGATAATCATCAGGCTATGGCAAAACTCTCCATTTCCCACCAGCTGATCATAGTGCCCTTGCCGATCAGTGAATAATGGTCTCACAGCTGGTTAAGTTGAAGTTGTTGGTTTTTAGCTAATTTATAGCCTGATGTGCAGAATGTGTTAATAGAACTTCAGTACAGAAAACATCGGGGATCAGTCCAAAGGTACTAAAAAACCCCCATCTTTAATGAAATCATTCACAAGGCAGTGCATTTCAAGAATGAGGAAAGAGCTGGAGGAGGGAATATATCTCCTTGCAACAGTATCTAGAATTCCCTGGTAGAGAATGATATAGGTTTGAAATGTGTGACATAATCGAACAATTTCATTAAAGATATCTTTATAGCACCTCTGAGATTGCTCCTTTTGTTTTCTGCAGTGTGGCCATGCGGAGGCACACACCAATACATGCGCCAGAATATTTTTGCCATCCAGGGAAAGGAGGGGTAACATCTCATCTCTTCCACCTCTGGTGGAATTGCAATATTTGCATGACATTAGGGAAACTGTACAGGAGATTAGGAGTATCTTCCCAGCACTGTGGAGCTCAGTACATGGGCTGAAATTGTAGAGAGAGGCAGGAAATCAGAGAAGCTGAATGGTGACTCACTACGAAGGAGAAAATTGAAGAGGAATAGTGTAACACCTGCCCTTTTCAGAGAATGATTAGGTTAACATAGTGCAGGAGTCCTGGCCAACATCAGCCTGACTGTAGGATTTTCAACAGTAACATTAACTCCAGTTATCAGTGAACTTTGATCCTGTGGGCATGATCCAGCCAACGTGACAAAAGGTGTTCATTTCAATGTTGAGAGGTTTATGAGCAAGCTACTCTGTGGTCTGGACTTCTAAGCATGGTTATCTTTCCCCTTTATATTATATTACTACTTTATACAGGCTTTAAGAGTGAATTGCTTTTGTGAAAAATTCTGTGTGTGTATGTGTTTTAAGGACTGCCTTGAGAGTGCTGAATATGTCTTTCCCACTAATGCAAGGCAGGCTAATATCAAGAGATTTCAGGACATCTTACTCTGACCTGGAAAGTTAATCCACAGAGGAAACTTTTATCACTTCTCAAAAAGGTATCCAGTATTTTTTCTTTTAAATTCCAGTTTGTTGGCACTCAAAGGTTTGCTTTCATTTCTTTTGCTCTACACAGATTGCCAATATATGTAGCATTGCAAGAAACGTATGTCACAGAGAAAAACAATCTTTGTGTAATTCATTCTCCCATTAGATTTAAAGGGATGCTTCCCAAACAATCAGCTGTTTTTTTCTGAATGCCTTGACAAGTTATTTGAATTTTGCAGCTATGAACTGCTATTTAAGAGCCAATTTAAATGTGTAGCAGCGCGGTAGGTCTGGGCAGAGTAATGCAGTTTGGGGATTAGCACCCCGGCATATAAATTTCCCTTTGCATAAAAAGGCTGCACAGCAAGCCAAGTCGAAATACTTTCTTTCAACATATGAAATTTCCCTGGGTAAGAAAAAGCTGACATGGAATGCTCCCTTCTCCTTCTATAGGAGCCCCTCCTATACTGTGAGACCACCTCATAATTCTGGCTATGTGATATGCACCTTTAAATCTTTACACCAGATTCTGGTCAACACACAGATTGTGTGCAGATTCTTCATCCTTGCGTCCAGAACCCTGTAAGTCCATGCATTGCCTTATCTCTCATCTTCAGGTGATTTAAAATCAATGAAGGGAGGGGAAAAATCATGGTTAGTTGCAAGGCTGTTAGATTGTATTTTTAATCTCTCAGTTCCTCATTATTCCACTCTTAAATTCAGCACTCCACATTTCTCTATATCTGTATTTTTTTAACGCCTCATGAAATTTTTCACCATTATTTTAGTGAGAATTCCTACTAATAAGTAAGTTTTGAAAAATATATGCATTTTTTGCAAGCATTTCCCCATAATATAATGCATTTGTATGCTACTTTCACTAATATATGCATTTAGATGCACATTTACCCTAGTATGTACATTTTTGTACACATTATTAGCCTGGAGAACTACCGTACATTGCAAAATTCAGAGATGTGTGGGTTTTGAAGGAACGCTGTGTTTCAGCTCATGTATTGTTTAAGAAAATGTGAATTGGGTAGATTCACCTTTAAATGTGAACTGAATTGAATTTCTCTGCCATCCCTGTCATTTCCTTCCATTTCCTCTGTTATATGCCTTATGTAGCTTTCAAAACCTCTATGAGTCTTCTCATACCTGTCTTCTCATACTTTGTAAAACTTTCCTTCCTTCCTTCCTTCCTTCCTTCCTTCCTTCCAATAGGACCAGGATTTTTTCTTTAGTGGCATCCCCATTAAGGAACTCACACCTTGAAAAAAAACCACAAAGCAAGCTTGGTATTTAACTTTAGAAGGCTAAATACACTCTTATTTAGGGCCTTTAGGGACTCACGCTATTTTCGTTGACAGTTATTTTTCTATTTTGGTCTCCTGGATAAGTTTATATGTTTCACACTCATGCATATTTTTTAATGTGATATAAATAGAAACTTGTTTTTATATTGTTTTTATTGTTCTTTTCCAACATTTAGCTAGCTGCCATGTTTGGCACACACATTTTTAAATATTATAAGGAGCACTGTATAACATGCTAGAAACTGAACAAGTAAATTAGCTCTAAGTCTTTGGTTATATTCTTGTTCGAATTCCTTAGCATTTATAATTCAGCCAGATAGAGGACATGGTGTATTGCAGGCAAGTCCACAAATCAAAAGAGTGCCTCTGTTCCTTGAAGGGCATGTCTGGAACTACCTGTATGACTTTATTCTCTCAACCTATCCATATGGCAATTACTTTGGGGATCATATCCACTCATTGACTCCCACAGCCCACGCAAATCAGAGATTTGGATTGCTCTTGGTCCGTAGCATGTTCTTATATGGTTAGTCCGGATGACTGCAGAACCATCAAAATACTACCCAGTAAACACAACCATTTCTAGTGACAGACACAGAGGAGAGTATTACTTGATGTTTTCACCTGGCAACTCACCCATTTAAGTGACTTCACCATGCACAACATACCTGCAATCAAGTGTAAGATAATGCCTGGGATCAAAAGAAGTCCATGGTGAGAGAGACCCAGAGGCAGCATCACTGCTTAGCTTTGGACACTAGGACTCAGCTATACAGCTGCAAACAAAACGTTTTAAATGTGTTGTAAAGTATGTCACATACAAATGTGACACTAGATGGCGACAGTGAGCTATGCCAAATTCAATGTATTTTTCAAATGGTTTTTTTTTCTTAAGTGTTTCCACAGCGGTTTTTTATATATATGTGTGTGTATAGATTCCACCAAGGTGAAGATGTTTTTTATTATCCAAAGGCTTTTAAACATGGCTCATTTGGGTACTTACTATGTGGCTCTATTTTGACACCGTGTGTGTTGTTAGATTGATGTTATTATTTGTGCAAGGCCATACCATGAGTGTTTTCAATAGAGAAGGGGCAAGGCTGATACAAGACATTTTGCTGCCAGAGGCAAAGGATAAGATAGCACCTTCCCATTCCATCTATAGAATTCAAATGGACTGGCAGTCAAGTCTTACTTCAACACTGGCAACAGGAAAACATCCTCCACCGCACATTAAGGCAGTCAGCTAGCTTAGAGGGCACAGGGCTGGCCACAGGGCACACAGCTCAGTCTGCTCCCCACCCACTTCAGAATCTGTTGCATGAAGTGGCTGCCTAACTCTGCCTTGGATGGTTAGTAAAGATGTGGGGAAAATTAAAATGTGGACCCACCTGATTCATACTTCCCAAAACAATACACAAGCCCAAACACAGCTATCCTTCAAAATCTGCACTTTTGTGATGCAGTCCTCTAGCCAAAGTAATGTACTAAAGGCATGCATGCGTGTGTGAAAATGTCATACCAAAAATACATTTTATCTGGGTTTGTGTGTGAATCTTGAAAAAAATGTGTATATTAGGCAAAATTGCATTCAAAAACATGTGTGAGAATATGGAGCATTAAAATGCTGATAGTTTTCAAGACTTTAAGAAATGCAAAGAGATGTAGAAATGTGATTAAATGAACTTAAGAATGGAGAGATAAGTAACTGAAACTAACAGATTCAGCCGCCCCTAGTGGTTAGTGCATTTTATCAATAAACAAGCACATTTTCACGAGTTCCAATGGGGCTTTGGCTTTGTGGCTTGCTAAACAGCATCTGCCATTTTAAATGGCAAACTGTTGTAGAAACTCAGGGGGGATTTAAATAGCTACTGCTTTTGAACAGGAGATCTGTTCTTTTCTTCTTCCAAACCCTCTGGGTGTGCCGAACCACTTGGGGAGTACCTAAATTAGCTCTTTGGATCTCGTCTGAAGCCTGCAGCAGGCAAAATCTCTTTGCTTTTTCTCAGAGACTCCTATAAAGAATGAATATTTGCTCATCGCCCATATAGTGGTGGGCTGTCTCCTTTGCAATTTGCCAGGCTATTAGCTACATTTCACGCTTTAAAACATTTCTTGAGGATTGAAAACCCCTACAAGAATGAAGTGTTCCTTCCAATTAATCCATGCAAGCTGTTAATATGGGAGAGTTGCAATAGCACATGTTCACTGCAGGAGAAATGTCTGTTTGTGAGCCTTCTCCAATCCACAGCTGAAGATGAAAAGGAATGAGCAATCACCTTTGATATGGCCAGTACACCCCCTAACTGCAAATTAGGATGAAATTCTTGGATCAAGGACTTAATTAAAAAATTCTTGCACTTAGTAAGTATATAAGGATAGTTAAATTAGAATTGCGGCACAGTGCTGCTCATATTAAAAATGAAGTGACTTCTTCAAAACACACATGTCCAGGGCTTGATACAGAATATAAATGAAGAGTTCTGTGTTAGGGATGTAGAATGTTGTCAAATTCCATCACAATGTGGATTTGTTGAAGAAAGGTTCCTCCTTTTATTGCTCTCACATTCTGCATAACAAGGCACAGTTTGATCTGTGGTGCCCTGTCCCCTGGTAAGCAGGTCTTTTAGTAAATAATGATATCATGCTGTCATGTTTGTCATGTGTGTACTTTTGACTAAACATATACATAGACCATGGCTGCAATCCAAACCCACTCACTGTCAATAAAGAGAAAACACATCCTTCCCCAAAAAGATAGGTCTGCATAAAATGTACATAGACTAATTTATTTGTATATGCAAACTTAGAAGTAGTTACTATAATTTAAATAGAAAAAACAATATATTTCAGAGCTCTAGGAGAGAGATGGCGATCAGGTGAGTCTCTTCTCCAAGTGTTCTCTGTTTATGGCGAACTTCAAGGCCCCTGTTCTCCATTTTTATCATTCTTTTTCTTCTAAGCAAACTTGAATCGGCTGAGGATGCCTTGAAACATGTCTTCTGTAAAGCAAGACACATGGCAGTCTTTGCTACATCTCAGTCCAGAAGTGCAGTTGGGGATTGGCCAAAGAAACTAATAGGTCACTGGTTCTAAGTTTCTATCCCTTCCTGTTGTTTAGAGATTTGCTTTAAATAGCATAGCCAGATGAGTTATACCTCTTGCTTTCTTCCCCTCTTCCCCCTTTTTGCTTTAGATGAATCCTTGTCCTTTTTTTTGCTATCCTGTCCTATTCAATTGCCTATTGGATGTTTCTGTTTCCTCCTTTCAGGACTTCTTAGGAGAAGATGGCCTGGAGGCGCACTGCACTGTCTGGGGCTCTGACATTTTCACCTTCATTTTCCTCACTTATATTTGAACCCAAGCCCCACAGTTCCTTCCAAAATAAGGGGCTGAGGAGGGAAAATGGGATTACATGAATAAATCTGTCTTCACTAAATCTGTAAATTACTGTGTTGCTTTATCACACTTTCGCCGAATACAGGGGAGACCTGGAGAGAATGAATTATCATTGCTTCAAATGAATGGAACCATGGCAAATGGCAAAAACAAAATTATGTCTGCAGATTATGTCTCGCTGATACTTCATTAGGAGAAAAAGTCTATAGAAGCACAACTGGAAATAAACAATCTGCAGATATCATTATCGTTCAGTGACATTAATGCTTACAACTCACAGCCAAAACACTTGAGACTGGGAGCCTGATCTCAACATGCGTTGCCTTGTAATATATTAATGAATATCGCTAGAATCCACAAGTAGTTTCATAACTCTAATACAACTTTGGCTCCGTTATATAACTCAGTGACCAGCATGGTTATTACATTTCGGGTTGGTTGATAAATTAGAACTGGCAAAGAAGAAATAAAATTAACGTCGACCTTCTTTAGTCCTGCTTTAACCTGCATCAACCTGCTTTAGACCTTCTCCAAACTACAGAGTGTTTTAATTGTATATGATGCAGAACAATAACTATAAAAATGCTATACACATGAACTTGCACTGTGACGCTTCTGTTGCAAATGCACAGGGACACTGCAAGAAGGGGGGGTTCTTTCTGGGTGGCCTTCCTTGGCTCTGAGGGCTCCTCTTTCTTTGGGGGGGGGAGCACTGCGCACACAGAGACATATTAACTATACACAGACACCCAAATTCTGATCTTTAGCTGTGATCTATAACAACAGGTACTTCACAAATGGTGATTTTACTGAAATTTTACTCCAGCACATTTCTGTTCCACTGTGTTTTGAGGACTAAAGTTTAGAGTTTCATATTTGTTTACACGTGTAAAGGTTTTGACATATTTGTGTTTACAGCAAGTGCTTATTTTGATGATGCACTGGAAATAATTTAGTTTTTCTCTAATAACCTCTTAGGAAGAGATGCTAGTATACTTTTCTTTCCAGAGCATGTTAAGGCTTGATTTAAATAGTCCTATTTGTTTTAATGGTTGTGAGTTGTTGATTGTGAGTGGAGGGTTTTGTACCCTTTTATGAATAATGGAGAAAATTGCAAAAATTGAGAAAACTTGTTTGAATAACTTTGGTCATTTTAATAGATCAAAGAACATTAATGACAGACAGATCCATTGCAATACAGTGGCACCTCAGATTACATACGCTTCAGGTTACATATGCTTCAGGTTACACACTCCACTAACCCAGAAATAGTGCTTCAGGTTAAGAACTTTGCTTCAGGATAAGAACAGAAATTGGGCTCCGGCGGCACAGCAGCAGCAGGAGGCCCTATTAGCTAAAGTGGTGCTTCAGGTTAAGAACAGTTTCAGGTTAAGAACGGACCTCTGGAACGAATTAAGTACGTAACCCGAGGTACCACTTTATTTCAAAACACATGGTACTTTATAAAACACAAAAGTGAAGTATTGTTATAGCTTATGGGGTTTGTTTGTTGGTTTTAAAAAAGTTTTTTTTCAGTTTTCCAGTGGAAATACAGTTTCCATTTTTTAAATCCTCTGAAATCCTGTTTTCTGTTTCGGTATAATTGCTTGAACATCAGCTGAGCTATGTCTTCACTAATTTTTCTTTTGATTTAATTTGACATGTCGGGAGCCTGATCTCAACATGTGTTACCTTGTAATATATTAACGAATGTCGCTAGAATCTATAAGCAGTTTCATAATTCTAATACAGCCTTCACTACGTTATAGAACTCAAGCACCAGCACAATTATTACATTTCAAGTTCGATGATAAATTAGAACTGACAAAGTAGAAAGAAAATTAACAAACTTTGAAATGGAAGTATGTTCACCCTAATGGATTAATCTTTACATTCACCTGCCACCTTCTGCTTTTCATAATAATAGGGAGGGAGTAAATTGCAAGGTGCCTTGGGAAGGGAAGATAGGTGACACATTCATCCTAATATTCATCTAATATTTCCATAAAATACAAGTAGAATGTTGCTATAACCTTCAGGTCTTTATTTCTAGTAGTATTTGACATGGAATTTGCAGTGGGCTGCAGGTCAACTGTGAGAAAATGTGGAAGGCTGGAGACCCTGCAGGGCTTGGCCCTGATATTGTTTCACCAGCGTTGTGGATATGTTGTTGTTGTTGTTGTTGTTGTTGTTGTTGTTGTTGTTGTTGTTTAGTAGTTTAGTCGTGTCCGCCTCTTCGTGACCCCACGGACCAGAGCACGCCAGGCACTTCTGTCTTCCACTGCCTCCCGCAGTTTGGTCAAACTCATGCTGGTAGCTTCGAGAACACTGTCCAACCATCTCGTCCTCCGTCGTCCCCTTCTCCTGTGCCCTCAGTCCTTCCCAACACCAGGGTAAATTCCAGGGAGTCTTCTCTTCTCATGAGGTGGCCAAATATCCTATTGTGGATATGGGAGGTGGCAGCTAGGAATGAGTGACATACCAAGTTGCAGTGACAGCTATATAAACAAAACAGAAGGTTCAAGCAAGGAGAAGGTAGTGAAGAGTGGAAACTGGGAGTCGGTGTTGTGAAAAGTGATGAAGGATCAATGCAATCTTTTTCTCCCAGGGAAGGGGGAAGTTAGTTATGAAACTCGAAGGCAGATTTATTTAGCTGAGGGGTGTGCATCTTGAATACTTTCACCTCTCCTTATGCCAGTGTTGAGGCTGGAAGATACTCAGCTCTCTCACAGGTAAGGATGAGGGATAAATTCAATTCAGTTTGCATTTAAAGGCAAATATACCTAATTCACACTTTTTGGAAAAAAAACATGTAAACCCAAACACAGAAATTCACACCGTTGAATTCTGCAATGCAGCTCTCAAGCCCAAGTAGTGTGAACGAAAGTGCATGAAGTAAAGTCTGCATGTAAATGCATATATGAGTGAAAATAACATACAAAATATATTATATTGGGGGTGTGTACATATAACACATGTATAGTTGGAGAACTTCATGCAAAAATGCTGACAAATTGTCATGAGAACTTTTTCTTTTTAATCCAACTGATGTGTAATTGTGGAGATCTGAACTTAAGACTGGAAAAATAAGAAACTGAGAGGAAGCAAAATTGGCATATTTGGTCATCTATGTGGAAAGCCTGATCACAGATTTCAGGGGTGGTAAATAGGCTGTGCATGTTATTGGAAATTTCTGATAAGCTATCTGGAAATTTGGAGAAGGACCAGCCTTTGCATGCAGAAGGTCCCAGATCTCTGGCATCTCCAATTAGCAGATTGAGAAAGACTTCAGGATTCAACCTTGTGAGTCACTGACAGCCTGAGTAGGTAATATTGAGTTTGGTGGACAAATAGAAGGGGTGCCAAGTAATCAAAATCACTAAAAAAAAAGAGAGAGGAAGAAATGGGGCATTAGAGGACATGGATTTGCATAACATTTGCATATGCCAATTCATATGTATATATCCAAATATATTAATTTGCCTGTAATTTAAATAGAAATACAATGCATCTTGCCACGCTGGGGCCAGGTGTCTTCATATTCTGTGTGTCTCTGTGTTTTTCGACTACAGCTCCCATCAACTCTGACCATTGGCCATGCTGGCTGGGGCTGATAGGTACCAGGGTCCATCTGCAACCCTCCCCAGCATCTAGTTTGAATTTACTTTTCGGCTATGTCCTAAGGCTCTTAAAGCCTCTGTGCATTATTTTCTTTGCTCATCTGCAAATCAACCATTCGTCCTGGGACTGCAATGAGTAAAATTATGTAGACATGTTTATGGCTTAATTATCCTCCAGACAGTGTGCTGCTTCACTAGGTCTAATCGTGCAGAATCCTGTCTAGATGATGTAGTATTTACCTTTCCTAACAGATTTAGGAAAAGTTACTGCATGGCCAGTGAAGGAGTAACAAAGCAGACAGGTTTCAAAACATGAAGCAAATTGCTAGGCAAAGGTTGTAAACTGTAGCTTGATGAATTTTTACAGACTATTAAGTCTGGGGTAACGTTATATTTACGCATAATTAAATGTGCATATAAATGGGTGCTCCTGCCATTTTATCATCCACACTCTCACATAGCTATAATTTAATGTGTCTTTATTAATATCTTAAAGGTAAGAGAAAGACTAACAGCCTCATTCTAAGAACTGCTGTGTTAGCAAATAAATATACAGGATGAGGCTCGTTGATACTAATACTGGTAGGGGCTTTCATATCACTAAGGAAATTTTAGCTCATCAAACACCCTGCAAATCCACCCTGTATTCATTGGCTCTGCTCAGAGGTAAGCAGGGAGTGTATCTGTATGACCTTGCTGTGGAATTAATTGGTTGCTGATGAATTGGGCCTGTCTGATGGTTTTACCTACCTCATAGCAACTGCTATAGCTTTTGGCAGAAAGAAGGGGTTGGGTTAGATCCTTAGTCTAAGCTGTGGGGAGCTGGGTGCCCCTTCCCCAGATCCAGGATCAAATTCAGGATACCCCAGTAATGGGCTGCAGAGGTTGGGTTCTGCCCGAAACCCCAGGCGGGGACCATTGGGCCATAGAACACCCCAAATGGTGTCCTGGTGGGTTGACCTCATAGTTCTGTGTCATGGGAGGGTATTGAAGCCCAGAATTTACCCTGATGTAGTACCAGCCAGTAACTGGGTTGGCTGAGTCAGGATACATACCCAACCCCTATGCCAAAGTCTGCTCACATCTGTGTTCAATAAAATTGTAGCCATTTCGATCTCAAGATGGTGTCATGTTATTTTTTGCTGCTTTGACTTCACCTGCCCCCTCCCTGGTGGCCTCCGACCCACTGCACATGGGGCTGCAAAAGCTTCAACTGGTTAATATTCCAGTTAAACTATTTAGAACTTGTGCTTCTAAATATCAGGCTTGAAGGTCACTTGCAATATTCTCAGTTTGCATAGCATTGCATTGGGATTGTAAGAGTTAAAATCAATGAAGGGAGGGGGAAATAATGGCTAGTTGCAAGGCTGTTAGATTGTATTTTTCAATTGTCCATGGTTTTGTTTTGATTGTTGATTGAATTATTTTGATTGAAAATTCAATGCCTATTAATGGTGAGAGCTGATAGCTTTACATCTAAAGTGATAGCATTCTGCCTTGGAGCAATTTTCACATTTTAATTTTATAGCAATGTTAAATCACACCAGTGCTCTGTGTGTGTGTGTGTGTGTGTGTGTGTGTGTGTGTGTGTGTGTAAGGGACAATTGGAACAGTCTTTAGAGTAGACATGCTGTGCATTTTGCTCTTACCTATTTTTCAAACAAATCATTCTTAAATGCTGAACATTTTGCTCATAACAGCACAGCAATAGGAAGGGGGAGAAAACACAATAGAGATGCTTTTAGAAAGCTTCTTTGAAAATGCAGCCATCTTTGAGTTTTATGGCAAACAATGTTGACAAATGGATTCTGCGTAGAGGTCCATCAACTATTCACAACTGTGTGATAGAACGGCACCATCAATTTTGGCCCAAGTCTGTGATCTGATGAGAGGAAGGTTCATGTCCGTAGCTGCAATACATTAAAGTGCTAAGGCCTGGAACACAGAGTATTAACTGTCACATTTTGAAATATTTGGAAAGCACGCACGGGTATTGAGTGACACAAATGAGTGGAGCACATCTTTCCAATTATATACTTTTCTCTCCCAGGGGATGATGGAGTTTGAAGTTACTAGATGTAGCTAAGACCAAGTTCTTCATTAATTACAGTCATACCTCGGGTTACAGATGCTTCAGGTTGCGTGTTTTCGGGTTGCGCACTGCGCCGAACCCAGAAGTACCTGATTGGGTTACTTCTGGGTTTCGGCGCTTGCGCAAGCGCAGAAGCACTAAATCACGCTTTGCACATGCACTGAATCGCAACCTGCACGTGCGCAGAAGCAGTGCTGTGGGTTGCGAATGCTGCTGTTTGCGAACATGCCTCCTGCACGGATCACGTTCGCAACCCGAGCGTCCACTGTATTTGTAAAATCAGTTTAAATAGATGCTGCCACTCTTAAATGTTGTCTGGGGACTGAGAAGAAGGGCTAGTGGAAGGAGCAGTTAAAGCAACAGTGGAAAGACAAAATATCAAACTAAATGAGTACATACATTTACTCAGTACTAATAACAAAACTTATTATTAAAGGCATCTAGGATTGGCATGTGGATTTATCAACAGGATAGTGCTGATCCAGCCATGGAAATGCCTTCTCCAGGCAATACCTTGTTTACACAGTTTCTAGCCTGCCAGCTGGGCTTATTCACACATTACACTGAACACAGTACAAGAGAACTATGCACATGTGCAATAGTTTGTGTGAAAGATTGCACATTTGTTTATTTGTCAAGCACAACTATTGTGTACACAGAATATACACTTGGTGAATTTTACAAGTGTACAAGTCAGCTATTTTTGTACACAGGAACCCATATTGTACACTCAACCGATATCCCATGTGAACACCCCTAAGGAGATCTAAGTATGGAAATCTGTTTCCACATCAGATTACCTTCTCTTTAACCAGAGCATTTGTTTCCCCCCGATCCTCATATAGGCTGGGATTTCCCCCAGTATATATTGCAGTTGAAGCGTTTGTGAACATTATGCAATCTGAAGCGGCTTGTGATTCTGACTGATTCAATATATACTTCTAACTGCAAATGGAAGTGATGACATATTGGCAGAGGGAATTAGCGAAATATTTATTCGGGTCATGTCGAGCACGTTACACGGCCTTCTCAACCTCCTGTTCTCCAAATGTTGCTGGACTTCCTTGTTCACTGACCATGCTGAATGGGGCAGATGGGAACTCAAATATATTAACATCTGGAAAGCAACAGGTTGGTGTAATATTTAATCAGTATCAGTGGTGGACAGGTAAACAAAGAAAGTCATGATGAAATTGGATTACTTGCTACAAATGGGGATCTACAATGAAATATTGCAGTGTGGAATATTCCTGTTCTGTCTTCCAGACAGCCAGACAGCTCTAGAACACCCCATTCCACCATGTTTTCCACCCCTTCTTCCCCAATAGTAAACCAAAATTTCATATAGGTTTTTGTGCTTCTGTAAATGTTGAGATTTCTGCAAATTTGCTGATGCCTCCCTCTTGTGTGTGGATAAGGATGGAAGGACTTGTTAATGTTCATTCTCTATGTTGTTCATTTCTAAACTCTCCAATTCAGTATTCCACATTTATGCAGCAAATTGCAATTTAAAGCCAAACACTTCTTCAAAATCCACCAGCATTTTAGTGCTAATTTCTCCTAATAAACACATTGCCTAGAGAACTGCATCGCAAAATTCAGATAAGTATGAATTTCAAAGGATATCTGTGTTTCGGTTCACATATTGTTGTGGAAAGTACAAATTTAATAGGTTCACATTCAAATGAGGACTAAAGCAATTTTCTCCCCCATCTCTATGTGTGGCTGGTACTGTTTGCTATACAAGGGTCTGTACTCTCCTCCGAATTTTGGAAATAATGGGAGCAAGCCTGAAATTAGACTCTCAAAATATGCTCTCTGTTTTGTTTTAAATCTGGGTGAAATGTTTCCACGAAACTCTATAACATTTTCCTTTAACTGCATACGTACCAATTCCTGCCCACTTTTACAAGAGTGAGTTGGTAAGAATTTTTGAAATAAAATGTTAATGAGGGAACAAGGCCATAGATTCCTGCTAGTCACAGTTCCTGAGCAAAGTCTGTGAATTCAGCTATGCATGGATAAGAACTTGTAAATGGATTTGCAAATTAACTCATGAAATTAATTTCATTTGGTTAACAAGCATGCAGTCTCGAAGAAGGATTTTCCTAGTTTTATGAACAGCAGATATGAAGTTTACACCCCAGTGCTACTAACTGACTGGCTAAAGTTTAGTAGCATCTACTGACTGGTAAGCATAATTATAGTTATAGCTTTTTGACACCCCCTATGAGGTGGGATTAAAATTTATAATTCCATTTCCCATCAATGGATATTATAGCAGAGGATGTAATGCTGTAATTATATGTGATTTGTAACAACATTACATTTGATCTGTAAACACATCTACCAATTTTGCTGATGCGAATCTTAATATCTTTAATAAAATGCTCTCTAAAGTACATTATTCATATTCAAGTTCAAGATCAAATTGTAGACATAATTTATTTCTCATATGGGTCAAAGTGTTAACAACATATAGCTGTTCTAAATATTTTATAGAGATGATACAGTGATTTTTTAAATAAAAAAATCTTCATTTAACACATACTATAGTATTAGAGAATACACAAACCCTATAACTATTCTCTGGTTACCACAGAATGGTGTGGTGTTTATTTATAAACAATAAAGGTAAAAAAGGTAATATACACTAGGCAAGACAACAATCAGGTACTGATAGAGCAACACAATCATTTCCATAGTAATTCAATAAAAATGGAATACTTTAATAGACCCTGGAGTGATAGCTATTTGTATTTTACAGTATTTTGGTGAAAATCTGGATTAAAATCTGAGCATTAAAATCTGAGCATTTTAAGGTACAATCCTAACCATTGCTATTAAGAAATAGGTCCTACTGAATTCAGTGGGGCTTACTTCCGGGTAAATGGGGTTAGAGTTGCAGCCTTATGTGCAAGAGAATAAGATAAACAAAAACTATAAATTTATTTGGTAAGTGCTATCAATAACTGCTTTACTTGGTGGTGTAATTGCTTGCTAATGGAATTTGATTATTCCAAATAAACATATTGTCTCTGAAACTCTTGCATTGTATTGTGCAATAGAGTATTTGATATCAGTGGTGATGATTCTCATTTAGCTAAACCAGAGATCTCATAATGTGATACTTGTCTAGTAAAGTCCTCGAGAAATCAATATGTAATTTGTAGGCATAAGATTTTTGGAATCACTGTTTTTATTTATTTAAAAAGTCCAGTCTTGTTTTATGGCATACTGTTTTGTATATTTTGCATCAAATGGTTGAAGTGGATGGTTTTTAAAAAGAAATAAGAACAGTGGCTTCAAAGTAAAAAACCCCAAACTGTTATTTTCTTTTTCTCTGATAGAAAAGCTGCTAATTGTATTACCTCTTCTTTATCATTGCTTGCCACACTGTACAGACATTTGGCATAGTCTTTTATTTCCTTCTAGTCATTTAAAGAACACCTCAAGTCCCTGGAATTATTTTTTAAAAGAGATTTTAGACCTTTTCTGTACCCACAGGAGACTATGTCGAGTCTGCCCTGGAGTAACTTCCCAGTTTTGCGAAGGCAGATTATACAGCCTGGCATTCGAGAAGATTCTGTGCCAAGATGATTTCCATGCAGCTGTTTTTGGAAGAGAATACACACAAAGAAAGAAAGGAAGATTGAGGGGAAGAGACCCAAACTGAAGAAAGGAGGGGGGGGGGGTAAGGAACACAGAATAAGAAAATTGTGGCAATTGTTAGAAAAATGCAAAGTTGAAAACTATGGTTGGCATTCAGCTAAGTGTTATTCAGAGTAGAGCCACTGAAATTGGATTAATGGATCTACTCTGAGTTAAACCCCAAATACTTATTTATAGAATCCTCCTCAATCTAATTGTAAAAGGGGTGCCACCATCCCCTTCGCCTTCCCCCACTGTTTGCAACTAACCAATCACATAAGAAATAGGAGTTTTACAATCAGTCTCCTAATGTGGTTGGCTCCAGTTACAGTGGGATTATGATTTGGTACCACTTCTCTTCATTAAATTCATGAAATCTTGATAAGGGTACATGGAGACCTTTTCCATTTCTTCACTGGTCCCAGACTGTTAAATGGACCTCCTTCTGTGCTGTTCTATGTTTCTGAAACAGACAGAGGATGGAGTTTTGCATCTTACAATGACTGTATCTCAATGACAGAGAGGTAGTTATCATGGCTACTACAAGTAGACAAACACTAGGGTAAAACTGTCTTAGGGTACAAGACAACTTGGAGTTAGGGTCCAAGTTGTGTGGGATATATATTGACTACAGCTTTCATGGTCGGATAGATCTTAAAATGCAGAGGTTGATGTACATAGAAGGATATTTATGGCTACAGAGACAAATAGAATGAACACAATCCATTCATTTCTGCTGGTAAGAAATGTAAAGGCCTTTGTTTTAGGTAGACATGAACAGAAATGTTTGTAGTACGTTTAAAATAGCTTAAATGTCAAGGCAAACAAATGACAAATGTATCACAAATAGGATATAAGTACACTAGCACATCTTACGCTGAACAGGCAATGGGTGGAAAAATCTCTTAAATAGAAATAGGCTTCAGGATGCTTGGCATCAGGGAGTTATTGCTGAAAAATGCATAATGCTTTCAGTCTAATATGTCGTTGTACAAAGATAGGTAAATATGATATACTGAATATTATTGGAGAACTGCAGTGTAAATAAAAGAAGAGCCTATTGCTTCCTTGGTTGTTGCGTCTAGTATTGCATAAAATACAACTCAGAGCAATATGTGAAGGATAAAGAAGTAACAGCAAGCAAAATAATGTCAGGTTTCATTGCTGTAAGTTCTTCAAAAGAAATTTAATGCTTAAACTCTTTCCCTCATTTATATCAACAGGAAATTCTGCAAACTGTATTCCTGTGAGCAAAGCTCGGGAAATAATATTCACAGGTTAGTAACTGAATTTCCAGCATCCCCAGCACCCCACAGTGGCCAGAATACTTTGGGGGAAGCCCTGACAAACCTGTTTGTTTGTGGTATAGATGTGACTCAACAGATGTGCCCTACAAAACTGCTGTTCAAATTACCGCTACAGTACTTCACAACCACTGGAGTGTGTTAAGGATAGTTTGTGACTAATAAATTCAAGAGTAGATAATCTTCGGGTTGGGGGCCTGCAAGCCCTTTACTGCTGATATAGAAAGCAGAGGCAATAGTGTGAGGTCCTTTTTCTTCTCTATTCCTGAAACTCAGCCCCTTCTGTGCCAAAGCAGCACTCCTGGAGTAAGAAACAGGGGTGAGGGTGGGGATAGACTGTAACATTTTGTTGCAGGTCCTACTAGTTTTGCCACACAGTACTCTTGACATTTTTTTCTACTTCTTCTTGAGCAGTGTGGTCTTCAGCATGCATACCATTGCACCTGAATTTCTTGATACTTTGTAGAAACAATGTAGCCTTCTGTTGAGTTAAAATATCAACTACAATACATTTTAACGAACAACAAAAGCATATCATGCCCATCCATCCATTTTACGCTGGGCTGCAATTGCATGGCACTTTATATAAAAGCCATTTGATTTTGCAGTACAGGGCTTTTCAGTCAGCTTAATGAGCTCTTAAACAAATAAAGGGAAATATTGGCTTTCTGCAAACCTCGAGCTGCTCGGCCTGTGACATGAGAAATATAGGGCAAGGCACCGAGTAATAGATCTCTGCTAATTTGAAGTGAGAGGTGGCGCAGAATTTCAGTTGCTTTCAATAATTCTATTTTTCAAATTTTAATTAGATCCTTTACAGCTACATGTTCTTTGATTTGAGCTAATTGATCAATGCATTGTGTTTTAATGGGTTTCATAATAATAAAACTTGGCACTAATCTAGACCTTCACATTTTCAAAGTGCCGTGCAAACATTTAACTAATTAACTCTCATGAACCCCTGTGAGGTAGGAATTGTAGCTGATTTCCATGATCTAGTGCCAAAGGCACAGAGGGCATTTCTTAGCCAAGGGTGAGCAATTGGTGGTGGTCCCAATAATTTTTTGGGTGGGTGGAATTTAGCCATGTGCTTAACCCATTGAAACTGGTCAGGCTTAAAAGGTCAAAGTTCTTTAAGTGATTCCTCCAAGACTATAGACAATGTCAGTGGCAGACATCCAAATTCATAGGAAATAATCATTCTTGTGGGGGTGAGGTACAGGGAAAATTGGATAAAATACTGGTTTTATTTTCCTTAAACCAGAGTGGGGGTAGATTAGCAAGTCTTCCAGACAGTTTACGCCTGTCATTTACAGGGCACCAGTATGTCTCTTACTGGTTTTGAAGCAGCCAACCTTGTAAGTGTAAATGAAAGCTGGTAAACACTTTGCGTTCAGTGTTCAGAATTTCAAACCTTTACAAATTCTGCTTTTGAAGAACGGGTCCTTTTAAAAACAACTAAATCTTTTTCGTATGGTTAAATTTTAAAACAAAGCTGGTAAGGGCTGGAACTATGCAGAAGTCACAGCTGAGCTCTACAGTGCTGGGAGAAGTTGCAGATCATTTAGAATGGCAATGTCTTTAAAGGAAGATCTTTCACACATCTTTCATTATCTCATGTCTACCACACCACACTACTCACATCTGAAGACTGATCCTCCTCCCCTCTAACTACTAGTAACAATCATTCTTATTTCAGGGATCTATTATCTTTCAGAAAATGAACTGAAAATGCAATTATCATGGATTTTGCCAATTGTTGCAGGACAGCAGAACCATGAAAAATGTGTGCAATTACCTAATAGCTGCTCAAACGATTTGAACTACAAAGGGTAAAACTCATTTTGGAGCATGAGGCAGGCATCAGTTCTAATTAATTAGGTTGAGAGAAAACTTAATGGGTTGGATCCACACTAAGTTTTTTGAACTTTGTTCACATTGGAATCAGTGGGACAAGTTAGTCATGACTTCAGTCATACTAATTTCAATCAGAACAAAGACTGATACCCAGAGAGAACTTGCTGCAAGACAGACCCAAAAAAGAAAATAACAGAACACCACTAGTCATCACATACAGCTCCCAAGTTAAAACAGTTCAACGCATCATCAGAGATCTACAACCTCTCCTGGACAATGACAGTTCTCTTTCTCAAGCTCTGGGAGGAAGACCTTTCATTGCCTACAGACAGCCACCCAATCTTAAACAACTCCTAACCCACAATAATACTACAACCAGACTTAACACGGACACTGGCACCAGAGCCTGCAATAAACCCAGATGCCAACTTTGCTGCCACATACACCCGGACAACACCATTACTGGCCCCAACAACATCACACATACCATCTCGGGACTATTTAATTGCTCATCGTCTAACATTGTGTATGCCATCAAATGCCAACAGTGTCCTTCAGCTCTCTATATTGGACAAACAGGCCAAACCTTACGCCAAAGAATAAACGGACATAAATCTGACATCAAGAATCACAAAACAGAGAAACCAGTAGGAGAACACTTCAATCTCCCAGGACATTCTATACAAGATCTCAAAGTAGCTGTTTTACTACAAAGGAATTTCAGAAATAGACTGGAAAGAGAAGCTGCTGAATTGCAACTCATTACCAAACTTAAAACAATGGAGAGACCTGGTATGAACAGAGACATTGGATTCTTATCTCATTATACATGACTAAGCCATTTCTCACCTTCTCACCCCTTGCCTTTTCCTGTAAGACCTATTACAGTCGTTAAGAGTCGTCAACAGGCTCATCAGGCTCATCTCAGCTATCTGCCAATCTCCGATTCCCACCACCCTTCTGAGTAATACCCCTCCCCACCTTCTCACTATATAGAAGGATCTGGCAACTTCTGTTTCAGTGTATCTGAAGAAGTGTGCATGCACACGAAAGCTTATACCAAGAACTAACTTAGTTGGTCTTTAAGGTGCTACAGGAAGGATTTTTTTTAATCAGAACAAAGTTCAACCAACTAAAGCCGCAATGTCATAACCCAATGGGTCTTACTTAAAATCTATTAAAATCTTATTAAAAATCTATATACCACTTAACTGTGATAGTCTCTAAGTGGTTTACAAAGATAGAATATAAAAATAAAATTCCATTTAAACTATAAAATCAGACATCAATTAAATGCTTGCAGGAATTTTAAAAAAAGTCTTCAGTGGGCACAGGAAGTTCAATAGGGAGGGGCCCTAGATGTCATGGACTGGCTGGATGCAGAGGAGTGGGGAACCCCCAGGGGAAGAAAGTTCAGAGCTAGGTGGTGGGACAATGATGAGTGGTCAGTGGGAACAGAGAGGGTAGACTGGGAGGAGGAGGAGACTGAAGATGCAACAGAGTTTAGTGAGCAGGAAGAGTCTGTGACAGAGTAGCCCAGAATCAGAGGCAGAAAGAGAAACTGGAGAGGAGGGGGACCTAGAGGCAGAGATCAGGCAAGCTGCTGAAAAAGCCAGGGAGTCTCCCCCTCCTGCTGTGATCAACTCCCCTCCTGCTTGGTCTCCCAAAACATGTAGAGAAATGAAGAGGGCAGACCAATGAGAGAGAGGATGATGAAACATTAAGCTGCTGTGGAAAGAACTAGGGGAAGGAGTCTTAGATAGCAGGGGGACCACTTCATTCGGGCAAGACCTATTGGGAAGGGCTTCTCATCCATAGCATTGGGGATAATTCCCATGTTCATTGGGGATGTTAACATAGAACTCTTCCCAAAATGGAAGGGAAGGTCTATACAGTGGTAGCTCGGGTAAAGAATTTAATTAGTTCTGGAGGTCCGTTCTTAACCTGAAACTGTTCTTAACCTGAGGTACCACTTTAGCTAATGGGGCCCCCCACTGCCACTGCGCCGCTGGAGCACAATTTCTATTCTCATCCTGAAGAAAAGTTCTTAACCCGAGGTACTATTTCTGGGTTAGCAGAGTCTGTAAGCTGAAGTGTCTGTAACCCGAGGTACCACTGTATCAGTTACTGTTTGATTACAAGGAGCCATTTGGTCAGGGAGGTACAGTGTTTTATATCGTGTACAAATCTACCTGTACACCAATCACTTTGGCAACATCATGCCTGGTCAGCTTGAAGAGTTATAACTGTTTCTCATTATTAACCAAGCAATAAAACTTGAAGAAAGTGATAGAAACACAACTCAGAATTTCTCTGAAATCACAAAGTCCTAAATAGCCCTTGGAAGCGTTGTTTCAATATAATTCACTTTGAAATTCAGTGTTTGAAAGATTTACAGAATAAGAAAGAGAGATAAAAGAAAGATATAATCAATACTCCATTTAATAAAGCAAAGTGAGGGGAAAAAACCTGTTGGCATTATATCCTGTATCTTGCAAAATACTACAATTCATACAGAAGAACAAATCACCCCCAACCTCAAGGATCAATTGATGGTAATGAAATGGCTTATCTTCCCCAAAATTGTAAGTCTTACATTAAATATGCCACAAGAATTCATAAGTTGTGAAAGGACTTCAGGGAACATGGTAAATCAGAATGTTATTATGTGATGCAAAGGGATTTCTACAAGACGCCGTCTTTTACTAGATTATGACTGAATCTGCACTGCACACATAAAGCAGTATCATATCACTTTGAGCAGTAATGGTTGCCTCCGGAGAATCCTGGGAGCTGTAATTTGTTTAGGGTGCTAAGAGTTCTTAGGACAGTTCTATTCTCCTTACAGAGCTACAATTCCCAGAGTTCCTGGGAAGAGGTACCAATTGGGAATTGTAGGTCTTTGAGGTCAGCATCCTAAACAAAGTACAGTGGCACCTCAGGTTAAGTACTTAATTCGTTCCGGAGGTCCGTTCTTAACCTGAAACTGCTCTTAACCTGAAGCACCACTTTAGCTAATGGGGCCGCCTGCTGCCACCGTGCCGCCAGAGCCCGATTTCTGTTCTCATCCTGAAGCAAAGTTCTTAACCTGAAGCACTGTTTCTGGGTTAGTGGAGTCTGTAACCTGAAGCGTATGTAACCTGAAGCATATGTAACCTGAGGTACCATTGTACATTTTCCAGAGTTCTTTGGGGGAAGTTGTGGTTTAAGTGAGATGATATTGCTTTAAACGTATCATGCAACTGGGCCCTATGACATTTTTCTATTTCCAAATTCTGGACCAAATCCATAGTGAACAGAGCCAGGTGGCCCCCTAAGTGGCAACACTTGCTTCTCTTCCTGCCTCTTTATGTTTGCTGGGGGTGGGAGGGAAGGGAAGTAGCATAAGGAGATATATACAGGAACAGAAAACCAAGAGAATGGGAAATATGGGCACTTCAAGACAACCTGTTCACTGAGCTTTAATTCTGATTTGTTTGTGGACATAGGCGCTGACTCCATGGGGCTTGAGGGGGCCTGAGCCCCCTCAAAAATTCGTTTGGGGGGGCTCTGCCCCCCCAATAATCTCCGGCGCCCCTCCAGCAGAGCGCCACCGCCGCCCCTCCCCCAGCCCAAAATGCACAGGGTCGGGCTGCATGCCTCCTGCCCTCCCTCCTGAGCAAAAGCTCCACCTTCGGAGCTGATTAATAGGAGCAGCACGCTCTCCCCTATTCGCTCACGAGGAGGCGGCGCCACTTTATTTGCATATTCATGAGCTTATTTATTATTCATGAGCTTTCCTGGGCCCCCCCAATATTTTTTATAAGTCCGCGTCCCTGTTTGTGGATAAACTAGACGGTGTTGTGGCAAAGCAAGAATCATTGTTTTCCTATGATTCTCTATAGGAAAACAAACAAACAAACAAACAAACAAACAAACAAACAAACAAACAAACAAACAAGAACCCATACACATAGAAATAAAGATGTCACAGAGAAGGGTTTTAACCTAGCCTTGTCACTGACAGGCTTGTTTCCCATGCAGAATGAAATGTGTGTTTATGAGAGTGTGTGGAAGAGCATGCCATCCCATGATGCTGAAGTGATATAGTTGAGGCAGAGGTTTATCACCTCATCTGCTGCTTGTGAAAACAAGTCCTTATTTACAATGGGTTGCATAATTTATTTCTTACAGATGTGAATAATATACTGCATAGCACTTGTCTTGAATATGTGGGCTTGTGTTATGAGGCCTTGCAGCAGGTGTCAAAGAAAAGAAATAGCTGAGGGGTAATCTACCAGAGAAGTTATCTAAATTGAGAAGGCCTAAATTGAATATGCAATTAACTAGAGGGAGGGAGGAGATTATAGTATTTTTCCTGTGGAAATGCAGTTGAAAAACTGAGAGACTCTATTTCCTTCAGAAAAAGACTTTTTTTTCCTTGAAATTTTCAGTTGACTGAATTAAATTACTTTTGTATAGAACAAAACAACCAAACTCACACCAGTGGTCTCTTAATGAGAGAACTCTTCAAATAAATACACTGTGCTTTTAAAAAAAATATTTTATTAGTTGAATATAAGAACAACATATAATCAAATACGAGCAATCAAACACTGTACTTTGTAGAATACCTAAGGAACAGAATTAGCTTTAAAGCTGGAAGTTAATCTCATTGAACTTTATGGGGCTTACACCCGAGTAGAAATGTATAACACTGTGCCGTAAACCTGCAATCCTGTGGTTCCTGGGACGGTGTCCTGAGACAGTCAAATAAAAGGTTTTTTTGGATAACATTTTATTAAATTTTCCAAAAGTAACAACTAAAGCACCATCAATAAATTTTTAAACCATAATTTTGGCTGACTTCCTTCCCCTCCCCTTCTTGGTTTCATTGTTTAATACTTGTCCTTAAAACCTTATACTTTTAATATTTCAATTTTTAACCTTGTTCATCTTGTTACAGGTGACTTTTAAAGTTACCCTAATGTAAAAATCTATACACAAAGCTTAAAAGATATGCATTAAACATTTGCCCCCCTTTTAAAATCAAAGTCCTCTTCTTTCTTGGGTTTCAAGCTCACCAATTTATCCTGCATAATTCAATAAAATAAAAGTCTTTACTAACCTGGTTCCCCACAACCAAAATACTGTTGGATCTTTGGGAATTAAGAAGAAACACCTGTTATTTGATTATCATGGTGGTTTACTTTGTATGGGAATGAGCATTTGAACCCTTCTACTTTTGCATCCAGTGGATGAAGCTGAGGAAGTTGAAGGACATTTTCCAGTCTTTGATAGGTGTTCAGCTGATGGGAAATAGTGGTGGACTTTGGGCTTTAACATCTTAGCGGCACCCTGTGCAACACCAAAATTCGGTGCTTCCCCATCTCTTGCCTTCTGTTGTTTGTCATTGTTGCTTCAGGGGTCACTGCAACAGTAAGCTAAGCTCAGCGTCCAGTGCAGGGTAAACTGGTCACACTCCTCTAAATCTCCCAAATCTTTGTGGGAAAGATCTCCATTGGAGATCTTGGACATTCATTGCCAATCAGAGTGGACAATATTGGGCTAGAGACAAACATACAGTATTGTTGTTGTTTAGTCGTTTAGTCGTGTCCGACTCTTCGTGACCCCATGGACCAGAGCACGCCAGACACTCCTGTCTTCTACTGCCTCCCGTAGCTTGATCAAACTCATGCTGGTAGCTTCGAGAACACTGTCCAACCATCTCGTCCTCTGTCGTCCCCTTCTCCTTGTGCCCTCCATCTTTCCCAACATCAGGGTCTTTTCCAGGGAGTCTTCTCTTCTCATGAGGTGGCCAAAGTATTGGAGCCTCAACTTCACGATCTGTCCTTCCAGTGAGCACTCAGGGCTGATTTCCTTAAGAATGGATAGGTTTGATCTTCTTGCAGTCCATGGGACTCTCAAGAGTCTCCTCCAGCACCATAATTCAAAAGCATTAATTCTTTGGCGATCAGCCTTCTTGATGGTCCAGCTCTCACTTCCATATATCACTACTGGGAAAACCATGGCTTTAACTACAGTGGTGCCTCGCAAGACGAAATTAATTCGTTCCACGAGTTTTTTCGTCTAGCGAATTTTTCGTCTTGCGAAGCACGAAATCACATAGGAATGCATTGAAATTCAATTAATGCGTTCCTATGGTCAAAAAAAGTCCAAACAAAGCCAAATTTGGTACAACAAGAGTTTATTAAGTGCTCTTTAAAGTCACACATACTGTAAAGAGCATTTCAAAAATTGAAGGAACAATAAATTAAGTTTCTAAACATGACAGAAAAACATTTAAAAATCAAGTTACAGATAGGTAGCCATGTTGGTCTGCCATAGTCAAAATAAAAAAATTCCTTCCAGTAGCACCTTAAAGACCAACTAAGTTAGTTCTTGGTATGAGCTTTCGTGTGCATGCACACTTCTTCAGATACACTGAAACAGAAGTTGCCAGATCCTTCTATATAGTGAGAAGGTGGGGAGGGGTATTACTCAGAAGGGTGGTGGGAATGGGAGATTGGCAGATAGCTGAGATGAGCCTGTTGACAACTCTTAACGACTGCAATAGGTCTTACAGGAAAAGGCAAGGGGTGAGAAGGTGAAAAAATGGCTTAGGCATGTATAATGAGATAAGAATCCAATGTCTTTGTTCAGACCAGGTCTCTCCATGGTTTTAAGTTTGGTAATGAGTTGCAATTCAGCAGCTTCTCTTTCCAGTCTATTTCTGAAATTCCTTTGTAGTAAAACAGCTACTTTGAGATCTTGTATAGAATGTCCTGGGAGATTGAAGTGTTCTCCTACTGGTTTCTCTGTTTTGTGATTCTTGATGTCAGATTTATGTCCGTTTATTCTTTGGTGTAAGGTTTCACCTGTTTGTCCAATATAGAGAGCTGAAGAACACTGCTGGCATTTGATGGCATACGCAATGTTAGACGATGAGCAATTAAATAGTCCCGAGATGGAATGTGTGATGTTGCTGGGGCCAGTAATGGTGTTGTCTGGGTGTATGTGGCAGCAAAGTTGGCATCTGGGTTTATTGCAGGCTCTGGTGCCAGTGTCCGTGTTAAGTCTGGTTGTAGTATTATTGTGGGTTAGGAGTTGTTTAAGATTGGGTGGCTGTCTGTAGGCAATGAAAGGTCTTCCTCCCAGAGCTTGAGAAAGAGAACTGCCATTGTCCAGGAGAGGTTGTGGATCTCTGATGATGCGTTGTACTTTTTTTAACTTGGGAGCTGTATGTGATGACTAGAGGTGTTCTGTTATTTTCTTTTTTGGGTCTGTCTTGCAGCAAGTTCTCTCTGGGTATCAGTCTGGCTCTGTTGATCTGTTGTCTAACTTCATCTGCTGGGTATTTTAGTTCCAAAAAGGTTTGCTGTAGATCTCTTAGGTGAGAGTCTCTGTCTGTAGAATTGGAACAGATGCGGCTGTAGCGTAGTGCCTGGCTATATACAATGGACTGTTTGGTATGTTTGGGATGGTAGCTAGAGGCATGTAGATATGTTTGTCGGTCAGTTGGTTTACGGTATAAGGTGGTGTCATTTCTATAAGGTGTTGTAAGTCTTCATAGAATTGGTCAATTTCCGTTTCTTCAGCACCAGTGGTTGGTGCATAAACTTGGATTACTGTGATGTTAAAAGGTCTGCCTTGGATTCTTACTGAGATCATTCTATCATTTTTGAGATTGCATCCGAGTACAGCTTTCGCCACTCTTTTGTTGACTATGAGGGCCACTCCATTTCTTTTACGGGATTCTTGCCCACAGTAGTAGATATGATGGTCATCCGAACTGAATTTGCCCATTCCCGTCCATTTTAGTTCACTGGTGCCCAGGATGTCAATATTTATTCTTGCCATCTCATTTTTGACCACATCCAACTTACCCAAGTTCATGGTTCTTACATTCCAGGTTCCTATGCAATATTTTTCTTTACAGCATTGGACTTTCCTTTCGCTTCCAGGCATATCCACAACTGAGCGTCCTTTCGGCATTGGCCCAGCCGCTTCATCAGCTCTGGATCTACTTGTACTTGTCCTCCGCTCTTCCTCTGTAACATGTTGAACGCCTTCCGACCTGAGGGGCTCATCTTCCAGCGTCATAACTTTTATATGCCTGTTGCCTTTGTCCATGGAGTTTTCTTGGCAGGGATACTGGAATGGCTTGCCACTTCCTCCTCCAGGTGGATCACGTTTGGTCAAAACTCTCCACTATGATCTGTCCATCTTGGGTGGCCCTGCACGGCATAGCTCATAGCTTCTCTGACTTATTCAAGCCCCTTTGCCACGGCAAGGCAGTGATCCATGAAGGGGAACATACAGTATGACCTGGCGTAAAGCACCTTCCTAGAGCATTCCGTGATGTTGACATGAATAGAACACTCTTTATTGTCCACAATATCCATTTGAACATAAGAAGCTCTTCATCAGGAGTGGATTAACAATTAAGCAAAATAAGCACGGGCTTGGGGCATCAAGGGGAGCGGGGCTGCACAGAAATTTTCCATTGCCGGATTTTCCATGGACCATATGGTGCAGCTGAACCAGGTTCCATGAAAAAGGCTCCCACAATGAAAAATAATAATAATAATAATAAATAGTAATAATAAATAGTAATAATAAAAAGTAGTGATTGAGATGAATAATATATGTTTTACTATTGTTTATATTTTGAAATAGCTGTATATGGGGGAACCAAAACCTTTTAAGCTATAAAGGTATTAATCCAGCCCTGCTCTTCATGTATACTCAAGCTGCTGGATTCTGATTTTTGATTTTTTTTAACAGAAAGGAATCATAGGGAAGAACACAATTTCCCTCCACTGGTGCTCTAGAAAAAGAAGTCAGCTCTATAAAGGGAGCCTGTAAGTGGGGAGGAACTATGTAGTTAGCTGCAATCAAGCAAAAGGCGACAAATACAAACCACATCTTATATTCATTATAATAAAATGCCTCCTTCTCCTCACTCAGTTAACTCTGGTAAATTTAGGAAGAAGTTCCCAAGAGATGTCTTTTGAAAATATCTTCTGCTAAAGGATTTGGCAGCAGTAGTGACACAAATCCATTTAAAAGATGGATTTCTGACATCAGACACAAAATTGTTGAGCTGCAGCTGTCTGATAATTCAACTGACAACATGAAAGAAGAGGGCTTTTAATGAGGAAAGTAGTCATCATCAATCATAAAATCTGCAAACTAATGTGGAAACCTAAAACTTCCTTGTCAATGTTTGGTAGACTGTGCTTTTTCTCCAAGAGAAGTAATGTTGCTGTATCTCATTTCCTTTCACCATTTAGGTAAAGGACAACGGGAGCCTATCCAGGCTTGCTCAAAAGTAGGGATGGGGAAGAAATTCGGCTTGGTTTAATAAGTACCTAACCTAATTTGCATTTCCTGAAACAGAAAACAAAATCTGTTTGCAACCCTGTTGACAGTAAAAATTGAGTAAACTCCCTGCAGTTTTCATTGTTGCTCACGTCATGAAATTTGGGGCAGTATACCTGCACCCGGTTCTTTCTCACCATCTTCATGAGAGAACAGAAGCATGTAGACACAGAACTGGGTGTTGGTGGCGGCAACACGTCTGGTAGTGGCTGCCGTTGGGAATGAAATTTAGCAAAACACGGCAGTATATTGATCTGAAAGCTACAGTGCCATGATGCAACAGGTAATGAAGGTAGCTTGCCCAGAGTAAGGCTCATTGATCGCACTCTGGGTCTGCTGATGCCAGGTGTACTAATTTCCAGTTGGCCATGAGGCTGACTTGGTGACCTTGGACTAGCCACTGCTTCTCAGTTTAATGGACATTCCAGTGTTGTTGTAGGCATTAAATGAGGACAGGAAGAGTCAGGTGTGCCACCTTGAGCTCCTCAGAGAAAAAGGTGGGGTATAATTGCTTATTATTATTACAGTGGTACCTCGTTTTACAAACTTAATCTGTTCTGGAAGTCCGTTCTTAAACCAAAGCTGTTCTAAACTGAGGCGTGCTTTCCCTAATGAGGCCTCCCGCTGCCGGTGCCCTTCCACTGTTCGGCTTCTGTTCGTAGACCGAGGTAAAGTTCGCTAACCAGAATACTACTTCCGGTTTTGTGGCGTTTGTATACCGAATAGTTCATAAACAGGGCTGTTCTTAAACCGAGGTACCACTGTATGATTATTTATGGGGTGAAAGGGGAGGGGTTGAAATTCTGGTGGGGATCATGCTGTGCTCCCTCTGGGATAGTTTGCCCACTTTGGTCCCTACCCTGCACTCAGCTTTTACCTGAGGCACCTATACGCTGTCAGCATGCAACAGCGGCCACATCCCAGGAACAGCTTTGACTGACCAGCTAAACCCATTGAGGGTCCCCAATGGGTTTCAAACCCTTGGTGAGTTGGGGACTTTCCCTGAATGTGAAGACAAGCTCTGGTGGGCTGAGGGGACAGGACCAATAGCAGGTCCAATGATCAAGAAGGCAGTTTTTGCAGCTGGGGCTGGTCAGCTTGGGAAGGTAGCCCATCTAGGAGAAGGAAAACTCTGATGCTAACCCCCCGCTGCCTTGTGGGATATCTTCAGGAGAAGAAAAGACTAAGGAGTAAACCCTACACAAATCCAGAGTGGAGTTGCGAAGATGGTTGGGTGGCACCTTGTAGTCTTCCTTCTGGCAACTCCTACAGCCAAGATGGTGCCAAACGTTTTGCTCTGCTTTCCTTTGGACCACATCAGCGAGGCCAAGCGTGGGGTCTTGTTGTTTGGGCAGCCCAGTACTTCCATACACACTGTCTAGGCTTGCTTCCCAGAGAGATCACTTTTGCACTGCTAATGCAGTGGTTTGACTTTACCCCTTGAGGCACACTGCATTGTCTCTTGAGACAGAGGGATGGATGCCAACAATAAAGAATATAGTACAAAACTAGGACAGAAGTGCTAGCATTACAACCAGGAAAACTAATGCTACAATCCCAACATCTGGATGCACCATAGTAAGCTAGAAAATGTTGTGGAATGCAATTATGCTGCTTTTCTGCCAGCATTCCTGTTAGTCAATCAGATGTAAAGCCTATTTTAATTAGGTATATAGCTATATTTATGATCTTGTGGAATGATGAACAAGTAAAAAGGCATTTCTGGGCATGCATAAGTTGTATCATGTTTCCAAATATCCAGTAGAAATCGAAATACTAAAGCAATTACACCTATTAAACACCCCTGCCAACTGTAAATGTTGCACCAGCTAAGATTCATTACAGGAGACTCACTATTTATGAGTTGCTGTGGAGCACTGTGTAAGGGATAAGAGAACAACCTCGTTGGTTCCTATTGCACTGTCATGACTTCAGGGTGTGATTTATTCTTACTTAACTTGAACTTCCTTTCTATAAAAGGAGAAGACAGGACTCTACTGAATGTCTGGGGTGAGAGGAAGAAGCATACAGAGAACTGCATGCCTCATACCATTTACGTCAGGCATACGGAACCTTGGGCTCTCCAGATGTTGCTGAACAGAGTATCACATCAAAGGTTTAAAACTTCTTTATACAGAGCTGCCTTCAGATGGCTCCTGAATGTCATATAGCTGTTTATCTCATTGACATCTGATGGGAGGACATTCCACAGGCCAGGCGCCACTACCAAGAAAGCCCTTGAAATTATATTCAGCAACAACAGGAAGGTCAAAAATTCTCCACACCCGATTTATGAACCTAAGCAATTTGTGGGTGCAGGTATCTCTCTGGTGATCTGATGTGTGGTAGTGGATCTTCTGCCATGTCTACACTACTACCTGCCTCCTCTTTTGCCCTACTTGCATTATTGTAAATAAGCCAAATATTACAAAAATGCCATAGGTCCCCACTGCCAAAGCAGCTAGCATAGTTCCTTGAAACTTTCTATCACATATAGAAGCATAGAGCAATATTTATTGAGAGTATCTGTAGGTAGTAGCGATGGACAGTACTATTCATCCTGATCTTCTGATTGCATCAGTTTCCCTTGCTGTTCACAACATATTTTACAACCCATTAACACTTGTTCACATTTCATTATACATCTCTAAAGGTTAGCTCATGTTGACTCTGAGGATGACATGTCATAGAGATCAGTGACAACATATGGATTCCTACCAAGAATATTATGGAAATACAGGCAAATTGCAGCCCAAAACAAAACAGAGCTAAGTTGCATTTTACTGCCTCTTTTAATAACAGCACAGTATCATTTATTATACTATACTGGTGCATTTATCCTGGACTAACACCAAACCTTGAAGATAAACACAAATTTTGAAAATAAAAATGCTGCTTAAATTTTCCTCTGTTCCATACTAAGTTAATTAGTAAAGCATAGTAAATCTAACAGTGTGCTTTTTAAAAAGCCATTTAAGCTTCTGTAGTCTCAGCTTTGCTTTGAGATTGTGGATCTTCTTTCCTTTTGCAACATCATGGACGGAACATAATGGCTATCTTAAACCTGCTAGTGCCAGGGTCAACTTGAGTTAAAGTTCAGATAAAGATAATGAGATGTTAATAGGTCATAAAATATTGCTAATGAAAAGCACAGGTAAATGAGCTATGCACAGTGTGGTTTAACTGTGTGTAAACCAGACCTAATTTCTTTTAATCTTCCAAAATGACGATGCTCAACCAGTGGGGTGAGACAACAGCACTGAGTCAATCTGTTGGACTTCCCTCTGAGATTCGAGGAAAACATTGTGACTGTGGGGACCAGCGGTGATTGGGAAACAGATAAAAAATAACCCCTACTCCAAAGCATTCTCAGCTGAGATTTTTCTGGATGCTTATGTTTTAGAATGAAACTAACACAAAAACTTTAGGGAAGAATTCATGAAAAGCACACCCCAAAAAACCAAGGTGTCAGCTTGTTGTATTCAGGTACAGTCAGTAGAACATGATGCTTCCTCAACTATGACCCACCATCCAGATGTTACCTTTCCTCTCTTTCTCACAGAAGAGGGAGCAAGCTTGCTTTCTCCTGCTCTGGAGGGGAGGACTTGAACCAATGGCTTCAAATTACAAGAAAGGAGATTCCAACTAAACTTCAGGGGAAAGTTTCCAACAGTAAGAGCTGTTTGACAGTGGAGCGGTCTCTCTTGGGAAGTGGTGGCCTCTCCTTCCTTAGAGGTTTTTAAGCAGTGGCCATCTGTCATGGGTGCTTTAGCTGAGTTTCCCCACATTGCAGGCGGTTGGACTAGATGACCCTTGGGGATTCTAGAAAGTGTGGGATAAGTGGAAAACTGCTCAGGCCCATGCTTTCTAAGCACAGGACAAGTGAAAGTATGGACAGACCCTTTGCTACTTTGACTTCATCCATAATTGGCTCTAGCTCCACCCATTGTTGGCATCAGTGCTTTTTTTTCTGTCCGGACACAGGGGTACACATACCCTTAGACATTTTTGTACTTTTGTCTATTTACTGTATTTATTTCCCCTGATTTGAACTATAAAATAGTGATTTTCTTGAGTCAAAATGAGAGTATACCCCTAAACATTTTTTTAAAAGGGAAAAAAAGCACTGGCTGGCATGCAGCTCACAACAGATTATTATTGAACAAATACAGCCCTGAAAAATTGCCCACCCTTGCTTTAAGGCAGTGATGGCCAAACTTGACCCTTCAGCTGTTTTGGGACTACAACCCCCATCATCCCTAGCTAACAGGACCAGTGGCCAGGGATGATGGGAACTGTAGTCCCAAAACAGCTGGAGGGCCGAGTTTGGCCATCACTGCTTTAAGGGATATAGTTTGCTAAACACTTTTTTGTTTGTTTGTTAGGAGTACAATAGAGAGGAACTGAAGGACGTGTCTTTGTCTCGAGAAGAGAGAGACAAGGTGTCCATGCACCACCACACGTCTTCCTAGGGAGCCAAATGCATGGGACCAAGTTCTGTGTGGCTCCATATATGGGCAAAATAGATCCTGCACATGTCTTTCCCCTCCTTGATCTAACAGCTGGAGCCATTTATGTGAGTCCTTTGAAGAATGCTAAAACTCTCCTGATCAGTTCTTTGCTACAACTTCACGAGCAGTTGTTGGGTGAACTCTTAGCCATCTTGGATAGGGTTTAACTGGGTGCCTACCTTGTTCCTGACAGCATCTGTCCTAGTTTTGTGCCAGCAAAAGTAGTCTTATTCTGTTTGATGTCAGGAATTGCTCCTCAGGGCTTCTGCCCGCCTGCTGTGTAGATACTTAAATGGGATGCATATTGACAAAGAAATATAGTGAAATTACAGGATCTTGACCTATTCAAAATGCTGCCCCCACTGTCTTAGACCCTTTATTTGACTGAGGATGCACATCTTGCACATCTTTTCATCCTTTCCTGAAATCATTATCAAGTCTGCTTGCTCTTTCCTAATGGCTCTCACTAATGGCCGCCTCACACATCTTTCTTCTTGCTTTGGATTCTTTGGGAGAAAACCATTTAAGTGCTAACAGGCTAAACGGAGTCTTTAAAGAGCATAGTTGGCCCTTTCTAGTTATGTGTTCCTTTTCATCTTTCCTTACAAATGCTTTAGCATGACACGTTGGGAGCCTGAAGTCAAGTGCTGTTGGAAAAAAGAATCTTCACAAAAGCTACCCTTTCCTTCCAATCTTATTTGATCATTACCAAAGGAGTACGCACTTGGCTGGCAGATGGTTAAATTACCCCCAATTCTCAACTGCTAGACCTATGAATGAATGAAAATGCTTATCATTACCTGGCCCAGGGTTTTTGCTATATCTTGGTTAGAGAGTGATTGCATTGCATAACACTTTCCACAATTTATTCAGAATGCATAATGGAACATTTCCTCCCTGGGGAATCTACCTAGTAACAGCATAGCAGGGCAAGTGTGGCCAAATGTTGTCTTGAAAGAGCCTATGGTCAGCACCACAAAGCCATTCATATGTCATTGTTATTATTATGGAAAGACCTTCACCATTTAAGGAACATTTATTTAATTGTAATACTCAGGGCCGGTTTGATGAGGCCCTAAGCTACTGAAGGTAATGGGGCCCTTTATATGCCCAGCTGTCCTTTGTCAACAACAAATTGTCGCTGTTTTTGTGTTGAATATATGCTATGTGGTAATTTATGGACCACCTAATAGGTATCTAAAGCCATTTGCACACAACAAAATATGTATTTTACCAAAGTAATTGTTGAACTGAAATACAATTAAGAAGAAGTATATTAATAGTGAAATACAATTAAGAAGAAGTACATTGGTACTTTGGTTTACAAACTTAATCCATTCCGGAAGTCCGTTCTTAAACCAAAACCATTCTTAAACCAAGGCGCGCTTTCCCTAATGAGGCCTCCCCCTGTCGGTGCCCTTCCACCATTCGGATTCCATTCTTAGAGTGAGGTAAAGTTTGCAAACCGGGACACTATTTCCAGTTTTGCGGAGTTCGTAAACTGAATCGTTCGTAAACAGGACTGTTCTTAAACTGAGGTACCACTGTATATTAATAGTGAAATAATTATTAAGCTCTAACTTAAAACAATTTTTTATTCATAACAAACTTAATAATGCAAACACATTGGCATTTGGCAATAACAAAAGTTCCTATAGAATTTAGCAAACCAGTGATATTTTAGGGAGCAGGCTAGCAGGCAGGGCCCATCACTTACATAATAGGAGCCTACACAACACAAAACACTGTTGCTATATGTAGGTTTTATTTTACTTGTTTTTAATCTTATATTTTTGGAAATGTACATCCAGTTGGTTTTTTCCTTTAATTTTTTGGGGGGGCTCCATGAGAGTGGGGCCCTAAGCTATAGCTTGTTTAGCTTATACATAAATCTGGTACTAGTAATACTTATATACCATATTATAGCTCTGGAAGGTTCTCTAGAAGAGATTTGCACAATACAATCACATGCAAGGAACAGAAATAACATAGTGGCTATTTGATACCGCAATTAGTCAATGAGCATTTCCTGCCCTTTCCTGGTGCCTTCCTTTGACCACCACCAACTAGGCGAAAAGCTTTGGGGAGATCTCTGTGAGGCTGAGCAGCTGGAACTCACTCAGCCCATGATGGAAGCACTTCTGTATCACATATAAAGGTTTCTCACTGACATAACTCAGGTGTCTGCCTATTGTGCATTATTTGTATGTTTTTGCCCTCAAGTATGAAAAGTAACAATCCCACTTTATTCTACATTAGGCAATTTCTCCTGGAATACTGTATTCAGTTCTGAGCACCACATTGTAAAAAGGATGTAGACAAATTGGGATGGGTTCAGAGGAGTGCAATGAAGATGGACAGGTATGCAAAAACAAATCCCACAAGAGTTGGATATTTAGCCCGGAAAAGACTGTGGGGAAACTGTTAATGTGATGTAATCAGACTCTAATTAAGATATAACAAAGCTCTGGGCCAGATAATGACAAAAAATATCTAACCATAATTAAGCCATCTGCCATCTAGATATGTCCTCTTTTTTGAGAATGGCCAAATGCAATTGGAGGGGAAAGGTAGAGTTTTTATTTGTTGGGGGGGGGGGAAGCTTTTGATTTTGGACTTCCAAGGTGTCATGCTAATGCATTTGTAAGGAAAGGTGATAAAAAGCACATAACTTGAAAGGGAGAGCTTGATGTTTATTCTGGAAAAGAATGATGGGAGCATGATATCTTGAAATATCAAAGAGGGTAAACTTGTTCCCTGCTCAGCCAGAGGGCAGAAATAAATCTAATGGCTTTAGTTGCAAGAAGCCAAATCCTGACTTAACATTAGGAAAAGCATCTTAACAGTAAGAGCGCATTTTGACAAAGGAACCAGGTTATCTAGTTGGTGGGTCCATCCTTGCTGGAGGTCTTCAGAGAATGGTCACCTGTTGGAGATGAGTCATCAAGGTCTGGCTGGCCTGGGTAGTGCTCAGAATCTCCATGGTTCCAAAAATTGTTTGAGAACCACCATTCACCGAAAGATGGTGTCTGTCCAGTTTGTCCACATCAAGCTTTGCCTTCCGCAGCTCTTCTCCAGTCATTGACATGGAATGCTGGTTGGTGGGCATGACAGGTGTTCCTGAGCAACCTTGGCTGGGTCCTGCCATCCCTGGTTGGAACATCCTCAAGCTTCTCAACTTGTTTTGAAAAGAACAAAACCAGAATCTGCTGCTCTGCTTTAACAATGTCAACAAATCCTGATCTCTTCAGTGTTTTGCAGGCAACAGTTTGCACAGCCTCACTTGCACAGGGACTTAGAGAAACATGACTATAAAGGCATACAATACAGAAAAGGCAGAACAACAGAGGAACATGGGGTTTTGTGGGTTCCCTAATCTGATTCAGTGTATGTGTATTGCTGACATCAGGCTTTGGTTTAGGGAGGAGAAAAGGCACCCCAAGTCATCATCATCATTTTTTATTTGTATGCCGCCTTTCCACAGTTAAAACAATGCTCAGGGCAGCTTACAATATGAAAAGATTTACGTAATTACAAACATAGCAAAGTAGTCATAAAGATATACAAAGCACATTAAAAACTACATAACCAAACTGAACAATTTCCACATAAAAATAAAGATACAAAAGGTTAATATCAGTAATATCAGTTAATATCAGTAGCAACAGCAAAAACTCGCAACAAAACTTGCCTCAAAATATCCCAGTCCTTGGTGGGCTGCAGCCGCAGCAGGAGTCCTTGTGAGGCCTGTCATTTTGCTTTGCCTTGTTATTCAGCCCACACACAGAACTACTGCACACTCCTGTTAAATACTGTACAGTAATATGTAATATGGGATTTCTAATTAATGTATTAATGCTCTACATGGTTTGTTTTAAATTACCATAAGCATTGCAGAGCATCAAAATTTAGGTAGTAAAACACATAAAACTGCATTTAATTAATAAATTGCACTAGACATTTTAAGGTTTATTTATGCGTTGGGGTTTTGTTTGTTTCCTTGGTTTTTGGCTTTGTATTTTGTACTTTGCAGAAAAACTGGTAAACTTAACTGTTGGCAATTCCAAAGGTCTTCTGTAGCCAATGAGGACAAGAGATTGCAGGATCTAATTAGTATTTCTTGCATCTGTAAGTAGCCACACATTCAAGATGCAAACAGTTCTCTGGATTATGCTTTAGAAATGATCTGTGGCTGGCTGTACACAATGGAATATTCTTACAGGCCACACATGTGCATACACACAAATGGGAAAAAAGATTAAGAGGCTGAAAGCCTTAATTTCTCTTCTATTTTTATCCTGCAGAAAAGCCATAGAACAAACCAGCATTTGATGATTTAATATTTTAAATACCATGGGCTCCTTACAAAGCACCTGCAAAATATTTCTTGGCTGGTTATGTATAAAATGTATTTTGGGTTGCTTTGGGCAAACTAAACTGACCTAGATAAGCACTTGGCTTGAATGTCTAATTTAATTTTCATTAGCTTTCTCTTGGGCCCAAAGCTGTGTCTTACCTGAACAGCTCAGCCATCACAAATCCCCAGCCCTAGCCGTTTACACACAAATAAACAATTTTCCACCCAGTATCCCAGTAGACGCAGCTACTTCTTTGCTTCTTGCTATTCAGCATCTTTATCCATGGTGGAAGATAACATGAGCTTTTTTAAATATAGAAACAAATTCCACAGATTCTTCTAGCTACTACGTATTGTCAGCATCCCCTCTTGTGGCTTCTAAATAAGGATTCATTAAATGCAACCATGCTACATGTAGGAAAGAATACTTTTCTGTGCTGCCAATTACGTCAAATTTTCAGTTGTCAAAGTTCTATTGATCATCTCTATGTTGGGTTCAAGTAATTGTGCAGGAAGCTTCATCGCTAGCCCATGATCCAAACATGTTTTGCAGTGTGTAGGTAACATTTACTAGAAATATTAAATTTATTGAGAAATGGAGCCTCTTTGTAAATTATTCGACTGTACAGTTCTAAAGTTCAGCCTTGCACTTTCTTTTTTGCTTTTTTAACTTTTCTAGAAAATGTATAAATTTGTTTTTTTAATTTGTTTCAGCAATTTTCTTATTTTCCTTCTGGAAGTAGGATGTTCTCTTTTCTCAGTGAACATTATCCTCCCCCCTGTGTGTGTTGTTAGAGAGTGATGTGCCGTTTATCTTTTATACTCACACTTGCGTCATTATGATTGTTCTCAACAGGTAACTTATTCAGAAGGGCCATCTGAGAGATTAGCTTTCTTGATGGCGTCCCCTCACATTGGCAAACAGACATTTCCACTTCTTGTGAGCCCCCATTGCACCATCACCAAACCCCTCCTCTGTAACCAGGTACATTCTACCTGAACTTTACCCAATCCCACCTTTGTTCCCTCTTCTCATTGGTCAGCATGCCAGCACTTTTGGATCAACTACAAGCAGACACACTTTTGGATCAACTACAAGTTCATGCTTCAGCCTTGTGGTGTGTTGGGACATCTTAAGGCTGTTGTTCTTCCCAACCTTCCACACGGTTCTCAAAGACTACCTCGGCACAGTGTGAGACCCTTGGATCTTGGGCTTGCTAAGCCTGACTATCTGGAGCCCAGGACAAATGAATAAAGGTCTGAAATTATAGCAGCCATGGGATTCCTAATCTCAATCCCAGGTCTCACATCTGCTTCCCCTTTGCACCATCCAAAGCAGTACCTGCTAATCAGAGCCAAGAGAGGTATCTGAAAATGCTTTTTCCATCTTTTTAGTGCAGGGACTTTTCTTTGAGTTTTAGAATGTGGTTGTGACACTCCATAAAACCTCCTTTCTCAATAGTTTGGTGTGTATTTTTAGTCTCAGAGGAGTTTAGACACACACACCCCAGCCTACACACCTGCACTTCATCTCATTATAGCAAACCAGAAAGCCTGGTGATGGAACATTTTATAACCTTATTTTTCTTCTTTGCAATCATAACCCAGAGTAACTATATTATAGGACTCATGGGTCACTTACGGAAATTCTAGGCATAGAGTTCTTAGCCTCAGCGGCTGGTTCTGAATGCTGGTACAAGTTCATGGTATACTTATCCAAAGAAGAGTTCTTCAAGAGCTGGTGGAATGCCAATACTGATGGGCCCTTTCATATTTCTGCAGGGGTGTCATTCCACAGCACTGGTTCCACCAAAGAAAAAGCCCACCTATGTGATGTAATTCAAGGTCATGATGGTTACTGACGGGACTTGATATGTGAGTGTGTTGCTTACATATTAGCCTGTAAACACAAAAAATAAAATCCTCCCTGCAATATTTTTTTAAAGAAATACTATGCTTTAAGGCATGGTCAAACATCTCTGTTCAGTTATTCTTTATTATTATTATTCAATCCTAGCTTTCGCCCTGCCTTCAGAACTAAATCTTTAATAGGAGTGGGGTAAAATCAGTTATACCGATTGACACTTAAAGATTTTGAGTTTTCAGTCATTTGAATGGCTCACACAACAATGCAATTTTGAAAGCTGGGATTTTCATAAATGTCTTCAATTTTGACATACACATAGCAAACTATGTCTAGGTGTGAAAATAAATTGTGAAGGCTCAGGAAAGCAGGCAGAGCTAAAGGGCAAATTGCCATTCTCTATGCAGCTCAAAATAGTGCAGAGATAGGTAAGTCAAAGCGCATAAAAGAATATAAGAAACAGCTTTTCAGAATAGTGGAGATGATTACTGACTCCTGGGCAGATATATCCCCATATGCACACTCCAGAAAACCTCCATTATTGTTGAGTGATTTCCCATTGAAAATAATCAAATGCTTTCTTCGTATTCCAGTAATCATCGAAAAAATGAACGTTACCTGCTTCAGCCCTACTGAGAAATGTGTGAGCAAGTAGGTCAATGCAAACATTGTTTTCCCAGCTGCTCAGGAGTCCTTTGTTTTGGTCACACAAGCATGAAACTTTACAGAAATTAGAAATGGTATAGCCTTATTTTGGACTATTGGCTTCTTAGGAATTGTTCACATTTTCCATCAAAGAGAAAATAAATGGCTTACTAGAGAGAGACATATTATATGACACTAATTTATACCATGCTGCAGATAAGGAACAATGTATGCTGGAACATCACAATGCCTAGAACTCACTGCCAGTGGTGGCTGGAGCCCATTGGGGCTGGTAGGGCAGAAAGCCAACAGTAGGTGGAGTCAGAGCCAGTGAGAGGTAGAGCCAACTAATTCTACTCTTGTTCAAATTCTCCTCCCTGCTGAGTTCTACAAGGGAAAAACTGAGATTAAGGATGAGGGAAGTAGGCAACCAGGGCCACCTCTGGACTGGTTGCAAATAAGAAGGCAGGTGGGCTTGGAGAAATCAAGACCAGCAATAGTGGGGGCAGTGACCCATTTGTCATAATAGACCTCCAGTGCTCACTATTATTGGTATCCCAGTCCTCATGTCAGTAGCTTTGCTGGTCAAGCATCCAAGATGTTCATGTTAAATGATATCAAGTGGTATGGTGCCACACTGTTTTCTTACCATATAACCACTTGTTTCGTGATAGAAGTGTATTGCTCTCTGTGCAACTGGTCACCAGTATCTACCATGAATATTTGCCTTTTTTTGTCATTTGTGTCTTTCATACATTCTCTGTGTCAAATGAACTCCTTTGGTCTTTGCCATGGAGCAGAAGAGAATTATTAGTCAAATCAGATGGCACTTAGAAAGGGTGGGGTTTGCTAGGAAATCCTGCCAATTTCAATAGAGGCATGCCATTTTTTTTCAAATATCTAATTTAATTTCTTTAATTCTCTTGATAGGCTGCAGAGCACAAATGCTGTTTCACATATTAATGTCTTACAATCAAATTAGTCATAATGATAAATATGCTTCCAAAGTGATTCTGGTGAACCACACAGTGATTTTACTGCCAAATTCTGGTGCAACTGCATTATGAATGTTAAGTGACATCTGTTGCGGTTGTTTTTCAGCTCCCCCCACCCCAATGGGTTTATAACTCATTCTTAAATCCACATACTTCCAAAGTAAGTCCATAACTGAATCATGCTTAGAGTTGACCAATTCAAATCAATGTGATTTAAGTTGACCATGGTTAATGATTGATTGCAGCATTTTATTCCAATGGGTCTACTCTAAACACAATTAAGTCTAGCTCCAACTGATACAGATTATTTCATAACGATTAACATCTAAATAAGTTTGCTTTAGATTTTAGCCCTATTAAGACTAGATTCTTGGTCTCCTAGGATTGCCTCATTTCTTTAAGAAAGGTAATATCCATTAGTTTTATGGCGATGAAAAGTTTCATTTGGCCAAAAATGTGTTCCCCACTATAGTCTGTGTGGAGCACAAAAACAGAAAGAATTCTTGCCCTGCACAAGCTTTGTGAAATTTAGTGGAAGAAATATAATCACACATATAACTTTTAAAAGTATATTAAATATCCTCCCTTCTTACTTGTTTAATTAAACTGAGTCTCCAGTCATACTTGGAAAGCAGCTCTATTAACCTGTTTTGGAAGCTGCAGGCATTGGCCTCAACTGAAGTGGTTTGAGGAAATGTGTGAATGTGCTAGGATTACAGCAATTGTATGCGTCCACCTAAGAATTCACTTGGTGCCTGTCTAGAAAATGTCACTGGTGTGAAGATGATTAAAGCATGCATGTCCTATCTATTAAGATACTTTCCATTAAGGGGCATTCACAGTACATTAGATTATCCATACAAGAATCACCATAGTAATTGTTCCTTAAGGGTTTTTATCCAAAAATTAATTAAATTGCGACAAGTAAATGTACAAAGACCACAGATTTGCAAGAATTTATGAATTACTAAAATATGCCTTTTAATGAATTTCAGTTCAGAAAGACCCTGATGCAGCTAGAGGCCATCTGTGATTGGAAACAGGCTTCTGAATATATCATTCATTTCATGGAGAATTAGATGTGTGGGTGGAAGTTCTGCACCTAGTTCTCAAACCTGACCCAACATCTTGGGTTGCATGCGCTGTCAAGAAGAAGAAGCTGCACTTGCATACACCAGCTTTTTGGGGAAGGGAAGCAGAGGATGGCTTTAGCACCCCAACTCTACTTACCCTACCTGCTGATTGGCCTGAGGGCAGTTTCATTGATGTTCACTGTAGGAGCCACTCTACAACACACCACCATCACATTTCCAGTAGCCCAGAACAGTTTGACTCAAGTTTCCATTACACAGGAAAACCTGGTAAAGGTAAGGGTAAAGGACCCTTGAAGGTTAAGTACAGTCAAAGGTGACTATGGGGTTGTGGCTCTCATCTCGCTTTTCAGGCCAAGGGACCCGGCATTTGTCCGCAGACAGCTTTCCAGGTATGTGACTAAACTGCTTCTGGTGCAATGGAACACTGTGATGGAAGACAGAGAGCATGGAAACTCTGTTTACCTTCCTGCCGCAGTGCTACCTAGTTATCTACTTGTGTTGGTATGCTTTCGAACTGCTAGGTTGGCAGGAGCTGGGACAGAGCAACAGGAGCTCACCCCATCGTGTGGAGTCGAACTGCCGACCTTCCCATTGGCAAGCCCAAGAGGCATAGTGGTTTAGACCACAGCTCCGCCCGTGTCCCATAGAACCAGGGGACATGTCCAAACTGCCAATTATCAGGAACAGCTCCTAGGAACACAGGTCAGAAAAAAGCAGAGGAGATGTCTTCTCAAGCAATCAAACAAGGAACTGGGCTAAGGCACTCTCCATGAATATTTGTTTTACTGGTAAATGTCAGGCCATAATGGAGTGTTTTGATATTTGGCATTTCTGCTGTAACCCTTCCTGGAGCACGAGCAGAGCCCAGATCTAGAATGTGCATTAGTTATTGCCTCTGTTTCCTGAATAGGGCTTAGAAAGCTACAGCTTCAGTTGCCAAATGAATGCTGTTTCTCCAGGTCTGGATGTCAATGTGGTCAAAGCTCTTGGTGGTGTGTTGCTAAAGCTCTCCGTGACTGGGAGCTATGGAGAAAGGCAGGGGTGGCTAAGTTCTGACATGAGGGCTTCATCTGGTCCTCAATAATTTTTTTCTGCCCTTTCCAGACCACATTGGTTCTGGCAGTGGTGGCAAAAAGAAAAGAAAAATAGAAGTAGACACCATGCTGGGATGAGTGGGAAGGTTTATTCCTCTATACCCAGCACAGCACCAAGATGGGAATGCAAATTGTTCTTCCTTGGCCATCAGACTGATACTTTGATGAGCAAAGAGGAGACAACAACCCTGCTCCTCAGCTGTTATGCATTGGGTCAATGCTTGGGACCTGTGTTTATGCAATATGCATGCAACGGTATGAGGTGGCCACCCCCACTACTGGTATGCGGTCTCTAGACAGTCAGCGAAAGGTGAATGTGGCTGTGTCAGGCCAGAAGGAGCTTGCAAGGTTGGTGAATGGTCTGAAGCTGGGGTGCATGCCCATTCAGAAGGCACTGGGCACTGGGCACTGGTTCTTCAGCCCTTTGGAAAGGATGTATTCTGAGTGGTCAGTCTTAAGCCATCTCTCAAGGGATGCCAATTCCTCTCATGCTGAATCTGAGCTGAGGCCAAAGATGGGATCTCCTCTGAGGAGATCTCATCCAGTTTGCAGTCTGCGCAAAGGTCAGTCTGAAAATGGCAAAATGAAGCATCATTTACATTTAATTTCTTCCTATAATCTTTAAAAGCTTTATATTGAATGATTTGTCAACACATTGCCTTGGTGCAAACAACAAGCAATACAAATTGTTGTTTTTTTAATCTGAAGAATGTAATGTAAAGAAGAACTATAATGATAATAGGTCTCTCAAAGGCCCAGTAAAATCAATTATAATCCAGTTCCGTAATTTAAGTAAAATGCATTCATTGTTCCTAATGGATAAAAATGTTCCCTTTTCTGATGGTCACTGTCTGTTTCAAGCATTTCTGTTGTCTCTATCATTTGATCATTTGTTTAGACTGTTTTAATTTTATTCTGCTGCTACCATTTCTCAATGCATCATCAACATGTGGTCCACTTTATTAACGGAGTATGCATGGAATGTTTAATCCTGCCTTTTACCACAGGACACACCTTTTTTTTAGAAATCGCCAAATATAATTATGGATAGCTGCAAATTCTGGCTGCCTTACCGCAAAGGGAGTGCTATCATCCTTGATGAGTCAGACAAGGACTATGAAGCAAATATCTTATATTATTACTTCAAGGGTCTATAGGCCACATCTGATTCAGATATCTTGCAGTATTATAGCCTATTCATGCTTTTAGAGATTACAGGCATTAAAGTTAGACATTATTTCACTTCTTCGTTGTGCTTGACTTCGACTGGGCAAATAGATCCATTCTTATATATAGATTTATGCTGACATTTAGCTGATGCTGCACAATAATATATTGTGCATTTCCACTGTGTTTATTATCCAGCTGAATAAACTAGTTCAGCTGTTATTGCATGATTGGAAATATAATTTCCAGCAATGCTTTTCCACCAAATATATTTTCCTGTACATAAACAATATATATTTAGAATATGCATCCCTTGAGATTGATAAATTATGGATGCCAGTTACAGTTTAGTGCATGCATGTGCTGAATATTCTTTTAGCTGATTCCATGGCAAACCGTGCCAGATGAAAGTGTGTTGTTCAGGTGGGCATGAACAAGGTCCTAAAACCTGATTTAGTAAGAAGAATAAGTGTGTGATCATTACTCTGTATTCAGAAGGCCCTGATGACTCATTAGAAGGAAAACAACACATTCTTTCCCCCCTGCAAATTTGCAAGGGATACATTTTGTTTCTTGAGGTGAAGGACAAAATGGTGCCCCTTCCCCTTTTCTGTATAGAAAATCCATCCAAACTGACATTTGAATCTTTAGAGCACTGGGGATGGAGCATGACTCTCAACCATACAGGAGGCAGCTGCCTAATTTAGGTGCTAAAGAGCAGGTTAGCTTAGGTGAATTATGGGAGAATGGTAGGGGGACAGCCTCTGCCTCTGGCATTTGCCACCTGAGGCAGTTGCCAGCCATGATGGGCAAGGAGTGAGAAGGCAGACAGTTGGTCTCACCTCTGCAATCATACTATCTGCATCCCCAGGCAATAGTGAGCTGGATGAACAAATGGCCTGACCTGTATAAGTGAGCTTCCTATGTTTAGATCAAATTCTGCTCTTCCAGCTCACATAAATATCTGTTTAAAATAGCCTGGCACCCAAGGGACCTCTGGTCTGATCATGCCACCTATATATTCCTACCCAAACTGCTGTCAGCTGTGTTATGATTAGATCTGTGCAAGCTGGACTCCTACTTTTTGGCTTTCTGCAGCAGAGTACAGTATGATTGCTGTAAAGAGAAAATATGTGTTAGAGGCATTTGCTTTTATGCTCCTTATTTGCAGCACTGCATAATGCACAGCAACAGCAAATTTAAACTTGGCATTGCGTTTTATTGGGTCACGTGATGAGAGTGCATACCCTAAGAACAAAGAAGTCGTGCGGCACGTAGAACAAACCAATCAGGTCTAAGAGCCGCTTGAGCTCAGCCTTGGATGAGTTCATTTTTAGTGGGTCTGAAACTCTGCAAACTGACAGGCAAAATCATTTGGCTCATAGATCACTGATGGAGCTGCAGTAAGATGGATTAGATGCAAACAGCATGCGTAACAACTACAACAAAAAGATGATGAGAAACTCGAGCAATGGAAGCAGTGCCCTAGTTTCTAACCGAATGAGGAAATAAAACAATGGACAATTCTGTTGCACATATACAAAATAAGATTGCCTGACAAACAATGATTATGTGATAAAGATATATACAAATCTCTCAATACTTGGACTCACACAGACATGACAAGCCATTGCTGAAATACTCTCAGCACTGCCTGAAGTCTTGTTTCCCAAATGTAACCTTGCAGGATGAATGCAAGTAATCACTTTTCTCCATAGAAACACAGCCACGATACAGTAATCTTTACGGTAATATAATGTAGGGTCCCAGAGACCAAGACTATCTGACGGTATCTTGGGTGCAATGGATCCATTCACCCACAAAGCTTTAATTTTATAGCCTGACAAAAAATGTGCTGGTCTCCTCATCCAAATCATATTTCAAATAACTCTGCTCTATGCAAATCCATTTGCAGCAATCACAGAGTGTTATTGATAGTGATGGGATGGAATCCGAAAATTGTGACACTAGTTTTATCTGTGTATTGTTTGTGCCTCACCCTGCTCTACTTTAGATTGGTCTTAGACCCCGAACAATGCATCCACTTTCCTCCATTTCAGATTTATCAGCATTTTCTCCCTTTTCTAAATTTATTGAAGGTAGAGGTAAATACTCTGGACAACACCTAAAGCAGAGCCTGATGCCCTAGACACAACAGTGCCCAGGACAAGTGGAACCCTGGGAACTACATGGGCACCTTGAACATTTTATCATTTCTCTTGCTTCTCCTATCTTTGCCTTTGCTGAAGACTTAGAACTATTGGTACCAACTGGGACTGAAAGAACAGAAGGGAGGGAGACCAACAACAGATGGGGCCAAGAGTTTATGACAGGGAGAGTCAACTAATTCTAGTTTTGTCCCTGTCCTCCTTCTACTGGCTGAGACTAAGGTGGAGAAAGCTGACAGCCAGTGCTACTCCCTCGACAGGTTGTAAGGAAGCAAAGGGGCAGAAGGACAGACTGAGGTTAGTGGGGCAGTGCCCCATTAGCTTGAATGGACCAGCTTCCACTGTCATGGTATGTATTCCTAGATATTATTGGGGAGAAAGAGGGCTCATGTCAAGGATGCCATTTCCAATGGCTAGTGTCATGTGTAACCTAAAATCTTTTTCCACTTTCTGAGGCCAGATGTTAGAGTGGCAATTGTGATATTAATCTACCAGCTGGGATATCAGATGATAGATGGTGCCAGATCTAATCTGAACTGAGCCACTTTCATTCTCTTTCTTGAAGCATTAATGTCATCAGATAACTCAAAGGAAATGTGCTGAAGCTGACAAAGCAGAATTTAAAATATGCCTAGGGGTTTTTGAATTTATGTCGAGTTATGGATGTCAGTTATTTGGAATTCCTTCCAGTGGGTGTGCATGAAAAGCCTGCTGAGCTCAGCAAAACACAATCTGCAGGTTGCCTGCCTACTATTGTACCTATCTAACTGTTAAGGGTGCTATCCAGCTAATTGACCCACAGAGTAGACTGACAACAGTGAATTGAAATCTATTCATTTCAATGGGTGTGCTTTGAGAATGATGTCGCCGGATCCAGCCATGTGGAAGCAATTTTGTCAACAAGTCTAGGGGGTCAAATTTATCCCATAATTTTGCTGGGATGTTGCGGACCCAATCACAGTGCCCCCCACCCCACCCAGGGGGTGAAGTCCCAAGAGAGCAACAACAGGTGTAAACAAACTGGACAGGACGATGTTATGAGATTTTAAATTAGCCACAACTTTATTGATTTACAGATGTAGGTAAACTTTGGCTCAGCCATTTTCAGCCTTCAGGTGTAGGGCTGAAGGTTAAGCAGAGTCATGCCAAGGGTTTGAGACCTCTTCAAGAAGCAAGTCTACCAGTCCAGTACTTGGGTGCAGCCAGTCCAAATGCCAGTCTGTCATCCGAGCTCCGCCTCCCAGCTTGCCCATGATTGGGCCATTTGAATATAGTGGTTGGTGGGCTATATCACCATCCTTAGTGGTTGGCAAGGGAATTCCCCAATGGCCAGCCCATGAGGGGGTGCTTCCTTCTACCCTGGGAACTGAGGGGCATCTGTGATAGGTCTCAACCACCACTCAATCTCGGACCAGGTAAGTGGTCATTCTTGTCCATATGAGTTACTTTCCCCACACTGTTTGCTGCATACGCTTCCCTGTTGTGAACATCACAGTTGACTATGTATAAATGCTGAAGGGCAAGGCTTCCCTGTATCCTACCCAAACAAGTACAGTGGTACCTCAGGTTAAGGACTTAATTCGTTCAAGACGTCCGTTCTTAACCTGAAACTGTTCTTAACCTGAAGCACCACTTTAGCTAATGGGGCCTCCCGCTGCCGCCGCGCCGCAGGAGCATGATTTCTGTTCTCATCCTGAAGCAAAGTTCTTAACCTAAAGCACTATTTCTGGGTTAGCGGAGTCTGTAACCTAAAGCGTATGTAACCTAAAGCGTATGTAACCCAAGGTACCACTGTAAGTTGGATTGCAGAAAATGTTCTCTATGATTCCTGAGAGAAAAGAGTTATCCTGCTGCAAGGAACATTTTAAAGCATCCTTTTCCACCCTGGTGCTCTCCAATTGTTTTGGACGCCAACTCCCATCAGCCCCAGCCAGTGCACATAGAGGGTAGCCGGTTAGCAAAGGCTGTGGGGTGAAAAGGGGACTGGATGAGTGTCTGGAAAAAGCAAGCAGTGTTACTGAGAGCAGACCCAGAGTCTTGCCATTACATTGAAAAGATAAGTTTTTCCTGCCAGCTGAGGCGCTTTATCATGTCTTCCAACAAGGTTCTCTTTGCCAGTTCAGTCTTTTTAAAAACACCTTCCTTGCAACAGGCACAGACTGATAAGGCCACTTCCGAGATGTCTTCTGGCACCAGCCTTCTCTCTGCACTGCCCGCCTGCACTCATCACAGTTTGTGACAATCCGCAATTGGGAAATATCATCAAGAGTCCAGTGAGACCTGTGACTGGTGCCTAGGTATGCACTTTCTTGTCTATTGTGCTAAAATGGGAAACAAAAGGGAGGAAATGTATTATGTGCATAAAGCCAGTGCACATCCGGGGAGACGTCTGAATTAAAGCTGACAAGTTACCATATAAAGGTGAGCTAATCTGAGGATAAAAGGCATATTAATGAACACATTTGTACTGAGGATACTCAGAGAGATCTTTTAAATTTACTTTAATTAAGTCAATTAACCATAGTATTGTACCCACGACTTAAGTGACACATAAAACCAACATTAAACAAGCAACTAAACAGCAAGAGGATTTATCTCAGAGAGGACAAGGGAGAATTAAATGCCAATTATATCACAGGTGTAAGGCCCATTTGCAATTTGAAAATATATATATTGCAAATCAAAACAATATTTATCCTGAACAATACACTTCCAGAAATTACAGTCACAGGAGTAGCTAAATAAATTAATTTTGGAATCTATTCACACATTGTTAGGGGTCCTCTGAACTGGGAACACAGCTCACAGGGTCTCAATTCCCCTCATTCATTCGTGTGTGTGTGTGTGTGTGTGTGTATAGAGAGAGAGAGAGAGAATTGAATCATAGAAATATAGGGCTGGAAGGGACTCCAAGGGTTCAATCTCCTGCAGTATATATATATATTTGAATGTTCCAGATAAGCATGGATTCCTTACTTAATGAATATAAAGCTTCTATGAAAACAGAGGCATTTCTTGCTGAATATCCATTCATAAATAAGGCTGAGAAAGCGCACATATTTATTTCAATTAGTTTTTAGCTGACTATTCTCTTCAAAATCCAAAAGCAATATAATAAGTATAACAATATAAAAACAGGCTAGAAAATAATCATATGAAAACGATGTGTGAATGGGTGGCATCTGGATCTAGATGTTTATGGGCACACTTTCAAATGCAGTTGCCATCCATTCCCACTGTGTCACTTTCAACGGGATGTGCAGTCACATATGCCTACTGCCTCAACTAGTCATGTATGTACATAGAACTGGACAAAAAACAAGTTGGTAATATGAGTACTGCACCCACGAGCGAGGGCCAGAACAGCGCAGTGATGCCATCAAGTTCACAACAAAATGGTTCCGATGGAGAAGTAGATGGCTCTCAACTGGCATGAAAAATTTGCAACACAAATGGAAAGGCTTGCTTTAAGTCTTTTGCTATAACTCTTCCAATTTGAATCAGCTGGCCTTGAACACCAAGAAAGGAAAAGTTGCCTGAAGATCTATACCTTTGTGATAGTCCTAGCTTCGGCTGGGATTGAGCTGGTGATGTAGACTTGGATAGTTCCATTTTCCATTGTGGGAGCTCAGAACCATGCAGTCCCAAGGGACAGATATTTTATGGGTGTTCACAGATAATGAGGATGTTTGCCAGCTGGCTGATGGCTTATATCTTCTCTTTTTAATTAACTCAAATTGCCTTCAATTTAAACTAGGTCTAATAACTTCAGAGCTCTTAGAGCTTTAAATAAGTGACTAATCAGTCCCTGTGCAGTTTGTTGGTCTGTGATGGCATTTGGAGGCTTGGGCACCTAGTATACCCTCTGTCTTTCTGCGTGTCTCAAAAGGAAAACAAGACTATTAATCAGGAGCCGTTGCTCAAGATATGTTGCTGTCCCCCTTCCTGCCTTTGTGGGTACGATTTATTATAGCTTGCTGTTTGGCTGCTGATCAATTTTCTATAATTTTTCCCATTAATATTTTAGTTTTGCTTGTTATGTATTAAATAAATGACTGACACTGGGATAAGTGACAAATGGTGGCTTCAAGCATGGCAGAGAGCTGTTTAAGCTCATCAATCTCTTCAGTGCAGCTTTCCAGTGGTCTAGCCTGACAGGAAATATTGAAGCAACAAAAACCTGCCATTTAATACTGAACACCTATGGGCTAGTTTACTGTTAGCTTGTAAATACTGCAGTGTGGCTAGTGTAGTGAACATTTTCACCCCTGCCCCCTCTTTTTGCCTGAAAGAAAATGCAGTAGCTGCCTTATCCTGTTTTCCACAACGGACAGTGTGTGCACGATTGGGTGGTACCCAAGCACGGTGTCAGGGCAGAAATGGCAAGAAGTAAGTTCTGAAATGTGAAAGACATCTAAAATCTGCAAGATCCTGCCCTGGTGACATTGTAGGGATGCAAATTAGAATACACTATTCAGAGAATTAAAGAGCAAAAATGTTCATAAGACAACGTATCACAAGGAAGATTTCCAGCTGATAACTGCAGTAGCAAAAGACTGTCCTTAGTGGCTCAGTTGTTCAATCTGAGTCGAAATCACAGCTATAAGTGAGATTTACTGGGCCATTTGTGGTGATATCTTCCTTTATCTATTAGCCTGAATCTGGCAACAAGGGGAAAAAATGGTTGTGGTTGAGCTTTTAATTAATCTCTTAATGAGTTGAATGCCCAATCCTGGGATAAAGCATCTGTATCTGGAGATAATTAAATAGGCTTTTTCTTTTTTCTTTTGCTTTAAGTGAAAACAAACATATTACTAAGTGGGTATAATCATCAATTTTCAAGGCTCTCTTCAGCTCACATAGCAATGAGTAGCTACAATTATTTGTATTTTTAACATGTTGTCTAAATAGTTTTAGTTCCACTTTTGTACACCATTGTGGGTTCTTTTAATGACAGGTGGTACTTATATTTCATAAATGAATACTTTTAACGGGATTTAAACATGGCTTAGTCTTTCTGTTGTGAACTCCAAAATTCCGGATGAGCACATATCAGGAAGCTCTGAAATGTGTGTTTGTGTGCGAAAAAGGTAATACAAACTAAAAAATGAAAAAGGACCGTAGAAGGGGAAAGTGATGGTAGAAAGAAATAGCAATGGGGAAACAGGGAAGCGTTCATTTATTGGCCTGGGAAATCATGGCAAAAATCAGTGAGAAATAGAAGGGAAATGCAGCATCCATGAGATACAGTATGATGTCCACAGACAAAGCGTTGGGGGGAGAGCAAGAGAGCAGACCAGCACTCCTCTGTGGTATCTTGGGTTTTATCAGGCTAATGAATACTGTGACCTACAAAAATTAATAATTATTTGGTGAGATTGAGAATTTCTAGGCTTAATGAAGAAATAACAGACTGGCTGGAGATGGATAATTGGCAAAACCCAGCAGGAGACAATATATATTCCCAGAAAATGTGTGAGGCCTCAGACTTGACAAATTTGTCAATAGCATCTTTATCTTACTTTAAAGCAATTTTTCACAGACTAATAGAAGTGTATAAAGAACTGTGAGTCATCTCAATGTCCTGCAGCGACACAATCTTTTTTTTAAAAAAGCTAGATGCTGCTGCTGTTGTTGTTACAAATTGGGAATTAATCCCTTACACAGATCTTAAATATTTTTTTTATTGCGGGGGGGGGGGGGATAAGATCTTGTTGGTGTGAAACATTTAGCTGTTTGAGAGGTAGGAAGAAAACTTGTTGTAATGGATCTATGAATATGCCCCTAACCAGGCATCCATGTGATCTCAGATGCACCACTGGGTCTCTTTTGTGTAGAAGGATCCCTATAATTTTAACGGAAGGAGCTAACATGAAAATGCAATGTGAACTGAGTTCATCCACTGAAATAAACAGTGTCAACATTTTACGCTCTGTGTACATATCTATATTCAGAAGAGATTTGGATGATGGTTGGGTGTATGACTTTATATACATATAAACATTATGAACAGAGCAGTTATTTCAGACATTAGGTACCGTTCTCTGGAGCTATCATTACTAAGCTTACACGTGTCACTGATCACATGGCATACTTTAACACATGTGTAAACACATTGCGTGGACAGGCGGAGTCCCCAGATCCCGAGCGGTCCCCCCGTCATGTGGAATAACGACTCAAAACAACGTGCTATGGGATTAAATTGGCCACAACTTTATTAAATCTCAAATGTGGGTAGACCTTGGCTCAGGCATTGGGCGTTCTCCCTCCCCAGTCCCCAGCCGGGGACCTAGGGAGCATCAGAAACCCCTTTAACGGGGAACCCTGGTATCGCCGCCACAAAGAGGAAGATGGACTAAAGAATTCCGCCCAAGGCCTAATACCGCCAAAGTTGTGACGTTTTGCTACGGGAAAGGCGAAACCTGCCAATGCAGGGAAATTCCTTTCCGGCCCTTTAACAGCGACCTTAACGTAGCAGCGCCCGCATACCTATGAAGAAAAGTTAACCTGCAAAACCTGTGAAGAAAAGTTAACTTGCAAAAGAAGACATTAATTGAGGGTGGGTAGGGTGGGAGAAGCTCTGGAGCCAAGTGAGGATTCCCAGGTAAGATCCTCCCTCTATTGTGTGGGCAGGTAATCCCTCCCCTACCTGGCCTGGTCTCCTTGGCAATGCTTCCCCCAGGTGGAATTAGACAACTGACTGAGGTAGGTGGAGACCTCCAGGTATCCCACCTGAGGGAAGGCAAAGCCAAGCCTATGCTGATGGAGCCGCTCCAGATCTAGGGGCTGCGCGCGTCCACACAAAGGGCGCCCCCCATTTTAAGCGGAGAGCGGTCATTCTACAGAAGAGAGTTAATAAATCGTCATCATTGTCGTCGTCATCTCTGTGTAAATTGCAGTAGATCAGCAAGGGCAGAGTTGGGGAAAAGGATCTGGCTGGTGGGCTGGACTTTGAGTTCCCTCAATCCCTGTGGGTCACTTTGAGAGGTAAGCAGAGCTGCCCACCTGTCAATCATGAGACCTCGGGGGACTCAAACTGCAAAGGAGAGAATTTGGAGCACATGCCATATGCACTCCTGATTCTTTCCTTTCTTCCCTTGTGGCCCAGGTTCAACTCAAGCCAGGCTGCAGAGGAAGATTACTGCCAAAGAAGGGATCCTTGCCTTGGCAGGGATCCACTGCATTTGGGAGCAGATTGGGATTTTCATTGGAGACCAAATGCAAAGGGCACCAAATGTAAGTCCTGCTTGCCAAGGAACAACCAGGAGTTCCTGGTTGGTCCTCGAAGCTGCATCTTCACCTGTCCCTGTGCCATTTGTTTAATTTAATATACAGAATAACTTGACAGTTAGGTGTGTTTGTTGCTTTTGACTTTCAAGAGAGACTTCTATTTAGTCTTTGCTCTCTTGTAGACTAGTTGAATTTCTAACATGTGCTTTACAAAGAATGTTTATTGCAATGGAAATGGTATATCTTAACAGACTCCGCACAGATCTTGTGGCACCATAAGAAATGCTATTCAATAGTAATGTCAAGGTTATGCACTAAAAAATCAGCAGCAGCACTTTTGATCCCCTCAGCTTGGATCACTTGTTTTGAAAAAGCAAAGTAACAGTTGCCAAAGGTTATGAAAAGGAAAACCTTGTATCTTTTAATAAAAGTGCTTCTTTGAATAAAAAATTAAATGAATTCACAACACTGTGATAGAGAAGTCCTTCGTTATGAAACTTTCAATTTCTATTCCTAGTAATGTAGGATTTATACTTTAGAAGGAAAAATAGCAATTAAAACATTAAGTGCAAGTCAATTATAGTGCCCCTTGAAGTGCGTTGCTGGTTTGTTATTCACAATGCATAGGGTTGTTGTTTAATTCAGTGACACACACAAGCATACACGCATTCTGAAGAAAGAGAAAATTAGAGAAATTTGCAATCTGGAAAGAAAAGGGAAGAAAGTTGCATTTTAAAAACATGCATGTACATACAAAACACACACACACACACACACACAATAGGTGAGTAAAAGACACAGTGGAAGGTATTCTAATCAAAACAATGTCCTTGTCAACTCCTTGTATGGATTGGCAGAACTGGATAAATTTGTCTGGGGGTGGAAAGAAGAGATATTTGGTTTGCCTGAGCATGCTGTTAGCTCAGAGAGGTAAGCAGAAGGCTTGCCGGCTTTTAAAAAGTTGCCTCACTCCCCCTCATGTTTTGCAACTGAGCACTTTGCAACTTTGCCTGGCTATTTTTTAGCTTGGGAAATGGTGCAGCTATATAGTGCAAAATATGGAAAATGTTTTTCCTCAATTCTGTTCTATTATGGTTCCACTGGTGTGTGTGTGTGTGTGTGTGTGTGTGTGTGTGTGTGTGTGTTTTAGCAGCAGGGTGGGCGGAAGCTATATGTACAAACATTTACCCGTGTATCAGCACTACTCTGTGTGAAGTCTCAAAGAGGTTGTTTTTGCCAGAGTGCTAGTATACCATAAGAATCATTTTGCCTTTTAAAAGCATGCTGGTGAAGCACCTCACCATGCAGAACTTTAGGAGAAAGGAGATTGAGTAGTAAATGTTCTCAGTTCGATTCCCATTCATTTGCCCTTCCTTGTTGATAGCAACCCAACTTCAAATAGAAAGTGCAAGTCAATTATAGAAATGGTGTGTGCACACTCTCATCAAACACCCAATATTTCCATAGGAAAGGTATTGAGGGTTAAGAGACAGAACAATAAAAACCAGATCCATAGCTCATTGAAGTCCAAGTACCTGGGCTTCAATAGGAATGCCTCAGGGGGTACTAAATCCTAATCCTTTAACTGGGTTGAGGATTGGGTTACCCATTAGTTCTTTAAATAAAATGGCAGGAGGATTGTGGACTAAGGCTTTAAATGTCTATAAATAACAACAATTTACAAGAAATTGATTTCTTATTTCCTTTTAAAATAGAGTCTGGCTGCAGTTTTTTCAGCTGAGTTGGCATCCCTGCTTGAAACAGCAGTGCTTTCAAGTTTGTTTTAAAAAGGAAATTAATGCTTTTAGTCTTCTTCTTCTTCTTCTTCTTCTTCTTCTTCTTCTTCTTCTTCTTCTTCTTCTTCTTCTTCTTCTTCTTTCCTCCTGAGGAATCAGCACAACCATTGCTGAACTGATGACACCTTCCATACCTGGAGGAGCTGAAATCCAGCACTTAATGAAGGCTTTCTTAATCTCTTGGCAAGCAAAGGGAAAGCAAGAGGCACTTGTATAGTTACTGACATCAGGAAGCACTGGGGAGATGCTTATTATCCTCTCCTGGAATTTGTGCAAGTGTTAAGCATGTGTCCACATCACCACTTGTTGTCAAGGTTTTATTGCTTACTGTGGACACAAATTTTAGGTTGTCATTCTTCAGGTACAATATCAACTTAGTGCAGCAAACTCATTTAACATGTTTCAAAACCCCAGCTTCAGATGCATTGACACCGGTAGGACGTATTTTGGGTTGCCCTCCTACCCAACACATGCCTCACAGTACAGTGGTACCTCCAGTTGCGAACGGGATCCGTTCCGGAGGTCCAGCCAGATCCTGAGGTTTTCGCAAATTGAGGAGAAGCAGTTGACTGCTTCTGCGCATGCATGCATGGTGAAACACTTCCAGGTTTGCCGCTTTCACAACCTGAAGTTTATGTTACCCAAGGGTAACGTAACCCGAGGTGCTACTGTAGTTCCTTACAGTATTCAGAAGCATACAGCCCCCGACTATGGAGGCAGTGCATAGCCACTGATAGTCTTATTCTCCATGAATTTGCCTAATGCACTTTTAAAGCCATCCATGCATGCATGCTGCATCTCTGACAACCTGTTCAAGCATCTAGCATCACCAACAGCATTACCGTTTTAAACCAGGGTTGGGAAATCTGTGACCCTCCATATGTTGCTGGGCCAGAGCATCCCTCATTCCTGGCTTGGGCTGATGGGAGCTGGAATTCACAGCTGGAAGGCCACAGATACCCCACCCCTGATTTATAGCATAGGGATGTCAGTTGCTTTATAATCTTGTAAGAATTAGAGCCCACCTGGGGAATCTAAAAGAGCACTTTGAATAAAGCAATGTCAAATTAAAAGTAAATATGATAGCAAAATGCAAATTGATTACCATATTTTAAGAAGACAGCTATTCAAGTGACATTATAATTGCTATATATTCCATGAAAAAGGTAAACTGCATATTTTAAAAGTGCAGCACGGTGCTTAGTAGAATCTTTTTAGAAAGAGAAGAAGGGGAAGCATTTGGTGTGGAATATATTTTATTGGGTAGAGAAGGCGTTGCACTACTGCAACGCAGAGCCCATCATCCAGTTTTGTTAGCCTTGAAAAGAACAACAGTAACAGCGGCAAATGTAAGGGTTTGGGTCCTGGAGAAGAAAATGATGGATATTCATTGAATTCCTGTTACACAGTTGGCTTTCCAAGTAGTTAATTGCACCTCATGGTAAGTTGCCATTTTGCTAAATGGTCAGGCCTGCTTCAGGGTTGGTGTGTCCCCAGTGAGCCACTTCCTATGCTGGTGGCCCCACTTAGTATCCTGACCAAGGAGTGACCTGATGGCACCTGCTGATTAGGGCAAGCTGCCCACCATTTAAACTCACCTTTGGAACAAGACAACAGTCACCTTCGGGCTCTGTGGGAAATTAAGAATGACTGGTTCTCTTACCAGTTTTCATCACTATGCAGATATTTAAGAACAGGTATTTGGGACTTTTAATTTCTAGGTAGGCCTGATTTAAGCATCGTTGTGAGTTCTATTCACTGTGGCATTCCCTTTTAAAATACCTTGCGTGTGTGCGTCTATGCATTGCTTAATATTATTCCAACAGTGCACAACCATTTAAGAATAGTTGCAAATTGTGTTTCCTACTAGGCGGTTATTTTAACGCCTTTTGTAAATGAAACTCTGCAGTTGCCAATCTTAGTAGCAGGGGTGTGGGAATATTAAAATTCCTGCTTTCCGTGGCTACTAAAAAGAATACAACATGGTGTTACGGCTGGAAATGCAGATATGAGGGAGGGGGCAGAGAAATAAGGATAAAAGCTTCTTAAAGTTTTGCTGAAAATCCATTTCCTAAATAGAGAAAATGCTTTTTACCCACTAGAACGATGTATTCTCCCTTAATCCGCTGCTTATTCATTTGTTTTCTTAATAAACACTGAAACAGCATGGCTTGAATTTGGTTTTTGGCAATTCCGTTTTACTTGGGAGATAAAATCCTGCCTTCTCTTACAGGAGGTAAAGCTACAATAAAACCAGTATAGTCAAGAGAACTAAGAGCAGCATAGCTTTAGGCTTCTGATTATATCACTCAAAATATTGGCCCTGGAGAGAACTGGGTATTGGAGCCATGACTGAAATCTGTGATTTCATATGTTGACCAGATGGATGACAGAACTGAGTTGCAATGTTTGGATTTAAGCTCGTTTAGTTCCATTAAAGTGAGCGAGAGGCCAGGCACACATGCAGTGCTAGCCACCATCTTGTTTGATCCAAATGAAGTTGTTCTAAGGGAGGCATAGGCAACCGTTTTCAGCCCAAGGCCCAATGGGGGGTGAGGCCAAAGTCCAAAGCAGGTGGAGCAATGAAGGTACACTATCCCTTTGACACATTGCAACCAGTCCAAAACATTTCAGGAGGGTGTGAAGCAAGGCCAGAAGGATGTGTGGCCTGGGGGGGGGGAAGGGGGTGGCTAGAGAGGGTGTGTGGCCTGGAGAGAAATCCAAGGGAGACCTAGAAGGCCACAATTTCCCACCAGGCTTGAGATTCCCCACTCCTGTCCTAAGGATAACTGTACAGTGGTACCAAGCAGTGGTTCCTGCCTGGCAGGGGGTTGGACTCGATGGCCCTTGTGGTCTCTTCCAACTCTATGATTCTATGACCTCTGGATACGAACGGGATCTGTTCCGGAGCCCTGTTTGCATCCAGAAGTGAACGCAACCCACAACTGTGCGTCTGCACGTGCACGGGTTGCGATTCGCCGCTTCTGCACATGCGTTTGATGTCATTTTGACCGTCTGCGCATGCGCGAGCGGTGAAACCCGGAAGTAACGTGTTCCATTATTTCCAGGTTGCCATGGAGCGCAACCCAAAAGTGCTCAACCTGAAGCACATTTAGCCCGTGGTATGACTGTACAGTGGCACCTTGGTTTAAGAACAGCTTAGTTTATGAACAACTTGGATTAAGAACACTGCAAACCCGGAAGTAGGTGTTTTGGTTTGTGAACTTTGCCTTGGAAGCAGAACATGTTTCGCTTCCTGTTGAGTGTGTTCCATTTGTAAATCGAGTCCCCCGCTGCTATGGGAAAGCACACCTTGGTCTAAGAATGCTTTGGTTTAAGAACAGACTTCTGGAACGGATTAAGTTTGTAAACCAAGGTGCCACTGTATGTCATGCAGCCTGTCGAGGCCCTCATTACCTCTTCTTGCTGCCACTGGACAAAAGGGCCCCAGGGAGGAGAGTGTATGGGGTATATGGCATGCAGGAAGAGGGTTTAATTTTAGAATCTTGAAGTGAACCAAAGTGGTTTCCAATGCCTTTCCCCCCAAAACAAAATGCAGTTTCTTTCTGAGGGGAGTGGAGGTAAGCTCATTCACCTCAATGTTATTTAACGCCACAGCTCCTTTTGAACATTGGAGGGGTGTGCATTTCCTATCACATAGCTTCAGATCAAATAGCTCCCAGCACCTGTTAGTTGCCTAGGCTCACTTGACGAATGACCAAACAAACCTTGGGAAAGAGTAATGAACAGACCTTACTTTGCCAGGATCTGGTTGTACTGATTTAAGATATCGGATGGACCTTGTGCATCTTCAAAAATAAGAAGAGGGCACAAGTAGAAAAGCAGGCTGAATCATAAGCAAACCCTGACTTCTTTTCAAGTTGACTCTGTGGCCACAGACACGCATGACTTAAAAATAGATGATTAGACAAATTCATAGAAAATTTATTTATTTATTACATTTATATACCCACTTTTTTCCAAGGTGGTGTACGTTGTTCTCTCTCCACCTATTTTATCCTAACTACAACCCTGTTAAGGGACGTGGGTGGTGCTGTGGGTTAAACCACAGAGCCTAGGACTTGCCGATCAGAAGGTTGGCGGTTCGAATCCCCGTGAGCTCCCATTGCTTGGTCTCTGCTCCTGCCAACCTAGCAGTTCAAAAGCACATCAACATGCAAGTAGATAAATAGGTACCATTCCGGCGGGAAGGTAAACGGTGTTTCCGTGTGCTGCTCTGGTTTGCCAGAAGTGGCTTAGTCATGCTGGCCACATGACCCGGAAGCTGTACGCCGGCTCCCTCGGCCAATAAAGCGAGATGAGCACCGCAACCCCAGAGTCAGCCATGACTGGACCTAATGGTCAGGGGTCCCTTTACCTTTACCTTACAACCTGTGAAGTAGGATAAACAGAGTGAGTGACTGGCCTGAGGTCACTCAGTGAGCCATGACAGTTATGTTCTATCCCCACTGTCAGAGGCAGTGTTCCTGCCAATGCAGTTGCTAGGAATCAAAAATAGGGAAGAGGGTTGAATCAGGTTAATCTTGTTTTCAACAGGGGTCATCCACATGCATCTGGGGACCTCACAAGCAGATCATGATGGCAGCAGTCCTACTCGTTGCCTATCTCAAGGGTCTGGTATTGAAGAATATTGCTTCTGAACATGGAGGTTCTATCTATTTCTATCTACCTAATCCACAAGGTCACCATGTGTGTGCCAACGTTATTTCTTCACAGGAGTCACACTTTTGCACTGATCTTGGGTGTTCAATGTTCTCATTTCCAGTATCCAGAGTTCTTGGGTTGTTGCATAAGCACCATGCACGTGCTATGAAATGTGTGATTCAAGCTGTCTAAGAGTGCTGATTGCTTGGTTTTCTGGGGAAGAAGGGAAGGTTTCAGGCACCCTCTTCTTAATTCCCACAACTGTGATCAGCAATATAAGAACTGACAACACTGACTTTTTGGCAATGAAAGAAGAATGGGAAACTTTGCCATAGAATGTGAGGATTTCTGGGTTGGAAGCTTATAGTCTAGCTAGCCTAAAACCCTCTCTCTGTGTGTATCAGTGTCTGTATCTATATATCTGCAGCATTTCCCTTTCTGAGTGCCCATTGCTTTTCAGCATCTTATTGAACAGAGGGGGTAAAGTATCATCATGCCAACAAAGCTTTGGAAAATCTCATCTTTGGGTTATGATCAATGGTGCATGTTCTGTGGTTAAAGAGAATTTGATCGCATTCCCTACAGTCATAACCAGTAATCACAACACCCCTAAATTCAAAATAGTGTCAAGACTCTGCGCTGGTATGCATTTCAGACATCAGGCATTTCAGATTGCATTTCAGACACCTAAACTAATGTTGCCCATTGATTCTGGACAAGGAAACAATGAGACCAATCTTTTATGTGCAAATGTTACAATGTGTGAACATTTCTGTCTACTGTATATGCAAAGTCTTTTCACCCTTCTTTTTCTTCTTTTTAATTTTTTTATTAAACAATTTCAACATAACAAATTATCAGTCCAAATAACACTGGTCAACAACAAATTTGTTGTCTGCATTTTTTCAGTTGATTTAGGATGAATCTGATGCGCTGAATCCAAAAATCACATTGGTTTTGCTCAATTAGGTCAAGTTTTTGAGCTATGGCCACATGTCATTTTTTTACGTTTTTGTTCACATGTACGCTTGTGTGGAGCATTTTAGAAGAAGTTGGTGGGGGTAAAATGCCATGTCGAATAATTGTTTTGGTTGGAAATGATTATTTTAATGACAAGAAGTATTCAGGTCCAACAGTTCTGGGTGATTATGTCGAAAAGGGATCAGTTTGAAGTCATAAAACCTCGAAATCTTCCATAAATTGGTGCGGCAAAGCATAAAGTTGGGGGATCAAAACTAAGTTAATGGGGCTTGGAGTGCCACAGTACGAACCCAAAGATTGGAGACTGTTCATTGACAGCAGCAAGCGATCACTGAAATGTGTTCTGCTACACAACGGCAACCAGTTTGCCTCTATACCCCTGGCTCACTCGAGTACATTGAAGGAGAACTATGAAGCGGTGAAGTATGTGCTGGAGAAAATTGGTGATGATCAGCATAAGTGGTTTCTTTGTGTTGACCTGAAGATGGTGAACTTTTTCTTGGGACAACAGTCTGGCTTCACCAAGTACCCATGTTTTCTGTGCATGTGGGATAGTAGGGACCATGCTCAGCATTTCACGAAGAAGGACTGGCCTGTGCGGGAGGAATTGGTGCCTTGCAAAGAAAGGAATTTCATCAACGACCCTCTGGTGGACAGAGACAGAATACTCTTCCCACCGCTGCACATCAAGCTCGGCTTAATCAAGCAGTTCACCAAGGCTCTGGACAAGGATGGTGACTGCTTCACTTACTTGTGCCAGGCTTTTCCAAGATTGACCATGGAGAAGTTGAAAGCTGGCATCTTTGACGGTCCTCAGATCCGTCAGCTCATCAGAGATCCAGAGTTCGGAAAGTCAATGAATGAAGTGGAACTGGAAGCGTGGAAGGCATTTGTTCTGGTAGTGAAGAACTTTCTTGGCAACAATAAGGCCAGAAATACGCAGAACTTGTCAACAACATGCTGACTGCTTTCAGAAACCTGGGCTGCAACATGAGCATCAAGATGCACTACCTATTTTCACATCTGGACCGGTTTCCTGAGAACCTGGGTTCAATGAGTGACGAGCAGGGGGAGAGATTCCATCAGGACATGAAAGAGATGGAGACCAGGTATCAGGGTCGCTGGGACGCAGTCATGATGGCTGACTACTGTTGGACTCTGAAGAGAGACCTCCCTGCGGCTGAGCATTCCAGGAGTTCCAAGAAACGGAAGTTCAAGCCCTGAAGTTTGAAGAATGGCGAAGCAACATGCAATTTACGTGTACTTACCTTTATCAATGCCCACCATTCAGTTTACAGTAAACCTGACCTGATAGAGAGAAACGGATGCCATTTCCTCGTTCAGCAGTGCAAAAATACCCTAAATCAGTTGTAGAAATCTAGACAACATTCAAAAAGTAAAAAATTGTTGCCCAGTGTAATCAATTACATTATTTCCCCCCTCCCCCTCCCTCCCTCTCGCCCACACTCAGGACTTCCCTCAGCTCCCCTCTCTGGTTTCTTTACACATACTGTTCCCTGCTTGTTATAAAATTGTACATATCCTTGCCTTGTCTATCATATGTTCAACTAATAAATTGGTGGATGTTTATTCAAAACCTGCCAAGGAGTCCAGATCATTTTGTTGTCTTTTTAGGTAATTTGTAAAAAGTTCCCATTCTTCCTTAAAGTCACAATTGTCCTTATCACACAGTTTGTATGTCAATTTAGCCAATTCCTCATAGTTCATCATTTCACCCTTCTTTAACCCTCTTCTTTTTCTTCCTTCCTCTAGACTTGTGGGACTGGAGAGGGCAGTTTGATAGCAAAGAACTCCACCTTGGCTTCCCAAATAATTCATGCAGAAGGATGAGGCAAGGTTCAACAATTTACAGGATTATTTCATTATATTGGAACATTCCAGGAAATTAGGTCAGGTAAACATCATATTTCCTTCATATCCTACTTTAGGTCCTTCAAGGCTCTGAGTTACCGGTATACCTCCCCTGAAAGCAGTTATGCTGCTTTGACAGGGCAGGATGCACTTGTGACAGCCTCTGTGCTCTCCACCTCCAGCTCTGTCCTTGGATCCTGTGGTACCCTGTGGTACCAGCAGCTTTTAGAGGATGGCATATAGTTCTGCACTTTCTCTTTCCCACTCCTTACTATCTTCCCAGGAGCAAGATCCTCAGATCTGAGAACCAAGGTTATGGAACCTGTAGTCCAACAATGTCTGGAGAGTCACAGGTACCCCAGCAAATGACCTAGAGATCTCCAAGGGCTTAATCCAGGTACACTTGAAATTCAGCCCAGAACTTGCCTGGCCAGGTCTTTTAAGATCCAGTCTTTAGATTTCTATATGTTCTATGTGTTGGACCAGGAGAAAAAGTGGCCACAAATTAAGGCTTTGTGCTTCTCCCTAGCAGCTCTACAATAAAGAGCAGCTTTAGTTACAAGAGAGGCTGAGAACTTAACCAAAAACTTGTAGTAGAAAACAGTCTTGCCTATTTAGATGAGGAGAGTTGGAGAATCCCAACCCTAACATTGGAACAGCCTAGAAAGTAAGACAAATGAAGGATGTTGATGTTTGTGGCTCTGTGGTTTCACTTTTCACAGTTATTATTCTTCATGCAGGAAACAGGGTCTTGACATCAAATATTGATCCAATAAAAGTGTCAACACCTTTTACCACTTTTATCTCCCTCTTTCTCCAGGACTAACAGCACTTCAAACAAGGGTGCTACCTACTGTATAATTCTTTCAAGTGCATTTTATACTGCCCTGTACAAGCACTCTGAGGTTTCTGCAATCATTATTGTCTTCCTTGTCCTTCTCCTAGTTCTGGGTCCCTGAAGTTTGGTGGTTGCAATTTCACTCTCTCCATTGTTTTTTCCCCATAAGAAAAAGAAAAAAACCATTCGCACCCACAAGCCTCACACCTCTCTCATCACAAGCACAGTTCTTTTTATTCTGAAATATATTCCTGGCTGAAGACCACTTAGGTATGTTTCATTTATTTCCAAGCTTGCTGATAAAACAAATTGAAAATATGTAGCTTTCTACTAAAGCAAGAAGAGGAAGTGGGGCAAGGTGGTGGTGAGATCAATACAGTCTATCTTGGGTTCCTGCCAGTATGTTTGCACCATGTCAGACTTCCTGCCACCCTGCCCCTCCTCTTTCTGGTAAGCTGATGTAGCAGCTCTGCCCCCACCCATCAAGCGGCTTCTTTTATAAGTGTACAGCTGGGAAGGTAACATGTTTATTTATAGAACTTATGTGCTACAGCGTGTATGAATGGGTCAACTCACTTTTGTTTCTCAGAGGCAAGGTTGCATGCAGTTATCATTATGTGCTGACCTTTGTTTCACCCCAGTCACTGGCAGTGCCTGTCTCCTCAGAGGTAAGGCCCATTGAGTTCAATGGGGCTACCTCAATTTCTGCCCTTGTTATCCACTCTTGCGGTAGGGTCCTCTCATTCTTCTTGAAGCACTGTGTACAAGGATGCTATAACAGCAGACTTGGCCACCAATTGCCAACCCCACTGGAATGAAGACATGAGGTTCGTTTACTTATTTCAGCAGTTTATATAGCACTTAACACTATAGTTTCTAAGCGGTGTACAATAAGGTTGCCAAAAAGATACAATCAAGATAGAACTGTTTAACATGAATCATAAAATCATTAAAGTCAACTTTAAAAAGCCTCTTTGGGTTAAAAGGGCCAAAGCGTTGCTATCTAAATTTGCAAAATGAGCAAATACCTGAATAGGATGGACAGTCCCAAGTCAAAGAGCCAGCTGCTGTTAAAAGTCACCTCCAGCTACAACATACAGTAGTTCAAGGAGTAGGGCAGGCCAGCCAAATAGCTGAGCCATTTATTGCATTGCCTGTCCACCAAGAGTGAGCTGAGGGAGACTTGAATTGCACTCCACCTCCATTGCCTGGCAATTTGTGGGACAGGATCATTGGAATATGAGGCATCCCCTCAAGACAGCCTGGAAAAAGGGGTAGGTTGGGGAGCACCCTTCACCCTCCAGATGCCTCAAGGTGATTGTTAGTCTGATATGACCTCCATCTTTTCCTGCCCACACTTTATGTCAGCTAGGAGCTGATAGGCTACCCCATTCCTCTCACAGAGCTACAGTTTCCAATGTGGTTTAACATTTAATCCCTCTTCCCAGGACTGTAGGAATTGCAGCTTTGTGAGGTAAATAGGAGTCTCCCAACACCTCTCTGCACCCTTAACAAACTACAGCTCCCATAATTTTTGGGGGCGGGGCATGATGGACCATGACTGCTTAAAGTGGTATCATAGTGCTTTCAATGTATTGTGTGAATGTGGTCTTTGTGAGAGATGCATATCTGCATTAATCAGCATCACCCACAGCACACCCACATAACAGATTTGAAAGGGGCAATGACCCTGCAGTGCAGGCGTAGGCAAACTCAGCCCTCCAGATGTTTTGGGACTACAATTCCCATCATCCCTGACCACTGGTCTTGTTAGCTAGGGATCATGGGAGTTGTAGTCCCAAAACATCTGGAGGGCTGAGTTTGCCTATGCCTGATCCAGTGGGGATACAAACTCTGCAAGCCACTTCCATCTACAACCTCATTTCAATCTAAGTTCTGCCATCTTTTCCCAGCGCGGGGATAAGGACTGGTGGAACAGAGCAAATCATGTTGCTGTGAACAACAACAAAAGAAAAGTTCACACACAGAGAGTAATGAGCCCTTCATTTTTCCTGGAACCATTTGTGCTGGATCTCTACAGCACTCCTCTGAAACTGTAGGATGTTGCCTCCTGGATCTGCTCTCGTAAATTGCACAGATTGCAGGTTTATCCTATTTCTTTTGTTGTTTGCTAGCTCAGTCTGCTTTGTAAAGATTGGATTTCCTTTTCTCCATTTGAAAAAAAGCTGATGGAATGACAAAAAGGCTGTTAAAATGTCAATAAGGCTGCTATCTTGAGCACAGAATTGTATGCTGAAGCTCCAGTGAAAGCAGATGGGTGGACACTGGAGATGTGAGCTGCTCCACAAGGTACATTTTAGTTGCCTGTTTTTGCAGATCTGTGATGTGTACTTATGAGAAGGGCTGTCGCTCAGTGGTAAGGATGCGTTTTGCATACAAAAGGTCCCAGGTTCAATAGCTGGCATCTGCAGGGCTCAGAAAGACTCCTTATAGAACCATGACCAGTTAATGGAGAAAAGCCAATGTTGAGCTAGCTGGACCAATGGCCTGACTTGAAATATGGAAGCTTCCTGTTTCTTTCTTTTCTTTAAATCATTTTTTTTTGGGGGGAAGGAATGTGAGTATACGCTGAATACAAGCACCCACAGCAGTGCTTCATCTTTTTGTCTTGATCTCAGAAGCCTGCTCTGCAGTAATTCAAAGCAGAGCTTTTACTGTGGCTTCCCCTGTTCTGTGGAATAAATGCAGAGATATGACAGGCTCCTGCTACCTGGATATTCTGGAAACAGAGGTGGATCGACATTTTAGGGGCTGTGAAGTTTGCACTGCAATGGGGGCCCCATCCCAACCAGCAAGGAAGTCTGGGTAACCACTGTTGTGTTCTTCAATGGGGTGGCTCCATGACATATTGCCTCCATGCTACTTTACAATCTCCATGCTACTGACTCTTAAACTTCAGGTTATTATAGCTTAGTGCCAGGAAAAAAGAGAGAAGAAAAGAACAAATATTTATAGGCATCTCAATAAGATCATGAAGTGACCATAGATGATGGAGTAGTCTAGAGTAGGCTGCCTGATCACCTGGGGTTTGCAACATGTCTACACCCTCAGGGTTTGCAGCATTCAGCAGGGCTATGGTGTCCTTAAGTTGTATTTGACCATTCTAGCTTGAATATGAATTTTAGACATGAACTTTGGGCTCTAAGTCCACAGTTTAAATCAAACATAAATTACTCAAGGAGTAAATGTGGTTGATTTGAAGATGGCAGCCTGTCTTAAGAGCAGGGTCGGTGACATTATTTTTGTGGCAAAAACACATTTGAAATGTTGGTTAATAAATTGTACCCTCACAATGGAAAAATTATTATTAATTAAAAAGAAGTTGACAGCCTATGCTGGCCTACAGTGAAAAGCTATATGGGATTCCCAGGATGGCAGTGATCAATGAAGCAGATAGTATGGCAGCTTGCTGCAGCTTGGTGTAGTGGTTAAGAGCGGTGGACTTGTAATCTGGTGAACTGGGTTCACTTCCTCGCTCCTTGGGCTAGTCACACTTCTCTGAATCTCTCAACCTCACTCAACTCACAGAATGTTTGTTGTGGGGGAAGAAGGGAAAGGAGATTGTTTGCCGCTTTGAGACTCCTTAAGGGGAGTGAAAGGAGGGATATCAAGTCCAAACTCTTCTTCTTCCAACAAAGATCAGAGCATAGTACAGACCCAACCCCCTGGGTAAGACAGTGATTCTTTAAAGTGCCAACAGTGGCCCAATGTCCATAACACCTTACATAAATGGTCAGAAACATCTTGGCAGGCCTTCTTGGCTGGATGAACATCTTCATGGGCCACAGGGGAGGGGGTGGCTGGTTTGAGGTGTCAAGTATAGAAGATCTTTTCCTCTCTTAGCCTGGTCAGGACTGGGCGGCTGGCATGTCTGGGCTATGTGGATACTCGGCAGTGGTCTCTTTCCAGTCCATGGTCCAGGAAAGGTACCTGTGCCTGACTTGCTGAATATGATCCTGTCGTGACAGCAAACTCCATTTATACTGCTATGCATTTTTTTTTACAAAGTTGTTTATATTAAAATGATACCTAAAACATTATCCACACAAAGAGCTTGATTCCTGCTTTTTGAGGCTGTCTAGCTGAACCCATAACTTGTGTTTAAGTAGACTGCCTTAATGAAATCTCAAGCTACACCAGATGAGTTGATTTCATGTTTTACAAAACAAATTAAATACTATAATCATTTACTCGGCTCCAAGCAAATTAGGCAACCGTTTGGGCACATCATAGTAACCGCAGGACATATTGGCTGGCATCCAGAGTAAAATGCAACTAGTTCGGGACTCTCTTGGTTTACGTTACTTGAACAGCAGAATCCCAATGTTATAACCCTACCTCTTTTTGAAGTGGAATGTACTTCCAAACAAAATTTGTGACATCACTTGAAGGTATTTTGCTCAAAAGAAGAAGAAAGCTCTGAATCTCACCAAGCAAGCCCGATTCAGTATACCTAAAGCAATTCCCAGGGAACAAGGATTGATTTTTAAGCTACTCTAGACTTCAAAGCGGAATAGACTATCTTCTATGAGATTTCAGCACCCTTAGCAAAGGACAGCTCCCAGGATTCTTTGAGGCATATGAGTGTGTGTATGAGTGTATGTGTGGGGGTACCCCGAAGTATCACTGGTGAAAACATGTTTCAGTAGTCATGAAGGTCATGAAACATGGAACTCAGACTAAAAGTGCCAACACTTGAGAGAAAGCAGAGTGTGCTCAGGGGGACCATGCAGCTACAAAGGTTTGTTGCGAACAAGCTCTGATTATGAGCACAACACCTATATGTTGCACTGTCACATTTATAAATGGTAGGACATGTTCATCAGCCGTACAGCCTAGATAACACATTGCATGTGACATATCTTCAAAAACTATTCAAACCTCAATACACACAAACTGAATGTAGACAAATTTGAGCAGGGATGCCACTTTTCCTACAGAGTGGCAGATTTCTAATAGCGTGAGGATTTACGTACAATATTTTGCCTACGGGGATGGGAGGGGCAATGAGTACAAAAGGTTAGAGGAAAGCAGTATCCCTTTTTGCTACAACCTAATCACAATGAATTTTAAATAGAACTCTTTGAAGCTCTGTTTCAGTGGTATTTGACACCACTTTTTCCAGTGGACTCAAAGCCTAATTGTGTAGGTTGTTATTATTATAATTATTATTTATTGAATTTGTATACCGCCCTATACTCGGGGCCAAAGAAACTTTATGCAATCATAAACAGATGGTCAATAGTATTATCTATCTATCTATCTATCTATCTATCTATCTATCTATCTATCTATCATCTATCTATCTATCTATCTATCTATCTATCTATCTATCTATCTATCTATCATTATTGATCTATCTGTCATCTATCTATCTATCTATCATCTATCTATCTATCATCTATCTATCATCTATTTATTTTTTTAAAAAGTTGATGAATATTGCACAAGGCAGTAAGGCACATGCTATTTCATGTGCAGATATATCATTTTAATTTGATTGTGTGAAATTCAGTGTCAAAATGTTACTCAGCAGCAATTACTAACTCAGTAATCATTTTGACTACGAGACGCAGGCTCTATAAGATACAACGTTGGTCATCTATGGCGCAATGGCATCCCAGTTCTTGAGCTGAAGTGGACCGACTTGTGAAACTCTGGTCTGGCTCATACATGCATGTTTATCACATGATAACCTCAGCAACAAGGAATGGCTTGCGTATATGGGTAAGCTATTGCAGGCCTATCACCATCGATATCTGAAATGCACACGGACAGTTTACCATACAGGACTGAAATCTGGCGTTTGAGAAACAAAAACACAAGGATCCCTTAGACCCACAGTTTATGGTTCTTTTGAACTTTTCATTAAAGTCATTCCCAACTGTTGCATATCATAATGGTTTGAGTGAATAAGTGATAAGAAACTGAGAAATGTACACACATATATGTGTGTGACCTACCTAGTACTGTCATTGTGCGAAAATTATCTCAACTGCATTTCACTTTATCGTTTAATTAAATGCCCAGCATGCAGTGGCAGCTGGTGATTACCATATCAGGTGAAAGAAAGGCTTGAGAGTTCATCAGATCTTTGACATAAATGGTGGTACTACCACTTCACAACGTATTTTTAAAAGTATACTTATTTTTAATAGCATTTTCAAACTTTGCAGACTATTAGATTTTACACAAGTGAAAATTATCTGAAAAATGATTGATTCCTAAAGATCTCAGAGATTAGATATTATGTGGGAGAGACATGAACAGGGGTTGCTTTCAATGAGGCTCTACTCAGAGTAGACTTATTGAAAGTAATGGGCCTATGTTAACCCTGTCCATTATATTCAGTGAGCTTATTCTGTCTGAGTACTCTAACACTGGATAGTGCTTTGAAAGACATAGGGAGAGGGAATTATTCTTTCAGCTTGGCCCTTAAGCAAAGCAGGGTGTGTGTGTGTGTTTAAGATCAAGAAATAAGCCCTATTTATTCCAGCATTGTCCCTACATTTGTGTGAGGAGTGAGGGTACACCAAGTACCTATGCCCCTGACTAACCCCACCTCCTGGCATTTTCATGTGCACATGTGAAATTGTACTGGCCAGCAGAGCAGGATGGTCTGGCATTGTTTTACTGACTTCCGACTGCAAGGATCACTGCAGGTTACTGAGAGGGAGAGCAGGGAGATAGCAGGGAGGTCAGTATGGTCTGGGTACAGTGTTGGAAGCATAGGATTGGCTTTGCCACTGCACCCACTGCCAGTGTGAAGACTTCTACACAATTTGAAAACTTGATTGCTCAGGGTTCTAGATTGCATGGAAACCTATCTGTATTCAGGTGTACATGGGAAGGCTCCCTCGAAAAATGAAAAAGGTTTTCAAGTTTGATATATACTGGATGAATTCTGTTGTAGTTAAAATGAGAGCTCTGCCATATTTTTTTATATAAAAAAAGATGTGCCCCAATATTTCTACGCATTTAGCAAACATATTCTCCATGCAACATGGATGGGGTAGCATTGACAATCCAGTCTCAGATGTGCCACAATACATAAATATTACTTTGACCGGGGATAGGTATGCATTTTGTTTTCTTTCTTAAAATCCCAATTCACTGATCTCTTATTCCCCTTTGCTTTCAAGGGCTGGCTATATTTGGTAAACTGTACGGTTAAATTGTTCTGCTTTACAGCCAAAGCACCTTGAGACTTGAAATAATACACTGTTGTCAAACTGGAAGTCATCATTTTGTTGCTCACCTGCTGTGTCTGTTTTGACATACCGGAACACCTTGGTTTAAGCCATTGTCCGTGTCAATCATCTGTCAGATTGCTACATTTATTTACAACAATTTCCAGAGAGAGATAGGAAGTGGCAGTTTGAATATGTAACCCTTTATAAAGGCATGCCAATGTTTACTCCCCTACCTTCCTTAACCTAGCAGACTGCTAGCTAAAGTCATTGAGCAACTCATATATATACATGGTTTTCTGTGATTCCTTACCACAGCCCCCTCAACCCATCCCCATTCATCAGGATTTTGGTTCCACTTGCTTTGGGATTGTAGCATCTGGGGGTGTGACACTCTGGCCTGAGGGCCAAATACAACCTTCTAGGCCTTTTGATTTTGGGACTCTATGCATGCCACTTCCCTGGAAGACCTGTCTTCCCAGGCCATGTGCTTTGCTGCCCTGCTCTGCATCCTCCTCCAGTCTTTTTGCATGGCTGGCATGTGCCACTGAACTGTGGTATCGTTGGAAGATGGAAAGGTGTGTACATGTGTAGAACTCCCTAGCTTTTGCATGGCTGAAATGTAGCCTATCCACAAAAGAGTAGAACCATACATTGCTTTATCCCCTTTTGCCTCTGACATTACCCTTGACTGGAATGGGCCCGGGAAAATTGTCAACAAGGGAATGTGGCTCTGGCCGAAAAGAGACTCCATGTACAGTGGTATCTCTGGTTTTGAACTTAATTCATTCTGGAGGTCCATTCTTAACCTGAAACCATTATTAACCTGAGGTACCACTTTAGCTAATGGGGCCTCCCGCTGTTCTCATCCTGGGGCAAAGTTCTTAACCCGAGGTACTACTTCTGGGTTAGTGGAGTTTGTAATCTGAAGTGTTTGTAACCTGAGGTGTTTGTAACCTGAGGTACCACTGTAGTATTATATAATTATAATGCCTGTCTCTTTCCACTCTGCTCCTGGCTCCAAACACTAGGTTGTGAAGGTGCTTTGTCATAGACTCCACTTGCTTGGGAGACAGCATATAGACTCATAAAAATGTAGAGTTGAAGTGGTCACCTGGTCCAACCCCTTGCAATGCAGGAATCTCAACTAAAGCATCCATGACAGATGGCCATCCAACCTCTGCTTAAAAAGTCAACCTCCTTCTGGGGGAGTTGGTTACACTGGCTAACAGTTCTACTGTCAGAAGGTGGTGGTGGTGGTGGTTATTAAAGAAGGTTCTTCCTGATGTTTAGTCAGAATCTCCTTTTTTGTAACTTGAAGCCTTGGTTTGGGTCCTACCCTCCAGAGCAAGAGAAAACAAGCTTTCTCCATCTTTCATGTGACAGCCCTTAATATATTTGAAGACAGCTATCATGTCTCCTCTCAGTCTCCTGCTTACTAGACTAAGAATACCCAAGTCCCTCGGCTATTCCTCATAAGGCTTGCTTTCCAGACTTTGATCATGTTGGTTTCCCTCCTCTGTACATATTCCAGCTTGTCAAAATCCTTTTAAAACTGTGTTGCCCAGAATAGCACACAGTATTACAGGTATGGTCTGACCAAGGCAGAATAGAGTAGTACTATTACTTCACTTGACTGGGATACTATATTCCTGTTGATGCAGCCAAGAATAGCATTAGCTGCATCAACATTAGCTTATTTGAGTTTTGGCTATTACTTTGCGGCTCATTTGATGCATTGCATTGCATTATTATTTTCATCCTGAAAAATTAGATATGTAAGCCACCTTGCAGACCCATTGCCTACAGTTTTAAACCCCCGTTAATCCATTGGGCAGGGGGTCTGAATGAATGAACAATCTGACTGAAACAGAATAACTGAATAATTTATAAAATAGCACTTCAGAAAATTGGTGCATTATTGTTCATTTAACAGAATTCAGAAGTTCCTTCATTTCACTTAGCCTCCTTTTCATCCAAGCTGATTTCCCCTATCCTTTGTTCAGCTGTCAAGGTCACAAGAGATGGTGGCATGATGATCCATAGCAGATGCAAATACAATAGCACAGGATAAGGTGAAATATTGCCTTATGAAGATGGAATATTGAACATAAGATTGGAAGAGGAGCCCTACTGGATCAGATCGAAAGGCCCATCTAGTCCAGCATCCTCTTTTCACAGTGGCCAACCAAAGGCCTACAGGAAGCTCAGAAGCAGAACCTGAGCACTACAGCGCTCTTCACAGCTGCAAAAATGCCTCTGACACTGGAGGCAGTGCATGTCAATGATACAAGTTTAATATGCATAAAATGCTGTGTTTGGATGCATTGTACTTAAACTGCTATGGAAAGAAGTTTGCATCAGGCAGGAGGTTTAACTCAACAAACGTGGCAGAAAATGTTGGATGTTTCCATTTGATTGATGTCTCATGGATGGAAACCTAAGCAGGTTTCTCTGTCAGCAGGAAGATGAAACCTAAGAACCTGGTTCAATGTGTCTGGGCAAGGAACTCCCAGCATGTTGGAAGAGAGTTCCTGTGATGATTAGCAGGCAAGACTCCTGTATAGGATTTCTCTCTGAGACCAGAGAGAGGAACTACTTTCAGTACATAAAGAAAACGGGACCACATTGCTTGTTTTTTTAAGAGCAATGTGTTACTTTTATCTTTGTAACATTCATTTGTAAGTATTTAAAGACTGTTCTGCAGTAAATTTTGGAGCTCAATGTTACCCCATCCATATTGCATGGACCAGTCCCCCCGCACACTACACAAGGTCCAGACCAGGGATTCCACTTGCAGCAAACTCTAACAGTATATAGCCAGCATGATGAGTAGCAATGGATAACCTTATCCTTCATGGATTTGTCTAATCCTCTTTTAAAGACATCCAGGAGTTAGTGGCCATCACTAACTCTTGTGTGAAATCTTCTTTATTTATTTTTTGGTAATATAACTCCTTTTGTCAGCAGCCAATTTAAGTAATTCCTCCCCTGTGCCTGCATTTGCAAGTTCTTGCTTTGTTAACAATTGCCTCAGCAGCCCACACATCCTTACAGGTTTTTATTTATCATGCACTAAGACACAACAGTTTTTATATCAATCATGATTGCTCTCGGTATCTATCTAGTGATATGGCATTTTCACTTTCCCCATGGAAAACGATAGTCCGCTGCAAACCTCTGCGATGCAGCAGAAAATTCAGTTTGCTATTTCTGTCATAATCCCATTCAGCCTCCTAATATAATTGGATTTGCCTATTTTCGGCATCCTCGAGGAAAGAATGGATACACTTTCTTGCTATTTCACTTTATTTATGGTGTGAGGAGCCTAATAAGAGAAAAGCACCAGAAGACAAGATTGAATTTGATGAAACAGAGTAACACTTCCTATTTTCTCTTTACCGCAGAAATTATTTTTAAAAATAAAGAACTTAAAAATAAGGATATTCCGTGTACACAAGATCATCTGCTGGAACAGGTCAAATGGCAGCATATATATGGTTCCCAGGGCTAACTCTTTGCATCCAGGACTTAGGTCTATATGAAAAGTCTCCAAGAACTATGTTAGAAACCATGACCACTGCCAGCTAGATGTAGAGATGTCTAGTCACCTTTTGGAAGGAAGGACCTAAAAGGGTCACCAGGCTACCCGATTTCCATACAGCTGATTGGTGCATTGATGGCTGTAGGTGTGGCAATGCGATCCTATACATGTCTACTTACAGCAGGATGGAATTTGAGAAAAAATCAGTTTGCATTGAAACAGATTTGAGGTTATTTTACATCAAGCAGAATATTGATTTTAAATAAATAAATTGCAATGTGAATCTATTTAATTCAAAATGTGCACTTCTCTGAAATTTGTGCTGCTTATTCAAGGGGTTACTGGGCATATATTAGTGAAGATAGATCACGGAAATGCTTTCTATTAGATAAAATTTCTTAAAAATGTGTATATTAGGAGGAATGCACACTGAAGTGCTGGCTTTTTTTGTTTGTATGGGGACCTATATAAAATAAAAACTGATGTGGGACTGTAGTAGAGCGAACTAAGGATTGGAAAAATGAAAAACTTAGAGAAACCAAAATTGACAGATGCATCCATCTCTACACATAAGTCCCACTCAGTTCAATGCACCCAATTCATATCCATTAACATTATCCGGTGCCTCTTAATTGCTTGGTATATTAGCCAAATTTGCAAAATTGTAAAACTTTTAGTAGTTCTTTATTTGAAGCTGTCCTAAGAGTGTCTGAAGTTATTACTGTCCTATTATATCTTACTAGGTTTACACAGTGTGTTTATTGCTTAAAGAATTTGCTTAATTATGAACGTAGCCTTGTGTGTATACCTCTGTAGAGTTATTGTTAGAAAGTATCTTATAATACTTTAGTCTCTGGAACGGATTTTTATTTATGTTTTAATTTACATGTTTTGTATGTTTCTGTGGATAAAATCAATTTTAAAAAGGAAAAGAGAGCATCTTAAATTTGTTAAATAGGTTTCTGGTTTCACAAGAATTTTAGTGTTCAAGAAAACAAATGTCTTATATTTTACATGACCCACATATGTATTAACTGGAGTCCAATGAATGAATGGAATGGAGTCCATTCATTTCTTTTCTTTGTTAATACTAAGCACTGGAAAGATAACTAATAACACTGTGCTGGAAATGGACAGATCAATCTATTTGTCTTTGTATCAATGTTACATGTTCTTTCATAAGTCCATTCCTTTTCATCTCCATATTAATCTGTGATTTTAAAACCCTACATGAAAGCTTGTATTTAATAATAATAATAATTTTATTATTCCCCCCATCTGACTGCAGCTTCCAACATATATAAAAACATAATAAAACATTAAATAATTTCCAAGGCAGGGCTGCCTTCACAGAATATGCATTTCAATACATATTTTATCTCATTGGATTTACTTATGAACATATTTATCCCAAAATACACAATGTTCTGTGCATTTTAGTAGATTCTTTGAGCCAAGATCAATATCTCAAAATGTGAAGAATAATTATACTCTGATCTGTGTATTAGTCCAGAAGGCGTACATTTTCTTAAAAACGGAGACCAAGCAAAATTCTCCTTCATCCCTACACTGGTCTCAACTTCATTCCACCCTCTTCTTTTGTTGTTGTAGTTGTTGATGAAATATCTCCAGATCATCTCACAACATCCTTCACTGTCACTGTTTCTCCCTGCATAAATGGTGATTATTTCCTCACTCCCCTTTGGGGAATCTGGCAAATTTACTGTAAAGTAATTTGTCCTGCCATGTGAGAGGCCACATTCTACCTTATTTTGTGGAGATGACAGGCAGAGAGAGAGAGAGAGAGAGAGAGAGAGAGAGAGAGAGAGAGAGATTGGTGCAGGATGTTAAATGCTATCTGTAGAGGAAAACAAAAGGACCAATGGATCCCATCATTCAACACAACTATCCTGCTTGCCTTATTTGTAAACACCACATGGACAATAGTACTTTCAGAGAGCTGAATGGAGTATTGTAGAGGTATTGTTGCCTTTGGTATGCACATTTATCCCCACATCATCTTTGGTTTCTTTTCTTTCTTTTCTTTTTTGAAGTTCTCTATAGTATTTCAGCAGCCTGCTAAATATCACTGGAAAGAGACGACTGTGGACAGAAGTTTGTAAAACAATGGGAATTATGCCTCCATTATTCCACTTTCATTTATTCCTCCAGCTCATTAAGAAGAAGAAGAGTTTGAATTTGATATCCCGCCTTTCACTCCCTTTAAGGAGTCTCAAAGCGGCTAACATTCTCCTTTCCCTTCCTCCCCCACAACAAACACTGTGAGGTGAGTGGGGCTGAGAGACTTCAGAGAAGTGTGACTGGCCCAAGGTCACCCAGCAGCTACATGTGGAGGAGCGGAGACGCGAACCCAGTTCCCCAGATAACGAGACTCTTAACCACTACACCACACTGTAGATATTTTTTGCCAATTACATTTTTTATTGAATTTTCATAATTTTTTAACAGATTGATCTCAAATCTTACACCAAATTTACTACACATTTTAAAAGTTGACTTCCCAACCTTTTTCCGTGGTGTTTTTATTCCTACCCCTTCCTGCTGCAATTATACTTTTATTTATTCCACATTCCCTTCGCTGCAAATTTATTTATCGTTCTTCTTCCGCTGCTCATATTTTAATCCTGCCCATTATTCCATTTAACTGTGATATTTCCCATATTGTACAAATAAGGATCTCATTCTAGCTCACTAAAAACTGTGGATTACTAACCATGGTTGAAGCTCTGAGTAATCTGCTGATCTGCCACATCCCTTCCCAATGCTGAGCATCACTGGTGATTCCTGAGAGGGAGAATGGGTGGGGCACTGGCATCACAGCATGATGTGGGCCTGTTGGCATAGCTGATCCAATGCTCCTGCTGCTGTGCCCATACTTCATGGATCTCACCATGCCTCACTAATCTCCTGCTCAGGAACTGATGGTGACGCTTGGAGTTGGTAAGGCAGGGGAGCAACACTGCCCTGTTCTTGATTGCTACATTATATATTGGATCTACCATGTATTTCATGGAAATAGGAGATTGCCTTCCTGATATTGCATTGGGACTAGTGTCAAAACCCAGAGGAATAGCCTTGTGTGCAAAAATAATTAAATATGATGGAATAATAATATTTTTATTATTTATACCCCATCCATCTGGCTGGGTTTCCCCAGCCACTCTGGGTGGTTCCCAACAGAATTAAAAGCACAATAAAACATCAAACATTAAAAACTTCCCTAAACAGGGCTGCCTTCAGACGTCTTCTAAAAGACAGTTGCTTATTTCCTTAACATCTGATGGGAGGGCATTCCACAACAACAACAATACTAATCTTATAGCACCTTAAATGCTAACAATTTTTCTGCAAAATGCACTTTTGTGGACTGGAATCCACATGGTTAGATTCATACAATGGATAAGCATAAACAACTTGTGTACAGGAAGAGGGAGGGAACTTTCCTTTTCCTTTACATCGTCGTAAGGTTGCCATATTTTAAGGAGCAAAAAAGAGGATGCTATGACGGTTATTCAAAGCAAATAAATGCAATTTGTTTCAAATTTTACCTCTGAAAAAGTGGATGTGTCCTGGAAAAAGAGGACACATGGCAACCCTAAATAGTGAAGCCAATAACACTATCAGTGGAAGTAATAGCATTACATGTGCATATTATTCTCTACAGCACAAATGAATATATAATCTAATCAAATAGATCAAAGGGTCATTTGGAGCTGGTAAAACTACTGAGGAAAAATAAGTTTCAGAAACAATTTATAGAGAATTGTAATTCCTTATTTATATGTCATGGTCATATGGCAGGTTGTTCTAGTCAGAGTAACTGAAGAATGGTATTTTAATAGCTATGGTTCTTCCTCTCAGCCCCCGCCCCAGTGTAAAAAATAATTTCATTTTCATATCCTGCCTTACTAACTGCAGAAGGGTCATTAAATGATGTTTCCATTTGCAAAACTTGCTTTGTACAGATTGTAATAAAGCATCCCTGGGGGACTACAAAGAAGAAAACACAATTTAGGTGATATTTCTCTAAATTGGGACTAATGAAAAAGAAACAAGACATTTCAGCAGTCAATTACACATCTGTAGTTGATACTACGGCTCAGTATTTGACTCGTAACAATGAGTTGAGCATTTGATGTGCTTTTTTATATTGTGACTTTGTTCCATATCTATACCATGTGAGTGTATGTGATATTCTACTACTGGGTTTTAAAAGCCCCTTTCAGCCATGATGATGTTCATTACATTGGCCATGGTCAAGAAATGTTTCTTCATCTGGTCCAAACTACTTGATTAGAAGAATAATTTAAGAAAAACTCACATCTATCAAAGCGAAATCAAACTTCACAAACATTGGATCCATTATGGCTGATGGGAATTTGAGTCCAACCACATCTAGAAGGTCACATGCTAACATTATAGGTTCATATATGGCAGGTCCTGTATAGGCCAGCCTGGTAATTAAGATCAATGTCAGAGGCCTTGCCATTACAGGATATTTGGACAGGGCCTTTGTTGTGACAGTTCAATGACTTTGAAATGTTCTTCCAATTAGAATGTGTCATAATCCCTCTTTGTGTCTCTTTCACTAGAAACTGAAAACATTGGGTTGTAATGCTAGTCCTACTCAGAGGAAACCTATTGAAACGAATGAACATTACTAACTTCTTTTGATTTCAAGGGGTGTGCTCAGAGTAGGGCTTACCTGGAAACAACTTTCATTCTGATGGGAGTTCTAGAGTAGTTAATAACAATTTTTATTGCTGCCATTTTTAATCTGTAACGTATTTTATACTGACTGTGGTTAGAGTTTTGCTTTAACTGTTTTATTATATGGTTATGAAAAGGGGGGAAGGTCAGACTTTCCCAATCTCTAGATCCAGGAAAGAGCTAGAATTTGAGCAAACTCACGAATTCACGAAGTAATAAAAGTTTGGTTAATTTAAACTAAGCTAAGCACTGTTGCGTTCAGTTTAGAATCACAAGCCCAGGCATCTTCACATAGCTAGCCTGGAATATGCCAAGCCTTTAACATGACAAAAGGTGTTGATGGCCCATGTCAAAGAGGAATCCTTGGGCCCAGGCAGACAGGTTGCCAAGGTGACTGTGTGTGTGGCTTGACCAGAAAAGAGTGTCTTTAGCAAGGTGTGCTGGGAACAAGAAGGGAGAACAGGCTGAAGGAGAGGCATAGACATTGTTCCTGGGATGCCTCTGTCCACAATGCTGAGCAGCTGCTGAGGCAGGCTGCTCTGGAGATGACAAGGCCTGGACTCCCTCCATCTAAAACCAGGTGTAAATATGTGATCATATTTCTTAAAACTATGGCAAGTCTTCCCCATGTCTTAATTATCAAAGTAACTCAGCCCCTATGTGCCTGGAACCCCCTAGAATATTGTGCATATTGGCATGCCACATTTATAACAATATGTTCTTTACTAAACAATCATTGAGGATTCGATTGTTTTTTAAAAAAACGAATGCATACTGATGTGAAAATACAGACAACTGAACTGAAGATGAGGGAAATGAGAAACTAAAATAGATTCACCCGTTCCTACAATCTACGTACCTCTTCTCTCTCTCCTTGCCATCCTCTCTGTTATTGCTCTGCCAGCAGCAGGGGAACAGAGAGATGGAAGCCTCTTTCTCATCTCATCTCTCTCCAACAGTGCAGTTCCAGTCACAAGGGCCACTTGATAAAGCCATTTTCTCAGTGCTATTGTATTGACAGTAGTGCTGGGAAAGCTTCTTTCTTTGCAGCACCCCTCGCACATGGCATATATCTCACTTACCCCAATAAAATATAAATAACCGTGATCAGAGTTTTTGAGAAAAGATTTGCTGGTAACATCTCTTTCCCTCCTTCTTCTCTAAATGTAAATATTAAACTGACCTTTGTAACTCCATCCCAAATGGAATAGCAATTCTGTCCAGGCAAGTCAGTGCTGGATTCAAAGGAGGGCTAGTACGTCTTCTTTCTTGATTTTTGTGGGGGAGTCAAACTGAATTAAAAATGAAAGGGAAAGCAATTTCACCAGCAACTCTGGGAACAAATAATATTGGCCTTCATTATGCGAGTAAATTTCACAGGACATGTTTACTGTGAGAAACTTGACGCAGCGCAGCATCTTTTAAGGATTATATACCCATTAAAATTGAATTCTGAAATCAATTAAATGCGACGCCAGCTTTTATACAGAGCTGGACATGTTTCAGCCAATGTGTGAGAGAAGATGTGGGTAAGACACAGTGGGAAAAGAAAGTTGCATACTAATTCCAAAAAACAGACTCTTGTATTGAATTAAGACTGAATGATAACAAAGGGAAAAGTTGAGGTTTGCAATGCCTACCCTATAATAATGCTGTGTTAGTATGCAAGCAGCGTGCTCTTAGATAAACAGTGTGACTTGAAGGTGGATATATTTAGCTACATCTGCTGATTGTTATTTATCGCAGCTGCAAGATCTATCAAAGGCTGTTAAAAACATGAAATAGCACATGGATCTGACAATATATTATCTGATAATAATAATTTTTTTTAAAAAAACCTCCCATATTTAGAGTCAATGGTTTTATACAAATTACGTTTGCATTTTTTACTTTGCTCATGTCTACATGGGTATTATATCCTGCTTGGAGAATATTAGACTTTGTTGCCCAGTAAATATCTAGGTCCAGAGGGAAATGACTTTGTAGCACATACAATGGTACTTTTCTTAAGGGGATTGTATGGTTCCAGGCAGAAGACTCAACATCCAGCCTGAAAGAAGGGTCCCAAGAACTCTAAAGCTTGCTTGCTCATTACTTCACAGCTGGAAGAGTCACTGAAGCCTTTACACTCTTTCTGCAATATTTGTTTCTCCATAACAGCAAGGCAGCTCAAGTAGCTTTACATACAAAGAGTTTCCTTGTGTAGCAGGAGGAGAAATATCTCCTTAATGTTACACCTCTTCAGGTGCCTTCCATGGGCCAAACAATCCTGCATATGTGTAAAACAGGAGAAAGGCCAGAAACTGAGCTCAGCAGTCAGTCCCCTGCCCTTCCCTGTAATGGCCCCTAGAATGCAATGTGCAAATAACTAGTCTTTCTTTTTTTCCTTTTTGCCTGGGAAAACTTTGCCTACTCCCTTCCAGGATAGAATGCATGCCATTGGCACAGAGAAGGATGCCATGCTTTCTTATGCAAGTTACTGGAATTAATCTCAGGATTCATATCAAGTTGAAGCACTAGATAGGAGGTGCTGTTTGTTTGTTTGTTTGTTTGTTTGTTTGCGCATTCATTTTAATACAAGCTCTTATCTTTTCCTCACTCATTTTAACATGAAACCTCTGGCTTGAAGATTGAGATTCATTCCCTTGTCTCCCACATGGTCTTGTGGTCCCTGTGCTGCTGAACAGGTAAGGTTCCTGGGAGAGGCATTGGGTTCTTCAGGATAAGGTGTTCTTGAGGGTCCAGTGCTAGCCCTACATATTTAGGAGGTGATTCTGGGAGCTCATGTTCACCAGCCTCAATGGTCTCCTGATCTCCAGCAGCAGGCTCAAAGCCCTGCTCCTGGACTGCCTCCTTAGATGGAATGTTTGAGGACTCTGAGTCCTGACTGCTGCCAGACTCTGAGATCATGAAAAGTAATAATAATATAAGGAACGGGGACTCAAGATGGTGCATCCTTGGACATCTCCAGCTATGGAACGCACGCTGAGGAGAAATCAGGCAGTCCCCCTCTTTACATCCATTCAGGAAACACGAGACTTCTTAAAAAAAGCATCCAGGTTTTTGGCAGGTACTTTTATGAAGTTTTTATATTGCTGGTTTTATCTACTTTCTGCAATATATTATAATGTTTTGAATCATTCTTTGTAATCTTATTGTTGTAAGATGGCCTGGGACCCACTCAAGGAGGCTGGGCTATAAATTTAAATAAATAAATGGAAAACTCCTTGTGTACCCAGGCAGAGGACTTGCGGACGATTGTTCCCAAGACCAAGGAACTCCCACAACTTTGAAATGTTTCTGTCAAATGCAGAGATGGCTCTGGTGTTTATTTCGTTAAAGGCATACATCTAAGCTGAGAGTGCCTGCTTGGATTCATTATTATTTTTGATTGGTTCTAATAAGTATATGATCTGATGTTACTTATGTTTTGTGTAGTAATCGGTTTTAGTTTTAGACAAGCCTGTGTTCTGAACGTTTTAGACAAACCAGTATTCTAAAACGGTAGTGCAGAGAAGTGATGAGAGCTGGAGTGTCATTGCTCATTAATGAATGCTGACATCTTCCCTTTCCCACCCAAGTGTAGCACACTGATCAGGCTTCTCTGAAGCCACGAGAAGTGCAATGGATTGACAGATAAGTTATGATTTTAAACCCATTATGTTTCAGGTCACAGAATATGCATTGCTTTGGATATGCAGTCATGGTCCAATCAACTACATGATTAGGGTTCAGTTGCAAGTGACATGGATATATAATGAACAGTGCAATCCTAGACATGACTACTCATAAGTAAGTCTCAATTAGTTCTGTGAGTAAATACCAGTGAATTCAATGGGGCTTACTCCCAGGTAAGTGGGGTTAGGATTGCAGCAGATCAAGGAAAAAGGTCTGCACAAAGCAATGAGCCCCAATAATAAAAAAAGGATATTCGTATTTTTTGCAATTGCTGGGTCACCTAAATTATCCCTATTTCTGGTGCAAAATATGATACCTAAGTCTAAAACTCTGCTTTCCTTTTGCTTGATCTCTTCAGTCTACTTTTAACATCCAAATTAAACAAAGGATTATTCTGCTGGTAGGTGACCTTATCAAACTTAAAATAAAAGCACACACTTCTTCATTTCCCTCATTATGTTAATGAGAGAAACAAGTATTGGAACAAAAAAAAAATCCATTAATATTTATTTCCATTCATTTAAGATCTGTCATTAGATAAAAAGAATGCCTTACAGAGCTTTATCATTACTGACATGAGGCTAAAAAAAATAAAAAAGCTCATCAATCAGATAACACATTATTGTTTCAGGCTGTAATTTAAAATATTAAACAGTATTGTAGGATGCTTCTCTGTTTATCTTTCCTTTAATGATATATGACATTGATACCACAATGCCTGTGATGCTGACAGTCTCTCTGTATGCATTTGTGTGTGTGTGTGTGTGTGTGTGTGTGAGAGAGAGAGAGAGAGAGAGAGAGAGAGAGAGAGAGAAATAAATAAATAATGCCTATATGATGCTCTTTTGGAGCACCATTTGTGAGGCTGTTTGAAGAATGTAACACAAAGAGACAAATGGGGGCCTTGGGTGCCAGGTGATTTAAAAAGTATTGTTTCAATGAGCGCTGGAGAGCTGCTGTCAGGCAGTATGATATTGGGTTCAATGCACCAATGGTAAACACGGCTCAGTGTCCAGAAATGCTAAATGACACACATTGGGGATTGGGGCAAAAAAAGTCTTAACTCCACATATACACTGATGAGGTCATAGTGTGTGATGACTACCCCCCCCCCCAAAAAAAGAAAGTTCTCAGGGTCATGGTGTATAGCTCAGTGAACATACTGACCTAGTGTGAGAGCCAGTGTGGTATGGTGGTTAAGAGCGGTAGACTCGTAATCTGGTGAACTGGGTTCGTGTCTCCGCTCCTCCACATGCAGCTGTTGGGTGACCTTGGGCCAGTCACACTTCTCTGAAGTCTCTCAGCCCCACTCACCTCACAGAGTGTTTGTTGTGGGGGAGGAAGGGAAAGGAGATTGTTAGCTGCTTTGAGACTCCTTCGGGTAGTGATAAAGCAGGATATCCAATCCAAACTCCTCCTCCTCCTCCTCCTCCTCCTCCTCCTCCTCCTCCTCCTCCTCCTCTTCTTCTTCTAGTGTGCAGCAGCTATGAAAAAAGGCAAATTTAGTGCTCGCAATGATGAGGAAAGAGACTGAAAATAAAACTGTCCACATCGTAATGCCTTTATATAAATCGAGGATGTGTCCACACTTAAAATACTGTGTGTAGAAGCCACATCCACACCAAGGATTTAAAGCACTCTTACATCACTAACAGTCATGGCTTCCACAAAAGAATTCTGGGAAGTATAGCTTGTTAAGGGTGCAGAGGATTGTCAAGGGACAATTCCTAATGTTTCCTGGGATGAGGGATTGACTGCTAAACCACTCGAGGAATTGTAGCTCTGTGAGGGGAATAGGGCTCTCTGATACCATTGTTAAGTGGTAGAGTAATGCTTTAAATTTATAGTGTCTCACCAGAGTGAGAGAGATGTAGCCAGAGTTAGACAGATCCCTGGGTTTTCTCTAGGTATTCATAACTTAAAGCACCACTCTTTGCATTATATTCACTATGAAACTCCCATCCTGGAATCCGAAACATCAGAAGTGGCTTTCTCAGCAACTACGGCAGTCAGCCTGAGTGCTAATGTAAAGAAGCTTGTTATAATTACCGACTTCATTATCACTCAGACATAACAAATGTAGTCAAAGGAAATTGGAAACTTACAACATTTTAAGGTGTAAGTCTTGTTAGCACCTTACTGTTCAATTATTTTACATGTTCAGGATGAAGAGCCTAAGGCTCAGTTCAGGATCATGAAAATAAAGTTGTTGTACTTGAACACTTCAAATTTACAATTGGAATCAGCTTCTCTCTAGTGCCTAGGGACAAGAGGATTATCTATAATTCCTTTGACCTCATCTATCCAATGTTATCCACAAAAGAGAAGAAAGCTATTAATGAATTAAGATAATTCAGTATTATATTCTGTTATGATACTCCCGTTCTGGCTAGTGGAATGGGAGTGCAGGCATTTAGATATAAGCATTCGTTCAGAAATAATAAACCAATATAGGAATTAATCCCTGTGCCTCCATCTTCTCTCATTGCTTTAGTCCTTTAAAGGTACAAGCACGATCTCTAGTTTACAATCTGGCAACCCTTTGTCAGAAGATCCTTGTGAATGTTAACTCTCCCCTTTGGCACAGTGATACATTTTTCTACTTATCTGCAGCTTTTTAAAGTGCTAGAAGGGGGTCAGAAAGGGACGCAACTGGGATTGCCCACACACCTGGGGCTCCAAGGGAGTGGACTTTGCCACATGGCATGGCTGCAGCCAGTTGTGGGGTGGGAGTGGGGAACCTCCACCTTCCAGCATGATTGGGGAAGGGAAAGGTTGCTTGGCAACACCCTCCTCCAGCAGTGCTGGACCACCATCGGGGGCGGGCCTTGCCTGCAAGCTCAATCGGGCATAGGACATGGGGGCTGGACCCATGTGGAGAAGAGCTTGCTGGTGGTATGGCTGCTGTGTTTCAGCTAGGGGTGGGTGATCTGCCAGTGTTGGTTTCTCTCTGCCTTTCATTTTTCCAGTTTTATGTTCAGTTCTCCAAATTCCCCTATAAGTTTGTGGTTTTTATTTAAAAAAATCCTCATGAAAATCCATCAGCATTTTTGTGTGAATTTTCTTCACTATACACATATCTGTATGCAAGATTTCCCAATATACACACTAAAAAGGTAAAGGTAAAGGTACCCCTGCCCATACGGGCCAGTCTTGACAGACTCTAGGGTTGTGCGCTCATCTCACTCTATAGGCCGGGAGCCAGCGCTGTCCGCAGACACTTCCCGGTCACGTGGCCAGCGTGACAAGCTGCATCTGGCAAGCCAGCGCAGCACACGGAATGCCGTTTACCTTCCCGCTGGTAAGCGGTCCCTATTTATCTACTTGCACTTAAGGGTGCTTTCAAACTGCTAGGTTGGCAGGCGCTGGGACCGAACGACGGGAGCGCGGGGATTCGAACCGCCGACCATGCGATTGGCAAGTCCTAGGCGCTGAGGTTTTACCCACAGCGCCACCCGCGTCCCTAATATACACACTACTGCAATGCAATTTCTAATATATCCTAATTTACACACTACTGCAATGCAATTTCTTCTAACACAATGCATTTTTGTATAATATTTTCACTAATATGTTGTCTATGTGTTGTTGTTTTTACACATTATACGGCTGGAGAACCACATTGCAGAATTTTAGAGAAGTATGGCTTTGGAAGGCTCTTTTGTGGTGCAGAACATAGCAGTTAAGTTGTTGACTAGGGTGACCTTTTGCAATCCCATGTTACACCTTTGCTCCAAGGGACTGTGTTGGTTGCCAGTTTGCTACTGGTGTTGTCATTAATCTATAAACAACTTACCAAGAGAAAGTCTTCTCCCACATAGGTCTGTACATTCACTGAGATCTAAAATCAGAACTTCCTGTTTTGTCTTCCACCTGTGCAGGTACAGCTTGCAGCAGTCAGGGGTGGATTATTTTTACGGCATAGTGCACAGCCACTGGAATAATCTCCTGCTTTAGGTTAGCTGAGTGTCATTGTATCATCATTTCAGCATCTCTTAAAGATCCATTTACTCACCCAAGCAATTGCTAATCTTTAGTTAGCAGGCCGTTATTGATGAGTTTTATTGACTTGTTTTTGCTACTGCAGATTTTGTATTGGTGTAACTGATTTTTAATACATTGTAATTTGGGGCTTGTTTTGGATATTTTCTTTGTTCACTGCCTTGATTTTTTTTAAAAAAATGCTTTAAACCAAATTATCATCATCATAAATCCAGTAGTAAAAAGGCTTTTCTTTCCTTCCTCCCCCTCCCCCCTGCTAATATATCAAGCTAATATATCAAGTTGTACTGTGTAAGAAAATCCTATCAGATATATCTCTTACAGATTACATAGTTGCAAATAATCCTTTTTGGAACTCTTCCACTTACCACTCTAAAAATGAGCATCTCCAGATGATGTTCCAAAGTCGGCTGTCTAATGAAGGTTCCCTAGACCTGAAATGTTAATTGTTTTCTCCAGCTAGGTTAAGGAACTAGCGTCTGTATAATACACTCCTGTAAGCATGCAATGATCAGGGAATCCTCAAGGGAACCCACTCAGTGATGGCTTTTCAACACCTCCTAAAGATCCTATTGAGTTCCACGGGACTTTCTCCTAGGTAAATTCTGTGTAGGATTGCCTCCTATAGCCTCCTATAACCCTAGGGAACTAACAAGGGTTATAAGCAAAGTCTTCCACTTTGTTGCTGAAAATCAGGACTACAGTTGGTGTTGTATTGAAACAGTCTGTCTATAGAAGCTGCTGTTACCTTGCAATGGATCTGGAGATCATGGTTGTTGCATGACCAGGTCAGCTCCAGAACGCAGAGTAAGCCTTTGGGAAAGAAAAGCATTTATGGAGATGCCTTTGAGTTGTTGTTTTCAGGTCAATATTTTTCATTGTATCATTTTTATGCTCTATGTGTCCTGCTACTGTGTGCGTATTAACTTAATACTCTATGTGGAATATGATTTTGAGAATTCATTAAAAATTGATAGCACCCATGCACAACTCGAATGTCTGCAGAATCAGTAAATGCCACTGATTGTCAATATAAACTGCTGTTTTCAAGCAGTTGTCGATGGGAAAATGATCCATTCGGGCCTTAGAAACGATTTACATATAAAAAGCATTTTTAAGCACCAAAAGAAGCTACAGCAGAATAAGGTGTTACAGACAAGGTGATAAAAGTCAAGACAGGTGCCCCAAGCTTGCATTCCAAGATACCGTATTTTTCGCTCTATAAGACGCACCAGACCACAAGACGCACCTAGTTTTTGGAGGAGGAAAACAAGAAGAAAAAAATTCTGAATCTCAGAAGCCAGAACAGCAAGAGGGATCGCTGCACAGTGAAAGCAGCAATCCCTCTTGCTGTTCTGGCTTCTGGGATAGCTGCACAGCCTGCATTCGCTCCATAAGACTCACACACATTTCCTCTTACTTTTTAGGAGGGAAAAAGTGAGTCTTATAGAGCAAAAAATACAGTACTTTAGGATCTCTCCTGCGAGATATTTTAATGCCTAGTATTTGGCCGATGAATTACGGTAGTTGCTGTGATGCTAATTGTATTTTATGAATTGTTCTTAACTGTTTGCTGTCTTTTAAATTGTTTGTACCCACTCCAAGATGACCTAGGGTGAAGGGTAGGATATACATCATATAATAAAGAAGCAATAAATAGAAACAGTAGGGAAATGTGAGGGCATTAGGTTTTCTGGATGCAATAGATCTGCTGTGCTGCGAGGGGAGGTTGAAGGCGATGGACTTCTGATGCTCCCACCAGTTCACCTGCACAGGTTTAATCCACCCCCACCAACTCACCCCTTTCCCTGTCCCTCCCAATAAGCCACATGCTACCTTCTTCCATGCAGCTGGTTCCTGATGAGCCTCATTTTGAACTGTAGACAATTTACTGTGGACAATTATGGTTTTTCCAGATATCTCTGTAGCCAGAAGTGCACACACCTTCAGGGTTTATACTAGCATGGGACAAGCTATTGCAGAGCAGGTGGAATGGTACTGTCAGCAATGTTTTACTAACTGACTGACTGGCTCCAGCTACAAAAGCTGAAGCTGCTAATGAGGTCAGACACCTTCTTTGTTATGAGTCCTATCAAACCTGCTTCTCAGGATGTTTCCACTTTTGCGGTGGGGTATATAGTTTAGGGCTTTTTGTTGGGCTAAAGATTTAATTTTGGACATGTTGATTTTGTTGTTTTGATATTAATTTTATGAATCTGAATTTTTAGATCTTATGACATATGTGGGGATTATTTAATTTTCTCATGTACATTTGGATATGTTTAATTTATTGCTTGTGACTACTTTTGTTATATATTTTTTGTAATTATGTAAGTATTTTCATGTTGTAAGCTCCCTTGAACTTACAACTATGGAAAGGTGGTATACAAGGAAACAATGATGGTGATGATTTGTTTGTTTGTTTGTTTGTTTGTAGCTCAGGCAGAAATCCTTGGTATTTGGAAAAAGATTGGTAGGGGGTCACCTCCTAATGAAGAATATATATTTGCTAATCTCTTGACCCCCATGTTTTTGGGGACTCAGCTAGATTGGTGAAGAAAAAGTGTTTTAGATGTGTTGTATATGCAATATAACACTGTGACACCAGATGGCGCTGTGGAGTCCTGTCTTTGCATACCGGATTTCCATGTATGAGTTTACAATGCGTTTAACTGAATCACTTCTTTGATGTGTCTAGATCCAACCTGGGCCTTTACATCTTTGAGTTTTGTCTCAGTACTAGATTGCTGTCTTTCTAGAGTGGACACCTTTGTGGTTTTATCCTCCATGGTGATGTCACAGTCCACTGAGTCTCAGGGCTTTGGATGCTGGAGTCCTGGCGGTGCTGATCTTAGCACAGTACAGTTGTACCTTGGAAGTCGAACGGAATCTGTTCCGGAAGTCCGTTCGACTTCCAAAATGTTCGGAAACCAAGGCGCGGCTTCCGATTGGCTGTAGGAAGCTCCTGCAGCCAGTCGGAAGCCACGGAAGTCATGTTAGAGACGTTCGGGTTCCAAAGAAGGTTCAAAAACAGGAACAATCACTTCCGGTTTTTGATCGTTCAGTAGCCAAAATGTTCGACTCTCAAGGCATTTGAAAACCAAGGTACAACTGTACTCAGTGTTACCTCAGCAGATAGGTTTTATTGTACTAAGGTATTGCTTATGAGGGACTGAGAGGACACTTTCAGGGTAGGTGGTTGTAGTGCTTAACTCTTCCTGTGTTCACATCTTTCCCCTGGCAAATGCCACTCTGAGGCATTCTTCCATCAGTTTATATTTAGTTTTCATAGTGGCCAGGCAAAACAGGTTAAAATCTGCCTGGAGGAAAAAAGATCTACAGAAGCTGGGGGTGGGGGGACAGGCCGCTTGTTAACTACCCATCCGTCATAATCCTACACATTTTGAAAGGATACTTTCGGTACAGTCGCTTGAACAAAGTAGAAAACATTGTACAGAATGTATTATTCAGCCAATGCTGCTCTACATTCAGGAGCATAGTCACTCATGTAACAGGCAGTGAGCAGAAGAATTAAAAAGTGTTAGAAGTTCAGTTTGGATTAAAGACCCAAAGCTGGGATGGGGAGGCCTTTTCATAAGCACACATATGTGTGTGCAGTGGCGTAGCGTGGGTTGTCAGCACCCGGGGCAAGGCAAGTAATCTGCGCCCCCTAACCCATGGATTTGCGCCCCCTAACCCGTGGATTTGCACCCCCTAACCCTAACCCCCAGATGTTGTGCCCGGTGCGGCCGGCCCCCCCTGCACCCCCCACGCTACGCCACTGTGTGTGTGCGGCATATACAGATACATACACAATGCAGTATGCTTTCTCTCTCATATATGCATAAATAAAAACATGTTCACATGCAACATGCAATGAATACACAAGCATATATATAGGCATGCAAACTCTTCCTTGCATAGGTAGTTTAGCTTTTTAAAAGCCTAATTGCCAGAAATGTGTGATCTTTATGCAGGGCTTTTTTCAGCCAGAACTCACCGGAAATCAGTTCTGGCACCTTTCAGGTAGAAGCCACTGCTATTATAACAGAATAAGGGAGGCATTCATGGTGAGTTTTGGCATCTTTTTTTCTAAAAAAAATAGCACTGTCTTTATGGATACTGTAGCTGGGAGGGTGACAGTTAGCCAGTCCCTCCTCAGCTGTCCCAAAATATCGTCCCCGCCCCTGTACAACAATTAAGTTTGAAAAGAAAAAGTTCAATTGGAACCAATAATATCTATTTTTTTAAGACTAATTGTGGGGTAGGGTGTATTTTTAGTGGGGGAGGAGAATAGCACCCCACCAGTGGCTCTCTCACCCAGTAATTAGGCCTGGGAAAAAGCATCCTTATTATAGCCAATAGGAAGGATTCTTTTCAAGGGAAATTATGGAGTAGAAGTGTTTTCAATAAGGGGAGGTGATCTTCTTTTGCTGAGTGCTAAATTTCTACTGTATTCTGCTAGATTTCCAGAAGTAGTTTTTACATCACATGAAAGCTCAAATACAATGTGGAAATTAACAGTTAGTTGGGAACACAATAAACTGCAGTGTGAATGCAGCCTAAGAGAGTGAGTCAGATCTGCCAGCGCAGTGCACCTTTGTGGTGCTTTTCCTGCTGTACTGAATGAGTATACTGATCACCTTGAAAAGTTTAAAAGCTTTTCAAGAGCCTCGGGGCAAATGACCATTAGCATTTCACAACTAACTCTGCACAATTAAAGCATTAAACTTTATGCCTGCCTGAAAGATGCTGCTGTGAGTCTTCCTTTGAACAAAGAAGTCTGCTCTCTCTGCTCAGGCCGTTGAGGTTTGGAAGTCCTCAGGCAAGGACATTTTCTTTTGAAGTTCAAAAGTTTCTGTACTTTCTGTAGCCAGGCTTCTCCAGCAGGAAGGGAGAAGGAACAGGATTTCCCCAAGAGATAGTGAGAGTTTCAGGCAGGGGTGCAGGCATGACTTCTGTTCCACAGCACTGGTCACCTGGGGCTGATGACTTTGTAATCATGATCCTGTTGAGCAGGACCCAACTCCCCTGGTACAGTGGTACCTCTAGTTGTGGACTTAATCCATTTCGGGGTGCCGTTCGCACCCTGAAAAGTCTGCAAATAGAGCGCCTCTTCTGCGCATGTACGCAGCACAATTGAGTGCTTCTGCACATGCGTGAAGCGCGCAGATCACTTCTGCATGCGCGCGAAGTGTGCAGATCGCTTCTGCGCATGTGCAAGTGGCGAACCCGGAAGTGTTTATTTTTTACTGTTTTGTAGGATTCAGATATATAGTACTCAGTTGAGTTTCAGATTTAATTTTTAGATGTAAAGTTTTGTAATGGTGCTTTTTACAGTATGTATTCTATTTTTTTGCACATAGGTTCAGTTTCCCTAAACCGATCACATTTTTACCAAAATGTTGTATTGTACTGGAGTCCAGAGTACACGGAAGCCCCCCCCCCCACTACGTATGTTAAACCTCTTGTGCATTACAACTGGTTGCATTAATGGAAGTAAAAGCGTTGCTTCTATATCATACATCATAATGTAGAATGGCCCCATTGCTTTAGACTTTACACCACACCATATAGATAACAGGTGCAATTTGACTCTGCCAAATTCTAAGAGCTTTGTCTATAGCTAAAACTAATGTATTTTTCACTTCCTAAGACGCACCTGACCATAAGACGCACCTAGTTTTTAGAGGAGGGAAAAAAAATCTGAACGAAACAGCGGATGTATGATTTTTGTGGTTCATTCTGTGGCCACAGACATGATATGTGATTTGATGGTGAGTTTGGGGTAGCCCAATGCAAAAATCCTGAGAATCCATGTAGATCCGTGCTTTGTAACCATGTTTTTGCACCATTGCGGCCCCACGAAACAATGGATTCATGGTTTTTTTGGTGCATGCTATAGCCATGGACATGCTATGTGATCTGATGGTGAATTTGGGGTGACCCAATGATAAAACCTGAGGATCCATGCAACACGAGGTATGGCTGTATACTGTAGCAGAGCCGGCCCAGCTGTTAAGCAGGTTGAGGCTACTGGCTCAGGTGGCAGAAGCCCATGAGGTGGCACCACTGCAGGCGCCCTGCCTGCACTCCACTCCACCACCTCTATTGGCACCCATTTGGGGGAAATTGTACCAAGTTTGCTTCTTATGTTCATACTCACAGCTGGCCCCTAATGCCATTGGACAAATCCTGGTCCAATTGCTTGTCAGCTCCAAGCTGATGCAGCAGTATTGCTTCCTGATACCCTCTACCCTAGCTCCTATGTGTGGCAGGGGCTGCAGAGGCAGTGGTGACCCTCACCCATTCCATAATGCCCCACCAGCAAGGAGGGGAAGTCTGGGTTGTTCTATACGTCTGCAATTATAAGTAGACTTATCTGGGAGTAAGTCCTATTCAACTCAAAGGGGATTACCTCTGAGTAAACATGCTGAGGCTTGACCTATAAAGTGCCTTCATTTCATCCTGGTTAAATAAATTTTCAGTATAAGGAAAGTCAGGGTGGGTTTTTTTGGTTTTAAAAAACAACTATCCAGTTATATTGTGCATTTTAACTAAATGGCCATTTGTTCTAAAATTCATTTAAAATTGAATGGGGCTATTAGCAGCAAGTATTGCCTTTTTATATGGCCATGTTCTCACGCCTCACACGTGTTTTGGATTACAAACTGCTGTGTGGCGAAGTGCAGAAAATAAGCAAACGTGACCTTTCTCTCAACTTCGAAATGCCAAGTCTCCAGCCTGCTAATTATAACATGCAAATAATTTGAAAATCGTGTGGAGAATATTAGATGTTTGAACTGCGCTACTTGAACTATATTATGAGTATATGCAATCATTGCTCAATGTCAAAGAACAATGTGTATTGTGCAGGGGAGGGAGATATGACTAAAAACAATATTCTGTACTACAAAGAGGGTGTCAAATTCAATCGGAAGCCTCTGTGAAAGCCAGCCAAACACAATAATTATGCACCATAGAGAGTTTGCTTGGGAAAGGGTCGTGACTCATTAGCAGAGCGCATGCTTTGTGTTCAAAAGGTACCAAGTTCAATATTGGAGATCTCTAGGTAGGGTTGAGAAGAAGAAGAAGAGGAGGAGTAGGAGTTTGGATTTGATATCCTGGTTTATCACTACCCGAAGGGGTCTCAAAGCGGCTAACATTCTCCTTTCCCTTCCTCCCCCACAACAAACTGTTGGACAGCTCACTGGGTCCGGTAGATTTCCACTGCTCCAGAATTCCCAGCCAGTAGCAGAGCAGCAGCGCGTGCTTGATGTGTGAGTGAAGAGAGAGTCCATATGCTGTTTCTTTCTAAACTAAACAGCATTTATTTACATCAGACAGATAAAATAAGAAACAGCGTCAGAGACAGCAGCCATCCCATGTGTCTCTGCTTCTTCTCCGTTGAGAAGTGAAAGTAACTTCACAGACAAAGAACTCAGCTCCCGGATGTAGGAAGCTCCTCCCCAGATGCAGGACACATAGAGGTTAACCCTATGAACACCAAACCTCACACAAACCCTCTGTGAGGTGAGTGGGGCTGAGAGACTTCAGAGAAGTGTGACTAGCCCAAGGTCACCCAGCAGCTGCATGTGGAGGAGCGGAGACGCGAACCCGGTTCCCCAGATTACGAAGCTACCGCTCTTAACCACTACACCATGCTGGTCTCTTGAGAGAGACTTCCTGCCTGAAACCCAGGAGAGCTGCTGCCACTCCATGTGGGCAATACTAAACCAGAGAGACTAATAGTCAGACTCAATATAAGGCAGTCTCCTATGTTCCTAGGTACTGGACTTGCAACTGGACTTGAACACTCACTCGCCAGGGCTCTTATCATCTATTTTATCATATAAATGCATATTGTGCCTTTTTGTACCTAATACTCAAGGTGGCTATATGTCAGGGGCTGGACTGAGGAGGAATGGTGGGAGCCGCCCTTCTTCTCCTGAACCTTCCCAAGGGCAGGAGGACAGTATTGATTTAGAACAGTGGTTTGCAGAGGGGCATAGTCCAGAGGGAGGAAGCTGGGAAATACTGGGTGAGGAACAGCTAGAAGAGGAAACACCAGGAGAGAGAAAGCTGGCAGAGTTAGTATCTTTGGACAGCATTCCTGGCCCCCCTTTGCCTAAGACTAGATGCACTATGATAGTGATAGAACAGAGAGCACAGAGACAACAAGCTCAGATTAACCGATGTAGGAGTGACGTAGATTAACGGGGACAGAGGGGGTGAGCCTGTACTGGGAACAACGCCATTTCTAGAAGAGATATGCATTCCTTTGTCTCATGCTGTGATTCTTGATGAAACTAACTGGTAAGAACACTCCTTTCATTTGATCTGCTTATTCACTGCCACCGGGGGAGCGATCTGATTCCCCAAAGCCTGACACTATATATACAAATGATGGAGTGTGTGTGTGTTCAACCCTTGCCATTAATATATGTGATCTGGGCAGCATCCACGTACATCCCAATGCACATGAACCTTCTACCTAAAAATAAAACAAAAAGTAGATGCCTGTGGTTGTGCATCGGTGAAGATTCACAGCATTAACCATTCAACACTCCAACAGAATTCCCTTCTTACCATCACAATTTCCTACAAAATTAGAAACCAGCTAAGTTTGTTATTGGTATGAGCTTTTATCTGAAGAAGTGTGCATGTACACGAAAGCTCATGCCAATAACAAACTTAGTTGGTCTCTAAGGTGCTAATGGAAGGATTTTTTAAAATTTTGTTTCAACTACGGCAGACCAACACGGCTGCCTACCTGTAACCAATTTCCTACAGGTAGCAAGTCCTGTGCCTTTCTATCAGCCTGACTCCAAAACTATAGGCTTAAGATTGGCCCCCTCCCCTGGACAGGCAGAGGACAAAAGGATGAGTCAATGTCCTGCCTTTCTTTCCCATTCACTATAGTAGCAGCAGAGCTGATAAGCATCAGTTAGCATAGGGATTTGGCAGGGTGGAGAGCTGGACAAGCCAGTAATACTAATCCTGGATCATATTTTAGTCAAGGTGACTGGCAGAATGACATCCTGTGAGGCCCTCTCTCAAACTGGTGATATTTCTGTTGTATCTATTAGGAACATACTGACTAGGGGTGTGCATCTGATTCAGATAAATCCTGGATCCTGAGGCTGATCTGGGATTTCTCTAGAGCACATCAAGACAGCCCTGGATCAGCACTGATTGGGTTGGGTCCACCTGGAGTGATCCAAAGCTGTCAAAAGAATGTGGGAGGATATTAAATATGCAGTTGAGGAGAGAGGGAGAGAAGGAGAAGATGCAGGTGAGATGACTCCTCTCTCCCTTCCTTGCTACCTGACCCTGGTACTGTGCAAGGCTATGTTTTGGTTCAGAGTACAGATTGGGTCACGTTGGGCACAGCACAATTACGTTCTGCCTGTGGTCCAATCAGGATTGCTGAATTGGACCCTGGATACCAAGTCAGCTGACAAGCAATGGGTCTCCAGGGTCTCAGCTCTACCTGGAGATCCGTGGAATTGAACTTGAGACCTTCTCCATAGTCTATGCTCAGTCTCTGAACTATAGCCCCTTCCTAGCTGACCGTTGCATTGTGAGGGGTTATGTGCCCAGAAAATACTAAATCAAGAAATAATTGTGCTCATATGGCTATGGATATATGTCTGTACTGCTCATGCCACATTTTAATAGGTGCATGAGACTTGTATGCTTGGTCCATCTGCTGCCCTGTATTTCAGGAACAAGATTTTCAGGCCTTATACTTTATAGAAGTAATGATTAGGAAAATGTATACTGATGGAGGGATCCATTGCTATGTCATAATAATAATTTATCATAATAATTTATGACATTATGACTTTCTGGCCGGGCCTCCCCAGCCACTCTGGGTGGCTCCCAACAGAATATTAAAAACATGATAAAACATGTATTTATTGTATGTATTGTTATGGGGTGATTTAATATAATATATTTGCCCTCATTAGGATATTCTGATGAAGAGGATTTGAGTTACTAAAATGGCAGTTCCAAGGATAGTGATATGGCAGAAGAGAAGGCAAATTCTAATGTGACTGAATGGTCTTATCCTGAGCTCTGCCACCAAGGCAGAATTGAAGTTAGAGAAGTGCTCTTACACTCCTCTGTCTATTTCACACCCACCCATTTAAACTGCTCTCCGGAAATGGGAAATCTGGGGGGAAATTCCTGGGAGATATTTAACATCCCTAAATATCTCCCAGGTATGGGGGCGTGTCAGGGATTTGGGTGGCTTTGAGTCCTTTGGACCCAAATCATTTTCATTGTTCTTCTGGCACATCCCTGAACTGTCCCTGACAATACCCTTTTGACTATACTACCCTTTTGCACTATACTAACATTGACACTCTGATGTTGCCAGTTAGGACAAAGGGTTTCAGGTTACTATGGTGGCTACGTAGGGGATTTCCCTCTCTGAAATCAGAGATCTGTCTCCATTTTGGAGAGGAAAATCAGATCTGTCCTAATGCCTCCGAGATCCTTTCCAGGCACCATAGCAGTACAATCCTATACATGTCTATTCAGAAGTAAGTCCAATTGCACTGAGAAAATTATTTTAATTTATATCTCCCTTAACTCACAAATCTCAGAACCTGTGTTATTTTGATGTATTTATAATATTTTTTGCAGCCCTTTCCTTACATCAAATTCATCGCTTACTCTACACTTAATCTGGTCGGTCTTTTTAAAAACCAAAGCCAAAGGTGATTTCACTGGAACAACATTTTTTTTCTCTTCTGGTGAACCAAATATTTCTACAGAACAAATGCTTCCTGCTTGAAAATCTTGGCACTTCTGCACCTTGTATTTCTTTTTCTGCATCTCTGTGCGGCTGAACAATTTTACCATCCATCATACATACAATAAATTTCTCTTGCTATTTCTGTATTTCTGTAATACATAGAAACATTAGACCATTTGAAATGCAAATGCTTTCTCTTTTCTATTTATGGTCCATTGGTAGAACACACACTTTGCATGCATAAAGCCCTAAGTTCAATCTATAGCACCTCCAGTTTAAAGGATTGCATGCAGCAGGAATGAAAAAGACTTTGCCGAAAGCTCAGAGAGCAACTCCCAGTTAGAACAGACAATACTGGCTTAGGTGCTCAGTGGTTTGGTTTGGCATGAGAGAGCATCATAACACAGTAGTAGTTAGCAGGGTGAGGTGGCAGTGCTAATCTGCCCTCCTGTCTCTGGCGCCTCTGCAGCATACTGAGTGTGGGAGGGGGTGAGGTGATGGCAAGATTGGTGCAGTGCAAACACACTGTCAGGAGTACCAGATTGGGTCTGCCAGTGCATTTGCACCATCCTGACCTCACCGTCCCAAAAAACCACAGACACACTGATGTCAGGAGGTCATGTAAGTACCACTGCCTCACCAATCTTGTATGATGAGTGCTACTGTAGTCCCAGGTATCTTGTATTTGGAAAATGATCATGGGCATATTTGTATAGCCCTGACTGTATCACACACACCCATTTATGGAGATGGGTTATTTTACCGTATGCAGTGGCAGCCAGTGTATCAATTCCACTGATCGCTGTGTCCCTCACCCCTACACAAATACTGAGGGATCTAACATTTCATTGTGCATGTGGAAACATTATCCTTCATGAAGTTCCAGGGATTCTGATGAGCATGAAGAGACTTCTGCATGTAATGTTTTCTTTGTTCTCCTATTCTATTCTATTCTTTGGCGACCTTCAGCTTCCAAGATCCCTCATTTTTCTATGTCGCAGAGCTGGTTTCACCAGCCTAGTGTCCTCCAGGTGGTTTGGGCAACAATTCCCAACAGCCTCAACAAGCAAAGTCTAGGTTTGATGGGAGTTTGTGATCAAAAGTATCTGAAGGCTGTTGCAGAGAAGAATGTAACTCATTGTGGTCATGGATCATTCATATAACTGTACAATGAAGCATAACATATGGTATGAGTATCCATGAGCTTTTTCTGGGAGACAAATCTAAGAAACTTGACAGAAATCTAGAATCCTGTTCTGGGTTTTTATTTATTTTTGTAAATGTCACAGTCCTCATGTAAGTTGAAACAGAAAGTTAAAGAATAATAATCCTCAGCACAGCCAGCTTCTGAAATACATTTAGAATTAAGCATATTTAAAAACCAGACATAAATTCAATAATAGAATTGGTTTATTAATTTTCTTTGAATTTTTAAATTTAGTTAGAAGTAAGGAAAAAGTAATAGTAATAGTGGGTGATATCCAGTGCTCCCATTACACTAGTGCAAGAGACATGTGCTACTGGGACAGAACTTCCTCCTCCTCATTGAAACCCTCCACGTACCTCCAGATCAGCTTGGGTGGGTTAGGAGATACACTGCTTTGGATACATAACCCAGCATATTTTCCATAAAAACACAATTTCCCACAACAACAACACAATCCAGCACATTTGAGAGACCAGCTTTTTTATTTATGCTACCCCCAATGCCAGTTTTGTTTTTTTGTTTTGTTTTTTTACCTGCTCCAAGTTCCACCTAAATGGAAGAGTGTCTCAGCAATGGGTAGGACGACTTGCCTTTTTTTTTTGTCTTCTAGAAGAGGCACAAAATACATCTCTTTCATCAGGTTTTCAGATCAGCTTGTTTGTTTATACTGATGCAGATTTTCTGAGGGTTGGGTTTTCTTGTTTTAGTTTTTGCTGTTGAGCTTATTTCATTACTCACTCCATGCTGCCTTGAGCACTGTAAGGTGACTAATAAATTATTTTAAATAAATGAAAGAGATGGATACACCAATTTAGTATTTGAATATTGAGTTGAGAAGGGTTTATAAAAGTTATCATATATATATACAGAGAGAGAGAGAGTGAGTATGGGGCCATTAGCATACCATTTACAAGAAAACACAGTCAGGCAGAAATATTTCTTGTAACAGGTACCTTAATTGTATTGAAGAACTATTTCTTGTTACACAGAAAGGAAGATACCTCCAGTTATACAGATGAAAACAGATGGCATTTTCCTGACTCAGTGATCTCTTGCAAGTGCTGTAAGTCCAGTTTGCACATCTTCCCTCTTTTACAAGTGTTCCCCCATTCATTCCAGTGGAAGCACTCATTCTTTATTGCTTCTTTATTATATGTATTTGTCACTTACTACAAAAGTCTCAAACCAACTTACAATCTTTTAAAATCTTTTAAAATAAAAATGTACAATACCAAATTAAAATACATGAAAAGATTTCTTAAAAGTAACTAAAAGTGCCTATCCTGCAATAGCAGAAAAAGGAAGACATTCTACCCCACTCTAAAAGATGTACAGCAGTTATGAGTGAAAAGCCTGGGTAAACAAGAACATCTCAACCTGGTGCCTAAATGTTGATAGTGATGGCACCAGGTGCATCACTCTATGGAGAGCATTCCACAGTTGGGGAACCACCACTGAGAAGGCTCAGTCTTGTGCTGCTCTCTCTGCACCTCAGTTGGGGGGGGGTACATGAAGAAAGGACTCAGATGATGAATGCAGGGTCTGAATAGGCTGGTATGGAGAGAGGTGGTCTCAAGGATATTGGGGCCCTGAACCTGGATCTTTTTACGCAAATAGCCTAGTTGCTTGTACACATTCCTTTGGACTTGAAATTGCCTCCTCTGTTGAAGGCAATGCCTCCGAAATGGAGTCAGGGAAACCTGTTGTCTCCAGGTTGTGCTGCGAAAGTGTCTTATCTGAAACTCCAGAAAGCCAATATTGAGGTAGATGGACTAATATTCACACTTGGCAGAATGCAGCTTCCTATGTTCCTACTTACAAATAAGTATGCATTACATTCACCATAAGCAATAAAAATCAAATCTAGATCTCCTGCCTTCACTTTATTTCAAATTAGGGGATACATTCAATTATTCTATCATGAATTAAGCAATTTATTCAGGATTCATTGGATTACCACTCTACGGTGTTTCACAAGGGTGATTCAGATTCTGTAGAGACACAAAAAGAACTAACTGTTTTGCTACTCTGATTATATTCAAATTTTAGTATAAAATACTATAAAAATAGCTATCATGTTCTGTTGGGCTTAGAGCTCACAAGGGAAGTAGTAACAGACTTACCTAATTACGGTCCTGTCAGGTAAGGTTCAGTAGCATGTAGGCTGATTTGACAAAATGTGTATGAATTCAGGCAGGATTTTTCAGGACCATGGAAAGCTCACTGTTGGCTGATGTTCTTTCCCTGTTGTGGGTAATGGGGGTCTGTTCCTCCAGCAAAGAACTCAAGCCATTATGAAGACTGGCAAGACCTAGAATCATAGAATTATAGAGTTGGAAGGGCCCTTGAGGATCATGAGGTCCAACCCCCTACATTGCAAGAATATGCAATGGCCCATATGGGGATTAAACTCACAACATCGGCATTACAGTGGTGCCCCGCAAGACAAATGCCTCGCAAGACAGAAAACCCGCTAGACAAAAGGGTTTTCCATTTTTGAGCTGCTTTGCAAGACGATTTTCCCTATGGGCTTCCTTGCAAGACGAAAATGTCTTGCGAGTGTTCCGATTTTTTTCCGCTTTCTCCCCCCCTTTTTCTAAGCCGCTAAGCCGCTAATAGCCTTTTAGCCGCTAATCCGCTAAGCCTTTAATAGCCGCTAAACCGCTAATAGTGCTAATCCGCTAAGCTGCTAATAGGGTTGCTTCGCAAGACGAAAAAACCGCTAGACGAAGAGACTCACGGAACGGATTAATTTCGTCTTGCGAGGCACCACTGTATTAGCATCACACTCTAACCAATTGAGCTACACTGTTCTATAACTGGCCCTGGCTCCACAGAGGAGTTAACATGGGAGGGAACAGGATTAGATGATTACTGTCTCCCCTCGCAACAGAACAACCTGTAAGTCTTCCTCATCTGAGTTTTCCTCAGGGCAAAACAAGGGCCCTGATTCAGGGTTATGATAGTAACTCTGACAGTTTTGCAGGCATGTACAATACCTACATCCCTTATGATAAACAATGGATCAATGTATTATTTTGTTTCATTTTAAAGTATTTGACAAGTATTTGAAAAGGTGGCTTGGGTACTAAGATATACTTTTTATATAATTATTTCATTTTTAAAAAACATAACCTTAGACAAAAATTAAACTCCCTTCTTGAAGATTGATGATTATAAATGCTGACAGTGTGTGTAAATCTTTGTGCAAAGAGGTAATATTTTAATGAATAAAGATGAAAGAAAAGGCCAAGAATAATGTTTAACCCATTTTTATGCTCTGCTATTAATCATTGTAAGGGAGAGACAGTGCACTTTAAATAGGCCATATATACTGAATAAAATGCTTGAAGGTATTGAATTAATCTATTAGATCACCAAAATTAATGTGGGGCTGGAACCATTCCCCAAGCTCATTCCAACATCTTCCAAAGCAGTAAATCTAACATATTATTTTCATCTTTTGATGTGCCAATGATATTTGCAGTATTAAAGACGAGTGCCACAGATGTCATGTTTACTTTGACTACTACCTTTTAATAGATTCGAGTTCTTAAGGATTACATCCTTAAAAGCATTATTATTATACCCCTGGAATTTTATGTCTAAAAATGTATAAATTTGTGTAGACATAGAAATAGTGCTAGAGCTGTAGCGGGAGACTGTGTGAAGATTTTCAAAGGGAATTAAAATTGTAGAACATAAAAATGGAGCATAAAAAGAAGAATTAAAATTAAACATATTGAAAGCTCCAGAAGACCCTTTAAAAAATGGTGGTAGGGCATTCAGTTTCCACTAGGCATTCCTGCTTCCACTGCCACAGGCCATTCAGCGGAGACAGGTTCCTCTTCTCGTTTACTTTGGTGTCCTAAATGTACTTGCAATCTGATCTCGACTCCTGTGCATGTTTACCCAGAAATATATCCCCACCAAGTTTAATGGAATTTTTCTCCCCAGGAAGTGTGCAGAGTACTGCACAATTGAAAAAAAAAGGCAATAATTGCTGGGAGCTGGTAAAGCTAGCAACGAGTTTTTCAGCATCGTCAGCAATAGCTGATTAGGTGAGGACTTTATTAAGCCATGTCACACAGTGTTTTGTTTTTGTTTTTGTCTCTTTCACATTTCCCCCCATGTTGTTTTGCTATGAAGTAAGAAATTGTATGCGTTTGTTCAAAGCTTTTTCCATCTGCGGTTCAAAATCAGTATCTTTCCATGGCAGTTTACAGTATTTAAAACAATTTAAAACCATTTCAAATATAAGCAAATGTATCATAAGCACAGGGGACACACGTGGCGCTGTGGGTTAAACCACAGAGCCTAGGACTTGCCGATCAGAAGGTCAGCGGTTCGAATCTCTGCAACGGGGTGAGCTCCTGTTTCTCGGTCCCTGCTCCTGCCAACCTAGCAGTTCGAAAGCACGTCAAAGTGCAAGTAGATAAATAGGTACCACTCCGGCGGGAGGTTAAACGCCGTTTCCGTGCGCTGCTCTGGTTTGCCAGAAGCGACTTAGTCATGCTGGCCACATGACCCGGAAGCTCTTCGCTGGCTCCCTCGGCCAATAAAGCGAGATGAGCACTGCGACCCCAGAGTCGGCCACGACTGGACCTAATGGTCAGGGGTCCCTTTACCTTTATCATAACCACAGTAGAAACGCTAGAAACCCTTCTGTGCTGTTTGATTCATTTTAATATTTCTCAGCTAGACATTCCAGTATAACAAGCAAACAAAAACAGAGGCCGCTATCTACTGAAATAGCAGTAATCTGAAACAAAAAGTGGGGTGGGGGGAGCCTGATTGTATATCTTGGGAGAGGGAGTTCCATAACCATAAGGCGACCATGGAGAATGTCAGGAGAACATAAGACAAGCTCTGCTGGATCAGGTCATTGGCCCACCTAGTCCAGCATCTTTTTCTCCCAATGGCCAACCATAAAGAGCTAAGCAAAGAAGGCAGTGGTTCCTAGAATGGGGAACAGCTATATGTGGCTGATGACTATTAACTGCGTGAATCAAATGAAGAAGCTAATTGTAAAAATGTAGCAGATGAGAGGAAGACAGAATAGCCTCAAAATCATGAAGGTGGAGGAGAGAAAGTTTAACGCCTCCTCTCACTGTCAACAAAAATCCCCTCTCTGAAGCTGTTGCACATATTTCAAGGACAGCAGCTTGTATTGGTAACAAGGGAGGCTTCCCTTAAAATGCAAAGAACAGCTTTTTACACTGACCCTTAGTCAGAACCAGGGCAGGGAGAGAAGGATCTGTCTCTCTATACAGGGGTGGCCCCCATGCATCATCATCATCATCATCATCATTAACCAGTTGTTGTTTACAATCAAGCAGTCTATACAAATAAACAAACAAATCTATTTTTTTCTATCTATCTCTAACATCTATCTATCATCTATCTATCTGTCTATTCCCCCCCCCCACCAAAGTGGGGGGAAACTGACCATTTGTCATCAAACTTCAGAGACTAAAATAAATGATAAGACATAGGCTGTATCTAGACGCATCAAAAAGGTGTTTCAGGAAAACACGCTGTAAGCTTCATAAAGGGAAATCCATGTTGGCGAACTATAGGACTCCACAGCGCCATCTGGTGTCACAGTGTTATAAAACATATAAAGCACTTTTTCTTTACTAATGTAGCTGAGTCTCATCTTATACAGTTGGTTATGATTTGAGGATAGGCATAAGTCAAAGCACATTGGGTTCAATGGCAGGTGGGATTGCCAAAGTCTTTTTTTCTGAATGACCCCCCCCCCCCATTTTTTTATTTGCTTAGCATGTACAGCTGAATCCATGCAAGTTAAATGTGTGTAAGTTGCAAGTTACCTGTATTATAAAAAGGTATTGAGTGGTGATAAAAGATCTGGAATTCTGCCCCATCCCACACAAGTATTGCCTTGTGTATATGTTAGGTGAACCTTCCTAGGAAGAATATTCCACAAAGGGGGGGGGGGCATTGCTGAAAAAACCCTTTTCCTTATAGTGCACTCGTTATGAGAGCTTACCTTCATTGATGAACTAAGGGCATGAATATGGGTTGAGATACTCCTTTAAGTATTGTATACCCAGGCTGTAAAGGGCTTTGTCAAAATCAGCACTTTGAATTGGGCCTCCCACATTGCTCAGAATTCCTATGGCTGTTCTTTACCTTTTGTAAAACGCATGTGTGAATTGCATTTGTGCAGTTAACTTAATCTAGTTTATCTTCAGAAGAACTATCACTGGGCATGCCCAAAGAAAAGATCTCAAGCAATGGAGATTTGTGAGCTGTTTCATAGAATGTGTATTATGGTGAAAGCTCAGGCTTTTCTAAAGAAAGCTTTGCTTAAGGTGGGAAGGGAAGCAACATGCATTGGAATCGGTTTATTTCCAATAGTTTGCCCCATCCAAAATCAATCCTCTGAACAGAAAAAAAGCACAATAGTTTCCCTTTTAGCTGCATGGAAGGAAGGAAAAGCTCCCTCTTCATGCTCTAGGGCTCAGGAGGACACCCATAAGATATTCTTGAAAGAGGTACTTAGCTTAAGTGCAATGCAAAACCCATGTTGCTCTTTAATTATGATGAAAGGCATTAGCTCAATCTTCCTAGGATAAAAGCATATTAGTACCTTGAAAAAAAATTAAACACATCACACGCTTTTATGCCACATCATCATTATGTAGAACATGCAATAAGAAAAACCTTCAAGAAGTGAAGAGGCTTTGTTGTTGGTGGTCTTAGTGAGAAACAGTATCTGGGAATTTAACTAATGGAGGGATTTTATTTACCTGGGTTCTTCTGGAAGATATTTGCAAGGAAAACATTTCCCAGAATGCCAGACGCTTTGCCCAAGTATTGTATTTGTCCGCTCCTTCTGGTTTTCATTGCAATGCCTGATGTGAAGGTGCCCCAGAAACCTTAAAGCCCAACTCAGACATTCATTATGGAGGGATGTCAAATTAACACAAGAAGAGGGAACAGTGGGGATGAGTGTATTAGCTCTGCCCCAACCCCCTTGTTTTCTATACGTTCCTGTTCTTGGGGGAACTCCCATGAGTTTTGGAAACTTTCTGGGACAGCTCAGCTGGTAGAGCACGAAATTCTTAATTGCTGGGTTGTGGGTTCGAGTCTCACATTGGGCAAAAGATCCCTGCATTGCAGGGTCTTGGACTAAATGGCCCCTTCCAACTCTACAATGCTAAGTTCCCATGAAACATCATGTCCCTGGCCTTTCTGTATTGTGTAGGGAAGGCCTGCAGTATGACATTTGCTTGAACATGAACTAGGAAAGGACCATAACTCAGTGGTAGAACATCAGCAGAAGGTCCCAAATTCAATCCCCAGCATCTCCAGGTAGAGCTGGGAGTCACTTCTGCCTGAACCCCTGGGGAGTCACTGTTAGTCAGTATAGACAGGACTGGGCTAGATGGACCAATGGTCTTCGGCAGTATAAGGCAACTTCCTATGTTTCTATGTGTGGAATCCTCCACATGAGAAAGCAAGGTTTCTGATTGCATGGGGTGCCCTACTCGTGTTCAAGTGAATATGAGTGGAAACCTCATAGAGATCTTCTGCACGAAGCATGGGAAAGTCAAGAACTGAGTAGGCAATACACACAAGAAGAATGAGGATGAGGGTTGTGATATGTTCATGTCCACACACTGACCATTTGTCTGCTCAGGTGAATGCCTGAACATGCCTTTAGTGGTAGCATGGTGATTCACCAGTCTATCATCTGTGGATGACATGATTATTACCCTACCCTTTGTGCAAGAGACTATTACTCTAATAACAGACCCGAGCTGTTTAATTCAAAGATGTCATGCTACCTAATTTAATTGTGCCTGATTTTTTTTAAAAATCCAAGAGTCATATTTACCACTGATAAATCTCATTTAATTATACACTGACAGAACATGAGTTATATTTTTCTCCTTTCATTCCGAAGCAGTGGAAATGACCAAATTGACAGCAGTAAATGGATTTCGTGATAAAGATTTGTGGCTATTAGGTCAAGTCAGACTTTTCAGCGCATTAGATTTCCAATTTTTCAGAGGTTTTAAAAATAGCTGGAGAATTCTACCCTTGAGCCATTTATGTTCTTTGGCAAAGAAGGCTCATATAACCAGATTACTTATCTTCCACATTAGGAGAGAAGGAAGACACATGGAGAGGCATAAGTTTCCAGATTTATTTATTTTTCTAAGTCAACACGAGACCTTCCTTGTGTGGGTCTGCCAAAGGGAGATCTTCATGATTATTGAAAGGGCATGGGGAGGGGGGGGGGGAAAGATCTAATGTGTTAGTTATCAGTTTTACAAATGCTTTATTTCCAGAACATTGATAGCTACTATGAACAAAAAATAAATTAATAGGATTATGTTGAATATTTAGAGCTGAATATATTTTGGCACAAAAATGGGCTCTTGAGAGCTCCACAATGTTTCAGAAGATTTTCAATTTGTGTGTGTGTGTGTGTGATGGTTCAGTTGCAATTTAGGTGACATTCCCTCCATTGCCACAAATATTTCTAGTAACTGTGATGGCATCACATAGTAAAAAGAGTAGCAGCAGCTCCCACTTCTGTCCATAGTTTGCCTTTCCTGTCTGAGCCCAGTCCACAAAGGAATCCAGAGGAAATGCAGAAGGCAAGTGTAAGATATTCATCTCCTCATGCTTGTCACTTCCTTCACTCTCAGAGAGGCCAGACAAACAGGTTGTGACAGGAGGAGGAATGGCTGAACCTGAAGGCTCTGGGGGTTGCTGGGGGGAGATGGGTATTGGCAGGTGTCCAACAATGCCAACATGGACAACTGCCCTTCTTGGAGGAGTCTTAATTGCTAGATTACCAGCTAGTAGAGCCCTCAGATATGGGGCAAAACACGAGGAAAGAATTCTCTGCATTTTTTGTGAGCCTGCTCCCACCTTTCAGTGTTTTTAGCCAATGAATGAACTCCTAGCAATGACTGACATTTGAGGAAAGTAGTTCTAGCCAAGCATTAATTTATTACATTAATTACATTTATGCTCCACCTTTTCTCAAAGGAACACAAGGTGGTGCACATGGTTCTGTTCCTCCCCATTTAATCCTAGTTAGGTTGAGCGACTGTGAGTTTCATGGCTGAACCAAATCTGACTGTGGCTTTTGCGATGACATCACTGTTTCTGTGATCTGCAATGAAAACAGTTTTGCTGGCAGACGGAGTAGCGTTTCAGATCTACGTAGGTGTGCTTTTTGCATCTGGAAATCCCAAAGGCTGTATGGGAACTAGAGAAGGTGATGGAGGGAAGGGCTGCCCCAAGACATTTTGGCACCTGAGGCAAACTACAAAGTGGAACCCACCCTCACCCACCAGGGAAGAAGGGGTGAGTGAAGATCTACATCAGTAAGAACATTCAAAATTAGGATCCCTTTCCTGCATTCTGAAGTGACACCTCACCTTATTCTCTTGAGCCTCCATAGACAGTGTCGAGTCTAAGAGAAACCCAGAACTATGTGCCTGGCTCTTGAGGGGAGTGCACCTCCATCTAAAACCAGTTACAGCCTCCATCCAGATCAATGGTCTTCCTGGCTAAGACTACCTCAGTTTTATCTGGACAAAGCTTTGGCTTATTTGTCCAGCTCCACCCCAGAACTGATCTCAGACACCTAGATATTACATGTCATTTTAATGCATACTGAGCAGTTGTAAATATATTATACTTTTATACATGATGTATTAACACGCACCTGAGTTGTTTTGCTTATGCAAGCGCAGTTGAAGCACCTTATGGGCATTATTCAACCATGAATTGTTGTTAACTGTCACTCTATTCTGTTTCCTTTGTCTCATGCCTCTCAGAGCGCTTTAATTAGTCCTTACAGTATTTTGGAGTTATTTACTCTCTGTGTTTGAAAATTTCACAAAATTCAAAGATCATAAATTATGACTATGAAACGACATCTGTAAGAGCTTGTGTTTTGTTTGCTTTGTCAAAAAAAGGTAATTGGAAAATAGCAACTTACTGTATATAATGGACCAGGCACAGAAGATATTTACATTATGTACAGCAAGAATCCTATCATCATGGCTTGTTAAAATTATAATAATGTTGCTCTTTGGTTTCCTCTCTAGTGAGATGAGATTTACGGAGTTATCCATTCCAAACTGCATAAAAAAGCTATATGCATAAATGGCAAGCATATAGAAACAGCTAGAAAAATCACAATAGTATAGTCACCCTTCAAACTAGGAGCTCAAACATTGTTGTTCTCCAGTGCCATTCTTCAAAATCTCAGCCATCTACCTGTTATTCTATTCATTTAGCTGACACAACATTCCCTAGCTGTATTAATAGTACAGTAGTGTTAACAATTTATTAATGCTGCAGTCCCCAAACTGCTTGTCGAGGGATTGAATAAGATGGCTCTGAAGTTGATGGCTGGAGGTTTGTGGGATGAGAATGCAAAAGGATATTGATCAAACTAATCCAGTTAAAATTCAAATAGAGTGGAGTATAAAGCTGCTTTAGAATAATATAGTAGCACTAGGTAAGGTGTTGTTTAAACCCACCATACTAATTCTAAGGCAAATCCTAGCTTTGGAGCTGATTAATTGTGAGGTTCAGTTATTAGATTTTCTAAAACATGAGAAGAAACTGCAATCCAAAGAAATTAGGATGTATCCTTTTTACATAACCCTGAGTACATATTCCATGAAATATAAAATTATATTTACAATATTCAGATCAAATTTTCTAATCGGGTGTTTTTAAAATGAATTCATAAACATTTAGAATCTTGAACTATTTTAGGGCATATGACTGAGAGAAGAAAAGGAGAAAATAAAAATAAATATTACCCCTAATTTTTTTCTGAAAGGAAACAAAGTAGAGCATTCCCTTATATAAACAAAAATGTGGGAGATGTTAACAATATTGATGTGATAAATAAGGATTGTTTAAAAATCTGTTGGGGATGCAAATAAGTATGTGGAAGTTAGTTTCATAAATGAACAAATTCTAGTGCACAAAAATATTGGAAGATGTAAAATTATCTTAAAGATGATGACATAGCAGTACCTGCCTTGTTATAGGTTAAACATCTCCATTCATAAATACTGAGTACTCATAGACGAAGAGGGTAATCCTATGTCAAAGACCACCAGGATGAGCAGTTTAGGATGTGGTAGATCTCTGGCTCAGCCAAGTGGTTTGTCCTGCCCTCCAGGAAGTGAGCTGTGACTCCTTGAGGTTTTCCCATTCACCTTTACTGAGAGAAAACTTTTGTGCATTAGGGCCCTAAGGAACTTCAGAGGACACACATAGATAAGGCTCTATTCTTTGCTACAATCCATGCCAAACTTCTGAGCATCGGAATCTCCCCAGCGGACTCCTTAAAGATGAACTTACGCTCAGCTAAAAGCCTCATTGAGCAAAGATTAGCAGACATTGAAAATCAACACAACCTTGCCAGAGGTGGGGGTGTCTGCTCCCCCAGGTATCACGGAATAACCCCACCACTTGACCTTCCATCATACATGTCATCTCTTTCATCAGTACCACACCGACTTGCATTTATTCGTGCAAGGTTCAATGTCCTTCCATCGAACCTGCTGAGCCACAGATTTTCCAAGGGTTTGGTGTCTCCGCTATGCGTGTGTGATGGGAAAACTGTTGAATCTCTTCCACATATAATGTTCAACTGTCCCCTACATAGCATAGCCAGGACTAAATTCCTGGGCCCTGCTTTACTGCGCTTGGTTAGCAGGCCTGTTGAGTCACACGCCGCACTGCTTTTGCAGGATTCAGATCCTTCTGTTACTCTGCAGGTGGCGAGATTCCTGAATGCGGTTATCTCACACGCAAAAACCACCAAAAAACAACAACAACATCAAAACCTAATCGGACAGTTATGATGAGAGTGCATGTCGGATCTCGTCTTCAGTTTTCCTTTTTCTGTGAACCGTCCCTTGGAGCTCTCCGGGCCACATCCTATTATTTGGCTCTGCCCAATGACCCACCCTTGCATCGCAGTGTTCACCTTCTGTTGCCAGATATTTCGATTTTTAAGCCTTTGTGCTTTTTTATGTTTGTATATATTTTATGGGCTAATAGCCGTAAATAAATAAATGAAAAATGAAAAATGAATTCTTTGCTACAAAATACATGCTCTGATAATCCCCTCTTTTACAACCCTGACTGCCAAGCTGTGCTCCAACTTTAGGAAAGTTGAATCAACCCCAGGCATTCCTCTATCTCAGGCCTGGAACATGATTCTTGACTCAACTGGGCTCAGCCAATGTCCCCCAACCCCAGTGGAAAAGAAGCAGAGCTTGATTAACCATTAAGCAAAATAAGCATGTGCTTAGGGCATCAAGGGAAGGAGGCACCACAGAAATTTTCCACTCCTGGATTTTTAACATTAATAGTCACAAATTGATCAGCTGAGCATTCATTTTATTAGTGGAGGTATATTAAAAATCCCAACAGAACCAACTATGCAACAAGGCAGGCTGGGTGCCTTATCTCTGCTAAGTATAGACACAGATATGCTATGTAAGATTAGATTTGAGGATCTGATCAAAGACTTTGCAAGCAGAAAAAACTAGGAGAAAAATTTTCAAATATAAATAAAGCGGGAGTATACAGAAAGAAAGGGACGTGGGTGGCGCTGTGGGTAAAACCTCAGCGCCTAGGACTTGCCGATCCCATGGTCGGCGGTTCGAATCCCCGCGGCGGGGTGCGCTCCCGTCGTTTGGTCCCAGCGCCTGCCAACCTAGCAGTTCGAAAGCACCCTTAAGTGCAAGTAGATAAATAGGGACCGCTTGCCAGCGGGAAGGTAAACGGCGTTCCGTGTGCTGCGCTGGCTCGCCAGATGCAGCTTGTCACACTGGCCACGTGACCCGGAAGTGTCTGCGGACAGCGCTGGCTCCCGGCCTATAGAGTGAGATGAGCGCACAACCCTAGAGTCTGTCAAGACTGGCCCGTACGGGCAGGGGTACCTTTACCTTTACCTTTATACAGAAAGAAACATTTGTTTTCTACCTTACCGTGGGTTTTGTTTCATTCTGAAAAATACATTTGTATTTGACGGTCTATTCTTGTTTATATTTTGAATTAGATATATATGTGGGGGCACCAAAATCTTTTAAGTGCTCAGGGCCTCTAAAGGTCTTAATCTGGCCATGGGCAGAAAATATGCCACTGCCATTTGTTCATGTCAACTCAGCCAGCCAAGCTGAAGCTTACATAGTCAAGGGTAATGCGAGTCCCCAGAAGGAGGCATTTTGGGTGTGTGGCAGGGGCTTGGCTATGGTGGTTGTGGGACTTAGGCTGGATCCTAAGTCTGTTTACCTCAGTCTCATGACCTGGCAACCCAGCATAGAACGTTATTTAAGAGACTTGTTTTCCTTCTGCCAGACATGGCCGAGTAGCAGCCACACAGCTGAAGGGGGTTTGAATCTGGTGTAAACTTACACTGGCTTAATTTACACCAGCTTGCTTGATGTCAGTTTCTTGTTCATGGAATTGCTCCCTTAGCCCCCTTTGTGATTGTGACAATTAAGAATGTGTTGTTTGCTCAAAACTGGAAAGCTCCAACATAGCTAGTTTAATAAGCTTTGGGAAATTGCATTGAAGTCTAAACCGACATATTGTTTACAAGCAAGAATTACAGGATTGCAACAAAATAAATTTACAGAAATCTGTCTCTGTTTATTGTAAAATGAATTATTGCCTCTCAAAAGTTCAATATGGGTTTTAAAATATTTTAAGTGAACAATTCCCCCCACCCCCTGTTTTGGTGAGAGAGAAACTTTAAGAGAAATCAAGAAATTGTGAATGAATATTGCTTCATTTAAAATACTTAACAATATAATGGTTAATATTACATACTTAAATGGTTTTCTTTCTTTTGCCTTAATTTATATACTGTGATATATTGTTTGATAAAACTGATTTTTCTTTTAAAGTTAGTGATATGGCATATTTTGTTTCAGACAAAGCACCTTAAGTATTTCTGTAGTTTTATTCCATTAAAAATTACATGGAACAGAATTAGCAGGGCTGCCATCCTGTGGTTGCAAATCTGGACCACAGATAGACATCAAAGGGGAGTTGTCAGTGGGTAAGTTTCAGTCTGTGGGGTATTTTTCTAGTACTCTCCTAAAAGGGATCAATTCTCTTTTTGACCCTATTTACCACAGGCAAATTGATTCTGAAACTGGAGGTGAGCTGGGGTGAGCTGACAATCAGTTTCAAGAAAAAAATTAAGGTATGACCTGAATGTTTAAAGAGGAAAATCTAAACAAATACAGTTCTGCAGTAGAGAACATTTTTTTATGAGAAATTCAGAATCATATTGAATGCTATCATTCAGATGCTGTTGATAGGCAAATTTGTTATATTTGACATTTGGTTAACAAACATTCACTCTGATTTAGCAACCATTTTCCAAAACAGGAAGCATATTTCTCCATGTGACGATCATGCTTGCCATTTGGGGGAAAGCCAGCTACAATTGATAGGCATTGACCTATGTCGCTGTCTAAATGTTCACAGGATGCTTTCACAAGTGTTCAGAGGGTGGGGAAGGGCTGTAGCTCAGTTGTAGAGCATTTAATCTATATACAGAAAGTCTCAGGTTTAATACTCGGACTCTTCATGAAGGGCTGAGAGCATCCCATGTCTTGAACCCTGCCTGCTATTAGAAACAGAATGTAGGCATTTATAGAATTTGGTCTGATTCAGCCAGTGGAATTTTTATTTTCTTGCTTTTGTTCAAACTTTTAATCCCAGCCTTCTACACTGCTGAAGAGGCAAGCTACAGTGGTTCTCAAACTTAATCCATTCCGGAAGTCCGTTCCAAAACCAAAACGTTCCAAAACCAAGGCACGCTTTCCTATAGAAAATAATGCAAAATGGATTAATCCGTTCCAGACTTTTAAAAACAACCCCTAAAACAGCAGTTTAACATGAATTTTACTATCTAACAAGACCATTGATCCATAAAATGAAAGCAATAACAATGTACTGCAGTCAATGTAGCTGTACTGGGTTCCACTCCATCACAAAAACAAAACAAAAAAGCCACAAAACAAAAACGCAAAATAAATAGCTAAAACAGACAGACCTCAGTGTAACACTCAAACCGGAAGTGTAAAACTCAAAGTGGAGCACGTCCGGCTTCCGAAAAAAGTTCACAAACCAGAACACTTACTTCCAGGTTTGCGGTGTTTGGGTTCCAAGTTGTTTGAATACCAAGGCATCTGAGAAACAAGGTACCACTGCACTTCCATTGCTGTAGAGGCAAGCAATTTAAAATGTGTGTTGTCTCATCAATAGTGTGAGCTGTACTCATAGATTCACAACAAAATTCAGGGTCTCCAACCCCTCCTCTCCTGGTGCCCACTCATCAGTATCTTGCCAGTCCCCGGCACCACCCATATGCTAAAGGTTTGTTTTACATTTGGCACCGTGTTGGAGCTCTTTCAAGCAGTAGATTGAAAACTGATTTTGGATGGGAAGGGAAACTGCATCTAGACCTCTCATTAGGTAGGACAGAGGAAAGGGCACTATCATCACACAGATACTTGGCACTGAAAGTTGACAGTGCTGAGCATCAATTACAAAAATAGCTATGTGCAGATCTGTGTATGCCCAATCCCACTTCCATATGTATAGATCGTGAGAGTTGAATAATTTTATATTAATTATATTGCACGATTTATAGTTTTCAGCATGGCTATATAACTGGACAAAAATCTTTCTGTTCCAGATAAGATCTTTATTTTTGTTGTACCACACCATAACTGCTCTCTGTGTGAGTGTCATTGCATTTCTTTACTTCTGTGAGCAAGTCCACCCCCGTGCAGCCCGTGAGTATCTTCACCACAACAAATATGGCATCTGGCAAAGGTCAGCCCTGCCTTCCAGATTTCAGTATATTTTTGTGCAACACCTACACTCTTCAATGGGGTGTCTGCAGGAGAATTTTGTGGTGCATTATGAAACTTCTCTCTAATGTATGTTGCTTTGCCTTGACTTTTCCATGTAGCACTATGAATTCAAACTTCCATTCAGCAGAAAACATGAAAATAACAGAAACACAAGCCTTGTGATAGCTTGCACCTTTAAAAAAAAAAATAAGCCACAATTCACTTCATAAGCATTTCAAATGCATTAAAGGCATTTAAAAAATGCCTATAAAAATGGCAGTTGGAGCAAGGCTAGTATGTGTATGTGTTTATGTGGGCTGTGTACTGCGGGAGGCAGTAGCTGATTTATGTCTATTTATCCTGCGAAGATTTGGTGTTATAGCTATTGATCTCTCCTGATACATTAGAGAATTGAGATTGTTTTCAGTCCACCCTAGTTACAAAATTGTTTAAAAAGATGAAATAGTTTCTTTCCATTTATTCTCATGAGTGGACTGATCTGGTCCTATTCTGGCATGTTACAAATGTTGCATATATCTCGAGTGGATCTTTGATTAGTGAATGATGAATTAGCAATTTTACCTACTTGAGCGGCAATTAGTAATCTGGCAGTGGACCATTTCTCATTTTAGATCCAGTACCTTTTAACTTAATAAAAAGAAATAAAACCTTTACTTTTTATCTGTCATCGGGGCCTTTCGGCGTCATAGTCCATGAATAAAGTATTAATGTGCTGCACAGTTGAAATGGCTGCTTTTTCATCCTGTAATTGAAAATAATGGAACACCATAACATACCGTTAAAACTAATTATAGAAGCTCAAGTTACTGCAGCAAAAAAATCTGCAGAAGTACCTGACCAGAGATAACACAGAAAGCCCTGAATCATATAATACAGATATAGCTCTAGTATAAAGATCTCCCATTTCTGCACCTCTGCAATAATAATGCAACAGTAGGGAACATCTGGCCCAGAATCCTAACCCACCTCTGGCCCAGAGTCCTAACCCACCAGGCCTCTGAATTTAACCCACAAGGCTATTTGGGGCAATTGCACAGTGTTAAGATCAGAGACAAGCCTCTGCTATTGACTTTTTACTATCAAACAGCAAGGATATGTCTGATCATGGTGCTGTGCAACCACAGTGCTATGATGTGAGTTTAGCCTCAGTCTACTCCCGTGGTGGGCCGCGGGTGGCGCTGTGGGTTAAACCACAGAGCCTAGGACTTGCTAATCAGAAGGTTGGCGGTTCGAATCCCCGTGATGGGGTGAGCTCCCGTTCTCGGTCCCAGCTCCTGCCAACCTAGGAGTTCGAAAGCACATCAAAGTGCAAGTAGGTAAATAGGTACCGCTCTGGCGGGAATGCAAACGGTGTTTTTGTGCGCTGCTCTGGTTCGCCAGAAGCGGCTCAGTCATGCTGGCCACATGACCCGGAAGCTCTATACCAGCTCCCTCACCCAGTAAAGCAAGATGAGCGCCGCAACCCCAGAGTCAGCCACGACTGGACCTAATGGTCAGGGGTCCCTTTACCTTTACTCCTGTGGCTTGAGCTTTTAATCACCTGATGTTGTTTGATGTCAGGTGATTTATAGGTGAGACAACACCCACCTGTCAACACGGCCACAGAGGGTGGGTCTTTTCTAGATATGACCCTCTGTGGGTCTTGACTAGAGAAAGTGTGGTGACATGGTAGAAGTTCATAAAATTATGAATGTCTTAGGGAAGTAGATTGAGAAAAGTTCTTCTCCCTGTCTCATAACATTAGAACTTGTAGTGCATGGTTATCCCATGGGACTTGCTCCCACAGCAGGCAGTTATGGTTACCTACTTGGGTGGTTTTAAATGAGAATTAGACTAATTAATGGAGGACAAGGCAATCAATGGCTATTAGCCTAAGAACATAAGTAGAGCCTGTTGGATCAGATCAATGGCCCAGCTAGTCTAGCATTTTGTTCTCACAGTGGCCAACTAGATGCTTGTCAGAAACCTACAAGCAGGACCAAAGGACAAGATCTCCTATGTTTTCCAGCAACTGATATCCAGAAGCATTACTTCCTCCACAATGGCTCCACTGTCAAGAGGCAGTATGCCTCTGAATATTAGTTGCTGGAAACTGCAGTTGTGGAGAGTGTTCTTGTGTTCAGGTCCTGTTAGTAGGCTTCCCAAGGGAATCTGGTTGGCCACTGTGAGAACAGGATGCTAGACTAGATGGGGCACTGATTTGATCCAGCAGGCTCTACTTATGTTCATACCATGGGCTTTGCCCTTTGAAGTTCCACGGCATCTTCTTCTTCCCTTATCTCTAACTTCCACATCAAACTGCTGGTGTAGGTTGCCAGAACATTTGGAGTGCAATACCATCAGTATCATGATGACCATGCTAATGTTATTCCTCTCCTTATCCTTACATCCTTTTGAAATCACTGAATTCTTCCTTGGAAGAGGTCAATGAAATATCAGTAAGGGTAGATAATAGTGTACTGTTGGTCCAAGTCATGGAACATGTTAGTGACCTTTTCTATATTGGATTGCATACATGTCCCCGGAGCAGGCAAGGCCCTACCATTAAGCAGAGTGACGCAACTACCCTGTGAGGTGTTGAAGGGCAGAGCTGTACTACACTGGCTGCCCCGTGACCCCTAAACTAGGTTGCTATCTTTAGGTAGGGTGGAGGAAACGGTTCCAATGACAGAATTGAAGTAAGATTCAGCTGTGAGTGTGGATGGCTTCTATATGTGGAATAGGGAGCAGGGTGCCATCTTGGCCTCTGCAAAATGTCTTGGGCATGAAGGAGGAGATCTGTAGCTTGGGGGTTATCCAAGAACTATCAGCTTTGGTCCTAGAGTCCCAGAAAGTGCCTGTGACTAGGTGTGCCTTTTTCTAACTTTGTATCTAGTTGTGCGTAATTAATCTTAGAGAAAAAGATGGTTCTGTTATTATATTGCATCAGCAGCAGCGTGTGAATCTGCTCTTCTGGGTACCAAATTGCTTGTACAACTGCAATGTGTGCTTTTTTCCTTTCTTTCTTCACAGCAGCTGCAGCAGTTTTCTATTTAGGAGACTCAATTAGTGGCTGATAACCTACTGCAATTCCTATTAAGTTATCTTGTCATCAGAATGTACTTGTACGTTTGCATTTGACACACAAAGAACTGTTGTTTCTACTTTAGGCAAAGACAGATTGTTGTGCAGAGGCATTCAAGATAATTAAAACAAAGTCCATTTTGCAACAAGGCCAACACTTCCCAGCTGAAACCATATTCTAAGCTACCTACCCTGTCATTCATCCTCTTGGGATAAAAATTAATCAGCTGTGGTTTGGGGATGTGCTGCATATACTATCAAGTGATTCTTCATTGTGTAGTGAAACAAGATAAATGAATGTATATATAAACACTCAATACCCCTGATAACTACATGCCATGGTCATTAATTTAATTGTGATCATGGCATTCCACAACGCACAGCTTTTACCAACTAAAACACGAAGCACTAATACTTGGAAAACAAAGGGAGGCTTCCCATTTATTAAAATGTATCCTGATGGCAATCCGTTTGGGGAACTAAAGTGCTGAATTACAGAAATATCTGCTCCACGACAGTGATTTCTATAGTTTGTCCCCTTGAATTTAGAAGAAGACTCCTGGGGGATTTGCTGCTGTTGTTAAACAGTCTATCAAGGGCCAGTCCATCAAGAGATTTGCTACTTGTGGCAGAGAAGGTGAATGGGAGAGGAAGAGAGGCGGAGGAGAGGTTTCAACACCTCTAAGCATCTGCAGCTACCGCGCCATCCCCCTTGCTGGACTTCACCTGCTTCTAGTTGTCACTTCCCATCAGGCAAGTCAGCCCAAGAGTTGAGCGCAGCAGCCCTGATAACTCTCCAGCTACAGCCATAAAAAGCAAGAGAGCATTCAGTGTGGCAGCTATCACTAAAGGGTTTCATCCTTTTGGGGTCATGACTTCAGCATTGGAATGAAGGTGAGTGCACCACCCCAATGAAGGTAGCCCTGTTCAGGGAAGCTTAGAGGGATGTTTTTAATGTGTGACATTTCAATGTATTTTTAATCTTTGTGGGAAGCTGCCCTGAGTGGCTGGGGAAACCCAGCCAGATGGATGGGGTACAAATAATAAATTATTGTTATTTTTTATTATTATTATTATTATTATTATTATTATTATTATTATTATTTTATTAAATTATTATTATCGTTAATTTTAATTTTTGTTTTCTTATCTTGTGACCTGTGACCATTATGTGAGTTTGTTTATTAGTGTTTGGGGTGTGTGAATGCTCATTGGACGTTATAGAGGCTTAATGTTTCTGGAGTTTCCAGCATGAGAGACTGCAGTGTTTAGCGCTCCTGGCCTGCCATGGCCTTCTTTTTCCCAAACGAATTGTCTGGGGAAAGGGTGTTGGAGGCTCTCAGGTGGGTAGGAGTGAGAGGAGGGAAGCTGAAACAAGCAGGATGTTAGAAAATCTAAGTTCTTCAAGTCAGATTAATATGTGAGACAGTAAAGAACACAAGGGCTGCAATGTTTGCATTGTGCTCTATATTTCTAACCAAAGGGGTACGAAGGTTTAAGAAGAAGTTTAGAACTTGTGAGATGTCATTAAAAACCTGCTATCTGAGCAATACAGGTCTGACTTCATCCCTGCTCCGTTTTGGGCATGAAGTACCAGTGGCAGGATTCTTTCATTCATGCTGTGTTTTATTCCATACCGTTTAATATTAATATTCTGCAGGGGGGTGGGGGTATTTCAGTGCACAGCTTTCTTTTAATGAAGAAATAATACAGTACTAATTCTTTCATTTATATAATACTAATTTCAGTAAGCACATAATGTTCTAAATATTCTGCTTGGCACAAAATTGTTAAAGCTTATTCCTATTAGCTTCTGGATTTATTTATCTAAATGAAGTGGCGCAGAGGCTAGTTGCCATGGCAACTGAAGATGTTGGGAACAATTTTATTTCTTCTTAATTGCTGCATATTTGTATACAAACAACTTAACCGTATCTTTTAGTTTCAGTCGGAGACTTTGAAGTTGCAGAAATAACTTTGACTTTGAATTCTTTAATGATAGTGGCTTTTGCTGTAAAAGTGTGTGTGTGAGAGAAAAAAATCAGATGTCACTGTAAAACTACACGTAGGCAGCAAGCAGGGTGTGTGTGTATATACACACACACACACACAATTTCTTGCTGAATGGGCTTTAAGCCTAATAATATTTGGCTTTTTAAATTGAGAACACATAGCATGTTGCTGGTGATTTCCCTCTCATGCCCCAAAATGAGATCCTGGAAATAATAATAATTTTTATTTTATTATTATTTATATGCTGCTCACCTGACTGGGCTGATGGGCTGGCCCTACCACTTGGCACAATAAGGCAGTTGCCTCAGGCATCAGATGCTAGGAGAGGGCAGGCTGGAAGTAGCAGCCCCTCTGCCATTCTCCCTGAAGCATCTAAGCTAACCTGCTGCCCTCAGATGCAGTGTAGGATTGCTCTCCCATTGTCATTGTTAAAGTTTTTTCTTTTCAACATATCTTGGTGGGATGGTTGACGCAAACACGCTCCCGTGAATCATCTCTCCCTATCATGAATTATGAATTCAGAGACCTGGAATTGTGATGTCTTTCATTTAGGCTTGCAACCCACCCATTCTCTAATCTACTGCAAGCCTATATAAAAAAAGTTCTGTTCTCATTCCCCCCCCCCCACTCTCTCTCTGACTTGCCAAGGTGTCTCGGCTTTTTCAGCTGCACATATATTTCTCCCACGCTTTCTACTTTGTGTTTTAGTGAAACACAACTCATCTGCTACTTTACATATCCCCAAAGGCTCAAGTCCATCTATTCTGACAGGTTTTACTTGTGAGAACTCACAACATATCATGGAAAGTACTGGGAGATTGATACCTTTTATACTTGCTAATCCAGAAGCAGTCACTTTAAAGGCCTTAATTTGGAAGAGAGTTTCCTAGAAAAGTGCATAATTGCAATCCCAACGGGTCTTGGAACTGCCAAGATCCAAATCGCTGAAACCCAATTGTTGTACAGATAAGCTCCATTGGGTTTTGCTGTCACAAGTGCAGCTAAAGGCACTACCTGCCATCCAAAAGTGTTCTCGGATGAGAGAACAATTGTATTCCCCTAAAATTGTACAAGTCAAACAAACTTTCTACATCAGCTTCATGCTTGAGAGTTGGCAAACAATCCTCTGAGAGGCACCTTCTTCTGTCAGTGGGACCTGATAGACTCACCTGACTATCAGAACTCCAGAAAGTGGTCAGTAGCTTTGTCTAGGCAGCATACAAGGCAACATACAAATTTACTTAAATGATGATGTTGATGATGTAATGAGTGATCTCCAACTAAGTCACACTCCATCTAAGCCTATGTATACATTTTTAATATCAATGTTTTAAATTATTGCTTTTTCTATGCTTTTAGCCATTCTTATTTTTACCTGTAAACTGACTTGAGTCCTGTCAGGGAAAAGGGTGGGGTATAAATACATCATCATCATCATCATCACCCTCAGAATAAACTCCCTCAAGCAAATTGATTTCAAAGGGTGTGACTAATGTTAGATATTACCCATTTAACATATGGGTTGCCATTCATTTGTAGAAGTGGGTTGTACACAAGAATCACCCACCAAATGTTTTGCAGCACTACATTGTGCCTGCTTAGGGTGCAAATAATCCAAGTTCAACAGACACTTGTAAGCATTTTATTTTATTGTATTTTATTCTCCTGAGTTTGTAAATTCAGCCAGTGTGGTGTAGTGGTTAAGAGCGATAGACTCGTAATCTGGGGAACCGGGTTCGCGTCTCCGCTCCTCCACATGCAGCTGCTGGGTGACCTTGGGCCAGTCACACTTCTCTGAAGTCTCTCAGCCCCCCCCCTCACCTCACAGAGTGTTTGTTGTGGGGGAGGAAGGGAAAGGAGAATGTTAGCCGCTTTGAGACTCCTTAGGGTAGTGATAAAGCAGGATATCAAATCCAAACTCTTCTAAATTGCTACAAATTATTCCGAAAAAGGAGCTCAAAATTGCATGAAGAAATGGTGATGCCTCCATTTAGAGATGAACTAAAAAACAATTCTATTCTGAACTTCAAAACAGCACTAATAACAATCAGCTTTGGGTTCCTATTTCATTATATATTTGTTTGTGAGGTAGGAAACATTGAAATTTGGTCTGTGGTGTCATGTCAATTTATGCAAATAGAAAAGAACTGTTGGTATAAGACAAGCATCATCAAATAGTCAAATTTTCATTTTTTGAAAAAAGCCCTGTTAGCATAGATGATAAAACTGGCTCCTACTTTTATTCTGCCAGAGAAACAAAAACCCGAGCATGACCTCACTTCCTGGAGTCTGAAATACCCAATTATAGCAATTATAATCAATTTGAGATTGGCAGGCTTCCAAGGAGTTGTTTGTTGTCATATCAAACAGAACCAAACTTCTAAAAATCTGACAAATTGTCACAGAAGCATTAAGGGGTAAGTGACTAATTCTTTCTCATAATTTTGCTTGCAGAAGGTCTTGATACCAGCAAGCATTTTTTTTTTTAAAAAAAAGTAACTTTCATATTTATCTTTATGATTTACTTTTGTACAGATCTTCACATCTGTGACAATATATTTGTGTACAGGTTCTTTCATGCTATAATTGATTTTTTTATATCTAAATATTATAAAGCTTCCAGATTTCTATTGCACGGAATAATATTCTTCCTTTCATATTTAATTTTTTCATCTTATCAGGAGGAAATTTGCTCATTATATTATTTGCTCATGGATCTAATTATTCATTTACTGGCAGCACAGTTTAAATATGTTGAAATAAGATGCTCAAATACATCTGTCTCAGATAATTTATAATATTTCAGAATCTGGATGATTTGTTCTTTAATAGCTCTGATCTTCTCATGAATACTACATTTATGACACAAGAGCTGGTGGTCTAAAACTGTAGAATGATACAATTAATAAGAAGTAATTCTGTAATGGTACATTACTTTTTTCTTTTAAAGTATTCTTGGCTTATTTAATGCATTCCTGAAAACAAATGTATAAGAAGCCTCATTCCAGGCACACTACACATGACAAAACTTTGCATGCATTGCCTGAAGAGCAGTGAGGAAGGTTGAGTTCTCCCATCCCGTCAGGTTCTTGTGAGATCTTATGAGATGGAATAATCTCACAGGATCTTGCACGAGAGAGGAGAGGTCCACAAGGGTTCAGGGACAGTTCAACCTGTGAGCTTCCCACCTACCCTCAGGTAGGTGGGACCTTAATTTGGCCCTGGTTGGGTTTTATTCCTCTTCACTTTTCTCTCATTGAAATACAGCTTACTTTTGTTATTACAAAGATTCAGAGAAATGGGGCCTGAGGGGAGGATTAGCTGTGGAATGCCTTAAGCTCAGGTTGGGGCCTTGGCCTGGATGGAATCCTCATTCCAGACACCCAGTGCTGGGCTTGCACCACAACAGGTTTCATGGAGGCAGGTTGGATGATTACCAACCCCAACAGAGTGCCATTCCATCAGCAAGTGCTGAGTGGAATGATGTTAGGAACTGGACTGAACAGGGAGGCTGGGAACTGTCCCCTCTTTCTCCTTGTCTTCACTCGGAAGAGGAGGGGGAATGGGAAGATTCGCTGCCCTTGTCTCCAGCAGTTTCAAGAGGAGAAGGAGACAGGGTTGAATTACAGCTGGATGAAGGACTGCCAAGTTATGAGATAGTGGAGGAGATAGTGAGATAGCAGCCAGCAGAGACCTCCTTGGAGAGTCTAGAAGAGCCTTCTTCTCCAAGGGCTCATCAATCACTTCATATTCAAGAACAGAGAATGCAGAGGTGTGTGACTCCTGGAATTTTCCGTAGGGACTCAGGATGTTGTTGGGTACACATCACCATATGTGGTGGGATCGCAAGATCATAATTTTTGGGGGAAATGATATACAATGAACTGAAAAAAATAATGATTAAAATAACCTTTGTTAAAAAACCAGAAGCCTTTCTGTTGGGTATCTTAGGACAAGAATTGCCAAAAGAAAATCGGACTATATATATATATATATATATATATGCTACAACAGCAGCAAGAATTTTAATAGCACAGAATTGGAAGATTGGAGAAATACTATCAAAAGAACAATGGCAAGAAAAGCTGATGAAGTATGCAGAGTTAGCAAAGTTAACAGATAAACTGTGTGAAAAGGACAATAGTGACTTTGGAAAAGAATGGGAACCTTTTGCAACTTATTTGCAGAAACAAAAACAAAAAATGGACTCATTGGCAGGATTTAAATAAACATTTACCATTTTATTTACAGAGAACAAGAAATATAGTATTATGTACAAACAGCAGAATGTAACATTTGAAGTTGGGGGAAGTCACAGGGAGGGGGGGAATTGGAAAATGAATGTTAAGTAATGATCAATGGATATTTGTTATGAGAAAAGAAAATCAATAAAAATTATTTTTTTAAAAAAGGGATGTTGTTGGGGACGGAAGAGGAGTGACTCAGAGTAGGCAACGTCTCCCTTGCATGGAGACATGGATTCTTTGTCTTGCACCCAGATGACTGAATAAAACCCACAAATACGAACTGCTTGTTCTTCTTTCCTTTGATGCTACTGGGGAGGAGAGGATTCTCCACACCTGACAAATGAGGAACTGATCCTTGCCCTACTGCCATGCTAACCTTGCCTGCCTGTCTGCTGCAGTCAGTAAAGATTTGGCCTGATTTTCACCCAATAACTGGTGTCCTGCTCAGTTATTTCACTGCTCTCTTCTGCTACAGAATACACATGGCAGGGTAGGAGTGTGTCAAACTCTGCACAACTGAAATGTGAAAAATAACAATTTTTCTGAAAAACTCAGCAACAGATCACACAGTCTACCATTTGCTACAATCCTTAAAAACTAGAGTAGATTTAAGGATGTAGGGAGATGCAAGGTGGAAGGTAAAATCAAGCATAAAATCATTCTACTGGTGGACATGTTAGTTCTATACCTCCCATTATGCGACATGTTAAAAAGTTGCTGAATTATGATAAGAGGCCTTGGAGTCTTCTAAGGCTTAAGGCCTACTGCATTTATTTTGAATACAGATTATAAGTGTATAAAAATTTACTTATATTGACCTTAGTCTTCTTCTAAGCTCGTGTATTCAGTGGCAATTGCAGGGTTTTATTTCACATGCATGCTAGTCATACACTGGTACTGCTAGTAATATTTAGTATACAGAACAAGAGCTCAAAAAAACCATTGCTTTGGAAATAAGGCATGCATAATAGTCCTGAAAATGAACTACCCATATTCTTGCTGAGAGTAAGCCAACAGATCTCTTGGCTGAGCCTTGTCAGATTTTATGTGCACAATAAAATCCATGCCGAGAAGAGGTTACATGAAAATCTTAATGTATAATTGTAATAACATCAACCCTGCTGCTATTGTAATCGGTAACACAACTTCCACTGGCTTCAGAGGGATCTGTAGCAGGACTGCGGTTCTCTTATTCTCGGTATCTTATTACAACGCCACAGGACTTGACAAAAACAACACATTTGCCCTCCCTTGCTTTGTTCCTGCCTGCATAGGGAAGGAGGCACGTTTCATCCAAACAGCGACTGTAAGTGAGCCTGCGGTTTTTAGAACGACGGTGAAAAGGAAGTATGGGGTGCAGACAGTCGATGTTCACCTTCAGAGTGCTTCATTACTTTGGGTTCATTGGATTTGCTAGAGTTCTCACTTCCAGTCACAGCTATTACCAATAGCTATCATTATTTTAACAGGAAGAATGGGGGACATGGGGAAGAGGAGAAGGACAAGTAATTTGAAGATGCAGAGGAAAGTTAGGCCTATGTTGCATTTCTGATATTTCTTTATATCTTGGGAAATGATGAGGAAATTGTGGGTTGTGAAAAACACAAGATAAGCAACAACGAAAAGAATAGCTGGCTTATTATCTGCTTCTATATGGGGCTATTTTTCGATAGCTTTATTCGCACAGCAGTTTATTCTGTTTTCCTTATGTTTCTCTGTTAATTTCCACACTATGTTTGAGCTTTTGCATGGCATATTTGAGCTTTTAAATGACATAAAAGCCATTCCAGAAACCTAGTGGAATATAATGGAACGCTAGTGCTCATTTCTAAGTTAATTGCTTCCAGAAAAAGTCCATTTGCAACCCAATTAAACCATGCAAAGATCAGAGGTTTTTACACACACCCATCTCTCTATCTTCCATCCAGGTAAGCAAATGGCTTTATCAGAGCTGAAGGGCACATTCTAGTCAGGCAAAAACATTTGAGAAGTGCATAGAACAGGGCTAGTACAGGACATAGGTTTAGGGCCTGGAGAGAAGCGAGAAAAGGGCTTCGGTCTACTCCTTATTTTTCCAAGTGAAGATGGCAACAAGCAAGGCTGCCTGTCCTTGAGCTTGATGACCTGTTTTAATTTGTTTTTATTTTGAATCATTTTAAAGTCAGCTGGCTCAGCCATTAATGTTAATTGCAACATATAGGCAAGTGCATATCTATTTTATCTGTTTTACTTTTATGTAGTCTTAACAGCGATATATTTTAATTGGAGGACAGGAGCTGGAAAAACAGCTGTTTTTACTCAGTATTTAGCGTTTTGCTGATGGAGATTCTGCAGTTTTAACAGTTCTGCAAATAGATTTTATTGATTTTCACAATTGAAAAGCCCCCCACCCAACCCCCAAATTCACAAATACCTTTTTTGAAACCTTATCTCTGAGGTTCTTTAAACTTCATTACTTCCCTCAAGTCCCTCTTCTTGGTTCTTTATATAAACAAAATTATTCTGCATTTCCATATTCATGCTTAACCAATTATTATTTCTCTTAATTTATCCAAATTTCTACTGACTGCAAGTGTTAAGTCAAGGCCTGCTGATGTTTCAACCTATTTACAGTACCCTGCAATCGAACAATAAACATTTCCCATTCTTTTTCCTAACTTTAGCATACAGTCATAGCTCAGATTACGAATGCCGCAGGTTGCGCGTTTTCGAGTTGCAGACCATGCCAAACCTGGAAGTACCGGAACGGGTTACTTCCGGGCTTCAGTGCATGCACATGCTTGCAAAATGACATCGTGTGCATGCGCAGAATCGCGTCTGTGCATGCTGCAGGTTGCGAACGTGCCTTCCGCACGGATAACGTTCACAACCCGAGGTATGACTGTACTTAAATTTCACTGGAAAGCGACTGTCTATTGAGTCAGATTTAAAATCCTGCTCCCCTTCCTCTCAGACCTTTCTCAGTCTCAGAGGCTGCAGTTCCGGCCTTGCTCTAACCACCAAAGCACCCCCAACTGTTTCCTGCCTGTCCCCCAAACCATCCACCTCTGCGCTATGCATCTCCTGCTCTTTCTTGATATCAGATCCTTGCATAGCCATCTCCCCTGCTTCTGTTTTCTTTCTCAATGGTTCTAGCTTAATAATCAGTTCTGTCATCATTTCAGTACAGTGGTACCAGTGGCGTAGCGTGGGGAGTGCATGGGGGGCAACCCCCAGATGTTGCAAGGGAGGCAATATTTAAGCCACCCCCCCAAAAAAGACATCCTTTTTATTGTGCATTCATGATTCATGCTCACAATGGTATCAATGTGGCTTTTACACTATCCCACTTTCAATGCTGTTTGGAACTGCAAATGTTTCAGGGCAGCCATACTGTTTCATTTCCAGTGAAGGCATGTCCTGTAGCTTCCTGCTGAAATCTTGTAACTCTTTACACCAAATTGGGTTTTTTGGGTGGGGTGGGGTGGGGTTGTTGCCCCGCTATGGTTGTGCTGTAGCACAATAGTGCCCTTTCAGATGGCAATAGAGTGATAACACTGGTGAAGCTTTACAGAACAACTAATGAAGTGAAATGGTGTGTGGACAGTCCAGTATTAAATGCACCACTAATGCACTATTATTTCCTCAGTGACATGTTGCGCAATATGCACACACACACACACTATCAGTGTGGAGGCGCCCTAAATAACTTAGATTCCATTGAGTACATGGAAGCAAAACAATGAAAGACCATAGGATGCTTCCACGAGGAATTAACACTGCCATGCCCACTTGAGCTCACCCAGCCAATCAGTAGGCTCAGGGGGCGCAGTTGCATCAACAAATTCAACAAAGCACGTGGACTGCTGGTGAACTTCCTCAAGATTTCCGTCACATCACCCTGATTCAACAACAGCAGCAGATCCAATTGGATGCTCAAGAAACTCGGCGGGAGCAAAGCCTCAGCTCAAGCCTGAAGCAGAGATCTTCCAAAAATTCTTACCAAGCCAATGGAAAGGTAAAGAAGATTTACTTTCAGAATTAATTAGGTGGAATTTGGCGTCAGACAGAGGAGTAAAAAGGAAGTCCATCCCTGTCTTATTGGTAACTATCACTGCATGGAAACAATTTGCAAGTGAAAAGGTAACTAAATCTTTCTTTATGATATTTATGGATACTGTCTGCCGATGAGAAAGTTGGAGTAAAAGCAACTGAAACCCATTCTTTATTGCTTTTTATTGGGGTTACTGACATATCGGATTTATAATTGTGGACTTGACTTGGAACTACAGCCGCTGGTGAATTTGAACCCAGCAGAGAAAGCTTGGAACAAACTTATTGTGCATTCTGTTGGGGGAATGTATGGAATTATATATCCGGGTTGCAGTGACTTATAGAAGACTGAACTTGCTTTCCTAAAGACAAACTGGAACTCTAAAGTGGATCTGAAATCAGCAAAAGAATCTTGGAAGGACTGGATCTGCTGGAAACCCCTTAGAAGGAGGAAATCATAAGAATGTTTAATTGCTTGCAATCTCTCATATCAGTCTGAGACATTTTAAGAAAATAGGTCCAGTAAAAAGCAAATTCTCTCCCCTGGATAATTAAGCTGAATTCTTTATGGACTTACTGTTCTTTGTTTTCTTTTTAAAGTAAATATCTGTAAAATCTAGAATTAATCTGACATGTTAAATTGCATAAACACACTAGGTAATAGAGCTGGAGGGGAAAGGGTTAGGAGGGTGGAAAAGTACAGGAAAAGTTGTTTACTGAGAAAGCGCTGCTTGATGACCTTGACAAACTGATAAGCTATTGTTGGAAAAGTGGCTGTTTTGAGAAGAAGGGAAAGAGAAGAAGATGGCAGTTTAAAGCAGCCAACTTTAAGTTAGGACAGAAGGATCTCCGAACAGGACCCAGGGGAGAAACCCCATTTTGAATGGGTGGAACTTTTTTTCAGAATTGAAAAGAAAGCTGATAAAAGAGATGAACGAAAATTTAGAAAAAGTAACAGACAAATTACTAGCTCAAATGGATAAAAATACAGTAGTACCTCAGGTTAAGTATTTAATTCATTCCGGAGGTCCGTTTTTAACCTGAAACTGTTCTTAACCTGAAGCACCACTTTAGCTAATTGGGCCTCCTGCTGCTGCTGCCGCGGCGCCGCTACTGCAAGATTTCTGTTCTCATCCTGAAGCAAAGTTCTTAACCCGAGGTACTATTTCTGGGTTAGCAGAGTCTGTAACCTGAAGCGTATGTAACCTGAAGCGTATGTAACCCGAGGTACCACTCAGTGGCGTAGCATGGGTTGTCAGCATCTGGGGCAAGGCAAGTAATTTGCGCCCCCCTAACCCGTGGATTTGCGCCCCCTAACCCTAACCCCCAGATGTTGCAAGCCCTAGTTTTTACCATCCTTTGGGGGAGAAAGTCTCCTCCTATGGTTGAATTCCTTGCCATGAATCTTTTGCTTGCCACTTCTTTGTTTTAACAAACTGCACTTTACATGTCTTCAGTTAATAATTTAAGATTTGAACTTTCAGTGAACTGTGGGCAGCCAGCTCCTGTTTTCCAGCACCCTGTCGTAAACTCACTTGTCTTAGGCAAACTGCAGTCTGACAATCAATGCAGCATTTGCCAATGCCTCTCTAAGCCTCGTTTAGGAGAGTAAATCTTCCTTTAAAAACAATATTCCATCCAATCCCTTGCAGCATCTTCCTCTGAAGAAAAACATGAACATTTCAAAACAGATTTAACTACATGACACTGTTTTCTCTTGGCCTGATACACAGTTTATTGAAGGCAACTGGACTGGTTCCATTGGCTTCAGTGGGCTTTGTAGAGCTGTATGCAGTTCCATTTGTTTTGTGAAAATCAAACCAATTACAATGCACAAAACAAGATTCCAGCAAGCAACAAGGTTTCTGGCAATTGGTATTCAGAAGCATATTGCTTCCAACAGTGGAGCTTGAACATAGCCATCATGATTAGTAACCATTTCCAATTGAGACTTCTTCAAACTTTGTTTTTTGTTTGCTTTAAATGTGTTGTTAGCTGCTTTAAATACATTTGATATGCATCTTGGAAATAAAATGCAAGATATATATTTGCTAAATATATACCTAACCACCTTTTAGTTTTTCTACTTAAAAACAACAGCTGTACACATACTGACGGTGCAGTCTTATTCATGTCTACTCAGAATAAAGTTCTGAGTATCCAAGTATATGTGTATAAGATTGCAGCCTAAGGTTCATTTTTTAACGTAACAATTTTAGGACATGGTCGCTTCTCACACGTAGGCCTAAAAACCTACACAATGTCTGACTTGTAATGCAAAGCTCATTTGTCTGAGAGATTGTTAATTTCCTCCTGTGAGACACCCATTTCCTGTTTTCGTACTAATTACTTGTCCATGGACAAAGGAAACACAAGTTTATTTATACCATACAAAATGTCATTCTTTGATTTCAAGAGACAATCTTGCGTGGAAAGAAAAAATGAAAGTCATCTGCTGCTTGTAAAGGAGAGAAATCCAAGAGACAAGAAAAAGATCAATGTTGCAAGTATTGGATTTGGAAGGTAGCAAGACAAGGCCCAATTGTTATTTAATAAGCTTTCCTGAGAGATGCCACTTGATTGCATCTTCATTTTGAAATTAATGAAACCTTGTTATGCTATAGTCAATAAAATTTCTTAGGTACCACTAATTCTTAGCAAGTAACTTTCAAAAGAAATGGTTTTCCCTATACTTTTCACAGCCCATTATATATAATGTGACATTTTCCTTAAAACTACAAAATGTATATATAAAGGAGAATACAAAACTTGTTTTAAAAGAACATTTGAATTACATGTACTTACTCCCCCCCTTTCTGATTTACTTTAGAAGAAGCAAACACTGATTGAAGAATGACCTTTTATTAGAGTTTAATGGAAATGGTGGGGGGGGGGGACTGCACTGGCTAAAGATAATTTTGTTCACTGAATATAGTCTCTATCAAGCAACAGTAGAAAGATGCTGATGGCATTGACCCAGGGACAAAGCCATTGCTGTTTTACTGTGTCAGTGTCACCAAGATATTATTTCTCTGTGCTGTTCTAGCCTAAAGCACATAACTTGCCTCCTGCTTATTCAGGCTGACAGAATTAGTTTCTTTTTCTTGCACGGAATACTTTATGCCTTCAGAAAGGTACGCTCCCTCTGCCCCAATCTCAAACATGCAATGATATATATAAAAAATCTGCTATGCAACTAATGCCCTAGTAGTCAATACAGAGATATAAAATCTTATATCACAGTGGTCCCTTTGAGTGGCAGTGAGTGGGTCTTTTTAGTCAATACAGTGTCTTTTTAGTGACACACAGCTGAGAACTAATATGCCTGCATGGTTAGCTTCTCCCAGCCTTGTGGAATAAGTTTATCCTTCACATAAAAGAGGCACAAGTCTCTGGTCTGCCACTGCTTAATCATGTAACTAGCGCAATTCTCATTTTGTTCTTTTTATTCCTGAATCATCTCAAGGATAATGATCGTCCTCCAGTGTCCTGTGCCAAAGAAACTGCACAAGTTGTTGTGCATACCCAATTGAGCTTTGACATCTCTCTCAAACAGTAGAAACCCAAGTCACTAGCAAATCTTCTTTAAAATGAAGGTGCGTTTCAAAAGAAGTGATAGCAGGAATGGCTTCTCTGTTGGGGCAGAGCTACAGCAATAGTCTCCTGGCAGCACTGTATAGGCCAGGGATGCTATCTGGGTGGGGGCTGGAGGGATTGAGGCCCCCAAAAATTTTCAAGGAGGCCCCCCTCAATATTTTGTGGCCTGTGTTGGACACCATCAGGCTGTCCTGCAGCTATGACACAACTTGCCTATGTTCTATTGTGGGGAGGCAGATTTCCCCCCCTGTCAGTTTCATTGAGTGACCCCAATCCTAAAGTATTATGAGAAAAAAACAATGTTTTCTGTCTTCATCTGGTTCATAATTTGATAAAACTCCTTGTAAATGAGAAAACCCAACCTTTTAGCCTATCCTTGCACAAAAGTGTTCTCTCTTAATGATACTGTTGCCCTTTTAATCCACCTCCTCCAGCTCTTTGATCCGTTTTGTGTGTGCGCGCAGTCATATTATGAAAAGAACTGCAGGCGATGTTCCAAATGTGCCTTCATTCACAGGTTCCCATAATGGCAGTTTCTTAAGAAAATCATTCACAGCTTTACGGCTTCAGTGTATGCCCTCTGCCTACTTGGATGGGAGGTTTAACAACATTATAACTCCCCAAAGATTTTGTATCTGCAAGTCCAGTGAAGTTGAGGATATCTCTCATAATGTGCTAAACTGCCCTTTGCATGATTCCCTAAGGTATAAATTTCTTATCTGTATCAGCCGCTCCTTGTCAAACAGACCCCACCACCACCACCATACACAATCAGATTGCTGAAGGCAATGAGGTATTTATTGCTCTCCAGGTTGCAAAATTTTATCTGGCTGATACAAAATTAAGAGCCAGACATTAAAAGAAAAACCTAGTGCAATTGCTCCACCATGTCTGTAGTGCCTATGCAATAATTTATGGTGTGTGTGTGTGTGTGTGTGTGTGTGTGTCAGTGCCCCTTTTATTCCAGAGGGGATTCTTTTAATTTTATTTTGTGTGCATTGTTTGTTGAAATAGGCTTGACTTACTACATTAAAATTGATAATACTTTTATATGTATTTTGCATTCCTATAAGTATTGAATTGTGGTGGCCTATGACTTTGAGCAATAAAAAATCAGTGTTCAGTGTAATGCCATAATGTTTTCCCTTCCTCATTTCAGTCCCTTTCTTAATCAATTCCAACGCCACAGTGCTGAGTTGAGCTTTTCACAAACTCATTAGTATGTCTTAATAAGCAAGGCGCTTCAGTCATTTTAGTTGCCCTCCTCCATGATTTGGATTTTTGAAAGGCCATCTCCATCTTTGCCTCCCCTCTCCATCAGTCATGCCAATCGATAGTGACTCAAGCACTTGTGTTGCATGCCAGAGATTCACGTTCATTTTATCACTCACTTTCCCATTTCTCCCCCAAAAGTTTCTCTAGACAACTGAAGCATTTCATTTGAAGAGAATAGCAAACTCAACCCACACATTTCTTTAACATAATTAAATTATCTTTTAGCCATTTTCAAAAGTTTCCAATTAGAAAACAAACAAACAAACAAACAAACAAACAAACAAACAAACAAACGTCATTTTCTGCCTTGTATGAAATGGAAGAAATTAAACCCAGGCTCTTTCTTAACATGACCTGGCCAGTCAAGATGAAGAGTAATTTTCAGAAGCTCTGAGTGTCATATTTTATGTCAATTTCTGCTGGGATGGAGGGTGCACAGTATCTCTTAGCTGCTCCTCAGCACCTTTCAGGCTCAATCACGAAATGTTCTCCAGACTATATTTTCCATCCCCCTCTTCTCTCCACCTCATCACTAAGTGACCTTACATGGTAATGACTACTGAACTGAGTAATTTCAAAAGGTAATTTCAGATGGTAATCATAGCTTCTGCTTTAGTGTCTTCCTGCTGCTTCCCACAATTTATGAACAATAGTTGGTGATGGTGAAATAATTAATTCGGCTGAGAGAGAGAGAAAATCTCTGAAGAGATTTCATATGAAATAAAATATAAAGTCTCAAGTGCTGCAAGCGGATGGATACAAACTTTTCTGAAGGCTGGACTTAGCCATAAAGTAACATGAAGCTGTGGCTTCAGGCAGCAAATTCTATAAGGGTATTATTTTCCTGGTTGTACTCTCAGGCTGTCTGCATTATTTTTAAAAAAATAGATCCAGTTCACAACAGGAAGGTATTATTTAGACTTTTGCTTGAAAATCCCCAAGAGCAACACAAAGTGCCACAAGACTACTTGTTGTCCCTGATTGTTTTTAGTAATTACCTTTAAAAGCAGGGCTACCTCTGTCCATTTCAAATATGCCAACATTTCCACAGTTGACTTTCTCTTGGAGTTTTGGCATGGCAAAGTGATCACACATCAAGCTTTAATTGATTTAACCAGTAGATCAATCAACTTAGACTGCAAAACTAACCCCACTTTCGTGGAAGTAAGCTCCATTACATTCACTGGGGTTTGCTTCTGAGAAGACATGGTTAGTGTTGTAGCCCTAGGGTCATATCCAATAATGTGGTTATTTTTGTACGACTTTTACCTCCTCTACCTCTTCCTTGCAGGCCCCTCCCCCTGTATACCCTCAAAAATGGCCCCAGAGGATTGGAGGACCCTTCTGAACAGATGTTGAGGGTGTGTGAAGAGAAGGGAGGAAGTGGAAATCCCATGGTGTGATCCTCATGCACAGTGTTGGATACAGCCCTTAAGCTTTAACTGCAGACAAAAATCTCTTCCCATGCCAAACCAAACAGAAGTGCTTACAACAAGGACAATATGAAGACTGCACAGGAACACTGATGCCTTTTTTCCTGAGGCTGGGGGTTCCATTGGCCAGCTGGCTTATCTAGTTCTCAATTGGGGTCCTAAGTGCTTGGTCATGACACCCCTCTATTGATATAAGTTTTAAATGTACCGTTCTTAAAACAATTTACCCAATATTTTCAGGAATGCAGATGGAGAATCTGTGGCTATTTTCACTTGGCACACTTACCGCCTCATAGAAGGCAATGTTTTTACGAGAACAATGATGAAGTCAAATTACATTTTATATAGCACTGTCTCCAGGATTTCCCATTTTGTTCTTGGCAAACAGCTCCTACCAGGGCGTACTGCCCATTTCCTGTAAGCTGCCAGATTCTATCTTCTGCCCAAGAAAGTACAGACCCCCTTGTCTAACCCTGTCTTTTCTACCATATTATCAGATTCTTCAATGTGGAATCTTCAATAAAACAAAATATATGTATGTATCACACCTTCCCCCACAACTGTTATTCACTCATCATTTCAAAGATATAAATGATGCCAGAAAAGTTGTAATTATGTAATGACATGAAATCGTGTTAACAAAAGATTGTCAATTAAGCAAGGTTATGCAGCACAGATTTACTATATTTCACACATTTTTAAAGAGAAAAAATGTAGTAGGATTCCCCCCCCCCCCAGGGCACATTTTCCAGAATTTGATATATATGAGATTCAGTGTGGCTAGAATAAGACTGGGAGAACCATGATGTTCACAGGTGTCCTTGTGCCAGTCACAGCCTCTCTTTTCAGGCATTTGGAAAGTGGGATATCTCATTATTATTACATTTATATCCCATGTTTCCTTCGAGGTACTCAAAGTGGCATACACACTTCTCTCCATTGCATCCTCACAAAATCATTTGAAGTAAGTTAGGCTGGATGACAGTACCTGGCCCAAGGTCATTCAGTGGACTTCATGGCTGTGTGGAGATTTGACCCCTAGTCAAACACTCTACCACTGCGCCACATGGAGGTGGGAAGTCCACAGTGACAAGTGTGCTAGCTCTACTCCCTCACTAGTTCTGCTATGCTCCATGAGTTGGAGGGTGGCCTTCTGAACCCAGGAGCCTACTCTAGTTCTGTAAGCACTTTGTGCATATTAGAATCCTGATATTCCACTGAGTTGGGGAGGGGGGTAGAGCTACAACACTTCTCCTCATGTCCCCCTGCCCCTCATGCTAAGACAATCCTCTGAATTCCTGGAGGATGAACCTTGAGGCATAGGCAGTACTGAATCCAATGCAGAATAACCTCTTGAAGGCCTTCTGGATTGATTCCTGATGAATGTCAGGGAAGGAATTGGATCTGCCCCCAGACTTCAAGAGTGCCAGAGCCTAAAACTTTGGTTTCAGGAGTTCCAAGACAACTATGTCCCCTGAGGTTTTTTTGTACTCTTGAGTAAGCAATTCCTGAGATGCCTACACTGCCAGCAGCTGGGTTTAGGGTGTGTTTAGGAGGCCAGAGTATACCACATTTCCTCTTGAGCCTCCTAATTGCTGGAAACAATGCAGACTCCTGGTTCTTTAACCTGCATCTTGAGGAACTCCCTGTGATAGTGACCTTGAGCTGTTTCCTGACCCTGTTTCCAGATCACGTTTTAGACCTAGATTGATTCTCTCTGCTTGGCCATGGCTTGTTGAGATTATGCTGCAGCTTGAACCCTGCATTCTTGGGTAAGTGTTGGGTAAGCTTTACCCTCCATAGACTGACACCTTGGTGTCTGAGGATGTACCTGGAGGATGGCATCTTCAAATTCCTGAAGAGGGTTTCTCTTATAGCCTAGACGCAGCTGTATACATAGTATTATTGTGAGGATACAGTGGGAGCAAAGGGGAAACATGAGCTCCTAGGAGGGGGTACAGTGTAAGAAACATAATGTCAAAACTTAGGAGTGACCAGCAATTTTATAACTCTGACAGATTCATGGCTTATCCAATATGCTTGCGAGTCATTTGTTGATTGGCAGGAGAACCATGCAAGTCATCATCACCTGATGTTGATGTCATTTAGTAATACGAATATGAGTGTGAACTAGCCCATAAATCAGAGTAAGAAAGTACAGTCTAATCTGATCATCTGCCACAGAGCAGAACTATCCACTTATCAGCTTCTTATGGATTTCCCCAAAACATTTTGAACTTGATGTGCCACAAACTGGGATCTCATGCACCAATCTTAACTTGCCTGAAGAACAAATGGCTTCACAGGAATGAAGCAATCAAGTCAAATCACACCCTGCAGGAGAGAGTTTATCTCTAAGTTTAACAGCCTTAGCAGCCTTTCCATGAATGCCATATTAGAATTGTCATATTCGTTTGGAACTTGGGCTTTAATTCATCTTCTGAATGTTTGTGTCACTACTTCCTTGATCATCTAATGTGTTGTAATAATATAAAAATATCCAACACAACACTGGTTAGGTTTGAAGTCTAACTTGAGTGTTCATATTAATTGAATTCCTGCCAATATTCCAAGATTTTAAATATAGCATCAGAGCATATTACCAGTTATATCTGTGAATTTTGGAAAGACCTGGAGATGAATCTGCAACCTTCTGTGCGCAAGGAAGAAACCCTACCACTGAGCCATGTAGGGAATCCAGACATATCTTTTCACAAATAGAAAGACTCTTATAGAAAGGACTGTAGACCCTTGGGGGTTCTTATGCTAATATTCACTAATTCTTCCTTGCCCCTGCAACCCCCAATGCCCCTCCATCTTTCCAGGGTATGTCTTAACCCCATAGAATATATTTTCAGGAGACAGAGGACTACTGGGGTGTGTGTGTGTGTGTGCGTGCGTGCTAGAATAATCACTTCCATTCCCTTCCCTCAGGTGAGTGTGTCCCATGAACAGAGTTCTGTTGAAAGGAGCTCTGGATCCTGCTCTTAGTTTCCCCCTAGTCCTGACCTGTAGCCCAGGATTTTCTCCACCAAAGCTGCTCTCTCCATTCTACTACATTGTTGCCCCCAAATGGCTACCTCCAACATAGCCATAGCAATACTTCAGCAATGACATGTAATAACAGAAAGAATGACTGGGAAAATGCTGGTTGTGTGGGTAGCAAATATAGAGGAAAGAATAGAAACCAGGTGGAATACAGCTAGTGAGATAAATCAGTTTGCTAGTGGGAATGTGTGAGATACAGATTAAGAAAACTAGATTTTTAGAACACTCAGAGAGGTTTGACGGGAAAAAAAGCGTTACTATGACAAAACAAAAAGCAATGATTTTTCTCCAACTTTAATTAGTATAGATATGAAATCCAAATCAGAGGTGGTTTAAGTGGCATATTGCAATTAAGAGCAATTAACTTTATGGATCTGTTAACATCAAAACTGCGGCTCCATTTTCAGCTATATTAAATATTGATTACATCTGTTATCTTTTTAGACCCATAAGGCTTAATGTGGGAATTAGTAGCTCAGTAGTTGATTTGGCAAAATAGGTTTTCTTCCCCTTGAAATACATTGAAATTGTGTTCATCATCTTTAGGCTCCCATGTATACAGGAAACCCTACAGATCCCCAAGAATAGTTCATTAAAAATCAAATGTAGATAAATCTTAATTAGACCCATCTCATGTATTCAGAATCTAATTTAAAAAGATTCCCAAGTGCTAAAAGTATAGCCAAATTAGGATGCCATTTCCACTTAGATTAAAGATTCATTATAGCATCTCAATAGAATGAAATTTCAAGGCTGGAAGCTTCATTCTTTTAACTACTGTTAATTTGAAATGATAGAAACCTGTTTTCAATTACTGTTTTCCCTGCTAAAAATAAGCATATTAGGACAGTGTGAAAAGAGGGAGAAATCTTTCCTGCATTGCATTGACATTTAGTATCCAAAGAAAAATGCAATCTTATAAATAATGCTACCCAAAGTGGAATGCTTTGGAAAATAGAATAGTTGTGTCTTTATTATTAAAGGATCACATCATAAAAATCAGAGGAGGTTGCTTCAACTAAAAATACGAATCTTTGGCTGAAATGCAGAGAGCTTGAGGAGCTGGACATGAAAACAAAAGCAGATGGCTTATAGAAAAATTCTGGAGATGAATTTTGTTTTCCATCTTTTTAAAAAACAACAATGCCAATCTGCCCAAAAGCATGTCTAATTTATAGGCAGCCAGAAAGTGCTGGACTGTGTTCAGACTCTGGCTGCAGAAGAGTTAGTATTTTTCATCAGTTTTTCATAGTAACCTTGTGTCAGAAGAGCACCTGTGTGCAACGGGGGAAAGGTTTTTTAAGTATTCTGCCTCGTTTTCTTTTGAATCAGATTATCAGTTTTCTGTAATTAAGACATAACTATCGTTAATCTGTTGCAGATGAAATCTAAACAAATTATAATATGAATACTAAGAAGAATGAACTAGGTCCATATTTGTAATGGGAGGCCAAGTCTGGGATTATATTAAAAAGCAACTGTTTTAGGATGCAGGTCTGTATCAGCTCTCCAGGAGTAAGTCTATTGAACTCAATAGGATTTGCTACTGAGTAGCTATGTATAGGACTGTACTGTTAGTTTATGAATTAAAAAGGGGGGCATTTTTTCATTTTATTGTATTTTATTCTTGTACAGTGGTACCTCGGGTTAAGAACTTAACTCGTTCCGGGGGTCCATTCTTAATCTGAAACTGTTCTTATCCTGAAGCACCACTTTAGCTAATGGGCCCCGACGCCGCCACGCTGCCACCGTGCGATTTCTGTTCTCATCCTGAAGCAAAGTTCTTAACCCGAGGTACTATTTCTGGGTTAGCGGAGTCTGTAACTTGAAGCGTCTGTAACCTGAGGTACCACTGTAAAATAGAGTGGGTCCTAAGACTATTCCTCAATTGTCAAAGGCTAAGGGCCCATCAGGCCAGTAATTTATCACCAGCATTGGTCAGTTGTCCTGCGCCCAGGGGAACACCCTCTAATTCCTGTTGCCATTGGCCAATTTGACGGCAGGAAGATGATCCCAATAGGCCAGTTCACAGAGGAGAGCCGGGGGCCCACCCACACAGCTGCCTGCCTGAGAAGGGGTGAACGGACTTCAGCTATGCCATGAAAGGACTACACACATCCCTTACCTTTCCCGCCCCGACCTGGCCACAGTGATCCATGCGACATTCATCTCCATGCTTGACTACTGTAATTCGCTCTACGCGGGGCTGCCCTTGAAGCTGTCCCAGAAACTCCAGCGGGTACAGAATGCTGCAGCGAGGCTCCTCACGGGGTCTCTGCCATGGGAGCATATTCATCCAGTGCTTTTCAAGCTGCACTGGCTCCCGGTGGAGTACAGGGTCAGATTTAAGGTGCTGCTTTTGACCTTTAAAGCCCTTCACGGCCTAGGACCCTCGTACCTACAGGACCGCCTCTCCTGGTATGCCCCACGGAGAGCCTCAAGGTCCATAAATAACAACACCCTAGTGGTCCCAGGCCCTAAGGAAGTTAGATTGGCTTCAACCAGAGCCAGGGCCTTTTCAGCACTGGCCCCAACTTGGTGGAACGCTCTGTCTCATGAGACCAGGGCCCTGCAGGATCTGACTTCTTTCCGCAGGGCCTGTAAGACAGAGTTGTTCCGCCTGGCCTTTGGATTGGAGCCAATTTGATTCCCTCCCCCCCTTTTCTTTTTTCTTTTCCTTCTCCTGCAATGAGGCTTCATTTTAATATTTTAATGTTCCATTATTTTAATGTTGTATTTTATTTTTGTTTTTAAGTTGTAATCATTCATCTTGTCTTTATTATTGCTTGTAAGCCGCTCTGAGCCCGGCCTTGGCTGGGGAGGGCGGGGTATAAATAAAAAATTATTATTATTATTATTATTATTATTATTATTATTATTATTATTTTCAAGGGAATTCAATAGTTTAGGGCAGGGGTAGTCAACCTTTTTATACCTACCACCCAATAATGCATCTTTCTTTATGGTAAAATTTCCTTACCGCCCACCAATGCTTGATAGATGAAGGATTCAGCTTGTGCCGTAGAACCCCCTACCGCCCACACAGAATCCTGAAACACCCACTAGTGGGCGGTAGGGACCAGGCTGACAACCCCTGATTTAGGGGCTGCTAGAGAGAGTTCTCTCTCCCAGTTGCCACCTGTGGTTCTCCAATGGCAGCAGAGCTATCAAGACCTCCCCTTTGCTAATCTTAATATCCAAGATGTTCTGTTTAGAAGCAGAGGCCTGGTAGATATTTGAGACCTAAACACTGTAGTCCTAACTATGTTTACTCCAAACCAAGTCCCATTACATTCAATGGAGCTTTTTCCCAGGTAATTGGGGATAGGATTGCAACCTAAATTATTCTGAGCTTGAAATACTAATATGAGTGCTGTGGGCTGCTCAGCTTCCTTTAATGTCATGAAAGCTGTATACGGCTTTAAGCTATCCAATTTGGAGTGAATCGATAAAAATTATACAGTGCTTGGTGACTTGATTCTTCATGCCAATGTTTGCTACAAGTTTCAAGTGAGATGGAATGGTAGGGCTAGAACCATAGTTCAAACTGTTGGAATATTTTGTATGGGTTCCAGCTTAGATAGTGCAGAATTGGATCTTAAAAAGAAAGTAACATTTCTTAATAAGAGAGCAAAGAGGCTTTATACTATTCCCCTGTATCATTCTTGCAAGAGACTCGCTTACAAGCTTAGACAATATTTTAAAATGGAGCTATGCTATTATCTAGACAAGCATTAATTAGACCAAAATCCTCAGACTCTTACCCATATAATTAGCTATCTAATTATTTTAAAGGCATAGAATCAAACTTTCAGTACAATTAATATAAGTACTAAGAATTGTAATTACAGTACAACTTGTCAAAACCAGCCTTTGTGGGGGACTGGCAAAGAGCAAATAGCTTTTACTCTTTTACTCTTTTATGTGCGTAAATGCTGTATAATGTGGGGTGAGACAAACTCTTATAGCTTATGATCATAAGTGCAAACAATTTGGGGCTCTCAGCAGCCTGATCCATTTATATTGCCAATTTAGTGAACAGTGTGAGTCATCAAGGAAGAAGAGAGAACTGATGGAGCTTGCGTATTTGGATACAAGTCTGAAGTTGTGGTTTTTAAAAATAGCTTTTTGTGGTATTGTTGTTGTTTTGCTAATCACAGTCAAGTATTATGGATAGGCTTAATTAAAGGCTGCAGACTGCAGACACACGCAAAAGATCCATTTTCCCAAAGCTAAACTGTCTTTCCTCTTCCAAGAAAGACTTAAAACTGCAGTTTAGTCACTAAGGTTATATAGATAAAAATATTCCAACAGAGTTGGATGTACATAATAGTTTCCAGAGTTACAGGTGATCTGAAACTGCGAAGATCTGTCTTTAGATTAAACAATGTAAATTCAAACATACACAAAATATATGGAATAGCTTGACTTACTGCTTCCAGAACACACATTGAACAGGGCTACATTTCCCCATTTTTTGTCTTTAGTGGGAAAGGAGAAGCCAAGTATAGAGCAATGCCAGTTTATTTTCTCTTTATACAGTCTTCCATTTCTAAAATGAAAGATGCTGGAGCTTAAGACTGCCTAGCAACAATTGGCAGGGCCTTCCCTCTATCCCTGTGATTCCAGCTGCCTTGCTGTGGTTACTCAATAGTGACAGAAATATCTCCTTCTACATTTATATTCCACCTTTCCTCCAAGGACTGCAACACAATGTACAAGGTTCTGTTTAACCATGCAGTTCTGTATATGTCTACTCAGACGTAAATATAGTGATGGGCAAATCTGCTCATTTCAGTTTCTCATTTTGCCAATCTTAAATTCAATTCTCCTCATTTCTACATTAGTTTGTAAATAAATAAAATATATAAAGCGTAAGTCTCCCTGAAAAATCATCAGCATTCTAGTGTGGATTTCTCCTAATAGACACATTTTTGTATGCAATCTGACTTAATATACACATTTTCTTTTTGCAAAGCATTTTGTCCCTAATATTTATATTATACCTTAGAATGCATATTACCTCTCCTAATATAAGCATTTCCGTGCACACTTTTCCTTGGTACGGGTACATTATTTGGCAGGAGAACTGTATCGCAAAATTCAGAGGCGTGCAAATTTCAAAGGAGGTGGGCTGTGTTTCAGTTAGCATATTTTTCTCAGAATGTGCAAATTAAGTAGATTTGCCTTTAAATGAGAACAGAATTGAACTTTTACCCCATCCCTAAGTACATCCCATTGAGTTAAACAGGACAGTCCCAGCTAAAGTCACCATCTTAACCCTGGGAGCTGCTCAGTGGAGTTTAATGGAATGGCAGGGCCATTGCTGGACCCATAGCCCTGCCATGCCAACCAGACAAGGGGCACCTCTCTCTTCTTGCTACTATGTTATATATTTTGTGTTGTCATTTTGTATTTTTATGTTGTAAACCACCCTGTGATCTTTGATGAAGGGTGGTGTATAAATTTAATCATCATCATCATCAACAAAAACAACAACAACAGATTCCAGCCTGGCCCAGCCCATCCCCCTGAACACATTTTCAGGATTTTCTTTTTTTCTTTTTTAATACTTCCAGCATTCTTAAGTTTAATTTCTAATAACCTTTCTGTTGGTAGTTAATTACTTTTCATTTTTGCTTAGGATAAATAATGCTGGTTAAAGTATCAGTACATTTCCTTTCAATCCTACAGAAGGGAAATGAATTTGATGCAGTTCCTCATATTACCATTGCTGTTTCCTCTTTTTTGATATACAACATACAATATGCAGAGCGATGCTATTGAGGTAATAAATGTGTTGCTCCAGAAGGTATAAACCATGATCATAAATCAATTCAATTTTGAAAGATGAAAATGTATGCATTTCTTTTAAAAGTGTGACTTGCTGAAAACACATAGTTGGATATATTTAAAGTTTGTTTTACGTTTAGTAAACCAAACAGTAATATTATTATTATTATTATTAGGCTGAGATACTATACTTAGATTTGTGAGAGAAAGTACCATTGAACCCATGATAACTAACTTTTGAATAGATCTGAATAGGATTGCTCTGTTGGTTTACTCCACCATACAATGGGCAGCAAAGAAACTTGGAGCACACCTTAGGCTTTTCCTTGCATCCATAGTAGTTTGGCAATTTTCCAATTCAATGATACAGTCAAGAAGAGACCATTTCCTCCTCCAGTTACAGGAAATGGAATACCTTCTGGCTATTCTATACTGGCTTATATGACAAGTTTTACTTCATTACAGCATTTGGAATGAGGAAGAAATTTTATATAGCACCCTCTTCAAGGATTCCCATCCTCCTCTATGTCACCATTACTGCTCCTACAGCCCTCCAAAATTAGGGAGCTGAATGTTTGCTGTGGGGAGTTTCTTCTATTCAGGTAGGTTCATGATGCAATTTAGAATTCTGGAAGGTCTGTGCTGCATGGGCAGTCGATGTAAGGCTCCGCACTGCAGAAATTCTGCCCCTAACTTGTGGTGAGGAAGGGCTGTGGAAGGAGCAGTGATGTGCAGGGAGGGGACAGGGCCTGAGAGTGTGACCCACTCTTCCTCCTTGTACCCCAGTGGAGTTGCATTTGAGGTAAATATGTGATATGTCATGGTGCATCTACAGCAGCATAACCAGATGCCTTCATCTGCCCCAGCTTCAACAACACATGACTCTCGCATATCAGACTCTACAGCCATAGCAGGCACTGTAACCTTCCAGTAGTTTCATTTCACCCCCAAAGGCATACTCCTCCATTGTCTCCCGGGAAAAAATGGATGCCAACCAACCTGAATATGTGAAGTGGGACACTGGAAGCTTCCTTGTGTCAAATCATTGGTCCATGTAGCTCAGCACTGTCTGCACTGAATGGCGTCAACTCCTGGGACCTTCTACAACATGCAAAGTAGATGCTTTACCACTGAGCTACTGAGATATATTGAAGAGAATGCTAAGTATAATATGGAAAATGTGTTGCTTCCCTGCCTTCTCAAAGACCTGTGGGTACAACCCCTGAGATGAGCAGATTTGTAAAGGGGGGGAAAATCTGTTAGTAACTATTATTAGCTAAACTTCAGACTTGCAGCAGATACATTTGCTGTTTTTATATTTTGGATCTTTTAAATGGGATTTGTCTCAGTTGACTCTAGGGATCTTGAGGTGAAACAAGAGCAGTAAACTGAATGCACCTTATTCGGCTGAATTCCACCTGATTGTGGGAAGCTCAGACCAAATGGCCGCATTGCCATTGTTAAGATGAACACGAGCTATGGGCTCTCATTACCGATAATGCTTTCTTTTCTCTGAAAGTAGCCCCTGGTTCATTTTCTTTCGCTTTCAACTCTGGTAAGTTAAATACAAGGCTATTGAGATAGAAGATACACATATTATCTCTAAATTGGGATGTCACAAAGCAATTAAAGGGAACGGGAAGGGCTTATATATTGGCAATCTCTCTCTCTCCCCTTCCCCCAATTTCCCAATGGTTTCAGTTATCTGATCCTCTTAAACTGCAGTTGTGCTGAAAGGAAGGATATTGGCAGCAATGATACAAAGAATTTAATGGAAATAAATAAGTTAAGCTTCTGCAAAATAGTAACCATGAAGGAATGGAAAGGAAGCAGCATTTCCCACATTTTTGAGATTTAATCCTCTCCCTCCAAGTTAACTGTGAAGCAAGATACATATTGGCAATACATATGTAGCAAGGGGCTTTGTCAATCCAGCAGAACAACACCAGCATGAGGTTTTTCAGAGAGAGAGAGAATTATCGTTATGAAAATGGGAAAGAGGTTCAGAGATCCTAGAACTGTAAGACTAAAAGTGAAGTTGCTGCTGTTTGCCCCCTCCAGTGGCGTAGCATGGGGGGTGCAGGGGGGGCCGGCTGCACCGGGCGCAACATCTGGGGGTTAGGGTTAGGGGGCGCAAATTACTTGCCTTGCCCCGGGTGCTGACAGCCCACACTACGCCACTGGTCCCCTCACAGAGTCTATCTGCCTTTAAGTGCTGTTGGACAACTAGATCCAGTTTTCTCTACTGATGCATCTGCAATGCTGATAAAACAAGTATCTCTGGGCTGCAGGTAGCTGTCAATAGCACAGAATGTCAATCAGGAAATAAAATAGCAACCCAAGTACCAAACATTTAAAGCAGGGCCCTTCCGGTCCCCTCTAGATGGCTTTTAGGACTCTTTCCCAAGCCACACCCCTCATTGCCCTTGCTTCACACCCTCATCAAGTGTTCCTCCCTGCCTAGGAGTCTGACAGTGCCTCTTTCTTGTCTAGATGGAGAATAGAAAAGGTTGTGTATAGAAACAAGCCTGCTATACAAGAGCAAAATTTACAGTCAGCACTCTGTTCACAGCTGCCTCTGGCCTCACCAGCTGCTGGTATGTGGCCCTTGGACTTACTTAAGGTAAGAAATACACAATAGGGTATCAGCAAAAAGTGGCTATGCAGAATGAAACCAGCCACTATTGTGTTCTGCAGATTCAGGGGCTCTGTTAGCAAGAATGGTTTCTTCAAAAAGGAGGTTCAGACTGGCATTAGCAAATTTCAACTGCTGTTTAGTGATAAAACAGATTTTACTTGTCTAGGTAGCCGCCTTACTTGGTTTTGCTTTGTTGTTTCCAAATACCTAGCCTCTCCCCCAATACACACAATTACCAATTTATTTCAGTCAGCATTATTTGCAGTACAATTTGCAGACAGAAAAGGGCCATAATCTAGATCAGGACCACAGTGGGTGCAATGCTTAAATCCTCTTAAACCCCGTTCTAGGAACCCAGATCAGAAGCAGTGCGGTTCATTGGCAGCGTGGGTGTGGGAACCTGACATCAAGGACAGATCTATGTAGTTAAGAACATGTGTACTTTGGCCCAGAGAGGTTTTTCACTGCTAGCTTTGAGAAAGAGTCACATGTACTTGCTTGTCTTCCTATTCCATAGCTGGCAAAGGAGGCCATATAATCAGCAGGACTCTAACTTATGAGTAATAGTTTTGACCAGTTTTTGAAACTGTGATTGTCAGCATACCACCATCTAAATATGTGCTGGGAACAGCTGCACCATCCCTTGCTATAAAAATAAAAACCTTGAATTCCAATTAATGCATGCAGAAATAATGACAAATTTATTTTTGTAAACATATACACTGATCCTAAAGGGTTATTATACCAGCTGAACTTGATGTCATTTGCCCCATCTGCTAGAGCAGATGCTTTATTTCAGTGTGAATATTAAATCCACTATGAAAGCAATTTCCATAATTGTAAGGAACAGTCATGAAATGAAAGGGAGATGATACACTTTTTTTCTGATGACAGGGATGCATTTTCCCTGCCTATAGGAAAGGACAGAGCTGTATTATAAGCAGAGACGTCACATAGATCAAATCATTTTTAACAGCACAATATAAATTAACTAGAGAACATGTTCTACATGTTCTTAAATGCTGGTTATTATTTCCAGTGCTGTAATTTTCTATTTACATCATTTATAACTTTGAGACAGAAAGCTGTGTCTGGCTGTTTTCTTTTTTATCCAACTTAGTAGGAACATGTTGTTTGTTGCAAGCAGCTACTTCTTGAAGTTGCACTTCAGTATGATCACAACATTTGTAAATAACACCAATAGCAATCTTCTCTAAACCAGCACCCAAACAGTCACTTAAGAATGCAAAGATGCCACTGGGCCTTCCTTACCTCCTGTCCACCATAACTGATCACATCCACTTTGTTAGGTAATGCCCAACTGTTTATGTAAAGGAGAATTTAGAGATTCTACTGCTTGTGTAGACGTCCTCAAGTGGCTCTTTGGATCCGGATCTTAGAGTACCAGCAATCCATTTCTCTAGCCTATTACCATGTCACATGCTGAACATCAAAAGGAAAGTAAAACAAATATGGAATTATATTCAAAATAAAAAAAAATCCTTCCAGTAGCACCTTAAAGACCAACTAAGTTAGTTCTTGGTATGAGCTTTCGTGTGCATGCACACTTCTTCAGATACACTGAAACAGAAGTTGCCAGATCCTTCTGTTCCTTCTGTTTCAGTGTATCTGAAGAAGTGTGCATGCACACGAAATCTCATATCAAGAACTAACTTAGTTGGTCTTTAAGGTGCTACTGGAAGGAAATTTTTTTTTATTTTGACTATAGCAGACCAACACGGCTACCTATCTGTAAATGGAATTATATGTTATAGAAGTTGCTCACCTGCCATTGAAAGTAGCACTTGTCTTCTTTTACCAGAGGGAGATAATATTTAGCTCGGGGTCACCCAGTAAGCTTTATGGCTGAGCAAAGTTTTGAAGAAACTAGGTCCAATTGGCCCAAATCTCCAGTTTTCTTCCGCAAACCCCCTTCCTCTAGTGTCATGTGATCATATGCAGGAAACATTGGTTATGGGTACTGCTTTTTGTTTTTGAAAGGGCAGTATTACTGGACCTGCTAGTGTGTCTGTAGACATGTATACTACCTGTGGAAAAGCTGCTTGTTGGGAATTAGCGGAGTTGGTCTTGGGATCTTTACTAGAGACAATTGCACATGTGCAGGCAGAACTGAGTTGGTTATGAATATACCTTGCTTACTTTACTGAATTTATCACTGACCTAGATTAGTGTGCTTTGTTTTGGAAAGCTGGCACTAACCATAACGTTGTTTGCAATTACAGAAACATACAGAAAAGAAAGGTTTAATAATGCACGGCAAAAATGAACTTACCCACACATTACTTGGACTATATATGTAGTAATCATTGCAGAGACAGAGGACAGAATAGAAGTGGAGTGTTACCTAATATGGAATTGTGGGGTGGAGTCTTAAAGACCCAGCTTAGTTAAAGGGAAAGGGAAGGAACCATGAAGAATAAAGGAGGGGGTGTAACATATAAAAATGTGCAAATAAGGTGCCGGGGGAGGGGGAGGTATAATAAAACAAGTCTCTACCTAAAGTTGTTTACAGTCCAAAATGAATATTTCAGTCACTGGGAAAAGGGGGGAGGGGAATAATACCAAGGATGTGAAAGTAATAGTGCACTGAAATTAAGAATGCAAAATATGATTCATTCATGGCATTAGAAGTTATAATGAAGTTTTTCAGACACCCTTGTTAAATAAATAGTTGCATCCAGCTTTTAAGCATTGACAATGATAGCAATAGCTTGCTAGTTTTTAATCTATTATAACTTTACCAGGGTAAAATCAGATTTGACTTACCAACTTTTTTCTTGTTTGCTGACTGGAGGACATTACCGTAACAAATAAATGGAAATAAATGGAAGCTGCATTACTAAAATGCTTGGCAGATTGCAACCAACCTATGTGTAGCTTTCAAAAACTTGATGTGATGCACCACATACTGGCAATTTTTTTGCTGAAACTGTGGGTAGTTCTAAAATAAAACACATATAAATTTCTTTGATCATCTTGCTAGTCCATGGAAGAAGAAAGCAAAGAGATGAAGGGTCAATTGACAATATATTACATGGATTCTGATATCACAGTTAGCTTGTTAACTTGTTTATAAACAATTAATTATTCACCTATGAGTAATCAGCCTACACAATTGCTTCCTGCAAGATTCCCAATTATGAAAGTTGATTCAATGTCTACCACTCAAATAACAGAAATGACCCTCTCCCCATGATGCATAAGCATGGCAATGTAGGAATGCATTTGACATTCTTAATTCTCACGATAAGGAAACTGGAGAAAATGACTGAAGAAGGGAGCTTCCATGGACATGTACAGAGCCAATGAATCATAAAATTGCAGAGTTGGAAGGGACTCCAAGCGTCATCTAGTCCAGCCCCCTGCAATGCAGGAATCTCAACTAGATCATACATGACAGATGGACATTCAGTCCCTGGATAGACCCACAGTTACAGGAGCTGCAGGTGTGCAATCTCGTTGTTTTTGCCTCCTTGCTTCATGGAGATTTGTGGAAAGACAATCATGCGTATTTCACTTCATGATGACCTAAATCTTTCTGATGCACTTTGTGTCATTTGTATAAAGATGATAGCAACTGTATCCAAGTTTTTTTCTGCACCGTAAGGGAAATGGCACAATGTAATAAGAATCTTTATAAAGAACATCACAGTTATTGGTTACCTGTTGCTCATATTGAAATGATGCCATTTGGCTGCTCACCTGTCAAAATTGACTCACAAAAGCTATTCTATTCTATAGCATATTGCTAACTGCTGCCTTTAATATATTGCACATAGGAGTTTGTATGTCTGTGTTGCTGTGGACCTTTAAATGACAGAGGTAGACAGCATTCGGCAATATATGCACACACTAATTCAAAACCTAAATCTAGGGTTTTCTTCCTTCAGAAGTGCCCAGACTGATCAGATTTAGAATTGTTCCAGGATCAGCTTTCTGTTCTTTCTGTCTGAAGTGGTTCTGATAAGGATGAGTATAAACAGTACTGATACTCAAATGTGCTGTAGACTTTTGCAGCCTCTGTCTCTGTGAACAGCATATTTTCATTTCAACGCGATTTATGGTTTAGGTCATATATAAACTTTCTTGGTTATATTACATAAATGCTGTTTTTAAATGGCCATGCAGTCAACAAATGAGAGGGGAAAAAACATTTTAATGCAATTTAAAGTTTACAATTAAAATCCACAGGAAGATACATTGTAATAGGGGATTATAGCAGCCTCTTCTGATCCCGTATAGTTGGTGTTGAGGCCAGCTCTTGGGAGGACTTCCGCTTATTTTCAGAGTGTTCTGCCCTTGCTGTTACATATCTGAGCTTGATCCATTGGAATTCCTTTTGATGTAGGCATCCTTAAATATTTCATCCAAGTACAGTATCATGTGAACATTCAACAAATTACTAATTAGATTTCTTGTCAAAGAAAAAAAATATCCAACAGGATGATGTAAGTTAGGGATTGGACTCCTCCTGTCAGGGCAGCTAGATGCAAAAGAGAACAGGAGTCCTAGACTTTTGAGAGCTGTGCAGAAAAAGAGAACTTCAGCAGGTGTAGCTTGCACTACAGGTAACACATGCTGAAATTCCTTCTTTTATACAAACTAGTAGTCAAGGTGCAGAAGCCATGTCTTCTTTTGCACTGGGCCACACTATGTGCAGCAGAATGTCTGATGCCACCTACAAATGAAATACGCGGAGTAGGGATCATACCTGTCTATTACTTGCCTGAATAGTGGATCGCATGGGGAAGCCACATCTATTTTGGACAAGCTGCCCAAATGACTCAAGGTGTACTTTTCTTCTTCTTCATCATCATCATCATCATCATCATCATCATCATAACAATTTATTATTTATGCCCCACCTATCTGGCTGGGTTTCCCCTGCCACTCTCGGCAGCTCCCATCAGAATATTAAAAACATGATAAAATATCAAACATTAAAAACTTCCCTAAACAGCTGCCTTCAGATGTCTTCTAAAAGGTAGTTGTTTGTTTCCTTGACATCTGGTGGGAGAGTGTTCCACATGGCGGGCACCACTGTAAAGAGGGCCCTCTGCCTGGTTCCCTGTAACTTGGTTTCTCACAGTGAGAGAACTGCCAGAAGGCCCTCGGCACTGGACCTCAGTGTCCAGGCAGAACGATGGGGGTGGAGGCGCTCCTTCAGGTATACTGGGCCAAGGCCGTTTAGGACTTTAAAGGTCAACACCAACACTTTGAATTGTGCTTGGAAATATACCACACCATGCTTTCTTGTTTCTTTTAGAACTTCTCTTGTATTTCTAGACTGGGAGTTGGTATTTTGACATTGGCTACACAACGTTTTAGAACTAATGCTTGTGTTTTATTATTTCCTATCAATTTTGGCTGTGGGTCACTTTACCCTGGAGGGACACTTTGTGACACATAAAGTTCATGAGCAGAGGCGTTTTGAATTACCAAATGGCAGAAATTTTCCCCTAATCTTCAGAATAGCTATTTTAGGTTGAGGTGGGTTGGTTAAAGAATTTACAACATCAAATGCTTACTCCTGACCTGTATAGAAAGTTACATTGCAAAAAGTTTTTGTATTAACAATACTCCTGAAGTAATCCTATCCTATGAGTCGAAATGAGACGAGTGGGTGTTTTGTCCAAATAAGATACAATTAAGATCTGATAGCCATCTTCAAATATATTAAGGATTGTCCCATTGATGGTGGAGCAAATTTATTTTCTGTTGCTCCCAAATATAGGACCCAAAACAACAGACTGAAATAAAAAAAAAGTCTACTTCCCCAGGTCAAGCAGGCTGGGACTTGAAAGAGAGCTAAGTGCTGCTGCTCAGGATAAGAGGTTATATTGGAGATGGATGCCCCATTCCTTCCTAACTCTCAGCCAACCAGACTTCTGGGCAAGTGCTTCCATCTGCTCCATTTCCACTTGAGTAGACTAGCAGACCACTTGGACTGAAAATTCTGTTTTGCTCACTGTCTCCTCTGTTCCTGTGTCCCTGCATGAGATGAAGCTGTAGGGCAGTGGGACAGAGTCTGCCAGGAGCCCATCGAGCTGCTGTGAGTACAGTGGTACCTTGGGTTAAGAACTTAATTCGTTCTGGAGGTCTGTTCTTAACCTGAAACCGTTCTGAACCCGAGGTACCACTTTAGCTAATGGGGCCTCCCGCTGCCACTGCACCGCCGGAGCATGATTTCTGTTCTCATCCTGAAGCAAAGTTCTTAACCCGAGGTACTATTTCTGGGTTAGCGGAGTCTGTAACCTGAAGCGTCTGTAACCCAAGGTATCACTGCACCTCCATTCTTGGGGCAGGGATATCTGGATGCTCTTCGGGGTCACAAGCAGAGAACTCTGGTTTGGGGATTGAGCAGTGCTGAACCCGGACAGAAAGGGAATGTTAACTAAGCCTTAGGAAGACCTTCCCTTATGTCATGAGCTGTTCAACAGTGGGACAGACTGCCTTAGAGACTTTTAAGAGAGTCTGTATGGCTACTTTATCAGGGATGTTGTAGCAGTGGACTTCCTGCACCAGAAGGTGGCTGGATTTAGGTCCCACCTTTATGCTTTTTTAAATGAATTGCATACTGTGGTCAGAAACACAGAGGGGGAGCTCTCTCCTGCCCTCTAAATGATGCCCCCTGCTAACACAGATTTCTCAGTATTTTAGAATAGCTACGTGCATTGCTGCTCCTCTTTCCTCTTAGTCTGTCAGCCTTTCACTGCTCTTTTGCAGTCCACCTTTTCCCTCCTGCTACCAATAATTCCCCCTTCTGTTATATTTTTCCAGCTTGATATTTCTCCATTAACGAATTCTCACCCGAAGAAGCAGTTATTATAGCTTATGAAAGGATTTGTAAATTCTCTCACACAGGCTGACCTTGTCATTTTCTGTTATTTCCTCTGAAAACGCATACAGAGGCTAGTTAGGAAAGATGTCTCTTTTCTACATTCATTTGGATTCTTTCTGTCCTGTTATCTTCTTACTGCACAGGTGTTCCTTTGTACTCTTCCTTGACATACCCTTCGTTTGCATACTCTTGAAGAAATGTGCTCTAGTTTTCCAAAGCCAGGGGATGTGAAAAAGCACGATGAAAGGGGAAAGCGGCAGCTAAGAAAATAGCTTCCATGGAGCCACTGCACTTTGTATACCTGGTTACAAATGATGCAAGACACAGAAATGTTCTGAAAACCATTTAGGACTGTGTGGGCCAAATGGTAGCAGACGTGTGCAGTTATGCTCAGGAAAGTAGAATAGCTCACAATATTTAGCTGTGTCTTACTGTGAAACATTCTTGCATTGTTTGACAAAAAGCTGTTTTGCTTTCTGTGTTGTATAGGCAGCACACATATTTCCAACCAAGGGTCTATTTTTGGATCCCCACAGATTCCAAACCTGATCAAAAGTATTCATCTTTGTACATGGGTAGCCCAGAATACTGGCACAGCAGTTTCCAGGGCGCAGTGTTCTGTGTGTGATGAAAAGAGGCATATTAATGGATGACATAGGACTCTGCTTTCCATTCCAGACTCCTGAAACATTGACGTAGTTGTGCTAGTTGACCACACCACATAAGAGATGCCCAGCAGTCCAATTCTAAAGCTCTGCACCCTTTTCCTACCCATGGACCAATTTTGTCACTGCAAGCTAGAGTGAAATAGGGCAGAAACTTGTGGGGAAAACTGTAGTCCTCCAGATGTCATTGGACTGCAGCTCTCAGCATCCTTAACCATTTGCAATGCTGTCTGGAGCTGGACAACATCTGGAGGACTACAGGTTTCTCATCCCTGGAACAGGGGAAGCAGCTGGCATTGGACAGAGGCAATTTGCACAAATGTCTGCACAAACATGAAGACTTCCGGGTAATCTTTGGCAAGACATTGTCTCACAGCTGAAATATTTTACCCTTTAAAGAGAAATCACAGTGTTGTAATATTGCTAATGCAGGGATGGGAAATCTGTGGCAGTCCAGATGTTGCCAGTCTCCAACTGCCATCAGCCCAGTCAGCATAGCCAATAGTAAAGGGTGACAACATTTGGCATGCACAGCCTCTGGTTTGTGGTCTAATTTGGGGCCCAATATGCTACTTTGGAGTCACCTACACCTGACCCAGAATGAACCAGGATCAACGTGACCCAGATCTCAGCCTCAAAGCACCTTGAAGAGTGCTTAATTGGGATTTGAAACCCTTATTAAATGTGTGGTGATGGATGGAGGAGACAGCAGGTTGTCGGTTTTAAACCCTGGATAAACATGCAGTTAGAAGGGAGGAGATGTGCATGCTTCTTCTTCCGCCTTTCCTCACCCCCTGCCACCTTTTAACAGCCCACAATTACTCTTCTGACTTCATGCGACCTGGGGTGATCCAGGACTGCTTTAACTTGCTCTGTTTGAATTCTTGGCTGACCCTAATTGGTTCAGAATCCTAATTGTCTGGAGCTGGTGCTCAGACCTAGGTCATGGGCTCCTCATTCCTGTTGTAGGGTAAAACATAGCCTCATGTATTCTTGTACTAGAAGAATTACTTACTTTTTAAGTTACAGAGACACTCTTTTGACAGAGTGACACAAGCTTGGGTTTTTCAGGATCCTCTGAGCCCTTTGCCGTGTCTCTATGTCTCTTTCTTGCAGCGTGGCGCAAGAGCCCCTAGATTAATCAGAAAGCAAAGAGACCTCACAATAATCTTAAACTAAATGATTCCTACTAATTAAATCCCAGATGCATCAAAAGGAGATAAATGTACTAAATTATCTTCAGTTCACCACATTAATAAGGCTGTGGATTGGCTTGTTAAATTCTAGCATTAAAAGGCAAACAACATGCTAATTCAATTTTAAAAATATAAATGCACAGTCTAAAAATAATGCTGGCAGAGGTCCTAATGCCTAAAGCTTTGTGAGCATTACTTCAGTTTTAAGATGGCATATAATAATTGATGTCTTAAATATGATTGGTGTGCATTGCTGTTAACGGAACCATGCTTCATAATGTAACATATGCACACGTGTATATTCACCTTAGAATAAAAATGTGGCCTAAAAACCACAGTATGCATCTGTAACTAAAGCCTATAAATCATGATAAGCTTTAAACCAAGTATGCTGTTGGCAATTTCTAATTCAATTCATGGTGACTAAGTGTTGTGAGAATGATTGAGAGTAGGGATGAGGGGACAAACTCATTCTGATTGCATTTTTTAAAAGTGATTTTTTTTGGGGGGAATTCAAATATAAAGCAGTAAAGTGATACAAAAAGCAAAACAAAAACAAAAACACAAGAACACACTGTGTAAAGGGAAAAAACATTATATGAATATATACATCTCAGCCCACTGAAATCAACAGATACTTTGCCACTGACTCCAGCAAATGGAGAATTCAACCCACATTTTGTAACTTGGACACTCACAAAGAAGGCAGTGAAGAAAATCATTAAACAAGATCCTATCTCTCTCTTTTTATGATAGCGAAAGAGCATAAGAGATCACTGGTAACAGTTTAAAGGGAGCTGACGGGGGGGGGGCAGTATAAAAATGATTGAAGAAGAGCATTGTTAATTTTGTCTTCCCCACCTCAGGTAGTTGAGTTCAAAGAGCTGTCTAGTTAACAACTTGATCAAAGGGATTCTTGTCAGTGTGTCAAATGTGTAGATACGATATGAAGGAAATGGGATAGAATGACTTAATTCTCTAAATTCAGTAGTTAAGATGGTTCAGAAAGAATCAGGATTCAAGATGACTTTGACAGATTGTAAAACTGGGCACAAACTACAAAACGAATTTCATTAGGGACAAATGTAGGGTTCTACACTTAGATAGAAAGAACCAACTGCACAAATATAAGACGGGGGACACCTGATTTACTAGTAGTACATGTGAAAAGGATCTAGGGGTCTTAGTAGACCACAAGCTTTAAGAAATTAACAGAGTGATGCAACTGCAAAAAAAGAGAGTTCACACTATTCTAGGCTGTATCAACAGAAGTATAGTGTCCAGATCAAGGGATGTAATAGTCCCACTCTATTATGCCTTGGTCAGACCACACTAGGAATACAGTGTCCAGTTCTGGACACCACAATTTAAGAAACTGTGTGCAAAGGAGGGTGACCAAGATGATCAAGGGTCTTGAGATCACTGATTTCAGTGCACCTGCTCTCTATGTGACTTAGTCATTGTCCACTCTAGCATATCTATTCTGTTTTAGTTTATTCTGTAAATTTATTATGGTCCGTAATCAAAACACAGGATTCAGCCTACCCAGTGACACAATAGACAGATTGCAAAAGGTAATGCAATAGCAACTACTGTATTTTTCGTCCTATAGGGTGCACCGGCCCATAGGACGCACATCAGGTTTTTTTTTGGGGGGGGGAAATGAATAAAAAAAATCATCCCCCCCCCCTGCCATAGCTGCCGCCCCAAGCCTTGCGCACACCTGCCCGAAGCACGGGGCACCCTCCGGAGGGCTCCGCGTGCTTCGGGCTGCAGGCTGCCGCCCCAAGCCTCGCACGCTCGGCGGGACCTCCTGCCGGGCGTGCAAGGCTTGCGGACACTTGCCGGGGCTGCAGGCTGCTGCCCGCAAACCTTGAGAGCCCGCGGGAACTCCCGCCGGGCTTGCAAGGCTTGCGGATAGCTTCCTGAAGCCTGGAGAGTGAGAGGGGTCGGTGCGCACCGATGCCTCTCGCTCTCCAGGCTTCAGCGAAAGCCTGCATTCGCCCCATAGGACGCACATACATTTCCCCTTCATTTTTGGAGGGGAAAAGTGCGTCCTATGGGGCAAAAAATACGGTAGTGAAACAGATTGACTATCAGGCAAAGGTGTAAAGAAATCCACCAGGCTTCCTCCTCCCACCACCACCCATGCTTTAAAAAATAATAATGCTGGAGATAGCTTGCTATTTTGTGTCCCTAGAAAAGCCCAGCATTCTAATTTCCTTCTGATTTTAGACTAGCTTGCAACCTTTGCAGGTTGCTGTAGCAACCTGTAGCAGCCATCTAATATTTAAACCTGGGACCTATGTAAGTTTTCACATTTGTGAGATAATGGCATGGTAAATGGACTCCTGACCTTTATCTCAAAGCAAAATAGGCTCTTTTAAATATTCATAATAGGAGATACCCTAAGTTAATATGGATAGTATTCGCTACAAGGGTCTGCTGTAGGCTGTTTCCTTTTCTGGCATAGATAAGACAACATTTAAATGCAGATTGTTTAATAGAATTTATGGTGGGGCTTTTTTCTTTTTTCTTTTTTTAAAAAAGCACTGCATAGCCAGAGGCCCGGGGGATTGGGGACAAGTATCCAGCATTTTATGATTAAGAGAAATTTGGATTAACCAGAGTGCTATTTTCCTATCCTATTTTTAAGACTCGTTTAGTGTGCTAGATTTATGCTGACACTAGAGAATGTAGATTAGTGTAGAATGCTGATGTTGTGGGTCCACTTTAGAGTTGAAAATGCATTTTTAGACTTTTTATTGTCATAATCCTTCAAACTCTGCATTTTGGCATGCTTGCCATAGCTTTATAGACTCAGGCTTTGCCATTCAATTAATCAAAACCTTATGGATTCCAAGGATATCACTGCAGCTATCATGATAACTTGGCAGTGTAAAGCAGTTGGCATAGATCAGCTGTTTCAAAGTCTTCTTTAATTGCATGAACACAACATTTAATGGAGAAAAGCCTGGTAAAATACATTACTTACTAGCTGTTGCCTCTCATACTAATGTCATTTGGGGGATGAAGTAAGGCTATCCCATGCCATGATTATTTTTTTCTCCTTCCAAGCTCTGTAAGAAAGATGGGACAATTGTCCAAAGTCACAGAATGTGGTGATAAGCCATCATAGCAAATGTGTGCTTTAATTGCTTAATAATGACTAGACCGGCGTAGCCAAACTGGTGCCCTCCAGATGTTGTGAACTACAATTCCCATAATCCCTGACCATGCTGGCCGAGGCTGATAGGAGTTGTAGTCCAAAACATCAAGATGGTACCTTGCTGTCTAGCTATGGACTAGATTATCAGGGAGTGACCAAAATCTTTGTGCAAGATGACTCATGCATCATATAAACAGGCTTACAGAAAGGAGGGAGAAGACCGAATACCATCTATCCCCCAAGATGATGTGGCCACCTCTTTCTCCACCTACTCCTGCCTTGAGAACTAGAGACAAGATAATAATAGTGTTGTTATCAAATATGAGATTCAACAAAGCTACATGGGGTGTGGGGATCAAGCCACTGATTGATCTGCTTTGAGAATTATAAGCAGCTATGGAAACCAACATTTTCAACCTTATTCATGCATGTGTTTGTCTTGTACACTTCCTTGGGCACATTTCAGTGAAAGGTGATTCATGAGAAGAGTCTTGGAGATGTTCCAGCACAACCCCCTGTTGATGGCTGGGGTGAAGGCAGCCCCATAAATGGTTGAAGACCTGCATGGAGGTCCAAGCTTTGCCTGAGCAGATGGAAAGTTGTAGCCAACAGAGAATCCAGAGCAGGGGTGGAGTCATAGTTCCACTAGATCCAACATTCCTTGCATCATCCTGGAGCTGGCACACACACAACAAAATAGATTTAAAAAAATTCATGGCTCCATCTTCTGCCCTGGCTAGCACATGGGGACAGATCCACCCGATGAAGTGGTGGATCTGCCCCTCCACCCCACCCCACTGCTCCTGGCTGAGTTTCGGATTGCTCTGTTAACAAATTTGTTTGTCTTTGAGGTGTCAGAATATTCTTCATCTGTTGCAGCAAAAACAAGGACAAGCATGGCTATGTCAATTGACGTCATTGTTTAATGTGTGTTTTCTTTTTATGCAAACTGATTTGATCTTATTAAAAAAGTGGTATCCGAATATCTTAAATAAGCCCAGAAAAATGACCACCCTACAACTATTTTTACTTTGTCACACTTATTTGTTGCATATTATTATTATTCAAAAGTCCTCTACAGCATTGAGCTTTCCTCCCTGTCTGTTTGGTGAGTCAGACTTGCTAGAGGCAACTAGTCAAGTGTTTATAAGCATGTTCTAATTTAATTCACCATAGACATTCACTTTCTGCAATTCTGGTAGCTATTGTTGTTCTAAGTGATTTCTAATTGCAGTTATTTGTTTAAGCAGAACCAATTTGCTCACAGTGTAACTTGGACGACCACATTTTTGGGAATTGATGGCTTTAAAATCTTTGGCAACAGGAAAGAGTTGCAGGTGTGTTTAATGAAAATCTGGGACAGAAGTTGTTGTTGTTTCAAATAATAATATTCCCTTTCCCTATTCTGAATAGTTCATTTTGTCATCACACTCCTAAACCTACTTCGCTTGCAAGCATTGTGCTTTCTAAATTGGGCACAGTGCTGCTTATTAAACAGTAAACAGAATAAATGCAAAAGGAGTTTCTGAATAGAAAGCTGGTCTTTGTGTTGCCCACCAATTTAAATGTACACAAATGTCTCTCTCTCTCTCTCTCTCTCTCTCTCTCTCTCTCTCTCTCTCTCTCTCTCTTGCTAAAATGTATTTCATTGACTGATGCTGGAAATAAATGTGATATTTTCAGTGTTACATTTGAGTGCTCTAATCTCTACTAAATCATTTTTCCCAGGTGTCACCTCCAAGACAATGATTAATGACATACTAATAAAGCTCACTTTGGCAGTCTGAAACTAAAATGTCATTTCTATTGGGCATGAATAATTTCCAGCTAAATAGAACCTTGCAACGTTCTTGTTCAAGGACTTTATTTTAAAAAGTGGTTTAATACAAGTGAAGGTTTTTTTGTGTTTTGTTTTTTTTAAAAAGTGGATGTGAATTATCTACATGATGAAGTGATGTATTTGTTGGCTGATTTCTCTAAAGCTTTCTGCTCTGCTCTCTTGGGTAACATGGTTACTGTTATCAATCACCACTTGTAATCAGATTTACGAAGTCATCCTGCAGTAGTGTTAGCTAACAGAAAGCACATTTAAAGTTAAGTGTTTTAAAAAACAGAAGTATGAAAATAAATCCACACTTACATATCAGTTTAAGAATAATACCTATTGTGATAATAATATGAATGGCAATTGTTCCTAACAGCTGGTTTATTATTGACAGTATATCAGTATGTATTTATTTTAACAATTCGTATGCCATTTAACACCGTAATTTCTAAGCAGTCTGTTTTTGAAAATGGATACAAAGTAAACCCCTGGCCAATAATTTGGGGTGGGGGGAAGCAATGTATTAATAATAACTGGAAGAAAGAGCCTAAACAATTAAACATAGGAATGGTGAAATAAATGTGTCTGGCAGTGCAATTATATTTATCTCTTTTCAGAAGTTCCACTGCGTTCAGTAAGGCTTACTGCCAGGTTGGTGTGTAGATGATTTCATCCTTAATGGCTTTTTCTTTTTAGGTAATAGTGGAGGTGGAGAATCTGCTGAACAAGTAAGAGAAGAAAGTGCAAAATTGCAAACTGGAGAAAGCAGAACACAGTAGAAGTTTGAGGAGCTGGGCTGAGGCATGCAGCATGAAGAACCATGCAGGCCCCCATCTGCACTGTACATTTTAGGAGCCATCACACCATTTTAAATAGTCATTTTCAAATGGGTTTAATAAGTCCCTCTTCCCAGGGAACCCTGGGAATTGTAGCTCTATGGGGTGAATAGGGCTCTCCTAAGAAGTCTCAGTACCCTAGGCAAATTACAGTTTCCAGGATTGTTTCCATGACTGTTTAAAGTGTTATGAGACAGATGGGGCCTCATCTGGGGGCATGGTTTCTTGATGAGCATCTAATCACAGGCCGTCAAGTATCCCAGTTCTTGTCTATTATGACTCACTTAAAGGTTTCACTATTATGAGTCACTTTCAGCATGTTTTCGCTGCCTTTCCTCAGCTAACAAGGCAACCACCTGTAGGGTTGCCATAAGTCCAAAAAAATCCCACATGTCTGGGATTTAACTGGCGAAAATAGTGTCCAGGGGGACATTTCGGGAAATCGGCAAAATGTCCTGGATTTCGAGGCTGTCTGCCTATTAAAAGCTCAACAACTTTGAGTTTCATCACCCCTCCCGAAATGAAAAAAAAACAACTTGTGTCCTGAATTTTACTTCTAGAAATATATCAACCCTAACTGCATTTAGAGATATAGGAGGCAACATGCAGACCACAAGTGAGGCCTACATTTCTGAGTACATTTTCAAGGTACTGGTGCTTAGCTTTAAAATACAGCACAGCTTGGGACCAGGGTACCTGGTTGATTGTATAGCCTTATATGAGCCTACCCATGAGTGAAAGAATCTTTGGGCCCCCCCCCTTCACATGTGTATATAATTTCTCATTTTATACTTAATTCTCTGTGGGTCTAATTCAAAAGTGCTTACCCATGTTCAGATTCATTTTTGCCAAAAAAACTGAACCTACATTCTGGATTCATCTGAAGGAAACTATAACCAGGAAAGCTTTGGAGTAAAAAAAGTATCTCAGTTTGTTTTTGTTTTTTTAAGAAATTGTATACAACCTATACCTATAGATCTCAGGACAATTCACAACATAAAATTACAAGATAAAAAAGACAAAATACATGATAAAAATAAGAACAGAAACAAACCAATAATCCACCCCCTTCCACAACACTCTAACACACAGTTATAGTCATGTTTGTGGAGAGTGACAAATCCTGGTGCATTAGGACGGGTTTTATACTGAAGGATGTAGCAAAAAGATTCAGACAATAATTATTTTATTTACTTTTTCTTAATAAGGAACTACTGTTCAGCAAACAGTTCTTCATCCCCCCCCCCCCAAGGTGGTTTGTGCATCGCTGTTTTCTGAATGCAAATTGAACAAGGTGAACATTTGAGGTAGCACTTCTTGAATACCTTAAGCTGCTGAGGAAAGAAAAAGACTGGGTTGGGGCATACAGAAATTCTAAGGATTTCTATTCCAACATGTGTGACCTTTTCGCCAGAATCCTGTAATCATAAAGACTCATTTACATAATTATTATTTTTTGGTATTTGTCTTCATATGCTGTGAAGATTAAATGTCTTCTGACCTTTAAGCATGCCCCATTATCACCTCTCTCTATGTTCCCTTACATTCTTCACAGATGCCTCCTTTTTCACTTAGTTAGATCCCTTAATTTGTGCAATGCGTTATCTTGCTTGGAATCCACTGTTGATTTAAATAATGGAAGGTTCCTGACCTGGCAGTTAGATAAACAATGGCATTATTTGAGGTTCCATACCCTTGTGTTAGGGATGCGGGTGGCGCTGTGGGTTAAACCACAGAGCCTAGGACTTACCAATCAGAAGGTTGGTGGTTCGAATCCCCACGATGGGGTGAACTCCCATTGCTCGGTCCCAGCTCCTGCCAACCTAGCAGTTTGAAAGCACGTCAAAGTGCAAGTAGATAAATTTGTACTGCTCCGGCAGGAAGGTAAACGGCGTTTCCGTGCGCTGCTCTGGTTCGCCAGAAGCAGCTTAGTCATGCTGGCCACATGACCCAGAAGCTGTACGCCGGCTCCCTTGGCCAATAAAGTGAGATGAGCGCCGCAACCCCAGAGTCGGCCATGACTGGTCAGGGGTCCCTTTACATTTTACCCTTGTGTTAAATAAACTCCTGGAAAGTGAGCATCTGCAGCAGAGAGTCTAGTACATCTGTAGATGCACATGTCTCCGAATCCTGGAAAAGCAGGGTTGTAAAATGGCTGGGGGGCACCCATTGAAACAAAAGGTTCCCCACCATGGACAGTTGCCTTCCACTAGTTGGAAGGTGATAGGAGTGGCAACAGAGGCAAAGCCAGCACATTTGTCCACACTATGCGGACACCACCTGCTGACATTTCCATTCCACATTAAGGAGCAGACGTGTGGCATTGTTGCGTGTCACATGTCTGTTTACATTCCAGCACAGCTTGCTGGGAACTTCCATTGTGTGTATAGCTTTTGCTTTTCCCGTTCTCTCTGAGATGACGAGAGAGAGAAAGACGACATGTTTCTTTGTCCTGATTTATGATTAATAAATCTGTATTTGTAGTATGCTTCCACAAGCCTCACGCCTATTCTGTGTGTGCAGTTCACTCTGCCCTGGCCTTTGAAGCCTGGGTGGCTGATTTTCATCAGAGCAGAGGCCGATGGTGTTTGAAGCAGGAAGACTGGAAGGAGCCGGCCCAGCTGGGGCTAGCCAGCTGGCCTCCCGGCCCTCTGCATGCTGACACCACCACCCTGTGTGTATTTAACACTTCAAATATCCTACCTTCCTGGGACTAATATCAGTAATGGAAGGTGTTGTGGTATGGTGTTGTTCACCTTGCTTCCCAACACTGGGTTTTCTGCTGGTTACTGAGAAAATGAGGGGTGAGGTGTTGGGGTGGTTAGTGCAGTGCAATGGCAAATCTAATCTGCCTCTCCTGTCACCTACGCTGCCTACCTCCCCATTCTGTTTCATTAGAAATCCAGTTACAGATAGGTAGCCGTGTTGGTCTGCCATAGTCAAAATAAAAAAAATCCTTCCAGTAGCACCTTAAAGACCAACTAAGTTAGTTCTTGGTATGAGCTTTCGTCTGCATGCACACTTCTTCAGATACACTGAAACAGAAGTTGCCAGATCCTTCTATATAGTGAGAAGGTGGGGAGGGGTATTACTCAGAAGGGTGGTGGGAATGGGTGATTGGCAGATAGCTGAGATGAGCCTGTTGACGACTCTTAACGACTGCAATAGGTCTTACAGGCTCATCTCAGCTATCTGCCAATCACCCATTCCCACCACCCTTCTGAGTAATACCCCTCCCCACCTTCTCACTATATAGAAGGATCTGGCAACTTCTGTTTCAGTGTATCTGAAGAAGTATGCATGCACACGAAAGCTCATGCCAAGAACTAACTTAGTTGGTCTTTAGGTGCTACTGGAAGGAATTAGAAATCCAAAAAAGGACGTCATCTGAGTTTCTCTTAACAGGCAGTCTTGTGGAACTTTAAAACCAGTTCAGATGACTTCTTTTTTTAAAAGAAAAGAAAAGAAAGTGCATCTTATTTCACCATATGTTTCAGGTTAATTATTTTCCACTTGAATCTAATAGAATTAGTGGAAATGGCAAAGGAAGCAACCTGTTAAATGACCTGCTCATGTTCACCGGTCAGATGCGAAATTAATCTTCGTCCTAGAAAGTAATGTGATTTGTTTTTCTTTAAGAAGGTGTAAGTCTACTCTTGAAACAGTCCGCAGGCCTGACCTAATAATTATTCACTGAATGCAGGAAGATACTAAGACATAAAAGTTGAATTTTATCATGAGAGGGCCAGATTGCAATGCCTGAAGGTTCCCTGGGCCTGATGGTCCCCAGCTCTGTTGTATTGCAAAGTCCCCAAAGGAATTCTGGGAACATTTTTAAATGGTCTGCCACAGTCTGGTTCAAGCACTGTGTTCAAGGTCTGGTTGAAGCACTGAAAGCAGGGAGAAATTGGGGGTTGGGGCCTTTTCTGTCTCATACAAATGTTAGTGAAAGTAACCTCCCACCTGAATGTCTCCTACTGCCATGTTCAGGAGGCCTTTTACACACCCAGGAAACCTCCAAAATCCAGCTGTGCTGAAAGGTTGCTTTTTCCTTAGTTTCACAGGCTATTGTATGCTGTTCTACAGAAGCTCCCAATTCTATGGAAATAAAATCCTCAAACTGGAGACTGATGAACAGTATCAGCTAATTAAGCCTTCCTGTTTTTCATTCTGGGAGTTAGATATTCTAAAGGATGAGGAAAGCAGGGATTCTGAAGATCAGCCATCAACATTTATTTATTTGACAAAAAAAAGGAGAGCGAGCTGTAGTAGAGAATAACTCCAAGTCACAATATTATCTCAGCTGCACCTTGGCACCCTAAATTCTCATTCCCTAATTGAGAATCTTTGTAGCATTAGAAACTATAGAATGACTGGCAAGCATTCTCTGGAGATAAATTAATTTGTGCAAACCACCGTGCTCAGTTATAATTGCTGTCCAGTAGCAGAGTGTGTCATGTTAATATTCTTTACTTCACATGAATTTTTTTTTAATGTGCCATTGCATGGGCGCATGCATGCACACACACACACACACACACACACACAACACACAGCAACAGTAGTAGGCAGAATGCTTTTGTTGAATATTCAGAGTGTACAAAACTAAATAATCTTTCTTAGAATCTATTAGAACTCTATTGGAATCTCTTTTTGTTCCAGAATAGGCAAGAATATGGGTTCTGTACACTTAATGAATAAGCAGACACTAGCTAAATGGTTAAAATCAGGGGTGGGGAACTTTAGGCCCCCCCAGACCTCTCAATTTCGCTGTCTCCCAAGGCACTCCTTGCTCTGCCACAACCCCTCCCCGGGATGAGGAGATTTCACCCCTCCCATTGCAAGAATCTGCTGATTTTCCAGAGAGGAGGGGGCGGATTGTGCTTGCTACTTATTCCGCTCCAGCCTCACTTCAAAGGGGAGAGACTGAGTGTTATCTCTGTGTAGATAAGGTCGCTGCAGAAAGCAGCTGTAACACTCAGTGCAGTCCAGTGTCTCCATTTGTATATAGTTTATATAGTATAGTAGCTGTAGTGAATAAAAGAAGATATTCTTCAGCACTGTCATCCGAGTGATTTATGCTCTGCTATACTCTGCTGTGCACGGCTGTCTTCTGGAAGTGAGTTCGGTGCTCACAGCTCTGAGTTGTGAGTCCACAGCACTTAGACCTGTTCCTGCAGAAGAAGGTCTCTGGAAGTGCTACCCCAGCTCGCCTGGCCCAGTCAGGGCTGAAGTGGTTGAGCCCAGTCGGTGGCACAGGCTCAAGGGCGAAGCTGACACAGACCACACCCAACATGAGCCTTGCTTTGATTCCTTCTGTAGTATTTTGTGTCTGGAACATGTCATTGAACTCTGAAAATGCCTTGCTTGCTTGGATGGGGCATAGAATTGCGTGTATATAACTAGCCTAGTGTAAACAGGTAAAAATTTGCATCAGTTGCTATGCCCACTTTTGGGCATAGCAACTTTTTGCTATGCCCAAGCTATAGTTTAGGGCCCCACTCTCTTGGGGGGGCCCCAAAAAAAATTAAAGGAAAAAAACTGGAAGTACATTTCTAAAAAATATAAGATAAAAAACAAATAAAATAAAACCTACATACCATCAACAATGTTTTGTGTTGTGTAGGCTCCTATGATGTAAGTATTGGGCCTCACCTGCTAGCCTGCTCCCTAAAATATCACTGGTTTGCTCATTTCTATATATAGGGTGCCTACATTCTGCATGTGCAAATGGCTTTAGATACCTATTAGGTCCATAAATTACTATATAGCATATATTCAACACAAAAAACAGTGACAATTTGTTGCTGACAAAGGACAGCTGGACATATGAAGGGCCCCATTATCTTCCGTAGCTTAGGGCCTTATCAAACCTAAATCTGGCCCTGGCTCCATCCACCATCCTCCTTCCCCCTGCTTTAAAAAGAGCTCTCTAGCACTGAAACATGAAAGGTATTACAGCCAGCTGAACTTCACAGAGTTCCTGAATGGCTTTGAAGACAGATTACGAGGAACTCAAGGACAGAGAACAGAGTTCCCAGTCAAAGGGAGGATTCTGCACATATTAACCTGAATACTCTTAGCATCTCCCTACTGACCGTTGTGTTCAACAGACAAACGTCACAAAAGGCAAGGCCTTTGTGCAAGCTCCTGTGTCCCTTACACATTCTTCTGAACACCTGATGAGGGTTAGAGTATCACTTTTGAACATTAAGAGATCAGAATGAAACTTGGTATGTCTGTTCAGGTTGCAATTCTACATTTGTCCACCAGCAAAATTTCTAAACCCGTTTGGTGGTGGCACCAGGAAAACCAAACCAAACATTATTGGGAGCTGAGGTGGATATGGAAGTTGCATATTGCATTGTGGGAGAGAACATCTGTCTGGTTCTGAAACAATGATAACAGTATAATTCACATTAATATTCCCATCTCAGGGATATTTTCTCTTCAGCAAGTCCTACTGATTTTGATTGAATTAACTTTAAAGGGAATACTCTTAATTTATAGCTTATACTTATTCACTTACTATTTTAAAGCGAAAAGTGGCTTTTCTTTGATTAACCACAGGTATACAATAATGTAGGGGAGAAGAAAATGCACACATGGTTATCAAAGACATTGGCCTGAAGGTTGGTGTGCTTACACAAACAGTTTTCAAGTGCTGAGGAAAGATGTAAAATGCATAGATTGCGACATCTGCCTTGGAAACTGAGATGTTTCTTCAGAACTTGGCATGTATGATTATACCAAACTGATTATTATGCTCAGAGTCCCACTGCCCAGTAAATTGTATGCCGGTAACCTTGGCTTGTCATCTCAGCTATTTACAGCTTTATTTCCCAAGCATCCATGCATCTGGCCATACCTCTTTCTAAATAATATTACAGTTTCATTAGGAATCATTATATCAAGTGATGGGTTAATCATCCACTCTGCACTTTGACACGCCGCAGAATTGCGTTAAATGCAGGGGTCATGAACCTCTTCAGGGAAGCACAAATGCCAAATATTTCCACAAGTAGTGTTAGATATTTCAATGTCCTTTGACACGCACAACTGTAAAATCCATTTTATGTAATCATTTCTCTTTCAGGCTAGGGTTGAAAGAAGGTTAAGGATGCATTGTAAGTTATACTATCATTTCATGGCATAGGGCACCTTTTGGTACATAACTGAGGGGTAATTTTACTAAACACATCCAAGTTCTAGCAGCAAAATATCAGTGATGGAGCCTGGCGTTTGTAAATGGTTCTTGCTCAGATATTTTAAACATGGGTCAGAATACATTACGGCAGCTTTCCCCAAATTGATGCCTTCAGATGTTGGACTACACCTCCAACGAGCAACTGACTATTGGCCATTTTGGCTGGGGCTGATGGGAATTGTAGTCTAACAGCATTTGGTGGGCACCAGATAGAAGAAGGTTACAAAACAGCATGTGTACCTTGAGTCCAAGCTTAAGAACATAAAGAGCTCTGCTGCATCCTGCCTCCCCTTGATCATTTTGGTTGCTGTTTTCAACATCCTTTTTGCTTTTAAGCTTTATTAAGCGTAGTTACATCCATACATCAAAGGTATTTTATAGTCTGTAGATCAAACTCATAAAAATAAAAATTCCAACAAAGAAGTGTATATCTTCATAAATTTGACTTCCCGCCCTTTTACTCTAATAAACCTATTGCCTAAATTTATCAGCAAAATCATAATAAAATATTGATATGCATCAATGTATATATATCTATTTTAACCCATTTACCCTTTATTTCTCCTGCCTACCTAGCAGTTTGAAAGCACATCAAAGTGCAAGTAGATAAATAGGTACCGCTCTGGCGGGAAGGTAAACGTTGTTTCCGTGCACTGCTCTGGTTCACCAGAAGCAGCTTAATCATGCTGGCCACATGACTCAGAAGCTGTACGCTGGCTCCCTCGGCCAATAAAGCGAGATGAGCGCCACAACCCCAGAGTCGGTCACGACTGGACCTAATGGTCAGGGGTCCCTTTACCTTTACTAACCTTTATTTACAGAGCTTATTCAAAAGCTGCTACCGAATTCAGATTGCAACACTTATTTTTTAAGTAACTCTTTAGAGGTTTCCAGTTATCAATGAACTCCTGTTTTTGCTTATCTTTAATCTTTTCCGAGAGACTACCGAGTTCAGCATATTCTACCAATTTTAGTAACCATTCTGATCTGATGGGGATTTGGTCATTCTTCCAATGTTTTGCTATTAGTACTCTCGTGGCTGTGGTGGCATACAGAAAGATTTTCCTTATCTTCCTGGCTATATCTGGTCCTGTAATACCCAATAAAAACAATTCCTTTTTGAGGTGAGACAAACCCGAACCGTTCACAATATTCCAAGTGTGCTTGCACCAAAGATTTATATAATAGCATTAATTGTGAGTAATTAATCTCATTTCTGGTTAGTCATCAGACCCTATTAGTTTGTGTGTGAAATTGGGATTTTTTTGCCCCAAGATACAGCATTTTATACTTGCTTACATTGAATTGCATTTGACATTTTACTACCTTTAAGAGCTTATCAAAGCATTTTGAAAGTTTTAAGTACATAATGTCAACTCTCTCTAGAACATATGATCCTGCCTTAGACTTAAGCTGCATTCAGACAGCATTTTATTCTGTTTTTCCCAAACCTGAATAATTTCCACATTTTATAGGATCTTCCACACAATGTAAAATACGCTTTTGGAAAGCAAGCAGAATCTAGTGGATGCTTAGTGCTCACATCTGGGTTCCTTGCTTCCTTAAAAAAGAGAAAAAAAACATTTGCAACCCCATTAATCTGGAAATCACAGGTGTTTCATAACATAATGTCATGTGACAATGTTTTGGGTGGTTTACTGGCATACCCTTCTTTCCTACCATTTAAAATTTAATGCAACATGGTGATCAAAAAGCCAGAGTTCCAAAATGCAACAAGTAAAAAGAATATTGGAATCTGGGATAGAAGTGCCACCATTACTATGGAAAAAATTGAACACAATGCACTCTGAGCCAGACTGAGTGAGCCCATCTAGCTCAGTAGCATCGAAGTTGACTGGCAATGGCAATCCAGGATTTCATACCAACCTCTTTCTCAGTCTTACTTGGAGATGTGAGGGATTTAACCTGGGGCATTCTGCATGCAAAGCAGGTGCTCTAAAGCCCTATCCCTTGATCCGTAAGCTCTCAAAGAACTCTAAAAGGTTAGTGAGGCAGGATGTACCTTTGCAGAAGCCATGCTGGTCCAGGTTCAGAAAGGCTTGTTGTTCTATATGATTGTCTAGTTCTAGTAATGCTTGTGACCAATTCTCCTAGATCATTTATTAAGCTAAATGGCCTGCAATTCCTCAGATTCACTCTAAATTCATGGTTTATAAAGGGCGTTACTTTGGCCACTTTCCAGGACACAGATATGCAGAGTGATCTTAGAGACAAGTTACATATTAGAAGATCAGCAATTTCACATTTGAGTTCAGAACTGTTGGGTGGATGCCACCTAGATCTAGGGATGGATCAGTTTTAAATTTTCTGTAAGACCTAGAACTTCATCTTTTGTCACCCTTCTTTGCCTCAGTTCCTCAAAGTCTCACCCTGAGAAAGTTAGTTCAGGCACACCATCTCCCCTTCATGTTTCACTCTGAAGATGGATGCAAAGTTTCTCCAATGGTTCCATCAAAAATAATTTAATTGATAATTTTTTAATTGTTTCTACCTAAGCCTTGATACTTCTATGGTCAAGGTATTATGCCACGAAAAGTTCTTGACAGGGGCACTTCCCCACTTGTCTTTAAGCTTTGTCATAGCAATCCATTCTAAGATATATGTACAGACGCTTCAGGTTACAGACTCCACTAACCCAGAAATAGTACCTCGGGTTAAGAACTTGGCTTCAGGATGAGAACAGAAATCACACAGCGGCAGCAGGAGGCCCCAGCTAAAGTGGTACCTCAGGTTAAGAACAGGTTCAGGTTAAAAGAACAGACCTCCAGAACAAATTAAGTTCTTAACCCGAGGTACCACTGTATATATATTAAAATAGTCTCTCAGTCAATTAGGCAACAAACAGTCTGAGTTCCTACTACAGTTGTTCCATTCCAGAAGTTCATTCGACTTCCAAAACATTTGAAAACCAAATCACAGCCAATCAGAAGCCATGGAACCCCTGTCGGACGTTCAGGTTCCAAAAGAAGTGTTGCAGTGTTCAGGAGCCAAAACGTCCGAGTTCCAGGGCGTTCGGGATCCAAGGCATGACTGTACTGGAATTAATTGTATTCACTTTCAAGTTAAGATTATTATGATTTGATGCATGTGTGCAATGGAAATCTGGAACTCCAGCCTGCAGAAAAATGGCTGGGTAAAGAACTTTGAGGGGAAGAAAATAAAAATGTTGAAGGCTTATGCATAGTGGCACCAGCCCTTCTCTGCTACAAACTGCCCCTTCAGATTTTGCTTTCAGGTGAAGCAACAGCAGCAGCAGCAGCCAGAGTAGAGAAATGTACGGTAACTTGACCATGTGATGTGTTTGTTTCAGCCAAGTCATTTCAATGTCATACCAGGGAAGGTGCCATACATTTGCTAACATGCACGGCTTCCTATCTGTCAGCAAGACTGACAGGTGGGGCCTGTATTGTGTATTTCAAGCTGAAAGACAAATATGACTCCTTCATAGCAATACTATTGTAATTCTAACCACAGTCATCACTAGTCAGCTGTAACATATAGATATTAAAGCAAATGGTGCCTGTAATCAAGCTCTCAGATTGGAGAAACACTGTTAGTTGTAGCAGCCATCTGAGCTCAAAAACGAAAACAAAATAAGCTCCTGAAATACTGCTCCTGTCAATGCTACCATATGTTTAAAAGAAGATATTAGAAGGAGCCATGCTCAGTAATCTTGAAAAGGAGAGGATGCATCTAATGAAATCAAGGAAGCAGATGGTACAAAGAAGTAAAAAAAAAAAAAAAAGGCTCATTATGAAGTGTGATCAGCACTGTTCCGCTGTCCTATAACCCAGTCTAAACCCTACCAAAGTAATACACATAGCCTTTGGTGATTCAAAAACCAACAATTTTGAAGGAAAATGAAAGTAGTAGGAAATCGGTATTGGCAAAGGATATATTAAATTATATTTAATCCTCTACAGACCCCTGTGTGGGTTAGTAAACAAATGAAAAACAGCTGGTGCCCATTTTTAAAAACTCTGGATTTACACATGAAGAGCCGCAGTAGCAAAGTTTAAAGCCCATTGTTAGGCAGGTTTAGTGAAGCATAGGAATAGACTTGTAAAGCTTACTTTAATGTGTTCCAGCTACTTGAGGCAGCTAACCCACTTTACCCCTCCTGCAGAGAAACAGACCACACACTGAAGTAAGTTTAAAATACACTTTACTTACAGTCATGCATTGTACTTAGCAGTGATGATAAAATGCAGGTAAATGTTCTTAGTTGAAAAAAATACAGCAATATGTCAGAGGCATAAAGGTCAATTGAGGCATGTCTACCTCCATCAAGTGCAGCAAGAGAGAAAGAGAAAGGAACAAAAAGCAAGCCTTACTTCCCCCCTCTCAGGAGAAAAGAGGATGTAACATCACTGGGCATACTCTAGCAAATTAGAACTCTGTGATCCTCAACCCCTTCATATACTAACTAGCATTGTTAGGTTTGACTGCAAATCTCCTGCAGGAAATTTGTCAACAATTGTCAGAAACTTCTTAGAATAACTAACTTTAGTTGAACTGGGAACATAACAATAAGAATAGTCAGTGCTTTTTTCTAAAAAAAAATGTTTAGGGGTACTCTCATTTTCCTACTCATAGTGAAATACTGCCTCTCAATGAGGCCAAACTTAGATTCACAAAATGTTTAGGGGTATGCGTTCCCCTGTGTCCCCCCAGAAAAAAAAGCACTGAGAATAGTTAATTGCATAACAGAATAACCTGCAGTGATTCTATAAAATGATTGAAAAGGATACATTTTCCCAGTTTCTGTTCTTTAAATTCCCCACTACATTCCCAAGACAGATACTTGAAACTGCACCTTAGTGAAGTATTTAAGTAAAAATATACTGTAGAATTTGGAAAGTATACAGACGTCCCATCTTTAATTGCCCACATAGAGTTTCCAGTGTCAAGAAAAATGTTCTGTCTTTCTCCCCTGCCCCACCCCCTGAAAGGGAAGTCATATATATGTGACTGGACTCAGTTTATTACATGTCTTTGATTGCTGACACACATTCTTAGAAGGAAGCAAATCAATAGGGCTTATTTTGTCCATAAATGTGCTTTGGCTGGAGATGAGAGAGAGAGAGACTTCAAAAACAGAGCTAGCTGTGAGACGCAGTGTCTTAAATGCTCTGCAGCCATAGACTCAATTTTACATGCTCAGATTGCCCATGTGAACCATCATAGTCCTTGTTTCTTGTAGCTCATTCCCCATTTTGTCCCTGTTCACTTCTGAGGATGCCTGGTTATCTTTTCGTTACAATAAGTTGCTAGAGTTATACTTTCTCAGAGTTGAATTTCATTCCAGGGTATCTAAAAGAACCCAGTTGTGTGTCAACAGAAATACAACCAACCAACCAACCAACCAACCAACCAACCAACCAACCAACCAACCAACCAACTGTGTATGAATGAAATCTAAAGCCCCATGCATAGCCATAGCTGTCATGAAACATTGAAAGGTGTGTGTAGTAACTGTTTATATGGTTGTCACCTATCGGCCAAAGGGCAAAAGTGTAATGTCGAGAAATTGAGCATGATTGAGGCCTGGGCTCAAGGGAGTGGTTCAAAGATGGATGCCAGACTAAAAGAAAAAAGAAAAGTATAACAGAAACCAATAAATAAAACCATTCATATTGCTGGAGCAGCCTACACATATTATAGGATAGGAATGGTGTGAGCCTTCAGATGCTGCTAGACCACAATTCTCATAATCCTTAATCACTGAGCAAGCTGGCTAGGGCTGATAGAAGCTGAAATCCAACAATACCTGAAGGACTACAGCTTCCCAACTGCTGAGTTTAATATTCCCATGAAAAACAGTTTCCCCCAAACACATCAGGAACCTTAGGCATCATGCAGTTGTCTTCTATTTGCTTGTTTGTTACAAGCATGTCCCTACATGGTATACAATTTAATTCTCAAGGCATAAATGTTACTAGCTGTGACTTGCACTGCAAAATATTCTAGGACAATAGCCTGTCATCCACATGTACTGCAACTTTGGATTCCAAATGTTCAAATGGAGGAGAAAATATTTTTAACAACAACAACAACAACCCTATGTTACGGAAGCAAATTTGAGGACAAAGTCTACAATATTCTCAGTGGCAATTGTACAGACCTGTGCACTCCTGAAGAATAAGATATTTTTTTTAAAAAAAAGTATAGATGATGATGATGATAATTTACACCATTGAATCAAGTGACACAAAAATGAAGACCTCCTCTGCCAAGCTGATCAGACAGCTGTGATTTTTTTAAATAGAAAGACATTTAACGGATTTCAGTACAGACGCTCAGAAATTACAATATTGAATGACCAGAACTAAGAATTTTCAGTCCAAATTGTGCATTTTGCTAATATGGCTGGCACTATTTTCAGTTATTAAGCCCTTTAAAAATATAGGCACAGGGTTGGGATAATGCAGCAGGTAAAGAAGAGATTAGAGTTTACCCAGCAATCATAATAAAAAAATCCAATTTACTTTGGCTTCATATTTTGGGGACCTCTTGTATTCATAGTATAAAAGTATTTTGAAACACTCAGCACTTAATTTGAGTCAAGTAGAACCAAGGTACTGGAGTTGAATAAACCAAATGATTAAAAATAAATAAAAATGTTATACTCTTCTCTTAATGCTGCTATTTTATATTCTTCTATAAATGCATTCTCAAATGGCTCTGGAATTGTTTTAAATCTTCCCAACATGCAAAGAAGAATGCTTATGTTTTGAACTACAAAATTGCAGAAATGAAAATCCACGTGTGCTCATTGAAACCAGCTATTTGTTTGAACAAGGAATCTCATTTCATGCCTGCAGAACTCTTTAAAAAAACAACAACCTCCCATTTCACCCCAGATTCATTTGTATTGAATCTTCTGCAGAAATATAGACTGACCCAAGAATACAATAAGCTACACTTTAGGAGTACGATCGTCAGGGTAGCAACGAAGACATTCTCAATCATTCTATAGATCCTGTACAGAGGGTCAGCTTTACTAGCACTTCAACCAATATGGGCTAGAAGAAAAGTGCCTTTGTAATTAGTATCCATGCACTCTACGAAGGTCTTATGTTCACTATGTTTAGCAAGCTTCTTTTCTGGCCTATGGCTACATGGGTAACATTAAGGCCACAACTTTACTGATTGCAAATTAAATGTTATGATATGAGTACTACGCAGCTGCGAACAAGCAGTTCGATGTTTACATCACATGATGGGTCTAAGCGTGGGACAGGATGTTCCAGGCGATTCTCAGGGTTATGTACTCTGTGTAACATGAGACCTTCCTGTTGTTTGTGTCCAGGAGCAGTCAGTTGCTCAGAGGTTTCTGAGTGAGCAGGCATGCTTTTGTACAGTGTATAGTCAGGAATAAAAGTAGCAATGAATTAGACTACTTTCTGACTGTTTTCTTTCTCCTGCTGCTATGCAAGGGGGAAGGGGGTATGCACCTTTCATCAGGGAGGTGTCGCCTATTCTAGATCTCCCTGGTCTGCCAGGATGCCAGCCAGGGTAGGTCACCGGCAACAGGCCCTGACAAGCCTGGGAAGAGGAGCCAGCCTTTCCTGAGGGGGCCAGTTGCCAACAGTATTGGCATAGGCATTGGCTGAAGACTATAACGGACTACTGCCCCAGTTGACAGAGTCTATGTAGGTAAATCCATCAGGGCAGTAACATTGGGGTTTTGCCTGACAGACGCTTACCGCGAGGTTCCTGTGATCCTGGCATGGCCCTAGCCCATCAAACGGACTTCGGACGAGATCTGGGACCCATAGATTCCTTAAATGGAATACCTTTTGATCATTGAGGGGCAGGTGATGGCCACACCTCCCCCCCCCCCATGAAATTAAGCCAATGCCTAACTGCCAAACCTGGAAAGTTGTGACAAATGCTATAGTCCAAAGCAAGGCCAGGAACCTACATTAAGGGCATGAGGGCTGGTGGTTCAGCAGCGCCAATCAAGTGCCTCGGGCACTCTTGCACTGATGCTTATATAATTCCTTAACCACCCACACCCCTTTCCTGATTGGCCATAACCCGTGATGCCTATTTAGAGAAATGAAACTTAGACTTAGAAACGAAACCTACTTAGTCAGGGGTGTGTCCAGGACAGCCTTCTGAGGATGATCCCATTTCTCATGTAAGAGAATCTCTTTAGCCATATCCATTGGGTGTGTGGTTACATCCCTGCATCTCTGCACATTCCTGAAGTAATAAGGAGTTGCCACTTAACCTCTGTTATTCTGAACCTTTTCAAGGGAGATCAGAGAGATGTGCTGCTCACTACTGTAAAACGTATACGTACTTCACTAGAGTCATATCCAAATTATAGCTTAAAAACACATTGAACACACATTTGAAGCATACAGCTGCCCCCAATGAATCATGGGAACTGTAGTTTATCCTTCACAGAGCTACAATTCTCAGCACCCTTAACAAACTACAGTTCCCAGGATTCTTTCAGGGTATGATGTGGGTGTAACCTAGGTCCTTTGTCATTTTCAACACAATGCTGCGCATATCCACTCAGAAGTAAGTTCCACTAAGTTCAATGGGGCTTACCTCCAGGTAAACAGGTATAAGATTGCAACAAGCACCATTGCATTCAGTGGGGTTTACTTCTGAATAAACATGTGTAGGATTGCACTGATAGGCATGAAAGTTATTTAAATATACCTACATTTGGTTTCTAGTATAAATACACACACAGACACACACATACCTAAGTTGGTGAATAGGATGGAAATAACACTGTTGTGAGCAAACAGCAAGTAGCCATAACAGAATAAAAAGATGCATATTGTAATCCTCAGGATTTAGAATGTAAATTCATTATCTCATTTTCTGCATAAATATGTATTTTACATTGTAACATATTTTTCATCTGTGTGATAATGCGATGTAACTCTTCTGAACACCCAGGTAAACTGTGGCTGAATATTAAATCTGATTTGGAACTAAGTCCATCTGGTTAACACACTGCTTATACTAAGAATACACATATAATTTAAATTGCAATTTCATGCAAAATGACTTATTTTGCATAAATATCTGTCCCTTGTAAGGCTTGCACAAAAAAATGATAAAGGAGCCTTGACCGTAGCACACTGTGGTCAGCAGCTGGCAAATGAATAACTGAATAACAATGTTTATGTGTGTGTGTTTTTTAAAAAAGTCATGAATATAAATCTATATAACTGTATCACTTCTCATGTTTATCTAGAGTAAAAATTAATATATGTAAAGTATTGCTATATTTACTCTGGCTACAAAAACACACTGAATGCACTATCCCCCACAATCTTAAATGAATAGAGCTTATAAAAAAATCATTGTGCTTTCATATTACTTCCTAGTAATCCAGGAAAACACATTCATATATTCGAAACAGAGGAATTGTCAGAATCTCTGTCCATTGGGAAAAGTAACAGTCTAAGAGTTTGTGAAAGGTTTGCCTACCAAATAAAATACATATTATTCAACTAGTGCTGTGCCAAAAAATTATCCTGAATGTTCCTCTGAACCATTCTCCATCAATTAATGAGAAAATAAATTGGGTTCAAACATTATCAAAAGGGAGAGAAAAGTCTGGTGCAGGTGTTTTAGCTGCATTTACCTAACTTTTGAGGAGGCAAATGAGGCTTTTTGAGATTTGGGGAAATGTTTAATGGATTGAAACAAGCATGCTCAACATGGATTGAAACACCCCAAAAAATTCTAGAGCAATTCTAAAGTATTTTAAGAATACGGCAGGAAAATAGGTCTTTTGCAGAGGAAGAAAACTTTAAGAAAACAGAGGGCAGTATCAGTGATGTAAGGAAGACTAGGAGACTCACCCCCACTTGCATATTCTGCTTATCTGTGTAACACGTGAATAGGGCTTATAAATTCAGATTAACAGATTCCAGACTTATTAAAGTACGCTTCAAGACAGTACATCTCTAATTTATAAGTAAATTTACTTACAAATTTCTTGTATGTAAAACATACTTAGAACCAAGGCAGATGCAGTATTATAATAAAATATCATTGTTTGTTCTGAGTATTTGCATCAGTGGTGGATAACAGATGGGAAAAAGAAATTCTCAGATATAGGACAAGAGTTGCTGAAAGAAAAACGGGCATTATGTATGTATGTATGTATGTATGTATGCTACAACAGCGGCAAGAATTTTAATAGCACAAAACTGGAAAAACTGAGGAGTACCATCCAAAGAGCAATGGCAAGAAAAGTTGATGAACTATGCAGAGTTAGCAAAGTTAACGGACAAACCGCGTGAAAAGGACAATAGTGACTTTGATAAACAATGGGAACCCATTACAATATATTTGCAAAACAACAACAAAAATGGACTCATTGGCAGGATTTAAATAAACACTTGCAATTTTATTTATAGAGAGCAAGAAATATAACAATATGATAACATAGCATTATATACAAACAGCAGAATGTATCCTTTGATGTAATAAACCAGAAATGGAATCTGAGAGAAGTTAACAGGGAGGAAGGAAATTGGAAAATGAATGTTTTGTAATGATATTGGATATGTGTTATGAGAAAAGAAAATCAATAAAAATTATTTTTTAAAAAAAAGAAATTCTCAGATAAATTATTGGACAATTAGATTAATATACATTGATTGTCTAACTGCCTGGTTAATTATCTGTATAAACATATCGGACTTTTAGAGAACATATAAATAGATGTCTGTGGTGACCAGTGAGGTGGATCATGTGAAGTATCACTTGACTATCATGCTGAGGAACAATGAAGGATCAATAATAATAATAATAATAATAATAATAATTTTTTATTTATACCCTGCCCTCCCTGGCCAAAGCCGGGCTCAGGGTGCCATTTTTCTGAAGTATCCCCACTTTGTCTATTAATAAGTAGCAGAAGATGGAATTCAGTGGAGCTATGCAACTCCTATTTCCTACACTGGTGTCAGTGCTGCTCACTGGCCAGAAAGACGGGTAAGAAGACAAGGTCTGGACCACAGAGATGCAGTGGTGCACCCTCATGACCTTGACCTTGACAACATCCTTCCTAGCTCAGCCCAACCAGGTAAGCAACAGCACTGTTGGTGTTGGGATGGCACTCCAAGGATGTCCACAGCCACATGTACCATTAATGCCCTTAAACCTGCATGAGGATCTTGCTGCCAAGTAGTTGGGGGTTACCTTTAACTTTGATGGTGCTTTGTGGTGGGTATGGAACAGATTCTAGACACCATTTTCCCCAAACATCTGATAGGCACCTATCAGAGCTGAGTAAACTGGTGGGAAGTTCCTTGCCTACTCGAAGCAACATACACGTCTGAATTTGAGTCTATGGCAGTTATCATAAGGCTGGTATCTGTCAGATAAAACTTTTGGATGCCTCTGCGCAGAAATATATTTCAAGAAACTGGAAAAATCAATGTCAGCAAGAGAGTATTTTTGCCTTAGGGCTGGCCTTCTCTGTATTCAGCTCATATGTATGCACAAAAAATCTTGCCTAAGCAAGAATGCTATTTTTAATTCTTGTAAAGACCTTCAGTGCCCTTATAAATAATCCAATTTTAAATAACCTAGTAGACTGTAGCAAAGCAATGTAGTGATTCATAGCCCAAGAATGTTTATGGGAATATGTTTATCATGGCATTAAAGATTGTTATGAATGACAAGTTAAGATGCTTTAAAATAGTATACATTGGCGAGAACAAAATCAAAGGAGGAATTGCAGTCACAGAACTTGGAAATTCATGAATGTCTGTAAAACAAGAGTCCAGAGGTTTAAGGGTTTGCAGCACAAATCCTGCATATGTACTCAGAATTAAGTTGCATTGATTTCAGCGTGGGTTATGCCCAAGTATTGCAGACTTGTTCTTCAGTTTGGTTCTGTTGCATTATAGAGGAATAACAGAGTCATTCTTACAGAAACAATATTGCTCATGTTTTTTCTGTGTCACTGTTGGGCAAATTCCAGCCTAGTTAGGCCTAGAAGGCCTCTCCATTTGGCCCGTGATGTCATTTTCGCCAAGCAACACCCTCCTGTCCAACACCTGATGTCATATATGATTTCAGGTGTGTGGCAGGTATAGGTGGGATTGGATGAAAGGGAATTTTCAGTCGATTGTCAGTGCTTGCAAACCCCCTTGGACACCACTTCCTAAGTGCCAACAATCAGCTGATTGTTGAGTAGTGCTGTGCAAATTTCCTTTTGTCCCAAATGTGGGCAAAAATGCCATTGTGAAATCTAGTGCTACCTGATAAATCTGGGCAATGAGGTTGTGTCCCCCACCCATGCCCCACATGATGGCCAGGGTTTCAGAATCCAGGGAAGTTTCCACATGAGGTGGTAAATATATAAATACTTCTCTGACTCAGATGGGGCAAGTCTGGAGGAGGTCATGTGCCATGATGCAGGGCCAAAAAATAACTTTGCAGCTCCACATTTCTTGTTTTCTCTCTAATTCATGAAGAGGATCATCTGAGTGGATCAACTTTGTGTGAATTTCCTCCAAGTTAATGGTGTCTCCTCCGAAGGGATCCAAAATTCTAAATCTAGCTCTGCCTCTTTCCTAGGCGTATATGCCAGAGTTGGCTAAATGAAATGTTGGCTAAAGCGTTGCTCTTTTACAACTGAAAAATCTTCAAATAACGTTGTGGTGGTGGTTTTTTTTTTAAAAAAAAAGAATATACATTAAATGTTACAAATTGTTAAAAACATAAAAAAGTATTGTTATATTCTCTTAATATTCCAAACACACCCATCAGTCTTCTGAGGTTGAAATTAATTGTACACTACGCAAATGTGAATCTCATTTGAATTGCTAACTACATTATAATTGAACTCCATTCTAGCTGAATTGCTAATATGAACCAAATCTGTTTACTTGAAATATGAATATTCCAAAGATTTGCCGGTCAAGTAATGCTTGCAGCTTACTTTTATTAATAAATACCTGTACACAACCCTGGCACTTAAGCAGGCAGTGGTTTCATTTTACCATTGTGTTACTTAGTTAAATGAATAATTTATCTCCATTGGGAATGTGGGATGAAACAAATGATGGGAGTAGTTTTGCATTGACATTACATGCCCTAATTTGAATCCATAAACAGAGGCCTGGCTAAGAGACTTCTTAGGTGGGAGCAATCATTGGTTCACCTGGCAATTTAGGAAGTGTACAGGCATGCTTTGAATATTTAAAATTGTAGTTGGAGAAAGCTGTCTAAATATTTCAAGAGCAACTTTTGCCATTGTATCTCTCCCATTCATTCATCCAGATTAGCACAGTCAATTATTTTTCAGCCAAATAAAATATATTCTGAAGGAATTTTACATTAGTTTGGTGGAAATTTTAAAATTGTTTTGGATTATTTTCTTTACTTTTTTTAAAAATATAACTTGCAAAATTACAACTGCAAGCTTTTATTCATATATTTTGGAGCTGTCCAAAAATACAGCCCTTCTTGAATATAATTCACTAAACAATTAACAATATGGCAGGATATCCACTATCACTAAAACCCTGCTTTTGGGATATCTAACGGGCCAAGTATAAATACTTTATGTCTTCTGGTGGTCTCTCGGGGCGGGGTGGGGGGTCTCCGCCTGGGCACCCAATGTAGGTTTTCAGTATAAAGTAGAATTAAAGACTTGGTGGGGCGGGTGAGAGGAACACTCATGTAGAATCACAGTGCAATTCTATGCATGTTTCCTAAGAAGTCAAACCTATGGAGTTCAATGTGTATAGGACTGCAGCCTTAGTGAGTCCCAAGAAACTGGACTATGGTAATGGTAGTGCTCTACTCAAAAGAAAGATGTTGGCATTTTTCTTGAGTGATAATTTCCTCTGTGGATGCATCTGCTTCATTCAGTCACTGTAAAATCTACGAGAAATTTGCCTGAAGAGGAAAAGTGTAAGAAGAGCAGGATGTGGAGGACAATCTAGTGATTACGCACGATTTCAAATTATTTGCCACTGGAAGTACTATAATAACCAGTCATTACATTAAGATTTTGCTAATAATATTAAGATATATCATTGCCATTTCACAACAAATTAAAGGCGGAGGGGGGAGGGGGGACAGGGACTACCCAATAATGGCATTGTATAGTTTGCCATTTCAGCTATTATCACCTGTGGTTTAGGCTCCCAACAGCTTTCTGAAACACAATGAATTCTAATTAGCTTTCTGACTTGTGCCAAAGATCTTAATATGCTCCATGTTTCTGGGAGATACTAAACTCGCTCATTTATCCTCAATTAGGGGAAATGTCATTTGGCGGATTATGAAATGAATGTAATCTGATGCAGATCAGAATTTAATAATCCCTTCTGACCATTAAGGATGTCTGTTGGTGGCTGGAAACTGCCAGCAAAGTTTCTCTGCAAGCCAGGCACTTCTGATTAAGAAAGGAGACTTCAGCTCATAATGGGAAATCAACATATGGGTCGGCAGTTTAATATTCTGCTCCAAACCTGACACATTTAGCCACCGTGATACTGCTACTCCAAAATCCAATAAGTTCTTAAATTAGAATGACATGATAAATACAGCATTTGTATATTGAAGTTTCATCTGGACTGGCTTCAATATGAAAGCAATATCCTTCCATTGCACCTATTGCTATTGATCAAAGGGAACATTTTTAAACTAGAAATTATGAGATTATACGAGGGTGAAGGGAAATGACGGTGATCCATCCTTGGAAACTCATTTCTGTAAATGAATCAGCTGTTGCTCATGGAAGCCCATCACCTGAATAAATTCAAGTTGTTTCCAGAAAGTGGCAATTGAAGTCTCCTAATCCATCCAGGGATGGCATAGAGAGACTCCATCACGCACCTGACCTCTAGTTGGTTATGTCACTGCTGCTTACCAGGAGCTAGAGGAGCGAGGTGGCAGGAAAGGAGTGCCAGACTAGCACTGTTGCTGTGTTTGCACCACACCAACCGCCTTCTGCCTTCCCCTACTCTCTACCTCTTGGTAAGCAGCAGCAAAGTAACCAATTGGAAGTTAGATGTGTGTGGCTGCTCCACCAGTGTTGTGCATTACTGAGTCAGTGCTTTAGAATGTGATTATTAAATAAATTGCAATATAATCAATTAAGAATGCACAAATCCATGTTTTTGTACTGGAGGGCAAAATCACTGCAGTCAGAACAACATTTAGCCAAAAGATGTTTTTTAGAGTTGCAGAAAAGGGAAGGCTGGGTAAAATCTTGCAGAGGTCTGATGCAGAGTTATTCAATCTCCCCAACAGTGATATTGTCAGATGTTTCTGGTCACAAGATATGAGATACTGTGTTTAGTGAAGATGCAAAAAAGGAAAAATCTTGAATATAGAAAAAATGTCAAATCTGCTATTTGGTACAATCAAATTAAAACAGACCACAAAAGGGTTATGTACCTGCGAGAATTAACTTTGCCACCTGTTAGACATGCTTCCACCCAGTTCAGATTCCAAACGATGTCTACTGAATACCTGGCTGGGAGACATACTAACAAATGATTGGCCATGGTGGTGGGGCTCATGTAAGCATTTGGTGGGTATAAAGATGTGTAAAGGGCAATCCCTGGTTAGCAATCCAATGGTGAAAAGGGTTCTTGGCCTCTTGCAGAAATTGACCTATTTGATATACTATGAAGTGGTGCCCTGTCTGAGGAACTTCTGGGCTTTGGGAGGTGGTAGATAAACAGTAAAGGCTTACTACTGGGACTCTTTATCCCAGACCCTGATGTCTTGGAGTCTCTTGTTTCTTGTTCCCTTATTGTTTCCTCTGAGAGTGAGGACAACACACTTCTCTTCTTCCTTTAGCCCCAATCTGTTGCTGCTATCTCAGTAAATAGCACCTCTCTGGGTGTGTTTACAGCCTTAACGTTCCAAAAGGTTTTACAATACTGGGTCAGAACATCCAACTTACTTTTGAAATGCAACATTTGTAAATGGGGAATGGTTAGAGCCAGTGTGGTGTAGTGGTTAAGAGCGGTAGTCACGTAATCTGGGAAACCGGGTTCGTGTCTCCGCTCCTCCACATGCAGCTGCTGGGTGACCTTGGGCCAGTCACACTTCTCTGAAGTCTCTCAGCCCCACTCACCTCACAGAGTGTTTGTTGTGGGGGAGGAAGGGAAAGGAGAATGTTAGCCGCTTTGAGACTCCTGAAGGGGAGTGAAAGGCGGGATATCAAATCCAAACTCCTCCTCCTCTTCTTCTTCTTCTTCTTCTTCTTCTTCTTCTTCTTCTGGGTAAATATGGAAACTGGTGATTTATGGAAGCAAGGAAACAGTATACTGTACAGTGGTACCTTGGGTTAAGAACTTAATTCGTTCTGGAGGTCCACTCTTAACCTGAAACTGCTCTAACCTGAGGTACCACTTTAGCTAATGGGGCCTCCCACTGCCGCTGCATGATTTCTGTTCTCATCCTGAAGCAAAGTTCTTAACCCGAGGTACTATTTCTGGGTTAGCGGAGTCTGTAACCTGAAGTGTCTGTAACCCGAGGTACCACTGTATATCTTTGTGAATAATGTGTTGGCTTTTAAACTCTGTTTTGTTTTGTTTTTGAAAATTGCTTCTTTTTGTTGATGTTCAGCATAAGGCAAGCTGGAAGGACATTTCCCCTACCTCAAACAGGAAATAACATGAGCTCACTATCCACCTGTAAAGATAATAAGTATAGTTTTAAACAGGCCTGTGTTATTAGGAAGTATCTTAATCTTGTTCTCTGAAGAATTGGATTGATGTAGAATAATAATGTATACTTGCAATTTCCATATAGCCAAATTTTTGGAACATTAATGGAAAACCATGCTTAATAAGAAAAGAAAACCCAGGTAGATTTTTTTTAATAAGGTTTTGAACTTTGCCTCTAGAGAGCTGACTTATGAAAGTTTGGAGATTTTATATTTAATTTCTAATACAACAAAGTTTAGAATTACATTTTCAATTTAGTTCAACCATAGAAGATGGTCTTGAATAATGATAATGTAAAATTGTCTCAACTTATGATGATTGGAATTCCAGCACTTGCCATGTTATTGCAGAATGTCAGGAGAAATAGCCCACAGAAGTCTTAAAAAGGAATAGTGCTGGAGCGAAAGTTAATTATTGAAATGTTATTGAAAACACGACTTCCATTAAATTCGTTATTACTTTAAATTAGTCAAAGATGAAATAATATTATCAAGGGCTGATAATCCCCTCCCTATTTTTAAGTAATATATTAAGAAGGATGATTGCTTATTCTTAAAACATGGATTGTTTCATACATTGGGGATGTTGGGCAATAATAAAATACAAACTAATACAGAGACAAAGTCTAACACGTTAAAGGCCCATTCAGTTCAATGGGACAGTTAACTGCATGTCCCCATGCTTAGTTGTTCATGGATGTTGGGAAATGAAAGCATTTGTGTTCATAGAGTGCAATGTACCCCCTGTCATTGAGCAGATAATTATTAGGACAACTGTATTATGTTTGAAGGCCTACTTCCTACTTATGTGTGTCTGTTATGGGGTGAAATAGATGTCTAGATATGTATATGGAATTCATGCATGGGTCCTCGCATGAAAATAAAAGTGGGTGCATTGTGGTGCCAATGAGATCCAGGACTAGCCAGGAAGTGTGGGAAATGGATGAGGATTTCATTGAACCTTGTGTTGATCCATTCCAATGCACCTGGAGTGGAACTTCTCAGGGCACTAACTAATTTGTTGTTGTTTCGTCGTTTAGTCGTGTCCGACTCATCGTGACCCCATGGACCAGAGCACACCAGGCACTCCTGTCTTCCACTGCCTCCCACAGTTTGGTCAAACTCATGCTGGTAGCTTTGAGAACACTGTCCAACCATCTCATTCCCGGTCATCCCCTTCTCCTTGTGCCCTCAATCTTTCTCAACATCAGGGTCTTTTCCAGGAGTCTTCTCTAACTAATTAGTGTAGGGAATTAAACATATGAATCCCTGTGGACTCACATTTGTGGATGAACAGCAAAAGAAATCAGCTGGGTGCCAGAATTCAAAACATAGGGCTTTGCACACTCTCCTGCAGGGAGAGAGCCCCAGTTTCAGAGATTAAACTCACGTAAGTTAAGCATCAGCATAGCATTAGGAATATAGATTATTAAACCTTTTTATCCTCTTCAGCTACACACAGCAGCTGACCTCTTTCTACAGCTCTTGGAATGAGCAGACAACACACTGTTAAGTAAGTTCAAAATGTTTTACCTACAGAGCCAAGGTCTCAGTCATGCATTGTTCCATGCAGCAGCAAGAATAATAGAAGCAAAATATTCCTGGGCAGAAAATACAGGCTATAGTTCCAACATGTGCTGTAAGCTCGGAAGCAAGCTTACATACACCCTTCATTGGTTACATCAGGCATCCCCAAACTCGGCCTTCCAGCTGTTTTGGGACTACAGTTACCATCATCCCTGATGACTGGTCCTGTTAGCTAGAGATGATGGGATTTGTAGTCCCAAAACAGCTGGAGGGCCAAGTTTGGGGATGCCTAGGTTACATGATAGAGAGTGAGAGATAGAGAAAGGAAGAGGAAAGAAACTTCCCTGGAGTAGAGGGTTTGTGTCCTAATTTAGTCTATCTAGAAATACAACTCTGTGGTCTTTAACCTCTTCATGCACTAACTAGCCCTTGGCTTGCTAGTTGTATTTGATGGCGACCTCCCACAATTAAAGCTTAAGTTTAAAAAGGAAGGTTGGTTGCATCACATCCTCAGCAGTCTCAGACTTAAATGTAAAAGGAATTCCAAAGATGAAGAGAATGCTTCCCCCATAAATGCTCATTGTTCATTTTTTGACTAGGGAAGGCAATGTCCCAATGTCACTCTCAAAAACTAGAGATGCAGGTGAAGTTCTCAAATCTTGGACTCATAAACAAAGTTCAAGGGCTCATAAAAGCCCACTTCAGTGCTGAGGAGAGGAGAGCTTTACATATCCAGAAACCTTCTGAATTAAAATCCAAGCCAGCGAAGAATTCCCAGCTCCCCGCATTCAGCAAATATGCCCTTGAACCCCCCCCCCTTGAAAATCATCCCTACCAGCCCAAATTCCATAACACACTCCTACCTCTTTCTTCTTAGCTGTCAAGCAGTACTGGAAACTGCAGCAGGGGCATGTGAGGAGAGAAAAGGATGCATATATTTTCTATCTCTTTCTCTCTCTGTTAGTTTAGTGTAAGAGCTCAAAATCTGGTGGACCATGGGAAATGTAGTTGTCCCAAGGCGTCCTCCATAGTCCTCAGGAGAACCTTAAGTCAGTGAACTGGGACTGGCCAACATTCAATTTTTATGCATATACAGTGAGTTTATTTGGGGCATAATATTTGAACTGGCCCTCAGAACATTCTATATCTTTAAAAATTCAAATGAACTCTAATTGTCTCAAGCATTTTGCTAATATTCTTTAGTTGTTTACAAACACAGAACAGACAGAAAGAACTAGAACAGATGCTATAATGTGCGGGAATCCCAGAGCTATTTGACACATATTCAAATCCTGTGCATTTTTGAAGACTCACTTGGAAAGGTTTACAAACTCCCTGCCGTTTGCCTGTTAGACTCAGCATGAACTGCAACAATGAAGGCTGCCCAAACCTCATGTTTACATTTGGAAATGGACCTATTTCACTGGAGGATGAATGTGATCATTGGGCAGGGGGGTGGGTATATTACTGGCCTCCAGTAAATTTCCTTTATTATTGCAAACCAGCAAAGTGAAGCAGAATGTCACACATCTTCTGCACAATATATGCAGTGTTTGGTTAGGTACTTGAAAGCTGATGCCCCATCAAACCCATATTCTATGCATTTTTGTGAATGCTCTTTTTCTTGTCTTGTTTCCCCCCCATTATTTTATCTATGTTCAATCTTTGAATTGTGCATACAGTGGTACCTCGGGTTAAGTACTTAATTCGTTCCGGAGGTCCGTTCTTAACCTGAAACTGTTCTTAACCTGAAGCACCACTTTAGCTAATGGGGCCTCTCGCTGCCTCCGCGCTGTCGGAGCACAATTTCTGTTCTCGTCCTGAAGCAAAGTTCTTAACCCGAGGTACTGTTTCCAGGTTAGCAGAGTCTGTAACCTGAAGCGTATGTAACCCGAGGTACCAGTGTATTTCTGTTTGCTGTTTTGGGTCAGTGAAAGTGAGTGAAATATAGTATAGTAACATAACATTCTTGGAAGAAAGTGAATACTTGGATCCCTTCAAGTCAAGCCATGGAACTAAAACCACCTTGGTCACCCCAGTTGATGACATTTGTTAGGTGAGAGATGTGGGAATGTGACTCTGTTAGTTCTCCTTGATCTCTTGGCAACTTTTGATACATTTGACCACTTTCTGTAATGTCTCAAGGAAGTGCAGGTTCTGTTACTACCTCCATAACTGTTTCCAAAAAAATAGTTATAAAAGGCCACTTTCTGTCACCATGGAAACTGCCCTGTGGTGTCTTTGTTCCATTCGAATCAGCAGAGACAGTTGAGGTGTTAGACCAGTGCTTGCAGGTGGCAATGGGCTGGATGTGGGCCAATAAGTCAAAGCTGAATCCTTACAAGGCAGAGTTTTTAATGTTGGTATCAAAGCAGCTGATATAGTCATGAAAAGCCTTCCTAGAGAGTACACGAAGGCACACACAGCCATGGTGAGCTATCATGGTTTACTTTCAGAATCCCCAAATATATTGTCATTTTGCTTTCTTCTGGCACCTGGCACTCTGTTTTCAAAGTTACAGGCACCCTGTTGTGCCTTTGCATCTGACTCCAGTTTTTCAAAAGAATGGAGAGTTAATTGGATTACACCATTTGAACTTTATCTGATGTCCAAAACAAAACGGAAGTGGAAATAGATGTGGAAAACTTCATTTTAGTCCCTTCAGCAAACAATCTGCCTAGACTGGAAGGAACACTGAAGTCAAAATTAAATACATTTTTAATATAAATTGATAAATTGATCAAGGGAAAGCTTGTGGGTTTTTTGTGATTCCTTTAAAAATAATAATGAGGGAATATTTTTGTCTAGGAAATAGAAAAAGCAGAAGAGTTTATAGTCCCACAGAACCCCATCAAAGCTCGCTTCCCAATAACTGGGGTAACCAATATAGTGTCCTCCAGAGGGTGAACTGCACCTTCCACCATCCCTGACCATTGACATTACTAGCTGGGACTGATGATGATGAAGAAGAAGAGTTTGGATTTGATATCCTGCTTTATCACTACCCTAAGGAGTCTCAAAGAGGCTAACATTCTCCTTTCCCTTCCTCCCCCACAGCAAACACTCTGTGAGGTGAATGGGGCTGAGAGACTTCGGAGAAGTGTGACTGGCCCAAGGTCACCCAGCAGCTGCATGTGAGGAGTGGAGACACGAACCCGGTTCACCAGATTACATGTCTACCGCTCTTAACCACCACACCACACTGACTCTCTGATGAGAGTTGGAGGCCATCTGGAGTGGGCCACATTGCCTACCCCTGTATTAAATCCATTATACCAAACCAGCCAAGCTGTAAAGAATTCAGAGACCTGCATTGTTTGAAGGTTCTTTTACAGCATTGTGCACTATAATTAAATTCCTAGGGGAAGGAGAACCTGTCCTGTTCAGAGATAGACTACAAGAGGATACTGACCAAAATATCCCATCTGGATAAGTCTCATCAAGGCAAAAACATAATTATGCAACCTGTGCACCTCTCAATAGTTTCAGTGAGTATGCGCCAGGAGACATTTCTGCTGAATAGATATATGTTTATACTGCTGGCTTCTCTCAGCACGTTAGCTTTCTGTGATATTGTACAATTGAATTTCCCTAATAAGAGACTCTAGGAAACACAATGCAGTATATTAGCTGACATACTGCAGAAAATAGTCCAAAAATAGCGTGTCACATTCCTCTGATTATGTTATTAGACAATTTAATTTAGTATTTGGCACTTTTAAACCCCCAATGAATAGAAAAAAGCAAGGTTAAAATTTAAAAATTCTACGATAAAACAATAAGCAGCAGTAAGAAAAATAGCATACAAGCCTAGAAAAAGAGCATAATACGTATATTAACAATTTGCATTTATGAAGTTACTGTTTTTGATAAATGAGTGCTCTATTAAATGGAAATAACACAGGGAAACAATGTTTATGTTGTGAATTGTACACAAATTCAAAACTAGAAGCAATTCAACACTCGTTCTCCCATTCAATGGCCACTTTTAAACATGAAGTTTAAAATTACTAGATTGAGCAGCCTGCATGCACAGCAGTTGTGCTTGTATTGATTTTATTTATTACCTATTATTATTATATTTATATCCCTCCTTTCCTCAAAGGAACTCAAGGTGACATACATTGCTCTCCCTCTCCCCATCATATCCTCGTGAGGTAGATTATGCTAAGAGACTGTGACTGGCTCCGTATCACCCTGGTAAGCATGTTTGAATGGGGATTTTAATTCTGGTCTCCTAGATCCTAGTCCATCACTCTAGCAGTACACAATGCTAACAAATAGTTACTGTGCCAAGTTGATTGACACTATTGTTGATGGACTGATGAGGCTACTTCTGCCGGCCAGAGCTTCAGAATCACATGCACATCCCATTCAATCGTTCATAAGTACGTATGTGTCCCACAGGTGAATCCATGGGATGCTGGACAATAAATCAAGACATCTTCAGTAACAAATCTGGTAAAGTGAAGCTGCAACTGATGCTGCTTAGCATAATCTAGAGCAGCATTTAAACCTACAGTTTTCTAATTCCTTCCCTCACATAGATCTTTCAGCTTCCTGGGTGCTTCCATATTAGCGTTGCCACCTTTTTAACCTGGCAAATTAGTTCAGCCAGTCACACAAGTAGAACATTGAGGGTCCTTATGGAGGCTGCAGTCTAATTGCGGGTATGTAGCCACTTCATTTTAATTATTATATACGGAGCTGCAAAACACATCATTATTGCTTAATGGCCATCATAACCCCATATTAACCTGCACAATAATTTCAGTTTCCAGAGCAGAAAAGACAAGCAAAACAACACTCTACATTATTATACTTCTACAAAACACTCAGCCCTTATTCATTCTTCATTTGGGAAAGATACTTCTGATTGGCCCATCTGCACTGGCTGCCAGTTAATTTCTGGGCCCAATTCAAAGCTCTGGTTTTGACCTATAAATGACTCAGGACCACAATACCTCAAGGATCACTTCACTCCACATGAACCTACCCGAACCCTGAGATTATCCTCAGAGGCCCTTCTTTGTGTGCCTCCTCTATGAGAGGTCTGGAGAGTGGCAACACAATAACAGGCCTTTTCTGTAGTGGCTTCCGGTTTGTGGAATGCTCTCCCTAGGGAGGTTTGGCTGGTGACTTCATTATGCATCTTTAGGCACCAGATGAAGACATTCCTCTTCAACCCGGCCTTTGGCTGATTGACATCTTGTGCCCTTAAAAATGTGGGAAGGGTGAGGGGTTATTGGTTTGTTCTTCTTAATTCTATTATGTATTTTGTGGTTTATATATTGTAATTTTATGTTGTGAAGTGCCCTGAGATCTATGGATGAAGGGTGGTATACAAATAGTAATGATAATGACAATAGCTCTTTGTTGTTGCTAACAGAATAAGAAAATGGAAGATGGCACTGACATCGGTTTATCTACAAATGGCTTTAAACTAGGTCTCCATTCAGGAAAGCCTGAATGGATTTCATCTGGACATATAATCATGCCATTACAATAATGTAGAAAAGAACCCTTTTTTCACATAAACAGTAGCTTAAAGTCAGCTATGCTTAATAGGTTAGGACAGAGTTCCTGAAATAAGAATCCATACAATTGATGGATCAACCCTAATCAATATATACCAAAGATGCCAATCCACCCTCTCCATTCGGCATATTTTTGATCAAATGATTCCTTACGGAGTCAGAAAATGGTGTGCTACCACACATTCAAACTCAATGACAAATCAACTTGTAAAATATTTGTACTATGTTTTAGCTCAGTGCAAATAACTATTGCTAAGCTAATAAAACTGTGTGTGCGTGAAAGAGAAGCAAGCTAATATAGTAATATGGAGACAGAGAGCTCTGCAGGTCTTGTTTGTTTACCGTTACTAAGATCCACGGAAACCCCCCTCCATTAGAGAAAATAAAATGCCATGGCAGATAATATTGATTTGCACTTGCACGCTCCATCACACTTTGCTTCTATTGACGTCACAATGTTGCCCTTTCCCATGCTAAAGGCAAAAGCTCCCAGAGTGTTCTCCTGTCACTTTGTTCAGATAATCTTTACCATATGCTTCATCCCAATTCTACTATTAGTGATTCCATTAACTTTTCGAGCAATCTAAATTAGCAGGCGACGAAGCCAGCTGAACTGCAAAAAGTTATGCCATAGTTCAGCACTTTAATTAAAATCAGGAAGAAAACAAGTGCCTGGTTTAATTCCAGAGTAGTCCACAGAGAACGCCCCAAACCTGAAGCAATTTCAGGAGGAGGAGAGCTTTATTTACCAGGAAGGCAGCAGAGCGGACAGAAAGAGCTCCCAAATGCAACCAGTGAGAGAAGCGAGATCTCTTGATAGCAGCTGTGCCGTGTTGCCAGAAGGTCTTCCATATGTGACCAGAGACTCTCGACTGGCCCAAAGGCAAGCGAGAAAAGCAGGTCAGGGAAACGAGCACGTTTGCAAAGTACCAAAATATGCCGTTTGTTCAAAATGTCCAAGCAGTGTTTACCATCTCTAGCTAAAGGGCTTGAGGGTGGCATGGTGAGGACATTCTTACACACGGCACTTCACAGACTCTTGTTGACAGAAAGAGAAACACCAGCATGAATGAGGCATGGTTCTGATTGGCTTAGGGGGAGTGAGCACTGACCCTCATTGTTATAGTGGTCTGAGGCTTAATTCCTGCTTGCCTTCTGAGAGAGAGAAACAGGAATAGGAGATCCTCCGCTCTACTCAAGGCATTTTCATAAGAGAGAGTTGCAAGGGGTGGTGAGTGTGTGTTTTGCCTCTCTGGAGACAGAGGTGGGAACATGCTGGAAATGATATTTTTGATTGGCCAAGCTGGGAAGACAAGGGTAGAAGCAGCTATGAAGCAACTAAGTCAAGGGAAATATATGATTGTGGGTGACAGGCTTGGGGGTTTGGAGGGGGTCAGAATCTGGGGGAGGAAGCTGTGTTCTAATTTGCCCAAAGGACCAGCCTTCACTGCAGGTGTAGTAGGTTTTACACCTTTAAAAACTCCATAGTGGAAGGAAAAACAAACTGGTTCACTTCTTTCTAACATTAGACTACACTGAAAGGAAAAGGCTATGCCAGTCTATCATTTTCACTATCAAAAAATGTACATTGACACACACACACACACACACCCGCCGCCATTTCCCTTTGCCGCCAAACCCCTGGTCTTGACATACAGTGGTACCTTGGTTTGCAACCATTTTGGATTACAACCATTTTGGATTACAACCACGTCAAACCCGGAAGTGCATGTCCCTTTTTTTGGATTACAACCCTTTTTTTTTTTTTTTTGGGAGGCCCCATTGGCAAAAGCGTGCCTTGGGTTACAACCTTTTTTCTGTTTACAACCGGACCTCCAGAACGGATTATGGTCGCAAACCAAGGTACCACTGTATTTCTTTCCACTTCATTATTCCACTCCAGGCATTAACACTCCTGTTAGCACAACACAGGAAGGCTAATGTGCAGGGCTGCTTGTACATACCCACTTCAACAAGAGCACCAGTCATATCAGCCGGAAATCCCCCAGAGCTATATAGAAATCCATTGTGTCCATCAGCCTCTGAGGGTGGACTATCCTGATATTATGTTCATGGCATACAGTAGTTTAAACCAATCCAAAATGATATAAATCGTATTTTGATTAAAATGCAATGTTCAGAGAAACTACAAGTAATAGCTTTCTCAGCATTTTAACTGAAACAAACAAACCTTGTGGCAAATCAATATCTCAAGCACTGAATTTCAACATGTATTCTCCTCTGGCAACCTATTTATGTCCACCAAATGAGTCCTGCTGATTTCTCCCTCCATCCCAGCACCGTGGCTCTGTTTTCCCAGTTGTAGCCAATCTAGTTAATTACATTTTCTTTGATAAGACTTATTACTGATAAGCTTTCTTAATTGTTCTATCATGTGAAGGCCCTTACAATCTGCACAAAAGCCCTGTCAGATGGGTCATGTAGAGAAATAAAAATATGAGGTAATGACTTAGCTCCGGCTAATTAGAGATAACAGAGCCGAGGTGGGATTTGGAAGCTGCTCATCTGATGTGCTTTTAAATGGACCGTGAGGCCTACCACTTCATTTGTGGAGTGTGATAGAACTTGTGCTTTTCTATACACCCACATCCCAAGTACAATGGTACTTCAGAATTTGAACAGAATCTGTTCCGGAAGTACGTTCAACTTCCAAAACGTTCGGAAACCAAGGCGCACTTCCAGTTGGCTGCAGGAAGCTCCTGCAGCCAACCGGAAACTGAGGAAGCTGTGCTGGACATTGGGGTTCCAAAGAATGTTTGCAAACCAGAACACTCACTTCCGGGTTTGCAGCGTTTGGGAGCCAAAACGTTCGACTTGCAAAGCTTTCGTGAACCAAGGTACGGCTGTACATAAGTTTGACCCATATCTTCAAAACACATGTCTAGGTAGTAAACTTGTCAAGTTAACTTGAATGATAAAAGTAATAGAAAAATGACAAGTCTACATTACATGCTAAAATACACATTTTATTTGCATCATGGTGCAGATGACTTCTCAAGTCTTTCTGGCTGACCTTTTCTCTCAATTCGCATATGATCTTATGTACTAACAGGCTATGTCCAAAGGACATAGAACACATTTTGCAAAGGTTTTCAAATAAAAGCAAAAGTGACCCCCCACACAAAGGAAACAAGAAACATGTTCGATGAAACCCATGAGATTGATGCTCATCCTCCAGAGTGCTCTTATACTTAGTTCTAAGAAGAAAGAGTGTTTTTTGTGTTCGTTTTTGTATTATGAAAATGAAATTATTGTTACAACAGAAAAGCAATTCTAATAGTTCGTCTAATGCACTTCTTCAGTTATTCACTCTTGCACATTATTTCACCATTTTAATCAGCAAGGGGGAAATGCATAAATTGATGGGCCCTCCCCCTGTCTCTCAAAACAAAATGCCAGCCAAAACTTTTTCAGGAACCTTATTGAGCAAAGGAAATTGGAACCTTATAGTGAAGATAAATTTTCTACCTTGCGCTGGTTGCCTAGCTGAAGAATTGTAACTATAGACTTTTTGAGGAACGCTGTCATTTCTCCTGGAGAATGAATGGATGAAGATAGGATTTAAAAGTATCTTGAATAAGAGATGCGCTTTTGTGAATGCAAGAAAGTCTAATTTTCAGGCAGGCTTGCGCCCTTGGCCCACTCCCTTCAGAAATGAATCACTGAGCATAATGTTCAACCATAGTTCAAACTTCTTTGCAGCAACATAATAAATAGAAAGAGCTTTGCGCTGGTGAAAGCACTCAAGAAATACTTCATAAAATCTCAGAAACAGCACAAACTCTGTAAAGTTGGTGAATGTACACCATGTGGTGCAGCTAGGTAATTTTAGGCCCTGAACTTAATGGTCTTATTGGGGAGGACATTATGTGTATTGAATTAACAATTCCCTCCCACCTCACTGTCGTTCCATGCTTTCCAACTGCTTCAGCGTTCCTGATAAAAATTACAGTTCCCCAATCCTGATTTCAAAACAAACAAAACTCTGACCATTTGCAGTTTTGCATTTTAGAAACCCACTTAAATCACAGCACTGTTGTGACTACAGGGATAGCATGGCATTTGCTTCTGTTTCCCTGGTGCTAAACACAGTTATTTACTTGGGAGTAAGCACCATTTTGTTTTTGTTGCAGGAAAAAAGATTGTGGGAGGAAACGTCCCGCTGTTACAAATGTTCCTTTAGCAATCAACATTTATGTTATACAGAGATGTTGACCTTCTCAAAATTTGCTGCTCACCTGGAAGTAGCTAGATATTGGCACCCTGCCAGAGATTTATCCTTGGAATCTTGGTATACTCAGGTTTGGTCAGTTGCTTTGGGTGAAAAATTGGTATGTCAAGTCAAAGCGGGTAGGGGCAAAAAGCAACAACCCTTTAACCTTTTGTTCCACTTAGCTACCTTATGTATGTGTATTGTTCATCAGTTGCTGTGCATGTCATCTTGGTGAAAAACAACAAGCTGCCATTGTTTAAAAAGTTCTAAGTCTGAAAAGACAATAAAAATATATTGGGGATAAACCCCAGATGTTCTCTTAACACAAGCATTTCTACTTCCCCAATGGCACGATCTCCCCCTCCCCACATTTCTACCTTCCCCAATTGAGGGGGGCATGGGGGCACAAGAGGAGGAGGGGAGAAAAGCCTGGTTGCACTAGCAGTGGAACCAGTTAGTTGAATTCATATATTTTCCATATAACATAATTTTAAAATTAAGAAGAAAGCACTGACATGCCTGTATTGGCCTGAGTACTAATATTAACCCTGTTTCTTTCTGCCTCCGTCACCTGCCACTCTCTGGGTGGTCATTTATGGGGCCCCTGGGCTGTTGGGATGTGGATTTCACTCCAAAGTGCAGCCCTAGCTGCATCTACTGCACAAGCCAGTTTTCTTAGTTTGTAGAAATTATCCCATTCCCAGAATTTGAGTTTCCTTGGTAACCAACCAGTATCCTTTGCTGTTTCATTGCTTTCTTTAAATATGTTCTATAGAATCAATGAATTGATTTTCATTGTGTTTTATGTTGTAAGCCGCCTTGATATATTTTATGAAAGCAGGGGTCATAAACATTCAAGTAAATAGATAGAAATGGGATTTCTGCACAAAGCCGCATACAACCCTAGATATGACTCTCCAAAGGCTAATAAAAAAAGAGGTCTGAACATTGTATAAGATAAAATCTAGAGGTTATCAAGTGTGGCTTCTGTAGTGGCAGATATTATGCCTTGTGATCACTGATGTCCAGTTTGGGACTTTCACCACTATTAAAAATAGGCTTCAGTGAGCTGAACAGAGATGATCCTCTTCCTATCAGGTTTTATGGCACTATTCCTCTAAATCCCTTTTGTCAGCTATTGTATTATACAGCATGACAGCAGAAGCCAGCACATTGCGGAACGGAGAGGCAGTTAATGTCAATCTTAACTTCTTTTACCTTCATTCAGTCCACAATCAGTTTTGATACCCGGGTAAGATCTTCCTTAAGGGAAGAATATACTGAAGTTTAAAAAGCAATGAGGGAAGGGAGAAGCACTGTGTATTTTGACAGTTTTCTTCTTGTCAGTATCTTCTGCATCAACTCTGTTCTGTCTTCAGACTGGAAAGACACTAACTTCTCCTTTCCTCCTTTCTTTTCTTTTGATAAGGATGCAATCCACTCCTGAGTGTGCCAGTTGTTGTTGTTTAACTGTCTTTATCCACTAGCCACGAGTGTTTAGAGCAGAGACACAAAGAACTGTACTTAAAATGTGTGTGCATGTTTTAAAAGCCAGATTAGAAAGTATGTGTTGTCTGGTCATATTTCCTAGTGTTTCAAGGCAGGTCTGTCCATTATGCCCAGTCATGTGGACTCCAGTCAAGTTCAGCTTCCCCATGGTGGCTTCATCCTTCACATAAATCAACTTCCTATGTGGATTGTCCACATTGTGTGAAAGACTGCACATTCCTTGTGCTGGTGGAATCTCTCCAATGCAGAAAGTCCAAGAGCCATATTTCTATCAAGTTCAACCCTCCATACGAAGCAACTCCAACATGTAGTTTGTTTCTACCCAGGACATTATTTCAGATTTCAGCAGGTGAGAGAGAGAGAGAGAGAGAGAGATTTTCAAGGTCACAATTTCAGAACTTGGATATATTTAAGGCTACATTGTAAAAACAGCCACAAAGTGGGGAGTTTTGTATACATTACAAGAACTATAGTACAATCCATTAAAAGGAAAGGGACTTGCTCTCTCTCTTGCACTCCTGAGACACACACACAAGGGGGGGGGAGAGAATATATTAAAAATCTCTGCTTTCAAGCTCAGAATTTAATAGGCATGGTGCAAAAGGGAAAGGAAGTGTTGGAGCAACTAAATCTTCACTGGCCAATGAATGGGACTAGGCTAGTGTCTCCATTGCCATGAAATTCATCTTGTAAAGCAGATGGTACAGTCTCCAAGTGCCTGTAGATCTGCTGTGCAGTGGCAGAGCCCACAATGTGTTCTGCTTCATGTCTGCTGTCCCAGATAAGTGGCATAGCTGAAGGCAAGGCACATCAGGGATGTCTCAAAAGAAGAAGAAGAAGAAGAGTTTGGATTTGATATCCCGCCTTTCACTCCCCTTCAGGAGTCTCAAAGCGGATAACATTCTCCTTTCCCTTCCTCCCCCACAACAAACACTCTGTGAGGTGAGTGGGGCTGAGAGACTTCGCAGAAGTGTGACTGGCCCAAGGTCACCCAGCAGCTGCATGTGGAGGAGTGGAGACACGAACCCGGTTTCCCAGATTACGAGACTACCACTCTTAACCACTACACCACACTGGCTGTGGTGGCCTGTGATATGTGGGGTGGCCTGAAGGTAGGATTGGTGCAGTGCATCCCTCTTTCATGGTTGGACCATCATCTGATAAAGTTTAGATTGGTAAAAGTATTCATCCCAGCAAGGCTGGCAGACCCATTTGGATTGTTGACCCCTGGAGACCGGTGGAACCTGATGGATCCCCCAATGCCCTGGGTGATTTTCCAGAACTGAAAGCTGGTGATCCTGTTAAAGCCAGAGTCTTGTTGTGGAGCAAGTATGTGGGTGATTGCTAACTCTCACTGAGGTGGAAGGACCCCTAGAGTCTTCAAGGTCTCCTCATTGGAATGACTCAATGAATCCACAAGGACCAGCTGTCATCAACCTCACTCAATTTTAGAGAGACCTTGACTCCATAGTTGCTGCAGTTCCCATTGAAGCATGGTATGGTATGTGGGATTTTATTTAACTTCCTGCTGGCAGTTGTGTTTTTTTTTAATAAGATTGTTTGCAGAGTATTGCAAGAACTGCAGAACTCTTAGTTCCTGATCCAGAGAAGATTGACTAAAGTTGAAGCCATGACTTCCCTTGCCCCATTGATTTCAATAAAACTTAAGCCTGACTTTCTTGGGATTGGGCATCAGTATATGACCACATCCCCTTAGCGTGTAAAACTCAATTTATATAGACACAATAAACTTCCCTTAAGAACAACATGGCCTTCATCTTTGTTATGTGTGTCCCTTCTAAATTGAACTCACATATTAAAAAAAAAAAAGATCAATAAATCCTCTACACTGGATAGTAGAAATTTATTGCCAGAAGACTGCTCTCTTTCCCATGGAACTCTAAACTATAGAATGAGGTTTTGAATCCACTGATTAATGGTAGCAGGTTAATTAAGTAGTCACTTAACTGGGGGAGGAACCCTCCAGTCTCTTTTGTATAAACAGCCGTGCACTGAATGTACAGGATTCTTGGAAATGTTATTCACAGGAGCATAACATCAGAGCAGAACTTTAAGGCAAAAGTCCGGTGCCCCCCTCAGCAAACTGAAGAGGAGAGTTTGCAAGTATAATTTGGATGTCTGTCTAAATTAGACTTTAGTCATGGACCTACTCTGAAACTATCTCCCACCCATCCACATTAGTACATCATTAATTTGCCAGAGAACAAAAGCTCCATTGACAGAGAATTAGGAATTCTTTTATTGCACTAAATGGAGTGCAGCATGATTAGCATTGAACCCTAAGGAAATCTGAAGCTGGATGAAGACTTACTAATGAGGAAATGAGAAGAACATGGTTTCCATTTGGAATAATTAATTCTTGGAAGGCTCATGCCAAATTTAAATGCCCTATAGGAGCCCATGAATGTTGTGCATGTAAGTGTCGGCTCCAGTGCTGAGACATTTCAGTATGAGCATTCACTGTCCCTGGTCTGACCCAATCTACATGTGGGAGGGTAGACGTCTGAAGCAGGAAGCCTGCTTTGTGGGTACCTACATTTAAAGCCCCGTGATACTGTCATGGCTTCCCCAAAGAATTTTGGAATCTGTAGTTTGTTAAGGGAGCTGAGAGTTGTTGGGAGACTCCTGATCAACACAGAGAGATACAATTCACACAGTGGCTTGAAAATGTATTCCTCCTTACAGGAAACTCTGGGAATCATAGTTCAGTGAAGGGAGTAGGGGATCTCGTAACAACCCTCAGCACCCTTAACAAACTACAGCACCCAGAATTCTTTGAGGAAAGTCATATCAGTTGACAGTGCTTTAAATTTATGATGTGGTTGTGACCTTCGCACTGGTTTCCCCCACAGTTTACACCCCTCCACCATTTTGTTACCTTCTAAAATCTTTCTGCTGCAATGTTTCAGTTAAAATTAGCACATTGTAGAAATGATTGTTATTTTTTAACTCGAGAGTGAACAGTTCTACAACATGTCATGTAATATGTGAGGAGGAAATGTGCATTGCTTCCAAACATTTTCTGTTCATTGGTCAGCCTGGGAAGTGCATTTCCAAGGCCCAGCTGGGAATTGAAGAACGTAAAGGAACCACTGTTCTAGAGCAAACCAGTTTTCTCTAGACCAGTATTATGCCTTCATGATGGCAAGCCAGGGGCTTCTACAAGAAACTTACCAAGGTTAGCCCTTGTGGCTTTAGGCCAAAGACAAGATGGTGCCCACAGGCCCCGTTCAAATGACAGAAGCCAGTGGGACTGGCAGTTATATCTTACTTCAATATTGTTGATCGGACTGTATTCTCCATCGTTCCTGAAGACAGCAAGCTAGCTTGGAGGCACGGGACAGGAAGTGTCACATCTTTCTTCATAGCTGTTGTAGTAGTGGTAATTTACAATCTATGCAGGTTTATTAATTGGGTTTGACTGAACCAGTGGTGCCTGGTGGCCAGTTGGGCTGGTAGGGCAGAAGGAAGGGAGCACAACAGAAGATAGAGCTAAAGGCAATTGTAGGCAAAGCGAACTCATTCTCATTTTGTCAACATTCTCCTCCTCCCTGCTAAGTTCTACAGGGGGCAACACTGAGGCTAAGTAGGAAGAAGCTGAGAGGCAGTGCTGCCATCCCCGAGACTGGCTGTAAGAAAGAAGGTAGGCAGTCAAGGCCCAGTTGAGGGTAGATTGAGCTTGAAAGGGCAGTGCCTCGTTAGCCCTAATGGGCCAGCCACCATGGGATGAGCGCCAGGAAAACCCCATGTCATTTTGTGTGATAATCATCATGCGAGACGAAGAAAATGGCTCCACCCGCTGGCCCCACCTCAGTGTGGTGTCCCCGGCTGGCCCCACCCACTGCTAGCCACACATTGGTCTGAAATGAGGAGCCTGTAGGCTCCCCATTGAATTTTGACCATTGCCAGTTTCCCCACATGCAGCTGGTTGGCCACTAAGGGAACAGGATTCTGGAGCTGATCCAGCAGGCTCTTCTTATGTTCTTATGCACTGTTCTGTGCCAATTTAAAGTCCTTCTGTTACTACTGAATCATTACATGGGATCTAGAAGAGGTATGACAAGAGACATGTGATGCTATGCACATTGTTTCTAAGCATTTTCCTTTATGGCTTCTGAAGGAGCGTCTCCACCCCCATCGTTCAGCCCGGACACTGAGATCCAGCGCCGAGGGCCTTTCTGGCGGTTCCCTCGCTGCAAGAAGTGAGGTTACAGGGAACCAGGCAGGGGGCCTTCTCGGTAGTGGCGCCTGCCCTGTGGAATGCCCTCCCAGCAGATGTCAAGGCAATAAACAACTATTTTACTTTTAAAAGACAACTGAAGTTTTTAATGTCTGATGCTGTGTTGTTTTAATATTCAGTTGGAAGCCTCCCAGAGTGGCTGGGAAAACCCAGCCAGATGGACGGGGTATAAATAATAAATTATTATTATTATTATTATTATTATTATTATTATTATTATTATTATTATTATATCATTATGAAATCTGGAACAATGATCTTTTGCATTTTGCCTGCTCTTGTCACACGGGGTCTCAACTCAAGACTTCAAGGTGATGTTGATAGAAAGAGAAGCTGTTCTATTTTCTTTTCGGTTCACTTTCTAAATCCCTCATCTCTGCTTGACTGAACTCAGTCTATTTGTTTCAAATTAGGGTCCACTGCATCTCTCATTTGACTTCAGACTCTGGTTGCCCTAAACTTAGTCCCCCTATAACTGAGATATTGCATTAAATGGTTGAACAATCCAAGTGCTTAATGGCAAAATGCAATATAGAAGCTGGAGTGGAGTCCTGGTGTCTTCTGGGGTAAAAAATAGCAATGAAAAAGATTCTGGAGAAATCAAATATAGAAATATGAGCCACTGTTTATTTGGTAAAAATGGTCCTATAACATGCAGATCTGCATATATGTGCACACATGAACTCATGTGCACATGAGTGTTTGCATGTCTACAGTTAATAATAATTGGGAATATGCATGACAGGCTGGCAGCCTCTAAGTTAGATTACTGTGATGTAGGGGCTTCCTCTGAAGACAGTTCGGAAACTACAGCTGGTGCAGAATTCAGCAGCCAGGACACTGCAATCATCACCTGAGGCCCTTCTCTGTGTGCATCCTCCACAAGAAGTTCGGACAAATCATGAATGGGCCTTTTCTGTGGTGGCCCACCCATTTGAGGAACGCTCTTTCCAGGGAGGCTCACCTAGCGCCTTCATTACATATCTTCAGGCCCCAGGCAAGAACATTCCTCTTTTCCTAGGCTTGGCTTTTGAAATATAAGGGGTCTGCAGAACTTCGCTAATTGGGAGCCACTTTTATCCTCTGTGGTTACAGTGTCCAGTTCTGGTTGCCTCACCTTAGAGTATTGCCAGTTGGAAAAGGTACAGCAAAGTGTAACCAAAATGATCGAGGGGCTGGAGTGACTCACTTTATGAAAAAAAGGTTGCAGCATTTTAGTTTAGAAAAAGCCGAGTAAGAGGTGGCATGAAATAAGTTTATAAAATCATGTGTGGCATGGATAAAGTAGAGAAAGAAAAGCTTTTGTCCCTCTCTCCTAACACTAGAATTCATAGACATCCAATGAGGCTGAATGGTGAAAGATTCAGGACAGACAAAAGAAAGGACTTCATGCAGTGCTCAGCTGAACAATAGGACCTGCTCCCACACAAGGCAGTGATGGCCACCAACCTGGATGGCTTTAAAAGAGGACTGGAGGAATTCATGGAAAATAAGACTTCAATGCCTACAAGCCAGGATGGCAATATAACGCTGGTCCTGAAAGACCTTCATTGGCTCCCAGTACGTTTCTGAGCCTGTTGTTTTTGTCCATGGAGTTTTCTTGGCAGGAATACTGGAGTGGCTTGCCAGTTCCTGCTCCAGGTGGATCACGTTTGGTCAAAACTCTCCGCTATGACCTGTCCATCTTGGGTGGCCCTACATGGCATAGCTCATAGCTTTTCTGAGTTATTCAAGCCCCTTCACCATGGCAAGTCAGTGATCCATGAAGGATCTATTCTTACCTATCCATTCTTAAGGATCCATCCTTACCTATCCATTCTTAAGGAAATCAGCCCACTGGAAGGACAGATCCTGAAGCTGAGGCTCCAATACTTTGGCCACCGCATGAGAAGAGAAGACTCCCTGGAAAAGACCCTGATGTTGGGAAAGATGGAGGGCACAAGGAGAAGGGGATGACAGAGGACGAGATGGTTGGACAGTGTTTTTGAAGCTACCAGCATGAGTTTGACCAAACTGCGGGAGGCAGTGGAAGACAGGACGGGCTGGCATGCTCTGGTCCATGGGGACACGACTAAATGACTAAACAACAACAACAACGTTTCCGAGCACAATTCAAAATGTTGCTGCTCACCTTTAAAGCCCTAAATGGCCTTGGCCCAGGATACTTGAAGGAGCATCTCCGCCCCCATCATTCAGCCCGGACGCTGAGCTCCAGCGCCGAGGGCCTTCTGGCAGTTCCCTCACTGCGAGTGGCACTGACCCTGTGGAACGCCCTCCCACCACATGTCAAGGAAATAAATAACTACCTGACTTTTAGAAGACATCTGAAGGCAGCCCTGTTTAGGGAAGTTTTTAATGTTTGATGTTTTATCATGTTGTTGTTGTTGTTGTTGTTGTTGTTGTTGTTGTAAGCAGATACAGTTGATGGAAGCCACCAGAGGGGGGAGTGCTCTTTTCCTTGGGTTCTGCTTACAGGTTTCCCACAGTCATCTGGTTGACCATTGTGAGAACAGGATCCTGACTAGAAGGACCATTGACCTGTTTCAGCTGGCCCTTCTTCTGTTCTTAACTGGAAGTGCTAGACATGTTGGCTTGGACCTTATGTTTCCACTCATCCTTCCATGAGAGCCATGCCCTTTCTGTAAATGGAAGCTCCTTCTGTGAATGAAGCAAAAAGAGGACCCAAGCTATGGACTATTGACATAGGACTATTTTCTGCTGCAGTATGTGCGTCATGACAAGTCTTTCCTCTCCTTTGACATTTCTTTTTTCTTTCCCCTGGCAAACTTTGTTAAAGCTAATATGAGAAGTAAAAAGAAGAAGAAAAAGTTCCAGTGATTTGTGTCTCCTTCCATGAATGAGCTTATCGCATTCTGAAATAACAAAGTGAAATGCCGACAATGTCAGCTTGAGCTTTTTCTCCTCTATCAAACAAAAGTGCCTCCTCGCCTCCTTGGGGAATCTGTTTGCAGTTATGCTTCCAGATCAACACATCATTGTAGGTCAGGTTTGCTGTCAGCTGGAAACACAATGCAGAAGAATCCTTATGAAAAAGACTTTAATCCAATCTCTCAGCATTCTGCTTTGGACAAGTGTTTGTTATGACAATTTTAAAAATTCTTAACGGTGTGGTTATTTTATGTCTGTAAAAATCTTAACATCAAAATCAATACACTAAGGCTGGAATCCTGTTTACATATTGACCTGGGAATAAGTTCCATAGAACTTAATGGGGCTTAGGTCTGAGCAGAAACATTTGTGGTTTATTTTTAATGGAAAAGAAATTCCGAATGTGTCATTTTTGTTTTCTGAAAGTCAAGCTAATAAAGCAGTTTTAATGTCTGACTAGGTGACATTTGCAGACAATGGAGCCATAGACTGAGATTTTTTTGGACGCAAAATTGCTAAAGCAGAGGAAGGATGTATCAGAGGAAAAATGCAACTCGAAAGAGCTGATGGAGTTCTGCTTCCACATTCCAAATTCTACATAGAATATAGTGCATTGCTGTAGTTCATGGGTAGGCAAACTAAGGCCCGGGGCCCGGATCCGGCCCAATTGCCTTCTAAATCCGGCCTGCGGACAGTCTGGGAATCAATGAGTTTTTACATGAGTAGAATGTTTCCTTTTATTTAAAATGCATCTCTGGGTTATTTGTGGGGCCAGCCTGGTGTTTTTACATGTGTGCTTTTATTTAAAATGCATCTCTGGGTTATTTGTGGGGCATAGGAATTCGTTCATTTCCCCCCCAAAAAATACAGTCCGGCCCCCCACAAGGTCTGAAGGACAGTGGACTGGCCCCCTGCTGAAAAAGTTTTCTGACTCCTGCTCTAGCTAATAACGACATCTTTATTTACAAGCAGGTTATGCTGTTCCCATTGTGCATTTATAAACTAATTATTTATACACGAGTCCATGAGACAACTACACTTTCGGCTCCACATCTATCTCAACACATTCTGCTTTATTTAATCGTCCGTGTTAGCATGGAAGAGCAGGGAAAGTTTTTTCAAAACACTTTCTCAGTGTACATTAATGGAAGTATAGAGGGTCTGCCTCCTGCCTTTGCCCTAGCCTCTCAGAATAAGTAAGAAAATCCCTGCTGCATCAGACCCAAGGTCCATCTGCTCCACCATCTTGATTCTCACAGTGGCCAACTTATAACTCCAGCTATTACAATATTGTAGTTTAAAGCTCTATAGCTACTGTAATTCTATCAGAAATAATGATGGTAGAGGTACTGGCTCTTCACTATGCCTTCTGACCCATAGAAATCTGCTCTCTGGAGAACAAGCTCCTTAGCTTTGCCTCAATGTTCAAAAAGTTCTCCAACACAGGAGTGAAGCAATTCATTCATAAGCAATGGATTCTGTAAGTGGCTATTTTATCATTTTAAAATCAATTTCATCAGACCAGAACTGTCTGATGAACAAAGCAGTCCTCCCTCCCCCACCATAGATTTAGGGCTTATTTAAGTATGGACTTCAATCCTAGTAGTTTAAAAAAATTATAAAGCAATACAGTAGATGATAATTTCTCTAAACTGGAGGTTTTCTTCTGGAGAATTTATTTCAGTAATATTTGTCAAAATTACCGTAGCAATGTCTTACAGCCTTGCACAATGTATCATGTCTTATGAGAACAGAGAACAGCAGGTAAATGAATGATGCACTTAAGGATGGACTGGCTCAGAATACCAGTGGAGCAAACTCCTTGGAACATTGTCTCTTAAAGCCATTCATTGCTATTGTCTCTCCAATAGCTGTATTTCTAGGAAGACAAGCTACCTTCATATTGTTCTGGAAAGTCTGGTAAAAGTAGGGCACTTGATTTAAGTGTGGAGAGTCGCACAAGTCTCAGGCTGAATCATACATAGCTGCCACACTCGGTCAACACTGAGATTCATATCATAAGCACGCAGTCAGCTGTGTGGGATGGGGCTTGCGCAACTACAGTAAATGAAATAATCGCATATTCTTCTGTGTACTCATGCTTCCATTTCCTTCTGCTTTCATTGCTGTTTCCTTAGTATCTCCTTTTGGGGGGCTGTTGCTGCTGCTAGTGGTGCTGGTGATAGGTGTGAGAGTTGTTGAATGGAATCCCTCATCTGGATGTTGCGTAGAAATAAATGAGTTTCAAAGATTTACTGTGGAATAGTCTTAAAAGTGGTTTACAAATAAACATTACATGAACAAAATAACAAAGAAGTACATTGAAAACAAGCAATGTGGTCCAGTCATTTAAGTCCTTTATGCCAGTGGTTCCCAATTAACTAAGCACTGCACACTCCCTGTTTTTCAAAAACCAAGCCATGGACCCTCTGCCTTTGAAAATTTGGCTATCTCTATGATACTTTTTGTTATGTGAGTGGTGCCACAGAACCCCTGGGTGCGTTATGTGGGTGCACCTGAGGTCTAAAGATAAAGGTAAAGGGACCCCTGACCATTAGGTCCAGTCATGGCCGACTCTGGGGTTGCGGTGCTCATCTCGCTTTATTGGCGGAGGGAGCCGGTGTACAGCTTCCGGGTCATGTGGCCAGCATGACTAAGCCGCTTCTGCTGAACCAGAGCAGCGCACGGAAACACCGTTTACCTTCCCGCCTGAGCAGTATCTATTTATCTACTTGCACTTTGATGTGCTTTTGAACTGCTAGGTGGGCAGGAGCAGGGACCAAACAATGGGAGCTCACTCCGTCACAGGGATTCGAACTGCCGACCTCCTATCAGCAAGTCCTAGACTCTGTGGTTTAACCCACAGCGCCACCCGTGTCCCCTGAGGTCTACAGACCATTAATTGGGAACCACTGCTTTATGCTCTGCCCTCCACCCACAGCACACACATTCAAACGTTCATGAAGGGGGTTCATGTGTTAATTCCTAGAATAGGAGATCCATATCCCACCCCCCACAGGTGCTACTGCACATACAAATTTGCAGTGTATGAAAATCTTTCTTACCATCTAGCATATGACCAGGGTATCCCGGTGCAATAGAAATCATTCTAGCTGTTGGTACGGGGTCCAAGTATCCCACGCAGTCAGACTTGCTCAAGCATTGCATATGGTCACAAGGCACATTTATTAGCAACCAGTATATGGCAGGGGCCCTTGCAGACCAATTTGCAACTGTTCCACTTTATCAGGAGCAGCAAGATTTCCAAAGCCTTTCGGGAAGCATAAAGATTCCAGCACCACACTTGCTAGTTTGCTTCTAATAATGCCTGTGAAAACTACAGCAGGCATCTTCTGGGTTAGAAACCCATAATTTCCCTAGAAAGTGGCATCAAAGAGTTGCTTCAAAAGTAATCTAGCATGCTGTCATCATGCTCATTATTGTGTGCATTAACCTACGGAAGTGGAAAATTGAGAATGAGTCCGACACTTCTTTTTCTGGGATTTTCTTAGCTTGTCTGGGGAGGAAAACGTCTGTGTGCTTCAGGAGCAACAGTGCCAGATACTTCTTGACTTAATCAAGAGGCACTGTATTAGTTGATTCACCCATTAGATCATGGGTAGGCAAACTAAGGCCAGGGGCCGGATCTGGCCCAATCGCCTTCTAAATCCGGCCCGCAGATGGTCCAGGAATCAGCGTGTTTTTACATGAGTAGAATGCGTGCTTTTATTTAAAATGCACCTCTGCATTATTTGTGAGGCATAGGAATTTGTTCATTCCCCTCCCCACCCAAATATAGTCCTGCCCCCCACAAGGTCTGAGGGACAGTGAGCTGGCCCCCTGCTCTTCTCTATTGGCTAGAGAAGAACATGAACTTCAAGCTAGCAAGACAACTGCCATTTTGCAACTGGCACCACAAAGTAGCAGATGGAATGTTCAGGAGAACACCAGCTAGCTTGCAAAATATGCAATCCTATAGAACAAGCTCAGAGACACAACTCATGTACTCTTGTAACTCCTACACTGTTAAGTCGTGGGTTGACATAGCAGCCGGCACAGCGATTTCTTCAAGTAGCTCTTTATTATGGTAAGCTGGAATAAACTCACTGCGAACAGCTCAGCCGGCCTGTATTTATAGGCAGCCGGCTGTCAACATTGTAACCACAACAGCTCAGAGTTCCCGCCTAAAATAACTGCCGCGGACCTGAGTGAAAACTATCTACAGACCTGAGTGAAAACTATATACAGTATCCCCCTGTTGGCCCAGGGTGAAACTACACTACATAACACCCCTCCCCACCGAGATAAGGCGTTAGTTACAATCGTAATGGTTTCCTTATATACAGCACTACGCGTAATGGTTCAATTAAGCACAAAAGCATATCGGTTACATTTCCCATACTTAGACCAACAGTGATACCTGTCCAACAACATAGTCCTTTAAATAAGTTGGGCGCTTGGAAACTCTGCCAGACCGCCGGGGACTGGTAGCCAAGTCCGGAGGGCCACACAGTTCTTGCTGAGGCTGTGGTGCGACCCTAGGTGGCGTTGGAACCAACTCCCCTGGATCCGCTGCTGTGGGTGGAGCCTCCGCAAGTGGAGTGGTCTGAGTCTGTTCTGAAACGGCTTGGTTCGGCTCCACGCTGGCAGCTTGCGAGGGAGGTGTAGGTGGGGCCTCGCCATCTGTACGTGTCTCTTCTGGAGCCGCAAGCGCAGTTGGGGGCACCTCGGTAGTGTCCAAGTCCCCAACCCTGCGCCTAAGCTGGTCTATGTGCCGTCGCCACAAGCGTCCGTCTTCGAGTGCCACCTGGTACGAGCGAGGTCCAGTGACTCCCACTACTGTGGCTGGCACCCAAGGGATGTCCCCCACATAGTTCCGGGCAAAGACCTGGTTTCCTGGCCGTGGTGCGTTGGCACAGCCTGGGGGTTCAGCCACGGCAAAGTCTGGGTGTAGCCGGTCGAGCGGTGACCTGAGGCGGCGGCCCATAAGCAGTTCAGCAGGACTCCTCCCTGTGGCCGCATGAGGGGTGATGTGTTGCACGAACAAGTATTCGGCGATCCGCTCATGCCAGTCTCCCCGGTCCAGGCGCGCCAGTGCCTCTTTTGTCGAGCGCACCATTCTTTCCGCTTGCCCGTTGCTGGATGGATGAAAGGGTGCCGTTAGGGCATGGCGGATGCCCAGTCCCAAAAGATACCGCTCAAACGTGCCTGACGTGAACTGCGGTCCGTTGTCAGAGACAAGGACATCAGGACACCCATGCGTTGCAAACAGGCCTCGCAGCACCCGGATGACAGCTTCGGTAGTGGTGGAGGGCATCAGGGCGACCTCCAGCCATTTGGAATAGGCGTCCACCACTACCATAAAGGTCCGGCCGTGAAAGGGGCCAGCCAGATCGATGTGCACCCTCGACCAGGGTGTCTTTGGCGTCTCCCAGGTGTGTCCCTTAGCTGCCGGTGGTGCAGGCCTCGACTCCTGGCACGCTTGACAGGCGGACACCCAGGCAGTGATGGCATCGTCCATATTAGGCCACCAGACGTAACACCGAGCCAACGCCTTCATTTTGACAATTCCCGGGTGGCCAACGTGCAGAGCCTCCAGGACGCGCTGACGGAGTCCCTGGGGAATCACGACGCGGTCTCCCCACAGCAGGCAGCCGCGATGAGCTGAGAGTTCATGTTGTCTGGTTGCGAAGGGCTGGAACTCCGATGCAAAAGGCCCTTGTGGCCACCCCCTCCACACCCAGTTGAGCACCCGGCTGATGGTGCGATCCTGGGCAGATGCGGAGGCCACAGTGGCAGCCGATACAGGCGCTGCCGGAAGATCCTCAATCAGAAGGAGCGATGAAGCTGGAGCCGGATCTTCCACAAATGCTGGAAGAGGGCAACGGCTGAGGGCGTCGGCATGGCCCATCGATTTCCCCGGGCGATGGATGAGCCGGTAGTGGTAGGCAGCCAGGAAAACAGTCCATCGCAGCATGCGTGGTGAGAGGACCGGTGGAGTTGGACGATCACCGGCGAGGAGGCCCAGGAGTGGCTTGTGGTCAGTGATGAGGTCAAAAGTCCTGCCATAGAGGTATTCATGGAACCTCTTCACTCCAGCCACAAGTGCCAATGCCTCCTTGTCGAGCTGGCTGTAATTCTGTTCCGTCGGAGATAGTGTCCTGGAAAAGTAGGCGAGCGGTGCTTCTCTTCCATCTGGAAAACGGTGACTAAGGACAGCACCGATGCCAAAAGGTGAGGCGTCGCAGGCAAGGACCAGCGGCCTGGATTCACTGTACTGTACCAGCACACTGTCTGAAGAAAGGAGAGCCTTGACCGCGTTGAAGGCCGCCGTCTCCCGATGACCCCAGGCCCAAGGCGTCTTAGTGCTAAGGAGTCGGTGAAGAGGCTCAGCCACTGTGGCTTTGTGGGGCAGGAACATGTTATAAAAGTTCAGCAGCCCCAGGAATGCCTGCAACTCCGTTTTGTTCTTTGGGGTGGGGGCCTGCTGGATAGCGCGGATCTTGGATGTGGTTGGATGAAGACCGGAGGCATCGATAAGATAGCCCAGGAACTCCACCTGTGGAACGGCGATCTGGCACTTCTCCCTCTTTACCTTGAGCCCGGCCTCCTGGAACCTGGTCAGCACGGCACGGAGGCGCTCGAACAGCTGCTGGTGTGAGTCTGCAGACACCAAGACGTCATCAAAATATGGTACCACGCCCGGAAGCCCTTGCAGGAGACGCTCCATAAGGCTTTGGAAGATGCCAGGAGCCACACTCACCCCGAACTGCAACCGGCGGCAACGGAAAGCCCCCCGGTGGGTGACGATCGTCTGGGCTTCAGCAGTGGCATCATCGACTGGCAGTTGTTGATAGGCTTGGGCAAGGTCCAGCTTAGCGAAGACCTTACCCTCACCCAGGGAATGCAGCAGGTGTTGGACAACAGGAACCGGATAAGCGTGCTGCTGAAGTGCCTTGTTGATCGTGCACTTGTAGTCAGCGCAGATTCTCACCGACCCATCTGGCTTGACAGGCGTGACGATGGGGGTTTCCCACTTTGCGTGGTCAACCGGCTCCAAAACTCCTTGGGCGATCAGTTTGTCCAGTTGTTCGTCCACCTTAGCCTTGAGAGCAAAGGGAACCCGGCGTGGCTTTAGCTTGATGGGGGCGACTTGTGGATCAAGGCTAAAGGAGATGGGCGTACCTGTATATTGGCCCAAGGTGCCGTCAAAAACCTCGGCAAAGTCTTTGACCAGACCCTCAGTCTCTGCGTTAGAGATGCAGTTGATGCCGGTGACTTCCAGGCCGAGGGCATCAAACCAGTCTAGCCCTAGGAGGCTTGGCCGCTGACCTTCGACCACCACCAACCGGAGCAGGCCCGAAAAATCCTTGAAGGCGATCCGGAACCGGCCAACGCCTACCACGGGAATGTCGTTTCCCTGGTAGTCTCTCAGGTGTACGCGGTGAGAGTCGAGTTGCCTTTTGGACACTCTGGGTACCAGTCTTTTGATGGTGCTCCATGACACGATGGACAGGGCAGACCCGGTGTCGATCTCCATGTCACATGGAGCTCCTTCAATGAGCACCGTGACGTTCAGCTTGCGTCGCGTAGGCGAGTCGGTTTGGCCAATCGTGGTTCCAGACGGGCAGCGGTAGTTGGTGAGAGCGAAACAACTTTCCTTGGCAGACTGGAGTGAAGACTTGGACTTGCGAGTCGATGAAGGGGGGGTGTCAGACGGAGCCGATCGGCAGACCTTAGCGATGTGGCCCCTTCTGGAACACTTCCTACAGATGGCGTCTCTGAATCGACACTTGGCACGGGAATGGTTGCCTCCGCAGCCAGCACATTCCGGTTGGCCCTTGGACTTCTGTTGGAACTTCCTGCGCTCCCGCTTTGTCTGGTGCCATCGTCTTCACTGGAGGATGCCTCCTCACTGCTGGCCTCTTCATGATGCACCGGAACTGGCTCCCTAGCAAGACGCGGGCTGCTGGACTTGCGGATCTCCTGGGCGGAGCGTTCAGCAGCTTCTGAGGCCACAGCCTCCTCAATGGCTTTCTGTAGCGTGAGGTCTGGCTTGGCTAGGAGGCGCCGTTGCAGATGGATGTCCCGGACCCCGCAGACGATTCGATCCATCAGGGCATCGTCTAAGTCTCGGAACTCGCAGTGCATTGCAGCCTGTCGCAGGGCGGTGGTGTAGTTGTTGATTGACTCCCCCTCTGCCTGGTTCCGGTGGTAGAACGCATGGCGGGCAGCAATCTTGGACGGCTTTGGTGCGTAGTGGTTGCGGAGCTTCTCTTGGATCGTGTCCCATGGTGTTGCCTGGACTGCTTCAGGCGCAACCAACGCTCGGGCCGTCTCAAACACCTCAGGCCCACAGAGGCTGAGGAATAGGCCCCGCTTCCGCTCCTGTGATACTTCTGTCAGCTCGTTGGCTTGGAGGTAGCAGTCGAACCGAGCGAGGTAGGAGTCCCATGATTCAGAGGCTGGCGCAAACGGCGGTAGAGGCACAAGTGAAGCCATGATTCCGATGCCGGCGTGAAGGGCGATGGATGGAACACAGTGCTCTAGCCAGAACAGTCAGCTCTGAATTGGTTCTGCCCAGTGATTTCGCTCAGTGATTTCGCTCTGTGATTCAGCTCAGTGATTCAGCTCAGTTCAGAGGCTGGCCGCATCTGGCTGTGCTCTGATATCCATCCATCCCATCCTCGTCGCCAGTGTTAAGTCGTGGGTTGACATAGCAGCCGGCACAGCGATTTCTTCAAGTAGCTCTTTATTATGGTAAGCTGGAATAAACTCACTGCGAACAGCTCAGCCGGCCTGTATTTATAGGCAGCCGGCTGTCAACATTGTAACCACAACAGCTCAGAGTTCCCGCCTAAAATAACTGCCGCGGACCTGAGTGAAAACTATCTACAGACCTGAGTGAAAACTATATACAGTATCCCCCTGTTGGCCCAGGGTGAAACTACACTACATAACATACACCATTTCAGGAATGGATGATGGCTCAGTGGTAGGACACCTGTTTTGCATGCAGAAGTTCCCAAGCCCAGTCCTTGGCTTCTCCCATTAAAAAGAATCATAATTGTGGAGACCTACAATCATTAGTACAAAATTAGACTTGGTGGATATATAGTCAGCCTTTGAGCCATACTTCAGTGCTTTTTAGAGTCATCTGATATCAGGCGTGGGGTATCCTCTCCTCCCCCGGCAGCCTCAGAGGCAAGAAGAACACACAATTCGTATTTTATGGATTTTTATTCAGTCATCTGGTTGTAAGACAAAGGATCCATAGGACGCATAGGAGACGTTGGCTACTCTGAGTCCCCCCTCTTCCATCTCCCACAACATCTTGGAAACCTACGGGAAGTCACAGCAGGCACATCCCTTCACATTCTCTGTTCTTGAATGTGGAGGGACCCGCAAGCCTTTGAACTACGAGCATCTCCCATACTCTCCAGGGAGGTCTCTGCTGCCTGCTCTCTAGCTTCCCCCTCCTCTTCCCCCTCCTCTTCCCCCACTATCTCATAACTAGGCAATTTCTCATTCAGCTGTACACCATCCCTGTCTCCCTCTCCTCCTGGAACTGCTGGAGACACAGGGGTCGAAACTTCCCACTCCTCCTCCTCTTCTGAGAGGAGTTGATCAGACCGAGGGTTCAGTTCCCGTTCCTCTTGTTGTCCAGACCCTGACAGCTGACTGACCACTGTAGGAAGCTGCAGGAACTAGCCAGATCACTGGTCCATCCCTCTCAGTCTACACTGACTGGTAGCAGCTCTCCAGGGTTTCAGACAGAGAGTCTTAAGATAGATAAAACTTTATTCGCATTAGCCAATGGCCATAGCAACAGTAAAACATTACAGTATATGCAGAAAAGGAAGTTTGATAGAAGAGCACAATTTAAAGTCCTGAATCAGCCGTCAGTTAGTGGCCCTTATTCTGATTGCCCCTGCTATGAACCTAGCAAACTTTGCTGTTACATGCTCAGTTTGATCCGATAGAAGAAAGGACATTGTGGCAGTGGTTGAGCGCCCTGGGATGGTTAGTACGAGTGGGGTGATGATCTTGTTCCTCAGGTCTTTGTAGAGAGTACAAGACAGGAGGACGTGTGCCGCTGTTTCAGTGCTACCATCTCCACAGGGGCAAAGACGTTTCTCAGGTGGGATCTTTTGGAATTGACCGTCAAGTACTGCAGATGGCAAAACATCCAGTCTTGCAAGTGTAGAAGCACGTCTGTATTTGGGGATAATAAGTTTGTGCAGATATGGGGCCAGAGAATCAAAATGGAGATGTGGAAAGTGAACATACCAAGGGCAGAATTTCCTTATAGTGGCCAGGTTGTTCTGATGCTCAATATCTTTTAGACGTTGACCAGTTAGACTGTTTGCTTTAGTAGGGCCCATAATGAGTAGGTTTTTGTGGGGATAGGCCACAAGAGTGAAGTTTTTGATAGACGGTTTTAAGTCAGGCACTTTTATGGGAGTCTCTCCCAGCCCTACTTGAACTTGGGACCTTCTGCATGCAAAACAGATGTTCTGCCGTGGAGGTATGGCCCTCCAATGCTAGGTTAGAATGAACTTTGTTCTGATCCAACTGGATCTTTTTTTATACAGCATCTAAAAAGGAGAGCGGCTTTTTACTTTAGACCAACTTGTTTGTATGCAAATATATGCATATTTAGTCAATTATTCATACATTTGACTAAACTCTTACAATTAAGTGGGGCACAGCCATTTCAGGCTGAAACATTCTAGTCCTGGCGATAAGTTCCCTATCCATTGAAGAGTTGAAGACTTTAGGTTGTGCAGCTTCTGCCTTCTGTTGTACGAGGTTTGATCTCTGCCTGTTTGTTTTGCATCTTGCCAAGGAAACAAGCGAGGGCAATATGGTGAAGTCAGTCCTCCCAAAACTTTCTTTCAACAACATTATTGATTCAAACTAAATCAAGGAAATGAAGAATTAGCTCACAAAGTAAAAGTCAAGATTACCCAGCTGCTATTACAGATGGGGTGGTCTTCATAAAAAATGGTGCTTCTTTAATGCAAATAACAATTCTGAAAGATAATGGGTATTATTTTAATTAAACAGTTTCAGTTCAGTTGACAGAGAAATCAGCAGATGAATTAATCCGTAAAACTACTGTATATTAGCAAATGCTGATGTGCATGAGTGCTCATCTTAATTTGTATACCCAACTTTCCTTGTATTTAATTACATTTTGGAGACTTTGTGAAATTTAATCAACTAAAACAACTGCCATTTTTTCTCTCCTGAAGACAAGAGACGCTCTCATTAATTTGCCTTGCAGATCTCATTGCTAACTGTGGCAGACCCTCCAAGTGTCACTATTTTCCAGAGACAGTCCCTGATTTACAGTTTCTGATTTGATCCCAGAATGTTCCACTTTTCCTTAGGACGTCCCTATTTTCATTGGAGAAATGTTGGAGGGTGTGGAGTTATGCAACCACCTGAGCCAAGGAGCTAAGTAAATATACAACCTTTAGAAGACATCTGAAGGCAGCCCTGTATAGGGATTAAAAAAAAAGTTTAATGTTCTATTATGTATTTATGGAAGCCGCCCAGGGGCAACCCAGTCAGATGAGTGGAGGAGGAGGAGGAGGAGGAGGAGGAGGAGGAGGAGGAGGAGAAGAAGAAGAAGAAGAAGAAGAAGAAGAAGAAGAAGAAGGGAATAGAACATCCCTATTTTCATTGGGAAAATGTTGGAGGGTATGCTGTGGTCCTGTGGTATGGTCTGAAGACAGATGAAACCACCACTTTGCTAAGCATGCCTGGGTTTGCATAATGCCTTAATGGTTAGTAATTCTAGACCCTAGAACCACATGCATACTGCTTTGGGTTTGTTCCATACTGAAATAAACACAGGATATAAATGCAATAACTAAAATAAAATAAAGAATGTTTGGCATAATAGTACTGCAGCTATGGGTGTATGAAGCCCAGTGGATGTACTCTACTGTATTTTTTACTACTACTACTACTACTACTACTACTACTATTCCCTGACAGTTCTTTTAAAAGTTCCCCTTTCAGCGCTTCCGCTTATCGGGGTCTTCGCTTTGAACTTTAAACAGAGCCGGGAGGCGGACTTCCTTTTGACGTCTCCCGTTTTCAGCCGAATTCAGCAATTTAGATCCCCAAATCTTGTAATTCTTACTCACGGGTATGTTGTTTAAAGTCGAATATTCAAAGAAGAAAGGTCAGCGCTCATCAGCAGCAGCCGCGTGGCTTCACTTCTGCGGAAAGAGCGATGAACTCACAGCACCGCTACCCCTTTCACGTTCCGGAGCCCCTTACGGAGTCCCTTCTTCGTTTCCAGGGTCGCTCTTGGTGCCCGCCGAGTCCCACGACCACAGGCTCACTCTGCCTGTGGGTTTTCTTAACGGGTCTCCGCTCTGCCGCAGCGGACGACCCTTTTCCGCGGAGCCCCTCTTCACTGCGCAAAGAGGACCGCCATTGCCGTTTCGCGCCGCCTCCAGAAGTCTCAGACCTGCATTTAAATACAAAGGTGAATTCAATTTATCTACATAGTTTTCTATTATATATCACCTTGAGTACATTCAAGAGACAGGCAATTAATATATTTTCCTGTTATACTTTCTCATTTATTATGAGTTTCTTTGCAGGAGAATGAGTTGCTTCTATGCCTGGTTATATTACTACCTCTAGTAAATCCTTCTGCTATCTAAAGCCCAAACTAGAAATGTGTGTTTGCACACATGACAGATGACCATCCAACTTCTACTTTAAAAAACCTTCCATGAAGGATAGTCCACCACCTTTCATGGGAATATGTTCCATTGTCAAACAGTTATTACTGTCAGAAAGTATTCCTGATGTTGAGTCAGCCATTAGTTTGGGTCCTACCCTCCAGAACAGGAGGAAACAAGTTTTCTCTATCTTCCATGTGACAGCCCTTTAGTTATTTGAAGATTGCTATCGTATCGCCTTTCAGTCTCATCTTTTCCAGGATAAACATACCCAACTCCCTCATAAGGCTTTACTGTTTACTGTTATTTATCAGTTGTTGTTTTTTATTAATGTGCTTTTCTTTGTTTGTTTTTAAATACAGTGTGTATTTCATAATGTTATGCTGCTGGAAGCCACCTTGGGAAGCTTTGACTCTAAAAGGTGGCTTATAAACATTCTTAATAAAATTAAGAAATAAATAATCATGGAAAGTATAGGGGCTCCCATCAGTGGTGCAAAGGGCAAGAGCAGGTGCTAAGAAAAAAACCCATTACTGTCCCCACTGGAAGCAATCAGTAGCTCTGTGTTGGCTCTGGGGGAAAGACTGGACATCAAAGCTGTGGAAAGGCCTTTGATGGGGTACAGAAGAAGCAGACAAAAGAGCATTGCTTCACATGAACCCTGCTTCCATGTCCTATAACCTGCACACATTTGCCATGGCAAATTGGCATAATGAACAGTCTTCAAGGGCGTTCATAAGGGATCTGTATGCTGCCCATCTTGTTTTGAATAAGACCTTCACCACTGATGCATAAATTTCTCTCTTTCAACTGTAGTGGTTAGAGCTTGGCAGTCACTATATGCACTGCTCCTCGAGCATGCATGCATATCCCCAACTACCCCACATAGTATCATGTACACAAAGGCATTATGTTCTCAGATTCCTGCTTCCTCATTGTGATTGGTCTTTTGTTAAAGTAGGCCTAGATGGTCAGAGTTAAGATGCAATCACTCAATGCGATGGAGATGCCCTGTTATGCCTAACTTATTGTTTTTTAACATTTAATATTTTTCCATTTCATGGGCTTAACGGTCTTAAGTTTATTTTTATTTTTTTGTAATCAAGGACAAAAACAAAATGGCACTTATTGTTTGAGACAAAATGTCAGATTTGATTTAATCCCATTTTGGAAGCCACATTTAATTAACTGCACAGATTATTTCAGCAAATGCTAAAGTCATGGTCTCAGCAAGCAATATAAGCTTCCAAGAAGGGCACGTAGTTTTGTGGTTGCCTGTGAACTACATAAATGTCAAATGTAGCATGACTTTAATACTACATTTTCACACTTTTATCTTGGAAATTAAACATCTGTGCATTTCCAAAATTCTTTTCTGGCATTTGCTTATTCACCATACGTTTTGGTGCAGGCTGCTAAATGCCAGCTATCTTATGCTTCAGGCTATTCCAGAAAAATTGAAATGGACATAGACTTTTATGGATTTTGTACTATCTAGAGGGCATAGTTTAGCATGGAAAAGTGGACATAAACTGAGAGCTAATATAAACAACCTATAGTTCTGGAATGGAATCTAAATGCAATGTAATTTTCTGATCATACTAAATTCATGTTAAACCCCTTTTTAATTACCCCTCTGTTGCAAAATAAGGAAATCTGTGGCCAAGATTTTATGCCAAGGAATCAGTTTAAGCAGGTTGTATTCACACAGCCAAGCCACATTGCAGTAGGTGCTGTGCTCTATACCTTTTTTAGCCTAGTGGTTCTGCCCTGAATTCTTGGTAGCAGCAATGCATATTCATGAGTCACATGTCTGTGTTCTGATTTCATAAAACACAAAGACATTTGAAGGCAAGATGTCTCAGTTTCAACGATATCAGTCACCTATCGGCATGTTGCTATTTGCAGTATTTTCTGTAGAGCCTTATTTATTTTTGTTTTCTTCCCATTTATCAAATGGTTGCCTGGACTCCCCTATCTCTCCGCTCTTTGCAAGGACTCAAACATTTAATCAGCAAACACTACAAACAATATCTGCAAGATACTCATTTGATCAACTGCATCCTAAATAGTCCCTGCCCTTGAAAACACTGCAGAGGGCTTGGGCAGTGTTAGTGGTTCATGTTTGTCTTTTGATGCTGTCAAGGGCTTATCAGTAACCAATATATCAGCAGAAGAGCTGCTCTTTCCAAGTTCATAAACTCCTCTGATCACGAGAATAGGAAATAATGATCAGCATGACTTTTTAAGTATAAAGTAGGACTTGAGTCACTTCCACATGAAACTCTGATTGGCTACTGTGGGACAAATCACCATCTCTCAGTCTCGGTTTCCCAACTGGTAAAAATCAGAATTTCACTGAGAATTTCCTTATTCAACTCTCAGGGCAGGAGAGTTACAGGGTTGGCACTCCCATATTGAATTCAGAATACAGTAGTACCTCGGGTTAAGAACTTAATTCGTTCTGGAGGTCCGTTCTTAACCTGAAACTGTTCTTAACCTGAGGTACCACTTTAGCTAATGGGGCCTCCCGCTGCCACCACACCATGTGATTTCTGTTCTCATCCTGAAGTAAAGTTCTTAACCCGAGGTACTATTTCTGGGTTAGCGGAGTCTGTAACCTGAAACATCTATAACCTGAAGTGTCTGTAACCCAAGGTACCACTGTAAAGAATAAAGAGAGCCACTGGGGTGTAAGTGTGTGATTCGGCATATTTCTGAATTAGAAACAACAATAAAAACCAGTGGTAACAACAGTTTTCAAAGCACATGAAGACAGCCAAGTGATAAAGACCTTTCTTAAAGTCCATTACAACACATATATTATTTTCTGGCTGTAATCCTATACATGCTTAACTCCTGTAGTAAATAACATTGAACACAATGAGGCTTACATCTGAGCAGTGGACATGCACAGGATTGCATTATCTATCACTTATTTTGAATGCAGGCTGTATATACTTTTGCTAGGATGTTTATGGGCTGAGCTGAACTGTGCAGTTTCTTAGGTGTGTGTCTGTGAGTGTGTGCATGGAGGAGTTAAAGACAGCAAAAAACAACAACCACCTCCTATAATTTCTCTATTTCTCTACTGCATTGCACTATGCAAGTTCCAGAACTAACAGCTTCCCTTTCCCAAGCTGTCATAAGTACATGGCTGAAGATTAAAAATCCCTAATAATGGAGTGGGTTGGTTTTTTTTAACTGACCTCATTACACCTCCTGCCCCAGAGAAACACTATGATGTAAATAATTGGGAAGTTCTAAAAATAGCATGTTAGTTTCAGAAGTCATTAAGAAGATCTGTTGCTAAGTTAAAAGCACCAAGAAGTTGAAGAACTTTCTGTGCTATTAAAAAAAAGGGGTGGGGATGACATATCTTGGCCAATGTATACTTGACTTTGCTTTTGAGTCAGACCAATGGTCCCAGACACTAGACTGCTCATTTGAGAAATGGAGAGTGCACAGATCAACTGAGGAAAGGGCCTATGTATATCTTGTATGTATTTGCAGGGTATGAGATGGCCACACCCACTGTTGGCATGTAGCCCCCAAAGGACTGACCAAGGAATCTTTCCCAGCAACACTGTCATGATCAGCAATCCAGATTCAGAGTCCTGCAATGCCCTATTCCACACTGTTCAGATAATTCACCAGACTTTCTGGATAGATTTTTGGAGATCACATAGGGTAGAAAGTTCAGGTATCTCCCTTCCTCAGGCCCCAGGTAGCCCCCAAGATTGGGGGGCTGGCACGCGTGTGTGACATCATGTGCACAACACGGATCGTGTGAAGTCACACACGTCTTCCAATGCCATACATGCTTGACTGTCATGGCCTAGCGAACAGCTGCCCTGGCCTGCGCAGTTTCAGGAGATGCTACGTAAGCTGGTGCAACCTTGCTTGGTGGTTGGGCCTCCTCTGCCCCCTCAATATTCAGGGGGCTGAGCCCCCTGCTAAGGAATATTGAGGGGACTAACAACACCTCTGGCCACTACAGGTGGTGTGCCTGCTCCTTCCACTTGCTTTCCTCAAAATTGAAGTCAGAAAAAAACTTTGTTCATTTGATGAGGAGAGACCAGGTCAAGGTGCCATTTCTGGCCCTTCCACCTCCCTCACATCCTTGTGCCTTGCTCAGTCACCCTTCATGTGCTGGAGGGTGAATATCTACAGTGGGGAGCTTGCTGTAATTCCACAGGTTCTCTGATGGGAGGGGTTCTAAATGGTACTGGGAGCCTACAGAACTCTCCACAGCAGACCTTCTTCTCCAGCGCATGGAGGACACCAGAGCCTGTTGCTGAGCAAACAATGGAGGATTTCTGGGGAGTTAGCATGTCCCTGCTCTGCCCTCTCACAATTCTCATTGTGTGATGGACCTGGTGACTGAATTGGGGCACTTGTTATGCTGGCACATTGCTCTTCATTTAGAAAGCTCCTAGTGGCATTCATCAGTTCCCTGTGGCTTCTTGTTTCCAGGTGCTTTTAAGGTCCAGAGATCTTAATTACCCTGTTAAGCTGCTGAGTGGGAGGCAACGATCTGTAACCAGCAAGGGCAGGTCTTTGGGCAATTTTTGTAGTGGGTAAAAAAATTCTGATCCCACGGCAGATAACAGAAGAAGAAAGGAAAATGAAAAGAGGGTGCAGATTTTCAATAACTGTGAGGTCTTATGGACTCCACTCTGCCCTTCCTAATAAAAGTATGTATTGCTCAGTAGGCATCTCAATTAACCGCCAGTTTCATGATGCTCATTCCATCCTGCCGCCTTCCCTCCCTGGGGCCAAGTTCTCTAACATGGCTCCTTGGCTTCTGCTCTTTCTTAGTCCTTTGCGAGCTCAAAAAGAGAAACAGTTATTTTTTTAAAAAGCAACGATTTCTCTACCTCCACCATCAATTAATTATCCTTGCCATATTTTAAAATCCCGACAGACTTTTCTGGTGATCTTTTGCTCTTTCTGTAATAGGAGAAAATCACACTACTTATAAAGCTTTCTGCAATTTTTGTTATTCTGACTACGTATTCTTATGATCACCTTGTCCTTGCTCAAATTCATTCTCTAATAAAATAGTCTAGGAGCCGGACCTTGCATACTCTGCATGTGGTACCCTGAGTTATTCTTAAGCCCTTGTCATTCTCCCCATAAGCGGTTAATCATTGCTTCATGACTGGTACTTCCACTCTCATGTTCTTCAAGAATATATCCTGCTAGAATCTAGGAGTGGGGGGTGGGGGGAGTTTTTGCTGGCTGAAATCAAATATGATAAATTAAGGGAGAGGGTGGAGGAAGGTATGCCTTGTTTAAGTGAGATCAAAGTCAAATTTTATTTATTGCCTAATTCCCTCTGGTACACCTTGTGCAGGGAAGCGGCTGTGTGTTGTGTCAACAAATGTGCTGATTAATTGATTCCTTGGAATAAATATGTCCCTGCTTAGTTCAAGCAGACTGAAATCTTCTTTATCAAACTATTCATGGGTTCAGAGACTGGATTTAACTACATTAATAATCTGAACACACCCAAATCCCTTGGGGTTTTTTTGCTGTTGTTCTGCTGTGCCAGGGCTATGGGGCCATACATGGTATACTGTGTTCTAACAGGTGCTTCCTTTGGCAGCATTACATAGGGTTGCCATATTTCAAAAAGTGAAAATCCAAACAGAAATGTTGTTGAGCTTTTTGGACAAAATTTTAAAAACCACAATTTTTTGAGCTTCTTTTTGAGCTATCAGGCCGTGAGGTGACAAATTCCATGGGCCTCCCTTAGAAAAGGCAAACTGTCATTTTATTGGTATATTGGGTAACACATATGAATATTGACTCTCATTTTTCTTTTACTATCTTCGGAGAGCACAGATTATGGCCAGAAAGCACATGAGGCCATCCCCTTGCTAATGCTAAGAAGTTTTGGGTCTCCTCCTCAGGAAGGGAGGCTTCCAAGAAATCAAATAATAGTAATTTTTTTTGGTACCCTGCCCATCTGCCCCACACACTCCAAGCAGCTTCCAAGAGAATATATAAAAACACAACAGAATGCGCCACCTTAGGTTTCATGATGGAAGAAAGGTGAGGCATACATGTAGGAAAACCAAATTCAGGATCAGAAGCAACATGAATTTGAATATGTTTCACTGGGAAACAACAGCAGGATGGTGAAATTGCTTTGGGCTTACCATAGGTTGGGCACTGTAGAAAACTGGATGCTGGAGTAGGTCGTTTGATCCAGCAGACTTTTCCTGATGCTGATGTTACTGTGCAGGATTAATTTAGCAATAGCTCTATAACCATATCAATAGTACTGTACTGCCAAGTTCTAAAGCATGAATGGTTGATCAGAAGACAACAGAAGAGTGCACCTTCAGAGATTAAGTCAAACCATTGAAGAGTTACAGCACCTGCTATGAGAAGGTTGTAGAAGGAGTGCCAACCTGAACAAAATATTGGGGGGGGGGTAAGCCCTACCCCATGCAATTGATCACATGATACAGTGCATGCACACCATCTGAATGGCAATGACCATCAACTTTGGGGGGCTGGCCCCCTCAAATATTCTGTTGGGGGAAGAAGGCCCCCTTGGCCCTTAGGAGTTGGCTTCTATTGGCTGTAGAGGCTGATACGGGAGAGACATATTTTGTTGTAACTGGGAAGATGAAAGAATGAACATCAGTCATTTTAAGCAGTAATTTTAAGCAGCAGATCACACACACACACACACACACACACACACACACACAGCCTCCCAGAATCCACACCTTTGTTTAAATAAAGATGGACATTTCAGGTAAGACTATGATTTAGATCATAGTAGTCCATTGGACACATATCCCTAAACACCAAGAATGGATGAATATGTCTCTCATTTAGAACCAAATTCAGGTAAAATGATAGTAATTGCAAAAGCAAGGAAGGAAAAAAAATGGGTATCTACATTAAAGGAAAAATATTTGCTAAACGTTGCTAAACCTTACATTCAAAAGTCAGATTTTCTCCTTTTTTGCCTTCACTTTCAGAATAACCATTCGTGATAAATGGCAGTGGGATAAAAGCTCTGTAGTGCCCATCTGACTGAATTATGTCAGTTCCCACCCATTGTGCTCCTGCAGAATGAAGCAAGCAAGCGCGGCTTTAATGGTGCAGTCAGTAAATTGTGAAACATGTTATAGCGGTCCAGCATGAATGCTTATCTGAGATCAAGGATTCTTTAACTGAAATGGCTCATTCTTCTCTATCAGAGCCATACCTTGGTGGTATATCAGATTACAAGGTACAGTATTCAAGCCAAATGTGTTTTTTAAAAAGCCCTCTGTGTTCCCTTGGCTGAGTGCACCCAATCTAAATGTATTATGGAAACTGAATGCAATTTACAATTGCCTGCTTCTTCTTTGCACATGCTGGACTGGGATGGAGGGGGTAGAATTAAAAGGTTCAATAATGATATCTGAAGTTTCATCTGCAATGTATTTCTTTCACTATTGGTTACAGGAGCTGACAGTTTTATTGATCTTCCAGCATGATGATTTCTAGAAAGAACTGCTGTTTTAAAATGCTTGGTGACCTATCTTCCACTTTCCTTAAAGCACATGAAATTGAGATACTGCCGCTTTATACATTTCTAGAATTTCCATTTAGTTGGTAGGCAGGACAAACAATAGAGGTGTGAAAAAATTAAATTTCTGCAAGGCCCAGTCCATAGAGATCCATTTGAAACCACTCAAACGTATCAACAAAGATCTACAACCCATTCTGGACAATGGCAGGTCCCTCTTAGAGGCCTTCCCCAAACCTAAAACAGCTTCTCACCAGCAACAACAGGGCACATCACAAAGACCAGTCCCAGTGACTGAACCAGATACTAACTCTGTCCCCTTTGACAACACTGTTATAGGACAAAATAATAACATCAATGACATTTGGGCTTCATTCACTTTCTCAGCTTTCACAATCATCTGCCAGCAATGCTCTTTTGCATTCCATGTAAGATAGACAGACCAGTATCTATGCAGAAGAGTAATTGTCTATAAATTCAGCATCAAAAATGGCAATATTTAAAGACCAGTGGATGAATGTTGAAACCTCCCAGAATACTCTGTAAGAATACCCTGGGTGAGTTAAGAGATTTCCACTGCATGCGAAGACAGGCTCCAGGAGATTGAGTGGATGAGACCAATAGTGGGTCCAACAGTTGAGAATGCAGTTTCTGCACGTGCTGTAGAGGGAAATGAGTGGTACATGGGGCTAGTCAACCTGGGAAGGTAACCCATGTAGTAGCCCTTCTCAATAGTGGCGCCCACCCTGTGGAACATCCTCCCATCAGATGTCTAAGAAATAAACAATTATCTGATGTTTAGAAGACACCTGAAGGCAGTCCTGTTTAGAGAAGTTTTTAATGACTGATGTTTTAATGTATTTTTAATCTTTTGTTGGAAGCCGCCCAGAGTGGCTGGGGAAACCCAGCCAGATGGGCAGGGTATAAATTATTATTATTATTATTATTATTATTATTATTATTATTATTATTGGAAAACTGATCCTAAACCTCTGCGGCCTTGTGACTATACTCATTGGTGAGAGAAAGGCTTCAAGAGAAAACCCTGAAGAAAGATCTGAACTTGCTGCCTTGCAGGATATCTTTGGGAGGGGAAAAGGCTAAGGAGTAAACCCTATAGAAATCCAGAGTGTAGCCCTTAAGATGGTTGGGTGGTGTCTTGTAAGCCTCCTTTCAGCATCTCTTGCAGCCAAGCTGGTGCAAAACATATTGCTCTGCTTTCCTTTGGACTACATCAGTGAGGCCAAGATGGGAGCAGCCCAGGGCAGCTCTATCCATTGCCCAGGCTTGCGCCCTGGAGAGGTCACTGCATGGTTTGACTTTTCCCAGGAAAGTATTGTGCTATACCAGGAGTCTTTGTCTTACATTAATTATCTTACAGAGGAGCTGCACTCTTGTTGATTTACTTGACATTCTATATTTTAAACAATATTATGAGCCATCATTTGAGTTCTGAAACAGTCAAGGTGATGTAGAGTATTCATTAAAACAATGAAGTACAGTGGTACCTTGGGTTAAGAACTTAACTCGTTCCAGAGGTCTGTTCTTAACCTGAAACTGTTCTTAACCTGAGGTACTACTTTACCTAATGGGGCTTCCCACTGCTGCTGCGCTGCCGGAGCACGATTTCTGTTCTAATCCTGAAGCAAAGTTCTTAACTCGAGGTACTATTTCTGGGTTAGCGGAGTCTGTAACCTGAAGCGCCTGTAACCCAAGGTACCACTGTAAATGGAAGTAATCTCAAAAAGGCAGGGCAGCAAAAAAATTATCCTTATTAATTTCTATTATTCAATTAAAAAAAATGCTCGACTATGCTGCATACCAGCAGTGGGGAATCTTGGGCTCTCCAGATGTTCCATTATTCCCAACCTGCATGGTCAGTGGTTAGGGATGATGCGAGTTGTAGTCCAGCAACATCTGGGGGGTTGGACTAATGACTGATGGGGTCCCTTCCAACTCTACAATTCTATAATTCTGTGATCAGGAGGCCACAGGTTCCCTACCCTTCTGTATGCAGAGAAGCCACTTACAGCGGACTTTCTTATACTTGCAAGAATGTACAGCATGGAAAGAAATTGTAGCACATACTATAAGTTCATGGAGAACTCTATTTTCCTTTTAATTCATGAAAGCAAGGAGTGCCATATGCTTCATTACATCATTGAAGAATGGCTTAACAAAAGAGTTTCTTCCCCAAGGAGTATGATTATTTTGAGACATCTGATACCTAGAAGCATCAACTCATCTATCATCCTAAAGCAACCAGTCGGTTGCATTTTTGCTTAAAATAACTCTCACTTTATTAGGCACCAGACTCTTCTCAGAAATATGGCTTTATGCCCTACAGATATTTAGTAGTTCAACCGCAACTGATTGGGCTTATAAATAGGAGTTTTAAATATGTTATGATTTTGTTTGAAGATCACAAGCAGTAGGGAATGGATTTAATTGGATTGTGAATTGATGGGGGCTTGCTGGTATCTGAGATGTAATAAAACTGTTTAAAAGCACCTAAAACTAGGAGAATTCATTTGTCTTTGGAAATAGCACTGCAGTTGCACAAGCCAAATCCCTGTGGTGGCAACAGTGGAAGCTTTATTTTTAATTGGAAGTGAGTCATGCTGAGAGTAGGGTAAAGTCAGCCACATCAGGACCCGAATGATATCGTGTAAGAGAGGTTAAATTGACTGCTCCTTTGTGTCCTAATGAGAACCAGCAGATCTCAGAATTTTCCATTCACCATTTGACTTCACAATATATCTCCAACACACAGGATAAATGCTTTTCAATTCACAAATGGCCAATGCTCGTTTCTGGCTTGTTCAACCACGTGCCTTAAAGTCTCAGCAGAAAATGTTTGTTTATTACATTTATATCCCTGTATATTTATATACTTCCAAGTTGATCAGGGCAATATATATGCTGCCACCCTGACATTTCCCCTTTACATTAACCCTATGAGGTAGGTCAGGCTGAGAGCTGGTGATTGACCCAAGGTCATCTAGTGAGCTTTACGGCTGAGTTGGTGATTGAACCATGGGTCTCCCTAATCTAGACCAATACTCTAAACTGGATAAAAGAGGACATAAATGAACTAGTGCAAAATAGCAAGCCATTATATCAGGAGCAGTCAACATGGCATTGGTTGGGAGTTGTAGGTCACCAACATCTGGACGATGTTGGCTGAATTATACAGTGGTGATGCTGCAGAGGTATTTGGCACATAGCACAGGTATGTATCTTGGCACACTTGCTGAGAACCAACATGCCCAACTCATACAAGTGGCAGGCAGGCAGGCAGGCAGGCGCACACCCACACCCACACATACCCCAACCACTAAGTGTGACCTATTTTTCATTCCATGCAGGCATAAATCATAAAACCTAGACCATAAAGCCTCATTAAATCTAATACTATTGTTGAACTTTAGTGAGTTTACAAGACTCTCATGACATTCTGCACTAATGAATTGACATTTTGAGATGCTGTTTATCTCTGCCTCGGTTAGCTTGTGTGTTGTATTATCATACTGAAGACTAAATGTATATTTGCAATGAATATATTAAAGATCTGTTTGTTTTCTCATTTAAAGTGATTGACCATTTGGTGAATGTCTGATCTTTTTTTACAGTCTGCTACCTGAAGACCAGCATCCAAAAACTTCTTTAAAAATTCATTGTTTTCCACATGAAATAGCTCCCACAAATAATTCCTGTGCCTACATTTATGTGAAAAGATTAGACAGGAATCCTTATTCTGCTCTGGGCAAGTTTATGCAGGTGCTTGATAGGTTATGAATATGTCCTAGTCTCCTACATTAAATATTTTCTGCTGCTTGCTTTCATTGTGCTGCAATTTACTGTGTAGATTTCTGCTATAGAATTCTATACATAGACTGTATAGACTTACTGTATTTACTGTAAAGACTTCTGCTATATGTGGCAAAATAGCAGGAAATTTATTTTAGATAGATGATAGATAGATAGATAGATAGATAGATGATAGATGATAGATAGATAGATAGATAGATAGATAGATAGATAGATAGATAGATAGATAGACAGACAGACAGACAGATATAGATGATAGATAGATAGATAGATAGATAGATAGATAGATAAATAGATAAATAGATAGATGATAGATAGATAGATAGATAGATGATAGATAGATATAGATAGATGATAGATAGATAGCATTTGCTCTTATTAGATAGTTCTGTTGCCTGTTCTACCCTGCTTTGGGTATTCTCTTAATAAAAAGATTATATATATATATATATATATATATATATATATATATATATATATATGCTTTCGTAGATTTTCACGGGTATAGGAATGCAGGTTTTGGTGTCTTCGGGTGTCTTCCCGTGTAAGAGTTGGGGTGTCTAGGCGACGTTTCGACGAGGTCTCACTCGTCATCTTCAGGCTGGTGCTTTCGGCTTCTTGTTACTTGTTGTAGTTGTAGTAACCCAAACACTGGGCAAAGTCCAGATTGGAAGGGTCTCCAGGAAGGGAGCTTCCAGATGCAGCAGGATAAAATCTTACATCCATGTTGAAGGGATGGGGGGGGTTGTTTGGGGCAGGGGGGTGGGGAAGGAAGGGGGTGTTGGATGGAAGAAGAGTTAAAGAGAGGAGGTCCGTGTGGTCCAAAAAGGGGTGAAGTTCTGAGAGGCTCTCAATAGATCCACCTTCCAAATAAAAAATAAATAAAAAAGTGCCCGAGTTTGGAGGGAAGAACGTTGCTCAAGTTGTTTGGGAATCTGCGAGAAGTGGAAAGAGGCGAAGCTTCCTGGAGGACAAGGAGGGAGGGAAGAGGAGGGAGAAAGAGAAGGGGGGGGGACAAAAACAAACAAGGGATGGGATGAGTTAAGTGTGGATTAAGTGTGGATTAAGTGTGGCACAAAACCACAGCTCGCCCCTATACACGAAGCCAAGCCAGAGCACAACTAAGTGCAGTACAGCCATCTTCTCAGAAAAACTCTTCACAAGCTCAAGAGGTCAAGACACGAAAGCTTTAGCAACTAATCCACACTTAATGACCCTCCTAAGTGGTACTCAGAATATCACTCAAGAAATCACTCAAGATATCCCTCAAGTAATTAAGGAACAAAAGAAGAAAAGTCACACTAACCTGGGAACTTCCTCTCTGCCCAGAACGTCGGAGGCTATACACCACACCCCCTCAACAGTATTTATAGGAACTCAAACACTGAGATCCTGCTCTGTTCCAGTAACAAGAAGCCGAAAGCACCAGCCTGAAGATGACGAGTGAGACCTCGTCGAAACGTCGCCTAGACACCCCAACTCTTACACGGGAAGACACCCGAAGACACCAAAACCTGCATATATATATATATATATATATATATATATATATATATATATGCTTTCGTAGATTTTCACGGGTACAGGAATGCAGGTTTTGGTGTCTTCCAGCCTGAAGATGACGAGTGAGACCTCGTCGAAACGTCGCCTAGACACCCCAACTCTTACACGGGAAGACACCCGAAGACACCAAAACCTGCATATATATATATATATATATATAAGGTATCTATGGATATGTTTGCATCTACACACACACACACACACAGTGTGCACAAGCCACACACTTCCACCTGGAATCTAATTTAGTGCTTTATAACAGAGCAATATTTGGTCCGAAGTGTTTCAGAATCAGTCTGAATCGACACGGACTCCAATTATGCTTCAGGATTATTCCTAGGGGAACTAAAACAACAACAATAAAAATGACTATAACTTTGTTTTATCAGAAAGGATAAAATTTGCAAGTATACTAGCACCCCCAGAGTGGATTCAGCTGGCCAAATTACAGGCAAACGTGTTCAGGGTGTGTGTGTTTGTGTGCAGAATGCTGTCAAAGTTCAGAAAGATATGGTTATTCCTACAGGAAATGCCTACACAGTTTTGAGGTGAATAAAAAAGGAATCCTTTAATCTCCCCCAATGTCTTGTAGGCAGTTGATCTGAAAATTGCAGACAAGAGGGAGATGATGGGTTATAAACCTGGGGCATATATGCAATGGGCATATATGCAAAAGCCATTTTCAAGTGCTTTTTTGTTTTTGTTTTGTTTGTTTTTTGGGTGAGGAGACCTAAATGGGATCCAGTTCCCTGTGGTAACTTTAGGTTGGCACTGATTCAATGGTCCTGCAAGGTACTGAGCAAAATGGGTGCAATAATATTTCCAAATATAAAGGGCTATAGATATATATGCACCAACATAATATTCACCAAGGCCACAGCAGGCAGGAAAGAGTTAAACTCTCCCTCTACACCCCCTGAGGTCCTGCTTCTGCTCAGCCCCCACCTCCTTAAGGTGCCATAAAGTGCCAAGGTGATTTAGGGGTTAAAGTGTCAGACTAGGACCAGGGAGACCAGAGTTCAAATCCTCCCTCAGCCTCCATGAAGTTCACTGGGTGTCTTTGGATGGTGAACATCTCTCAAGCTAACCTCACTCACAGGGTTGTTTTAAGGATAACATGGGGAAGGAAGAGAACCACGTTGGCCATCTTGAGCTCCTTGGGGAAAAGGTGGGGTACAATAGTAGATATTTACATTCTAATGTAAAATCCAATGTCATGTCTAGTTTGTCTCTCAACATGTGTGTTTGTAAAAAGCTTAGGCCCAAATCCCATTTATGAACATTAATTAATCATCTGGGTTATTTTCTAAAAAGAGTTTGGGGTATAGAGCTGGTCCTGCATATATATATATAAAACTAAAATAGCAGACAATGATTGTCTACAATTGAACATTTCCAAAGAACCACAGGAAAACTTCATAAAACAGGAAAGCCTGTTCAACAACAAACTCATTATATTCTGCAATCTGAAATCTATTTTAACAAAGGTAAAATATTTCATCACTGGGTAATTAGAGCTACAGAAGAAACTCTAAACTCTAATGAAATCTATAAGGCTATGTTGATTTATTTTATGGCATATATTCAATGCATGAATTACTGCTTCATGAGAAAACCTGAGAGTTTAATATGGAGAATGCTGTTATCTTGCATTTAGAATTACACCAGTTGGGAAAATAAAGTAATATTTCCAGGAAACTTTAAATACTACAACTGGCAGGGAAACTTATCCTATACATTCAGAAGCACATCTATATTTATTTTAATTTATTTGACAAAATGTATTACTTAGCAAAAAGCCTCTAATTGGTTGACAAACTACAACTGATGCTTTAAAGGTACTGATAAATACATTAAAAACTAATTGACACAAAATTTGGTCCACATATAAATAAAACCGATTATTTAAAAATAATTATGCATAGTAAAATAATGTCTTAGAAATGACATGCTAATATGACATGCCTGGGTAGGCTTGTGGAAAGAAAAATGGTTTTAGTGGGTGCTGAAATAATTACAGGGAAGGTACCAGCCTAATATCAATGGGCAGGAGTTCCAAGGTTTAGGTGCTGCCATGCGGAAGGAACGATTTTTTGGAACGACCATTATGTGGCATTTGCAAAAGTGCCAGTACCACAGATCAAAGTGGTCAAGGAGGCAGGCATGGGGCAAAGTGATCCCTCAAGTAAATTGCCCCCAAACTGTTGAGGACTTTTGTAACAATAACAACCTGGCCCAGTAAGAAATTAGCAGGTGGTGCAGATCTCAGAGCAGAGGTGTCATATGCTGACAAGGCGTCACTCCTGCCAGCAACCATGCTGCAATATTCTGTGCTAACCATATATATTACAAACTACAAGGGGAGCCCCACACAGAGTTTGTAATCCAGTCTTGAAGTTGTGGTTCGAGGACCCGATCCCCCCTTTGTGGAATAAAGACACACGGACACAGTGTATGAGGTTAATGGGCAAGAAAAGGCCACAACTTTATTGATTACAGCAAGTGAGAAGGTATTGGCTTAGGCATTGGACCATGGAAGATTGACTCCACCCACTCGGAGAGGGGTGAGCCTAAAGAGGGGTTATTCACCAGTAGGGGGAGCCTGTTGATGCTAATACAACTATAAGCTCTCCCCTGATGTCACCGAGGGTCATGCCATGGCCCCCCGCCACACAGGCATTGGACAGGATCCACGCCCGCCGGATTCCTTTAACGGAATACCCAAATTTGAAGGGGTAGGCGATGGCCACACCTTGCCCTTCCACACACCAACAACACATTCCAATGCCTAACCGCCAAATACCAAGAAAGTTGTGACAATTGCTTCGAGGTAGGTGAAAAAACCAAAAGGCCTAATGCCAGTTGGAAAAATTCCTACCAGGCCCCCTGGGCAACCTGGGCGACCAACCATAGGTCCATAGCAAGGTCAGGAGAAAAGCTAAACCCTAAGCCCTAAGGGAGTGGTGGGTGGGTGACTCTCGACGAGATGGTGACAAAGTGAGGCCGAATGGCTGGCGCGGTGGCAGTGGCGTAGTGTGGGGGGTGCAGGGGGGGCCGGCCGCACCGGGCGCAACATCTGGGGGTTAGGGTTAGGGGGCGCAAATCCATGGGTTAGGGGGCGCAAATTACTTGCCTTGCCCCGGGTGCTGACAACCCACACTACGCCACTGCGCGGCGGTATCTTAAACCGCAAACCACGCTCCCACCAAGCCGCCCGGTTGGGCGCTTACCTGTGGGCGTGGTGCGTCAGCCAAGTGAGAGGGGCAGGGGGCATAATGCCCCCTGCGTGGCACAGAAATTGCGTCCCGCCCACAACACCGCCCCTGCGGGAGGAGGAGAGGCTTTATCAATTGAGGACTATTTGATCTTTCTTCCTGCATTCTCCTCTTTGGTGATCAAAATCATGTGAAGGGGAGAGTGGGGCTGCCATCATTGAGTCTACCCTCTCTATTGCACCCTTTAGCCCCATCTACATTAGGGGGAAGAGGGGAAGTAGGAAGTCTGTGCTATATGCATAGGATGCTTGCACAATTCAAAACTGCGTTTCCATGTGTAGATTGGGCTCCCCACTTCAAACATTGGCTGGGTGCATGGGCAACAGGTGGGTTGGGTCATAGATGACGTGAGAACAGTGGTGACAATGAGCCCACTCTCCCCTTGTGTGTAACTGTAAATTGAGAGGAGAATGCCCTAAAATGAGTTCTTTTATTTTGAAAAAATGTACCTAACTTGCCCAGTGAACAGCCTGATTACTACCCTCCTGCTTCACCTGTAGACATGCAAATAAATGCCATGCTAAAGACCTCTAGAATGAGCAGGTGGGAAACAGTAATAAAGCAGGGGTTAATAAAACCAGGTTACGTAATAAAACAGGGGGCATAGCTATTCCTTACCGAGACACCATGAATTGGGTAAATTTATAAGATCTGCACACAGCTTGCCTTAGATTTTGTCTCGGGTTTTCCTCATCACTACACAATATAGCTAAATATTTTTTATTAATGTGAATACAGTTATCCCTGTATTTTGAGGGATGCATTCCAGACTACATCAGTAATATTGCTGCATGCACCTATGATATACTCTGACATAATCATCCTATATGAATAAGAACAAAGTGCAATTTTCCAGCGAAGAATATAAAAGCAGAAGGATTGTCATGTTGAGTAAAACTGTTGGCTACATCTGCAGCTTACATTTAAAACACTATGTTGCCACTTTAACACTCACGGCTTCCCTCAAAGAATTATGGGAAATGTAGCTTGTCAAGAGCACTGAGTGAGAATTGCTAGAAGACCCCAATTTCCCTCACAGAGATACATTTTGCAGAGTGCTTTAACAATCAGTCCTTCTTTCCAGGAAACTATAAACTGTAGCTCTGTGGAAGGGAATTGGGGTCTCCAAGCAATTCTCACACCCTTATCAAACTAAAGTTCCCAGAATTTCCAGGATTGGGAAATTCATGACTGTTAAAGTGATATAATAGTGTTCTAAATTTATGGTGCAGATGCAGGAGTCAGTGTGGTGTGGTGGTTAAGAGCGGTAGACTCGTAATCTGGTGAACTGGGTTCGCATCTCCACTCCTCCACATGCAGCTACTGGGTGACCTTGGGCTAGTTACACTTCTTTGAAGTCTCTCAGCCTCACTCACCTCACAGAGTGTTTGTTGTGAGGGAGGAAGGGAAAGGAGAATGTTAGCCGCTTTGAGACTCCTTCGGGTAGTGATAAAGCGGGATATCAAATCCAAACTCTTCTTCTTCTTCTTGAAATGTTTTTTTCAAAGATTGCTCATCTTCAGCATTGGATACTCAGTGGTGCAGTGTTCTCAAAAATGATCATTATGCTTTCGGTGATCATGGCAAGTAGCCACCAATAGAATTTATCTTCCACATATTCATTTAAGCATTTTTTTTAAAAAAAACAACAACAAGAGCCTATTCTGACATTGCAGTGATGAATCAGAAGCTGTCCTCAACTCACTTCACCCCACAAAGTTTTGGTTCAAAGCTTTGTAACTTTGGGAGAATTATTGCTTCCCTCCCACCCCTGAGCTCAGAGTGGGGAGATTAGGGATTGCTTTTCCAAATCATCACTGGGATGATTGAAAGGTCTTTTTAGCAACATCTTAAGTTTCATGACCCAAAAACACTGAAGCAGAGCAGTAAGATAATAATTGTCTCAAGAAAGATAATATGCAAATGGCAAGACATTTACTGAACCAATTGATTAGGAAATTGCAATCAGTATTCTCACAATCTACTAGAAATAATTAGCCCAGCATGCTTCTGCTCTGCTGTTGATTAAAGGTATTTGCTTAATATGCTTGACATCATAATGTAAGATTACAAGGCTCTATCAGGCTTTCTATTGTGGCAAATGTTCTTCATGGGAGTGTGCCACATCCAAGCTTTTAATCACTCTTCAAATTAGTATTAATATTTTCATTAGTGTGAAGTGTGGCTCTCTCTTTTTGGACAAAGTTCAACTACCTTGTTATCATGTATTAGGGCCAGCACTACAACGTGCAAAATGTGGCAGCATTGCTAAAGTTTATGTCTGGTTTTGGCCGGTGTTCGATGAAAGACTGTCTAGGAGCCTTGGCCATGCTACCTTGACTACCAAGAAGAAAAGTGGTAGAAAATTTACTTAAATAAAAACAATATTATATGTATATGAATATGTCAGTCCCTTGCACCAAAGCTACTAGAAACTGAACATTCAAAACAAGTATTAGTACATATTTCGGTTGACTTTTCAAACAAACTGGGATGGCAGGGATTAAGAAGAGATGAGCAAGGCACCAGTATTTATTTAGGAGTGGGGAATCTGTGGGCATTCAGGTATTGCTGGACTCCAACTCCCATCAGCCACAGCCAGTGTGCCTAATTGTCAGGGCCAATGGGAATTGTATTCCCACAACATTTAGAGGGCCATGGGTTCCCTGTCACTGGTTTAAACAATGTGACATTGGAAGGAATCCAACTGGTATCCTACCAATGGAAGGCATCCATCAGCAGAATGGCGAAGGAGGCAAATTTTGATGATTCCTCCACACATAGACACACACCCCACAGACTCCTGTGTTCACACAAAATCTTCTCCAGAGGACAGAATCATACCTAGCCTCCCTTGCACATTTGGCAAGGAACTGTACTGATGCCTCACCATCCCTGGTACACTTGGCAAGGAGCTGTATCACTGCCTCCCTCCCCGGATCCCTTGTGTTCCTCTACTGAGGTGCCCAGAGTAGCCTGCATGCCTTGCCTGGCCACCCAGAGCAGTGGGTGAGGAGCCCTGGGAGTGCATGGATGGGTAGGCAGACTGCTAGCTGCTCTGAGTCAGAGTGGAAAGGTGTGATTTCTCTCCCCCCCCCCCGGCAGTCTGCACCCTTGGCAGGGCCCAACCTGGCCAGTCCCTAGGTAGGTCCCTGCCAGAGGACCTTCCACCCCCCAACCCCAAATCATTTTGGAGACTACAGGGCAGCAGAGGGGAGAAATAATTGCCGGAAATCATACCACTCCCCATCCACAAGTGTCTGCCTTTTGTTGGCAGGATACCTTTTGGATACCACAAACTGGAGGAAAATTCTGAGTTTCAGAATGGCTCTGGACAAAATAAAGCAGTACCCATTTCTACAAGACAATTTATCCATAGAGCTGATTCACATGAATAGCGGCCCCTACAGGAACACCTCCAACCTGTGATTTGCGCAATCGTGGAGCTTTTTTCTATTTGCTACATTTGCACAAATCCTAGGAGACAAGAGTGCTGTATAGGCCCTATGTGGAGGCAATTGTTCTCACAAACAGCACCTCTAGCCTGCAAGTGCCCCCTACCATATGTTCCTGGTGTGCTCCCAACAGCTTCTGCATACGATGACATTTTAACTTAGCTTTGCATCCATTTGAATTCGTGGGCTGAACATTTCAAGCTCCCAAATAATTCTGCTGCTGACTTCAAAATCGTTTCCACTACAGGGGTTACAATAATGTAGCAGAGCTAAAAAGATAATATTATTACCAGTGACTGCTGCCATGAATGGGTCACTCTCTTTTTATCTTGTAAACATTTGGGCTGTTACAGGCTTACTGCTATATTTTGCATGTCAGAACTTTTGGCACCTCTGCTTAGAATCCTCCACTTTGTACCCTCTGTTTGTTTGTTTGTGTGGGTGTGACTATATATTTGAAAATATGTTCAATTCTTTCCACTGCATAATGATTGAATGCCCTGAGATTGTCACGTAACTCTACTGCAATTATATGTGACCCACACATATGAGTTTGCCTGCGAACAAAGCAAACTGATAATGATTTAATGAGGGGAGCAACACTAGTTTTTCAGCAATGTTTTCCTATTCTATATAATATGAACATTATAGTTGGAATGATGAAAATTATATCTTCATTTGCACTAACTAGACAATTAGATTCAACTTTGCCTGCCTGGATTTTTCATTATAAAAAGTAAAAAAAAAAGCACTCAACAACTATCATTGTGCTAATTCTGCTGATAACTTCACTTTCTTAAAAGTCATAAGCCATCTAAGGACTAGCAAAAAGATGTGGTGCTAAGCACAAAACTCAGATTTCTTCCATTCAAAAACTGTATAGTAGCTAGAACAAAGCCAAAAGGTGACAGTGCCTTTTGCAAACATTTAGCAGCACAGGGAAGTGACCTTTCAGCAATTGCATAAAAAGATGATGATTGCACTCATTCTGCGTATACTGCTCATGCAGAACAGGAGCAATGGGCAAAGCAATTGGCTGGGATGATTCAAGAGACCATTTTAGAAAGTACTGGCCTCTGCTTGGTTTACCCTTGTTGATGTTACCACCTAGCCAAATCTCATTGGCTACATCGGGGTAATCAATGTCAGTGCCCTCCAGACACTGCTGAACTGTCACTCCCATCAGCCACCAGCTGGTTGGCCAATGCTCAAGGCTGATGGAAACCGGAGTCTGGAGAACACTATGTGGGCTACCTTTGGTCTGCATAGTGCCCTGGTGTACCTGGAAGCCACATGTATGCTTCCATGGGTTCCTTGATAGATAAAATGTAAGAAGGTGGGGTGGAAGTGTAAGATGTAAGTGTAAGAAAATAAATTCATAGATAACCATGCTCCCTGATTACCTAAGATCACTCTAAGAAGGAAAAAAATAAATTCTAACTGGGAAAAGAAAAAGTCACAAGAGCAGGAAATAAAGGGAAATGGTCCTCACCCTTGCAACATAGTCTTTGGGTTGGAGAGCTACTTTCATAGGATAGAAGAGATAGTGCAGCTAAGTTTGTTCCTGCATAGTTAGTAATGCCACTGAAACTTAGAATTAGGCAGTTTGTAAGTTGATTCTAAAATGCTCAGTTTTTTATTTAAAAAACCCCCAAATATTTTCATAATTCAAACAGAGTTTGATGTTTATTTAACTTGGCCACTCTAGTCTATGCACTGGTAACCTCACTACTGGATTACTGCAATGTGGGGCTGCCCTTAAGCATGGTCCAGAAGCTCCAGCTACTTCAAAGTGTGGCAGCCAGACTGCTAATGAGGACAAATGGCTGACAACACGTGACAGCTCTGTTGAAACATCTGCACTGATTGCATGTATGCTATCAGGCCATGTTCAAGGCTCTTATGTTGATCTACAAAACCCTGAAGAACTTGGGTCCAAGATATCATATCCCAGCTTGATCTTGGAGACAATCCAGAGGAATGCTCTTCATTGCCCTCCCGTGTTACAGAGGCCCGACTGGGTCAGGCATTTAATGTCACTGGTCCCATGCTGTGGAACACTCTTCCAGAAGAGAACCAGCAGCCATCTCCAAAGACCTTCTTTAAGGGTTGTTCTGTACTACAGTGGTACCTCGGGTTAAGAACTTAATCCGTTCTGGAGGTCCATTCTTAACCTGAAACTGTTCTTAACCTAAGGTACCACTTTAGCTAATGGGGCCTCCCACTGCTGCTGCGCCACCGCTGCGCAATTTCTGTTCTCATCCTGAAGCAAAGTTCTTAACCCGAGGTACTACTGTACTTTAATTTTTTATGCTTCTATATTGCTGTACACTGCTCTGATGTATTGTGAGAGGGTGGTATATAAATACTTCTACCAATAAACAAGCAAGCAAGCAAACAAACTATAAATGCTCTCCAGCTTAAATAGCTATGGAGAACACATGTATGTATCTGTTCAGAGGTAAGTCCCATGGAGCTCAGTGGGCCTTATGCTCAGGTAAGTGGGTGTAGAAATATAGCCTTCCTGACATATAAGCAAAATAGCTGGAAGGAAATCTTTGCCATGCAACCTCTGCTTGCCCCTCAATAGATTTTCTATTTCAAATTCATTCTAGCTGCTAATGTCAAAATATTACATTATAAACATTATTTACTGGGACATTCTGAACTGGAAGATACTGTACTTATTTTTGCTAAAGCATAATTCAATAAGTGAAGTTAGCAATGCAATTCTTCGTTGGGATTTCCAGTCCGTGTGGCTTTGCTGAAGAAGGAGAATAGTGAGTCAATGTGGTAATCTATAATGTTGGATCAGGAGGCTCAACCTGTTAAAAGACATTTATGGCTTTAAATGCATTCCCATAGCAATTTATGGGGTTTGCAAGTATGAATAACCAATAAATTTAAGTTCATACTGTTTACATTGATATAAGGTTATAGGGATGTTGAACGCATTTAGCAAAGAATGAAGCAAAAGGAAATCAATTCCATAAAATATTACAAGAAATCTGGTCTTGTGTGTATAATGAGCTTCACTAGGAAATTACCAGAGGAAATACATTGAACACAGGAGGTAGGTTTTTATATATGACACTTTCTTATTCCAGAATGGATTACAACTTTGCTTTCAATTATGTAGTATATTCATGAAATTCATATCTATGTCTAGGCTTCTGTGCCTTTTGACTTGTTGTATAAGAAATCAAATCAAATCACTGCACATCTGATGCAATTCCTTTTTTGGCACAATGCTTATGCATCAGTGAAATATGCCCCATTGATTTCATGCTGAAGAAATATTAGTCGATTTAGAGGCACGTCGGTAACATCCAACATTTTTAATGTGAATCTTGCCACACTGGTTTTTCAGATATGTGTTGTGACCCCCAAAATATTTTCAATTGTGGTTATTATCCCATGTAGTTAGTATTCTACTGCTTCTAAATATACCTTAAAATGAGAATTTGTTCTAGGTAGGGAACATAGCTCAATGATAGCATCCATGCTCTTTGCATGTATAAAGCATAAAACCCAGTGGTAGCATGCACACTTCTCATGTATAAAGTTAAAGGCTTAGTCTCCAGCTTTTCCAATTGATGGGATCTGAAGTAGCAGGTATGGAAAAGTCTGAATATATGGAAAGCTACAGCTGGCCCATGACACTCTTTCCAGCAGGAGTGAGCAACCTCCAAACCTCAGCATAATTTTATGTGTTATTTGGTTCAATTTCTAAACTCTTCTGTGATTGACCAGGTGTCTGGCAAATGCAAGAAGAGACAGACAGACAGACACACAGATGGAGAAGGGGGGAGAGAGAGAGAGAGAGAGAGAGAGAGAGAGAGAGAGAGAGGTGACCCCACCCACTTTGGCTCTAGCCCCACCCCTTTCTTGGTTCAGTCCTGCCCACAGTCCTGCCCACTGTCCTGGGCATACTACCCCCAGGGGAATGTGAGCCTCAAAGGGGGAGGAGCTTACTGAGATGCAACAGGAGTCTTCCAGATATTGTAGGACTCCGCCTTCCATCATGCCTATTGGCTATGCTGTGTAGAACTAATGAGAGTTTGAGTCTGTGATGACCTGGGATTCGGACTCAGAGGCTGAACCTGAAGAATCCCAGCCTGCACAGGATTCCCCGCCTCCAGAACCAGCTGAGCTGGGGCTGGGGCATGAGCCTGAAGGGTCCTCACCTGTGCTGGATCCTCAGGTGCAGGCACCAGCTGAGTCTGCTCTGGCTCCTGAGGTGATGGAGGACCCATTGCCTGCAGGTGCTCCACTCTCAGCCCCAACAGGGGAAGCTGAGGTTGCCTTTGGGTCTGGTAACCCTCCAGCCTCTCCTGAGCTGCAGAGGCTCAGGGCAGAAAGAACTAAGTTCCCGCAGGAGGAGTGCTTGCCTCCAGGCCAGGAGAGGTGAGTCACCTGTGGACTGGGGCTGCCCTATGCCTCCGGGCAGATAAAAGCCAGCCAGCCCCAGTCCCAGGTTGCGGGAGCAACATTATTGGTAGCCTGTTCCTGCCTGCACCCTGTCCTGCTCTTCTGCCAGAGTTCCTGACCTCACCCGACTCCCTGCCTTGGACCCCGCTTCAGCTTTGACGGACAGCCTCCATACCGCACCCTTGACCTCAGACTGGACTCGGACCTCACTGCACGGTTAACCCTCGGGACCAGCACAGAGTCCTAAAGCATTTGGAGAACCAAAGGTTCCTCATCTCTGCACTAGGGCTCAGTCCTGAGAAATGTGTCAATGTTGGTACAATGCAACATGCAAACTAATCAAGAGGGACACCTGAACACACAACTAACCATTATCTGGACTTAGTAGACTGTTCAGTAAAATAGTTTCTGGATCTGTATATCTGTTTATCACCAAGTCAAAAATCTCAATAGGATTTTTGCTTATGCTGCTTTGTAGATATCTCCCTAACTGTCTGACACAATTTCATTGCATCAGTAACAGCAAATTTATAATTTAAGCATCCTTTTGTAAGTTACACTTCAGTAATCAGCATACTGGCCTTCTCTATCTATCTACTATCTATTTGTAACCTGCCTTTTTCCATGACAGGAACGCAAGGCGACTTACAAATTAAATAAGAACAGCTAATATTGCATCTACTTTTAAAAAATGAGATTTTTGTTGCCTTGCTTGTTATTTGTTCTGAACAGTGATTTAATACTTGCACTTTCAAATAATTGTGCTGGATTGTTTTTGACTGTTTCTGCAATATTTATTCACTGCTGCTTTTCTGCCCCTAGATTACACCTCAGTGAGTAGGGTAAAGAAATGTTCTCCTTGCAGAAATCCTCTGTCTGTGGCTGGAGCCAGCAACAACTACATCCTCCTACACAAGTCATTTCTTCCTTCTCTAAGCTAAATATATGTTCAGTTCCTTATGTGGTTTGTCTCCTGGACCTTTTATCCTCACCTCTCCTCTGAATAGCACCAAGGTGTCTCATAGTTAAAAAGGCAATAACTGAAAGCGTGCAGTAGTCAGAGAGTGTTTGCTTAAGAAAGGGAGTGTCTACAGGGTAGAAGCATAAAGCAAATGTAGGAAATGTCAAGGTGACAAGAGCTTTATGTATCACAATAACCATGGGGGGGCATATTGTCTTAGTGTATCTGTCTTTCCCCCTACAACAGGTATTTCTATACATTGACTGTATACCAAGTAAAGGCACAAGCTGTGTCACTTATTTGAAATTCTGGTTATATATGGAAATGACATAGGATCAGAAAGAGCAATGGGTGTGCTATCAAATCATCAAATAAAAGCTATCTGTTTCTTCTCATCAGTCAAAGCTGGCTGGAAAATAGCTTAACAGGAGACGACTCCAAAGCTGTCTTTTCCATCCCTCTGAGAAATCAATTACATCTGTTCATTATGCAAACTGTGCTATATTTTAAGATTCCCTCACCAGAACAGACGCCACTTTGCTACTTGTTTTCCATGACTTAAAATGTAAGAGAGGAAGCAAAATAGCGAAAGGCCACTTTGCTTATCAGTGCAACCAAACAGTTCTAAAAGGTCAGACACCTCTCTCTCTCTCCCTCTGCCTCTCTCTCAGTGTATCCTATATGGCACAAAGTAATTTCAGATTTAGAAGAAGGAAAAACACCGCTAAGCAGTGTGCTCAGTGCTTATATTTAATAACATCAAATTTAGCATTTACACCTGGGAGCCTTGTTATCTTGAAAAACTAGCCTCCCAGTAAGCCATTATCCATATCCATCATGGAGCGTCTGTGTATTTAGCAAGATATTTTGCTACATTTCTCCCCATCACTAATGCATTCAGTGTGATTACCTTCCAAATGTTAGTATGAGATACAGTTCATGGAAAGCAGCCAACAGGACAAAACAATAACAATGCCTATGGTTTTTACAAGCAAATATCCTTCCATTAAACAGTGAAATACAGAGAGAGATAGGAAGACAGATGGGAAGATGGTTGTGTGGTCCTCACTGCCTGGGAGGTACACCATGCTCATTTTACAAATTTCATGCAAACTCCACCAAAACAACTGGCAATATATCAAGCCAGCTCCCTGCTGAGAAAAGCTGGCACAGTGTCCTCTCATATATCTCCTCCTCCACTTTAATTTATCATGTGCCTTTTGTTATGTATTGTTATGTGGGGGGGGGCATTGCAGGGAATTTGACAATTCACACCCAACACTGCCACTGCCAGGCAAACTCAATATAAAGGCCCAGGTTGTTGATGTGCTTTGCCAAGGCACTAGGGCTTTGTCCTAGGGTGCCTGGTCTGATGACACAGACTGGCTGTACGCAGAGGAATGGTGGGAGGAACCAGCTTTGGAACCACCAAGGGAAGAAGGCTCAGAGCCCAGGGGATTGGTGGTGGGACAATCATGAATGGTCAGAAGTAAAAGAGGGAGAAGACTGGAAGGAGGTGTCAGAAGCTGGAGAGGTAACAGGCCACAGTGAGCGAGGTGAGTCTGTGGCAGAGAACAGTCCAGAATCAGAGGTAGAAGCCGAAGCAGGAGAGGAGGGAGGCCAAGAGGCAGAGATGAGTCCAGCTAGTGAAGAGGCATGGGTGTCTCCCCCTCCTGCTGTGGGCGTGGACAGAGGCAAAAGAAGGCAGAGTAGTAGACCCTACCTGTCCACAGACTGTCTAACCAGAGTGGTGCATGCTCTAGCTATCTCCCGCTGGGACTACTGCAATGCGCTCTACGTGGGGCTACCTACGTGGGGCGCTCTACGTGGGGCTGCCACATCCAGAATGTGGCAGCTAGACTGGTGACTGGGGGCAGCCGCCGAGACCACATAACACTGGTCTTGAAAGACCTACATTGACCTACATCCCAGTACTTTTCCGAGCACAATTCAAAGTGTTGGTGTTGACCTTTAAAGCCCTAAATGACCTCGGCCCAGTATACCTGAAGGAGCGTCTCCACCCCCATCATTCTGCCCGGACGCTAAGGTCCAGCGCCGAGGGCCTTCTGGCGGTTCCCTAACTGTGAGAAACAAAGCTACAGGGAACCAGGCAGAGGGCCTTCTCGGTAGTGGCGCCTGCCCTGTGGAATGCCCTCCCATCAGATGTCAAAGAGATAAACAACTACCTGACATTTAGAAGACCTCTGAAGGCAGCCCTGTTTAGGGATGTCTTTAATGTGTGACATTTTAATGTATTTTTTTAAAATCTTTGTTGGAAGCTGCCCAGAGTGGCTGGGGAGACCCAGCCAGATGGCCGGGGTACAAATAATATATTATTATTATTATTATTATTATTATTATTATTATTATTATTATTATTGTCGTATAGTTTAAGCTATGGTTTTCCCAGTAGTGATGTATGGAAGTGAGAGCTGGACCATAAAGAAGGCTGATTGTCGAAGAATTGATGCTTTTGAATTATGGTGCTGGAGGAGACTCTTGAGAGTCCCATGGACTGCAAGAAGATCAAACCGATCCATTCTTATGGAAATCAGCCCTGAGTACTCACTGGAAGGACAGATCCCAAAGCTGAGACTCCAGTACTTTGGCCACCTCATGAGAAGAGAAAACTCCCTGGAAAAGACCCTGATGTTGGGAAAGATGGAGGGCACAAGGAGAAGGGGAGGACAGAGGGCGAGATGGTGGGATAGTGTTCTCGAAGCTACCAGCATGAGTTTGACCAAACTGCGGGAAGCAGTGGAAGACAGGAGTGCCTGGTGTGCTCTGGTCCATGGAGTCATGAAGAGTCGGACACGACTAAATCACTGAACAACAACAACAACATTATTGATGTGAATTCTAAATTTATAAAGTAGTTTAGTTTCTTCCTACTCACATGCCCTGTTGTGTCCTTCATCCATCCAAGCAAGAGACATTATCAGAGTTCAAGGTCACATTCCAGATAGGGTAAAACATTCAATGGGGGTGCAAAGGAGAGTTGGTGTGGGCTGCAGCTCAGGAGCAGATGTGGTCTGTGGAAAGTCCCAAGGCCCCATAGAGAGACCTGGAGGACTGCATTTGACCCCCGGGGCCTGATGTTCCCCACCCCTGAGAGTACACTTCCTTGCATCACTACATAAACTAAATGTTCCCCTATATACATTACATTGAAATGCCCACAAGTCTCAATCTTAATTTCTTGAGGAAGTTCACAAAATTACTCGGGAGCAAGAAACTTCCCCATATCAAATTCAGTGCTGATGTACGCAGGCTTAACTCCATTGATTTTTAAGGGGTTTGAGTCTTCTTTTTTTGCCCAAGAATTTGGCTCAGGAGCCTCATAGAGCCACTAAAAGTATAAAAGATAACGCTTAATGTCTTGGTGTTATCATTTAGTTTTAATTAAGAAGAGGGGTTTATAACTCTTCCCTGGTGTGGCACATTAAACAGCTATTTCGTAGATGGTCGCATCTTAGTTCAATTTTTTTATGACCCTTTATTCTACTCTTTCATTTTAAAAAGTACTAAAGTAATGGAATGGGTGCAAGATGGATCATCAGTCACCCAGAGCATCTATTTATATTACTCTAATTTATGAAGCAGGACATGTTTAATATTAGCCCCACAGTTCTTCTATCACACACATTTTTACAACTACCACTGTCTTCATTTTTCTCCCTGTGCTCTCACCACCAAGAACAAACAAAATATATTCTTATCTAAACATTGTTATCTTAATGCAGGGGTGGCAAATGAGATGCCCCCTGATGTTGTTGGACTACAACTCCCACTGTCCATTGTGGCCAGGGTTCTTCATGCATATGGAGGGTAGGGAATTTTGAGCAGAACTGTGGATTTAACACAATATGTTGTCATATTTCTGAAGCAAGCAAAGAGCTTGACTGCTACTCCTGGATAATTTTGTGGCTTCCCTGCCCTCGCCCCCAGGAATATTTAGAAAAGTGCTACTTGCGTGCTGAGGTCCCCCAAAACCCCTACCCCAATAACTCACACATCACACATAATTTTTGTTTAAGGTTTTTGGCATACTTTTGGCCACAACTTTATTTTCATACAAATTGAGAGTGGTTGCTTAGGCATTGGTTATGACTATCTGTCCCCCCCGCCTTGGGGACAGCGCTGACTCCCGTGAGTCAGCGTGTGGAGGAACAAGACCAGGGACAGCTGGGACTGCGACACAGACCCTCAGCTATTCCCTGCTTGTTCCTTGGGAACTTACACGGCCCGCACCCTGCTCCAAGGGTTTGGACGAAGGGATGGTAAGCCCCAGAATTCCTTTAACGGAATACCCATCAGCAGCAGCATTGGAGGGGCAGGCACAGCCAATCCATACCCCTCCACCAACCAATTTAACCAATGCCTAACCGCCAACCTTACAAGTTGTGACGATTTGCTAAGCAGTAGGCAAAACCCAAAAGGCACACACTAATCAGCCAATTGGAAAAATTCCTACTGGGCCCCCGCACCAAGGCGAACGACCCCATGACAGGCAGAGCAAGGTCAAGGCGCAAGCCCACAAGCAAGGGAGGGCGGGCGGGAGATCCGATGTCCACAGCGAAAGAGAAAGAGAAAGCTGTGGACCTTGCTTAAATAACCACTGATCCCACCCCTAAATTGGCAACATCAAATTTACCCCAGTAACACCATCCTCCAATCTGCTCCAGGCCCCTTGAATCTAATACTGCCTGGCAACCAAGTGGAGTTTTGTTCGGCCCCATCCGCAACACGTGCTCTCTTTTAGTGAGAACACGCTTTCCCCTAATTTTCTAACCACAAATGGGATGGATAATATTTCTCCCACCAGTCTGCCTTCAAATTAGAAGAATGTCACTACTATTTAATGCCAAGTTCGTATTTTAGGTGTTGAAAGATTTTGTGGTCTGAAGCTGGAATAATTCTACCTTTCTCTGCTGAGAATTAGAATCCACCAAAATCTGCACTCCGATTCAGTGCATTTACTATGCCACTCTAGCTACAACTCCTAATGGCAATTGGCCACAAAAGTGGTTCTCATTTTACTCTGGGATACTTGCTCATTGCACATGTAAAAAAGATGGATTTGGGTGAATCCCAATGGGGCAAATTCATGTCTTTAGTTTCCCTGCATTCACTGGCAACTGAATGATGAATAAAATATGGAGCAAGCACATTCAGTGAACTGCTCAGTTGCTTGTCTAGTTTGGAGTGGAAGGAGACTTGGGATATGAAAGCATCATTTGTTTTATTCATTTATTTGTGGTCCTAAATATCTGAAGCATGGGTCAGTTACGATAATGACTTTCTTATCACATCCTCTTTTTCTGTGTATTTACTTTGTTGCATGAAGGGTTTTTTGTTTTTGGTCATGAATTTGGCAGCAGCAAAAGGATAAATTACCTCTTTAAAGTTCACATTTAAATAATTAACTTCTTACGGCATTTGGGCAAGTGATGATTAAATTAATACAAACAATAATCTTCTCTTTGGAATCAATGCATTATTATTTCCTATTATGGCTCCATCTTCTTCTCCCCCTTTCATAGCAAGAGCATTTGCATCACAATTGCTCCAAGTCTCTTTGGCTATGCAGCTGAGAACCGAATCCTGTTAGCTGGATGATATCAATGGCAACCCTCTCAGGTTGAAAGTGCTTTTGTGTCTTCATAGCTAATGGTTCTGTAATGTGCCATGATCAGGCAAGCTGAAAAGATGGGTATGGAAATATTGTCTTTTGTAGTTTGCCCCCATTTGGGCCTGCCTAATAACTCACGCTTCAAAATATCAGCTGAAACAAGAGAGAGTCAGCAGACTGAAGACTTACTGCTCTGGATATTATGAACATGTCTGCGTGAAGATATGCATAGCAAAGCTTTCTCTTGGTAGCACATTATTGAAATGCCACAAGATGAAACAGGCAGCTAAGATAAACCCATTGCTGCATATAATAATGTTCCATCTGCCAACACTGACAGCCTTTATCTGCGCTTTCCCTGGCACAAGGACTCTTCGGCAACATTAATAGCATTATTATTCTACCCAGGATGCAGCTTTCGTACACAATTATTAATAGCCATATTTTTAACAAGAAAGGCACGAGCATCACAGCTTCCTTTATTGTACTGTTGTGGGATTCGTTTGCATTAGATGGGTCTTGATGAGGAAGCCATCCACATTACCTTCTAAGAAACAGGACAGGGACCTATGTGAACTCTCCAGACAATCACACCATCACCAAAATGTCTAGGGACTCATTACCAATTATTGTGCTTTCTATGTATTTTATTTTAGGAATAAGAATATGTGTAATTAGCAAATACTCGCTTGTTTATCCCAGCACTATAAAGGGTTTTGTGGGTAATATTTGCACACATCAGGGTCTGTGGATAGCTGAGGAAGCAGTCGTGGTTCCATGGAACAGCATACACTTTGTAAATGAGAGAGACAGTGTAGCCTAGTGGTCAGAGGGGCAGGCAGTTTACACACCAGAACTTTAAAGCACATTCAAAGCACCTTCTTTCCCGCAAAGAATTCTGAGCACTGTAGTTGGATGAGGGCTGCTGAAAGTTGTAACTCTGTTAGGGATAAACTACAGTGCCCAAAATTCCTTGAACATGGGGGTTGTGGGATAGTGACCATGTGTGTCTATTGCTACCCATGGGATGGACACATCCACACTACATTCTGGCTGCATATTCAGCATCTGTGTGAAGTGGTCTTATGCAAGTACTGGCATTTACGTGTAGAGTCAGGATCCCCTGCTCATGTGAAGGAGCCCTATGTGTGCACATTGCATTTTTGTACCAGCATCACTTGGCTGGTACAATAATTCCCTCTTGCCATTGCAAAATTCATAGTAGTATGCATCACAAAGAATTCTTGTGTTGATTTGGTTTGTGTATTATTTTGAAAAGGGCAAATTAGGTACATTTGCCTCAAAATGTGAACGGAATCAAACTTCTCCCCCTCAATATCCGCATACCCAGGGCTTCCTGAAACATAAAATAATATTATATTTAAAATGAATTTCTTTCTATTAATAGTTAAATAGATTCAAGTCAATCGCATGGTAAAAATACCTTCTGCAAGTTTTTTTTTTTAAAAAATAAATAATAAATGTAAACATTGATTCTCTCCATGCTGCCCTCCAAAATGGTTTCCAAATCATGCATAGATATGCATTTGATGGTTATTTATAATTTATAATTCTAAAACATAACTCATTCAACTTTATTAGTAGTTAGAGGGAGAATATTTTGCAGGCCCAAGCACAGTGAACCCAAAGCCACTGGGGGCTGGAAGCAGCAAAGAAAGACACGATTACATTTTCTGAGCAGAATGGCCACAACTTTACTGATTACAGGTGTCAGTAGGCTTTGACATGGCCATTGAGTATGTATCCTAAATCAACCAACCCAATTGCTGGGTGGTCATTTTCAGCATCAAACCTGGGTTAAGAATCACCATATGGTGCACACCAAATATGGGCAATCCATTCAGGATGCCAGTTGAGGAATACTATAGCTCATTAGCCCCCATTGAGCATTTGGATAGAATTCTCCCCCCTGGACCCCTTTACCGGAGGACGGGGTTAAGGCTCCTTCCCCACTCCCTCTATTTAGGCTAAGGATCCAACCCAATTCCTTTTCTCAAGTTGTGACAGTTGCTGTGGGGCAGGCAAAACCTCCAGAGAAGCCCAATTTCTCTGCAGGCAAATTTCTCCCGGCCCCAAATTCAGCGACCAAGTATCTGCAGGATGAGATGTCTGATGCCGACCACACTGCTAAGTGCAAGCATAGCCAGATTAAATAAGTTGTAGGTGGGCCTGAGTGAAACCAGGCAAAGGTAGGCTTCACCAAGATCAGTCTCTGAAGCCCCTGCCCCTTAGCTCGCCACAATGGGCTCATTCAAAATTTAAAATTGCAGGCAAGTCCCAACATCCTTAGGCAATTGGTGGCATTCCCGGCTGCTTGGGAGACAAATTTTCACCCCTCCACCCTGGCTTGTCCATGGTTGCGCCAAGCCGCAACAGCCACTGCCATCAAAACAAAAGTGCTTGAGATTTCCTAATCATCTTAATTTATGATGTAGCAAACTAGCTGAATGCCTCTCAAATGAAAGCTGCAGCTTTCTTGAGAAAGCTAATTGGTCCCCAGGTCTGCACACTGTTGTCAGCTCGTCAAGAAGAAATTGCATGCAGACTGCAAAAATAGTTGCATGTGTATATTAGTACTCACCATGTGCCGTCTAACATTGGGTGTAATCAGCAGAAATCGTTTTCTTCACTCCAGTGCTGGAATTATGGGGGGGGGGGGAGTATAATGGGTAAAGACTATAAGACCTGGCTGGAAAGAAAACAGCAGCAGCAGCTGGCATCACCAAAGTCTCTTTGGAAAGCCCACAGTCACCATTTCAATTATAAATTGTTCTTCTTGATCTTACATAAGCTGTTCTTGGAGGATCGCTGGCTAAAAGGTGGAGTACAAATCTTAAACAATACACAAATAGATTCATAGGACAGGGAATCCCACAATGAGTCTATAAGTCCCAGCACCTGATCACACATTAATTTTAGCCAGCCAATTCCCTACTGCCTGAATAGCTGAAGTGGGCATTACAAAACTTGGTCCCTTCGCCTCTAATCAGAGCGTTGCTGTCAGAGCTGCTTGAAGATCCTAGCTCACAGAGGATCACGCTAGCCAGCGATCATTAAGTAAAAGTCTTTATTGAATTACAGTTTCCATTCTCACGCTGCTGTGCACCAACTTAATATCCTAGCCTTGCTCCACCTTTTCCGCCTGACTGTCCTCCTCTGGGTCCCTCTACCCCCCGGGGCTTCTTCCTTCCGGGATTCTTCTGACGCTGACCCGGACCCTCCTGCCTCCTTGTGCCGGGCTTTAGGACCTGGTTCCCTTTCGGGGCTGCTTACTGCGCCGCCTTCCTCTGCATTTGAACTTGGCGCGCGCGCCCAACCTTCCACTTTCCTCTTAACCGTTTCTTCGCTCCCCGATGGAGGTGTGGCCACTCCTGACTCATGCCCTCCCTCCTGTGGTGAGCTGCCAGCGCTTCCCCCCTGGCTCCTTTCCTCTTCCCTGCTTCCTGGCGGTGACGCTGGTCCCGATTTCCAGCTGCTCCCCCCTGAGTCCCCTCTGGCTCTATCTTCCTGGGGTGCCCCCCTAGACTCCCCCCTTGCCCTGGCCACTGGTGCTCCTTTCTGTGAATCCTCTGATTCACTGGAAAGACTAGGAGATCTCGGGTCGTCGTCATCACTCATCTTTTCTTCTGCCTCCTCCCCTTCGCTCTCTGTTTCCTCCCTTGCCCGTGCCTCTGCTCCTAAACCCCTGACATCCATCCCCCCCTCGAAGCCCCCCATTCCCCCCTCCCCTCCTTCCGGTGCTGGAGCTGGGGGCTGCTGTTGCAAAGGGACGAACGTCGGATATCGGTCGCTTCCCGTGGCGGGTCTCCATCTGAAGTCTCGCGGGTCTTCCTCCCTGCTCTCGTCGACAACGGTCACCTCCGCTTCCATCTCTGTGCCGCCGTGCTCGAAACCAGGGTCGTCCCCGAAAACGTCCATGTCCGTCTCTCCCTCACTTCCTCCTGGCGGTGTTGCTCGTCCTGGGCCTTCCAGCCACCGTCTGCGGAACTGCTCCTCTGGTCTATCGTCCCACCAATACGAGGGTTCTGATGCAGATCCCGAGGGTGACCCCTCCGGGGAACGGACGTCTTGTGTCGGGTCCTCGTCCGAGTCGAACCCCCGGAAAGTGCTGGCCGAAAGCGTGGGCGTGAAAAGCCAGTCGTCGAAAAAGTCTGCTGGCATAGGTCTATGGGGGAAGAGGGCATGAAACTCGTCTTTGAGGAGAGGTTCGTCCAAGGCGTAGCCCGGCACCCAGCTGTTCGCACTGGCCGGGGTGCCCTCCTTGGCGAGAAAGTATTCTACCCCCTCTTCCCCCCATCTGGAGTCCAAAATCTCCGTGACTTCGTTGATGCGCTCCTTCTGTGCCACTCCCGCGTGCCCTGTTCTGTCTCTGACCGGACTCGGCGCCGTTCCGGGTTCCTGGAACCTGTGCGGTGCCTTGTAGGGAGTGAGCACCGATCTGTGGAATACCGGATGCATTCTGGAACCCTCCGGAAGTGCCAGTCTGAACGCTACTGGGTTGACCTGCTCTTCGACTTGGTAGGGCCCCAGTTGTTTATGCCCTAGTTTCTTCTTGGCCAACGACCTGGCCGGCACTGCGTGGGCTGCTAACCAAACCCAGTCTCCCACGTGGAGCTCTTCGCCAACCCTTCTGTGCTTGTCCGCTTGTACCTTGTATGCGTGCTTGGCCAGCTCCAGGTGGCGCCTCAGCTGATCGTGGACTTCCTGCAGCTCCGACGCGAACGCATCTGCTGTCTGCGGCTCCCCCTCTCCCATTCTTTCCAGTCCCGGGAAGGTTCTGGGGTGCCTCCCGTTGTTGGCGAAGAACGGCGTGACCCCCGTGGACACGTGCTTCGTGTTGTTGTAGGCGAACTCGGCAAGCGGCAGGTAATCCACCCACGTCGCAGGCTGTTGATTTGCATAACATCTCAGGTACTGCTGCATGATGGCATTGACCCACTCCGCTTGCCCGTTGGTCTGCGGGTGTCTCGCCGACGCCAGGTTGATCTTGACGTTCAGGAAGCCCATCAGCTTCTGCCAGAAATTCGAGATGAACTGCCGCCCCCGGTCGGACAGAATAGACCGTGGCAGACCGTGAACCTTGAACACGTGGTCTATGAACAGTTTGGCGGTTTGCTCCGCCGTGGCCACCTTAGCACACGGAATGAAATGCGCCATCTTGGAAAACAGGTCTACCACCACCAGCACTGCCGTCTTGCCCCTCGAGCTGGGCAGATCCGTGACAAAGTCCAGGGCCACCCTTTCCCAAGGTTCGACCGGAGTTTGCAGCGGTTCCAACAGTCCGGCCGGCGGTTTGTGCACTGGTTTGGCCCTCTGGCAGGTGTCACACCTCGCCACGTAGTCTGCGACCTCCCCTCTCATTCCAGGCCACCAGAAATCCCTGGCTACTAATTCCACCGTCTTCTCCTTGCCAAAGTGCCCGGCCGTGGGCGCGTCGTGCAGCTGCTGCAGCACCTTGGCGCGAAGGTCGTCTCCCGGCACGTAGATGGCCCCTTTACGGATGAGCAATCCATCTCGTAGCTGGAAACCGTCGGCCGCAGCCGTGCCCCTTTGCACCTCTGCCATCTTTGCTTGCGCGAAGGAGTCATCCTGCAACGCTCGTCGCACCGCCTCCAGGTCCACGGTGGCCGCGGCGCACGCCCATACTGTTGGTGCGAAGATGTGCATGGCGGCCGCTGGCGTTGCGTCCTCCAGATACTGTGGCTTACGGGAGAGGGCGTCCGCCATGATGTTAGTGTCCCCCGGGACATACTCTATGCGGAAGTCGAAGTTCGCAAAAAACTCAGCCCAACGTATCTGCCTCTGGTTTAGGAACTGTGCCGTGCGCCAGTGCTCCAGATTCTTGTGGTCCGTGCAAACCTGCACCGTGTGCTTGGCGCCGATCAGGAAGTGCCTCCACGCTTTGAACGCTGCATGAATGGCCAGCAACTCCCTGTCCCAGATGGTGTAGTTCTGCTCGGACTTGCTGAGCTTCCTGGAGTAAAACGCTGCCGGTCGCCACACCCCCTGCTGGTCCTTTTGCAGCAGGACCGCCCCCACGGCTCTGTCCGAGGCGTCTGTCTCCACCCTCATCGGCCTGCTGGGGTTGACGTGAAGCAGCTGCTCTTCCGACGCGAAGAGACGCTTGAGTGCCTGAAAGGACTGCTCCGCCTCCTCTGTCCAAACGAACTTCTTTTTCTTGGAGCTAAGCGTGTCTGTGATGGCCGCTGTCTGCATAGCGAAGCCCTTGATAAACTTGCGATAGAAGTTCGCAAAGCCGACAAACCTCTGGACCTCCTTCCGGTTGCGTGGACTCTTCCAATCCAATACCGCGCGAACCTTGGCGCTGTCCATGGCGAGCCCCTTGTCAGACAACTTGTAGCCCAGAAAATCCACCTCCGTCACGTCAAATTGGCACTTCTCCAGCTTGGCGTAGAGCCTATGTTGCTTTAGTCTGGTCAGCACTTCCTTGACGTGTCTGTCATGCTCCTGCTGCGATTCCGAAAAGATCAGGATGTCATCTAAGAAACAGACGCACGTCTTGTAGAGAAGTCCCGCCAACACGTGATGCATGAAAGCTTGAAAAACGTGGGAGCCATTTTGCAATCCAAAGGGCATAACTCTGTATTCGTAGGTACCCAGTGGCGTGAACATGGCCGTCTTCCACTCATCTCCCTCCCGCATACGAATAAGGTTGTACGCCCCTCGCAGGTCTAACTTGGTGAACACTTTCCCCTTCCGCACCTTCGCCAGGAGGTCGTCGATTCGGGGCATGGGGAAGTCCGACGGCTTGGTCCCATTGTTTAAAATGCGATAGTCCACGACCAGTCTTTTTTGGGGCGTGTCTCGCTTTTTAACAAAGAATACTGGACTGCCCCCCGCTGCCTTGGACTCTCGGATGAAACCGCGCTCCAAATTATGATCTATGAACTGTTTGAGTTCCTGCAGCTCGTCCTCTGACATGGAGTACAGTTTCCCCTTAGGCAGCGCCACCCCCGGCAGCAGGTCAATCTTGCAGTCATATGGTCTGTGAGGGGGTAGCCTGTCTGCCTCCTTCTCGCAGAAAACTTCCAAAAATTCTGCGTACTTGTGGGGAATCGCTTGCAGCGTGCCTAGCAGCAGCTGTGACTCCTCTTCCTCTCCTTCCTGCCGGGGCACGATGCAGTGTTCAGCACAAAAGGAAGAGCCGAAGATCAGCTGCCTCTGGTACCAAGCCAGCGTTGGGCTGTGCTTGTCCAGCCAACTCATTCCCAATACAATGGGCGTATCCGATAGTTGAGTGACATTGAAGCTGATGATTTCTTTGTGATTTCCAAGTCGCATCGCCATGGGCGGCGTCTGCTTCACCACTTGCCCCCCTAGCAACTCCCTGCCATCCACCGTGACAACCTGCAGGGGCAGTGTGGCCGGCAGCAACTGTATAGCGTGCTTGTCGACAAAGTCCTGCCCTATAAAGTCCGCGTTGCTGCCCGAGTCAACTGTGATGGGCACGTCAGTGGTGATTCCATTGGGCAGCTGGAGAGATGCGGTGAGCCTCACCACTGGTTTGGGCGGGAGGGGGTTCACGGGCTGTAAAACCTCTGGGGACTGCGTCACTAACACGTCTGGCTGGGCCCCAGGGCCTCTTCCTCCAGCCAGACTGCGTCGTTTCCCTGCTGTGGTCCCCCTTGCTGCGTTGCTGCAGTCACCATTGCCGAGGCTGCAGTAAGCTTGTGGAGCCTCTGGGGACACTCTTTTGCCATATGCCCTGGCTCCTCACAGACGTAACACTTCCTGTTCCCTCTAGGAGGCTTCGCTTTCAACGCTGCCGGTGCTAGGGCTCTGGTTGCTGACTGAGCCCTTGCACCTCCAACCTCCATAGGTTCGGCTCCTCCTCCTGGCGGAGGTGTGGATTGCGCCCGCGCTGCTTCTCTGGGAAGGAAGGAGGGGCCCCTGGCTGGTTCGCGCCCTCCACGCCCTTCGTCCCTGCTCCACGGACGTCCTTCCAGCCTCACCCCCACTGCCAGTGCCCTCTGAACGACCTCCTGGGTGGTTCGGGGTCTCTCCCCCCTCGCGATCTCATCTTTAATCGAGTTGTGCAGCCCCTCCCAAAAGAGGTCTCTTACAGGAGCCGAATCTCTGTCCCATTCCAGGGCACTGACCAAGGCGAAAAAGCGGGCATGATACTGCCTGACGCTGGCCCTCCCTTGTCTCAGCCCATGCACCTCCTTCCGTGCAAGATCCACGTCAATACTTGATAAAAAACACCCATCCATCGCTTTAATAAAGGCATCTGCATTCTGGAGCGCCGGATCCTTATCTCTCCATAAATTGCGTAGCCATGCTCTAGCATCCCCATGCAAATGGGACATGATGAATCCCACTCTCTCTTGCTCATCTCTAAAGTCTTTATGCAGCAGTTGCAGTGCGCACAGTACGTCGGCTCTAAAGTTGGGATACTGTTGCAGGTTCCCATCGAAGTGAGAGACCAGCCCGCCTGTCCGTCTCGCCAACCCAATTCCCTCCTGCCGGGGTGTTTGCTTTGTCAGCACGTCTAACCTGACCTGGAGATCCCTGCAGGCGGCAGCTGCTTCCTCCTCTCTCTTCCTGGATGCGAGAGCCTCGGCATTCAGTTGTGCCACTGCTTTTCTGAGTTCCTCTATCTGCTGCTCAGCCGTCATGTCGTCTGCCGTTCGTGAGCTCGCTAGTAGGCACCTGTTTCTCTCCCCTCCTCGAGGCTGTAGATGCCCACAATCGTGAGACGGAGCTTACTGTCAGAGCTGCTTGAAGATCCTAGCTCACAGAGGATCACGCTAGCCAGCGATCATTAAGTAAAAGTCTTTATTGAATTACAGTTTCCATTCTCACGCTGCTGCGCGCAACTCTACGTCTAGTAGCTAGATCGGCGAAGCTCCGTCTGAGTCTCCGCCCCGTGTGCACCAACTTAATATCCTAGCCTTGCTCCACCTTTTCCGCCTGACTGTCCTCCTCTGGGTCCCTCTACCCCCCGGGGCTTCTTCCTTCCGGGATTCTTCTGACGCTGACCCGGACCCTCCTGCCTCCTTGCGCCGGGCTTTAGGACCTGGTTCCCTTTCGGGGCTGCTTACTGCGCCGCCTTCCTCTGCATTTGAACTTGGCGCGCGCGCCCAACCTTCCACTTTCCTCTTAACCGTTTCTTCGCTCCCCGATGGAGGTGTGGCCACTCCTGACTCATGCCCTCCCTCCTGTGGTGAGCTGCCAGCGCTTCCCCCCTGGCTCCTTTCCTCTTCCCTGCTTCCTGGCGGTGACGCTGGTCCCGATTTCCAGCTGCTCCCCCCTGAGTCCCCTCTGGCTCTATCTTCCTGGGGTGCCCCCCTAGACTCCCCCCTTGCCCTGGCCACTGGTGCTCCTTTCTGTGAATCCTCTGATTCACTGGAAAGACTAGGAGATCTCGGGTCGTCGTCATCACTCATCCTTTCTTCTGCCTCCTCCCCTTCGCTCTCTGTTTCCTCCCTTGCCCGTGCCTCTGCTCCTAAACCCCTGACAGTTGCATATGCTCATATTCCAGGATCCACCAATTCCAGAGGTTGTGAGACAGAGAAATGGTAGCGGCTTCCTCCCTTTCCCACAGAAAAGGCTAATTATTAAAAATGCATAAACTCATATGAGCACTTCAGTCTGAGCTTTCCAGAACATTTTGAGAATGTCCAGTGGTGCCTGATTGCTGTCTCAGTAGCACAAAATGTGGTGTCCTTCAGATGTTGACGGACTAAACTCTAAGTGTCCCCAGTCAGTGCAACCAATGGTCAGGAATTATGGAAGTGTTGGTTCAACAGCAATTGAAGGACACCACACAGGGACAGAGGAAGGGGGTGCTGTGGGGGCAGGCCATCCCGGGTGTTACCACTGAGAGGGGGGGTGACAAAATGCTGGGCGGCACTCACTGTGGGGCCTGCAGTGTGCCCGAGCCACGCATCTCTCCTGGGAGTGACGCGGTGGCTTGGGCGCCCGAAAGCTCCACACTGCCCAAACGGTCCGCCCTCTGCCTCCCCCCAGCTGTAGGGCAGCTGAGTGGGAGGAGGCCCTGCTGAGCGTCCTGCCCCGGCTGGCCCCACCCCTGGGTGCAGGACACGCGCACCCGAGGTGCCTGATCGCCTTGCTCCACTGCTGACACCACATTGGCGATCCCTGCGCCAGTGTTTCTACTGTATCTTGGGTATTGTAGTATATCCACTTTGCATATAGTTGGGTATAGACCCACAAATCCTTATTTATGGAAGTCAGTGATGAGGCACCAGAAACACTTCATGAATTAATGGTGACTGTTACACAGAGAATAGTAAGAAGGGAAAATAAACACCCAAACCGATGGATATGTGGTTCTGTTATCTTTGAGATGCAAGAAACCTATCTTTTAATTTAAAAAATGGGAGGAAATGGTTCCCCCCCCCTTCTGTAAAGATATAACATATACAAATCAAATCAAATTGGTTTGTGATAAGTTTGTTATTTCTTGTTTGTAGATAAATTAAATTTATAACACAGTAGTAATCCATAGTACAAAATATATGTCTTAGTTCTCCTCCTCAGAACTCAATCACTACCACTATTGGAAGATTTGAATTTTTTATTTAGGATGTGGGTACAGCAGCCGAACATGGGTTGAAGAAGCATGGTGGGCTACTACAACATTAGGATTAGCTAAGGCATTGCTCCCACACTTTACATGTCTCCTGTAAAAAGGTAAAGGTACCAGTCGGGCCAGTCGTGTCCGACTCTAGGGATCTGCGCTCATCTTGCTCAAGAGGCCGGGAGCCAGCGCTGTCCGAAGACACTTCCGGGTCACATGGCCAGCGTGACGAAGCTGCTCTGGCGAGCCAGCACCAGCGCAGCACACGGAAACGCCGTTTACCTTCCCGCTATAAAGCGGTACCTATTTATCTACTTGCACTTAGGGGTGCTTTCGAACTGCTAGGTGGGCAGGAGCTGGGACCGAAAGACGGGAGCTCACCCCGCCGTGGGGATTCAAACCGCCGACCATACGATCAGCAAGTCCTAGGCACTGAGGTTTTACCCACAGCGCCACCCGCGTCCCTGTATGTCTCCTGTACTCTCCTTTTAAAGAGCAGAGTTGACACCCTGAGCCTTGGGACTGGGCAAGCAAACAGGAACTTCTCCATAAAGGTTGGGTGCTCATAGTTTGCTTGTTCCACTGCTGCTGCCTCCATGTCCTTCCATGTCCATGAAGTCAGTTTGCTGTTAGACTTACCCCTGAGCACCTCCCCAGAAGAGGAAGGCTCTTCACTGACAGGCAATGTGCCAGGGTCGGCTCACTGGCCTGTGACATAGTGCTTGAGGTGTCTGATGTCATAGGGCCATTCTGCTCTCCTGTCAGCCCACTCAGACCTTCCCCTGAATCCAGATCTCCACCTCCCAAGCTGCTGGGACCCTCTCTTGGGTCAAAGTCCCCCTTGAGTCCCAGATTCACACCCTTCAGTCCTCTCCAAGACATCTCCATAGGACTCATGGCAATATGTAATGAATATTACATTTATGGTATGTACAGAAGGGACGCGGGTGGCGCTGTGGGTTAAACCACAGAGCCTAGGGCTTGCCAATCAGAAGGTTGGCGGTTCGAATCCCCGCAACGGGGTGAGCTCCCGTTGCTCAGTCTCTGCTCCTGTCAACCTAGCAGTTCGAAAGCCCGCCAAGTGCAAATAGATAAATAGGCACCACTCTGGCGGGAAGGTAAACAGTGTTTCCGTGCACTGCTCTGGTTCGCCAGAAGCGGCTTAGTCATGCTGGCCACATGACCCGGAAGATGTACCAGTAAAGCGAGATGAGCGCTGCAACCCCAGAGTCCTCTGCGACTGGACTTAATGGTTAGGGGTCCCTTTACCTTTACCTTTATGTGCAGAAAAACAAAAGTCTTGATTTCAACATTCTCAAGTCCTTCAGTTTCTTCTTCTTGTTGTTGTTGTTTAGACGTTTAGTCGTGTCCAACTCTTCATGGCCCCATGGACCAGTTTCTTAGATATGATAAATAATAGTATACTCAATGTTTGGATCATAATTGACCTATATGAATCCATTATTTAAAACGAGTCACATCCTAAAGTGTTTTTTATATTTGCACCAAAGAATTTTCAGTGGCATACTCAAAATTTACATACACACACACACACACACATAACACACACACACATCCTTTATGTATTCTGAAGAACTGGATGCAGAAATAAACTATTGTTTTGTTTGTATAACAGAGGACAGGTTTCAGGGACAAAGTTAAGCCGATAAAATCTTTTATTTTCAGTATCAACTGAGGTTTTCCACCTACCCTACTTTTTAAATACAATTTCTTTCTTCCACAAAAATTGATAGCAATCACACAGCTGAAAGTGGGAGACCTTTAAATGCTCTAAGAGTACAAGAAAAAGAAGAAAAAGCTTAACTAAACTACAGATTTATGGATCAACCAAGAAATGAAATCAAGTGTCCTTCAAGAATACATGGCCATGTGAGTAATATATTTGTGATGAAAACAATTGACCTCTCAGACTTGGTGCTTAAGAAGTTAATCCATTTTTGTTATATACGCTGGTGCTTTGCGAGTTGCCAGTCCCAGTTACAACTGCTGGTTTTGATGCATAAAACCTCTCTGGCTGAGAAAAATGATAGGACCACCTGTCACAATATGTGCCCACCTGTATGTTTAGACCTTCAGTAGAGAACCTTCTGTGGGTGCCACTACTAATGTAGAGGCGGATAAACTTTTCCAGCCAATGGTTGTATTCAGTCACAGAAACCAAGTATGGGCGGTGCCAGAGCAAAAGTGAGTGGGGCAACAGATAATGACTCCTACAATTGTACAGTAGACTACATTCATTTCTAATGTAAGGCAGGTGGGTCCTATGAAGAAAACCTTCTCAGTCACAAGACCCCACTCGCTTTGGAAATACTCTCCCAAGGGAAGTCCACCCAGCTGTGTATGGTCCAATTCAAGTCCAATTAGAATTAAGGAGGACTGGAATGCAGATCAGATCAGAGAAACAATACAGTAGCTATGGAGAACCTAGGCACTGCAGGGGGTTGGACTAGATGACCCGGGAGGTCACTTCTAACTTAACAATTCTATGATTCTTCTAACCTTTGGCCCTCCAGATGTTGCTGAACTGTTACCAATCCCAGCAAGCATGGCAAATGGCCAGGGATTATGGGAGCTGCAGCTCAGCAACATCTGGAGGAGCAAAGGTTCCCCATGGCTGCGATGAAAGAATGGAACAGGATAAATTCTTTCATCTCTAATTTTGATGTGATTTCATGATATATATATGTTTTATATATAAAAAATGTTTTCCCATATTGGCTTAATTTTCTAGTTGACCACCACCATCCCAACCCCCCAAAAGTCTGGAAGCATATTATGTACCATAGTTATGCTACCTAACCTAAAAAGGTTTAGCTCTGAGCACTGCCTGAATGGGAGGCTGCCTGTGAATCACAGGTAAGGCGCTCTGAGCTCTTTCAAAGAGAATTGCCTATAGAGGTTATAATAATAAAGTCTAGCCTTTTAGGAGTCATACAATTGTCTGTATATTCCTTCCGGCTGTTCCTAAAATTATTGAAAGCTAGATTGTCAATGTCTGCCTTCTGATAGTAAGTTATACATACTAAGAGGATCTTTGCTTATAGTGCCATACACAAGCAGAGCATTTATTTCCTCTCTTCCACTGCATACCCCATTCTATATCTTTCAAATTACTGCAAACAGATCAGAGGCTAAATACATAAGCTCCAGCATTACAGGAGGTACAGAAGGATTATTCTTGCAGACAGTAAATCCAAACCTGGAGGTCTTGATAAAGGGAAGAGAAGAATGCTTTCTATGAATAGCTCCAAACAAATGTCAAATGATACTGTAGATTTTTTTTTAGAGTGTCCTTATGTGGGATTAAATTGATTGGTGGCTGTGTGGTGCTCATGTGCGATCCTTCTCCTTTTTATATAATGACTATTCATCAAAGATCTATGGATTAGTGCAGGCCAAATTGAACTGTCAGAATAAATCAGAATAAATATGCATAATGAGTAATAATAGATATAATGGATGAGGTAGGTTTTTGCTACTGTGTACCTGTGAATTGTATTTGATTATATAGTCATTTATTTAAAGGATTATTTCGTCGAGCCAATGAAAGGGGACATAGAAACATGCCTTCTATCCTCGGCTTTTTGAAGTAGCTGTAGACATGGGACTAACTCATTAGGGGAGAACTTAGGGTGTCCTCTAAATGGACCAATAAGAGGACCTCTGGACTTGGCCCTGCCTAAGTGTCATAACTGTGAAAAAAGGGGCAACAGGGGTGCTACAGGGCACTGAAGTGGAGGAGACACTGCCGTCAACCCACCAAGCCCACTGGGACCCGACTGGACTGAACTTGGAGTGCTGACAACAGTGATCTTGGAAGAAAATCCCAACCTGGAAAAAGGCATGGATGGTAGAAACACTTCTTCTCATTCTGATATCTGGTGTGGATTTGGGGGCTGCATTATCTGGAGAAGGCCCTACGAAGTCCAGAGTTACTGCACTCATGTTTATCTAGTTAGCAACTGGGGCTCATGTTTGGCCATATTGTCCACGGAAGCCATGGATCATGGGTCATTCAGTGTGGGTCTACAGGGGACACCCTTGGGGGGGGGGGGAAGCATTAGAACATGAATGGGGAGAGGTGGTTTGATGGGGGGGGATGCAGTTTGACTTTTCCAAACATCTACATTACAGTACTGCAAATGAATTCAGAATGTGACCTGTCATATTGGTGTTCTTTAATAATATGTATTGTCTTCAGTAGTTCACAGCTCACTAGCCACACACTAAAATCAATTCAGATCCCTTCATGTGATAAATATTTGGAATTACAATAATACCCCCCAAAAGTCAAAGAATAGAGTTTCCTGCAAGTTATTGCCTTTTATTTTAAAATTGGATTCAGATTTGACACTGCAGGAAGTGAGAATAGCTAGTGTGAGCCATTACCTAACTGATACAGCTGTTGGTTTCTATATATATCTATAATGTTTGACGTTTTACTGTGTTTGACGTTTTAATTTGTTGGAAGCCACCCAGAGTGGCTGGGGCTGCAAGGTATTATTATTATTATTATTATTATTATTATTATTATTATTATTATTATTTCCTCACTGGAAATTTTTTTATTTAACTTGTTTGAAGTTTCACATAAGAACTGCAGATGCTATCAAAGTTACAGCTGTGTTGAGTATGATAAGTATTTCAGACTATGCAGAAACCACTTTGGAGACAAAAATTCCACTTTGACAGCTAACGATAAAGACTCACTTTGTAATCATTGTGCTTTGCTGTGCTTATTGTCTTCTCCTTATGTGACCTACTCAGTTTCATAGCCATGTCACTACTGGACACTCTGAAATCCATGGAGTCTTGTGTAGAGCTCAGGTAACCTCTTTCCCTTCCTTGCTGAACCATTATTTTTCATATTAAAACACCTTGACAACCATGGAAGGTATGGTCTTACTTTGATATCACTCTTACACATGGGTCTCTAATTGGTCTCAGGTGAAGGTCCTTCTTGGCCCCACAAGCTGCTTTTATGTCAATGTTAATCCTAATGTATACCTAACATGTCCTGATCTGAGATAACTGATATGTCACTCATTCTCAGCTTAACCTACCTCTCAGGAATGGTAGGTTATAAATGGTAGGATAAAATGGTAGGATAAAATGGGGTGAAGTATTTATGCTGTCTCCAGGTTTTTGGAGGGAAAGTGGGGCATAAATCACAAACAATAAATCACAAACAAACAAGCAAGCAAGCAAGCAAACCTCCATTTCCACCTGCTTTTAGTATTGTTGCCAATCCCCTATTCCTTTTCCCCGCCATTTCCTGCTATTTTAAGATTGCAATGCAATCTGCAGATAATTGATGTTTTCGCTGCTCTTTGTTTTATTCCAGAACTGGAAGCCATCTTGAGAACTCCAAATGGAACTTGACAGGGAGGTTATTAAATTTCATAACTAAAATAAAATTTAACAGAAACATATCCTTTGAGTGTGTTTGATCTATTTGCCTATTGCTGCTATATTGTTCAAAGGTACCTTTGACTTTGATCTAAAAAAAATCTGAGGAAGAAAAGTAAAATGAAGGGAAGGTTAATTCCCACCTGCAGCAATACCCTTCTTGCTGGAATCAGGAAGACTTTGGAGAATAAAAGATATGTTCAGACACATTAAAATAGAGTTAATTATGGGCAATGCAAAAATGTGCTGCTCATTAACATCCACATGGAATAAACCATCCTTTTCGTTTCATCCAGATGTCCTCATGTTCAATAATATGAATGCTAATCTCCACTGTACAGTTTTTAGTGTGGTTACCTACCGTATTTTTTGCTCTATAAGACTCACTTTTTCCCTCCTAAAAAGTAAGGGGAAATGTGTGTGTGTGTTATGGAGCGAATGCAGGCTGCACAGCTATCCCAGAAGCCAGAACATCAAGAGGGATTGCTGCTTTCACTGCACAGCGATCCCTCTTGCTGTTCTGGATTCTGAGATTCAGAATATTTTCTTTCTTGTTTTCCTCCTCCAAAAACTAGGTGCGTCTTGTGGTCTGGTGCGTCTTATAGAGCGAAAAATACCGTATATTGATAATTTGTGATTGGATTAATAACAGGGGTCCTTGATCCCCTCACTACCACTCTCCAAACATATGATCATGTATTTGTATTTTAATTCTACTGTTTTATCTTACTCCTTATGTGCCACCCAAATCTCTGTGATCGTCTAATGGAGCAATTCTGGTGGTTCCCAACACCCTTGCCCTCTATTAAATACCATTATGAACTTCGTGAGGGTTTGGTCATGGTGGAGATGAAGGTTTTGTTTTTAAAAAACATTTCATTGTTTCAAATATACTATTATTTCATAGGCTATAGCTTTTAAGCAAGAGCAATTGATTAATTGTAAACCACCCTGCTTCCATTAAAAACAAAGTATCATACTTAAATCCCTTCTACAGAATTATGTATTTAAAAAATATCAAATCAAAAGCAAGAGTCTCTTTTTATGGGAAGAATTAATGCTAGTGATATATTACTGCAGCTAAGTGTCCTATTCCTTGTTATTTTCTGATCGTATTTCATTGCACATTCCTTCTGTTTAATATGTATGAAGATGTTTGGTAGAAGAAAAATGGTTCCACATTAGATACTAATCATAGTTCTGGACTTATTAATTATGCATTTTAGATTATTCTAAATTATGAAAATGGTTAATATAGGGCTAAGAGGATGATCACTTAGAAGTATATTTAGAACACACATGGAATAATCCCCATTCACACAGCATTTTGAATTATACCCATGGTACAGTGGACAGGACATTTATTTAACTCAGCCCATTTATTTAAGAGAGCAGCATTATACAAGATAAATACATTGCCCTACTGATCTGTGGACCTTTATACTATGCTAAGGCACCCACCAACATAAACATTGCCGTACCGACAGCAGATACTTGACACATCTGGATTTGGTAAACTGTGTGCTCCAGAACAACAGCTCTCAGCCAGGAAACACCAGCCTGCAGACCCAAGCAAAGAACTGTTTATGAAATAGTATGATACTGTTCCTAGGAGTGACCATTTAATATTCAAGGTTACCTTCCTCTTCCAGAAGTTGGCCAGGCCATCCAAACAGTCATAGACATGAATGACTACATCTCTGCCAATGCTGACAGAATTGATTCATTCATTAATTTTCCAGGGAGATGTTATCCTCACTGACAAATTACCCCAGTCGTGATACAACTCACAACAATGATGAGACTTCATCTCCAGAACACCTGTTCTGAGTCACTATCTCTGTGGCTGTTGGTTCTCTGCACGTCACTGACTTTTGCTTTAATCTTTGACGCTGCACTGAGTTCCCAAACCGACAACTTGCATGGTCATAGGGAACTGACATGAAGCAAATGCCTCCCCAACCACAACTACCAAAGAAAACACCCTCTACATGAAAACTGATGGGAACCCAATGCTTGTACACATGCCACACAGATATTGAGGAACCATTCTGGATCTTTCAGATCCAGCTGACAAAAGTCAGCTTTTTGTGGTAGAAGAAGAACTAGGGCAGAGGGATGGGTTGGTAGATTATTCCATAATACTAACTGAATAATGACCACGTTATGTGGCAGCATGCCAAAATATTTGTGGGGAACCCAACAACTATACCAGTCCAAATGGTAAGTACAGAAACGGAGCCGTCTTTCCCATTGGTCTTAGTGGTTCGTTGTGCCAGCGCGTCAACCTCTCAGGGGCGCCCTAGCGAGTGGGGGAGCTGTGCAGCTTTGCTGGCAGCCTCCCCTTTCCCTGCATGCCTGCCAGCTGTGCCTCACCAACTATATGGTTAAGAGCGGTAGTCTCGTAATCTGGGTAACCGGGTTCGCATCCCCGCTCCTCCACATGCAGCTGCTGGGTGACCTTGGGCTAGTCACACTTCTCTGAAGTCTCTCAGCCCCACTCACCTCACAGAGTGTTTGTTGTGGGGGAGGAAGGGAAAGGAGATTGTTAGCCGCTTTGAGACTCCTGAAGGGGAGTGAAAGGCGGGATATCAAATCCAAACTCTTCTTCTTCTTCTTCTTCTTCTTCTTCTTCTTCTTCTTCTTCTTCTTCTATATGGCTGGCGGGCATGCATCTTCCCTCCCAAGCATCTACATCTGCTAAAGACGGGGTCATTGTCCTCCTGCTGCTTCCTGGCAAAAGGCGTCGCAAAGCCTTCCTGGGCTGCCTTCTCGGACGTTTTCCTGCTTGATCGCTGCCACCACGCCAGGGATTGGGGCGGTGTGGGAGGCAGAGGACATTTTCCCCTGCCCCTCCCTTGTTTTGGAGTTGCCAGGGGGGTCGCCGGAGGGATCTTTGCACCATGGCGTCAGATATGCTTAAGACGCCCCTGTACAGAAAGGCCCATAGAAAGTTTGACAGCAAAACACTATTTCTTACTGATGGCAGCTTTTGGCAGCTTTTACTGAAGCCATGTTTGCTCTGGACCTTTGCATAGCAGCATCTGCTAAAATAAATGAGCATAATCCGTGGATTGTATCCTTTGCTATTCCTTTAGAGATCATCTGAAGCTGTTGCTGAGGAAGGAAACTGCGAACCTATAAGGAAATTGGAATCTTCATTTGCAGCCTGCAGTGTTAATAGGACTCATGCAATCTTGAAATAGAGTGGTTGCAGCTAGAGTCTGCTCTGCAATCATAATTCCATAATTCCAAGTTACAAAAACAGATTTATGTTCTTGAACTGTACTCTGCGGAGTTCATTCTGTCAGTCTGGCTGACAAGGTACGGTTTATCCATGCCTTCTGCGAGCTGGTGTAATAATTGTTATTTTTTTTATGTGTCGTCTTCAAATACCCACTATTAAAATAACTGCTTTTGAGAAAACAGTTTAGCATGTTGGCAATTACACCCATCCCTTATTGGATGCTGAAAGTAAAGTGCAACAATATAATAAAAAGCTTTTTCCTCTGTCAATATCTGTTCAGAATAGATTTTAGTGTGATTTCTTGGAAGGATTTCACCTGGAAAAAAAAGTTATGCTGCTTTAGTTCCAAACTTACTTGCTGAAATCTAAAATAAAGCTGTAATGTATTGGGGAGGTAAGGGGTTTTTTTTTGGGGGGGGGGAATACCCTTCACACTGCAGAGCTTCCAAAAATTCAGGTCCACAACAGAATTGAGCAGAAATTTGCACTGCCTCTTCCTGCATCAGCAGATGCTTCCACTGAATCAGAAGCTCCTCTGCGAAGGGAAGGGCATGAATAGGATTTCACCATGAAAGTTAAGTTTATTCAAGGCAACTGGCTTCGACTAGGTTATTATTTTCTCAGCACTGCTGAAAAGGCGGAGTAGTAATTAGCTAAACTTGTTCGCTTCTTTCTGCCTGTCTCTGCTGTTTATCTGGACTGCCACTGTTCCACTTCCCACCTGTCTTAAGTTATGTAACTGTTCTGTCCAGTTCAAATGATTATTTCAAGGACAAGCTGCAATGTAATCATTTTGGGACTGTAAATCTCTCCAAACCATTCCACAATGTTTCAAAGGGTTTCTTCCTTAACAAGTGAGCAGTGGGATAAAGACTCCTGGAGAACTGAGTCTCAGAATTGTTGCATGCTACAGGTGAAGATTTTCTCTCCTTGTATCAATCCATCCGCTGCGTTCAGGTGAGTGTGCATTCTGCAACAATTGCAGAAGTTCAATGCTCTGGACTCAGATTGTCTTCAGCAAAGCGGCAGGAATAATTGCATGCAATGTAAGTTGTTCTAAAATGTGAGCAGGGCTGCTTGTAGAGTTTAAAGGAGCAGTAAAGAGCCATACCAGGGACTGCATATCCTTGTGGCAGCAGCGACACTATGGAACTCCTCGCCTGTTGATACCAGGCCTTCACTGCATTCATTTTGATGCGTGCTGAAGATCTTATTTAGACAACCCTATCCAGATGTTTAGAAAGTTTGCATAAGTTTTAATTTGTTTTAGCCTATTCTATTGTGGTTTTAACTTTCTGTGTGTTTTAAATTATGGTTGTAATTTTTTAAAATGATAATATTACTGTTGTTTTGTTTTCGTTTTGTAAACCACTTGGAGTTTTTCCCCCTACAATCAAACGGTATATCAATTTTGTGAAATAAATAAAAAATAAATACCCAAGGTGGGTGGAGCAAGAGGCAAAAGTGGTCAGAGGAATCCAGGTTTTCCACATTGTTAAAGGCCTAGATCTTTTTACACATCTCAGAAGTCATGTTAATGAAACATTAAAGCCTCGGTAATCAAATAGGCATCCTTAAAATTACATGCTGCAATCCATGTAGAAAGAAATGCCTTGGCTTTTCTGACTTCTTGAGCAATGACATTCAATGTTCCTTAAAAGGAAAGTTGTACAAGGGAACAATTTTCAGCAAGTTGGATGCCATAAAAATTCTTTCTTTTGAAGAGCCATTATGTCCTACTGTGCAGTGAAAAGAAAAGCGCTGGAACAAATTCCTGACTAGAGTATAGAATTGCCAAGCTCAAAAGAAGTATTCTCTCAGGTGCAGGGCTGACTAGGAAGCTGTTTAATCCTCATATAATCAGATACTTATTGAACAAGACTTTTAAAAAATTCTTCTTTCTCTTCCATGGAAATGATGGTGCGCAGCATAATATTTAGGAAACCTAGTCTCAGAGTGCCAGGTAATTCTGGTGGCAGCATTCTGCCTGGTGCATATGAGTTTTGTTTCTGTACTAGCAAAATTTTATACTTATGTATTTACATCTGTAGACTGATTGGGGGAGGGGATGTCATGTGGTAGTGTCAGGCTGAGTGTCAGACTGCCTAGGAGATCAGGACTGAAAACTCCACTCAGCCATGAAGCTCACTGGCTGACCTTATGCCAGTATCTCAGTGTAGCCTACCTCTCAGCAGTTGGATTTTTTGGTGATGATAAAATGGGAACGTGGAAGAACCATGGATACCACATTGAGTTCCTTGAGGGAAAGGTTGGCTATAAGTAAATAAACAAGGCCAGATTTACCTAAAAGCCTCTAGGAATACAAAATTTTATAATTACCACTGTAGTCATTATTAATATAAAATCAACATAGTAATTATTAATATCGTATTGATACAATTGCCAAGAATATATACAATGGACACATGCAACTTACTCGGGCATCCTGTCCCCAATTTTGCCCTGGCAGACTGAGCACAGCTAATATGTCATTTTAGTGAGTTCATACACACACACCAGTGGCGTAGCGTGGGGGGTGCAGGGGGGCCGGCTGCACCGGGCGCAACATCTGGGGTTTAGGGTTAGGGGGCGCAAATCCACGGGTTAGGGGGCGCAAATCCATGGGTTAGGGGGCACAAATTACTTGCCTTGCCCCGGGTGCTGACAACCCACGCTACGCCACTGACACACACACTCCAGTTAGACTGTTTTCAGGCAGGCCCAGCCCTTCCATTGTGCAGAGTGAAGCAACTGCCTCAGGTGGCAGATGTTCTGGGGCAGCAGCAGCATACCTTGGCCACTAGAATTTCTAGACAACCTCTCCTGACTCCTGGCCTGGCCTCCTCTCTCAGCACTCTCAGAGTGCTTTAACAGTGAGTGGTGGCACTGCACTCTTTAACAAACAGGCAATACTTTTCTTGATTAAAGACTATTGGTGGCTATCTCATACCAGAATATAATTGTGCACCATTTGCTGCTGTGCTAGTTGGTTAATCATCATGCTATGATTCTCCAGCAATTCATGGTTTATGTCTATATTTATGTTTCACAAATCATAACATGGTATGTTTTTTTAAGGACTGTGCTTTTAAGTTTGGGCTTCTGAATAGGCTGATGCTTTAATACCACAAATCCCAACACAAAAGCATTTGGAATCATCTGTGGAACCAATTACTTGGTGTCCTCAAGTTGAAAGAGGTTTAGATGTTAGATCAGGACAGACATAAGTATTTTATAGGAAAAGGTTATTATATCCATTTTCCGTGCAATCTTAAAAATCTATGACTTCCTTCAAAGGATAGAAATCTATTAGGCACTGGCTAGCAATTTCATTTCAGTCACTAATGATATTATTCCATTAGATACACCATCTATAAAAATATTCCAAATGATCTCTTCATATTAACACTCTAACACATTTCAGCCTTATGATGAAGGGTGCTGAAAGCCATACTTAAGGTGACAAATTGGTTCACAGTTTAAAGGGCTAGGTCAAAAGCAGCATGTTGCAGATCCATCTGGTCCATAGTCTTGATTAAAGTGGACAAGCTCATCAGCTCGGAAGCAGTGCATTCTACCTGCCCATTTCTTTACCTTTTCCAGGCACAGTGATATATATTTTAGAATGGGCAATCATGGCAACATAGAAAGCAGCCTTATCCTGAGTCAGACCATTAGTCCATCTAGCACAATACTGTCTGCACTGATTGGCAGTGGCTGTCCAGAGTTCCAGACAGGTGGCATGCCCAGCTCAGTGTAGAGATACCAAGGATGAAATCTGGACTCTTCTGCTTGCAATGTGAGTGCCTTCCCAGTAAGCTATAGCCCCTCCATTTTAGATGGTGCATGAGTTGGTGAAGTTATAAACTTGTATTGGGGCTGCTGCATGTATCCAGTGGCTGTTTTGTGATGTTGCACACTTAGAGATAACACTTGGTTTGATTGATTTGAAAGCAAGTATATGGGTCATAAACCATCAGACTTTTTCTAGGTTACATGGTTTAGTATGCAATAGAGATCGAAGATCTGTGCGGAAACTATTCCAAGGGGCCTAAGCTTAATCTTTTACAGCTAGACCAAGCTGCTGTAGGGGAAATGTATTGCCATGAATTATTCAGCAAAGGAGAAAATTTGGTGGAATATTTTAAAGACCAATTTACTTTATTTTACTGTCAAGCTTGCATTTAAAAATGTCAAACTGCATGCATTTCATACCCAGGAATATCTGGGACACACAATTTTTCAAAATCTAACAGAAGGTGAAACAGATGTTAGGTTGGGACCATAAATTTTAATTTCACATTGAATTAATTATTGGTGACAGAAAGTCTATAACTAAAGTGGACACATCCTTACTGGAATTTCTTGTTTAAGAAATAAATTCTCTACAAATTCCATACTAAGATCTCAGAGTACATGGTTTAATACATTTTGACAGCAATTCAATAACTATATTTGAAATGCCTGTTGTCTGAAATTATTTCCCAGTGTGTGACAAGGGATTAATTTAGAATTCATTTGAGAGGACAAAACTCAGACTTGGTTGAGATGCTGAATCACCACTCGCTCTGTACTTTCCCCCATAATGGTGGCTTAGTCAATCAGTATCTGAATCAACATTAGAAGCCAAGGTCAACCACACATGGCCTGGTTCTTTTTATTATTATTATTTTGAAGAATACTGTAGAGAACACAAATCCTTTAGGAACTCTCTTCCTGTCAAAGCCCCATCTTTTCCAAAGTGACAGAGGGTGCCAAAATAACTTACTGTCACCATATGCTTGCTGAAAATATAATTCCATGTAGCCACAATACAAATAGCTTGAAATACTCCCCCGAAATAAATGGGGCAAGGAGTAGAGACTGTATCATTCTTACTCATTGCACCCTCAAAATCAGATGAAAGTAAGGTCCTGTCAAAACTGTGAGTGGAGATCCATGCATTCAGTGAATGGATATAAGATGGGGAAGATGCTATGGCTGCAATCTCTGCCTTCACTCTTTGTGCATTTCAGCATACATCTGTAACAAGAATATCTAGTTACTCCTCTACCTGTGATTGAGGCCCCTGCATTTCAGAGTGCCTGATCATGGAGGGAGGCACCTATGGATGCACACAGTGTATGCACAGAGCCACAATGTAAACATGCATTAATGTGTAGGGCACAATGTAAACATGCATTAATGTGTAGGGCACATGCATTAATGTGTAGGGCACAAATATATATAATCTGTACAGAGACCAACTAAGTTTGTTCTTGGTATAAGCTTTCATGTGCACGCACACTTCTTCAGGTTTTTCTCAGGAGGGTAGTAGGAGATGGGCGATTGACTCAGTGGGTATGGTAAACCTGTTAACGACTGCAATTAGTCCTACAGGAAAAAGCAAGGGATAGTATGCAGTTGATTAGCATATGTAATGAGACAGGAAATGGGTTTAGCATAAGGCTGATTACCTGGTTGAGTGTGGACCTCGATTTAGGCCATGGGAGAAATTGGAAGAAGGTAAATATGACTGATGGTATCATCCTAATGATAAGTGAATAACCCAAGGAAAGATCAGTCACACTAGGCTATTCAGTTCAACCCCCAAACCTGTTTAGTCCCTGTATGCTCCAGAATGTGTGCAGGTTATCAGATCCATATCTAGAATATAAACTCTATGCAAGAAATACCAGCCCAGCTGATAATTCTCAAAGAAATAGTGTGTTGATTCTGTGTGAAGCACTACCTAGACATACCATGAAGGAAAGCAAAAAGCAGCCCTTTTCACCTTACGTCTGAACAGTTAATTAGCAAATTACAGATAACAGTATGTGGAAAATGTATAGTGCTCCAATCCTATACACATTTAAGTCCCATTGAACTCAGTGGGAAAGATTTCTGTGTGGGCATGGACAGGATTGTTCTCTAAAAGAGTTAGATAATATACCATTAAATTAGTTGGTTGCTCTTGCATCATTTGCAGAAGACAATTTCAATAGAATTAATTCCATGAAAAACAAAACCCACAAAGGTCTCTCTGAAATTTGATTTAATATGCTTGCAGTAAATTCTTGCAAATTCCATTTACAGCAGGACTATATAAGGAGATGGATTTTTCTACATTTTAATAAAATTTAAACTGTCGCCCAATTCTCAGCTCAGCCTAACAAAGAACAGTGTTAAAAACTATAATTAAATGCATAAAAGTTTTATCCTTTGGGTACGTAGCAAACAGTTGTTCTATAACTAAAAAGCTTTGGAGAGTCAACGTAGAATTATGGACAGAGCAGGTTCACATTTCAGGGGCACATTTGAATTCAGTATTGCTTCTGGGTGTCAAAGTGGCTAAGACTAGGAGAACTCCAAAACTATCATTACTCAGTACACTTCCAAATAAACAAAGCTATGTACATTGTATGCAGATTGTGCATGCATTTCATGAGCACAGCTAGGCTTTTAAAAGGAATTTGCTGAATACAGAAATTATGTGGATTGTTGGTTACTAGGGACAATAGCAAAAAAGGCAGTTTCTGTTTTCAAACACAACATACTTCTGATTACTTTTGATTACAGAACACTGTGGTTTAATAACAGTGGGTAGAAATTGCCATCAAATGCTGGTTATGGATCTTGTTTGTGTCAATACTAGGGATGGAGAAGAAATTCAATTCAGTTTGCATTTAAAGATGAACCTTCCTACTTTGCACTTTCTGATACAATATGGGAACAAAACCACAGCCATCCTCCAACATTTACACTTCTCTGAGTTTTGCAATGTGTAAAAAATGTGTAAAAAATGTGTAAAAAATAATAATAATAACACAAATGGATATAGTAATAAAAGTAAGTTAAGGGCTTTGTGAAATCATATGTACAGTGATACCTCGGGTTAAGTACTTAATTTGTTCTGGAGGTCCATTCTTAACCTGAAACTGTTCTTAATCTGAAGCACCACTTTAGCTAATGGGGCCTCCTGCTGCCGCTGTGCCGCCAAAGCACGATTTCTGTTCTCATCCTGAAGCAAAGTTCTTAACCTGAGGTACTATTTCTGGGTTAGCGGAGTCTGTAACCTGAAGCGTATGTAACCTGAAGCGTATGTAACCCAAGGTACCACTGTATTAGGAAAATTTGCATAGAACAATGTGTGTAGGAGAAATACTGGTGAATTTTCATGAGGACTTCATGAGAGACTCAGAAACCAAAACTGTCAGTTCCACACATCCCTAGTCAAGATACACACCTTCACACTGCCAGCAGATAGTATAGTGAGCTCAGTGGACTTTTAGGCTAGTAATCTCTCAGTGTAACCTACCTCACAGGATAAAATGAGGACAGGGAAGAGACACGTAACCACCTTAAGCGCCTCAGAGGAAAGGCGGGATAGAAATATAAAAATAAATGTTTTACAAAATTAATCCTAAAGCAACCCATAACCTATTATGTAGAATTCCAGACAGCTCAGTTGATATCTTCTGATTGGACTGCCTCTGTTGGTATTTGCTTGGGGAGTGGGGGGAAATCAATCAGCCCTGAGCGGAGCCTTCCTTCCACCCAGCTTCTGCAAATTAGTGAGTTAATCCTTTTATTTGCTGGAGCTCCCATAAATTACTGCCTGAGTAAACCTGGTGTTTGCCAAAGGTTCAACATGTTTCTGATTGAGTTAACATTATGTTTGCAGCAAAGCAGAAGTCCAGAGAAGGCTGGGAGGGAATGGAAAATGAAAACTGTACTCTAATTGCTGTCAGATAGGCTTGGCCCAAGACACTTTATTGTCTAAGGTGAATCTTACTTTCACAATGGCAATGGAACAGCAACATGCCTCACAACTTCTTCTTTTTTGGCGATGACTCGTAGCCAAGTAAGATTGTCTTCCATAAACACGGTTTTAACAGTGGGTCTGTAAGTGACTGTGGAGGCCAATTCTGGATCCACACGTCCTTCCACAGTGGGGACATAGGTTTCTGGGCGGGAGTTGATCACGGTGAGGGTTTGCTAAGCGCGCCTTCCTCTTAGCATGTTTCTCCCTTTCATCCTGAGTTCAAGCATCTTCAAAGTCCATGACACCTTTGGTAAAGGCTGTTCTCCAACTGGAGCACTCGCAGGCCAGTGTTTCCCAGTTGTGGGTGTTTATGCTACATTTTTTAAAGATTTGCCTTGAGAGAGTCTTTAAACATCTTTGGTTGACCACCAGCATTATGCTTTCTACCAAAGGGTAGCAGGCTAGCTTCAATGATGCAAACTAGGCTGTGTGAGGACCCAACTTGCCCACGACATCCAAGGAGCTGTCACCCTTTGGAGTGGGACACAGCTGTCATGTCCCCAAAAGCCTCATCCACCAACCCTTGCATCCATGCTAGGATTCTGATCTGGATCAGGACCCTTGGACTGGGTTTTAATATTGTGGTTCTGTGAGGGGTAGGATAAGGATTTTGTTTTTTAATCAAGGAAAAATGGCTGCAATATTTTATTCTTAAGCATTTGCGGGATATGCAAATTCACAATATCCATTTTCTTTTAACAAACAAATAAATAAATCACAGTTAAAATGTGTTGGAGGGTGGGATTTTGCAGATGAAGGATCAATATTAATATCAGATGCCTTTTTATGACTTTTACCAAGACAGGATTTACTGTCTGTGAGTACTTATTCATAGAATATTCCATTGTCTTTTATATATGGTTATCATTTGAGCACATTATGTATATGATTTTATGGCCATTATGTCAATGTGTTAATATCACAGGGCAGAATAATGTCACTTTTTATTAAAATGTTATTAATACCCTTTTGTATAATGCCTTTGTAGGAAGAATATTAATAGCACTCTATTTCTCTGCATGCTGTGTACTGTACAATGAATACTGTAACCTATGTGATTCATAGACAAAAACAAACATTTTTCAAGTAAGAAATATCCTAAGACTCAAAATACAATGGAGAGATGATTTACAAACAACTTTTAGATTCTGTGTTAAATTGCACAATAATAATTATGATTGCTGAAGTAGATATGTTTACTATGTTTGTTTTTTGGGTAGTTAATTTTTAAAATATAAGTAGCCACTTGAAGCATCCGTGTTGAGCTATTTCAATTGCTTTTGTTTAATAAATCTGATTTGCAATGGGGATTGAATAATTTTGATTGCAACTGTAAGTGTTAGCTAGATAGGAATCATGATTCAGCTCCTCCATGATAATATGACAGCAACAATCACAGATAACAATGGCTCTCAAAGCGAACCTTTCACAGTGGGATCAGGTGTTAAACAGGGTTGTGTTATTGCCCCAACTCTATTCATTATTTTCATTGCCATGATCCTACACTTTGTTGAAAGGAAACTCCCCACCAGAGTAGAAATCATACATCGAACAGATGGAAAGCTCTTCAATCTGAGCTAGATGAAAGCAAAGAGTAAGGTTACTGTAACTTCCGTCATAGAGCTTCAATATGCTGATAACAACATACTGTGTGCACGCTCAGAGGATAACCTCTACACCATCCTAAATATCTTTGCAGAAGCTTACGAAAAGCTTGGCCTATCACTCAAAAAACCCAAAGTGTCGCACCAACAAGTACAAAATAACCCCTCTGCAGCGCCACAAATCCAACTCAATGGTGTAACGTTGGAAAATGTTGATCACTTCTCCTACCTAGGCAGTTATCTTTCCACAAGGGCCAACACTGATGCCGAAATCCAGCATCGCCTGAGCTCTATGAGTGCGTCTTTCTCCCGATTGAAGTGCAGTGTTTGAGGACTGGGACATTTGCAGGGAAAACCAAAGTGCTTGTTTACAAAGCTATTGTACTACCAACCTTACTATATGCTTGTGAAACATGGATCACTTATAAACGCCATCTCCAACTCCTTGAAAGATTCCATCAACGGTGTCTCCGAAAATTTTGACACATCACTTGGGAAGACAGGCGAACTAATATCAGTGTACTGGAAGAAGCAAAGGTCACTAGTGTTGAAGCAATAGTTCTTCAACATGAACTTCGTTGGACTGGACATGTGCAGATGCCTGATGATTGTCTTCCAAAGCAACAACTGTATTCTGAACTTAAAAATGGAAAGCATAATGCCAATGGTCAACAAAAGAGGTTTAAAGACTGTCTCAAGGAAATCTAAAAAAATGTAGTATAAACACCAACAACTGGGAAACACTGGCCTGCGAGTGCTCCAGTTGGAGAACAGCCTTTACCAAAGGTGTCATGGGCTTTGAAGAGACTCAAACTCAGGACACAAGGAAGAAACGTGCTAAGAGGAAGGCACGCTTGGCAAATCCACACCATGATCAACTCCTGCCCGGAAACCCATGTCCCCACTGTGGAAGGACGTGTGGCTCCAGAATTGGCTTCCACAGTCACTTACGGACTCATTGTTAAAACCATGTTTATGGAAGACAATCTTACGCGGCTACGAGTGATTGCCAAAGAAAAAGAAGAAATATATATATAAATTAATGTTTTTTTTCTAAACAAAATGTTTAGGGGTACTCTCATTTTCCTACTCATATTGGAATACCGCCCCTCAATGAAGCCAAATTTAGATTCACAAAATGTTTATGGGTATGCATACCCCTGCGTCCCCCCAGGAAAAAAGCACTGGTTTAAATATAGCAGTTTGCATTTTCTCTCTCTGTAAATATCCAATGCAAGTAACAAACAAAAACATGCCAAGCTAATTAGAATATTTCATTTTAAAATAGACTCATGAGTGTATTAAGCAGCCAGACATATAATGTACAATTATGTAAAACTTATTTGCATCATTAGAAAAGTTCAAAACATAAGAATGTCATAACACAATTTATTTGGCTGCTACGTGTCACTGACAGGGGCCTCACAGTATCAAGTTTTTGTAATTACACCATTGCCTGTACGACTTTACAACATGAATTACCGGTACCTTTGGAATACTCAGTCAAGTAAGTTTTCTTTAATCCTGCTGGAAATTGTAGCCATTACAGTATCACCAACCAAAGAGAAGAGCGCCAAAACATCATCATAATCCTATACATGTTTATTAAGCAGTAAGTCCCATTACATTCAGTGGGATTTATATCTGAGTAGAATGGATTGGATTGCTGCCCTAATTTATTCAATATACATGCATAAAATAATCATTTCCTTACAATGTCTGCCACTGCTTTCAAGCATGCCACTTTTATCAGAAGATGACATATTAATGCTAAACATATATTTATAATGTCTAATTTTCCACAAACATTATTGGGAACTTTCAAAGAAAGCCCATTGTTATGTGGTGAAGAATGGTAATTCATATTCTTTCTTTCTTCATAATGGAATAAAAATTAATGCAGGTCCTCAGAACTGGAAGAAAATATTGAAAATAAGTAGGGTTTCTTTTTTAAAAAAGTTTCACTGCCTTGTTCTCTTTATTGTCATTTGTCTTGAAGGTGGTGTAAAGGGGGCTTCAGTAATATCCATTCATAATACTCCCAATCAGTACTGTTTGACAGATAATTTTCAGATAGAATGCAATGAATTGTAAGTAGCCCACCACTATTATGTATGTGACTGACAGTGTAACAGCAAAAATTAATAGTTTTCTCGCAGTTATATGAAAATACTAGGAAACACACCATGTCAATAGCTTTCTTGTTTAGATGTCCTTGACTGGTAATAAAGAGTACAACATCTCAGAAGTTCACTGTACAGCTGATTTATTATATACTTATAGTGCTGTTTCAGGAAACTTGCTGATTAGTATATTATATAGTAAGTCTTCTGAAAGAGATGTATAAACTTCCTGCTTGGTTCTCTTATTTCTGGATGACTCCAGCTTGCCAAATCTTTAAATATATACAGCAAAAAGATGGGAAAGCAGGTTATTTGGGGAGGGGGGGTCATTTCCCCAGTCTACCCTATTTGCATGGTTAGACTTTCTATATGAACAATCTTAAAAGACTAATGATAAAGGGTATGTGCAGGTAGGAAGAAGGTTATACATGAATGTATCCCCATATTTAAAATCTCCCTGCATGTGCAGTGCAGCAAATCTTTCTGCTAGCAAATTAAAGAGAAAGCTTCCACTTTCCTCATATAATGCTATACGCTAGATTTTATTTTATTTTTGGTCCTCCTTTTTATATGCAATCATGTATGTGTGCAATTTCCTCATATGCATTTTGAGGTGGTAAAGCCCTGACAGTGGCTAAACAGATTGATTCAGAGTAATTCAGGGGTTGATAAGTTATGTGGTCTCTGCACTCAAAGTTGTTCCACACGTTCTCAGATCAGCTGGATTGCAAACCTGATTAGAAAGAAGAACCAGCTTACAGAATCAATGGATGCCCCCATCATAAATCCATCAGGTTAAGAGAGTATTATTATTTGTCCACCAGTGTTTGAGGAGTGTGTTCTTCTTTCCTGAAGAAAACTCTCTGAAATCTGATTTTCCTTCTGCATTCTGATGTTCTGGAAGAATGTGCCATATGATTTTTGTGAATGGCTAAATTGACACCCAAAGGCAGGAACATTTTCCACCACCACAAACACATACAAAATGCTGGTTTCAGTAAAACCTAAGGATCAAATTTTCACACCCTGTTCTCAGTACACGTTACTTGGAACCAGATGCCTTTTCTGTGAGAGCCAGCATCAGACCAGAACACGGTCAACAGGTCATGGGTTCTAGTATTATGAAACAGAAAAGGAAACTTCTTCTCAACCACTTCTACCACAGCATGTTCCACCTTGCTCACCTTTTTTATAAACTACTCCACATGTTGTAACCTTTCCTCACAGAGGCATTGCCACAGCCCTTTTCTCATTATGAAAGGGCCTTCTCGGTGACTGCTCCCAAACTCTGGAACTCCCTCCCTAGAGAAGCTACACAGGCTCCCTCCTTGTTCTCCTTCCACTGGCAGGTGAAGGCCTTGTTTCAATGGCCTTTGATAATTGACCGCTTTAAATGAAAGGGATGGTGCTGTGCTGCTTTTGTTGTAATCATTTGTTATGTTTCGAATAGATTTTATATATTACATACTTTTAATTCTATGAATGTTGAATTGTTTTTTAATTATTGTTTTTAGCCATTCTTGTTTTTATCTGTAAGCTACCTTGAGTCCCATCAGGGAAAAAGTGGGGTAGAAAAGAATGAATGAATAATAACAATACATTTCTTATATCCAATTTTCAAATATTAGGTTCCCTACTCTTGATTATCAAAATAATTGTCATAAGGGAAAACAACAGCAACCTTATGACAGGCCACAATTGTTATCTACACTGTACACATTTTACTATATGGCTGGGATTGACTGTTGTTTGCTAGGCTAAGGTCTCAAAGTGCATTGAAAGACTGGGTGCAAGTGGGGGTGGCATAGCTGCAGCAGTCAGTAGGTGAGTTGCACTTGCCTATGGATTCAGCCATTCCTGATGGAGTCAGAGAAGAATACAGATAAATTTAAATGTTTACATAGAAGCATATAAAGTTTCTAATTAACAAAGGTTTCTGTATTCTGCCTGTGGCATATATACAGTTTCTACTCCTCCCGCCCCGCCCCCCAAAATACTCTGAGCTAAAGGAGATCAAATTCTGTGCCAAGAAAAGTCAAATTCTGTGACCTGCACGAATTGTGTGAAGCAGGCAAACTGGCATGCATTTTGCATAGTTTATTTTTCCTTAAGCTGATCCTGGCACAGAACATGCAGCAACTTCCAAGGAGCAGGAAGCCCTGTCCCCTTGCTTCTGCTGCTACACAATCTACTGAGCATCCATCTAGCTTCAGGGATTTCACTAGAAAGGACTGATAATCTTCCATTAAATTGGCAACTGTGAGAACAGAATACTGTCCCTTTAGGTTTGATCCAACAAAGTTCTTTTCATATTCTAGTAATCTTTCATTTATAAACATTGCCCCGCCTTCACGTGAGCAACCTGGAAGGGCCTTTAAGATGCTGTTAAGTGTTTGCTTAGATGCCTAAAATGTTTTCCTTTTCTGCAAACAAGCCTGTTTCCTTTTTAATTTTAAGACAAACTTTTCCTAAGGTCCTCTGGGATTCCTCACCAGTGCAGATTTCTGCTTGGCAGACTTGGGATGAAATCATTCTCATATATTATTTGCTTTCTCCCAAGAGCTCTGCATTGAATTAGTGGCTTAAGCAAGGCACTGAATGTAAGCCTTCAGTTAATTCTCCCTTTATGCCTTCTTGGCAGTCGCTCTAGAATACTGTAAGTTCAACACAATGGGAATCATCGCTGCATCAAATTCCATTCTTGCCTAATTGAATACAGCCCAAAGCCCCTTTGTCTCAATAAAGAAAAGAAATGCAACAGTTTTAACAATGAACACACAATGCTAAAAGAACAATGAGGTTCCGTCTTGGTAGCTCTTTTGTATAAGCGATCAGGTGAGCTTTGATAGTAGTACAAGCCCAAAGATTCATTCAGCTCAGCCTCCAATCATCTACTACTGCAATCTGCATATCAAACAGGAGCTGCAGTATCTTCACCATGGTAAAAAAAATGTTGGGAAGGTAGTGATGAAATTACTATATCATCTCCACCTGGGAAGTGACTTCCAGAATTCCACATTTTATCCTGTTACAGATAGGTAGCAGTGTTGGTCTGCCATAGTCAAAATAAAAAATTCCTTCCAGTAGCACCTTAAAGACCAACTAAGTTAGTTCTTGGTATGAGCTTTTGTGTGCATGCACACTTCTTCAGGTATCTGAAGAAGTGTGCATGCACATGAAAGCTCATACCAAGAACTAACTTAGTTGGTCTTTAAGGTGCTACTGGAAGGAATTTTTTATTTTGACATTTTATCCTGTCAACAATATTCTGATATCTATCTATCTATCTATCTATCTATCTATCTATCTAGGGACGCAGGTGGTGCTGTGGGTTAAACCACAGAGCCTAGGACTTGCCGATCGCATGGTCGGCGGTTCGAATCCCCGCGGTGGGGTGCGCTCCCGTTGCTTGGTCCCAGTGCCTGCCAACCTAGCAGTTCGAAAGCACCCTCGGGTGCAAGTAGATAAATAGGGACCACTTACTAGCGGGAAGGTAAACGGCGTTTCCGTGTGCGGCTCTGGCTCACCAGAGCAGCTTCGTCACGCTGGCCACGTGACCCGGAAGTGTCTGCGGACAGCGCTGGCTCCCGGCCTCTAGAATGAGATGAGCGCACAACCCTAGAGTCTGTCAAGACTGGCCCGTACGGGCAGGGGTACCTTTACCTTTACTATCTATCTATCTATCTATCTATCTATCTATCTATCTATCATCTATCTATCTATCTATCTATCTATCTATCTATCTATCATCTATCATCTATAATCTCTGAAGCAGAAATAGTTCAAAGATCTAGAATACAGTTTCATCAATGACAAGTAGCTTTATTCCCCCGCCCCTCCATTTGAGATCCAGTGTTTTGACCACGAAACAGTGGGTTTTTTGTTGCTGTGGTTAAATTAAGATATTCTGGATTTTGTTCTACTCAGAGATAGTGGGGAAGATGCTAAGAATGGATTTCTCTTTTCAACTTTGGTCTACTGATATGTACCAAACTGGGAATTTGAATTTTGTTAAGGGTGCTGAGAGTTATTAGGGATGGAAAATCAATTATATATGCATGTGCCATAGCAGGCTTTACCTTAGAAAAGTCTGGGCTATGTATGTCACATTTGTGCATCATTTCAAAGCGTATATGGAAATATAATTGATTACTCAACAAAATCCAGTGCAATCAATCAACCAAGCTTTCTTAAATTGGGTGACAAAGTCCTAAGGAGCAATTGATGGACAGGCAAAGTCATTCTGAAGGAAATGGGAAACAGGTCTGTTAGAAATGTCTGTGCAAAAATGCCCTAAGGAAGCCAAAGGCACATTCTTGCTCATATCGGGGAAAATGGCAAAGCATCTCACCCCTCGGTTCTCTCTCCACGTTGACTTCTGTGCTGCTTAAACATTAGAATCCTTCAGCCATTCTGGAGCCAATACTGATCATCACTAGACTCCTGTCCGAGACAAACAATCCTTGCTAAGTTTTTCGAAATCACATCAGCTTGCTTGTTATCTTCAGAGCAATGAATAAATGAGGCTGGAGTCTGACAAATGAGCATGGAAAACTGAACTAAGGGGTATCAGTGGAAAGCCGACTTTACAAAAGCCTCCCAAACTGACATCTTCCCAGCTGCCCTAATTAGCTTTGTCATGCGGGATGCTAACCTGGCCTTATAGTTAAAGCCTTGCAGTTCTGCTTATCTGCCAGACAGGATAGGAAACCTAGTATTGACTCTGAGCCGTACATGGTTTTGTAGTGCTTGATTTTGGCCTGCGGAGCTGGCTCCTCAGGTGACTCCCATAAATTATTTTATCAAAGAAGATTAGTCAAAATGACATTTATAAGATGGCTGGGAGCCGCAATGCAACAGGAGGATGCTTCATTTTGTCAATGAAGTGTGTAATTCTGCTCAAGGTCATAGTTCCTGCTGATATGTTAGCTATTTAATGTACTCCTCTATTAAGAAATAAATCACCGTTATATACTTTTAAGGCTGAGGGGTTTGCTGACAGTATAAAGGAGTTGCTTGTTCGTTGCTGGATTAAATCCTTTATTCAATCCTCTGCTCCACTTTGATGGCCAGAATTACTGAGCTATCAATGATTTCTAAATAAGCTTGAGCAGAACAAGTTAAACTATGTAAAGGACAACAAGCCAGCCAATTGCCACTTGTGCTGTTGATTGGCTAAAAATGAAGGAAACTTTTGGATTGGATCTAAAAGTTTCCTTCATTAGATTTTAGTCTTTTCCTCCAAACTTTCAGAGAATTTATTTGCCTTACTACTAGCCAAAATAAACCCTCTCAGTTTTCACCATACCTGTGAATGGGTTGGTGAATTGAAGGGCAAGATTTCATCTCCCAATGTAACAAGTTCCTTTTCCCAGCACCCATCAAGTGTAGAATATAATGTCTGAAGTGGGCATTACATTACCTTCATCTGGACATTGTGATTTCAAATTCTGTCAGCCAGTTCATGCATTATATTCTGCATGTAGCATTTGGGCTGGAGTATGGCAAGGGTGGATGTATCCAAAGCAAGACCTGCTCATCAAGCTCAAAATGCTCAAGGGGCTGAGTAAAGAATCATAGAGAGAAGTAGGAACCTATACATGTTGAGTCTACACCTTGGATTCTTTTGTCCCAGGGAAATGTACCTCCCTTCCTTCATCTTCAATAGTTTTTATGCCCTGAGTTGGATACAAAGACTAATCCCAGGTGGAAGAATGAGGTGTTACTTAAATAAATAAGGATACTCAAGTCAAAGCTACCAGAGATGCCATAGATTTCAAACCTGAAATTTTGTGGCCATAGTCTGACACACTACCCACTTGTTCAGAGACAAAAACTCCGGAACAGACATTCCCTCTGAGAATCCATTGTATTTTTGCAGACTTCGCCATTTTGCAAGTGCCCATAAATGTCCATAAAAGTCACAGTAAATTCTCAATGGATGGAAAGTATGTTCCACTTACCAATGTTAAATGGGACAAGATAATATATTAAAAAAAAAGTCCCAGTTTGGTACGCAGGGAGATTGAGCAGGGTGACTCCTGTTAAAAATGCAGATTGCTAAGCCACTAAATTCATTCTGTACTTTCCCACAACCCATCATGTAAATTCATATTTATGGACTTCCATGCTGCAGTATGTAAGTCTTCTACTCCCTTTCGTAAGCAGATTTTGGACACAGTCAAGAATAATAGCCAGTTAAGGTGTATTTATAACCTTCTTAGGTCACTTATCATTGATACAGCCTATCATTATGGCTCTCAAATGTGTCTGCAGTTGGGACTACTGGCCTGTTAACAGTTTATTACATATAACGGTCAACATTTTCTAAGTTTCCTTCCCTTCGGGTATGCGCAGTGAAAAATTACCATGCAAACACTGAAGAGGAGCATTCTTTTGAAATTAAGTAGCCATGTGCTCAGTGCAGAAACTATCACATTAAAAAGGATTTAGAACTAATTAAACAAATCTGTGGTTAACACATCTGTTCTTCACAAACTTAAGCGTACCTTTGCTCCTGCTCATGTTAATGTCTCACTTATCATCCTTCTAAAGATTTTCAAACTTTGGCAAGCAGCCTTATACTAAGTTAGACCATGGATCCGTCTAGACCAGGCTTCCTCAAACTCGGCCCTCCAGATGTTTTGAGACTACAATTCCCATCACCCCTGACCACTGGTCCTGCTAGCTAGGGATTATGGGAGTTGTAGGCCAAAAACATCTGGAGGTTCAAGTTTGAGGAAGCTTGGTCTAGACCAGCATTGTCTGCACTGACTGGCAAGACTCTCTAGGGCAGGCATGGCCAAGCTTGGCCCTCCAGATGTTTTGAGACTACAATTCCCATTATCCCTGACCACTGGTCCTATTAGCTAAGGATGATGGGAGTTGTAGTCCCAAAACAGCTGGAGGGCCAAGTTTGGCCATGCCTGCTCTAGGGTGTCAGGCAGCAACCTCTTCCAGCCCTACCTGAAGATACTGGTGATTGAATTTGGGACTTGTGTGTGTAAAGCTGATGCTCTATCATTTCTCCATAGAAGGACGTTCAACAGTGTTCCACAGGAAACCACTGAGAGCACCTTTTCACCCTTCTGAACATGGAAGGGAGGCACCATCTTGTCCTTTACTTCAGGCAGCAAAATGTCTTGGGCCAGCTGTGGGTAGGAGAGTCCTGTTGTGTTGGTGTGCTCTTTGTGAGCCGCAGACACCTGGTTTGCCACTAGGAGAACAAGATCCTGAACTAGATAAGCTCTTCTCATGTTCTGATGTTGCAGATTTTTTTTATTTTATGAAATTACTACCACAGGTGCTAGAGGAAGTATGGAAAGTAAATCTCTAGGGAGGTGTGCCCAGACATAAACATAGCATGCCCACTCATGACATGGCACTCCCCCCTCCTCTCCTTCCCCAGCAGCTCCCTTGCCCATCCATGTTTGCTCTGGGACAGCCTAAGTCCTCTGGAAGAGATTCTGTGGAGTCATGGGGAACAATGGGAAGATAGAGGCTCTCTTCTACAGTGTCTGTTCTGTTGGTGGGCAGGCACCATTGGATTTCTCCCATGATTTCCTGTATTAAACCATGCTTCAGTTTTATTAACAAGAGACCGTGCATAGCTGTTCATCACTGAAAGTATTCTAAGCTGATTCAATTATGGGAATCAAGGCAATCTGTAGGAAGTACTGTCTTCCATATTTATGGACGACATCAAGATGTAGAAAACCTCTCCAATGATCAATAAAGCTCATCTGAATTTACAGTAACGGTATTGTGCTTTCCCATCAAACAGATCCAAATTTAAGAGCAGTCCGGGTTCCTGCATCTCATCTGACTAATTTAATCTGTTCAAGGTTTCAACCCTAAGAGTTAATGACAAATATCAAGGTAATTGCATCATGCCCCCATGAGATTAAGGCCTAAGCCACTTGTTAATGGCCATTCCATTTTATGGACAGGATCAAAATAGGTCAACGCCTTGCCAGCAAAGAACTTCTATGCATACACATGGGAAGAGGGGATGCATACACAGCAAGTACTCCCAAGGTGAGGAAGCAAGGCATCATCATGACAAGCTTCAATGATCAACTTGCTCTAACAAAGGTTGGAGGGCAACTGAAGTCTTCATTCAGTGTACCGTTCCTAAATTCCATTTTCACACACCTCATCCCCACCTCAAGAATGTGAAAGACCAAATCCTTGGCCTGAAGGTGAGCACCTCTCCTTTCTGTGTCCTCCTACCTGGCATGTGCCCTGTGCCATTGCACAGGAATGATGAGACAGCAGATCCTTGGCTCTTCAGGTGAAACAGGCTCTGGGGAAAGCACCTGAGAAGGATCCAAATGGGGTAACTGTACATGGAATTTGAAGGTATGAAAAGATGTAGAGTTAGCAATCATTGGGGGGAAAGATAGCAAAGCTCCCGTATTGTTTGGGGAAGAACTGGAATACTGTGCCACAATTGTATACTGTACATAAATATTAGCATTGAGCAGTTTATTGTGAACTCTGTGTTGGTCATGCTCAGAAGGCTTTGTTTGCTTGCTTGCTTGTTTTTTGCAGCATCCACTCTACATAATCCTCATCAGAATGCCAGCCCATCCTTTTTTCTTTGTTTAACCTGGATTTCACCTTACCACGGAAAATTCAGTAATTAAAAATAAATCATTATGCTGCTGTCACTGCTGGTGTGGAAACTTGTAAGGATTTTTTTGGGGAGGGGGAGAGTTATGAATAGTGTGCCATATATGCAGTGACATTTCAGCGTGTCACCTCTATTGTTGCACCCCCGCTTCTGATTGCTTCTGGCATGAATAGGCTTGCTCAAGATCTATAATAACAAAAATAAATGTTTGGGGCTGATTGGAGAAGGGTATTGTGCCAAACTTACTGTAAATTAATTCCTCTCTCCCAGCCTCCCCCAACTGATTTCAGCTTCAGATTGCAGCGCCTCAGAATCCGATCATGTTCCTGAGAGGGAAGAAGGGAATCAAATCAGTCCCACATGGAGCTATTAGAGACATTGTGGTGGGGGTGGGAGCAGTAGGAAGAGGCAAGCTTCTCTTTTCAGCAGGGAGACCTCTTGCCATCTCTTGCTGTGTATATTCCACACACCAAAAACACACTCCAGTGCTGCAGGAGACTCTTGGACAGGTTTGGAAAAGAAGAGGATCAGAATTGTTTTGATTGCCCTCTCGCTAGGGACGGGGGAGAAAAAATTGTTTCAGTTCAGATTTGAAAGCAGTTTTATCTCATTGGCACTTTCTGAAATGCTATGTGAACCAAAGCGCAGCCTTCCTTCCAAATTTGCACTTCTCTGAATTTTGCAGTTCCTTAGCCAAGTAAGGCATAGAAAAATGCATCTAGTAGGGTAAGCTGCATACATTAGCTGAAATAGCATACAGAAATGCATTCTGTTATAGGAAAAGGCTCTGCATAAATCCATCTCAGGCAAAACTGCATACAAAAAGGGTATATTAAGAGAAAATCACAGTAAAATGCTGGTGCTTTTTAATGGACTTTTAAAAAAAAATCACAAAATGATGTGGAGAACTGAAGAGAGGAAAATTGAGAAACCAAATGAGAGTAACCAAAATTGACAGTTTTGTCTGCCCTTACCTCCCGCCTCTGAGCAACAATGGTCGGATCTGGGGGTGCTTTTACCTGAAGTTGAATAACAGTTGGAGAAGGTTGGAAGAAAGGAATTTTTGTAAATCTTAAGCATCCTCAATTTATTTTTATTACTACAGGTCTTGTGCAATTATGTTAAATCAGAAAATCTTCATTATCAGGCAAACTGCTGCTTAATCTTGTGAGATAACTGGAAAGCAGGACTGGTTAAGGGGAAGGAGATTATCTGTCAAGTTCTGCCCAATGGTGTGTATGACAAGCAGCGGAACACCAATGAAAGTGGTGATTGACAAAAAATGGAACTGTGTGGATGCTCATTTGCCAATTCTACATGGAAAAAAATGGATTTGAAGAAACAAATCTGAACAAAAATAAGGCTACCGTTTGGCTACAACCACTGCATCCATTTACCACTCATTCATCTTGGAGAAGTCCATGGAGCTCTTTCAAATACATCATTCCTCCCCGCCCCTCATCTAGATCAGGGGTCGGGAACTGCAGCCCATGGGTCAAATTGAGCCCAACAGGCCTCACCATTTTGTGACACACACACACACCCCACACACCCTGCACCTGACCTCATTGTGACATCAGGCGATTGACATGTGGATGACTCCATCCACCTGCCAAACTTTGCCTGCAAATGGCAGAGAGATAACAATCTGGCCTACTGGACTAGAAAAGTTCCCTTCCTTGATCTAAATAAGACCTTAGTGTATTTTAATTTTAATGAACACTGGTACATTAGAAGGTTATTTACTATCTTTCCATTAGATGTTACAATTCCAACATCTTCTCAGAATTCTGTTTTAGCTGTGTTGCGAACTGCTACTATTCAATAGTGCTGTATAAATTTATGTGGTGATGAAATGGGTGTTCAGTTCTTTCTGCATAATTGAGAGTTGTTGTTTAGTCGTTTAGTCATGTCCGACTCTTCGTGACCCCCTGGACCAGAGCACGCCAGGCACTCCTGTCTTCCACTGTCTCCCGCAGTTTGGTCAAACTCATGTCAGTAGCTGCGAGAACACTGTCCAACCATCTCGTCCTCTGTCATCCCCTTCTCCTTGTGCCCTCAAGCATCTTTCCTAACTATGTAAGTGAAGTAACCACACACACAAAAATTGTGATATTAGGAAAGCTAATTAAAGAATGCTGTATATAATCAATGTTGAAGAGGCCATGCAGTTCTACCAGACATGCAGAAAATGCTGGTACTGAGCCCCAGAACTGGTTGATTCCCAAATTGAATTGGGCAAATTTGGTTTTTTTTCCTCTTGCCCAGATTGGGTTGAAGCAATTACAAATCACTAAAGATGTATCAGATTGTCCTGAATGGATTTATATATATTTGTGCCAATCTGTAGCTCTAAATAGTCTTCCAGAAAGACAGAGTGTCTCCAAAACATTACAACTATTAATTACACCACCATATAAGGAGAGGGCAAGATTGGGGGAAGGGGAGCTGGAGATAGGCTAGAATTAACTCACCTTAGCCTATCCCACTGCTTGCAAAGGTGTAAAGTCTTAAAATGCAGAACTCTCTTGCAAGCTCTGTGTGTCAGAAAGTATTCCTCTCTCAGAAATCTTGTTTGATGATTGATACTATCATTCTACTTCTATAGCCAGAAGGAGAAAAAATAGCCTAGGAGTAGCATAATTTTATCCAGAATTGCTGAGTCCCAGTAAGGTAGATAAGCCATCATTTTGTGGGTCGGTGGGCATTTCAGAAGAGAAAATACATGACTGCAGTTTTTGGAAGGTACTGTAAATTAATTACACTATGGTTAGATTGACAATGGACTGAGGGCCTACTTGGTTGCATTTTAAGATTAAACTGACCCTGCATCTGTTAAAACTTTTTTAAGGTAATAGCACAATTCCAGAACTATATTAAAGCATGTGGGGATTTGAACTGCCGACCTTCCACCCACGTCCCTGGCTATACTGGTATAGAAGCTCAATAAAGTGTTCTCATTGCAGTGTTCTCCATATCCTTTGCCCTTCACTATTGCAGTGAAGAGTAATAATGGATATAAAATAAAGGTAAGTCACAACTTATACGATTTTAACTTCTATGCATTCAGCTTTATATGCTTGGCAAAATAAATAATAATAATAATAATAATAATAATAATAATAATAATAATGGGAAGGAAAGAGGGTGGGTGCCTGGGGGGAAAGTCTTTGGCAATCCCACCTGTCATTGAACCCAATGCGGTTTGACTATACACTATTTTGTTTTCAGGCACTATCCCCAGAATGTAACCCTACCATAAATTGAGAGTCACCTGTATTAGAAGCAAAATCCTCTATTTAAAGCCCTACCATTATTAGTCAGTCAGGTTAGTGCACTAGACTGGAACCTGAGAGAGACCACTATAAGTCTAACCTAAGAAGATAAGCTCACATCAAAGATTGTGTGTAGTCCTTTATTCTATTTTCCACAATCATTTTCCTTTCCCAAACCCATCCCCAGACCATGTGGGTATAGTTTGGTTTTTTTTGTGTGTTTTTTTGCCATAGCTGATAAATAGTGATAAATTGAAGTGCCTTAGTTGCTTTTATTTATAACATATCTTAGATACAAAGCAATGATAGATGGTGGGGAGCTGGTTGTAACCCATTAAACTGAAAACACCAAAGAAACATAATTCTATGCTTTTCACAGGTATCTTTGATCTATTTATCTGAACTACAGCAGTCATTTTGTTTCTATGTAATGTTGTTATCCTAGTCAAATAAACTGAGTTTGTGCGGTTTCCTTAATTTGATGTCCTGTTGCCACGCGTTCCAGCCGCCTTCCAATACTTGTATTGATTTTGAGAGTTTGCCATTGATTTGGCCTTCTGTTGCTATGCAAAGAGTTAACTGTTAACCTTTAAAATTATTGATTTGTGTGTGTGGAAAAATGCAGAAAAATTTTACTTTCAAGATTAAAGTTGTTCATAATATCAGCTACACCATCTCTACTCCATCATCATTTAAAATGATTGATACACAAATCTCCTTTTATTTTATTACAAAAGGAGGAGGTTTTCCTGATCTGCTTTTTTATATCTAGAATGTTGAAGGGATAATTCTGAAATCACCTATTCACAAAAATAGATCTATAGCATATGGTGTGCATAGCTTATTTTGTGTATATTTATAACATGTAGACAAAAACTTTCTTGATGCAGATAAAAAGCATCTGGGGCATTTTTCCTTTGGGCAGCATTCACTATGGTTCAAAGTATCTTAACATAACCAAAGAGAAATATTGTGGGTAACCTCTCTTTTACCATTCTTCTTTCTTTTGACCTTTACCTTGCTTATTTGACAAGAACCACCAGGGAAATTGGATTAAAATAATGATAATAATGAAACCATTGGGCAGTTTAAAAGGTTACTGAACGAAGAGATGCCTTGTCTCTGATCTCTAGGTACAAGTTCTCTTTAAACAAATATTGGGATCACAAAGATGCAAAATTAAGAAGATAAGCAGAACAGTAAGGTGCACATTTCACATGTTCTGACACACCAGGAAACAATATGCAAAACACTTGTTTACAGGTAGGAAACCTATTCAAGAAGCTATCTTAAGTATACTTCATCACATACAGGAACTCATCACCTTATAGTAGACAACAAGACTTCTCTACTTTACCTTTTCAGCCCTCCTTTGTGCACACCTACCTGTATATAACTAAACCAGCCCTTTTTGCACCATTAGACTTCTCCCATGTCCATGTCTCCCTACAGATTTCAAAATCCTACTTAAAACTAGGCTTTGGCACTAGTCTGCTAGCTATCACAGCTTCAAAAACTGCCATGCATTTCCACATTGTTCTGAAGGACCACGTTAAGGCATCACAGAACCTGAACCAAAGGGTTGGTAAGATTCTATTGCCTGACTACCTGTGTGTCTAGAGAGAACTTACTCACCTCAGGTATAGAACTCCTGATCCTAACCTTGGGTCCTGGCCTCCTCCCATCTGCACAGCTACAGGATTGCTCCAGCAAGAGGTATGGCAGATAATTTTGCTTCTATCTTCTTGAGAGTGTCCACACACTCCTAAGGAAATTTAGAGTGTGAATGTTACTTAAATGCATCTTTATATATGCTGCTTTGCATTAACTACTACTTTGTATTGAGTCAATGTATGCTTTGTTTCTTGTAATAAACTAACCTCTTTTTGGAATAGTCTTGCATGTGCATGTTCTTGGGTTAATGAGGCTCACATTCAGGGCAGCACATAATTGTCTCCATGCAAAAGATCTGAACATTTAAGGGAACATGTTCAGGGGGAAGGGGGGAGATAGACACACATAGGGATTCTGACATATATATGTAACAGAAACACAATGATACCAGTAAAATCAATTAATTGTGTGCTATCACATTCAGTTAAAGCTATGGTTTTCCCAGTAGTGATGTATGCACGTGAGAGCTGGACCATAAAGAAGGCTGAACACTGAAGAATTGATGCTTTTGAATTATGGTGCTGGAGGAGACTCTTGAGAGTCCCATGGACTGCAAGATCAAACCTATTGATTCTTAAGGAAATCAGCCCTGAGTGCTCACTGGAAGGACAGATCGTGAAGCTGAGGCTCCAATACTTTGGCCACCTCACGAGAAGAGAAGACTCCCTGGGAAAGACCCTGATGTTGGGAAAGATGGAGAGCACAAGGAGAAGGGGACGACAGAGAACGAGATGGTTGGACAGTGTTCTCAAAGCTACCAGCATGAGTTTGACCAAGCTGCGGGAGGCAGTGGAAGACAGGAGTGCCTGGCGTGCTCTGGTCCATGGGGTCATGAAGAGTTGGACATGACTAAACGACTAAACAACAACAACAACACATTCAGTTAGTTGTTGTGAGATGCAGATGAGTTTCCTACTCTTGATTAAAACCAGGGAGAAATGGTTCATAAGATAAGGGACAAATTGCAAATACTAGAGCCCAAGGCCATTCAATGGAGCTTAATGGGGGAAAGATTCAAGGCAGCCAAAAGTAAGCAGTTCTTCACTGTGCATAGTTAAACTATGGCAGGTGCACCATCTAGGAGGGGTCAGGCCCTCCCCAATTTTCAGTGAGGGGGTCGGGCACCCTCAAAGGTCCATAGCAGCCATGCGTGCATGCTGCAGGCCATGCTCATGTCATGCACCCACACTGTTGGGTGTGCTTGCATCATGTGTGCTAGTTGAGGGGTGTCATCATCACATGTCATCACGCCCTGTGTCGTGTGTGAGTAACGTCAATACCCCTATGAACTCTGGGTATGTACCCATATAAGAAGTGTGAAAAAATAAAAGAGAGAAGTATTGCCCATGAATTAACTTTCACTGAAGCTCTAATAGTACACAGGATTAAGTATAAAGTTTACCATTAGAGGAAGCAGTATGGATTTTTTAATTACTAGGATGTTGAGCCATCCACAAAATCCTTGGGTCCTGGTAATAATACAGAATTATTTTACTAGACATTCTCCAAACAGAGGTAACGTTCCTTTTCAGACCAGAAATAAACAATAAACAGGATATGGCCACTTTACTTATTTTTTAAAACGAAAAGGCCATGCAATCCATTTGATTTATAAGCATATCAGAATTATTTGGGTAGGTGCAAAAGCTTTCCATTTCCTTGTATACCAATTGTTACTATTATGCTTATTTGATGTCTCGAGAAATGCTTCACACCTATCAGGTTATCTCTGTCTTAATAGCCGCATCATCTTCCCAACCTGTTGAGCTGGTTTATCCTTCACAGGAATCTCAACCCATATGTTTATGTAACCACCATTCCTTAGTCCACTTTATCCACCTGACGGAGTAGATTGTCACCGACAAAAACTGAAGCACAGTAAATCAGTTCGTCTCAAAGGTCTCCCAGCACTCCTTGGTTTATTGCTGAATTATTCTGTAAGCGGCATTACCTTTGAAAACTTAATGCACTTAAACCTGTGTGGAATCATGAAAAATAACATTGCCCTTGCTCAAAGTACTTCACTTTTATGGGAAGTGAAACGGAGGACATTATTTATGTCTGACATCTTCCACGAGTATTGTTTAGAATATATCTCAGAAGTTGTTGTGCATGGTGTAGACACCTTAGCATTATGAGTCAGGCTCCTGTGCCATTCTGGAAGCAGTTTTAGAGAAGTTGTCACTACCAAAATATGTCTTTTATGTAACCATTACAATTTACAATAACAAAGACCCTACCCTCTAAAAATGCCAAGAGCCATAAATGGCAAGAGCTACAGAACAGGCTTTGCATGCAAAAAAAAATGTCCCAGATCCAGCATCCTTGAGCAGCATAGCCACAAAAGATTCCCAGCCCAGAACCTAAACAGCCGTCACCAGTCAAAGAATACAGTATAAGAACCACCTGCTGGATCAAACCAGTGGTCTATCTAGTCCAGCATCCTATTCTCACTTGCGATTCCTAGCAACTGGTATTCCAAAGTGTGTTGCTTTTAATACTGGATGTAGCACACAGCCATCGTGGTTAGGTAAGGATATGAGAACAGTAGAATACAGCAGCTTTCTATGTCTTTGATCACTAAGATTTGGACTTAAGTGAAAATCTGAATTTCCTGTTGTTTTCTCAGCATCCTCAGTTTTGGATACTGTTGGGCTTTCAGTGAAAACAACCAAGAATAATGCAACTCAACATATCATTTGCACAACTTGCGAACTACTCAGCTGAATGCAACCAGTCCATGCACTCCTTGAGAAGCCTTTCCTTTGGGGGCCCAAGCACTTCACAGATCAAAATATTTATAAGCCCCTGTTGGATGGAGGATGGGCAGTCACCTTCAAGTCCAGAGGTTATGCTGGCTTGCTTTACACTGCTGCGTTAAAACTTGCATGTATGGAGAGAACTTACTCACCTCTGGTATAGAACTCGATCCTAACTTTGGGTCCTGGTCTCCACCCATCTGCACAGCTACAGGATCACTCCAGCATGAGGTATGACAGATAATCTTGAGAGTTTTCACAACAAGTTGCATTAAAACTTCCAGCAGGAGTTAAAGTATATGTTCCAAAGTATTCTTCAATGTTTTCAAAAGAGAATTTTGAAAAAGGTTGGGATTTTTCAAATTTCAAAGCATCACAAAATTTCCTTTCATTTCTCAAAATGTTAATTAAACTCAAAGAAGATATTATCACTTTCTAAGAAGCTAAGATTATAACAGAGAAGCTAAGATTATAATAGCTGTTATGTGAGAACATTAGTAAGATCTTCAAGGAACTGGGAAGGGAAATTCTGCAGATTTTAATACAATGTTAAGGCTTAATAGTTTGTTTTAATATTTTGTGTCAGTGTCATTTACCCTGATAGCATGCTGTCATCTTCACATTAGAGCATAATTTTCCAAACCTCACAAAGAAGGCAATCATGTATCATTAGAATTTTCCATAGATTTACTGTAATATATTTTTACTGTTACCTTGACATGATGATGTCTTCAGGCTGGCTTGAAATGATTTGTCCATCAACCTGACACACGGCATTGCTTCCATGAATGTGTGTGTTGAATATGTGTATTCTGACATTGAATGACTGGAACATCTGAACTGCCTTAAGTAAAATGAATTTGCTTGCACAACAATTTTGTTTTCAAAATACTGCAGTCGACTTTAATATCAACGTCTGAGTTTTTATGGTTATTTCTAGTCTACAGTGTGTGTGCATTTATTTACCTCTGACTTTATGCATGTTCTACATTTAAAGAGGAAACAGCAGAAGATAGTGGATTATTTGAAACAGAGTCCAAAAAAGGCTCTCTTTTTATTTGCATTTTTACAAGAAGAATGAACCTTGCAGTCTGCTTTCATATCCTGAATGAAAGAAAATATTATCGCCCCATTAATTCAAACTTTGCTAAGATATGCCAATGCTGTGCCAAAATCTGGACTCTACTTTCCCAAGGGTTTCGTGAAAGGTACAAAAGAGGTTTCCATTTTGATATTTCATTCACAGAAAATGCAATGTACATTTTTTTTATTAGTAAAGTAGCCAAGAGTGGCTCGTGCATTTTTCTTTCCAGACTGCATTTCTGTAGCACTCCTTCATGTACTCTGGGACCCTGGCTGTTTGCATTTCCTAATCTGAGAAAGCCCCACAGAAGAAGTTACCTCATGCAATCTTCCCCTGGCCTTTTATGAAAGTACAGACACCTGGGAAGGCTGCAGAATGCCAACGATTTGTAGAATGAAAGAAAGAACAAGAACCACAAACACACATTGGCCACCTCAAAAGTAGGGACATACAAAAACAGTTTCATCCATTTCAATATTAATTTGCATTTCAATCTGGTATTTTTTGTTCTGCTGCAATTGGTTTAGTTTTGCATGAGCCTGTGTTCTGTTTCATCATTCGCTGGAAATATATATATGAGTGTGTGTGTGTGTGTGTAATTTTTTGTAGCACACAGTTACCATGCATATCTCATCCATTAGAAGATATTTGCAAATCAATTACATTCCTATGTGTTCCCTTTTAAAGTTAATGAAGTGTCTAATGGCCCATCACAAAGCCATCTGTGGCTGCAAACCTAAGTTGACTCAGAAGTAAACCCTATTGAATTCTGTGAGGTTTTCTCCCAGGTAAGTGGGTTTAGGATGCAGCTACTCTTTCTACCTTGATATCACAGTTGAGTATAAACTTGTAATCCTCTCTCATATCCTTCATTCAGGCACCAGGGAAAGACAATTTAGTTATAAATCAAGTAATGTTCAGGGTAAGGGGAAGCAGGGAGGAAAATAATTTTTAATGTAATTTTGCTTTTTAAATGGCGAGGAGGTGAAAATGGGCAGTCAAATCCAGATGGCTTTCCCCACTTTGAACAAGAGATAAGGACTAACAGGCAACCAAGGAATTTCCAAGGGGCCCTTGGAAAAGCAATGCTCCTATGTCACCGGAGTCCTTAGTTTGGCTGTTATGTATCCTAGAAACCACATGCCCTGGGGTTCTTTATGCCTAGACAATAGCTGGGCATTATTAAATATACAATACAGAAGTTCTCTGATAAGTTTCACCTCAGTTCAGTTGTCCAGGAACCCATGTGCCTTAAAGTCTTTACTTCACACTCTAGTTGACTGAAAGGTGATGTTAACAGATGGTGTTTGTAAAGTAATGAATGAATTGCTAGACCGCTTGAGGACTTGGTGAGAGCCTGCCTGCTGACCTGCCTGTGTTAATGAGTTAACCAATGGGAAGATGAGTATCAAAGCTAAGCAGAGTTAATTGATTGCTATGTCACAGAGTATAAGCTAACTTTTGTACTGCAGTAGATTTAGTCTGACACTACAAATAAAACAGAGAGCTTTTCCATAGAAAGCTTCTTCAAAGCCATCAGTTTGCAGCAGAAAGCTATTGAGGAACAAGGCATTCTATTAAAGGTGTAAAGAGAAAGTTATTGAACTTGTTACTAGTTCCAGTAGTATGAGGGAATGGCGAGAACAATAGCTTTCTCTCTCTCTAATTATACTTAAAGCTGGATGCTGATAGCCATGTAAATTGCAAGGTTTATTATATTTGCCTCCCTGGGCCCTTTTGGGAGGAAAGGCTAGCAGCTGTAACTGGAAGCATCTAGAGGATTATAGTGCTACCCAGATATTTGGGTACAGGGCTTGAGCGATGTTGTAAACAGTGAAAATATTGCCTAAATACCTTTGTTTTATACAATGGTGGGGATCACTGTGAAGTATTTATTGTTTACGGCAATATGAGCATTGTAACAAAGGATTCTGACTCTTTTGCAACCTCGACCCTTAGCACAAGCACAATAAAGGATCCAGTTTGCACTGCCATTTTCAAATACCTTTTACCATTTATTTTCCTAAATTCTGTCTGACAGATATGCAAGTCGATATGGTATGTTTATTCTGCTTATAGTTTTGGACTATATCCCAAGTATGACTGATAAATCTGTAAGTGATTAGCATTCGTAGTATGTTCAGAATTTTTATGTTGACTTTCAGTTTGGCACTGGCAGAGGACATCTGAGCTATACAACTTGACATGCATTAAGGACATGTCACAGATCTGTTAACGAATGAAATACATATAGGTTTCAAGCATTTCCCTGCCACCCACTCTAAAAACATACAAGGCAGTTCTGGGAAACCCAGCCAGATGGGTGGGGTATAAATAAATCATCATCAATGTTTTCAAAGTTTTCAAAGAACCACCAGTTTTTTTATTATATTATTTCCTGTTTGTAGGTTCTGTGCACTTGCTCAAATTATTCCACTACAGACACCAACGAACCAAGTGCAAGTTTTGCACTAATTTCAGAAGCAGTAATTCTAATGATTAGAGTCCACCACGTGGAAATCAATTCCACTACTCCATCCCTGTAGAACCCATTGGCGATGACTGTCAAGGACCCCACAAATCCTGATGTAGACCCAGCTTATACAGCTTTCAAAGCTACCTCACTTGCTCCAGTTTTCCCATTCCATAGGGCCACTGTAGCAACTAATACTCAAGTTTCCAGTAGAAGGTAAATTATACTGTAACTCTAAAAGAACTTCCAAACTTCAAGAGAGGAAAGGGTAGTTTGAATTAAATGCTAAAGAGACAGAGGACTGCAGTGCTCTGCTTACTAATCTTATTCTCCTCTCTCCTTCAGGGTAAGACATCGGGATCAATATTTTACAGGGAGAAAAGTATAAGGCAAGGAAAGATAGGCACATAACAGATAAGTGAATATCTTTTTATAGGCTAGCATCGCATGGTAAAAGACTATTTAAGTTTCCTAGAACTTTTCCTCTGACCTGGCCTGATGAAACTTGCCATATATCTGTTACTGACCATTCACCTACTAATTCACTTACTGGGTCATGTAGCAGCAATCATGCTGGAGGGATAGACCACAGGGAAGCATCAATCTCCCTCCACTCTTAGTGCCATATCTTGTGAACACAAAGGTGTTATCCATTCCTAACAGAATTGCTAAATTGTTGGACCCCAAAGCCTAAGTCATGAAACCCTTAGCATTTTCATTTTGGAACTGTGTTCACAGAGCAGGTTTTCCCCATGTCCTTTTCCCCTCTGCTGCCCACAAAATCTGCTCCTGCAATTCAAGCTGTTTAGCCACTCTGCCTTTAATAACATGCAACAATTTAAATCAGAATGCTTCCATTTGACAAAACTAGGCATTTAAAGAATTGTTTCAACAACTACTATTACTATACCCACTCACCAACATAACTTTCTTTGCTTTACTTCCAGATGATGCAAGTCTGGCATCTCTTGTAAAAATGAGAGGTTCATCAGAGTGTATCTGAAAGAGATATCCTGGGGTTCTGAAGCTCCTTGGGACTGGCAGGAGGGGGTTAGGCATGATATAAATATTATAGTAAATATAATAAAACAGCTAAAAAAGAATAGTTCAAAATAGATGATGACACTTTATTTAGGTCCATTTCGCTATATTTATGGCATGTTTTTAGGCCTACTCATCGCAATATGTAAAATTAACAGTGAGCAGATGAGTTGTAGCTCTTCTTGGGGCACCAAGGAAACACATACCACTATCAGGCATGTGCCACTATACTATTGCATGCCTGTTTGGTTTTGACAGTTGTGTTTATGGATTTCAGAAATGATATCTGAATGTTAACATGCCATTTACTACACCATCACTCTTTTGGCTTGAAGATGACACTTACTGATGCACTTGATTTAACCCCAGATACTTCTGGCTGGCTGTGGACCAATTTTAAAATTCAAAAAGAGCGTAACAACTACTCCTGCTTGGCACTTTGGTATTTCAGCATGTTTAAATGGACAGATTGCTCAATAGCGGTCTGTGCAGCTAGTGACAAACACAATCACTAGCCCCTACTCCATTCTTGAAATACCTACATGCGTAAGTCTTAGCCAGCAACTATTTATGACTGATTGTCATAGACTGGCTGGGTGTAGAGAAGAGATGGGAGGCACCAGCTGGGGAATCCAGAGCGAGGGTGGTGTTGGTGGGATGACACTGAGTGGTCACAGGGAGAAGAGGGAGCAGCCTAGAAGGTGGAGGTGTCAACAGCTGAAAAGTCAACAGGGTTTGATGAGCAGGAAGAAGCTGTGGCAGACAGTAGTCCAGAATCAGAGGCTGGAGAGGAGAGTGGCCAAGAGGCAGAGAAGAGATAGCCAGGGAAACTCCCACTCCTGCTGTGACCAGCTCCCTTCCCCCTGGTCTCCTAAAACATGAAGAGGATGTGGAGCAAAGAGAGACAAGACAAAGGAGCTTCAGGTTGCTGGGGAAGGACCTGGGAGAGAAGATTTAGTGAGCAGTGGGAAGGCGGTGACCTTCAGTTCTTGCAACTGCCGCATTGGGGCAAGACTTCTTGGGAGGAGTTGCTGTGATCACGAGGCCAGAGCTGTTTTGTTTCTTTGAATAAAGAGTTAACTTCACTGACACTTTTGAGTTATTGCTGACTTGCTCCTGACTTCCCCCTTGACACCCACTCCACACCAGCTTTGAAGGAACTAAAAAGGTGTCTGGAAATCCAGTATTGGGTCTCTCTCATTTCTTTCGCTTGTAATTTGGTCCTTTGTCTGAAGATCCCCCCCCCCCCCCGCAGACAAAGCGAAATATGCCGATGCACTAGCACTTTACAAAGAGCCAAATGATTTATGGGATATATGAGTGTGCTAGAAGACTACAAAACACTCAGCAGCTGCTAACACAAGCAAGTCCCTAAACCAGAATATCTGCCAGCTATAAGTGCCGAGGAAAAGGTGTATAAGTAAAAAATAATGCAGTGCTCCATTTTATAAGATAAACCGGAAACAGCTGCAATGTTTACAGTTCTATAAACCAATCAGTCTGGTATGATGTATGATACTGCAAAAAAAAGGGGAAAAAAAGAAAAATAGCATGATTGCCAGGAGAGGGAGCAGATTAACTGATGTCCAGAAACAAATATACCGTATTTTTACACCATAACACTCACTTTTTTCCTCCTAGAAAGTAAGGGGAAATGTCTGTGCGTGTTATGGAGGAAATGCCTACGGATGGCATGCCTACGGATTTTCCTCCTCTAAAAACTACGTGCGTGTTATGGTCGGGTGCGTGTTATAGAGCGAAAAATACAGTAGTTATGTAGTGAAGTGTTTGCCAATTGGAGGGAGGGGGCCCCACAAGAAAAATGTATGTGAATTACAGCCCACCAGAATGAAATGAGAGGGATCCACCTGCAGAAAATGTCTCAAGAGTGGGTCACTGTCTTATCCATGTAACTGCCATGAAATCAGAAGAATTGCCTGAAATTATGACGGAAATTGATTGCAATAGAAAGCTGTGGTTTTAGAATTGGACTTGAGTGCAACATTTTCCTCCCAAGAACCACAAGACTGCTCATCTCATCAAAAAGAGTGGTGTAAGTCAAAAGGCTTGTTTTTCCTCTGACAGGCTTAGGCCAGCTGAGCTAGCAGTAGCCCTTATCCTGAAGAGGGTTTGGATCTGGCAGAAATTTACAGCAGTTTAATTTAGGGCAGCATAAATTACATAGTTAAAATTGCTCCCTTAAATGCCAACTGAACCAAATTTCTGCCCCATCCCTACTTCTGAGTAGACATGTGTAGGATTGCACTGAAAGGCAATTTAAGCTTGTAGTGTAGACATGCCCTAAAACTTTACACAATATTATTCACAATAGTATTTTTGGATGTTTATCTGATATCCCCCACCCCTGCATAAAGAGAGTGGGTCCAAACTAAGATATATAGCCCTGTTTTTTAAAGCAGTAGCATAATCATATTTTTTGAAGAAAAGCTGTTTTTCAAAAATCATCATTCCATAGGATAAAAAGCTCCTTTATGCATCACACTTGTGCTCTTAGAAATAATTGAGTGGATTTATTTTCATGCAATGTGGAACCTTACAAACTAACAAATGCATTACTGAATAATAATTGAATTTTTGGAGATAAGTTTCTATTTACCTTCGTTTAAGGCTTAAAATCCACACCTACCTGCTTAAACCTTAACTTCATTTACTTTGTCCTAATCTAGTCTTTCCCATCTTTCTCAACATTAGTTGAGTAATGGGAACCAATGACCATGTATTCTCCTCACCAATTGCACTCATAGGAATAAGCCCCCAAATTGTACTGGGGAGTTCTGGGCACTAAGCATGTTAACCCCTATTGCTATTATTTTCCTCCAAGCACAATAACAGTAGAGCATCCAGGAAGAATCCTCAAGTAAGACTGACTGTGAGCTTATACAGCAAATGAATGTTGACAGATAAATGAAGGTCTTTTCATTCCAGATCATGTCTTGCTGCCCTCCACTGTCTCCTACATTTATTTAAAGGATTATGAGCCATCACTCTTCTTCGTATAGTCCTGTCTGTGGAACTTGTGCTCTTTTCCCTCCTTCCTAGACCACAGACAGGATATATTTAGGAAACTCTGGTCCTCGCCTCAGTTCACTTGAAATATCTCCTTATGATTATAGGGCTCTGTGTTTCAGCCTCACAAATGATTGTGAAGTTGACCGATGCAGGTCCACAATAATGAATCATCAACTACAGTGAGATCCAATTAGCATCTAATTAAAATCTACATATGGCTTCAGACACAATTTCTCTGACGAGGTTTGGAACATAACAATCTTTCAGATTTCACACTTCTCTTAATTTTCAGACACAGTTCTTAACAATGAACAAAATGAATTGGGGGAAATAGTATTTTAAACTAAAAATACTTTTGGAAATGTGTAAACTGAGATCAAATGCATATTTAAATAAAACAAAGGGACTTGTCACACCTACCATAATGGTAGTTCCATAGTGCGTGGCAAACTAGGCAGCCTTTTTTCTTCTTCTTTACCATGGCTGCCATTTTCAGTTCCCTAAACTACTTTGGGGAGAAACCCTGTCTGCCATCTGAGACCACTGCCTGGAACAGAATAATAGGCCAGATTAGTTAATTACTAAGATTTTGGGCAAACCTTAGCTATCATTATTTCCTGAACTGAAAGCAGCACAATATTTAACTAAGATACAAATCCAATTTAACCGAAGCAATAACCACAGAACAGGTGTGGGGAACCTGTGGCCCTCTTGATGTGTTGTGCTACATTTCCCAACACCCTCAACCACTGGCCACACTGGTGGGAGCTGATGGCAGTTGGGAGCCAACAATATCAAGAGGACCACAAATTCCCCACCACGACTATAGAGAATTATTCCTAGCAAATTGTAGTTTTTAAGTTTTAAGTCACTGTCAAGACAATTTATGGGAGCACACTCAATTTCCAATAGAGATTAATAGAGAACTTGTGGCTTCATTTAATGAAACCAGTGATCCATTTGATTCAACATTTCATTTCAACTGCAACCAGTATATCTAAAAACTGTAAGCTGGGCATGGAAGAGACTGCTATCCTCCTGTTGTCTATGTACCCAGAGACATACTAACTAAATCATCTGTATGCTGATTTATACCAACAAACAACCAAATCTCTTGGTAGCTAATTGTGAAAAGACAAGTCAGAATAGCTTACATTTTTATGAAGGCCTTAAAAATGTGTGAAAAAAGATTATGTTAATAAACACTGTATATGGCACTATTATTCTTCAGCTGACAGCTGATTCCCCCCCTATTCATTCCTTACATTCAGATAAATGAAGAATATGAACTTTAAAATGTCATCTTCCCTCAGTAACTATATCCTGTGTTGACACTTCTCTTCCTCTTTTTTTCCTGATAAATTTCAGCATTCCGTGTCAGGGATTGTTAGTTAATATTTTTGTATCCCAGAAACACTTGATCATTTTAGAGAATGCATAACAGTCTTAAAATGTCCAACTAAGTAAAACCATGCTTTTATTAATATAATAGTCATCAAACGGCTATCACAGAGGGGGGAAGTGGTTAATTCCACATTGAACTATAATGTGTTCTTCATACCATGTTGTGATCATCTCAGCATGCTACCAACTGCCATTCTGGCATCAGTGTTGCCATCAACTTTCATTCAGACTATTTTTCAAGAGCAATATGGATTTTAACTCAGCATCTCAGATTTGTCTCATATATGCATAGATACATACATAAATTATTAAATATAGATACAAGTGACTGACAGAACTGTTGGGTTAATATTTTTGGATCCCGCCTTCAGCACAAACTCAGCTTTAAAAAGACAATGGGAGCTAAGCAGAGTTTGAAGGCTGGTGAAAACTGAAGAAGATCTCTTGGAAAATATGTGCATATTTTTATTGATTTAAACAAGAACATATACTTCAATAACATACAAGAATAAAGGAAGGAGGAAAAGCAGTGCATTTGAATGAAAAAGAAAATTAACACAGAAAAGGAGAGAGCACAAATTTGAGTCATTTCATTCGCATTCCTGGGGGGGGGGCGGAATTATGATGGTGATGATGATGATTGGTGTTGGGGGAGTAGTAACATTTTCAAAAAGATTTGTTTTATTTATAACTATCAGGAGATTGTCCTTGATATTCTCACTTAATGCTGAAAAATTACTAAGAAATCCATGTAGAACCAAATCTTACAGGACGCATTTGAAGATGGTTATAATCATTAATATATAAAATAGTTTTGTCACATTATTAAAAATGAATCTTTTTTGTCCTCTAGTACAGCTTATTTTCTGTGTTTAATTTCCAGTACTAATTTCCAAGTACAGACTTGGTCCATAGGGCAGAAGAGGGGAAACTGTGGCCCACCAGATGTTGATAGACTCCAAATGTCAACGATAGTCCTTGTCAACATGTCCAATGCTCAGAGATGATGGGAGCTGTGGCTGTAGAAGTATCTGCATGGTGAAAGTTTCTCCAGCCCTGACCCAGCTAAAAGCTTGATATCCTTCAAATGAAGACCATGGGATGTTGTTCCTGGATGTCTAGTGTCTATGCTGGGATTTTTCTATTTGAAATATTCTCAGGTCAATCTTCCCTGTTGCTATTGCTGACTAGTGTTATCCAAAATGAGTATGATTGAACCTCTGCACCCTCCCCTGCCGTTTTACTGCTGCCAGCCCCGCCAGGGCTTTGCTCTCACCACCAGAATGCCCCTGGCACTGCCCAAGTTTGCTTGCTTGGTTCACAGCAGTCACTTCACTTAACCCAGGGCAGCGGTGGCTCCCCTTGCACTCTGCCTAGAAACACATTTTTGCTCCTTCTGTTCCCTAGACAGACAGACACACAAATGGGCTGCTGGAAGAGGGGGAGGGGGAGTCAATGGGGGTCAATGACTGCCTGTTGCACTATTGTTCCTTGTGCACCCAGCCTGCACAATTCCCCAAGACCGATGCCAACCGACACCGGAACACTTAGGGATCTGCAGAGTTTGCGCAACTTGCATAACAGACCCCAGCAACTCAGCATTTTGGCTAATCTACTTTATTTACATATAAACACACACGGAGCACTACAACATAGATCCCTCTCTCTCTAGCATCTCGGACAGCAAAGAGAAAAAGAACAAAGGACAATAGTCCCACTTCACAGAACACAGTAACACAAACATCCTGTCTCCGTCACTTCCCACTCTGTGGAGTCAAAACATACACCGTCATGTGATAGACAACAATCCTATGACTGCAATCATGGAGCAGGAATTCTAACATCAGCTGGGGGGTAGCTTCCATAGTGTTGCCTGCATAGTGGCACATCTCCCCAGATTCCCAGCTACATTGCATCCAGCTCTTTCTCTTCTCTCTCACCAAACACCTTTTCCTTTCTCTTTCTCCACTCTTTGCCCGGATGGGGCAGGGCCCGAACCTGCAGGGTTGTCATCATCACAGGGGGTGGGGGCAGCATTGGGGCATTTTGCCTGAAGCAGTAAACTGTCCTGGACTGACCCCGATGAAAGAGAAATGAAACCTTCTGGTCTGGCTTGAAAAACAGTCCTTTTATTTTAGCAGCATCTGTATGGCCTGTTCCTTCTGACAACTGAGCGGCTGCTGACAATACTGTAAATGGGTTTTTCCATCCATCTGTCATTAAATCTACAATTAGACACAGTGGAGATGGAGCTGATTTTCATGTGAAAAATGATTCTGTGATCTCTTGAAAAAGGCAGAGGTACCTTCATGCATTATAAACTTATTTATTGCTATTGACATAGTACCATATCAAAATGCACAGCACTTCACCAGGAGAAAATGAGCAATTCTGCAAATGCATTCTGCTGATCATGTTTCAGAAGGTTTTAATATTTGCCAGAGTTTCACATTGTTGATTCTTTGTAACAGGGAATGTTGAAGGAACATTGAAGGCTTCGGTCTCAAGCACTTATCCAGAGGGAAATCTCAATGAAATCAATAGGGTTGAGTAAACATAGTAAAGTTCAAGGTGAAGTCAATTGGTTGAAGCCAGACTTAGTCAAACTTAGAGACGATCCGCTGAGATCAATGGGACTTAAGTTAGCATTAATTTAAACAGAAAGTTTGCAATATTTGTAAGTTGTAAAACCAACATTGTATTAGACAACTATTCTGAATCTCCAGAATTTCTAGAGGAAATGGTTACTTCTACAGATAGACTTCTATTTTTAAAATAAATTTGTATATTTGAATAAATTGGACACCCAGCTAGCATTATTGTGAAAAAATGAAATAGTCGATGGGTTGACATGGGTAGTTATTTGAGCTGAAATGAAACAAATATGCACTTAATATGAAAATGTAAAGTCACATTATATTACTGGTCCATCAAGCTCCAAACTGTTTATTCAGCATCCAGAATCTCAGTCATGGATTTGTGTTAGTTTGAACAATAAACTCTACATCTTTTCTTATTATTATTATTATTAGTAGTAGTAGTAGTAGAACTTATTAGTCATTTGATACACAAGAACAGGACTCAAAACAACTATAATTAAGAATGTAGAAATTGGTGCATGTTTCTTAACATTTATGGAACGGTGTTTGGTAGCCTTCATTTTGTAAAATTATTGTGAAAGCGTGTTCTCCCTAACAGAGAGCACGTGTCGCGGTTGGGGGAACAAGCCACCCTGCAGTGACTAGGCAAATTTGGTAGGGAACCCAAGCCTTTAAGTGGTTAAATTTGGGTTGCTGGGGAGTTTTGATTGTTGCCAATTTGGAGGAGGGGTCAGAGTCTTTAAATACAGGGGCCAGACGTTGGATGTCCTCTTGGCCGTTTTGCACCGGATCACCCGCCCTCCCTCCCTTTCATAGGGTGGTTTTTTCTTGATCGCTTGACCTTGCTATGCCTGTCATGGGGTCGTCTGCCTTGGAGCGGGGGCCTGGTAGGAATTTTGCCATTTGGCTGATTGGCTGGTGCCATTTGGTTTTTGCCTACTGCGTAGCAAATCGTCACAACTTGTAAGGTTGGCGGTTAGGCATTGGTTAAATTGGTTCTTGGAGGGGTAAGTGCCTATCCCTCCAAATGATGCGGAAAGGGAATTCCATTAAAGGAATCCAGGGGCTTGCCATTCTTTTCGTCCTTGTCCCCGGAGTCGGACTTGGGCCGTGCAAGCCCCACCGGAACATGAGGGTGAGAAGTGAGGGACTGTTGCCCAGCTTCATTCTCTCACCCAATACTTGTTTCCCACGCTGGCTTCCGTTGGTGTCTGGAAGGCCAGCTCTGTCCCTGAGGGCAAGGACAGATAGTCATAACCAATGCCTAAGCAACCACTCACATTTTTTGTATTTTGAATAAAGTTGTGGCCAAAATTATGCCAAAAACCTTAAACAAAAAATTGATGTGTGAAGTGTGAATTTTTTGGGGGGTGGCATTGTGGGACTCAACACGCAACTAATTCTATACTTTTAGGACTTAACTGTAATTGTAAATGAACAATGACCCTCTTCAAAATACAACAGCAAGCTTACAGCTTGGTCTTTTAATAGTCAATTGATTACAAACCCTGCTTCTAACATCACTGTAGCAAAATTCACAATATTATCTGCTTTGGGGCAAATTTCAAATGATAATTTTCTATTTGTCTGAAATGTCTGTGTGTAACCACGTATTGGAACAGGGATACAAGATTGACTGCAAGAGCCGTGGGGCTTTTAACCCAGCTGATTATTATCCACTAGGTAGTGTCTGTGCCTAAAGTCATTATGCTTGAAATGAAATTAATTACTGATCTTGTTTTACCCCATTTATCTATAGCCAAGGGGGAGATAAGGCAGCAGCAATTCCTCCACGGAGATGGGGGGAAATTGCTTGTTACTGTTGATGTCTGACATTTCACATCACTGCACCTGGTGGAAACAAAGAAGTGGCTATCCCTTTAAAAATAAAAAATGCTCCATTTTGCAATCTCTGATGTGTGACCACAGCATATGTTTCTTGTTTGGAGAGATAAGAAAGGGATGTTCTGCCCAGAAGGAATATGTGCAGCTATATATATAAATACGGAACTTGAAATCAAGAGATTATTGGGCCTGGGAAGTTACAGACTGTATTGGAAATAAGAAATCAGAGTGGCTGGTCCTCATGTGTGAAATAGCACTAAAACTCTGGAGCTGGTGCTGTAAATGGAACATGAATAATACACAGCTGATAGAGTTGTATCCTATTGCACCTTTAAAATAAAGAAAAACCAAAGGCTTGGCATACAACACATCTCTCTCCCTTGTATTTTATATATAAACAATTATAATATCCATTGGGGAAAAGACATATCACTGTGCTGCACATTGAGCTTTTTTAGCTTATGCTTTTATTCCGCGTGACGAGTGCATCTGGAGGCTGGAAACATCACATCAGGTTATGTAAACTCAGCCTTTACCCAAATGTCTTTGCTTTATTCATCTTTCTGTCAAAGCCCAGTGCTGCTTCAAATGTCAGATTTCCCATCCTATAATCCACTGGTACTTCGTTTTTCAATCTGCAAAAGGAAATGGGAGTTTTAACTGTTTAACATTATGTATATTTACCTCAGAGGTAAGTCAGGTTCTGTGGGACTTACTGTCAAGGAGGCGTTCATGGGATTGAAGTCTTAGTGAGCCACACAATTAAGAAATCAGTAAACCATGCTGTTAAGGAATGGAAGAAGTAAAGCACTTGGTACAGTACCTATGGTTGTTCCACAGAGATACATGACTGGGAAGTAGGCAGTAATATTTAAATCTCATCATTTACATCCAGTAATATGCTCAAGGTGCACAGGTCTATTTTGAGCAACCCTTTCTTCTCTAGAGTCTAGGAGAAAGTGCTTCCAGATCAGAGGGTGGAGATTTTAGAAGACTTGATCCACGGCATGTCTTTCTCTATAAATTCAGTGCAGGGTTCATACAGCTTTAAATATAGTTAAGGTTTTGAATAGCTGTTCTATGGAGTAGTATGTTAGGACTTGAGTAGAGAGTATTCTCAGGATTTATATTAAAGCTCCATGTTTTAAAATACAGTGGTACCTCGGGTTACATACGCTTCAGGTTACATATGCTTCAGGTTACAGACTCCGCTAACCCAGAAATAGTGCTTCAGGTTAAGAACTTTGCTTCAGGATGAGAACAGAAATTGTGCTCTGGTGGTGCGGTAGCAGCGGGAGGCCCCATTAGCTAAAGTGGTGCTTCAGGTTAAGAACAGTTTCAGGTTAAGTACAGACCTCCGGAACGAATTAAGTACTTAACCTGAGGTACCACTGTACATATTTCTGCTGAGGTTAATTAGTTACCCATCAATTGTTTCCTTTATGAACTTGAAAGACAAATGGCAGGGAAGACAAATTAACAGGTGGACTCTTTTATGTCCAACAACCGAATGATTTATATCACAACATAATATTCAGAACACAGCTGCATGCAGCGCTGCAATCTGTGACATAACCTGGGTGATTTGGAGAGGTCTACCCATCCCCCAGTGTCTGAAGTCAAGGTCAACAAACCCCTCTCACACTTCGTACCACTGCATACAATTTTATACTCATTACTTATCCGGAGAAGCGCACTGCAAAATTCAAAGAACTATTTCAGTTTGCATCTTGTTTTCGTAAAGGGCCAATTAGGTAAATTTGCTTTCAAATACAAACCAAATCAAATTCCTCCCACATCCCAAGTGACGGGTCACATTTATAGAGAAAAACAGTACTCCGTAATTGTATTTTATTCCCTTCCGTTGTTAGCACTAATGCTGGGAAAGCTCAGAAAGGAACGTGTTTGGATTTGCTATCAATATTAATTCTATCAGAGTCCCCACCTGATAATAAAATAAAAATAAATCTTGTGAGATATCATTCGCAGCCCTCTAGGCATATTACACATCGCTAGTGACATAAGTGGCATTTTTGACAGCAAGACACATAATTACAATTTCATCACATTCCTGAAATAATAATGATATTAATAATAACGCACCTAAAGCCTTGAGATGCTATAGCAAGTTAAAAAAATATAAGGCAGGCTTTGACTGTAGGCTCAGAATCTAATTAAGTGAAGGGCACAGGGAAGGATGGGCAGAGGAAGAGAAGGAAATTAAAAGGGAAACAAGGGTGGGCTGGGAAAAGCCAGGGCTCAGGAGTGGCGTGCCTAAAGTAAATCTTGTAAAGCTGAAAGGAAGAATGGATCCCAGGCCCTGGTGAGTCCTAGATCAGTATATGCTCAGACTGTGAGGCTGGTTTTCTTATAACTGCATTTATTTAAACATCTATTGGCAACCTTTCGTTGTAAAACAACGAGGCAGTTCACAAGAGAAAATCGGTATAATCAAATATTTCTAAGGAACAGAAATACCATCTCTATCCAGGGATGATACTCAAAATCAGTGATCAAGAATGCCCTCACCTATAGGAATGTTTCCACTAGTCTTATCATTGTCTCATTCCCTTGCTCCATCAATTGATACTATTGTTTCTGCTCTGAAGAAAGCCCAGGAGTTATGCTCTCTCACATCTCCCCTTCAATGCACCATTGTTCTTTGTCTAAATGATCTGGCTCCCTACTCCAGGTAGTAGTGGAGGTACTGATTCACCAGTCCCTAATATAGAAGCAATGATTATTCTGAGAGTAGGTCAACCCTATCAAATCTACAACATGTGGAAGAGCTCAGTTTCAAGGCCTTTCTGCAGTAAGTCATAACCTGCTGCACCTCACCTTTTAAAAAGAAATCCCCAGAGCATGTGCATATTCTACATTTCACCCTTCATATGTCTTCAATCCCTCACTGGCTTGCTTCACAGTGCCTTGAAGCTACTTTTGCTGCAAAACTTTTTATATATAATGATTAGAAGTTTGCTCCTGGTTACGGCAATATAAAAATGTTGCCCTTTCTCAAGTTGGTCTGTTTCTTCTATTTAAATGAGTCTCCTTCTGCGACCCAGTTTCTCATCTTTCAGTCACGCAGGAAACTCTCTTCTCTTTCCCCCTCCCAGAAATGGTCCAGATCTTGATTATGCCTATGGTGTGACTCACACTGGCCTTTCCTACTAAATGTTACTTGAGTGAAAACTGAGCAATTTCCCATATTTTAAATGCCATGTTCTGTTTTTAACATTTCTCTCCCTTCTCATTGCCTTCTAGATGGGCATTGCCTGGGGTGAAAAATTGTCAGCCTCTGACAGAGGATTTTGCCTCTAAAGGAGCTCACACGCATGCACGCCACAGGAGTTGAAACATTTTCTACATGAAATGAGAAGTATCAGTGCATGAGCAACCCAGGAAAGGGGTTGAGCAGCTTTAGGATAACCAGGTTAGATCTCCTCATACATTAGTTCCTCTGCTGGACTGAAGGGGAGCAAAGGCATGGTTACCCAGTACCTCCCAAGGTCAGCTAAGCCTGGCGAGACAGCTTACTCTATGGTCTTAACTCCTTCATGCATTTATAAGCTTAAGCATGTTGGTTATATGAGGGTGGTTATCCCACAGATAAATGGTAGTTATTTGCACAGGGTAGGGTGGTGCCTCTCAGAAATGAAGGGTGTTTTTATCCATACTCCTGCAAAATGGCAGACCTGTGTAGCATAGCACATGCATGGCACAAATGCATCTCTTAACAGCAAACATGACAGAGAATATCATTAGATATCCAGCATAGATAATTGGTACAAGGTTCTAATCTGTCTTGATCTTGTACAGGCTTGGAACTTGTCAGCAGCCTGTCAGTGCATTGTGGGAGAATCCTTATTAGTTAACTCTGGTTGACAGTGTCTCAAAGATGCTGTGATTTAAGTCTGATTTTTTTAAAAAAACAGCTGACATATCAAAGGTTATGTTTTTCTTTTCTTGGATAATTACTGTCACTGCTGATAAACACATGCATGTTGGTTGTTGTTTTTTACAGTCCATCTACCGACTGATGCAAATATGTTTTTCAAGTGTCTTGCACTCCCCCCCCTTTTCATGCTCCTTCTCATCGTACAGAACCCTTTGGAATATTGTAACAGGTGAGTACTATTATCATTCTAGAAGATTATTTCCCCGCCACCCCTTCATTTAAGGATCCACTGTTTTTCATCTCTCCCCCCTGCCCCCCCCCCACAATTCTTGTTAACATGGAAGAGTCTAAAACTAAATGTAGGGATGGATTTGCTAGGGACCAGAATTTATCTACATCTAGATAGATAGTAGAAGCTGAGGGAATTAAGAATGGCATGGAGGGAGGGAGTTCAAATCCTCCAGCTTTCATCATCCTTGAGGCTTCTTTCACCAAATGATATTGAATAGGATGAAAGGAAGAACTTCTTCACACAATGCCAGGAGATAACGGTTCTAAATTTAGATAGATGATAGATAGATAATTCATTTTTTATAAGATGTGGTAAATAGTTTCTAATCTAAAGTATTTTTTAAAAGCTGAGGCATATTCAGGGAAGATGGACATTATTTGGGGATTCAGCCCTTCCCCTGAAACATGCACAATTAGAATCTCTTGAGGGAAAGTAAGGATGCATTTGATGGCTATGCCTCCTCCACCTCTTTCATCATATACCCCTGCCAGCTTCCACAACGCTCCAAACCAGGGAACAGGAGAACCTCTAGGCCATTGGCCATATGTGGCCCTCCAAGCCTTTTTCTCTGGCCTTTAAGAATCTCACTAGGCCACAAATTCTCTATCAAGGCTGCACCACCTTTGTCCATTTTTGCTTCTGGTCTTGCCCACCACTGGTATTCTTTGATGGGTGCAAAGAGAAATTGGTGTCCATGGCTTACATTGCAAATTTCCCAACAGCTGTTTATGTATTTCCAATATATTTTTTTTTATAATAATTTTTATTACGTTTTTTCCAATTACAGATAGAGCAAAAAAAGAATAGAAGAGAAGATAAGAAAAGAAAAGAAAAAGAAAAATCAAACCAGTTCAGCAACTTATTTCAACTTTCTATCGAACTTCCCCACACCTCCCGCACAGTGCATTCTTAACAATAAATTTGTCAACAAATTATAACCTTATTTCGTGTGTTTCTTTTGTTTTTTCAATTACAATTTAAGTTTAAATCCCTTATTTTCCATTTAGTCTGAAAAACAGAACATATTGTCATTTTTAACCGTTTAAACTTTGATTCTTTCAATAATATTATCCAATTTCCTATATAATCCACTCTCATTGCTGGGGCTAACCCTCCAAGTCATGCGGCTTCTTAAAGTTCATATAACTTATAAAACTTTTGCAAATAGTCCTTAATTTTTTTCCAATCCTCCTCCATTGCTTCTTCTCCCAAGTCTCGGATCCTGGCAGTCATCTCAGACAACTCCATGTAGTTCATCAATTGCGTCTGCCAGTCTTCCAGTGTGGGTAAATCTTGAGTCTTCCAATACTTAGCGATAAGAATTCTTGCTGCTGTGGTAGCATACATAAAAAACGTTCTGTCCTTCTTTAACACCTTTTGGCCGACAATGCCCAAAAGGAAGGCCTCTGGTTTCTTAGGAAAGGTGTACTTAAACACCTTTTTTAACTCATTGTAAATCATTTCCCAGAAGGCCTTCACTCTTGGACAGGTCCACCAAAGATGAAAGAATGTCCCTTCAGCCTCCCTGCATTTCCAACATTTATTATCAGACAGATGGTAAATCTTAGCAAGCTTGACTGGGGTCATGTACCACCTGTATACCATTTTCATAATGTTTTCTTTCAGGGCACTACATGCCGTAAACTTCATACCGGTGGTCCATAACCTTTCCCAGTCCTCAGACATGATATTATAGCCAATGTCTTAAGCCCATTTTATCATGGCTGATTTAACTGTCTCATCCTGAGTATTCCATTTAAGCAGCAAGTTATACATTCTCGATAATACCTTGGTCTTTGGTTCTAACAGCTCTGTCTCAAGTTTCGATTTTTCCACCTGGAATCCTGTTTTTTTATCCTGTTTAAAAACCTCATTAATTTGGGCATAGTGAAACCAATCTTGCACCTTACCTTTTAGTTTTTCAAAACTCTGCAACCTCCAATTATCTCCGATATTTTCTATTATTTCCCAATATTTCGGCCAGCCGGCTTCCATATTGGGTTTTTTCCGAGCCTTGGCCTCTATTGGTGATAACCACCTCGGAGTCTTACTTTCCAATAAGTCTTTGTATTTTTTCCAGACCAAAAATATTGCTTTTCTGACAATATGGTTTTTGAACATTCCAAATGTTTTTGCCTTGTCGTACCACAAATATGCATGCCAACCTAACGAGTTGTTAAAGCCCTCCAGATCTAGGACATCAGTGTTTTCTAACAGAATCCAATCTTTCATCCAGCAGAAGGCGGCAGCTTCATAGTATAACCTTAAGTCCGGCAGGGCAAACCCCCCTCTTTCTTTTGCATCAGTTAATATTTTAAATTTTATTCGGGGCTTTTTGCCCTGCCAAACAAATTTCGAGATATCCTTCTGCCACTTTCCAAAACATTCCACTCTGTCCATGATCTGCAAGGCTTGAAACAAAAACAACATCTTTGGCAAAACGTTCATTTTTATAGCTGCGATTCGGCCTAACAAGGATAATTTCAATCTTGACCAAATTTCTAGGTCTTTTTTAACTTCTGACCAACATTTCTCATAGTTATCTTTAAATAAGTTCAAATTTTTAGAAGACAAGTTAACCCCCAGGTATTTCACCTTTTTGACACTGTTTAAGTCTGTTACCTTCTGGAACCCATCTGTTTCAGAAGATGTCAAATTTTTCCCTAATACCTTGGTTTTTTGTTTATTTAACTTAAATCCCGCCACCCGACCAAATTCTTGAATCAATTCTAGAACTCTTTTTGTACTAGATTCTGGCTCCTGTAGTGTTAAAACCAAGTCATCTGCAAATGCTTTCAGTTTATATTGTTTCGTTCCGACCCGTATCCCCTGTACCTGCCGATCCTTCCTAATCATATTCAGCAACACCTCCAGGACCGAGATAAATAATAGAGGGGATAGGGGGCACCCCTGTCGTGTTCCTTTTTCAATATTATGTATTTCCAATATAGACTCACTTTTCACCATAGATGGATCACAAAGCTGTTTACCCAACAATCAAGAAGGCAATCCCCAAAAGAAAAATAATGCAGTGTTTAAAAGAAACAGAAACCACAGGTGAAAGCAGAAGTACAACTTGCTTAGAATGCCTGTTGGAGTAGAAAAGTCTTCAACAACCACCTGAAGTTCGACAGGGAGGCACTGGTGGAGGAAGGGGATGTGGTGGGTGTAGCTCGCCCCGGGTGTCATCCTGGGGTGTGTGTGTGACATCACCGTGCTGCCCCCCGGGATGCTCGCCTTGGGCGGCGCCTCCTGGGACACTAGCCCCGCCCCCGCAGCAGCTAGCCCCACCCCAGGTGCACAGCATGTGCACCGTTCCTGGTTCCAGAGCAGCTAACTCTGCCTCTTCAGGGAGGGTGACTGTCTGATCTCTGCTGAGAGGGAGTTCTATGGATTTGGGCTCACAATACTGAATAAATGACTCTATTCATGCAGCAGGACGTCATCTCCTCCCCATGCAGCTCCTGTCCATCTCCCTCAGAAGACACATGTTCTAGATGGCTGAGTTAGGGAACCATCTAGTGTAGATTGGGGGTTTAGGGGACTCCAGGTGAGGAGAAGAGGAAGTGGAAGTAGAAGTCCTGTTGCACAGAAGTCCTGTGGAAGTCTATTCCACTGGCAGAATGACCACACTGGATTTTGGATGTCACCCAATAGTTTTGATATTAATACCTGAGTGTTTAAATTTGGTGCTTTTTATTCTGTTGGCTATCTCCCATGCCGTCTGCATTTAAAATAGTTTACTTCACTGTACTGCAAAAAGAAGAAAATTTAAATGTTATTAGCTTCAACTAAAGCTGCAATTCTACACACATTTTTCTGGGAATAAGTCCCATTGAACTGCCTTATTTCTGAATAGTTAAGTACAGAGTTATAGAATGTAAACCTAACATTCTAACACATGTGATTCATACAATCTGGAAACTATCAATTGTATTTAATCTCCAGAAAACGCAATGGAAACACCTAAAAAGTGCTCTTGAATTTGATGGAAACTGAAATAAAAAGGGACACGTAACTGAGCCTTTTGCAGATTTTAAAATTCATGGATTAAGGCACATATTAATGGATCACAGCATATTAAATATTTCTCTTTCCTCACAGTGAATAACTTGCTCCTCGAGTACTTGACACTGAAGTGCCACCATCAATAACTTCCTGAGGGAACCGTTCCATACCAGTTATTACATTCATGCAAAGCTTAGACTCCTAGGCCTTCATGCAAATTATCTAGTAAAAATAAGGTAACAAATCATGGTTCATGGCAATGGTGCTCTGAGTTCAATTACAATTAGTATGACTTGTAAAGTGGCTTTCCAATAATTCCACCTCATGGGAGGGGAAAAAAAATCTGATTATATTCTTATGTAGTCAAGCAAGTACAGTAATAAAACCTCAAGTGTCACAGTAGCCGATGCTATATTTTTTAGAGCTTCAGTAGTGACAAGCCCTGAACCCAAGGTGAGAGAATCAGAATCGTAGAGTTGGAAGGGACTGTGAGGGTCTTCTAGTCCAACCTTCTGCAATACAGAAATCTTTTGCCCAGTGTGGGGCTCAAACTTACAACCCTGAGATTAAGAGCTAGTAGTCTAAATACAATGGGCTAGGTCCTGACTTAGGCCATGCTTAAAGGTAAAGGGACCCCTGACCATTAGGTCCAGTCGTGGCCGACTCTGGGGTTGCGGCGCTCATCTCACTTTATTGGCCGAGGGAGCCAGCGTACAGCTTCTGGGTCATGTGGCCAGCATGACTAAGCCACTTCTGGCGAACCAGAGCAGCGCACGGAAACTCCGTTTACCTTCCCGCCAGAGTGGTACCTATTTATCTACTTGCACTTTTGACGTGCTTCCGAACTGCTAGGTTGGCAGGAGCAGGGACCAAGCAACAGGAGCTCACTCCGTTGCGGGGATTCAAACCGCCGACCTTCTGATCAGCAAGTCCTAGGCTCTGTGGTTTAACCCACAGCACCACCCGCATGCTTTAGGCCATGCTTAGAGCTAACCTCTTGAAAACAATGGAACTAATCTAAGCATAGAGAAGTCTGGATCAAATTTAGTGTTCTTTGGTCAGAGACTGATATTTCTCTGCTGCTCATTGTATTTCTGGCATTGCACTTTTTAATTAGAATTTGACTGTAAGAAGTTGATTTCCTGCAGGAAATCTGGGTAGCAGAGTCATTTTCCTTATCCCATGTTGGTCAATCAATGTAACTGATTTGACATAAAACTTCTTTCCCATACACAGACTTGCTAGTGGCATAGCAAAAGGTCAAGTTTTGCTGGTAATGTCCTACTAACTGCTGGCAAAGGCATGACATGTGTTACCTACCATCTCTTCTCTGGGCAATTTGCTATTACTAATTAATTCAATTACATCTTCTAGAGATGCTAGAGGATTTTATTTAACAGTACAAACAAAAATCAGGCAGTAATGATGCCTAACAGAGAGAGTGCGCCAAGGGTTTGGAATGTGTCCCAATGACAGTTTTCGGAAAGAAAAGAACACAGCTCAAATATATTACTAAAACCGTTTTTTTATATCACAGTGTATCTTTAGAAGAACAAATTATTGAAAGATTGACAAAAAGCAATTAGGAATTAGTAAATGACCTAAATTAAAATTTTAATATATTTTTATTGATTTTCCAATATTGTTCCAATAGCAACCTCATTATAACAATACTAATTTTATCCAATTTAACAATTATTAATGCCTATTATTCAAATGTCAAATTGTACAATTTAATTAAACTGGCCTCCCCGCATGCCAGATTTAATGGCTTTGTTCTTCAACATTTTTTCCAAGTTCCAAAATTTTAATAATTTCCATTCAGATATAATTACGAATATTCAGATATAATAAGCTACAATCTTGTGACTTCATTCGTGTTGGTATATTAGGTAATTTATAAAATTTCAAGTGAGGAACTGTAACTGTAATCCTTATTCTTTCCTGTGTGTGACAGTTTCCCCCCATGATGTTTTCCCGTCCATATATGGTGTTATATCCTTCATTCCTACAACTGTTGATGGTTCCTGTCATGCCTCAGAAGAAGCAGTTATCTCACAGTTTCCAAAAGTCACTGCATCATTGTCCCGTGATTTGGCTTCCAGTAAACAAGCTGTCCAGCCTAGGAAGAACGGTCTGAATCCGGACTGTGTATAGTTAATCCAAAAGCTTCTATTCCTGAAGCTGGAAGACTCCTTTCCTCCCTGCTGCTGATTTATGGCCAATTGTCCTTATCTCAAACATATTCCTTAGTGGATAACGGAGGTTAGGAAGGATTTTGCTCCATATTTTCAAAGCGTAGCATTCCCCACCCCACTTCTCTCTCACACACAGTTCCAGTTTTGTTAAATTCCATATTTATATTCCAATTTCTTCCATCCTCATTTGTACAGATTTTTTTTTTTTAAAGAAAACACTTTGGATTCAGAGGCGGGTTGCCATATCATAAATGTAGATAAAAACTTTAATATAAGCAAACTGTGGGCTCCGCTCCCCCCATTGTCTCTTTCACTGAATAAAATCCATTTTCAATCCATACCTTTCAAATCCTTGTAGCTGGGTTGTTTTCGCAGTTTCTTATCTCATCATCTTTAACACATGCCTGTAAAGGTAAAGGGGACCCCTGACCGTTAGGTCCAGTTGCAGATGAATCTGGGGTTGCGGCGCTCATCTCGCTTTACTGGCTGAGGGAGCTGGCGCACAGCTTCTGGGTCATGTGGCCAGCATGTGGCCTGCATGGTGAACCAGAGCAGCACACGGAAATGCTGTTTACCTTCCCGCCAGAGCGGTACCTATTTATCTACTTGCACTTTGACATGATTTCTGTTAAGTCGTGGGTTGACATAGCAGCCGGCACAGCGATTTCTTCAAGTAGCTCTTTATTATGGTAAGCTGGAATAGAACTGACTGCGAACAGCTCAGCCGGCCTGTATTTATAGGCAGCCGGCTGTCAACATTGTAACCACAACAGCCCAGAGTTCCTGCCTAAAATAACTGCCGCGGACCTGAGTGAAAACTATCTACAGACCTGAGTGAAAACTACCGTATTTTTCGCACTATAGGACGCACTTTTTCCCCTCCAAAAATGAAGGGGAAATGTGTGTGCGTCCTATGGTGCGAATGCAGGCTTTCGCTGAAGCCTGGAGAGCGAGAGGGGTCGGTGCGCACCGACCCCTCTCGCTCTCCAGGCTTCAGGAGAGCCCCACCGCCAGCCCCACAAGCTCGGGGGACAGCGGGAGAGGCGCAGCGCGCCCTTCCCGCTGTCCCCCGACTTGGCTAGAAGGCTGGCGGGGGGAGAAGCCTACTCCTCCCCGTCGCCAGCCCCGCAAACTCGGGAGACAGCGGGAGAGGCGCAGCGCGCCCTTCCCGCTGTCCCCCAACTTGGCTAGAAGGCTGGCGGGGGGAGAAGCCTGCTCCTCCCCGTCGCCAGCCCCGCAAACTCGGGGAACAGCGGCAGTGGCGCAGCGCACCTTTGCCGCTGTCCCCCGACTTGGCTAGAAGGCTGGCGGGGGGAGAAGCCTGCTCCTCCCCGTCGCCAGCCCCGCAAACTCGGGGGACAGCGGCAGGGGCGCAGCGCGCCTTTGCCGCTGTCCCCCGACTTGGCTAGAAGGCTGGCGGGGGGAGAAGCCTGCTCCTCCCCGTCGCCAGCCCCGCAAACTCGGGGGACAGCGGCAGGGGCGCAGCGCGCCTTTGCCGCTGTCCCCCGACTTGGCTAGAAGGCTGGCGGGGGGAGAAGCCTGCTCCTCCCCGTCGCCAGCCCCGCAAACTCGGGAGACAGCGGCAGGGGTGCAGCGCGCCTTTGCCGCTGTCCCCCGACTTGGCTAGAAGGCTGGCGGGGGGAGAAGCCTGCTCCTCCCCGTCGCCAGCCCTGCAAACTCGGGGAACAGCGGCAGGGGCGCAGCGCACCTTTGCCGCTGTCCCCCGACTTGGCTAGAAGGCTGGCGGGGGGAGAAGCCTGCTCCTCCCCGTCGCCAGCCCCGCAAACTCGGGAGACAGCGGCAGGGGCGCAGCGCGCCCTTCCCACTGTCCCCCGACTTGGTTAGAAGGCTGGCGGGGGGGGAGCCTGGTTTTGCGGGAGGCCAGGAGAAGCCGTGCAGCCCTTTTAAAAGGCGCGCGGCTTCAGCCGGTTTTGCGGGAGGTGGGGGAATCCCCCCGCCTCCCAGGAAAGCCAGGAGAAGCCGTGCAGCCCTTTTAAAAGGCGCACGGCTTCTGCCGGTTTTGCGGGAGGTGGGGGAATCCCCCCGCCTCCCAGGAAAGCCAGGAGAAGCCGTGCAGCCCTTTTAAAAGGCGCACGGCTTCTGCCGGTTTTGCGGGAGGTGGGGGAATCCCCCCGCCTCCCAGGAAAGCCAGGAGAAGCCACGATCTCTTTAAAGGGTTTGCACGGCTTCTGCGGGCTTTTGGGAGAGGTGAGGGAATCCCCCCACCTCCCAGTAAAGCCAGGAAAGCCCTGTGCAGCCCCTCCGCCAAGGAGAGGCTGCACGGGGCTAAAGTGGAAGCCAAAACAGCGAGCGGGATCCATCCCGCTGGCTGCCTTGGCTTCCTCCATAGCTGCGCGTAACCCCTCTGCCAAGGAGAGGCTGCACGGGGCTATGGATTCTTTAGCCCCACGCAGCCTCTCCCGGGAGGGAGAGGCTGCACGGGGCTAGGGGAAGCCAAAACAGCAAGCGGGATCCATCCCGCTCGCTGCCTTGGCTTGATCCATAGCTGCACGCAACCCCTCCGGCAGGGAGAGGTTGTGTGCAGCCTGTACGCTGCTCTTTGGGGCTGCGGGGTTGAAAAAAGATTTTTTTTCTTGAATTCCCCCCCTAAAAACTGGGTGCGCCCTATGGTCCGGTGCGCCCTATGGTGCGAAAAATACGGTATATACAGTATCCCCCTGTTGGCCCAGGGTGAAACTACACTACATAACACCCCTCCCCACCGAGATAAGGCATTAGTTACAATCGTAATGGTTTCCTTATATACAGCACTACGCGTAATGGTTCAATTAAGCACAAAAGCATATCGGTTACATTTCCCATACTTAGACCAACAGTGATACCTGACCAACAACATAGTCCTTTAAATAAGTTGGGCGCTTGGAAACTCTGCCAGACCGCCGGGGACTGGTAGCCAAGTCCGGAGGGCCACACAGTTCTCGCTGAGGCTGTGGTGCGACCCTAGGTGGCGTTGGAACCAACTCCCCTGGATCCGCTGCTGTGGGTGGAGCCTCCGCAAGTGGAGTGGTCTGAGTCTGTTCTGAAACGGCTTGGTTCGGCTCCACGCTGGCAGTTTGCGAGGGAGGTGTAGGTGGGGCCTCGCCATCTGTACGTGTCTCTTCTGGAGCCGCAAGCACAGTTGGGGGCACCTCGGTAGTGTCCAAGTCCCCAACCCTGCGCCTAAGCTGGTCTATGTGCCGTCGCCACAAGCGTCCGTCTTCGAGTGCCACCTGGTACGAGCGAGGTCCAGTGACTCCCACTACTGTGGCTGGCACCCAAGGGATGTCCCCCACATAGTTCCGGGCAAAGACCTGGTTTCCTGGGACAAATGACCGTGGTGCGTTGGCACAGCCTGGGGGTTCAGCCACGGCAAAGTCTGGGTGTAGCCGGTCGAGCGGTGACCTGAGGCGGCGGCCCATAAGCAGTTCAGCAGGACTCCTCCCTGTGGCCGCATGAGGGGTGATGTGTTGCACGAACAAGTATTCGGCGACCCGCTCATGCCAGTCTCCCCGGTCCAGGCGCGCCAGTGCCTCTTTTGTCGAGCGCACCATTCTTTCCGCTTGCCCGTTGCTGGATGGATGAAAGGGTGCCGTTAGGGCATGGCGGATGCCCAGTCCCAAAAGATACCGCTCAAACGTGCCTGACGTGAACTGCGGTCCGTTGTCAGAGACAAGGACATCAGGACACCCATGCGTTGCAAACAGGCCTCGCAGCACCCGGATGACAGCTTCGGTAGTGGTGGAGGGCATCAGGGCGACCTCCAGCCATTTGGAATAGGCGTCCACCACTACCATAAAGGTCCGGCCGTGAAAGGGGCCAGCCAGATCGATGTGCACCCTCGACCAGGGTGTCTTTGGCGTCTCCCAGGTGTGTCCCTTAGCTGCCGGTGGTGCAGGCCTCGACTCCTGGCACGCTTGACAGGCGGACACCCAGGCAGTGATGGCATCGTCCATATTAGGCCACCAGACGTAACACCGAGCCAACGCCTTCATTTTGACAATTCCCGGGTGGCCAACGTGCAGAGCCTCCAGGACGCGCTGACGGAGTCCCTGGGGAATCACGACGCGGTCTCCCCACAGCAGGCAGCCACGATGAGCTGAGAGTTCATGTTGTCTGGTTGCGAAGGCCTGGAACTCCGATGCAAAAGGCCCTTGTGGCCACCCCCTCCACACCCAGTTGAGCACCCGGCTGATGGTGCGATCCTGGGCAGATGCGGAGGCCACAGTGGCAGCCGATACAGGCGCTGCCGGAAGATCCTCAATCAGAAGGAGCGATGAAGCTGGAGCCGGGTCTTCCACAAATGCTGGAAGAGGGCAACGGCTGAGGGCGTCGGCATGGCCCATCGATTTCCCCGGGCGATGGATGAGCCGGTAGTGGTAGGCAGCCAGGAAAACAGTCCATCGCAGCATGCGTGGTGAGAGGACCGGTGGAGTTGGACGATCACCGGCGAGGAGGCCCAGGAGTGGCTTGTGGTCAGTGATGAGGTCAAAAGTCCTGCCATAGAGGTATTCATGGAACCTCTTCACTCCAGCCACAAGTGCCAATGCCTCCTTGTCGAGCTGGCTGTAATTCCGTTCCGTCGGAGATAGTGTCCTGGAAAAGTAGGCAAGCGGTGCTTCTCTTCCATCTGGAAAACGGTGACTAAGGACAGCACCGATGCCAAAAGGTGAGGCGTCACAGGCAAGGACCAGCGGCCTGGATTCACTGTACTGTACCAGCACACTGTCTGAAGAAAGGAGAGCCTTGACCGCGTTGAAGGCCGCCGTCTCCCGATGACCCCAGGCCCAAGGCGTCTTAGTGCTAAGGAGTCGGTGAAGAGGCTCAGCCACTGTGGCTTTGTGGGGCAGGAACATGTTATAAAAGTTCAGCAGCCCCAGGAATGCCTGCAACTCCGTTTTGTTCTTTGGGGTGGGGGCCTGCTGGATAGCGCGGATCTTGGATGTGGTTGGATGAAGACCGGAGGCATCGATAAGATAGCCCAGGAACTCTACCTGTGGAACGGCGATCTGGCACTTCTCCCTCTTTACCTTGAGCCCGGCCTCCTGGAACCTGGTCAGCACGGCACGGAGGCGCTCGAACAGCTGCTGGTGTGAGTCTGCAGACACCAAGACGTCATCAAAATATGGTACCACGCCCGGAAGCCCTTGCAGGAGACGCTCCATAAGGCTTTGGAAGATGCCAGGAGCCACACTCACCCCGAACTGCAACCGGCGGCAACGGAATGCCCCCCGGTGGGTGACGATCGTCTGGGCTTCAGCAGTGGCATCATCGATTGGCAGTTGTTGATAGGCTTGGGCAAGGTCCAGCTTAGCGAAGACCTTACCCTCACCCAGGGAATGCAGCAGGTGTTGGACAACAGGAACCGGATAAGCGTGCTGCTGAAGTGCCTTGTTGATCGTGCACTTGTAGTCAGCACAGATTCTCACCGACCCATCTGGCTTGACAGGCGTGACGATGGGGGTTTCCCACTTTGCGTGGTCAACCGGCTCCAAAACTCCTTGGGCGATCAGTTTGTCCAGTTGTTCGTCCACCTTAGTCTTGAGGGCAAAGGGAACCTGGCGTGGCTTTAGCTTGATGGGGGCGACTTGTGGATCAAGGCTAAAGGAGATGGGCGTACCTGTATATTGGCCCAAGGTGCCGTCAAAAACCTCGGCAAAGTCTTTGACCAGACCCTCAGTCTCTGCGTTAGAGATGCAGTTGATGCCGGTGACTTCCAGGCCGAGGGCATCAAACCAGTCTAGCCCTAGGAGGCTTGGCCGCTGACCTTCGACCACCACCAACCGGAGCAGGCCCAAAAAATCCTTGAAGGCGATCCGGAACCGGCCAACGCCTACCACGGGAATGTCGTTTCCCTGGTAGTCTCTCAGGTGTACGCGGTGAGAGTCGAGTTGCCTTTTGGACACTCTGGGTACCAGTCTTTTGATGGTGCTCCATGACACGATGGACAGGGCAGACCCGGTGTCGATCTCCATGTCACATGGAGCTCCTTCAATGAGCACCGTGACGTTCAGCTTGCGTCGCGTAGGCGAGTCGGTTTGGCCAATCGTGGTTCCAGACGGGCAGCGGCAGTTGGTGAGAGCGAAACAACTTCCCTTGGCAGACTGGAGTGAAGACTTGGACTTGCGAGTCGATGACGGGGGGGTGTCAGACGGAGCCGATCGGCAGACCTTAGCGATGTGGCCCCTTCTGGAACACTTCCTACAGATGGCGTCTCTGAATCGACACTTGGCACGGGAATGGTCGCCACCGCAGCCAGCACATTCCGGTTGGCCCTTGGACTTCTGTTGGAACTTCCTGCGCTCCCGCTTTGTCTGGTGCACGTCATCGTCTTCACTGGAGGATGCCTCCTCACTGCTGGCCTCTTCATGATGCACCGGAACTGGCTCCCTAGCAAGACGCGGGCTGCTGGACTTGCGGATCTCCTGGGCGGAGCGTTCAGCAGCTTCTGAGGCCACAGCCTCCTCAATGGCTTTCTGTAGCGTGAGGTCTGGCTTGGCTAGGAGGCGCCGTTGCAGATGGATGTTCCGGACCCCGCAGACGATTCGATCCATCAGGGCATCGTCTAAGTCTCGGAACTCACAGTGCATTGCAGCCTGTCGCAGGGCGGTGGTGTAGTTGTTGATTGACTCCCCCTCTGCCTGGTTTCGGTGGTAGAACGCATGGCGGGCAGCAATCTTGGACGGCTTTGGTGCGTAGTGGTTGCGGAGCTTCTCTTGGATCGTGTCCCATGGTGTTGCCTGGACTGCTTCAGGCGCAACCAACGCTCGGGCCGTCTCAAACACCTCAGGCCCACAGAGGCTGAGGAATAGGCCCCGCTTCCGATCATTTGATACTGCTGTCAGCTCGTTGGCTTGGAGGTAGCAGTCGAACCGAGCGAGGTAGGAGTCCCATGATTCAGAGGCTGGCGCAAATGGCGGTAGAGGCACAAGTGAAGCCATGATTCCGATGCCGGCGTGAAGGGCGATGGATGGAACACAGTGCTCTAGCCAGAACAGTCAGCTCTGAATTGGTTCTGCCCAGTGATTTCGCTCAGTGATTTCGCTCTGTGATTCAGCTCAGTGATTCAGCTCAGTTCAGAGGCTGGCCGCATCTGGCTGTGCTCTGATGTCCATCCATCCCATCCTCGTCGCCAGTGTTAAGTCGTGGGTTGACATAGCAGCCGGCACAGCGATTTCTTCAAGTAGCTCTTTATTATGGTAAGCTGGAATAGAACTGACTGCGAACAGCTCAGCCGGCCTGTATTTATAGGCAGCCGGCTGTCAACACTGTAACCACAACAGCCCAGAGTTCCCGCCTAAAATAACTGCCGCGGACCTGAGTGAAAACTATCTACAGACCTGAGTGAAAACTATATACAGTATCCCCCTGTTGGCCCAGGGTGAAACTACACTACATAACAATTTCGAACAGCTAGGTTGCCAGGGGCAGGGACCGAGTAATGGGAGCTCACCCCATCGCGGGGATTCGAACCGCCAACCTTCTGATTGGCAAGCCCTAGGTTTTGTGGTTTAGACCACAGCGCCACCCGCATCCCAAACACATGCCTGTAGTTTACTCCAAATAGAACCCAATTACCAGGATAACCCGTGCTTCCAGGAACAGGATATGGGGGGGGGGAGATTGCAGCAGCTGGAATGCTCCATGCACCCAGTGCCTTTGCCTGCCCTCACATTCCATGGGGGAGCGAGTACCAGAACAACAGGCAAACTGTGGGTGAGAGCCAGGTTCCTCTTCCAACAGAAGAGGAATGCAGAAAATGCAATCCCGTCATTTTCTGATTATCTCCGTCTGTCTCTCTCCTTGGTGTTGGTAGAGGCATCCATTCCCTGGCACAGAGGAAACAGGAAGCTCTTTTTTAAAAAAATAATCACTGCAAGACCCATGGGAAAGAGGTGGACTACGAATATGCAAAATAGGCTTTCATAATCATGCAAGTTATTTAGCTTGGTTGATTGCTTAGATGAAGGCTGAGAATTACATCTTTCCAACATGCAAGCCTCAACAAAATGTATTACTAGCTTTTAATAGAACTGAACCTGCTTATGGATCCAGCCATTCATTCCATCCTCCTGCAGCACAGATTTCCCCTTCCCAATTATTCATTTTTCTTTTTCAGCTGATACTCAGCATTCCATATCTTCTGAGCATGCTCAGTCCACACTAGAGAGAGTATGTGTGCATTGTGTGTTGAGGGTGGGTGTTGAAGTTTCCCCCGCTCCCACTGCAGCCCCATACAACACAACCCATGCTGTCCAGGAGGGCCCTCAACTCTCTGGATAGGATCTTTTTAGTATAGGGGGCTGAAGGGGGAAGAGGAGAAGAGGAAGATCAGTTGCACACAACGCCTTCCACTGAAGCAACTGTTGGATACAAACCTGATTACAATGATGATTATCACCGAAATAAACATCCACACAGAAATATGGTTTAACCCGCTTGCTGGACAAACTCAGAGGCTGTTAAAAATAAATGAAGGATTAACATCGAAATGTCTTATGGGAACAACCTGGACTAATTAAGAGAAGCAGCACAAATATGAGATGATTATCACCCCCCCCCCCCCGAACCTCAGAGCATGGGAAGTCAACCAAAGACTTATAATTCAGCATAAAATCTGGACTGTTTGATTATTTTGTAATTTGGAATGTTTTTAATGTGGTTTTTATTGGATTGTTAAAATGGAAAATTTAATAAAGATTATTATTATATATATATATAAAGATTATCACCATTACTTTGTGCTAATAGAAATGCAAAAGAGTGCCTTTTAATGGCGCAGGACCACAATACCCCAAGGACAGCCTCTCTCCATATGAACCAACCCAGACCCTGATATCATCCTCTGAAAGCCTTCTTTGTGTGCCTCCCCCATGAGAGGATGGCAACACGAAATGGGCCTTTTCTGCAGTAGCTCCCCATTTGTGGAATACCCTCCCCAAGGAGGTTCAGCTGGTGCCTTCATTATACCCCTTTAGGCACCAGGTGAAAACATTCCCCTTCAATCAGGCCTTGGGCTGATTGAGATCCAATGCCCTTTTAAATGTGTTGTGGAAGGAGGAATTCTTGGATTGTATTTGTTCTTAATTTTACTATGCATTTTTTGTTCTTATTATATTTTAATTTTATTTTGTGAACCTCCCTGAGATCTACGGGTATACAGCAGTATACAAATGTTAATCATCATCATCATCATCTCTGAATGCTTGATGAAAGAATCCTGCAAGAATGCTGTAGGCCACTATGTCATCATTTGTCCGCTATCTTGACAAATTAAGATTTATATCATATATTTGTAGCATAAAAAGGAGTAATAAATTCTATTATATGACATAAAAGACAACATGATGAGATATATCTGCATTTGTCTCAGTTGTGTCATAAAAATAATGCATAAATGCTACAATATGGGTAGTGTGGGAGAGCAAGTAGATGGATGGGGCTGGTGAAGAGCCTTTTCCATTCAATTTTTGTGTCACTGACATCATCACAGCTCTCTTCGGTAGCCTCTTTTATCAAAGAGTGACTTTATTCTGAAGGAGCAAATCCAATACAATCTCACTTCCCTTCTCTGGTGCTTCTCAAACTATTCATTCTCTCTCTGTGTGTGGAATGCATTGAAATTGCCCTTTAAAAGCTTCACCAAGTTTCCAGCATTTTTCATTATATGTTTTGAAGTACAGAAGGGATTTTTTCATATATGGATTTATTCTCCAGTTCATTCTTTATTCTCTCTTTCCCTCTTGCTTTTTAATCTATCTGTCTTCCAAGTGCAGAAAACCAAAGGACTCCATCACAGGCTGCTTACACATTATTGGTAGTGCCATTCATCTGAACAAGGGCAAAGTCTCCCAGTGAAATATGTTTCAGATCTTCTTTGAGATCTTCTTTGTGATTCTGCTTTTGTGATTCTGTTAAGTGCTTTTTCACTTCCCTTTTTTGGAACATGCAGAGCTCTTTTCTACAACTTTTCCTGCAATCCCAGAATTCTGCATTCGGAATTATCCAAATGTATCCATTTCTTTCCAATACATTCACAGTGAGCATTTCATAATTTACAGAGCTGCTGTCCAAATCTCCCCCAGAGAACAGAGTAGGAGGTGACGTAGAGGGTTGCAGGGGGAAAGGAGAATCAACAGAAATTGTTTCCCCTCTTACATTTACAATAGCCTTTTCTAGAGCAAACACTCTCCTGTGAATAGAAGGGCACTGTTGAATACAACCCTTTGCAATTCTATATTTTAATAGCTCTAGGTTTTTGCATTTCGTTCACACTTGTTAAAACCATAGTGTTTTGAAAAATGTTCTTTTTTAAAGTACCGTGAATTCCAGTGATAAAAAGAGGCCAAGAAACTGACTTCTTTAGGGAACTTCCTGCATTTTCTACATGTGGTTTATCATTAATTGCATTTTTCCTGAGTACTTTAGGTCGTTGAAATAGTCACAAAGTGTGCAATTGCTGCGAAAGATAGATGTGACTAGGAGAAGTTTAATCTGCAGTAATAGTTGATAAGTTAACCGCTTGAAATTTTAGCTTTTCCCTACAAAAGGAGAAAATAGCGCATCGCTCCAGGTGTCTCTTAAAAATGACACATGATACCGATTGAGGACAGCGTGATATGGAGATTAACGGAGAACATCGACAGGAAGGATCTGTAGCATTGCCAGGCACGCTAATCTTAACAGGGAGTAGAGCTAATGCAATCATGTGAGACTAACCTGATCATTTCAGAGGTTGCGGCTGTTGCTAGCATGTGGCATCTTCATTGACAGCTAAATTAGTGAGAAAGGGGTAAACACAGCAACATATTTTTTTTAGAAACCAGGCTGTGCTTGATTCTTCAGGGCTCAAGACTTGAAAGATGTGCACACCATTAAAATTAAGCACCAGAACATAGTTTCTGGATCAGTGGAATGTCACAGAGCACTGAGACCATGGTTCTGAAAAAGGATCAAGTTAAACAGATTAGGACAGATGCAAGCTTAAGTGGTATAAGGACCTCACCCTTATCTGTAGCTGGAAATTATTCCTTATAATAAATAGGCACAATGGTGGATTGTGCCAGAATAAGGATTCAGGCATAAAATTCATCTGTTCCAACCCTCTGCAATGGTGTATCAATTGTTGTATCAAACGTTGTATCAGTTGTTAGTAATACACAGAGCAGACACACTGAAAGGTGCAGAAAATGGCAACCAAAATTATCGAGGGGATGGAGCGCCTTATGTATGAGAACAGGTTGTAACGTTTGGGACTTCTTAGTTTAAATAAAAGACAAGTAAGAGGTGACATGATAGAAGTTTGTAAAATGATGTGTGATATGGAGAAAGTGGATAGAGAAAAGTTTTTCTCCCATAATAAAAATAATAAAATTTTATTTATATCCCGCCCTCCCCAGCCGAAGCCGGGCTCAGAGCGGCTAACAACAGTAAAAATAACACAGTTTACATAAAATCACAATCAATATATTCTAAAATCAATTCATTCTAAAATCAATGCAGAGTCAAATTAATGGCAACCATTGGGCTAGGGTTCTATGAGGATTACAGAAGGAGGGAGTCAGGCTGTGCCCTGGCCAAAGGCCTGGTGGAACAGCTCCATCTTGCAGGCCCTGCAGAAAGATGTCGAGTCCCACAGGGCCCTAGTCTCTTGTGACAGAGCATTCCATCAGATCGGGGCCACGGCCGAAAAAGCCCACAGACTTCCAATGAGTTGGAAGATTCAGAATAGATAAGCAAACTCTTTTGTCATGCAGTGCATAGTTAAACTATGGAACTCACTCCCACAGGATGCAGTTAGGGCCACCAACTTGGATGGCTTTAAAAGAGGATTGGACAAATGCATGGAGGATAAGGCTATCAATGGCTACTAGGCATGATAGCTATGCTCTGCCTCCATGGGGATGTTAGTTTCTGTGTGTTGCCACTGTGCAGTGCTCTTGGAGTCACACGGCTCTGTTTACATTCCAGAGACATTCCAGACCGTTGGAAGTCTCACGGAAACAGGAGACGGCTGCGATGTTACTGATTTCCTGTTCCTTTGTTTTTCAGTTGCTCTCTGCTTTCACAGAGAGAGCATGTTTATTTCTTTTCTGTCTGCGTAGTTAGGAATAAAACTCCTTGCAATGTAGCCCATACTATCTCGTCCTTCAATGTGCTGGATACTCTATGTAATGGGGGAGCGTGCTTGGAGCCTTATCAGAGGCTCAGGTCGTTAATCATCATTGGAGGCGATTCCAGAGGAGCTCGGAGGAATCGCTTGGTCGAATGCAAGTCTGACAGGGGAGAGGGCTCTTTGCTTGAATCCTGTTTCTGAGTTTCCCACAGGCATCTGGTTGGCCACAGTGAGAACAGGATGCTAGACTAGATGGACCATTGGCCTTATCAAGGAAGAACTTCTTAAATTGATAGACAGGACTGACTTAGGTCCATAAATTTCTATAGACATACACTGAATAGAACCTAGTTGGAGACAACCCATTGTCTGCCCTATTTTCCATGGTCTTTCATTGCATCACCTGCAGTGCAATGGATTGTCCCTTTGCTGTAACAAAGCAGCATAACAATAGTGGCAGTGGCAAGGGTGGTGGCAATGGCTGAGTTTAAGCAAATATATATTTATGTTGGAGGGGATGAGGATACATGGGTACAAGCTTTCACATGCGGTGGGCATGCAATGCCACTGAGTTCTAGAGACAAGTCTCTGATTAAATTAATAAAATTGCACACCATAATTTTGTATCAACAGTTAGATTGAAACTGCTATGTATTTTTATACATGAACTTCAGAACTCCCTTTGTTGAAGGGAGCAATAGGCTGGGCCCTTGGTCTTTCCGGTTCTCTTCTCTGAGCTCATCATTTCCTTTACCCTGCAGTATGAGCTATCAATATAATTTCATGCAGCATTAACTGAGATGAATTTTATTCAGAACAGAACTTTATGAGCTATATCCTGGGATTTTTCTTTTTCAATATTTATTTTTCAGGCTTTCCATCCCCTACAGAAATATTCAGTGAATCTCCCCCAAACACACACACACACCACAGGTCACCACCCACAAATAGAACAGAATATTATTGTAAGCTGATTTTGCCAGTCTTAGTTCTAGCAGAACTTTTTAAAAATCCACAGCAGGTCAGTAAAATAGGATGGAACAGAATGCTTTGCTGTGGACATCCTTTCATGGGTTAAGGAACAGAACAGGAGAAATCCAGGAAACATCTGTTGAACCTATGGCCGAATCCTTTTACAAAGCAATTGATGAGTTATCTGACACATTGAACCACTGAAACAATGGTGCATTGTAGCATGCAGTAAATGTGGTTTTAAAAAGTAATGTTAAGAAGGCTTGGTTTTCAGCTGCTGCTTTTAAAAGGTTCCATTAAGGCTGTCAGCCCTAAGAGTTGAGAGCACCTCCACTGTAAAATGACACAAGCTAAAATATTCCTTTTGAGACACAAATAGACCCTTCAAGGTGATGCTGATAACATGTTCAAGGCCTAGCTCTTTTGTTAGGCAATCAGAAAATGTAGGATGTTCAATTCAGTTTCACTGGAGATATATAAGGGCACCTGGATGAACATTTTTGTAAACAGCAGGGGACTGAAGCGGACACAATTGCTTTCTCTCAAACACCTCTGCATAGAGGTGGCTAAATTCAGAACTCGGCGCCTTCACAGGAATATAGATCACAAACAAGGCAAAAGTAAATCTCAAGGCCATGCCTATAATACATTCTCAAAGCAAAACGTGTTGATAATAGAGTTTCTGCTTTCTTTTCCCTGGATCAAAAGGTTAATCTACACATTCAGAAAAGACATGTGGTATAGTCTTCCTGGGGCTGCGTCATAACAAAATGTGGGGTGGGGGGGGAGAGAGGTCCACACAACTTAATACTTCCCCATGTTAAAAGTCCCTGACAATGAAAAACTAGCATCCGTCTCTATTTTCCATCTCTACTTTTATTTATTTCTAAAAATAAAAGGTTGTATCCAACTAATTTCTTCTCATAGTAGACTCACTGGAAGTAACGGACCTTGATTAGCCATGTCAATTAACCTCAATGGGTCTTGACTGTGCAGGTCTACTCAGAGTTGGGTTGCATTGACTACAATGCAAAATTCAATTAACAGAAAGCCTTTTGGTTTAAAACATTGTGTTCAGGGCTTTCCGTGTTCATTCAAGCACCAAAATGCAATGAAATTGCCACTCTAGAGGGCCACAAATGTGTCATTTAGGCAAAAGGGATATGATATGGTGCCTATGTTGCAGTTAGTTGAAACTCTGCCACTGCCATGGAGCCGAATGGTTGTCAGTGCCAGGGGTGTAGACCTAAGCCCCAGATCTGTCTATTCACTGGAACAGGCACATGAAATCTATGCTTCAGAAGCAGTAGGACAGCTGAAGCTACCATTCCATCTTACAAGTACGCAAACGGCAGCCAGTGCCAACCACACAGAATGATCAAGTCGAAAGGGACCTTGAAGGGTCAGTGTCTTCAAAGCCTTGTTCAGTGCAGAACAGCACCAAGTAAAATATTACTGCTTGCATCTTCTGTACATATCCTACACAGGGAATGATTACTTTTTACAATCCTGAAACAAAACTCCTGTAATATTTTCCCATAGTGAAGAATGTGCAAATGAATAAAACAATCCTCCTGAGTTCTTCAGAACTCTGCTGGCAGCATTCTGTACAGTATCACTTTGTAATGTGTATTGGAGGACACAAACAAGAATGTGAAAGCTAAGTGGGTGGCTGGTGTAAAGCTGCTAAGGTGTTAAGAAATGTCCAAGCAATAACATGCATTGCTCATCCACCTCTTCATATCATAGAACATTTATACTTATCACTATAGTCACCTCTTCTTCTTTTTTACAGCATTGATATACATACCTGGTACATAGGCCCATTCAATAAGTCATTTAGGGTGAAATCCTGCACCAACGTTCTGGGGAATAAAGCCCATTGAATCCAAAGGGACTTAGTTTTCAGTAAACACGTATAGGATTTCACTATTAATGTGTAGAACCAGTGTGCTCCTGGGAAGAACGTCAAGGTGTGGGGAAGACCAACCTAGTCCCATCCATTGGCCAATGAAAGAGAAGCTGCCCCATTACTCTCTTTCCTCATCTCTTTTTTTCCTTTTGTTTGTGTCTATTTGATTGTGAATCTGCAGAGACAGGACCTGTTGCAGGGCTTAGCAGAATGTAAGTGTTTTATCAATGCTTTATCAATGTTAAACAGTAAGAACAATACCATGCGGACTTTCTCATTTTCCTTCCCTAAATGGTGTCCCCATGTGTGGAGAGGCCTACAACAAACATGAAGCCTGAGGAACAGTGAAAGAATCTTCCAGTGGCTTCCAGAGTGGTTCTACTACATCAGGGAATGGGGAGAAACTTAGGTGTGGCACAATTTTGGCTATGGGAGAACTGAATCGCAGCTTTGGCTAACATATCAAGGAGAAATGATCAAGCCCAGCTAAACATGTTTTGTTTTTGTTTTTTTGCTAAAGTGCAAGGATTTTGTTTTGTGGGGAAATGACTTCTCATGTTTCAAGCACTAAGACACTGACTCCAGATCACACAAAGCTGCATTGCGGATAGATCTCAGAATACTAGCCGGAAAATAAAACAAGAAAATTCTCCCTTCTTGTGTTACTGCACATGTTTCTAGAGTGTGAACAGAGGTTAGAAGTGATTTGTCTAATAACAGCAAAATCCTTATATTCTAAAGCATTTCAAAGAACATGCATTTTTTATATATTTTTGCTCAAGGCCGACTTTTGAAGCTTAAGCTACACTTCAGCCCTGCCTCCCCTGAAAATCTAAGGGCATAGGAAGATCAAAAGCAATACATTTTATTTGGCTGAAGTGCATTGTCTAATAAAACATTTTTTTCTATTACAAAGTATACTGCAGAATTATTATATGAAACATCTTTAAAAATGGCTCCTTTTTTCTCTCGCCCCTTCTTCCCCCAATTATCCTCCTGTGGTTGTCTTTGTTATAAAATTATTTATAAGAACAGGTGTTGATATTAATTTATTATTAAGTCACTAAAATGGCTCAGAAACTGAAACTGAAACAGGCCTTATTGACAGCCTTCCAACAGATTTCTTTACTTTTGTTCTTCATACATGATATAAGACCTGTTATTTGGACCATATGACCTAAAGTGGAAAACTGCCCTCTCCATGATGCCTCTTCATTAAACCCAACCCATAATATTATTTTCTCTGCCCCCATTTGACTATTAAATTTTTTTCCAATGGAAAAAAAAACTATTTTCCTATGGCTTCTTGTTTTGTACTGCTCCAGGGTTTTCTGCATCATGCAAGATGATCCTGAGCAAAAAGAAATGGGAATCCACCTGTTCTTTCCTAGGTAGATAGTATGAATGATGCTTCCTTGTTCTGTACACCCACCATCTCTGGAGGTAAGAGAAGCAAAACACCCACAGCAGGGCAGCAGTATGTGCATGGCCCCTTTGAGAAGCTCTGTGGTCTTCCAGACCAAGTGAGCAACAGAATGAGCTGCAGCACCATTGCCAGTGCAGCAAGGGTCCAGCTCCTCCTACAGGAAGCCTCCTGAGAGGCCAAGGAACATGTATCTGTACTCCACCACTATGGAGTAAAGCAAAGGTGAGGAGTCTTTTTCTAGCTCAAGAGGCACATTCCCTTCTGGGCAACCTTCCATGGCCACATTTCAGTGGGAGGGAACAGAGGCAAAAGTACACTGAGCCACCAATGTAGATTTGACCTTTGGATGATAGGCCAGTTTCTACATATGCATCCCCAACCCTTTCTGTCCTCCAGGGAGGCAAGGGGAAAGCCTTATCAGAGTTCAATAACACATTCCAGCCTGGCAAAAATGCCACATGAGGCAGTGGTGGCCACAAGCTTGGATAGCTTTAAAAGAGGATTGGACAAATTCATGGAGGGGAGGGCTATTGATGCCTATTAGCCACAGTGGGGGTTTTTTAGCTGGAGGGCACTGGAGGCAACATTAATATCAGTATTCTTTTGTTTTGTTTTTTTTAAAAAATCCCTCTTACATGTTATTTTTTCACGGTACATTGTCATACTCCACATTGACTCTTGTTTGTATGAAATATTCTTCAATTTCATTTTATAAATAGATGGAAAAGTGGATACATCCACACTTTCCCCTGAAGATTTTTAAATATTAAAGCACTATATATCCTCCTCTGGGTTCTTTCACATCACTGTTTTCTTTTTCATTGCTTTCTTGCCTAATTTATTCTAAAAGAATTATACTTGCCCAAGGCTTCCCTTGGTAATTTTTTTAAAAAAAATAATAATAAAGCAATTATATATGCTTAGTCCTTCTTTCTCTATGTTTAACAATAGAGTTTTTTAAATTAATATTTAATATTGTCTCCCTTTGTCAATATCAGAACCATTATTTTAAAAATGCAGAATATCTAGTTCTTAGTCTCTTGCTCTTATCATTAAAGCAATGCCAGAATTTTCAGCAATCTTAGCCTTGTAAGCCTTTTGCAGAAGAAACTACCAGGAGTCTTGTGGCACCTTAAAGACTAACAAATTTATTATGGCAAAAGCTTTCATTAGGTGCATAAAATGCAATTCTGAGTCACAGGTATACATGCACATATATATGGTATCTATGGGTGGGGTGGGTGGGGTTGTAAACCTCGAGGTCTGTGAGAAACGAAATGCAGAAAATACAGTCTGTGATATGTTACCAGTTTTCCAAACTTCTAAAAGGTGCTGCTACTTTGCAAAAGCTTCTTCACTGAGCTTTGGTTCAAAACCTTGAACATGATACAGCCAAAATGGTGCACTTCAATCACAGAGAGCTAAACTGGATTTCCAAGTGCTTACATTTGACTAGATTATTCCTCTTTTGAACAGAGTGCCTTGCTTGCCATACCAAAGAATTATTTTCAGTTCTGGCAGCAGATCTGACTTTGGGATTTGTGGCATCCTTGCATTTCTATATACACAGACAAGTGCAGGGTGTTCACCAGTACACGGATGATACTCAGCTCTACCTCTCCTTTAAATTAGAACCACTGACCTTTAAAGCCCTAAATGGCCTCAGTCCTGTATACCTGAAGGAGTGTCTCCACCCCCATTGTTCAGCCCAGACACTGAGGTCCAGCTCCAAGGGCCTTCTAGCAGTTCCCTCACTGTGAGAAATGAGGTTACAGGGAACCAGGCAGAGGGCCTTCTCGACAGTGGCACCCTCTCCATGGAATGCCCTCCCATCAGATGTCAAGGAGATAAAGAACTACACAACTTTTAGAAGACATCTGAAGGCAGACCTGTGTAAGGAAGTTTGATATTTTATGATGTTTTTATATGCATTAGAAGGTGCGCAGAGTGGCTGGGGCAACCCAGCTAGATGGGTGGGGTATAAATAATGAAATAATAATAATAATAATAATAATAATAATAATTATTATTATTATTATTATTATTATTATTATTATTATTATTATTATTATTATTATTATTATTTAGCCTGTAGCTCTCCTTATGCTGCTGGACTACAACTCCCATCATCCCTAATCATTGACCTTGATGGCTGGGGCTGATGGGAATTGTAGTCCAACAACATCTGCAGGGCCACAGGCTCCCCACCCTTGGTGCAGACATTAATGAAATAGATGGACCAAGGGCCTGACTCATTGTAAGACAGCTTCCAGGGTTCCTGTCATTCCTGTCTGTAAGAAGCAGCAGCAGTTTGCAAATAAGGAAGGCAATTTTCACAACTCCAGCCTGCTTTTTGTGGAAGAATATGAAGCACTTTACAGACTCTGTAAACCTTCACCTGCTCAATTTAATTCATGAAAATAAACAAACACCAGCTACTACTGCTTTCAGCACCATTCAGCTCTGCTGAAGGCTGAAAGCTGTTCTGACCACTGATTAAATGATTTTACAATTGTGTGTTGAGTAGAAACATTCTCCTTTATGATGAGTAACTGAAAGAAAAAGATAATTTCCTACTGCTAGCTCTTTTTTGTTAAGCTGCACAATATTGCCAGGTATAATGGAGTCATCCATCATTGTGATTTATTTTTTTCCCTTTTGGACTAGCTGTGCTCCTAGTTCTTGTCGTCTCCTTATGCACTGTAGTCAGGAACTGAAAAAGTCAAATGGTAAGGCATTCACTCTACACAGAAGATTCAAAAGCATATTAAAGGTTTGGACTTGATATCTCACTTATATTTAAGCTCATTAATTACAATTAAATATTTAGTATCATTCACATGTCACCTCCAATGAAAGTATGGTCTGTGTACCTGGGTTCCCTCAATGTTCAGAGGGTGTTTGGCTCTGACCCCTGGCTCCTCGTGACATCATGTGCACAACATCAGGACATCATGCCGGGCACCCTCAATCTTCCTGAGAAGCTAGTGCCTCTGATACAAACCAAGTATCTTGAACATAATCATTAATAAGTCATGGGGCCAGTGCTGGAGATGAATGACACAGTGAAACTAAACTCTTCTTACAAAAGCGATATTGAGGGAATTTCTTTTCAAAGGACTTTTGAGTATGAGAAAATGAATGGATTAGCATATTCCCCCCAAAAAACCCTACAAAACTGTTAAAATTAATTGCAACATTGCAGCAGCAGGACAATGACAAGAATCTGAATTAAGAACTGACTTCATTTAAAAAAAAAGTCTGCCATCCGATATTTATAAATGGAAATATGAAAATGGTGTTTAAGATTTCCGTGTTTAGTTACATTACCCTTCATTACATTACCCAGTTACAAATGGAAAAGGTTTGTCTATACTAATGCAGATATGAATTATACACACAGAGGGGAGGACAATGAGAAGAGTCTGTATTAAAACTTGACCCTCCTGTAAAAAAGCCCACCACCTCAGAAATACAGTGGAGGAATGGGAGGAAAGTAAAGTTTGAAGCAACTGAAGTGCTTTGTTATTATATTAAATTCAGGATTTGAGAAGAGAAACGAGAGTGGTGTTCATGAAGGGCTGAAAATGGGGAACTCAGTTTATCAGAAACATTTTGTCAGGGGTTCAGGAGCAGAGACGCAGAGAAGGGAGGAGACAGAGAGCGAGGGGGAGGAATACGAAGGAAGGATGAGTGGGGATGACGACCCGAGATCACCGAGCCTGTCTAGCGAGTCCGAGGATTCCCAGAAGGGAGCGCCAGCAGCCAGAGCAAGGGGGGAGAGCAGGGGGACACCCCAGGAAAAAGGGTCCAGAGAGGGATCAGAAAGCAGCAGTTGGAGATCGGGACCCACGTTCCCAGCCGGGAGCAGCGGGGAGAAAGGGGACCAGATATCGGGCTCCGGAGACTTTCAGAAGGAGGGAGGGCATGAGTCAGGAGTAGTCACGCCCACCTCGGGGAGCGAGGAAACGATCAAGAGGAAAGTGGAGAGTTGGGCGCGCGCGCCAAGTTCAAATGTAACGGAAGCTGGCGCAGCCAGCAGCCCAGAGAGTGAACCGAGTCCCAAAGCCCGCCGCAAGGAGGCGGAAGGGTCAGGGGGGTCCGCGCCAGAAGAGAGTAGGAAAGGAGAGACCCAGGGGGGCAGGAGGACCCAGAGACGGAAGGAAAGGCGCAGGAGGTGGAGCAAGGCTAGGGTATTAAGCTGGTGCGCTAGAGGCGGAGACTCAGACGGGTCTTCGTCGTTCTGACCTAGAAGAAGTAGGGCTGCACGTTGCAGTTTGGAAATGGAACCTGTAATCCAATAAAGACTCTTTGAAACTGAACGCTGGCTGACTTGGTCCTATGTGAGCTGGGACTGGGCGGCAGCCCTGACACATTTGATTCCATAAATGTGGCTGACACTTGCCCCATGTGAGAAATGTATTCTTTTTAGTCAAGTCTTGCCTTGAGTAATGAGCTTCCAGGAGAAAAAAGTGCTCTGTGAATAATTAAACTAGTCATTTGTCTCTTCTTAATATATTTAGGTAATCAATGAGAAATATCCGAGTTGTTATTACTAACAGTTGTATGCACACTTTAATTATAAAGCCACAGACTGTGAATAGCATTCATTAAAGCTAGCAGTAAATGCAATTCTCCCCAGACTTGTTTTTAATATGTTTATAGATATATAAATAATTTGATGGGTGGGGGAGGCACTGGAATGGAGTTGCCACCTTTGCAAGAAAGAACTAAGCTGGAAAATGAGAGTTTGTCCTCTAAGGCCTTTTGTGAATTTGTAACATTCCATACAGACCTTTATAAACAAGAGTGGTCCATACTGTGGATAGGGAACCCTTTTTCTGTTCAGGGACACGCTCTCTCATACACAATCTGTCAGGAGCCGCACACTGGTGAGATTGAGCCTAATGTGGGTGCAGTAACACCCTTTCCTTAAATACACACACTCTCTCTCTCTTTCTCTGACATCCCTTCTCTCCCACTCCCATACCTCCCCACTCAACTGGCTGCTGAAAGACAGCAGATTAGTCTTGCCAGCAGTCTGAACTGATCACTTGCAGAAGGATTTCCCTCTCTGCCACATTCCACTGTGCCATTGTTTTGGCATTTTCCTCCTTCTCCTCCTTCTGTCACCCCAAGTGAGCTTGATGTTAGACTGAGGTTGCCCACTCTGGTCTATGCCATGTTTAGGACCATTGCCAGAGAGATTTCAGAATGGAACATGAACAATATAAAGGGTTTATAAACATATAATCTCAGTGCATTATGGGCAATCATAGGGCAGACTTTTGTTCTGTTCAACCATGGCCATCTTAAAATAGATGGAAAGGGGCGGGGGAAGAAGCCTCCACAACCGTTGTTATTTCCAGGTGACATATTTATTGAGCATTCATCCTGATTTGTTTGTTGGGAGGTCAGGCAATGTTGCATCAAGCAATCATTAACCCACACTTCAAGTGCATTTCCCCATTGCTTTCCTTTATTATAAAATGGGGGGGGGGAGGGGGCAAGCAGCTTTGTTGCAGAAAAGCACCAAATCAACTTTAATTCAACAAACTGAATGTCCTGGTATGAGTTTGAATCCCAACCACGAATAGCAACAGTTCCATCACACTGAAATCAGCAGAATCATAGCTGCTCTGATACTTGAGGTAGAACACAGTCAACATTAGAAGCCAAAGTCTTAGCTGCATGCAGCTTCTCTGTAGACATGTATTGCACAAAGCCAAACCTTTCTGCTTTGGTTCATCATGCCTGCTTTGGGGTTTTGAGGAATCCAGTGGCTCTTCAGCCCCAGAGAATCTTTCATTGCTATACTTTTTATCTGCATAAAAATGGTTGTGCCCTCCTATTGTCTCTCTCATATGCAGCTGCCGCTGTGATCAGTATGCAACCTTTAGAAAAGAATTGCCTTTCTTCTTGCACCTAAAGGTCAGACAGTAGTGAACACTTCAAAGTTGTCCAAAGCAAACTGCTTCTGTTGGAAAAGTGAAAATCTCTGGCAAAGAGTCCTCTGCAGTTCCTGATATAATTCAGAAAGCCAAATGCATAGCTTTGCCGAGCACTGAAATTTAAGAAACAAGAAACGTAAAATATAGGATAAACGCCTTGCTGTGTCAAAGCAGTAAGAATTTGATTGGAATTAGCTTGCAGAACAGCCAAGTAAAATATATTCTTGTTCTGCACTGGATCTGAATTTGAATGAAGGGGAAATCCAATAAAATTGGCAACAGTGTCATCCTCAAATGCACTGGAGGAATTCTATAGGAAGGCACAATTGCATGACCTTTTCTTGAGCTGGGGGGGTCGGAGGGGGGATTTGAAATGCAGTTGGTGAATATCTTTCTGGGAAACCAACAAGCTTTCTTTCAGCCCCAAAGGAAAGCCTATTCTTTGTCCCACTGTTTGTGTCTATTTCTACCTTCCAGTTAGTATAGGTACACAATAATTCCAGTTTATTAGCAGAGCTTTCAGGCATATACCAAAATTAAAGAAACTGGTTCTTTTCCAAACATCTGTCACTTCCCTTTATCTAGAGAGCTGTTACTTTCCCAAAACTCTGATGGGCCTCTCATTGAAACACACACATATTTTCCCCCCAACTACCTTCTAACTATTGGCTTCATTTAGTTAACCATTTCCTTGAACAACAGCATTATTCTCTATGTGTCTACTCAGAAGTAAACCCCACTGAGTTCAACAGGACTTATTTCCAGGCAATTTTCCAAGTAAAATATAATATTGCAGCAGTTTTCACTAACGGTCTTCCTAAGAAACAAATGGTCAGCATGCAGCTGTTACAATATGGATTTTTATTTTTTGGTGTCTGAATCAAGACTGAATAATGTAAGAGATAACTTAGCACAGTGTATATGTCACCACATAATGTATCTGAGAGGTGGTGTGATCATGCTAGTATGTAATACTTTACACTACAGCTAGAAGCTAAGAATTGGCATATATAAATATAGATACAGATGCACTCTTTCATAGCTCCAAATGATATAATATAATGCAAAACCCTACACTATATTTTCTGGAGTCGAAAGATGCACATACAAAATAGTATTCCAATAAATACAATTGAGTTAGAATTCATGCATAACTTTATAATTCACTTGTGGATATTTCATTTACTACTGTGTTGAGAGTTCATAAGATATATTTTGTTTTTATTATATTTCCAGGTTATATTAAAAGCCACAACAGAAAAGTGAAAAGAAAATGTATTATTCAGCAAGTCTTCCAAGTATGGAAAAAAAGAAGAAATCGGGTTAGTTTAGATTGTGGTTACATTATATAGCACCATTGCTGCAACGAAAACAAAATCTTCACACTATATTTAACAAAATATATATGCTGCTTGATTATAATAAAACCTCTAAGCAGTTTATAAAAAAGAAAACATTGTGAAAAGTATCAATTAAAAAAATCTAAAACAGGTATCTAAAACACTGAGAAGATAATTAAAATCAATGATAGGCTAGAAGATCTTAAAATACCTGTAAACATTCTACATGTCTAGATAGCCTTCCCTAGACAAAAAAAAAATTAAGCGGGGCCAAAAGGAATATGGTGAGGGTGTGTCTTTGATGTCAATATGCAGGGAGTCCCATAGCATAGATGACGGCACACACTAAAATACTGATTTCTTACAAGGGTACTCTGTAGCAGCTTTAACAGTTCCAGATCTGCAGGCAGAAGCAATTGAGTGGGCATATATGGAATAAATTGATCCCACAAGTAAACTGGTCCCAAACTCTTAAGGGCTCTAAGCAGACTCTATGTTTCTAACTGCAATCCTTCATAATAATAATAATAATAATAATTTTTATTTATATCCCGCCCTCCCCAGCCAAAGCCGGGCTCAGGGCGGCTAACAACAATCAAATAAACAATCAAATAATAACACATTCTAAAAATATTTCATTATAAAAATTAGTTAAAATCAAATTGATGGCAACCGATTAAACAAAATTCTGTGCAGGTTGCCAGAGGAGGGAGTCAGGCTGCGCCCTGACCAAAAGCCTGGCGGAACAACTCTGTCTTGCAGGCCCTGCGGAAAGATGTCAGGTCCCGCAGGGCCCTAGTCTCTTGTGACAGAGCATTCCACCAGTTTGGAGCCGCAGCCGAGAAGGCCCTGGCTCTAGTTGAGGCCAGCCTAACCTCTCTGAGGCCTGGGACCTTGAGGATGTTATTATTTGCAGACCGTAGGTTTCTCTGTGGGGCATACCAGGAGAGGCGGTCCCGTAGGTACGAGGGTCCTAGGCCGTATAGGGCTTTAAAGGTTAAAACCAGCACCTTAAACCTGATCCTGTACTCCACCGGGAGCCAGTGCAGCTGGTATAATACCGGATGAATGTGCTCTCGCAGCGAAGACCCCATAAGGAGTCTCGCCGCGGCATTCTGCACCCGCTGGAGTTTCTGGGTCAGTCTCAAGGGCAGCCCCACGTAGAGCGAGTTACAATAATCCAGTCTGGAGGTGACCGTCGCATGGATCACAGTGGCTAGGTCAGGACGAGAGAGATAAGGGGCCAACTGCTTAGCTTGGCGGAGATGAAAAAATGCCGCCTTTGTTATAGCTGTAATCTGCGACTCCATAGAGAGGGAGGTATCGAAGATTACACCCAAACTCTTAACGGACGGTGCTGGCACTAATTGCACCCCCGCAAGAGATGGGAGTTGCCCCCTCGATCCCATATCGTCCCGCCCCAGCCAGAGGACCTCTGTCTTCGAAGGATTTAACTTCAACCGGCTCCCACGTAACCATCCAGCCACCGCTTCCAGACATCTGGTCAGCGTGTCTGGGGCCGAGTCAGGATGGCCATCCATCAACAGATAGAGTTGGGTGTCATCAGCATACTGATGGCAACCCAGCCCAAAACTCCGGACAAGCTGGGCGAGGGGGCGCATAAAGATGTTAAAAAGCACCGGGGAGAGAATTGCACCCTGAGGCACTCCACACACCAAGGAGTGGCGTGATGACAATTCCCCCCCAAGCGCCACCCTCTGTCCCCGACCAGAGAGAAACGAGCGCAGCCATTGAAGGACTGTGCCCTGGATCCCCACGTCGGCAAGGCGGTGGTCCAGGAGTTCGTGATAGACCATGTCAAAGGCTGCTGACAGATCTAGAAGAATCAGCAGCCCTGACCCGCCTCGATCCAGCTGCCTGCGGAGATCATCTGTTAGGGCGACCAGAGCCGTCTCGGTCCCATGACCAGCGCGGAAGCCGGACTGGAATGGGTCTAGAGCAGATGTTTCATCCAGAAACCTACCAAGCTGTTCAGCAACTGCTCTCTCAATCACCTTACCCAGGAATGGAAGATTCGAGACCGGGCGGTAATTGGATAGATCTGAGGGATCTAATGATGTTTTCTTTAAGAGCGGACGCACCACCGCCTCCTTCAGTTCCCCTGGGAATATCCCGGTGCCAAGGGACAAGTTGATGATATCCCCCAGGGGGCCCCGCACCTCGTCTGGACACGCTCTAATCAGCCATGACGGGCACGGGTCAAGAGGACAGGTGGTGGGCTTTCCAGCTTGGAGGAATCTGTCCACATCGGCTGGAGATATCCGGTCAAAGTGGTCCAATACTGGACCCGAGGACAGTCGAGGGGCCTCCAGTTCCTTTATTGTATCCAAATTGGCAGGGAGGTCATGGCGGAGCATCAGGACCTTCTCCGCAAAAAAGCTCGCAAATGCCTCACAGCTGTGTGTCAGATTGTTATTTAAATTTGGCTGTCCTTCAAGGGACGTTAAAGACCGAATTATACTAAATAATTGTGCCGGGCGAGAGCTAGCGGATGCAATGGAGGCCGAGAAGTAAGACTTCTTAGCAGCCTTCACTGCCATCTCATAGGTTTTCATAAAAACCCTATAAGATGTTCTTGAGGCTCCGTCACGGGCACCCCGCCATACTCGCTCTAGCCGTCTGAGGTCCCGCTTCATTTTCCGAAGCTCCTCGGTGAACCAGGGAGCCCGGTTTCTGCGGGGTCGCAGAGGGCGCTTAGGTGCGATCTCATCGATGGCTGCCAGGAGCTGGGTATTCCAGCCCTCAACAAGCTCAGTCAATGAGTCGCCAGGGGGAGTAAGGTCCCGCAAGGCTTGACGGAATCTATCCGGGTCCATCAGCCTCTGCGGGCGAGCCCAAATCGGCTCGCCACCTAAGCAGGGTGGGGGTGGAAAGTCAATCCTGGCTTTCAGAGCGTAGTGATCAGACCATGGCACCTTCATCGAAGGAGACATGATCACATCTATACCGGCGCCAAAGATCAAATCCAGCGTGTGGCCTGCTTGATGTGTGGGGCCCAAAACAAACTGGGAGAGCCCTAGTGTCGCCATGGAAGACACCAGGTCCAGAGCCTGTGAGGAGGGAGTGGCATCAGCGTGGAAGTTGAAGTCTCCCAATACCAATAGGTTAGGGAACTCCAAGGCCCAGCCGGCCACCGCCTCCAGCAGGCCTGACAGGGTGGCTGCTGGTGCGCTAGCCATGAGTTTATACTCATGTTTATACTCACCCTGTTTTAGAAAGTTTAAATGAAATTTAAACTTGTGATTTAAAATTATGTGGCCTTCCTATGTACACGGTCTCTCCCCAATTTCCTAAACAAATACGCAGTCCTGCTGCCACTTCTTCATAATATAGTTGTGGTTGGTCAGCTCATAGGAAGAGGAAACTTCATAAATGTAGAGCAACTACAAGAATTTATTTGTGATTTCAACATTCAAATCTGGTGCTGGTAAGGTATTAAGGTCAACCCACCAAGGACTGCAGGTAGGCATAGCTGACCACTGAATGCTGCTATAATATGCACATAACATTTCAATTTTTTCAGGAAATGATCCATGCACTGTGTTAAATAATGGCTAATTGTGAATCGGTGCCATTATAATTGCAGTCTTATGGTAAAAGTTAGAACTCCTCAATCTGCAATTCCATTTGTAAATTGTAAATATCCAGTATTCATGGAAGCTTCAACCTGTACCTTGGACCAGTTCCATTTAAGTCACCATAACAACCCTGGAGTAAGTTGTTCGAGGAGTGCAGCCAAATTATTATAATCTAATGCTAGTTCGGCTGCCATTAAATCATAACTCGGGTGTGCTTTTGGCAGCATAAGTCACTCAATAATGTGATTTAATTTATGTTGTTCATTTGGAAGCCATGAAACATTGGTTTCCCACCGTCCCGCACCACGTCTTTTAAAACTCCCGGGGAGTAGAACTGCTGTTTAGATAAATCAGCCACTGTAGCACATAGGTCATAGCACTTTTTTGAACCATAAAAATAGGATTTTAACCAAGAGTGCTAAACATCACAGGCCATTTATTCCGTGTTCCAAACACAATTCCGCAAAAGCGTGACACTCTTACTTAATAACCAGAGTAAAGCTATGTTTCGATCCAGATGGTTGAAAATAAAAGCAGCTTTTTAAATAAAGAGATTAAAGATTTGAACGTTAAGGGGGGAAATGATAGCATTAGATGTCCCTAATTATAAATGAGTTTTGCTCAGTATTGGGCTGCAGAGAAATGCTGACATTAAAGAAAAATTTGTTTAATGAACCCCAAATGGTTATGTAGTTTCAGTATTCAATAAATTATATTTTCGTGGCAAATAACAGATGCAAATCCTAGAAATACACTTGTGCAGGAAAATTCAAAGGTGGAACTTAAAGTACTTTTTGTAAAGGATGCCAAATATTCAATGTATTTGAATACACTGTGGATTTCCCTTTGTGTTCAGAGGCTTCCCAGGATTCTGAAGACCTTCAAAGAGGTAACCATGACATGGTATTCCAGCTTAAGACAGCCATGGACCTCAAAGGCAGAGATGGAGGGAAGCAATGCATCATGGGGGCAGAGGCGAAAAGTATACCTCTTCATTCATTTTTTTCCACTGAGTAATGTGTAAAAAGAGCTTCAGTGTTGTTTTGATTGGTTTAGGAAAGGGCAAAAGATGGAGCATGGCTTGAGGAGGTCCCATGGGAGTTGAGTGACAGCACCCTGTATTTCAAAGGATGATTTCAGTGGGAACTATCAAGTGCATTTTCTCCTGGCTCCATGATCGCTCTACCTTCTTTTCCAGACAAGATGGAAACTTCCAAGACAGGGTAGCAAAAATGGTGGCAGAATGGTGTCCTCAGGCAACAGATTGGTTATTGTTTTCAAGTAAACTCAGGACATCTACATACTAGCCAATCATTATGTTATCAAAGAAGATTTATTTTTACATTAATTCATTTATTTGGTTTTAGGGCTGTTGTTTCTTCACTATCAATCCTGACAGGCAACCATTATCAACATTTAGCAGAATGGAGAAATGATCCCTGCATGAGCAATGACATTCTGTGAATCTTTGGGCAGAGAGTTTGAATGAGAACAGAGGTATTTAAACCTGCCAACAACACACATGGCAAATGTAGATTATTCATAAACAGAAGGTAGTGTAAAGCTACTGCCATCATTGTGCCCTCGAGTGCAATTGGTCTCATGAGTCAAGAATAAATCAGATTTGGGCCAAGCAATACAAAACCTTTGTGCCAATCTGGGGAGAAGGGCTGTATTGGGCAGGGTATATCAAGCCTTCCTCCCACTAACAGCTATGGGGTGCAAACATCACTCCACCAGTACAGAGCTCTCCATCCTCCCACCAAGTATGGGGGTGGGCAAAAGAGCTACCAGCAGGATCCCAGCGGCATCAGTCAATGGAAGGCCCTGAAATGGGGCATTTCAGTTGCAGGGAAAGGCTGAGCTGACCCAAGATCCATTGGACCCTCACACTGTTGTCACATGGTCTGGGTCCAATTACTGCACCAGCTCCAGGCTAGCACAGCAATCACGCTGCCCTCAGCCTCTTCCCTGGCTGATGTGCACTGCTTCGTAACACCATACTGGGCACCAGCTGTGGTTTAGAGTGTTGCCTTAGTCAACTACAATCAGCAAATAGCAGTAAACAGTCTATTGGGCTTAGAAGAGCTGCAAAGTTTAGTGAATTTAAAACCCATTGAGCCAGCTTAGAACACATTAAAGCAGTGCCCTTCAGAGGAGGCTGTCAAGCTATATCATTCAGATAGTGTGCTCAATAAGGAAATGTTCAAGACCTATTTATGTGCGGTCCCATTGTGTTCTGTGACAAACTGTACCTGTATAGTCGTCTGTACCCTTGCCTGTCTTGGAAATTTGATCTACTAATTATCTGCAAGGAATCTATATTGTATATCTCCTGTAAGAGCACATGAACTGCCAAGAAGTGCATTTGGCAGGATGACTTAGGAAGGGAAAAACAAATAGGAAATCAATGCAAAAACAATAAAGCTTGTACAAACAACAGGAAAACAACAGCTTGCTTTATAAGCAAAGAAAATAATAAGGAAGGAAGGAAGCAATAAACAGAACTTACAGCCATGAAGTGAAGGGGACAAAATGGAGTCTGGTGGCAAGTAAGTTATAATGTTACATTTAGGTTACGGAAATATACTTGTACTTAGTTGTAGAACCTTGTCCGGAAAAGGAGAAACACAAAGCTATGTGTTCTGTTCAGTCCCAAATTAAAACTGAGGAAAATAACATAAACATGTGGTAGGGAGGTTGTTGGTGTCCCCTGAAGTCTCATAAAGACTAATTATTGGTAAAGAGAACTCTTAGAGATTCTGTTTTTTGCAAGGAGTTACCTGGGGGAGGGAAGGATTAATTTAGTAAATTGAAGAGATATAGAGTGCAGTTATATCATTCCTGGGAGAATGTCCCAGGAGCTATAGGATATATAAGATCTACTCATCTGAAATCATAAGAGATCTAATCTTGGAGCTTCCCTCTCCAGAATTACTGGAACTTCCAGTGTCCTGGCCCAACCAATGTTGGATTTCAATTATCAGTAGGTTCTGTGAAGGAGGTTTTGAAACAAGGCAGTACCATGGAGAGCTCCAAGTGAGTAACTTGCTTATACAAGAAGTGAACTGAAGCCTTTTGAGCTTCTGTCTCCAGTTCATCTCTCCTTGGTTCAGCCCCCTTTTGGAGAACTAGACTGTGTGCATACTATTAGTACATTTGAAACACATTCTTTCCTTCAACGAATTCTGGTCTAACAAACTACAGTGCTCAGAATTCTTTGAGGGAATCATGGTTCTTTGAATATGCTTTAAAGGCATAGTGTGTAAACAGCCCCAGCGCCTCTTCAAAAGCCAGGCTTTTGACCTGAAGATGGGCATGTCTCCTACATTCTATGACCTCTCACTTGGTGTGTGTCCTGTATACCTTGGGAAGAACCTGATTCCTCAGGCCCAGAGGACTCTTGAGACTCTGGTCCTACAGGCACTAGTCTGTGTCATCTGGTTCAGTGGACTCCTGTCTGCAAGCTTCACTTTCAGTGTACACCTGACCAGGAACATGGTCTGGCCCATTAATTAGTAAACCTGTAGCCTCCATGGTTTAAAGCTCTCTTGTTCCCCTTGCATGCCAAGCAAATGGTAGATGGAAATTAGACATGCTTCTGAATATGGGAGGGAGTTCTGCAGCCTGGAAAGGGCCAGAGGAATGCAGACCTTTCCTCCTCTGTCACTTCAGCCCAGCTGAAAGAGCACAGCAGGGTATCAGATGTGGCAGCTCCTTAGGATTTCACTGTCAGCATTATTCTGACTCGGCTTCTGTTTTGGCAACTGCAGTTTTGCTTTGACATTTTGGGCCGACACATCAGGTATTTTGCCTCATTAAGTCTCAAAAAGTCTATTAAGTCATAGAATAAGAGATCTGTAGAGCTGCGAGGGACCCTGAGGGTCATCTACTCCAACCCCCTGTGATGCAAGAATCTGCTTTTAAGTATCTCATTAGTAAAATATAATCTGCAAACGGATGAGGTGATTCAATGAGTTCAATGCTAAAGTACAAAAATAATAACTGACAAGATGCAGGAGAAATCTAACTCATCTATTTATTATTATTATTATTATTATTATTATTATTATTATTATTATTATTGCAATTCATCTTTATTGGTTTCTTTTGACAAACATTCATGAAATCACGTTGGAACATCTCAATTATTCTGTAACTAAACATGTGATTCTAACTCATCTATTTTAATATATTGATGACATTTGTAATTTTTGCCCTTCCTCCAAGGAGCTCAAACCCTCTGGTGGGTTTGTTGCATCCTACAGTGGTACCTCGGGTTACATATGCTTCAGGTTACATACACTTCAGGTTACAGACTCCGCTAACCCAGAAATATTACCTCGGGTTAAGAACTTTGCTTCAGGATGAGAACAGAAATCGTGCTCTGGCGGCACAGCGGCAGCAGGAGGCCCCATTAGCTAAAGTGGTGCTTCAGGTTAAGAACAATTTCAGGTTAAGAACGGACCTCCAGAATGAATGAAGTACTTAACCCGAGGTACCACTGTATTTGCAAATGGTGAAATGGGGGGATGAGATGCTGCAACAGTTTGATGATGCCTGGAAAGGAAAATTGCTAGGAATATTCTCAGAAAATGCTCCCCTGATATATTTCAGCTCAGTTAATACTGAATGAAACTATTCAACAGATGAAGAAAGCAATGGGCTAAGATAAAGGATTAGAAATAGTAACAGGCAGGGCCATCACAGCTCTAGTATTAAACAATAACTAAAACTGGATTCACAATTGTACCACTTCATTCATGGACATTAATGCTGTCTGTGTATGTGGAATTTCAGTAAATATTATCCAGGCACACCTAAATTTTTCAGTCCTTTCTCAACAGCTTGGAGAGAGCTTTAAACACAAAAACTCTCCCCCCCCCAAAAAAAAATAGGAAAAAAAATAGAAAAAATTGACCCTGGTCTTTATTTGGATTAGGAACCCTAAACACAAGTATAGCATACGTTTCACTGCAGCTGGGACAGCTAAAAATGACAAACACTAGAATACACTGGACTTTTTATTAGATTTAACAGATTCAGTAGCAATGGATTTATTCTAAGGATATCTGAAATGGACATCTGGATATCTGAAATGGGTTTCGTTTGGTCTATAAAGGGCATGGTGTCTTCCCAATGAGTAACAGAAGCATAATGCATTTTAAAATATAATATAAGCAAATCTGCATGATTTATATAGGTTGTAGAATTCAGCTTTCCTCAAATCAGATTCTGATTTCATTTTTATTGCTGCCTTATATATGCACACCCACGCTCAAGGCTCTGTACTTCCAAGTGAAACCCACTGGAATTTATGTTAGTTCAATTTGTCCCATTATGAAACAAGCAATAAAAGGCAAATAGTTGTGGCATTGGGTGGTGTTGAAAGAAAATGCTTACTTTACCAGTAATCTAAAAATGTTAACTATAAAAGAAGAGTAAAACATCCAACTTTAATATGGTGGTGGTGATTCATTTTTGTACCCACCATAAGGCCCAAGTGTAGATTATAGCAATTTAAAATACAAGATGAAAGTTGGATTAAAATAAATTAAATTAGAGAAATATATTAAATCAACTCTAAGGTAATTATCAATATTTAAAAAAAATCAGGATGCAACTATATTACTGAGCATACAATTTAAAACATGTATAATTTTCATAACATAACCAGTACAGTGGTACCTCGGGTTAAGAACTTAATTCGTTTTGGAGGTCTGTTCTGAACCTGAAACGGTTCTTAACCTGAGATACCACTAGCTAATGGGGCATCCTGCTACAGCCACGCCTCCAGCATATGTAACCTGAAGTGTATGTAACCCGAGGTACCACTGTATCCTAAAACATTAAAACAATTTAGAGCAATTTTTTAAAAAAATGCTGGATGTAATTTGACCACAAGAGTTTTCGTCAAAACAAAAACAAGAAATCGAAATTTTAACTCACAGTTTTAACATTCTAATGTTATTAATTATTATTTTTTACACTGATTCAGGGGTGCCAACTTGGATAAAATATTTTGGGGGTGGGTAAGCCCCACCCCATGTAATCAATCACATGATGCTGTGCGCACACACCATTTGAATGGCAATGTCAATCAACTGGGGGGCAGCCCCCTCAAATATTTTATGGGGGCAGCAAAACCCCTTCAGTAGGAGTTGGCTCCTATGCACTGATTTTCATACAAATAGGGATGGTACCAAGGCTTACGGTGGTAAAGTTTAGAAGGGTCAGTTCAAGAGTATAACGAATCAGATTCATAAGCCACAAACTTCAGATGCACTTTGTAATTGGTTCCAGCCCATGCCACCTTTCCCTTTGCCATCCAACCTTATCTGGCAGTGACTGCAGCACATCTGGAAAGTGTTCCATTAGGTAAGGCATGGCCAAACTTGGCCCTCCAGATGTTTTGGGACTACAGTTCCCATCATCCCGGGCCACTGGTCCTGTTAGCTAAGGATGATGGGAGTTGTAGTCCCAAGTTCGGCCATGCCTGAATTAGATCCTATATGCTGGACATCAGTAACCCTTGGAGTCACTGAATTGTAGAGTTGGAAGGGACCACAGGATCATCTAGTCCAAGCCCCTGCAATGCAGAGATCTTTTGCCCAATGTGCTCAAACCCATCACTCCTGACAGCACATCAGGAACCATGGATGCTACATTTAGCATTTTTTCTAATGTTCAGGATGTTGCCACATCAAAGTTTTGAGTCTAATGCAGTCTCAGATACGAAGTCACAAGACCTCACCACTGCTGCCACCAACCAGTTTTGGGAAAAGTGAAAAGTGAGGTTGTTAATTGGGGGTTGAATACTGTCTGGTTTGCTTATTTAGGGGGGAAATAGTTTATTCTGTGCTCATTTCAAACCAATCCAGGGGAAACTTGTCTACCATCACTTTTTCAGGAAAAAACTGAGACCCACTTTGGCGTTAATAGAAGACACATTTCTATTCACATCTTTCCAACGGGAAAGTTCTAACTATCCTGCGACCAAGCAGACGTGTGTGAGCTACAAAAGCCAGTTACCTAACTTGGACATTGCATTTCAATATGGACAATCTCCTCTTTCACTCACACCTCTAGGGTTTGATCGTGCAATTCATACTAATGACCAGGTAACTGTAATTATATAATAATGGATGTAATAGTGCAATAAATCATTAGTAATCAGAAAATGACATAATGTTATAGATTGCCTTGGCTTTAATTACAGAGGTGCAACCATCTCATTTATCCTAGTAATTTTTTAACTTGGCACCCAAGACCTCTTGATATAATATTCCAAAACACGTTACTAATTAAGTGTACTTATTTAAAGCAATAAGAGCCCCCCTTTGATTGGTTTATAGACTAATAATCTGGTGCCCAAGCAGATAAATGATGAGGTTGAAGGCCAAACTGTGAGTGGATTGGATAACTGCCGAGTGGCAAAGTGCTGTTATTATTTCTGTAGTCTAGGAAGCCCTTGAGGATATTGATACCACTTCTCTACAGTCCTGCATAGATTGTAAAGAAAGTTTGCTATAGTGCTGCACTGAATAAATTCTCTCAGGTTTGAATTTCAGTCCTCACAACTGCCTCATTGAGGGAAGACCTGCTGGGAAGGGGTTGCTGTGATCACTAGACCTATAATAATTTTGTTGCTTTGAATAAAGAGTTAACTTCACTGACACGTGGTTTTTCATTGCTGTCCTGCTCCTGACAGCAACTTAAAGAAGGAAATCTCAAATTGGGTGTGCATACCTGAGCCTGTGTGCACACGCCAATATCTTTCTAGAAGCACACTTTATTTAGGCTGTTTCTTCATGTTGAGGGGTGTGTGAGAGAGAGAGAGAGAGACTGAGGGGGGGGGAATGCAAGAGATAAAATCTTCCCTGAATTCCACTCCATTACTTCAAAAGACGTTGAGTTCATGAAGTCTGCACTGGTGAACTGGTAAATTAGAAATTCACAACAGTATTTTGTTATAGCGCTCTTGCTGCATTAATGGATACCAGGGTTGAATTGGACGGAAAAGTCAAGGTAGGAAGAACAGCCAAGTAGCCTACGCTGAGCCCTCAGGACAGAGAAGAATAAATAGCCAATAAACAATCAAGCAATGTTGATTGGGCTCCCTTAAACACTCCACTGCATGTAAACCCTATATCCCAGCTTCACAAAATTTCTTTCAGCACAGGGGGTTTTAGGGTGATGGTGTCCAACAAAGAGATGGTTGTTTGGCAGAAAATTCAGGTGGCACAACCCTCATCATACCCAACCAGTGGCAGTAAAATATAAGTAAACATTTGACTGCTTTGCTCAGCTCTGGTACTCCAAAATCTGGTAGGATCAGCCTGCAAGTAAATACAGGCTTTAAAGCATCTGTTGTCACACTTGCATCTAAACCATGCCCTATTGTTTTAGCTACTGTGAAGTGAGCTGAGGCTTGTGTCCCTGATGTTGGGGAAATGGTGTGTGGCCACATACAAGCATCTACCCTATAAAGGAATCCCCTTTCAGTGGCATCCTGCCAGAATGGTGCTCAGAATGATGCTAAAATGTCCTGGGACAGTAGGGATAGACAAATCTGTCAATTTTAATTTCTCAATTTTCCAGCTTTAAATTTGGAAGGAAAAGCTGCATGCATCCCTGCTCAAAGAAAAACAAACAAACAAACAAACCCACCCACGGAGGGAAGAAACCCACACCCATCAACAACTCCTGAGTCAACAGTTTCATTGCTGGGGAGTGACATTTCCCACATTGCAGCTGTTCCTAAGGAACCATGATCTGTTTTCCACCCCCGATTATATATATTGCACCCATCCTGAAATAGTAAAGTCTTTTCATGTGGGAGAACTGCTGCATTGTGAAATTTGACAGACTCCATCCCTTCGGAAGGGGTGACCATTCTTGCAAATTGCATCAAGTTCTGTCAGGCAATCAAAATGTTATAGACTTTTCCTTTGTTTAAAATATCAGAATGAAAAGCTGACCTGCACAAAACCTCTGGATGTATTTGCCTACAGTTGGGCAGGCTTAATCCACTCTGCAGGATATCCTGTGGTGTAAGTTTTCTACTTTGGCCACCCATTCTAGCTATTTGGGCCCATTCACAATATAGTGAATGGGGAATGAGCTTCATTTTATACAGAGCTGCTTGGAACCTAGAGCACAGATCAAAACAGAGAGAGCACAGAACAGCTGACAAACATCAGATTTATTTTTTTAATGCGCAGATATGGACCATAAAGAAGGTTGATCACCGAAGAATTGATGCTTTTGAATTATGGTGCTGGAGGAGACTCTTGAGAGTCCCATGGACTGCAAGAAGATCAAACCTATCCATTCTTAAGGAAATCAGCCCTGAGTGCTCACTGGAAGGGCAGATCCTGAAGCTGAGGCTCCAATACTTTGGCCACCTCATGAGAAGAGAAAACTCCCTGGAAAAGACCCTGATGTCGGGAAAGATGGAGGGCACAAGGAGAAGGGGACGACAGAGGATGAGATGGTTGGACAGTGTTCTCGAAGCTACCAACATGAGTTTGACCAAGCTGCGGGAGGCAGTGGAAGACAGGAGTGCCTGGCATGCTCTGGTCCATGGGGTCACGAAGAGTCGGACACGACTAAACGACTAAACAACAACAAAGGCGAAGGGCAAGAAAATGCCCACATACAGGAGCTGAATGAACCAGTAGTTGATTCTTGCTTTAACACTGATGATTAGCTAGCATCCTCTACTGTATCAGAGGCAGTGAGCCTAGGCACCTGGTCCTCCACTTCTACCCAGTAGTGCAGACTTTTCTTCTAAGTGCCATATGCTGTATTCATTTAGTCCACAGCCAAATCTTGAATGCAAGAGGAGCCCTGCTGGATTAAAACACTGGTTCATCAAATTCCAAAACCCAAGAGTGGCTAACCAGATGTTTCCAGATGCTAACAATCAGGACATGAAGACAATAGCTCTTTGACAGAAGACAGTGCTAATGTCACAATGGATCTGGTTATCTTGGCTGCACAATGGATCTAGTTACGCAATAATGCCACAATGACTCTGTAGCTCAAACTCATTCAGCAACTTCTTTTTTTTAACCTGGAGAGGCAGTTATGTAACTCTGTTGCATACAAGCACATAAAACTTTTTCAAAGGCATTTCCAGGGACAAAATAGGAACATGTGTACACACACACACACACACACACACACACACACACACACACGTTAACAAACCAAACCTCCTAAGCTGCATTGTATGATTTGTGTGATTCACACGCCTGTCTGTGAGGAGCGTGAGAAGGGAAGAACAGGCTTATCTTTCTTCTGGTATGAGACTGTAAAACTGTGCTTTCACTTTTACGCTGTGGATTCTTCTGCTCTCAGAGCTGAGAGAGCACCGTGATTGCTTGTCTATATTCTGTAAATAAATTAGTAATTTAGAACTACAATGTCTCTAACTTCTGTGTTAAGCCAGAAGGATAGTGTGCTTACACCAGCTGGTGTAGGTCGCTGGGAGCGCCCTGGAGAAGAAGGGGATGCCTTTTCCAGAGCTACACTCACCGGAGTACGTCCAGAGGAATGGGGGCTGCAGACACCCCAGAGCATACACACACACACACACGGAGAATATGTAATGTGGACTGGTTTGGGGCCTCAAATAGAAAATTACAGTAACATAAAAGGATCCACAATGGATTGAATATGGTTTGGTATTTCCCATGGCACAATTTTAGCTCAATGAGGCATCATGTTTCACAGGAAGCTTTCAAACACATCTTGCATCAAACCTAATCTGCTTTTAAAGACCAGTTCACAACCTTTAAACCAAAGAGAAACTTGTAAACCTTTAAAATTACATTGTCTGGTGACTCTCAGGTGCTTTTAATTGAACGTATTTGTCTACCTTTTAGACACCACTAATGCACCATTTCTTGGTGCTAAATTGTTCTTTAAAAAAAAAGCACTGCCATTGGGGTCCTTTTTGCTAGACTGAGGAAATGCTTTTTTCATGTTCCCACCAGCACTGTAGTTCTGATACTGCTCCTCCAATTATGTTCCTGTAGGTCTTTTCAGGTCAACTGAGCTTTGCTTATGTTAAATGCATGATGTTGTGACAGCTGATCTGAAGCTTTGACAAGAGGTGCTTTCATTTCTGAGCATACCAACAGTCCTCTCCATCTTTCTGCTCAAAGTTCAGGTGTAGACCAATGCTAGAGGTCTGGAATGCTGCTTTTAATTCACCCCTGAGCAACACAGAGCTGGTTCCGAAAGCAGGCCACAGACCCTGCAGAACACCACAGTGCACCAACAGAAGCACAAAGCTTTTAACAGCAGCAGTTATCAAGGGCAATCAGCAGAACAACTCACATTTTTGAGGTCACCTCCCTAATGAATGAATGGAGAGAAAAATGATGAAGCACATTTTGTTTCAAAGACAAAGCTGTCTGCAGCACTGCATCCTTAATCCCATCAATGCTCTATACAATGATATTATTGCAGAGAAGCTGGTAAGATGTGGACGGGATGAGGTAACTATTCAGGGGATCTGTAGCTGGTTGACCGACTGAACCCAAAGAGTGATCACTAACAGTTTCTCGTCATCCTGGAAAAGTTACAAGGGGGGTGTCGCAGGGTTCTGTCCTGGACCCATTGCTGTTCAACATCTTTATAAATTACTTGGATGAAGGTATTCAGGGGGTGCTCATCAAATTTGAAGATGACACCAAACTAGCAGGGGCAGCCAATGCCACTGAAAACAGATGGTTGGACGGTGTTCTTAAGCTACTAACATGAGTTTGACCAAACTGCGGGAGGCAGTGGAAGACAGAAGTGCCTGGTGTGCTCTGGTCCATGGGGTCACGAAGAGTCGGACACAACTAAACGATTAAACAACAAATGGATGCAAGGCAAATATTGGGTCCATGCACACTATATATGTACACACCCACAGACACCAAAGCAGCTTACAAAAATAACGAAATACATAAAACACAAAAACAGTTTAAATGATGAAAATCAATTTCATAATATTAAAATAAAGATCAGGACAAAACAAGCATGAAAACAGAGAGACAGAACACACTAAAGCCTTGGTAAGAGAAAAAGGTCTTAACAGTTCACCTGAAACTTAAAGGCTGGGGCAAATGAAAAATCTTTAGGGAGCCCCACAGCCTGAAATATAAAAGCTTCTGCCATCCACTTCCACTTCTTCTTTTTCCACCAGATGGCTAATTAATCATTTTCACATGCAGACACATGCAGAATTCTACTCTAACATGAGAAGTCTGTTGCAGTTCTGGTACCATTTTATTTAAGAACAACAACAACAAAAATACTTCCATCTATCACAACAACACACCAGAACCAAAATAACACAAAACAATAAACAACTTGTAGCCCTACTGTCACGGCTAAAATGGCCGCTGTTTCTTTAATGTGAATAAAGCTGGGTCAGCATGACTCAGCGGCTTGCAGCAGGCTGTATATATATGTGAGAGATGTTGGTTTGGGGTGTTGGCTGGTGTTTGGGTTGGTTGGTGCTGGTGTGTATTCAGTCGTGTTTTGCACAAAGACTTTTAATAAAACTCTGCAAGGATATTCCCGTGGACTCTTTTTGTACCGACAAGGAGACTGAGACGATAAAGGGAGGTCAGAACCCTTTCCTTCTTTTTTTTTTTTTTGCTTTCTACAAACACTGACAGGTTATGGGCCCAGTGTTTCTGAGCATGTGCAGAGTGCAAAACGACTAACAGCATTTCAGCAAGGAGCTGGTGAGTCCTGGTGGTGTATGAAGACAGTGGCTGTGCGTTGGAGCAGTTGGTGGCAAGCTGTAACTGTCTGCAGCGACGCTGGAGCGGCTAGGATCTGAGGATCAGGAAAGCACTCAGCGTCGGCTACTGGAACAGTTTGAACTGCTAGAGGACCACAGTAGGCGACTCACAGAGCGGCTACACCAGTTGCAGAACCAGGCGGGACCTGAGGGTCAACAGAGGCAGCAGCTAGAAGCCGGTGAGTGCCAGCCAGGACCATCTAGTTGGACTCTAAAGAGAGAGTCAGGAGAGATTGCTGGAGGCCCCACAGAAGGGGCTCAGCAAGCACCAGCAGAGATGGCAGATTTCCAGTCTTCCCAAGTTGTAAATATTGGGGGAGGCATCCCTATTGAACTTCTCTCAGAAAGCAACTGGCTGAGTTGGTCAATTAAAATGCAGCAGTTGTTAAGGAGAGATGGACTATGGGACTGTGTTGAAACTGAGGTTTTGAGACGGGACTCTGCTGAGAAAAAACGGCTAGATGAAAGGGCCCGTGCTCAAATTATGCTGTGTTTGAGCAACTCTCAGTTATTGCATGTAGCAAATGCCAGCACAGCGTTTGAGTGCTGGAATTTATTAAGGGCAATGCATGTCAGAGAAACTGCTGGAACTATAATTTCTCTGACCAGAAGGCTGTTCAGGACTGTTATGAAGGAAGGTGAGAGTTTGGCAACTCATCTTCAAACGCTGAAGTCTCTGTTTCTTCAACTACAACAGAGAGGTAAGTGTTATGATGAGACTGACCAAACCTACATTATCCTTTCAAGTTTGCCTGAAAGCTGGTTGCCTGTAATTAACAGCATGGAGAGTATGCGTCCCCGAGATCTGACCCTTGAGTATGTGGTTGGCAGATTGACCGAAGAAGCAGAAAGAAGGTCAGATAGACAGGCTGAACTCCAAGAGCGGAGGAGTTACAGCAAAGGGGGCCAGCAGCAGAATCTGCCAATGGAGCAGCGCCAAGGTTTGGACTTGGCCATGGCGGTGAGGAGATGCTATAGATGCAACCAACCCGGGCATCTCCAACGTCAATGCAGGGCAAGACTTCCAGGAGACAACATGGAGCAGAGACAGCAATCGACACAGAAACGTAAGCAGAAGGGGTTCTCTTCAGAGAAGAAGAACACGCGTTCTGCTCAGTTTGTGTCTGCGTTTTCTCGAGAGGAGAGAAAGATACCTCGAGGAACATGGTTGCTGGACTCTGGCAGCAGCAGGATTATCTGCAATAGTCGGGAGGACTTTAAGACCCTGGAGAAGCCAGCTGATGGAAAAGACTCAATTTATCTTGCTGATGGTCGTAGAAGCAAGATTGATGGCCAGGGAACATGTTTCCTGCAGTGCTTGAACACTACTCTACCAGAGACTCTGTTTGTCAGCAGTTTGGACTATTGTTTGCTGTCTGTAAGCTGTTTGATTAATGCAGGGTATAGTGTTAAGTTCACGCAGGATGGCTGTCTGATAAAGAATGGAACTCAGGTATGTGGCCAAGCAAAGTTGGAAAATGGGTTATATGTAATGCAGGACAAGCCTGTTAAAGCAGCCCAGGTGGTTCAGGATAATTTGCCAGTTCATAAGGGGTGTGTACATCAACTGCACAGAAAACTGGGTCACGCCAATTTCCGTGTGCTTTCAGAAATGCAAAAGGTGTGCAAGAACCTAAAAGTAAATAGCTGTAACTGTTTCCTAGATTGCAATGTATGTAAAATGGCCAAATCTAAGAGGAAGCCTGTGGCTTCTAAAAGTGACAGAGTATCTAAAGAGGTTTTAGAACTTGTCCATTGTGACGTGATAGGCCCTTTTCCACAGAAGACTGAAGGGGGCGCCAGATATGCTTTTCTGGTAATAGATGACAAATCACGTTTTAGTTGGCTGTTTTTGTTAAAGCAGAAATCTGAGTGTTTCCCCACATTCAGAGAATGGGTTGCCCAAGCTGAAAAGCTCTTCGCTCGGCCTGTTGTGCAGCTGCAAACAGATAGGGGCGGAGAATTTCTGAACAAACAATTTGGGGCATGGTTGCGACGTAAGGGGATCACTCACCGTTTGACTAACCCTTATAGCCCTGCTGAAAATGGTCTGTGTGAAAGACGTGGGGCTGTGATACAGTCAGTAAAGGACTGCCTGCTAGTGGATGCAGGATTGGGCCACAACCATAGGCTGTGGGGCGAGGCTTTTCTGACCGCGAACTTTTTGATTAATAGAACCTGGTCTAGCTCTATAAAAGATATTCCATATCGTGTGTTGTTTGGTAAAGAACCAGAGTGGACAATGCTCCATAATTGGGGTTCTTGGGCACATGTAAACATTCCCAAAGCTCAGCGTCAGAAAGGGGGCGCTAGAGCGCAGAAACTGCGGTTTGTGGGATATCAGTCCTATGGCAAAGGGTGGCGTTTCAATTTACGCCCAGGACGCGTGGTTCTGTCACGAAGTGCAGACTTTGCTGACCAGGACAGATGGACTGCGATCCATGCCAACCCTGATTGCCTACTGCCCCTGCAAGTAAGAGAAGAGGCTTCTTCTCAGCCATTGGCAACACAGGAGCAGGATGAGGAGGAGGCACAGATTTCCCCAAAAGATATGGCAATAGATAATACTTCTCTAGAGGAAGAGGAAGAAGAGCCAGAGATAAGGGGGGAAGAAGAAGTAGTTGTGCCTAGGCGCTCCCAGCGTTCAAACAAGGGTGTACCTCCTCAGCGTTTGACCCTAGGAGGAATGAGAGTATGCAATGTGAGTTGTGTGGAACCACAAAGTTATAATGAAGTCTTAGACTTACCCCCTGGGGAACGTGCTTTGTGGGAACAAGCTATGAAAGAAGAAATGGACTCTTTTAAACGTAACAAAGTGTTTGAGGTCATAATGCCGCCACCTGGTGGCAGAGTGGTGTCATGCAAGTGGGTTTACAAAAGGAAAACCCTTGCATCTGGGGAACCACGTTTTCGAGCCAGATTAGTAGCCAGAGGGTTCACTCAAATTAAAGGGGAGAGTTATGATGAAGTGTTTTCTCCCACGGTAAAGAGTGAAACTTTCCGTTTAATGCTTTCCATTGCTGCTGTAAGACAACTAGCAGTGCACCATTTTGATGTTGATGCTGCATATCTGCATGCAAATTTAGACCATGAAGTGTTAATGAGACAACCCCCTGGGTTTGAAGAGGAGAATGGTGCAGTCTGGCGTTTGAGAAAGGCTGTTTATGGTCTCAAACAAAGTGGAAGGTGTTGGAACCAGTGTTTAAATGAAGCCCTTGTAAAACTTGGTTTTAAAAGGAGTGTGGCTGATCCATGCTTGTACACCAAGGGGACAGGCAACAAATATCTAATGCTCTTAGTCTTTGTTGATGATTTGCTTGTAGCAGGGAGTTCCACAGATGAGATCCAGAAGCTCACAAGTCAACTAGAAAAGAGGTTTAAGCTTAAAGCCTTAGGGCCTGTAAGCAATTACTTGGGAGTAGAAGTAAGGCAGGAAGCTGATGGAAGCTTCCTATTGAGCCAGAAAGAGAAAATTCTTCATTTAATAGAGCAGTTTGGCATGGAAAACTGCAAGCCAGTTCAAACTCCCATGACACCAGATTTCCCAAAGACACTGTGTGATGATGAATTTGGTCAGCCTGAGTTGTATCACTCAAAAATAGGATCACTATTGTATTTAAGCCAGTGGTCAAGGCCAGACATTGCATGTGCTACAAATGTTCTTAGCCAACGTGTATCTAAACCCAGTACTGCCGATTGGTGTGCTTTGAAAAGGCTTATCAGATATCTAAAGGGGACATTAAATGTATGTTTAAAGATATCTAGTACACAAGATGAAAAACTAGAAGTATTTGTTGATGCGGACTGGGGAAGCTGTGTAGCTACTAGAAAATCTACAAGTGGAATGGTTATGATGTTTGCCAATTCCATAATTGGATGGAGGTCAAAGAAACAAGGATTTGTTGCGACCTCATCATGTGAGGCAGAATATGGGAGCCTATCGCTAGCATGCAACGAAATCATGTGGTTTATACAGATACTAAAAGATCTAGATTGTAAAGTAGATTTGCCTATCCAAGTGTATGAAGATAGCCAATCGTGCATTGCATTAGCAGGCTCAGAAATAATGAAATCCGCATCAAAACATATTGCTATCCGTCATGCGAATGTGAGAGATTGTGTACAGAATGGGGTAATCAAACTGGAGTATTGTCAATCACAAGATAATATTGCTGATTTGTTTACCAAGCCTTTGCCAGCAACATGCCATAATGAATTGATGACAAAACTGGGTTTATGTATATAATGTATTGTTGTATTGTTGTAATGTATTGTTTCTGTTGGGGTTTTTCGCATTTAAGAAACAGAAGGGGTGTCACGGCTAAAATGGCCGCTGTTTCTTTAATGTGAATAAAGCTGGGTCAGCATGACTCAGCGGCTTGCAGCAGGCTGTATATATATGTGAGAGATGTTGGTTTGGGGTGTTGGCTGGTGTTTGGGTTGGTTGGTGCTGGTGTGTATTCAGTCGTGTTTTGCACAAAGACTTTTAATAAAACTCTGCAAGGATATTCCCGTGGACTCTTTTTGTACCGACAAGGAGACTGAGACGATAAAGGGAGGTCAGAACCCTTTCCTTCTTTTTTTTTTTTTTTTTGCTTTCTACAAACACTGACACCTACCACATAAAATTTGCCTCCACATATTAATAAACTAAGGCGTTAGGTTATTAATCTACAAAGTAAAGCTTGCAACTCTATTCAGAAGTTGACTCGTTGTGGTAAAATAAAGAATAAGCATTGTGAGACATTGTAATGGGAATTGGGGTTGCTCGTGCATAAAGGATGCTGATGCTCTAGGCCAGTGTTTCCCAACCTTTTTTGGGCAAAGGCACACTTGTTTGATGAAAAAAATCTCGAGGCACACCACCATTACAGCCCCGTGACGTCAGCGCGCAGCGTCACGCCGGGAGGGACGCACGAAAGTGTAACTTTCAATTTTTTCCCCTCCCCCTTGCCGGGGAACCTCCAAGCTTTGGGGGTGGGGGGGGAGGAGGCAGCAAAGCGAGGGACTGAGGGACTCCTCCAACGACAAGGGTTGGGGAAGAAGAGAAAGGGCTATTCCGCTCCAGTCACAGGAGGGGAATATGTACTGGCCCAACTGGTGTGCAGTCTTCGGAAAGCGGGGTGCGGGAAGGAAGCCTAGGCTCGGGGTCCACCGACCTCGGCGGAGAAAGGCAACAACCGGAGCCGATGACGAGGCGGCGCGTGCGTGCAGCGGCTGGCCTCGAGCTCGGGAAGCTGCACGCGGCGGTTGACGCGGGGCGCACGAGAGCTTGGGGGGGGCGGGAGAGAGAGAGAAAGAGTTGGCAGCACCAGGCGCTGTTACTTATTGTGCTGCGGACGCTGCCAGCATCTGCGGTGGTTGTGCGGCGGCCGCCGCCGCAGAACGTCCTCGTCAGTCAGCTGAGCTGCCTGGCGGCGTAGGGAGCCGAGGGGCGGGGCTTCCTTTCTGAAGGAGCTGAGGGTGGGGGTCCTCCGGCGCCTTCGGCGAAACGGCGCCGGCCCAGAGCGCTTCTAGGAGGCTGCCTTTGTGCGCGACGTAAAGCCCTCTTTCCCTCCCTCCAGCCCCGTGTCACCTGTGGAAAAGGGGGCTGGATCCAGTGACGCAACTCGGAAAACTGTTAGGGAAGCCAGAGCAGGGAAGTGAGTGGGAGGCGTCGTCGCCGCTTTAACCCACGTTTCCTTTTTGAAAGAGAAACTTAAGAAACTTACATGGTATGTAAGTATGCAAGGACAGTCCAGTATTGGATGCTGAGAACCGGCTCGCGCCAGCCCTGCGCTACGACCCTTCTGTTAATCTCGCAGCAGGTTGCACGCGGGATCGTGGAGTGGTTTGGATCCTCCAAACTCAGAATCCGGAGTTGCAAAACGCCGCACCGGTTGCAGGAATGAAAGTCGCTTCGGTAGCGTTGTGCCCTCCCAGACCAGGGCAGAGTTTGCGCCCACAGAAAACGGCGCATTTTTAACGTCTTAACAAATAAATCTCATTTTCACTCGAAATTAAAAGACTCAAATTAGAAAGATACATCTGCTTCGGGGATGGTTGCGCCTGATGCTCAGTAACAGGCAGGGTAAAATCCTGGGATTTCTCCATTGCTTTCTATGGGCTGTGCGCGCGAGGGCGTTTTTATAGGTTCCTGGGCACCGTCCATTTCCTCCTCGTGTCATTCTACCACATTTCCTATCTCTACTAACGGGCCCGGCAGATGGTAAGAAGATACCCTGCATTCCCACCTTGCCGCCTCTCTTGACTGACAGGAGCGCCGGGCGAATGGCCTCTCCGTTCCCCGCCCACTTCCCTCTGATCGACAGGAGCTCTCAGCCAACTCCTGTCGCCGTTTCCTGGGACAAGAAATGGGTGCCGGTGGAGTTGCGGCGGGGGGGGGGGAGAGAGAAAAAGAGATTAATCCTACCCCCGAGCCCCGCCTCTTGCCCGTGTGAGTGACAAGCCGACGAGTCAATGATTGCCCCTCACAGCCGAAAGGACCCGGCTCACCTATTGGCTGTGGCTGTGGGCGGGCTCGCAGCCGGAGCAGCTCCTCCCCTTTATGGTGGTTCTTTAACAGCAGGGAGGGAGGGAGGTGGTTTTCGGTGCCCTGGAGCGAGTGGGGGAGGGGGAGGCGAGTTCGTCCACCCTCCGGCGGCGGGAAGGGAGGCCGCCTGAGGTGATTCCTGCCTCGGGGAATGGCGGCGGCGAGGGGCGGCGCCAGGGCTAGGGGTGAAGGGGGCTCCTTGGCCTTAGCGGGCTCCTTCCCTGCCTAGGGCAGTGTTTCCCAACCTTTTTTGGACTCGCCCGCCTCCCTCCAGGCAACATCTCGCAGCACACCAGGCAACATCTCGCGGCACACTAGTGTGCCGCGGAACACCGGTTGGGAAACACTGCTCTAGGCAACGTTGCCTGGCTAAACCTTTCCCTGGCTGGACAGCCCTTTCTCCATGGCTGTGTCAGTCACTGGCAGAATCCATCAGTGGGCGTTTCCTGAACTTCTTCCAACATAAAAATTCCTTGACACCCAGTCTCCGCCTAGCCTCCCTGCGCGGAAGTTTTCTGCGCAGAGTAGGCGTAGCCAGCGGAGGTCCTGGACTCTCCCCGCTGGTCTCTGTGGAAGAGTCTTGGAGCCCTCTCTCCGAAGTCCTTCCCTGATCCCCTTCCTCCCTGGTGTCACGCTGATTACCTTCCCCAAAGGGAGTGTTCTCTCTCCCTCTACTGGTCCCTTCTCCTGCATAGTCGGGGAGCCTTACCTCCACTCTTGGCTCCGATGGCAGTTCCCTGACAGACATGCTTTCTGGTATGTTGAGTCTATGAGCAGAATATTAGTCACCTGCAAATGTGGAACTGAAATCTACAAGAAGAGTTAAACTACCTGATTTCCTCTCCACACAATGAAAGAGACTAACATTTGATCAAAACTGTAGCATCTATTTTCTCCCATTCAATTTCTCCTACAGGTATGTAGTTTTTTCTTTTAATACCATGGCATGCTTGATTACAGCTGTGGAACTCTGATAAATTAATTCCATTCTTCAGCAGACTCTGGATGTTCAGGTGGGTCAAAAAGGTGGTTTCGCTGCTGTTACATATGCCTTTATTTTCAGAGGGAAGTTAAACCTCATTTTTAATCCTGCCATTCTGCATCTCATTCCTGTGCTTCCCACTCTACTGAAGCTTAGCTACTCACAACAAGATCTGACTTTGTTTTACCATTTTATCCGTTTCCCTGCATAGCCTTCTATAATATGATCTCCCCTGTGATTTATGCCACCATAAGTAAAACTTAACTGTCCATGAAATTTATTGCATATTGTTTGATTCATCTGTAGTGAGCCCACACCAAACACCATCTAAATTCCAAATATATATCCCTTGCAGAACTCTCAGTGTAAATGATTGACCATAGTTCAGATGCAAATATGAAATTACTCTGAGGATTTTTATTGCACCATAAAAATTAGGCACAGTAGCATGGTAAGCTGATAATAATGCCAAAACATTCCATTCCATTATATCAACAACCCTATATTTTCTCCATCTATCCAAGACCCTGAGGTTCTTGCCTGTGTCCTTCCATTCATATTGTGTGTGGAATTTGAAATAGCTTACACCTGGGCTGAAATTATTTGGCAGAGTGTGGCATGTGCCTCAGGTGACAGATCCTGTGGGATGGTCAATGAGGTGTTGGAGGACAGAGCTGGATGTGCCATAGATTCTTCCTTGCATCTCCTAAGCTAAGCCACTTAGATACTGTGGATAACACAGTACAGTGGTACCTTGGTTTAAGAACAGCTTAGTTTATGAACAACTTGGATTAAGGACGCTGCAAACCCAGAAGTAGGTGTTTTGGTTTGTGAACTTTGCCTTGGAACCAGAACATGTTCCGCTTCCTGTTGAGTGTGTTCCATTTGTAAATTGAGTCCTCCGCTGCAATGGGAAAGCATGCCTTGGTTTAAGAATGTTTTGGTTTAAGAACGGACTTCCAGAACGGATTAAGTTCGTAAACCAAGTTACCACTGTACTGTCAGCAGCATTGACCTAAGAGTCAACAATCCTTAAGAAAGATATGAGCCCACAATACTCTCTTAGCAACTGGAGTTAGTATATAGATAGTAGCTATCGATAGTCTTATCCTCCATGAATTTGTCCAACCCACTTTTAAAGCCATTAGACTTGGTGATCATTACTAACTCTCACGTCAGCTTAAGGCTGGTGCAGCTAAGAAAATTCAAAGTCACTGGGATCCTACTCCCAACCCACACCACATCAGATCTTTCCTTAACCTAACCCCCTCTGGTGACATGGATTGAGGGTTTGTACTGAAGAGTAAAATGTTCAGGAGCAAGCGTTAAGGACAGAGGTACAACACTGAAAATCAGTGTAGCTCATGCATAAAGATGGAAGGCAGAGTCGGATTAAGAACTTTAGAGGCCGTGAGCACTTGAAAGTTTTTGGTGCCCCTGTATATATCTAATTCAAAATATCAACCATAACAAACCGCAAAACAAAATTTTGTTTTTTAAAATGAAAAAAGCCTACAGTAAGATGGAAAATAATGTTCATCTTTGTATACCTCCACTTTATTCCATGGTACGAACAATTTAATTACTAGCTTGCAGCTGAATCTTGTGCTTTCATGCTTTAATATAGACAGATTTTGTCTCAGAATTCGTTAACTGAAACATGGAGTTGCTGGTCCATGGTAAATCCTGCAATGTGAAATTTCTGTGGTGCCCCCCCCCTTTCACATTCTTATTTTGCTTAAGGTTAATCCAGACCTGGTGGAAGGCCAGTTTGGATGAGTGCGTGGTAAGACCTCACACACAACCTAGCAACAGCAGAAGCTCTGCTGTGTTGGTAGAAGAGTTGAGAATCACCGAAGGGAGCTGTGTTTCCCTGCAAAATAATCAGCCTAGTGACAGGTTTCTAACGAAACTGAAATCTCCTATTCATATCCATAGAAGTTTCCAGTGCAAGCAGACAACCTGCCCCTGAGCTTCTCAGGAATACTGGCAAGGCATTTTGCCAAATCACCTGTCAGACTGCCAGCTTCCTTTCTTTTCTTTAAAAAAATATTTTTATCCTTTTTACATTTAATAAAGAAAGGAGAAGGGAAGAAGCATGAGTAACAACTGCTTGAATTCACAGCTTTCTTTTAATGGAGAGACCCCAAAGAGTCTCAGAAATAAATCACACGAGAGAAGCAAGCACTATTGGCTGCATTCATTCCCTTAATTTGCATGTCATTCTCACAGAGCTGGCAGGTGCAAACTAGTGTTGGGGGAATGTCTTGCACAGTCTACAATAATTATTTTCAAGCAGGCATCCTCCAAATATGAGAAACATATCAGCCCTTGAAAAATACTAATTTGGATGTGTCACAAGCTGAAAAACAAAATGTGTGGCTTGTTTTTGTTACCAGCGATCAACTCACATTTGCTAAATTCCATGTAGCCACTGAAGAACACTCCATATAAATAAAATAATGGGGGCACAATTTGTAGATAGACAGAACCAAAGTGCTATCAGTCGCTCCCCATTTCTGATCAGCAACCAAGCAGAGGTCATTCATCCACCTGACACCCAAAAATGTGGAAAAGGTTGGATAGGCCAACACACATTGTCCCTAGAAAGTCCCATACCCCAATGTCACCACAGTAACTTTATTAACTGGTATGAATTTTATTAGCCAGCTTATCTAGGGTTGGCATTTTCTGAAAAGCTCAGTATTACGTTTATCTGCATATTTTTTTTCTAGCTCTTATCTTACTCCTTAATCTCTGCAAGAAGCAAGGTTTTTTTCCCCTCCCACTTCCCCCAAAATACAAACAATTCTCCCAAAATAAATGCATTATTATATGTAAAATATCACACACACAAACTATATGCATAGACACTGCAGGTTTCCTAAATAAACAAGCAGAGGAACAGAGACATGCCAAAATGCATGTATACAAATGCATATGTATTAATATACCTATAAAATTATGCTGCAGAAATGTACTACAGCATGGGGATTGATGCCTCTAATGTAGATATTATGCATATATGAATTTTTAAAATATAGTTTTACATATAATTTTGCATATAAGTAAAATTGGGCTTCTGCAGAAAACAAATCAACAATGCATGAGGAGCAGGAAACAAGGGGGAACTTGGTACAAGAGGTGAGCTCATGTGATCAAAGCTGAGTTGCATTAGAACCAACAAATTCTGTGTATAAATCCATTTAAAACAGATTCATCCTCCACCCCTACCCACAACCTCCATCATCCAGCAGCCTCCCAACCATCCAGACAAGGTCCTGGCAGCAAAGTCTTCATGAACCAGATATTTATTGGGCTTTGACAATGTAGGCCCATCAGAACAGTGGCGTAGTGTGGGGGGTGCAGGGGGGGCCAGCCGCACCGGGCGCAACATCTGGGGGTTAGGGTTAGGGGGCGCAAATCCACGGGTTAGGGGGTGCAAATTACTTGCCTTGCCCCGGGTGCTGACAACCCACACTACGCCACTGCATCAGAATGCAGAGTAGTCTACTGGGTACCTGGTAGCTTAGAGGTCATACCTTTGCCTAGTCCATAAGGCTCCACTTTCAGGGCTGAGTCAGAACAAACACATAAAACTGCTCCTTTCTGACTTCAGGTGTACATAGCAAATGATCATATAATCTGCGTAAATCATCTAAGAAGCAATAGGTTTTTGAATACCTGCAATATATAAAAAGAGAACTTGGAATAGAGGTGAGTGGAATAGATTACATGCTGACATGAAGCAAGCAAAAACAAGTGTAACTTTTAAGCAATATTTGATAAAATCTGTTTCCAAGTATATGGTATTTGATCAAATATGGAATATTTTAAGGTGGTTTCTATAAATAGAGCGTCATGCTTTTATTTTCTAAGAGGTTTTTAAATGTTTACATAGACAATTATATATACACAGAGATGCAATGTAACGGCATAATAACATTTTTAAGAGAATTAAATCGTGTGTGTGTGTGTGTGTGTGTGTGTGTGTGTTGCTCTATTATCCAGGAACCTACCATCTGAATTAAAGGGCATGTTTGAACAATCCAAAAACATTCCCAATTTCAAGCTTTAGCAATGCTCTTTCAGTTGAGGAAGGGACTCTCTGTTCCCTGTCCTAAAACTATAGCTGGAGGAAGCGTTCAGAAGGTGAACATGCTGCCTCCCACTGAGTCCCATCAGAGAAAAAGGTGGTGAGTGAGTGTGTGTGTGTGTGTGTAAATGATAGACGATAGATAGATAGAGAGAGAGAGAGAGAGAGAGAGAGAGAGAGAGAGAGAGATGATGATGATGATAGATAGATAGATAGATAGATAGATAGATAGATAGATAGATAGATAGATATAGATAGATATAGATAGATGATAGATAGATAGATAGATAGATAGATAGATAGATAGATAGAGGACAACAAGTGTTACAACCAATAACCTGCATATCAGCTGTTTGTTTGTTTACCAATGTTATGACTGGAGGGAAGGCAGAAGAACTCTGTAGTAGCCCCTGCCTCCTTTTTTATACTTGTAGTTTTCCTGGCTTCCCTCCAGTCATAACACATCTCTACAGTAGCCCCTGGCTCCAGCTGAAAACAACTGAAAGACAGTGGACCGGTTGCATCTTCTGTGGCCCGCCTTTGTTTTTCTACCCATCCACCAAAGTTCCCAGGGATCCCTGCTCCAATGACTTTGGAAATGTCAGCACAACAAATGTTGTAAGGATATTGGTGGAGTAGTAAAAGAGCTAGCACCAGTCACTAGTGACCATTAGACTGCTTATTGTTTTATAAGGAAGCGGGAGGACAGAGCTCTACATCCTTCTCAAGCGCAGAAGAAATTCATGAAGCTTTCCTTGTTCAGCTCAGCATGAGCAAACTTAACTATATTCAAACTGTGCCTGTTTTAGGATTGCCTTTGCCCTTGCTGAGTTGTGCTTATTGTGCTTTTATTGCACTGCTGTTATCCATTTTCATTTGTTCTGTTTAAACATGTATTTTTAACTGTAGGCCTGCACAGACATTCAATGGATGCATGGAGGTTGTGATCACAGCACCTCAATCCACCTTCTGCATATGCTAGATGTTCAGGCATTGATCATACTAGGGTGTTCAAACTGTGCGGGCGGGGTGGGTATTGTTTGTTACCATGGTGTACATTTCTGTGTTTTCATACTGTAAACCACCTGTGATCCTCAGATGAAGATGGGGATATAGAAATGTAATCATCAACAACATTAACAACAATATCTGCACTGGGGATTACAACAGATTTGAGTTCCAATCACACAATTGAGGCACTGGAAAATTTCAGTGTGAATATCATGCTTTCAGCATCTGCACACATAGACTCATATGTAAGATTTATGATCAGTAAGTCATCAATGCATGGACATTGGATCTGGCTGCAAAGACAGAGAGGCCAGCTGCTATGAACATACACTTCCTTGGTAGCTCAGTCAGTAGAGCATGAGACTCTTACTCTCAGGGTTGTGGGTTGAGCCCCATATTGGACAAAGCATTCCTGCATTGCAGGGGGTTGGACTAGATGACCCTTGTGCTCCCAACTCTACAATTCTATGATTCTACACACACCCATCATCCACAAAACATCTACTCGTACATTTTGCGCCTCTCTTTAAGCATTCAACTTCAGGGGACACGTCACTTTTTTAAAAAAATAGACAAACAAAATACTGTTACAGCAATGACATGACCACCTTCTGCCCGCATCACGCAAATTGCTTCATCTTCAAAAGGAAGGCAAGCTACCACAGCTCGCAATATGAGCAGCTCAAAACAGCTTGTCATTCGCTCCCATGCTTCTGCATATCTCAATACCCTTCATGCAACCATGACCTAATATGGTCCTAATGAGCCCTTGCCTTTTCCAGAGTGAATGCCAATGCCGCCTCATTGTACGGTCTCTCATTTGATCTTCTTTGTTATTCAAATGAGTGTCTGATAAATGATGAATGTGAGTGGGCATTAAGTTTTAATTAATTGCATGGGGTAAATCAGATAACACCAAATGACTGCAGAGTGCCTGAAAAATGTATGGACCCACGATCTCTGTATGCTCACTGCCTTTAAATATAGATGAACCTGCAGCATGTAACCGGGGGCATGATTTAAAAATATTCCACAATGCTAATAAAGATGCCAGTTATGACCTGATGGAAGAAATGAAGGATTTATTATTCCACTGAGATCCAAAGGACATTTTCCCCCTTTAAGCCATTTTAAAAACTGCAGATGAAATCCTTTCTTCACACACACACACACACCATTCAGTTAGGTTATTCATTAGCTCCTTAACAACTTATGACACAGATCTGCACAATTAAAAAAATCTGTAGGCAGCTATGGCAGCTGTGCCAGTGTGCTACAGATCCACAAAGTACCAACTCCTCAGGCATGTGTTTGCAAACAACTTCCAAATTTCCAATCAATACAGAATAATGTTCCAGCACATCACAGGATTAGCTATTTGAGCGACAGGCTGCACATGACTGGACACAGGAGCCTGGCATCATGGCCACTTTCCAGGGATGGTGCAGGACGGTGGGAAGGCCAGGGCTGTGTGGCTCACTCGTTAGTGTGTAGCCTGCACAGCCCCAACTGCACTGCTATCCTGCTCTGCCCCCCCCCCAATCCTGGTAACCAGAAGTGTGTGAGAGAGGCATCTCTGCTACACTATCCCACCATGCTGGCTACTCCTGACTGGATATCTAAAAAGCAGGGATTTCAATGTTTATAATCTCTGTTCATCCTCTTTTGTCTGTTGAGTCTTCGTGGATTACATTAAGCTTTCATGCAGGAATATGTTTGTTTGAGTTTTTTCTAGAGTTCCCTGGCTCAAGAAACAAGTCTACAGCAAGGTTTCTCCCTAGCCCCAAGGGGGGGAAAGGGGAGAAAGGAATTGTCAGCCCATCCTGGAATTAAGACTCAAGATACAAGAGCTGTGGTAAAAGGCCACAACTTTATTAATCATTTAACTCAGAATCTGCAGCAATGAAACCAATATTAGGCTCTTTTGCTGTGAACATAAGAATATAGGAAGAGCCTGCTAGGCTGCAGACTATATTAGCCTTCGATGGTCTCCAGACTGCCATTGGAGCCTGTTCTGCCAGGACACGGATGTGTAGACCAGAACTTGGAGCTCTCCAAGGTCCTACTCTTTGCTGGTATCCCTCCAGCAATGCATATGAGCTCCACTAGGAACAGGATATTGTATAATGGGATAGCCATTTGTTGTATTTTACAAAGAACATTCCTCCATTTGAAAAGTTGTCAGAAGACAGTCATCTAACTGAAGGGCTGCCTCATTATTTTAATCTGTTTTTATTATGGATTCAGAAATATGTTGCCAGTTACTGTTCAGAAAGCTGCTTTGTCCATTAGCAGTACACTGAAACCATTTTCTCTAAAAGGGAGAAAGCACGATTACATCTGGACCACATTCTACAGAAGTCAATCTAATGATCTATGTTGCACAATTTACCCGCTAATGAACAAGATATGTTGCCAAGCTTAGCCACCATAACCTTTTCATTCCCCAGTAAGGCGAGAAAGGTATTTAGGCAGTCAATGGGCATTAGAGCTGTGAAGTTATAGTCCTCAATTAATAGCATCTTGCAACTTCTGCATTTTACAGACTGCTTAGAAGGCTTAAATAGCTGTAGTTGACAGGAGACCACCATTATCTAAAAAATAATCAAATATAGGAATTGCATTTTCCCCTTAAAATGTGCCAAGTTGCATATCAATTCAGTTTCCTCACAGCTATGGCCACAGGCCTGATCCAGAGCAGCTCTTGCATTAAAAGGGCGTTTCAAAGATATTTGTAAGTCACACTGAAATGTTCAAGTGGTAGGACCCTATTGCATGTGTAAGTTAATGCTGTGTGCAGAGGGAAAGGCAAATTCCTGGATTGTGGCCTTGTGGAGTGCCAAACATGATCTCTTCATCTGAATGAGGACTGTGTTACCCTGTGTTGGTTTCTTGGCATGGCCATTTTTCACATGCGACTTACAAATACAGTGGTACCTCAGGTTACAGATGCTTCAGGTTACAGACTCCGATAACCCAGAAATAGTACCTCGGGTTAAGAACTTTGCTTCAGGATGAGAACAGAAATTGTGTGGCAGTGGCAGCAGGAGGTCGCATTAGCTAAAGTGGTAACTCAGGTTAAGAACAGTTTCAGGTTAAGAACGGACTCCAGAATGAATTAAGTTCTTAACCTGAGGTACCACTGTATCTTTGAATAAAGTTATATTTGGTCTCAGCTGGGGTGGGGGCTTCCACATGTAAATATTGTGCCTTGCAACAAAATAATAGATTCTTTTACTCTACATGTTGGTTCTGCTCAGGTTTCAGTTGCCTTGGCCTTGGAGATAGAGCAAGATCAAGCCAATTACTGGAGATGCTTTCCTCTTCCACCCAAGATCAAATCCAGGAGTGGAAAAGATAATGGTGCCTGGATCGGGGTTCCTCCTGCCACATGGCATTTCTACCAGACAGATAGCAGCGAAAACTCTTCCAGGAGGTGGCTGTGAGGTTTGGTGTTTATAGGGTTAACCTCTATGTGTCCTGCATCTGGGGAGGAGCTTCCTACATCCAGGAGCTGAGTTCTTTGTCTGTGAAGTTACTTTCGCTTCTCAACGGAGAAGGAGCAGAGACACACACAATGGCTGCTGTCTCTGACGGTGTTTGTTATTTTATCTGTCTGATGTAAATAAAGCTGTTTAGATTAGAAAGAAACAGCGTATGGACTCTCTTTTTACTCACACATCAAGTACGCGCTGCTGCTCTGCTACTGGCTGGGAATTGTGGTGCAGTGGAAACGTACTGGACCCAGTCAGCTGTTCAACAGTTTGTTGTGGGGGAGGAAGGGAAAGGAGAATGTTAGCCACTTTGAGACCCCTTTGGGTAGTGATAAACCAGGATATCAAATCCAAACTCCTCCTCCTCCTCTTCTTCTTCTTCATTGCCCTCCCTTGGGAATGTCACTGGTCTCAGTGGTTGGGTAAAGAGCAAACAGAAGCTCCCATTCACCAGACCCAGGAGCAAAACAGGTATAGTAGGCCAAGCTGCTCCTGCCATGAAGTACTCTCCACAAGTAGCTAATTCTTGGTTGTTAGAAGCCTCACAGGTGTGGCCTTGGTGATTATCATATGCACAGGTCAGCCTCCCCCATATGTTGCTGGGCTTTAGCTCTCCTCATGACGATTGGCTTGAGCCGTGGGTGTTGAAGTGCAACGGTATCTGCAGGGCAGGCATATGAACATAAAAATAGGACACGGGGTTGGATCCAGGCTTGCCCTTCCACAAATGAAAAAGCTCATTTCATTCATAGAGGTGGCTTAGATTCAATGGGGGGGGGTTCTTGCTGGAGGAAGAGGAGAGTCCCCCTTCTTCCTGAAGCTCCTAGCAACATAACCCACACTGTTCCAGAACTCCAGAGAAGCTTTCGGTGGGAGGCACAGGGGACTTCAGTGGGGAAGCAACAAAAGCATCTGTCAAAAGCCACAAATGGGAGAATCCTATGGGCATGAATAGCTTGGCTCTAACTCACTGAATTAAGATAAGTAGTACAACAGAGGCAAGTTTGATTGCCACCTTTCAATACCCTGGGCCAATTCATACAATTAACTCTGGCTGCTTTCCCATAAGAGTAGAAATATTGATATGTGTTGAAAAAATGTGCCATAATAGAAGCATCTGGCCTTCTGTCCAACCCATCCATTCCCAGCAGAGGAGACTGGCAACTTTTCACTGGCATTAAATTCACTTAAAGTTCCAGAGTTTCAGATCACTCAAGTTTATCCTCTTTTCTAAAGCATAACAGTTCAGATAATAATGGGTCTTTCATCCTGCCAGGATTTCTTTATTGATGTTTCAGTTGATAATAACCAGAAATGAATGGGAGAAACTTGAGTTCTGTTTTTGCTACAGAAATGGTGACCTTTTCATGCATCTTTAATAATAGTTCTTTATTTCTGAGATCTAGACATTGGACTAATGCTCTTTCCCCTGCAAAGAGGTTTTTTAAAGCTATGTGTACTGGTATTTTTATGGGAGTTATTTTTAATGATTTACCTGCTTCTTTTTTCATTTGCATTCATGCCATTAGAATACTTTAAAACTAGCTGGTCAGATAAGTGTGAGAGACAATCTCATAAGGAAACCGATTGTATCCCCCTTGTTTCTTACCAAGTGCCCCTCAGGCACTGGACAGCACCACAACACAGGTTTGCATTCATACTCGCACAAAGATATGTTTCATTTCTGTATCCATGTCTCAGTCATCCATGCGTTTCAGACAATACAAGAATCCTGACTTTCTCTGGCTTCAACTGTCAGGCCCTATTAAAATTCAGATGGGAAGATAGGGACATTCTCCTTCTGCTCCTTGGCAATCAATGGGTTTTATGCAGGGGTTGAATTATTCAACAAAAACTTGTTCTTGACCAGCACTCACCGGCTGGAAGTGACTGATGGTTTTAACTAATATTTAATTTATTTCTGTTTCTTTTAGCATTTATTATTTCCAGCCTATTACCTGGTCTACAATGCAGTTCACAAGGTCACCATTTAACAATTTTAAAACTAGTTATAATTAATCCCCAAGATGAAAAAAAACAACCCAACCCATCCCTTTTTTAAAAAAAAAGTCAAAGGGAAGTTTTCAGGCTGATTGCCTTGGCCAGAGGAGAAGGAGGTGGGTGGAGCTGCTGGGCAGGACTGTGAGAGAAGGTGGCTCAAGTCAAAACCTGAGGCAGGGCACAAGAGAAGGTGGGCAGAGCTGTCAGTAGGAAGCTTTCAATGCTGATCTCCATGGCACAGGAGCTGGTCACTGCAATGAGGCATTGGCAGAAGGGGTGGTCTGAGCCCAATGAGAGGCCAGCAGGCCAGATGGAAAGGTGTGGTGGACCAGTAGTTCTTCATCACTAGTGCAGGGCATAATCATGCTGTTTTTGTAGACACAGCTGCACATGTACAGAAGAGCTGCAGGGTTCTCCTTTCCCACCTTCCTTGTTCCAACAAGGTGCCACACTGTTTTTATTTTAAATATTGGTATGGTTTCAATAGATTTTATATATGTACAGCATATAGTTTAGATCAGGGGTCAGCAAACTTTTTCAGCAGGGGGCCGGTCCACTGTCCCTCAGACCTTGTGGGGGGCCGGACTATATTTGGTTGGGGGGGAGAAAAAAGAACAAATTCCTATGCCCCACAAATAACCCAGGGATGCATTTTAAATACAAGGACACATTCAACTTATGTAAAAATACGCCAATTCCCGGACCGTCCGTGGGCCAGATTTAGAAGGCAATTGGGCCAGATCCAGCCCCCAGGCCTTAGTTTGCCTTCCCATGGTTTAGATTCTATCAATGTTTAATTGTTTCAATGATTGCTTTTTTCTACGTCTTTAGTGGTTCTCATTTTTATCTGTAAGCTGCCCTGAGTTCTGCCAGGGAAAAAGGCAGGGTCTAAATAAATATATTATAACAGTAATAATGATATGTGTGCACAGGCCCGTGCATGCATTGCAATTCCTTTTGCCCGTGCTTGCCTCCTTGAGTCGCACTTCCAGCCCTTACCCTTCTTAACACACAAGCAAACTGATCAAGCTTAAAGTAGCATTTAGAGAAACGTATAGGGTGAGGATCCTACCCAGCCAGCCCAATGTTGTAGAACCTCAGGCTTATATACTAAGTAACCATCCCATCAGTGCAAAATTTTACAATTGCACATTAGGACTCCCCAACCTTACCCTCACATGCACCCTATTCCAGGGGTTGGGGGGAAACCAGAACAGATTTAGGGGTATGTGGAAGGAGAGGTAGTACCATTACACAAGTGTAAAACCTTGCACTTATGGGATAGTTACTTAGCACTATACTTGGAGTTCAGCAAGAAGCATCAAAAGGAAATCAAAGAACCTCAACAGGACACCTTAATTGAGTGGCAGAAGGAAGAAGAGGTCCACAGTAGCCTTAAGTAACATCCCAGATCTGGTTTGAAATAAGTAGATTATGGGCTTCGTAAAGGGATTTCTACAAGATAATCCTTTTTCTAGAGAGTAAAATTGGTAAACATTCTCTATAATTGAAGTGTGAGCATTTTGAAGAATGAGCTTGTTATTTCATTGTGTGAAAGAAAAATTCAAAGGTTTAACGTGATTTAAAATTCCTTATTTGAGTATGCTTCAACACAACAGGTAGGGACTTATTTATCCAATGCATGGTCGTAAAATTCCTGGAGAACTTGGTTTTAAAATCTGGGTTTGGAAATATCATTGGAGCCAGGCAACTTACTTTTTACCTCCTGACCCTGCACTACTGTACCTGCACACAGATATGCTCATTAAGGGGGCATCGCTCATCAATGGGACCAGGCAAGAGGAAGAATTTGAACAGTAAAATGAGAGAGATCCATTTGGTCAGCTGGATAGCACAGTGAACTTACCTGAATCTAATTTTGCTTATGTCTCTCAGTCATGGATGCCTGTCAGCCCCAAATGCCTAAACTCAGAAACACTTTAGGATTTTTGCATCAACAGCAAGCAACCAAACAGAGAAGCCTCTTCCTTCTACAGCTGGTTCCAGCACCACAGCCAGATCAATACATTTTGCTACCTGAAACAAAGGACAAGATGCTCACCCACCCTACTTATAGAAGCTGACTGGTCAGTGATGCAAATCTTACTTTTAACACTGGTGACTGAGCAGCATCCTCCACTGTATCTGAGAGAATTTAGAGGGTGCCTGGTAAGTTGTGTGGTTTTTGCCTCCCAACACCTGCCACCTAAGGCAGCTGCCTCACTTTGCCTAATGGCAGGGCCGTTCCTGTGCTGTACTAAACTAACCGTGAGCCTGACCTTTAACCAAGTTGACAGTGGAGATGCTTGTGGTCTAGAAGCAGCCCCACAGTCCTGATTGGCACACAACCAGGTATTTGGTTAATCAGAGGAAGATCATACAGAGAGTAACCTGGAAAAGACAAGCTGATGCGTTTCCTATCTGGAAAGAATTGTTCATCAAGACAGTTTGGTCAAGGAATCAGGGAGCTATCCTCCTGTTTTTCAGTGAGGTCAGGCCTGTCTCCACAACCGCCTTCCTTTGCCCTGGTGATAACAGCTCTGTTTCTAAAGGGACTTCATATTATCACTGAAAATCTAGTCTATATGCAGCTGAAGAGGCAACCAACTGCAAAGCGTTATGACATGTCTGCCTGCACCAAGTTAATTATTCAGAACTCCGGGTGGAATACTCCCCACAGTCAATGTCTCGAAAGAACCACAAAATCACCATTCCATTCATATCTGGTGAAAGGCTGTGGATTCTGCATAGCCATATACAGCCTGTGTTAGGGATATATCTATTAAGGTGATACATTTTTCTCTTATCTCTAGCTATTGTATTTCTGGATTTCAGCCTATGCAGTGATGATACTTTCCTAACACACTGGCTAAACATACAGTATTTTTTAATGCCACAAGTTAAGCAAATTAGGCTACTAAAATATACAGTATTGCAACACCACGTTACAACAATCAAGTGCTTGCACCATATACCACCATAAGCGTCCTCAGTTTGGATACTCCTAGTTTGCAAAACATTTCCAGATTTCTGCTTTTAAATGTTATTTCAGCGGTCACCTTGAGACTCACCACATTCAGAATAAATAAAAGCAACAGCCAGCTACCATCTGAGAAATTAATGCAAAATTCTTAAGCAAAGAACCCTTCTTTGATCTACAGGTGCAATTTTCAAAGACAATTTGTTAAGTTAAACTACTCTGTAAACCTCCTGCAAGATCTAAATTCCCTTTTAGATTTTGCACTACTTGTTCTTGGTTGTAAGAATGAACTTCATTTTCAGAACAGGAAAGGAAAGGAGTCCATATGATTTATAAGGCCAATCAGAAACAAAGGCCAAAGTTCTCACTTCTACTTTAGCACACCGAATACCTACAGCAAATTATTTTTGGCCAGGCTGTGAAGTGCCATAAACATTACAGCAAAATATAGCTGGCAATTCCAACAAATATATCTGGGGGAAACCAGACCCTGCTTGCAGGCAATGCTGAAAGGAAAGAGAGGTCAAGCCTTGTGTTGTAAATTATTTGCTGAAAACTACTTCCTCAGCATTTTAGGTACACCCATTTTCAGTATGGGTTTGCTTTAATCAGTCTGCTCCCCTCTAATGTGACAAGAAAATGGCTTCAGGGTTACTTTTTAAGGTGTTTTAGAACCGGGTTCTGATACTTGAGAAAAAATATGTGCTTCTCATGTTAATTGTGACATATAGTTTCACTACACATGTATAATATATGGATTTCCCCTGCAAAATAGTCAAGAAGCAGGAACCCAGCCCTTAACCAAATGCTATTGGTGAGTGTTTTGAATTAAGTACTTAACCCAAGGTACCACTGTACTATACTTTTTATACTTTTTAATACGCAAAGAACATACAGTGGTACCTTGGGTTAAGAACTTAATTCATTCTGGAGGTCCATTCTTAACCTGAAACTGTTCTTAACCTGAGGTACCACTTTAGCTAATGGGGCCTTCCGCTGCTGCCGCACCACCACCACACAATTTCTGTTCTCGTCCTGAAGCAAAGTTCTTAACCCAAGGTACTGTTTCTGGGTTAACGGTGTCTGTAACCTGAAGTGTCTGTAACCCGAGGTACCACTGTACTTGTTTTGAAAGCAGTGACATGCACACACACCAATCCTAAAGCACCAGTTTCAAAGACTTATGATTGTTTGCTGGAACATAACACAAAGTTACATGAAAGTCTGAAATGAAAGCAATTAGGTAAACAACACTGGGATACTGTGTAGAAGGCAGCTTTCCATTAACTACAACATCGGAGAACTATTGAACTGTACAGCCCAGCCAAAGTCGAGCACTTTTGAATCTCATTAATTTCAACAGGAGTGTTGAAGGAAAGATGTGCTTCGGCCTCTAGCTCTCAGCACTTGTTTTTATTTGTAAGATGGCTATGTTAGAGCTGCTGGGATCTTTTGCTCCTCACTGGAACAGTTTTCTTCATGGTGGCATGAAGAAAATTGTCCAAATGTCATGGTAAGCTTTTGCAGTTTTTGTTTTTTAAAAAAATCGCATGATAGCAGCTCTCGCCTAACGATGACACAGAGCCAAGCCAAACTTTGCTAAACATGCATCAACCAGTTTGACTATAAAATGGCTATAACAGGGATAGATGTTTTTATCATTTTGGGTTTCTCATTTGGCGTTCAGCTGGCATAGTTTTGTAAGAATACACGGGGGAATAGATTTTAGAACAAATCTCCCATTAAAAAAAGCTATCTATCTAGGGAGCCCCAACTGCTGGGAGGGCGGGAAAATATTTTTCTTTTCTCTTCCTCAGCTGAGGTAAAAACGCACTTCAAGTCAGTCACATGTCATAGCACAATGAAATACCTTCAGTATGAATGTATTCTTGGTGACAGCTTTCACAATATACTTTCTGTTGCTGACAGGAAAAAAGGCTGAATTGATAAGAATGAGGTGGCCTTAGGTGAGAGGCTTCCTCGACAATTTCAGCTTTCTGCTTCAGAAAGGAAAACAGCCATCTTGAACCTAACAATAAATACTGTTTTCCGGTGGATATAAATATCAGGAACATACATGGTAGTCACAAGGTCATCTTATGCTCCTAAGCCAACATTTTTTGTAATAAATCCAATACTCCTTCCCCCAGCAAGAAGCTGTAACATCTCTCCATCCCCCTCCTGCAAGCTACATGTGGCAGTCAAAAGTCCCTCTTGGAAGCTTTAGCGTGATCACAGACTCCTCTGACATTTTCAACCCACTGAAATCTTCTGTCACAAGACCTGAAAAAAATACAAGGGCTTCAATTGCTTAAGATTTTACATTACATCAGTTTCCTAGGCATTGGTTTTATGGTTTTGAAGCTCCTGCTGCCACCCCAAAGTTATCTGCTTGAGGCATTAAAATATAGTGTCCAGTATTTCCTGCTGAAAGTATGGTCTTTGTTTTCTCCAGCATTTGTCAATGAGCTTCTGTAAGCTCACAAATCATACGATCTGTAGAGTTCACAAAAAACCAAGGAGGCTAGCACTGGCCTCTCTGGGTTGCCGCTGAATCAGCGCCTGGCATTTTCTTGCCAACTTCTAATTTTGCAACCTTGAATCATACAGGATCCTACCTTCTTGATAGACAAATATACAGTCACACTGCACATGTTTCAAACGGATGCATAACAAGGGAATGCCAAGATACATGGTCGGGGAAAGTCTCTCTTACCTTTGACTTGTAAGCATATGTGTGCATAATCCTTCTGCCAGAAGATGGCAAGCAAAGCAACAAGGGCAGGATTGAAATGGCCATTTATGAACAATTAACAGAATTTCTGTACTTAACTTCGTCTGCAAGGAAATGCATCTAGCTTGTGAATGACAGTGAAAGCGAAAAAGGGTATATACATGATGCTATTAGACATGTAGCTGTGATTCCTGGGAAAGAAAGAGCTTTTGATTTTTTATCTGTACAGAGTGTGTTGCAGCGGTATATAGCTATTTTGCGGAATAAGAAGGGCAATGGACAGATCCCTTCCTCAGTGAACTCGCAGTCTGAATTTTAACGGTGTGGGAGACAATGAAAAGATGGGTGGGGTGCAGAAAGAGACACGGATAAGATACAAGACTGTGTGGATTTAATGACATGAATGTACACTTGACAAATGTAGGATAGGAGTGGGGAACGCTGTAGCTCTTCTCACATGTTTGGAGTGCAGCTCCCAACACCTGTTACCATTGGCCATGATGGCTTGGGATTAATGGCAGTCTAACAATATCCAGAGGCCACAGGGTGCCTCCCCTAACATAGAGGAATGAGTAGCAAGCAAGTCCAAGTCTTCATGGGAAAGCTTTTGAGGAGTTTATTTGAAGGATCAGACAGAGGCAGCACCAAGTATGTGTTCTTTATGAGTTCCTTAAATGACCAGGAAGACAGGCAAGAGGCATTAGAAGAGAACTAATGGGCAGTTGAGGGTAGTGAATGTCACAAGCAAGATACATACAAATGGAGGCAGAAAGATGAGCTCCACCCTGAAGGATGCTGAGAGCAGCTGAGACGCCACTTGGCAGCCTACGCTTGCTGTTAAATGCACACTTTATACCAGTCCTTGAAGAATGCAAAGCAGGAAAGAGCACACTTCCCCCAGTAACTATATCCTATTGTTGTTCTATGGTTTGCTCTGCCCTGTAAGATGCCTTGCCTGATTTTGTTTGAACCCAGGAAAATTTCAGAAATTAAGTTTAGATCTGATGCGTGTGCAGTACGCTATAGTTTTCAGTTTGTGCCATCCCTCCCCCTCAAAGATTATCAGTGCCTATGCAGATTGATTAAATCACAGGGGAGAGATCTTCAATGATAACAGAAGCAGATCAGGATTCCTTTCTGAACTGTGATTTAATCAAGGTGCACATGTGCTTGGCATGCTGATAGGCAGAGAGCAGAGGAGAGAAAAAGACATGAACTGAAGAACTAGGGCAAAGCTGCACATGTGCACAGTGGTCTAAACAAAGTCTGGAAAGTCCAAAATACAAAAATTGCAATATACTGGTGCATCTGTGCACCCAAAAACAATTCCGAAATCAAGGCTATGCAATTTCAAAATCAAGAAATCCACACAGAGGAAAATCTATAAGCATCACTAAACAATGATGCCACTACTTCTACATGTAGGTTTTCTGTGGCCCCCTGTGCAACTGAAAGATAAGCTTTGGTGGTGACACCTTTCTAGAACTTTATGAAAAAAGCAAAGTTCACAGTAGCTGGCATAGAGAATGTATTTTTAAATTCACAAACCTAGCGAGACATTCCAATTGGAGACACCAAACACCACAAACAGTGCAATTCTGTGCATCATTACTCGGAAGCATGTCCCCTGTGTTCAAACGTTCCAAAATAAATAAATTCCAAAATAAAGCCATCTGATTCAGTCCGTAATGTCTAAGTCAGTCTTCACCAAGCATGTCCCTACAAATGTTTTGGGATACAACCTCCACTAGCACCAGCATCTTATATACTGGGGCTGATAGGAACATCTGAAGGGCATCAGAGTGGTGAAGGGTTGTCTAGGTTTATTGCAAAGGAAGAAGCATCTACACCTGACAGTCTGTTAGAGTAGATGTAGATTGCCGAGTTTCTAAGTAGGAGCTTGTGTCAACTGTGTCAGATACTCAACACCATATTCTTGCCACTGTATTGATAAGAAGGTTATAAGCTCATTAAAAAGGCACATTTTATAGGAAAACCCACAAAGGTACATTTTAATAAGTGAAGAGTGAATGACTATGCTCTTCATAGGCAATAATGCAGTATTTTCAAATTATTCAATCGCAGCTGTGAATAGAATTCCAGCAATTGTTAAGATGCAAATAATGACAGCCAGAACCAAAATCTTCACAGCTTTCAAACTGTGCATATTCACATACCTTACAGTCAAAAGGAAACACTTATGAACCTGAAGTAAACGTGTTTTGCTCTGGTAAGTGGTTTGTTTATGAACAAAGACTTCCAGCTTTTCATTAATAGCTTTTATGGAAATTTACATCAACATTGTGTTCACCACAGAGGAACCACAGAGTTCAAGGTGTTGAGAAGTTCTCCTTGTTCTGTTTTGCAGTGAAATGTAATTCATTGGTTTTGGGTTTGTTTGTGTTTTTTTTAATGGCTGCAACAGAACATCGTATTAAATTGCATACCATGCAAGTGTCCCGTTTTGAGCAGAACATCTTGGATTGACAGAAGCAGACCTAGATTCTGATCACAATCCCAGATGTGCCATTTTGGTTCCCTCTACCTCCTCTACCTCCGTCACCTCCAACATGGCCTCCACCACTGTTGCTTCTGTACTTCCAGAAGCACCTCTGACCATGGCATGGAGGTGGAGGAGGTAGAGACCATGGAAGTCACAACAGCAGAGACGGAGGTGGGAGTGGTGAAAGCTGCAGAGCCCGCAGCACAGAGAAAGCAAGAGAGGTCTGCTGTTGGTGATGTTGGTCCAGGATGTCCCTATGTAGCTGCTTTAGCAAGCACAACCTAAGGAGGCACTCAGGTAAGGCAGTGGCAGGCAGCAGGAACAGGGTAGTGGCATGATACGGGGGGGGGGGTCCCAATTTGTCCTCCTGAAAAGGAGGGTATGAAATCAATTCAGGAAGTTTGCTTCCACTTCAGACATCCCACTTCAGGCATCACTCCAAAGGGAAGCTGTGTGTTGCAAGGAAAGCTCTTATTAATCATCCTGCTTAAGAGGAATTGGAAAATGACAACAAAAGTGAGGTCCAGCACCGAGGGCCTTCTGGTGGTTCCCTCACTGCAAGAAGCCAAGTTACAGGGAACCAGGCAGAGGGCCTTCTCGGTAGTGGCACCTGCCCTGTGGAACGCCCTCCCACCAGATGTCAAAGAGAACAACTACCAGACTTTTAGACGACATCTGAAGGCAGCCCTGTTTAGGGAAGCTTTTAATGTTTGATCCATTACTGTATTTTAATATTGGGTTGGAAGCTGCCCAGAGTGGCTGGGGAAACCCAGCCAGATGAGCGGGGTATAAATAATAAATTATTATTATATTATATTATATTATATTATATTATATTGTATTATATTATATTATATTATATTGTTATGTCTGTTAGGCCTGCCATGCAAGGCCAGACCAAGACATTTTGCTGCCAAAAACAGAAAGCAGGATGCATCTCGCGTACAGGAGCTGACTGGATTGGCACATAAGGGAAACTGGTGAGGGTTTTCTTTGGGGGGGGGTTATGATAGGCCTGCAGTACACATACCTCTTATATGCAACAGAGGGCAATGCCTGGGAGGCTTAGGAGAATGGTGTGGGGTTGCCCCCCCCCCCCAGCATCTGGTACGCTAGGCAATGATTTCCCTCTTTTGATTGACTAATGGCTGCAGTCATATGGACTTCTCTCCTGGAGATCTGGCTCAGATGCTCTGACTACTGCTCTCAGTGTTCATAACTCATATGAAGAACCAAACTAGGCATTACACGAATTGTATGAATGCAATTAATGCACACATTGTTTCTTATGTAAATAGCAGCTGCAGGGAAGCCTGAACAACATTCGGACCCAGGAAAATGTGTAATTTCTTCTCTCTCTGCCCTGGTCCCTCTCTGAAGCTGCTATTTCTGTGGAAGCCACCCAGAGTGGCTGGGGAAACCCAGCCAGATGGGCGGGGTACAGATAATAAATTATTATTATTATTATTATTATTATTATTATTATTATTATTATTATTATTTGCATTTCAAGGGAAGATCCTATCAGTGGCAAAATTGCATTCACACAATTAATAGCATATATCAATGGCCCTTAGAAGTTGTTGAAGCAAACAAGTTAGAAGGGAATAGGTAAGGACGAGAAGGTTATGCAACAGGTCATATGAAAATGAATTTGTGGTGAAAATGTGAAATGGAAAATGAATTTAAAAGGTTCATTTAGAAGGGATTCTGATATACAGAGTCCCATTAAATCCAGTTATATTTTTTTGCTGAATTATCTAGAAGGGCTAGTGAAGAAAGAAAATTAGAAAATGACTTCTTATTTGCTGGCAGCTGCAAGGACTTTATTTGCAGCTTGGAGAGATTGGTTACTATTATTAAAGAGAGCCATAATAAGATACAGGATCATCCAATAATGACAAAATTAACTTACTACAAAAGATGTAAGGAGTATAATTATAGACAAGATACTTTTATAGTAAAATGGATTAAATTTGTTGATTATTGCAGGGCATATGGATTATCTCTGAATCTTAGTAATGGATTCTCTACATTGTGAATGATAATCGAATATGTGTATATGTTCTTTGAGGAGTGTTGTGGAACTGAATACGACAAAAAGCCAGGGGAGAAAATGAACTGCCAATTTAAGAGATTCTGGACAGGAGTCAATTCCAAGGGGATCCTTGTTTCTTCCCTTGTCCCACAATCAGTAGCAGAGCAGTTAAACTAAACCTTGCTTGAATATTTACCCATAAATCTTTGCAAGTAAAAAACAATTTTAAACCCCTCAAGCTTTTCTCCCCCCCCCTTTTTTTTAAGGGAAAGCTGGAAATTTGGAGAAAAGGTCTACTGTGTCTCAAAGGAGGCCACAGGGCCTCTATATCAATGGATCTGCACAAGACCATCAATGGATCTGCACAAGACCATGGCAATTAGCATCAGCAAGACCACAATGGTTCACTTTGGTTTGAGAAGCTCCATCAATCCACCACATTTAGAAGGTGTTCCCTATTTTGTGCTAACTTTCTGCGCTTTCTTGTAGGCTTCCCTGCTTGTATCATCCATCACTGTTTGACTCTGTGACAAATGGCGCCGCTTTCAAATGATAATCAATTGTAAAGCCATTGCAGCATGTATCACTTTAATGAAACACATTTTTAAGTGTACCTGTAGACAAGGATAACAATTAACCCTTGTCCAGGGGTAGACTCAAGACACGGTCCCACTTATGCAAACATTTAAGATTTGTGTTGTGGCCAAAAGAAAAGAAAAGACCATGTGGTATGAAAGGATTGCAACAGCCTTTTGTTATCACTGCACATTCGAGTCATGTGCAGAGAGTGTGCAGCCCTTGGTGTGAAATCAAGTATGAAATCAAGTATTATTATTATTATTATTATTATTATTATTATTATTATTATTATTATTTTATACCCCGTCTATCTGGCTGGGTTTCCCCAGCCACTCTGGGCAGCTTCCAACAAAATATTAAAATGCAATAATGCTGAGTTCTTCTATTTTGAAGGCAAAGCACCCAGCTGGGAGCACATTCTGGATTGGGACCTCACATGGCTGATTTTTCTTCAGCACGTCTTAACAAACATGTACATGGACTGCTGCAGTCCTACTGTCTCCTATGTACATTCAGCCTAAATGTATTTGTCCTGGGGAAAAGGCTACTGAAACAGACCATCCATCCCAGTGTTCTCTATATACAGACTAGAGATGGTGACTTTCCACAGTTTCAGACTGCCTTATACCTGAAAGAGCACATCATTTTGAAAGCACATCTCTCTCTCTCTCTCTCTCTCTCTCTCTCTCTCTCTCTCTCTCTCTCTCTCTCTCTCTCCCTCTCTCTCCCTCTCTCTCTCTCTCTCTCTCACACACACACACACAGAGAGAGAGAGAGAGAGAGAGAGAGAGAGAGAGAGAGATGCCATCTTGTTTGTTTTGCTTGTTTTTATCCCTAAAGAAGACAACCACAAGGTGTAATTTAATACTGTCTTCTTTTTGAGATCTCCAGTATGGGAGCAACTTCTATATGGAAGAACATCTCACTTTCTTTATTTGATATTTGAACTCTCTCTCTCTCTCTCCCTCTCTCTCTCTCACACACACACAGAGAGAGAGAGAGAGAGAGAGAGAGAGAGAGAGAGAGAGAGAGATGCCATCTTGTTTGTTTTGCTTGTTTTTATCCCTAAAGAAGACAACCACAAGGTGTAATTTAATACTGTCTTCTTTTTGAGATCTCCAGTATGGGAGCAACTTCTATATGGAAGAACATCTCACTTTCTTTATTTGATATTTGAACTCTTTCTCTCTCTCTCTCTCTCTCTCTCTCTCTCTCTCTCTCTCACACACACACACACACACATGCAAAACCCCTTTTGAACGCCAACTTGGAATTATGACATTTTGCAGACATTTTTTCCTAAGTAGGGAGATAAAATTAAATGCATTAGGAAAATGCTGTTTAAATTGTCTGCCAGATTGCTGCTCTGAATGTTTAATTCTACTGTCCTAAGGTTGTATTAATGTAATTCATTTGCATTTAATATGAGCAATTAATTTTGCAGGACAAAAAAACAAAAAAAAATCAAACAGTGACAAAAGCCCAGTTATGCAAATAATGCTCTGAAACCCTATTGTGATTCAAAAGAATGGCAACTGCACTCAAAAGATTGAGAGTATTTATTTCCTATTAGAGAAAATGGATTATAGTGGCAATATAGAGCACAGTCAAGGGCAATTAGTAGAATGGCTACATCAATAAGCTTTTCAGTCAGCTATAAATCCAATAAAGCATGAGAAGGAGCAGACAGGTTTTTTCCCCTGCCTACGGTACCATTTTCATATTGTCATTGTCTTAGCTCTGCAGGTAAGTATTAGTGTGTCCATGAATATTATTCACTCAGCTATACGGATTGGACTGAACTTCAAAACCTGTTATGGATGCCATCTGAACCTATTGCACACCTGAACAAACAACTGTCCCAATGCATTACACTTTTTTAAAAAATTAAAATTATGTGTATCCTTCAAAAATGTTCCCAATTTTTCATATAGGGGGGGAAGTCCTTGGTCAAGAAGAAATGTGAGGGTTGTTGGGGGGGGATTGCCAAGAGAAGTCCCTGTTTTGTGGTATTTGAATTACATGTACGAACTAAAATAAAAAAATTCCTTCCACTAGCACCTTAGAGACCAACTAAGTTTGTTATTGGCATGAACTTTCGTGTACATCACCTTGCCGACAAAGCTATGGTTTTCCCAGTAGTGATGTATGGAAGTGAGAGCTGGACTATAAAGAAGGCTGATCATCTTTATATTGATGCTTTTGAATTATGGTGCTAGAGGAGACTCTTGAGAGTCCCATGGACTGCAAGAAGATCAAACCTATCCATTCTTAAGGAAATCAGCCCTGAGTGCTCACTGGAAGGGCAGATACTGAAGCTGAGGCTCCAATACTTCGGCCACCTCATGAGAAGAGAAAACTCCCTGGAAAAGACCCTGATGTCAGGAAAGATGGAGGGCACAAGGAGAAGGGGATGACAGAGGACGAGATGGTTGGACAGTGTTCTCGAAGCTACCAGCATGAGTCTGACCAAACTGTGGGAGGCAGTGGAAGGCAGGAGTGCCTGGTGTGCTCTGGTCCATGGGGTCACAAAGAGTCAGACATGACTAAATGATTAAACAACAACAAAGGCGAAGAGCAAGAAAATGCCCACATACAGGAGCTGAATGAACTAGTAGTTGATTCTTGCTTTAACACTGATGAGATAGCATCCTAGGTGAGCCTAGGCACTCCTTCTACCCAGTAGTGCAGACTTTTCTTCTAAGTGCCGTATGCTCTGTTCATTTAGTCCACAACCGAATCTTGAATGTAACAGGAGCCCTGCTGGATTAAAACTCTGGTTCATCGAATTCCAAAATCAAAGAGTGGCTAACCAGATGTTTCCAGATGCTAACAATCTGGACATGAAAACAATGGCTCTTTGACAGAACACAGTGCTAATGTCACAATGGATCTGGTTATCTTGGCTGCACAATGGATCTAGTTACGTAATAATGCCACAATGACTCTGTAGCTCAAACTCATTCAGCAACTTTGTTTTTAATCTGGAAAGGCAGTTATGTAACTCTGTTGCATACAAGCACATAAAACTTTTTCAAAGGCATTTCCAGGGACAAAATAGGAACATGTGTACACACACACGTTAGCAAACCAGACCTCCAAAGCTGCATTGTATGATTTGTGTGATTTACACGTCTGTCCGTGAGGAGCATGAGAAGGGAAGACAGGCTTATCTTTCTTCCGGTATGAGACTATAAAACTGTACTTTCACTTTTACCCTGTGGATTCTTCTGCTCTCGGAGCTGAGAGAGAGAGCACCATGATTGCTTGTCTGTATATTCTGTAGATAAATTAGTAGTTTAGAACTACAATGTCTCCAACTTCTTGCTGTGTTAAGCCAGAAGGATAGTGTGCTTACACCAGCTGGTGTAGGTCGCTGGGAGTGCCCTGGAGAAGAAGGGGATACCTTTTCCAAAGCTACGCTCACCAGAGTACGTCCAGAGGAATGGGGGCTGCAGACACCCCAGGACACACACACACACACACACACACACACACACGCACGGAGAATATGTAATGTGGACAGGTTGGGGGCCTCAAATAGAAAATTACAGTAACATAAAAGGATCCACAAAGGATTGAATATGGTTTGGTATTTCCCATGGCACAATTTTAGCTCAATGAGGCATCATGTTTCACAGGAAGCTTTCAAACACACCTTGCATCAAACTTAATCTGCTTTTAAAGACCAGTTCACAACCTTTAAACCAAAGAGAAACTTGTAAACCTTTAAAATTACATTGTCTGGTGACTCTCAGGTGCTTTTAATTGAACGTATTTGTCTACCTTTTAGACACCACTAATGCACCATTTCTTGGTGCTAAATTGTTCTTTTTTAAAAAAAAAAAGCACTGCCATTGGGGTCCTTTTTGCTAGACTGAGGAAATGCTTTTTTCATGTTCCCACCAGCACTGTAGTTCTGATACTGCTCCTCCAGTTATGTTCCTGTAGGTCTTTTCAGGTCAACTGAGCTTTGCTTATGTTAAATGCATGATGTTGTGACAGCTGATCTGAAGCTTTGACAAGAGGTGCTTTCATTTCTGAGCATACCAACAGTCCTCTCCATCTTTCTGCTCAAAGTTCAGGTGTAGACCAATGCTAGAGGTCTGGAATGCTGCTTTTAATTCACCCCTGAGCAACACAGAGCTGGTTTCGAAAGCAGGCCACAGACCCTGCAGAACACCACAGTGCACCAACAGAAGCACAAAGCTTTTAACAGCAGCAGTTATCAAGGGCAATCGGTGGAACAACTCACATTTTTGAGGTCACCTCCCTAATGAATGAATGGAGAAAAAATGATGAAGCACATTTTGTTTCAAAGACAAAGCTGTCTGCAGCACTGCATCCTTAATCCCATTAATGCTCTATACAATGATATTATTGCAGAGAAGCTGGTAAGATGTGGATGGGATGAGGTAACTATTCAGGGGATCTGTAGCTGGTTGACCGACTGAACCCAAAGAGTGATCACTAACAGTTTCTCGTCATCCTGGAAAAGTTACAAGGGGGGTGTCTCAGGGTTCTGTCCTGGACCCATTGCTGTTCAACATCTTTATAAATTACTTGGATGAAGCTATTCAGGGGGTGCTCATCAAATTTGAAGATGACACCAAACTAGCAGGGGCAGCCAATGCCACTGAAAACAGATTCAATATGACCCTAACAGATGAAAGAAGTGGGCCAAAACTAACAAAATAATTTCAGTAAGGACAAATGTAAGGTTCTATACTTAGGCAGGAAAAACCAACTGCACAGATATATGATGAGGAACACCTGGACTGCCAGTAGTACATGTGAAAAGGATCTAAGGGTCTTAGTAGACCACAAGCTTAAATGAGTAAACCATGTGATGCATCAGCAAAAAAGGGGAATGCTAGTCTACGCAGCATCAACAGAAGTATAGTGTCCCAATCAAGGGAAGTAATAATCCGGCTCTATTCTGCAGAGCAGAATATTCTATTGGTCAAACTACACCTGGAGTACTGTGTCCAGTTCTGGGCATCACAATTTAAGAAGGCTATTGACATGCTGGGACAAGCCTGTTCTTGTTGCTCCTTAGAATACCTGAGCAACACCAGATACCAGGCTGCTAGTCATTTTATAAATGCTTGTAAATTGTTTACTATTATAGAAACCAGCCAATAAAGTTGTTAATAAAAACTGGTGCTGAATGAGGAATTTATTAATTGAGCTACAAACACTAGACATGTTTCAGCAACTATATCTTCCCCAAGGGCAACGGTTATATATTCTCCTGTTTCATGGGATGCAGCAGTAATCCACAACCTTTGGTTTCTAACACAGACACTTGTTTCACTGATGTGAACAATTTTCCTGTACTGTTGGGTCCAATTCCATAGGGGGAAGGCAAGAAAGTGATTTGGTGATGGAATGTGCAAAATGTTGTGTGGGCTAGGAGGAAAAGGGCAAAGCAGAGACTGAATGCAAAACAGAATGAACGCACACCCATGTCTATCTGTACTGCATTATTGTACAGTTCACTGCACATACAAATGTGAAGTCTCATCTACAACTAGCACAGTTAGTCTACCTGAAACTATGTGCAACTGCCGGGGCTCGAGTAAAATATATATGGGGACTCTAATGTACGCCATAAGAAAAGAAATTTTTTAACATTTCTGGGATGATCTGTACACCATCCCAGATATCCAGCATGACTCTTTTCCATTTCTCAATGGGTGCGACTGCTTACTGTAAAGCTAAACTGAACAGAAGTGATAGCACAACCACCACCAGTATTGTGTGTGCATTTATGCCAACAGGACCCCTTAATAGACAGAATTAGTTGGGATGGGGCAAGATATCCAGTACTCTCTGCAGACCTTTACATGGATATCTGAGTGTAGGGGGAAGCCAAAACACAAAGGTATGAAGAAATAAAGGAGGAAATGGGTATCATGGATGCATGGATCAAGCATCACCAAGCTTTCTTAGCCCATGGACACATCTGGAATGTCCCCCCGCTTCACAAATGAAAAACTGGCAATGATGAGAACATACACAAGCAGAGCACCTACACCTCCCAAAATAAAACAGACAAAAGGGCTGACAATACCCCACCTCACAAAGCACCGCACAACCAAACAACTAAAAAAGCAAAATAAAAATAGTTAGATCATTAAACAGCAGGGGAAACAGCAGGGGTCCCTGGTGGGCACCAGGGAGGGGTGTTTGAGGACATGTTGTTGGGGACCCCAGATTTGTACACACAGAGAGAAACAGGGGGGCTACCTAGAAGGTTCTGCACTCTAGCCAGATATCTGATACCAGGTATGAAAAACACAGTGTCTCAGAGGCCTTGGACAACTTCTGTTGGAGCACTGCAGCTGATGGACCAGTGATCTTGACAATAAAAGGTAACTTCCTATGCTTATAGCATGTAGCAAATCCTGAAATTACTGCTTTCAGTGTACTTCTGTTCTAGTGCAGCATTAAAACATTCATATCTGAGAAAATCAGCTTGCCTGCTTTGAGCTTAAATGAAACTGATGTTTTAATCTATACAAAGCAAACTATTAGTATAATATTACTATTTGACATCAACGAGATGCAAATTAACTCTAGGAATTTTAATAATGTGGCTCAATAAAACAATATGCTTCCCACCCCTTGTGTAATTCCTCAGCAGTTTCCTAATGAGATCCACAGGCTAAATCATATCAGTCATGCATTAACACAATACCCTCAGGACTTTCTACGGCTTGAGTTTATGATGACTCACCAGCTAGAAATCAGAACAACTCTCAGTGACTTAACTTTGAGAACATAAGGTTTAAGGGCACAGTGCAGCAAATACATGATCTTCTGTTCAAGTCTCATAAAAACAAAGGGGAGCTACACAAAAGCACTTACCACTAAATGGATGTTGATCAAGAGCAGAGAAGTATCAATCCATTTCAATTTGGCTTGTAAACAAGGGCACAAGAAAGAACTAAAGAAGCACTAAAAAAAAATTAGATCCCCAAAAAATGTCCAGAATACCTGGAATAAAAGATTTAAGGTGCCCATAGCCAGATAGAGTAATTACTAGATAGCAGGGCCAGACAAAGACATTTTGCTACCTGTTGTGAAACACTCACATACAGCAGCATTCAGATGTTGAGGGAGGTCTTCCTGAACCTCAAGTGTGGGAGCCATTCAAGGTCCATAGGGATTCCCTTTTCACTTTCTTGGGGACTCAGGATCCTGCAGTCAGGCAGAGTGAGCAAATGCTGAGGTAGGGGAGGGGTCAGAGCTGTGAGTGCCATGTGGGCTGCCCTGTACCCACTACACTAGCAGTAGAAGACACTGTCTTTTCAGCCCCATTGGATTAAGAGCCAAATACCAGTCAAATTGGTTTCTGTACATGCCTTGGGAGAGGGCACTATCTTGTTCTTTGACCCAGGCAGCAAAATGTCTTGAACTGGCCCTAGCTCAGGAAATACTACAACCAGCACTATCTCCCAGTTCCCCACATGTCAAATAGTACAAGTAGGACAGGGCAATAGGACAAGTGTGTGACATGCAAACCAACAAACAACAACAACCTTCTTGGCTCTTTTCATGGCCAGGCGGAGACTGTAGTGCAAAACTAGGAAGTGCAGACAAGCACTGAGCAAACAGCCAACTGAGCCAGCAGGATGCAAGGATGGCCTTACATTGCATTCTGATACCTTCACCCCACACCATCTGCATATGGGCATGGAGTGCAAATGTATGCCTGTACCTCGCCCTCCCTTCAGAAGCAGAGACAGCATTGCTCCTCTAGCACCTGCTGGATTAAGCTGAAAAGGGAAAACAGGTCTTAGGACACTGGTGGAAAACCCTTTTCAGCCCAAAGGCCACATTCCCTCATGAACAACCTTCTGGGGGAGGTTCCCCCATTCGCATTCCCATAGTGAGAAGGACTCCAGAACAAAGGTGGTAGAGCAACAGATGTGACTTTGTAAAACAGGCTGCAAGACTTACAGGCTTCTATAGACACACAGAGAGAGCATTTGAGGGTGGTGTGCAGCCCAGATGTGACCTGGTGTGTGCAGCTAGGGGAGGGTCCCAAGGGCCAGAAAGAGGAGGTGGGAGACCATTTGTCCTCTAGACCAGAGCCAGACTTAGGTTTGATGAGGCCCTAAGCTACTGAAGATAATGGGGCCCTTGATATGTCCAGCTGTCCCTTGTCGACAACAAATTGCCACTGTTTTTTGTGTTGAATGGTAATTTATGAACCTAATAGGTATCTAAAGCCGTTTTATTTGTTTTTTATCTTATATTTTGAAAGTGTACATCCAGTTGTTTTCTTTAAATTTTTTTGGGGCCCTCAAGAGAGTGGGGCCCTAAGCTATAGCTTGCTTAGTTTATATGTAAATCCAGCACTGCTCTAGACCCCTGTCTCAAGCCATGAACTTCCAAAGGAGAAGGGAATAAGCAAGAAAAGGCACAATTCAGAATAAACACTATTTAAGGAATGGGACAAAAGTTCATATTTCATAGTGTTATTTATTTCATTTCATTTATATTCAAGGGACATAACACCTTTGGTGAGTTTGAAACCACTCTCACAAAAAGATTAATTGCAGGTATCGCACAAAGATATGTACAATCTCAAAGGCGCATTTCTAACAACCATGGTGACATTTTGCAGACCAAGCTCCAAGATGGTTGGAAGGCCACCAAGACCCATTTGATATGCCTGCAACATATTATCTTCAGTAACAAATCTGCAGTGCTCTCTACCATGTCTGTAGAATATTATTTATAATTTCAGCAGATTACATGACTATAAAATTAATCACAGAAAATAAACCTTAATGATTTGTGGCACTGCAACTACGTGAGCCATAATAAATACTTACATTTGGACAAAAATGGGTTGGATTGCATATACCAAAGCTTGATCCAACCAATTTAGTCAAATTACTTGGATGTCCTCCCGGAATACAATTTTGTCTTTTACTGATACTGAGGGGAAAGCACCCTGAACATTGAAAAGGCCAATCAAAACATAAATACATAACGACTGGCTTTAATGGGGTTGAATCCATTTCATTAGAGACCCTAAAACAGCTAACAGGTAATTGATGTACCCTACAACCCTGGAACCAGAGACTTAGGCTTAGCTTCAAGTCAAATATTACCTCTTGGCAAAAGGAAGCAGACCTTGCTGTTGCCCATATTGCCCACCATTCATCCTGCTCTTGGCATGTCCTGCCCACTTTCAAAGCCCAGTGTCTCCTTTGGCACTCTAAGCAAATTCTCTTCTATTGATTTACTCCTCTCCTTGCCTTTACTTCTTGTGGTTCACAACCTGCTTATCAGTTGTTTGATCCCAGCATGTGTTTTCTCTAAGGATTAAGATACTTGCCTTCTACTTAGGCCACCAGGGCAATAGGCACTGGCGCCATCAGGGCAGGTAACTCCCTAGCTCACCATAGAGCAGACTGAGCTGGTTGCTCCCCCACAAAAAAAGCTTAAAACATGGATGCAAATGAAGAAATATTATACACCTAACCATCTAAAGTGGGAGGCCCCCATAAGGCCATTAAGGCCATTAACAATGACTTAACTTCACTGGCAACAGGACACAAGATAGATTTCAAAGACCAATGTTTCCTCCATTGCTAGTCATTTAATAATAATAATAATAATAATAATAATAATAATAATAATAATAATAATTTATTTATACCCCACCCATCTGGCTGGGTTTCCCCAGCCACTCTGGGTGGCTTCCAACTGAATATTAAAATACAATAGTCTATTAAACATTAAAAGCTTACCTAAAAAGGGATTGTGGGATGGGGGGGGGGTCCTTTTCAGTATGAAATAATTATGCATCACCCCAAATGGGTAGATGAAAAGCCCGATATCATCTTACTTAGCAGCTTAGCAAGGGCATGAGTAAAAGGCAGAAGATTTGATTGACTGGAAGAAAACCCAGCACACAGAAGGCAGGCAGAGTAGCAGCATTTCGTTTCCTCAATCGTTCTGTGCTGTTTACAGCTTATCATGGTAAAACAATTCAGTTACTGAATGCTGTGGATGGTGGAGGAAAAGGCTCTGCCTCAGTTCCTCTGCCTAGGACACTGCTATATAATACAGTACTGAGGCTAAAGTGGTTCCATAATGTCAAGCTGCCCAGTCTACAAAGAGAAATTATTTTTTCTTTGACGGGGAACCCTTCTCTTCCCTTAGACACATATCAAATCCTGGAAAACACCTCCTCCATTGGGGGGAGGGGGGAGATATTTCTTTTTCCTTCATCTAACACACAAACATGGTAAGATTTCAGTATTCAGTAACTGACCCCAAGCAATGCAATGATCTTTCAGAAACACTCTCTGCGATTCAAAGAGACATTGATTTTGTTCTCCATTTATGTGAACAGAGTTTAGATTAGGGTGAGCTACACTTCTTAAAGAAACCATCATACCTTGGAATTTCAAGTGAATTTCACCTTTGACATAAAATGAGTACTCTTGCCCTTAATGCAAGTGCCGAGAAATAGCAGAGTTTATCAAACTCAAGACCAAGATGTGATAAAGCTGGGGGTCAAATTGGTGGGGAAGTAAGACTAGCCCTTCAAGTCCATGCCCTTCCCAACAAGTTCCCTCCAAACCACACAAAACAACCCCCAATTATCTGTCCTGGAGCCATCTGAACGGTGCTGAAACAGTTTCCAGGTTCAGGAGCAATATGCCTCCAAATATAAAGTGGTACCTCGGGTTAAGAACTTAATTTGTTCTGGAGGTCCGTTCTTAACCTGAAACTGTTCTTAACCTGAGATACCACTTTAGCTAATGGGGCCTCCCGCCACGTGATTTCTGTTCTCATTCTGAAGCAAAGTTCTTAACCCAAGGTACTATTTCTGGGTTAGCGGAGTCTGTAACCTGAAGTGTCTGTAACCTGAAGCGTCTGTAACCCAAGGTACCACTGCATATTGCTTGTGAATGTGACACAATAGATATAGTTCCTATCGGTATCGAGCTACTGGCTATACTTGAAAGTGACCCATTTCTTATTTTTCTTGTTTCAGTGTTTTTATTTTACTTAAACCAAAAAGAAGGAAAGTAAGACATTGGATACAAAAGAAGAAGAAGATGATGATGATGATAAAGAAGAAATAAGGTTCTCAAAGACCCCCTTTCAATTTATCATTCTCGCTAATGCCTAAGTTGTTTGGGGGGGGGGGGGAATCCTATATTCAGAACCAATATTCTGATGCATCTGCTTTGATCTGCTGATCAGCGTTACCTGCAATAAAGGGGGGGTGCTTTGAGTACCTTCTCTTCTGTTTTCTGCTGCTTGACCTACTCTGTCCAGCAGTAACCCTTCATGCTTGTTGCAGACCCAAGGGCTGCCACAATCATACTAATTAGTGCCTCTGTATATAGCCCCCATAGGGATGCGGGTGGCGCTGTGGGTTAAACCACAGAGCCTAGGACTTGCCAATCAGAAGGTTGTTTTTTGTTTCTGTTATGAAGAAAGTTCTGTGAAAGAATATTTTGAATCATATTTCTGGGTCTGGACAATTTTTATTCCAAGAGGAGTCAGTTTTTATGCATCCTATTGCTTCAAGCTGCACAATATTAACATTTGCAATAACCAAAGCTGCTGGTTGGGGACGCAGGTAGCGCTGTGGTCTAAACCACAGAGCCTAGGGCTTGCCGATCAGAAGGTCGGCGTTTCAAATCCCCGTGATGGGGTGAGCTCCCGTTGTTTGGTTCCTGCTCCTGCCCACCTAGCAATTCGAAAGCACATCAAAGTGCAAGTAGATAAATAGGTACTGCTCTGGCAGGAAGGTAAACAGTGTTTCCGTGCGCTGCTCTGGTTCACCAGAAGCGGCTTAGTCATGCTGGCCACATGACCCGGAAGCTGTACGCTGGCTCCCTCGGCCAATAAAGCGAGATGAGCGCCGCAACTCCAGAGTTGGCCACGACTGGACCTAATGCTCAGGGGTCCCTTTACCTTTATATAGCCCCCATATTCAAAGTCTGAATCGATGCAGGCCCAAAATACCTCACATACCACCTCCCGCCCTACAGACCCTCCTGAGTGCTTAGATTGCCAGAGGCCACCCTCCTGGTAGTTCCTCCAGCTTCAGAAGCCCAGGAGATGGCAACTCAGGAGAAGACATTCTCTGTGGCAGATCCTAAGCTGTGGAACCCCCTCCCCACAGAGGCATGTCTGGCTCCTTCATTAGACAGCTTCCAGCAAATACTGAAGACACACCTTTTTGGCTTTTGACATTTGAAGTGTATATTTTTAGGATCCACGTTATTTCTGTAACTGTAAGTTGTTCAACCCCTTCATGGATCACTACCTTGCCATGGCGAAGGGGCTTGAATAACTCGGAGAAGCTATGAGCTATGCCGTGTAGGGCCACCCAAGATGGACAGGTCATAGTGGAGAGTTTTGACCAAACGTGATCCACCTGGAGCAGGAACCGGCAAGCCACTCCAGTATCCCTGCCAAGAAAACTCCATGTACAAAGACAAAAGGCACACAAGTTGTTCAAAAGTGTTTTTAAATATTGTGTTGCAATGTTGTTTTTTTTAATGCTGTAGCCCACCCTGGGACCTAAAGGTGAAGGGTGGATGATAAATTTAATAATCATAATAGTAATAATTAATAATGCTGATGATGGATATTCCTGTTTTCACAAATAATTGTTGTCGGTAAACTTTGCCCTCCCAAGCTCCTCAGGCGTTTGCAACGGGGGTCACTGAAAGTGTAAACCAAAAGTTTTACAATGGTTTAATCTTGACACTCCCACAGTAGCCAAGCTACGTGTGTGCCAGTCATGCCCACATTCCCCCCCCCCCCAGCGTTCCTTTAGATATAACTCATCTTTCATGCAGCTCTAGAAAATTCTCTCCCATGTGAGCTCTGCTGGCTGGCTCACTAGGAATAACAAAAGATACACTGCAATAAGCCTTTATGCAAATATACAAGATTGCTAAGTTGGTACTGAGCAGCCCAAGAAGCAATTTGTTTTGGTATTTACACTATGCGTATTAAGAAAGTGCAGAGGAAATAGCAATTTTTTAAAAATAAAATCCTTTCAAGAATCAAAGGGGAATTAGAAAATCAAATTGATTTAAATGCAGCTCCACTTTAGCGTACAACCGAAAAGCGGAGGCAGAATAATCTTTCATTTGGCAATGCTAAGAAAGTCACATGCAGGCACAGCATAGTCCAAACAAATAAATGTCAAACACAGAGAGCCACTCTAAGTCCAAATGTGATTCAGAGAGAATGTCAACATCATGGGGCGGTGGGGGTGGGGGTGCAGGGAGGTCTAGACTCAGGAGCGAAGAGCCAGAGACTTGTGTCATTTCCAGCAACTAGAAGGCTTGTGTGGGAGCCCTTTTATACTCTGGCTTCCAAGACCACACTCTTGTTAAGTATAATTGTTTAATTGAACACTGAAATTGAAAATGCCTGTTTGTGTATTGCTGAAGGGTTCAACACTGGAAAACTCCAATGGGGTATACTAAAGCTAAGGATAGCTCTCTAAAAGGGTTGATAATTAGAGTGTTATTTGCTAGCTCACAAGAGGTGTTTAACTTTAGATCATGAGAGTAAGGTATTTAGTTGCAAATCACCATTTTGAAGGAAGTTGCCTTTGGTCTTTTGTTCCCAGCCACAGTGGGATAAAGATGTGCAAATGAGTCTCTCTGGGAGAGAAAAACAGCTACAGGCTAATGGAGGATGCAGAGAGAGACAAACCTCTGATTTTAGGTCTGTTTGGAGTTGCTTCAGTTTACTAAGGAGATGAACCAATGCTTTGACAAGCATATGTCATATTATGGAACTATTTGCATGTATCATTACTTGTTTTTTGTTTCTGTTATGAAGAAAGTTCTGTGAAAGAATATTTTGAATCATATTTCTGGGTCTGGACGATTTTTATTCCAAGAGGAGTCAGTTTTTATGCATCCTATTGCTTCAAGCTGCACAATATTAACATTTGCAATAACCACAACTGCTAGTTGGGGACACAGGTGGCACTGTGGTCTAAACCACAGAGTCTAAGGCTTGCCGATCAGAAGGTTGGCGGTTCGAATCCCCGTGACAGGGTGAGCTCTCGTTGTTCGGTCCCAGCTCCTGCCCACCTAGCAGTTCAAAAGCACGTCAAAGTGCAAGTAGATAAATAGGTAACACTCTGGAGGGGATTTAAACGGCGTTTCCGTGCGCTGCTCTGGTTCACCAGAAGCGGCTTAGTCATGCTGGCCACATGACCTGGAAGCTGTCTGTGGACAAACGCCGGCTCCCTCGACCTATAGAGTCTCCCAGAAACCTCTGTTGGGAAGGACACAAAGTGGCTTCAAAATCAGTGTGACAGTAAGTACAAATATGCATCTATGAATACAAGGGAATAATGCAAGAATGAAATAAAAACAAAAGTGACAATGTAAATAAAAAGAATAACTGTGTATTTTGGGTCTATGGAATGCAATAAAGGTGTGTGTTAATAAAAAAAATACAGTGCCATGCATTCCAAATTCAAACATAATACGAAGGGTTTTTTTTTTACTGTGGTTCTTATTGCTAACATAAAAAGGTGAGTGCCAAATCAAAACAAATTTATTTGATTATATTTTTTAATACTATAAAGAAATATCATTTTGGGTCACAATTTCCATGTGGGCTAAATATCACACCTGTAGTCCAATGGCACACATTATAAGTCTCTCCAGTGTATGGGCAATGTCAATGTGGCTGCAATGAACAAGTGACCAATTAATTGTTAAGCTTTTATTTTTGATTTCAATATCCAAGTGCTTTTAACTTTTAGCTTGCTTGGACAAAGGGAAGTGAATGCTTCAGTAAATGGAAAGCCAGATGATGATCCCAGTCAAAGCCACTAAAAGAACAAACTTTGGTGAAAAACTTTAAAATATACTAAATTTAAAAATAGAAAACCAATCTTATACGTATGGGTAACCCTGGAAGGTGATGGGGGAAGGAAAGACAACGCTTTGCTGCCAACTTTGGTAATCCTCAGGCAACATTTGTACTGGGTTTGCATCTTGATCATCCTCATTGGCATCTGGCTCCTTTGTTCTGAAACTAGATCAAAAGATAAGAACTGAGAGCCTGGACCACTTCAATCAGAACTCAGGATTTGCAGCTGGATAATTCCCCATTGCATGATTGTTCCCCATTGCACACCAGGGAGTATTACTGCTTGGTGCAATGCAGAAGTTACCAGCCAATGGTGGTGGCTGCCTCACCATCTCTCCGCCATAATATGGAACTGGGCAGTTGTTTGCCTGGGAAGTCTCACAAAACCCAGTTCCACCAACAGCAGCTTGCTGGTAATGAACCAGGTTCAATTGTCTGGTGGTATATGACAGCTTCTTACATTGCTATGTCTATCCAGCTCCATATTGAATGCATTGTATAAATTGACTGGTAGAAGTTCTCTAAAGTTTCAGGCAAGCATTTCCCCCACTTCTATCTGGAGATGCCAGGTACATGTCCTGCAGTACCTGGTGGGCCCCTCAAATGGATCCTCTGCTCTGGTTTCAGGGGACCCTGCCTGCTCCTTGGTCTGTGGAGTGTGTGGTTCAGCATCTGCTACAAAGTCAGGGCTAGTTGCGACAGATTCCTGCTTTCAGCTCTTTTCTGCAAAATCTGAATCTGCTCCGCATTCTGAAGTATGTTGCATTTTATACATTTGTTTCTGCCATAGCATGTCTTCTGTGAAAAACAAAGGGTAATATAATAATATGGTCCAGAAGTGACCATACAAACATGAATCTCACCACAAATTCTTAATATTTTATCAAACAATTCTAGTGAATATGTGCTCAAAGCATCGTAAGGACCAATGGCAGGAATTGAGTCTGCATTAGGTTGCTTGTGGTTGAATGCTTTGTTAGCAGACTTGAAGCCTTTTCCTTCTTGTTATTTGTATCAAACCTGAGGAGAATGTTCATTCAAGCCCTTCAAGCAAAGGGCATGGATCACATGCTATCAAACATACATCAAACATGCTATCAAACATACATTAATCTCTGAAGTTCTGCTTTACAAGAAGTGCATGGTGGGCCAAAGACTCTTCTACAATGAAGGGACTTTGCCTATCTTGACAAATTTCTACACAAAGATTTTATCACTACCTATACTAGAAATATGGAAATGGCAAAGATGCATAATTAATCTAATAATGTATGGAGAAGGCCAAATACTTCCTTCAGCTTTGGCATGTTAAACTCATTTGCAACCATAATCATATAACTGTCTGAGAACATTAATAATGTATTCTATGACCTAATAGGCCTCATTCGGAGCATCCATTACATAACGAATTGGGTTCCCCCTCTCATTTTCATTGGCATAAATCAAGGAAGAAAACTCCACTGCTGGGAAGTCAAAGTCAAAGTGGTACACATGATTTGTAAAGGTCATCCACTTGCATACTAAATAAAAGAAACAGAGACTCTCCTGGCTCTAATGTTAGGAAAAATCTGAGAAGACATGGAAGAGAAAATGATTCCTCTGATATTTCAGGCTTTGCCCTCTCTGATACGAGTTCATAGCTCTATTAAGAAGGGCAGGGATTCCTTTGAACCACAGCAATCAATGGAGATAGTGGAAAAATTGTAATGTGTTACCACCTCTCCATTACAGGTCAGGTGAATCAATGCTAAAAATGGACAAAGAGTCATTGAAGCAATCTAATATACTTCAGGTCATCTTTAGAGAAAGTACTTCAAATGCTACATATAGACTTTATGTGAAATAGATAGACAGGAGAGCAAGGAGGAGTTCAAGAAAGGGTAGAAGGTATCCTATTTTACTGACCTGGAAAGTGTGCTAGAGAGGAGCAGGGTAAGGAGAGAAAGTGAAACTAAGGAGGCAATTGGTCTTCATAGATTTTTTTTCAGTGTCACTGTTAACACACTGAAAACCAAATATTACTTTTTTAGATATCTATGTACTGTCCTTTTAACTCTCCAGGATTTTTTAAATTAATGATAGGTCAGGGGAATTATATGTCTAGGTTCAAGGGGCAGGAGAAACAATGGTATATGGATGAGAGAAGGAGGGCTAGTTACCTCAAGGCCCTTGCTCCTTCTCCTTCAACTACAATGTTTCAGAATTTGGCGGTGATCCCATGGACTGCTGGCATTATTATTTTTTATAGACACCAGGTTTTCTCAGAATAAAAGCTCCTTAACCAACAGTCCTGGCCCACTGATGAGGCAAGGTGAGGTGCCCACCTCAAGTGGCCAAAGCCCAAGAGGTGGCACCCACCTCACTTCTGCCACCTGCCCAGAAATCTTATGAGATCTTACTGGAAGCTGCTGCTGCTCCTAGTGTTTCACAGGCAACACCTGTGCAACACAGGTAAGAGAGGCGTGATTCAGTGGGCAGCAGATGTGGGTGGCATGTTCCCCATTCACCTCAAGCGGCTAAATGGGACATGCCACCCCATTAACTGAGTTCTAGGAGAATGGGTAGTAGTATGTAAAGGTCCAAATTAATGTTTTGAATACTATACAAAATTCAAGAGGGAACTTCAGCATCACCTGTGCAATGAGCCATGCTATTCCCTGATTCTGTAGGTAATTCTGTACGCTCTGTGCAAGGCACAAGTTCCCCTTTTACACATTACATCAAGGGTGGGGAACCTCAGGCCTGGTGGCCTCCAGGCCTCTCTGTCTGGGCCTTGGACCTCTCCCCAGCCTTTTCCCCAAGCCATACCCCCTCACCAGCCTCACTTCACACTCTCCTTGATTGTTTTTGCCTGGCTAGAATGAGTCCTTGAATTCTGTTAATTCCTCTTGCCTGCCTGGATAGAGAATAGAGAGGTGAGTGGGACTGTGTAAAGAAACCAGCCTGCTGTACAAGGTAAAATTTACATTAACAATTTTCCCCACTTTTGCCCCTGGCCCTGCCCTTCACTGCCATGTAACTCTCAGGAGGTTACCCAGAAAGGAATGCAGCCCTGGAGCTGGAAACGGTCCCACAGCCTTCCTTTATAGCAAGAGCATCACTAGTTTAACTACTCTGAGTCCATCCATAAAGCACCTGAAAGGGGTTTAGTAGCATACTTGTGACATAAGAGGGACTGAGTACTGTTAGAGTGGAGAAAATGGTAACAAGCAGGTTTGTGACATATCTACATCCACGCACTCAAATACTTCATTCTCCCTCTTGAGTTCCTGTGCTGTCTTTTAGCTGACTGATACTGCTGATTCTAATAGCCTGGAGTCTAGGTCCCAGAAAGTTTCCACCCAACCTGGACACTGCCACATATCCTATTCCTGCTATGGTGGTGGTGGGTGGTAGTGATCCTTTGTCACACTGACAAATGTACATAAATAATACAACAGGCTTTGATCTAAATGAACCTTGCCAATGCGCTAGCATGACTTTTATATTTTCTTTAATGATTTCATTGAAGTGTTACTATGGTCTCCCAAGCATTAAGTCTTGTTGACTACAAAATATTTGTTTTCAATCGCCGATCTTCTAATGCTTTTATTTGTTTCTCTCTTTTTCATTTAGTTTTCTTCCAGTTTGAGCCAAAGGAAATATATTGTATCTAACTGGACCAATTACAAGGAAATTGAGATTGAAGACTTAATTCCATATGGTTCCCTGGCTTACCGCCTTACCATGATGGAACAGCTTGTGTCTTTCTCTCTTGGCTTTACTTTATAGATAGGGGTGGGAGGAAGATGCTAGGAATTTCTATTAAGACCCCATATTAATTTTGCGTCCATTTTTTAAATCCCAAAATGAGGAAACTTTGAACCCCAACTTCAATTCCTGTCAGTCCTGGTCATTGGCCATGCTGGCTGGAGCTAATGGGAGTTGTGGTCAAAGAACATCTGATTTCCGAGCCCCTGTTCTACACAATTTTTGTGGGTAATTTGTGAAAATCTGAAACACTTGATTTTTCAAACTGGTTACTTTAAAAGCACACATAGGAGCTCAAATGGAACACCTAGTTGCAAGTGCTTCTTAAATTACCATAATTTTAGTAAATTGATTAGCATTTCTCAAAAGAGCATCTGTGATTTCTTGTTTGACTTGCATAGTTATAACTTTCAGCACAAGACTGTGACTTTCGACAAATAAAATATTAGCACCAGGAAGTAAGTCTTTGTGTTCTAGTATATGATTATCAGCAGAGATGACGGCTGAGTGAGCAGAAGACTTCTTCACTGTTCTAATTTATAATGGGTGCCATATTTATGTTCTCTCCTTTCCTGTGTTATGCAGAAATTCCCACCTTACATTTTACGTGCCTCTGTTGCTGAGGGGTTAGCTAGGCTATATTAATGGGACATAATAATATTCCAGTTTCCTGCTGAAAATATATTTTAAGCAGGCATATTTAAGGCCCATGAGAAACAGCTAGAAATGGAAATGACTTATTAAACTATGGAAAGTCTATGTGGCAAGTAACAATAGTAACAATTTTACCTTCATGCTGTCACTCAGAAATGTTTCCATGAGATAGAGATTAATTATGTATCTCTGCCAGTTCCATACTTATAACTATTGAGAAAATCTTTGTGTAGACACTTGTCAAAATAGACAAAGATAAGAAAACCTTGGCAAAGAAAAAACTTTTGTGCACAAGTGTGATGTTATCACGGAACATCTACTTTCAAAAGCACTCATTTGATCAGTAGGATTGAAACAGGTCTTGGTCAACCCTTTTGAACATAGTCTACAACAAGAAAAAAGCTCAACAATTCAAAGGCTAAGGTAAACTATACATATTAGAAAGAAAACAAAATAGAAGTTGGAATTTTTTTTGGGGGGGGGAGACTTTCTCCGTTAGAACTTTACTCTCCATACTGCCCATGCATTATAATATAAATGTCCTGAGTTGACCTTATTAGCAGTGGTGCAGTTGGATAATTTTAGACTCTAGACTTAATGGTCTTATGGGGAGAGTCCTCTTCAGCTGTTAACATATATTGCTTCACTTGCTTCAGAATGTGGTGATTCAAATCCCTACTCACCTATAAAGCTTACTGGCCGACCTTGAGCCAGATGCTCTCTTTCAGCCTAGCCTATCTTGCAAGATTGTTGTGATGGATAATATGGGTGGAGCAGAGGATAATGTATGCTGCCCTGAGCTCCTTGGATAAAATATGGGATATAAATATGATACATACCACTGTGTGCATGGATGTCCCTGCTACCATCTCTGCAAAACAAATGGTTGGCAAAGTAATCACTGCCACTACCAATCATTTGATGCAAGGGAGGGGAATATGATGCCTGTTTTCAGATCTCTTCACTAACAGGTGAGCACGTGTGTCAGAGATGAGAGCTCCAGTTTGGTGCCATGCATGGGATAAAGGTTCTTTGGTGCCCTTCAGATATTTTGGACTACAACTTTGGCCATACTGGCTGTTGCTAATAGTAGCTGTAGTTCAAAACTTCTGGAGGGGACTAAGCTTGCAAAGGATGCCCTGAACTCTCAATGTACATGCCTGAAAGTATCCTGTGTAGCAGCAATCCAGTGATGTTACTGAACTCTCACTGTGCTGAGGCCTTGGGGCAGTTGAGATGGGCAGCCTAGTTGTCCTTGCAACTTTGGTTCCCATATTAATTCCAGCAAGGATGGATAGCTTGTGGCCCACCAGATTTTCTTGAACTACAACTTCCATCATCCCTGACCATTGGTCATGTTGACTGGGGCTGTTGAGAGTTGGGAGTCAAACAATATCTGGAGGAGGGCACTAAATTGATCACTCCTGAATTCCAGATTCTATAATCTATTGTACTTTCCCTTCAGACATTTCATAGCAGAATGTAGTGGCTTCACTCATTCCTAGGTGTTGTGTGTTTTCACCTATGAGGTGTTCCATTTTGTGTGCAGGATCTAGCCTCCATCAGCAATCCATATATGGAATCCTGCTTCAATATATTGCACACTCTGGCTGTATCAAGGCAGAAGTGAGCCCCTTTACCCCATATCCTGACGGTGTCCTACTTTGCTCATACTGATTAAAAGTATCAGATTTCTAATTGTTATTCCCAGTAATCTACCAGTCTATATAATTTATCTGTTTTAATTTAGACTGGTTCATATGGTCTCCCATTCAGATATCTGACATGAACTGACAGAAGACAGTATAGTAGAAGCTCTCAAAATGACTTGCAGTTTGAAAATTCTTATTCTCCCTTAAAGAGGGACTGATGTTCACCATCATAAAACCTATGAACTGTTTGCATAAAAACAGCTTAGAGCAGCTATGTTTTATTTTTTATGGTCTGCATGAAATTCAGACATCTTAATATTTCAGCTCACTATTTTTCCACTCTCTCCTAGTCATGTGGTATTCTGCCATTTATATAATGGTTGTGAATTTTGTTGATTGCCTGGTGAGACAAGCCAGAGAGGTAAGGTGTTAAAACATATCTATAATGTTGGTTCCCACACTGTTTGGAAAACACTTGGCTTTAGAACAGAGATTTGCTGTAACACTGCAATAAAGGTATCCAAGTTACAATTCTAGCATGAAGTCCTGAATTGAAAGGACAGGCAGCATGAAAACTTGACTAAAGATAATGTGCTCACAAACTGTAATGGTCAAAAGGTAAAGAGATAACATTTTGCAGTCCTTTGTTTAACTACTATGCTTCCTGCTTGGTGGCTGGTTACTAGAAAAAGCTACAGGGGTGAGTGGATAAAGCACTGTTCTGTTCAGGTAGCTAGAAAAACAGTCTGAAAGATGTTGTGTGGTGAGTGAAAGAGACAGTCTGTCTTTTTTCAGGAGGTGGAGATTTTCAAGCATGTTCTCTTTTTTTGCTTTGAAGCTTTACCCAGATGCTCACAGCAGCTCCACCAAAGGCAGGATGCTGGAGAACTGAGGGAAGGTCCCAAGGAATGTACAAGTGAATAAGAACAGAGGCAGAAATATACAAAGAGACCAGATGAAAAAAGTTTGCAGAAGGAAGAGAGAGTGGATGGAGGAAGAAAACTGGATTTAGAGGTGGGAAGGAGATAAAGGGTTCCACTAAAATTCAACAAAGTCTTATGAAGAGTAATGACATTGAAATTAATGCACCTAACTTAGCCATGTTCATTAATTTCAGTCTACGCTGAGTAGACTAACAGAGAAATTCTACATTGGTAAGCCAGTGGCAAGCTAAAAGGAGAACTCTGTAGAGTATTGCTGGCGAGCAAAGGGAACCACTGTGCTATAGAAAAATCCCCACAAGTGTAGATTTAAAAAGACAAAAAAAGGAGTCCTGTGATGAAAAGGTATGAAAACTCCATGAGCACAAGAGGCTCCTCACTTCAGAAGATCACCCTCCCCAGGCCTGAGGGTAGTGAAAACAGTGACCAGGGGTGGAACTAGCACACTCCTTGCACACACACACACACACACACACACACACAACATTTATTGGTAGTGCCTGAAGACAGCCACCTATCTTGTTATATTTGGACCTGGAGCTAAACAGGCCATTTCAGATAGGCTTCCCCTGCCCTCCAGATTTCAGATACCCTGCCAGGTATATGTCAATTTTGCTTTCTCGTCAAGCTTTCAATGTTAAATTTAAAAAATGCCACACACTGTCACCTAATGATGCATGAGCCCCATTGATAAAGCAACAGCCATGCACTGCAAATGTAAAGCAATGCATAATGGCTGGCTGGTAAGAATATAGTGTCTTGCCTTTTTCCAATTGAAACCTGGTGACAAGCCAGCAGAACTTAAATAGGTGCACGAAATACATTTTTAATTTTCTGGTTTATAGTCTAAGATAAAAACCTTTCTGCATTCCCTGGCAAAGTAATATTGCAAATCTAGTTAAAAGGAACCATTTGAAACTCATGGGGATGCTTCCTAAATGTCACATTGAGAAAATGGGTGGCAGATCACTGTATTTCAGAAGGCCCTAAAGCAATAAAAAATGCAGATGATTTCCACAATGCATTATATACCCTTTCTCGCATGTAGAATATCAATGATAAGACTAATCAGAACAGAATACTTAACCAGATGCCTAGCTCTAACAACAGAAATCCCCCCTCAAACATATAAGGAGAGCCAATGTTAAGATTCTCAGAATATTGATGGAATTTTAATTTATGCAGAACACATTACCCAGGTGTTCTGGCCGAGATAGCAAAAGGGAAACTAGCATATATGACATACTGCTTTCCATTAACCCCCTGGCACTGGGCAATTTCAAACTCCCCTTACTAAAGGCTAATCCATTTTGCTTTAGTACTTAGCATTCAAATAAAATTCTCAACTTCTGGTGCCAAAATATTTACACACTTTTTTTGAGCAGAAGAAAGGCATATGGCGATTTTGATCGCTTGCCAACTCTACTTTTTGTTATATCAAGTTAAGAAGAATGAAACATATGCTTCGAAACCAAAGCAATGCTTTCGATTATTACATCAACAGGCTCTGCCTCTTAGAGGGAGGCAGTTCAGAACCCTACAAGAAAATAGAGCCTTGGATCTTGGAGAATCTTGACCTCGAGGGTTGCCTTGCTCTTCTGGAACATGGTAACTGCTGCCCTCCTAAGGATTTGTGGATTCCTTCATACCAGAGCTCACTCACAACCACAGGGTTGTGCTTTCCAGACAAAGACAATTCTCTATGCATACCAAGCAGTGCTGATTATTTTTGCAGCCTGCCTTTTCATGGCCCTGCCTTGTGACAACTACCCCAGAAGGATTGTGATGTGTCCCCCACCAGCGGTACTACCTCTCCCCTAACACCCTATATACCCCAGGGTATATGGGAGGTGCAATATAATTTTTCATAAGTTACTCTGCATACATACACACCCACACCCACACCCCCCCACACACCCCCCCCCACACAGAGAGAGAGTGCTTTTTTTCTTTAAAAAAAGTTTAGGGGTAGTCTCATTTTTCTACTCATATTGAAATACTGCCTCTCAGTGAGGTCAAACTTAGATTCACAAAATGTTTAGGGGTACCCCTGCATGTGTGTGTGTGTGTGTGTGTGTGTGTGTGATGACTTCACAACAAAGGATTTATGATGAGACAAACAACATGTAACTCTCGAACATCAAGCAAGCACAATTTTCTATCGTACATACATATATAAGGATTTTACATAAATGACACAATAAAACAGAGCACCGTGCTTTTAAAGTGCTGTCTTTCAGGCTGCTACTACAGAAGCTCTTTAGTTGGTTCAGTTTTTCTCCTTTGAAGCTTAGTCCTTGCTTGCCACAAAGAGGAACAATTGTCTCTATTCAGTCACCTCAGTTCCACACCAGTCTTCTTAAAATGGCTTCCAGTGCCAATAGTTCCATGAAGAAAGGAAACTTTAAAGTCCATTTTATAACACAAAAAGAATATCAACAGACAAGGAACTTATACTTTTGGAGAACTTCATAACTCCTTTTACATTTTTAAAGGAAACCTCAATACCAACCTGTCCCTAGAGGTTTCAGGACTTTGCACAAAGGAGGCAGCCAGGAATCATCTAACCTAACCAGCACTTCCTACATGCACTGAGGAAAGTAATCTTCCTTTCTTAATATAGGCATTTTGCCCATAGTAGTAGTGGCTGCTCCACGCTTCAACTCTCTACTGAGCAGGTACAGGAATGTCCTCCCTCCATAATTCTTAAAAGGAACATATTCCAGCGGGTTACACTAGCCCTGCCTGCACCCAGTCTCCCCACTTTGCAACACCCTCTCATCTCCAGACTTTCATGCAGTGAAACCATAAGTTTGCAGTGAGATTCGAAGCACATTCAGCTGAATGCAGTTACAGTACTCCCTTTGATCGGGAACCTTGATTGTGGGAAGGATTTGATGTGTGTTCAATTGAATGCAGTTACAAACCACATTCAGACCTTCATGTTCAATGTGTGAAAGTCAAAAGTGCAGCTGCTGTTTATTGGGACATGGTGAAGTGCTCTCTCGACATGGTTTTGATGCTTTGACTACTGCAAACACACCACAAAAGTTTCAATCTCGTACCCACTTAATGGAAGCAAGCTCCAGTAAACTCAACTGAGTAGACATGTATAGGATTCCACTGTGAGCGTTGGGCTTGTGGCACCCTAAAAAGAAATGGAAATTCAGTGGACTCTGGTAAGAAAAGCTCCCTATTGTCCTCATTGAGATAAAGTGAGCAGAGTTTGCCTTCTGCAATTAAACAATGTTAACCTCAAGATTATTGGTGACATTCCGATAATACTCAAGAAAAATGCAGAATTTAGCACAGGAGCTTTGAAACAATGTATCCCTATAGCTACATTGTAAACCCTGCAATGGAATATATATGACCATATTGTTGTTTAAACTACCAAGTGAGAAATAATTTATCCTTAGATCTCCAGTGGCAATAAAGATAAGTCAGAATGTAATTAGTTAGACTAGAATATGTTCTACAGAAACAAAGTGGTGGACGTGTGTGATTTCTAGATAAGTTTTCATTTTATTGAGTTGTGCTTATTTCATGTAATAAACCCCACAGAGAGAGAGAGAAAGCTGTAAATGAGGACTGACATGAAATACAGATAATTAATTATAAATAAATAATTGCAAAAAAGAAATCATAGATTATCTGAGAAATCCAAGTCCAATGTCTCAGTCATGGGCCAGTGTTGCCTGCTGCCTCTCTCATATCTTTAGATCCTACCTCATTCACAGGCCCAGAATGAAAGAAAAGACACTCGCAAATAGTAATGTGGGGAACATTCTGTTCAGTGCTTATTTAAAGGCAAGCTTACATCATTTGCACTTTCTTAAACAATATGTGAACCAAAACACAGCCATCTTTTGAAATGTCCACTTCTCTGAATTTTGCATTACAGTTCTCCAGTAAAGTAAAGGTAAAGGGACCCCTGACAGTTAAGTCCAGTCATGAACAACTCTGGGGTTGCAGCGCTCATCTCACTTTACAGGGCGAGGGAGCCGGTGTTTGTCCGCAGATAGTTTTTCCAGGTCATGTGGCCAGCATGACTAAGCCGCTTCTGGCACAACGGAACACCAAAACCAGAGCAGCGCACGGAAACGCCGTTTACCTTCCCTCCGGAGAGGTACCTATTTATCTACTTGCACTTTGACATGCTTTCCAACTGCTAGGTTGGCAGGAGCTGGGACTGAGCAATGGGAGCGGGGATTTGAACCGTTGACCTTCTGATCGGCAAGCCCACGGCTGAAAAGCATGTATGACTGTAAAGTGCCCATGAATGCATATATTAATGAAAATAACATACAAAAACTATTGGAGAAAATTGCACTGCAGAAATGTGTATATCTGGCAAAATTGCATATAAAAATATGTATAGGAGAAAATTGCAGCAAAATGGGTGGGGAAAGCCATCGTACATCACTGGGTACATGGCATGTTTCCTGAAGTATATAGAATTCATTCCAATTAAGATGTAAAGCCTTTGTTATTTGAACTAAAAAATAAACCAAAATAGGAAAACTGGCCAGCTACCCGCAAATATTTACTAATCTTTCTTCCTATTTTGCTTAAGCCTAGTAAGAACTATGAAATACAGATGTAAAGATTTTCCCCAGGACAATTCTAAACCTAAGACAGAAGACACAATTGACACAGCTCGTTCAGCATCAATAATGGAAACATGTTCTTAAATCTATCATCATAACGTATCTGGACCTCTAGCTACTTTCTATTGATCAAAAAAGCAGTCATAAGACTTTTTCGAACACTGAAAAATTTAGTGGAATAGAGGTAAATACACATTCATGGTGTCGGAAATGTATGGTTATTGCTTCATCTAGATAAATGACTCAAAATATTCTTATGAATTTGTAGTGAGCATATGTGTAATATTCTACAGGCAAAGAAAATCAGAAAAGGATAGTCAACATAACCTGAAATATTTTAATGAAGATTAGGGAGACTTGTATTTTGGATAATTATCTAATTCCACTTATCCTACTGGCTTTTTCTCAGTGTTTTTTCTTTCTCCTCCCCTGTTGTCCTGTTGCTCTTTCCTTCCAATTTCCCTCGTTGGTTTTGAATTTATATTGACCCCAATACTTCAAGGACTGCCTCCCACTATATGAACTGGACCCTGAAATCATCATCTGAGACCCTTCTTCTTGTGCCTTGTCCAGAAGAGATCCAGAGGGTGGCAACACAAGAACAGGCCTTTTCCGTGGTGGCTCCCTGCTTGTGGAACGCTCTCTCCAAGGAGGCTCACCGGGTGCCTTCATTACATATCTTTAGGCTCCAGGTGAAAGCATTCCTTTTCTCACAGGCCTTTGGCAAATTAAACTATCTATGACCTTTTAAACTGTTGTGGTATTGTTTTTGTTTGTTACTATGTTATGTATTTTCCTGCTTCTATATTGTTAACCACCCTGTGATCCTTAGGCAATATAGAAATTTAATTAATTAGTAATTGTCAGCTGGGGTAGCCTGCATGCTACAGAGCAGAGGTGGGAATCTATGACCTTCAAGAGTTTGTCCAAGTCTTATCAGCCCCAGCCAGCATTGCCAATGATCAGGTGTGATGGCAACTGGAATCGCAGGTTTCCCTCATCTGCTATAGCGAGATGACTACTTCCTTTCTTTCCTAATTAGAAAAAAAGAAAGAAAGAATAAACAGTTAATAAGAAAATTAAGAAATATTTAGCGCTAGTAACGAAATGAACTATATGACTCAAAAGAATTTTCTCTCTCCTGCCTATAATTCTGTAATTTCACATTTGCAGGGGTTAATTAGAAGCTCAGACAAGGATCATGGTATGTAATCAACTGCTGATTCCTTTACACCAGGACATATTGTGTAGCCTCACATTTTCAATTTGATATGCCTACCAAATTCGTTCTTCCTGAAACAATACTTGAACCAAAAAGCAGCCATCCTCCAAATTCACACTTCTCTGAATTTTGAAATGCAGTTTTAAAGCCGCGTGATGTGTAGAAAAGGGCATATACTAGAATAAAGTGCCCATTAAATGCATATATTTTACTGCTAAAAATGTGTTCTACCAGTAAAACGTGTCTATTACACAGAATTGCCTTTTAAAAAGGGGCAACTAAGAAAATTCGCTGCTAATTTTCATAACTTTTTTCTATTAAAAAAATACCACAAACAAACAAACTACAGAATGATATGGGAATATTGAGAACCTAAGATCTGGAAAATTAGAAATTTAGACAAAGCAAAAATGACAGATTTGCCATTCCTAACTGCATAATGTTTGTTTTCTGATGACTTAAATGGGAAAATCCTGTGGTGGGATTTCTCAGATTCTCCTGTTGTTGACATTTTCTGCATCAATATGCTTGTTTTTGGACTATTTCATGGGTGGATAAAAGCGGATGGGAAGTAAAAGCCGCAACACAACCAGATGCTTAAAGATGGGCTGCCAATCATTCGTCTAAGCATCCATCATATTCAAAATTGTACACTCTATTACATGCTCAGTATAAACAGAATAGAAATGTCACTCTAATATTGATATTCTGACACATTTTTCAACTTAAGTTACACTGGCACTTAAACAAGAGGGGGGGACCCAAACAAGCTATAAAACCACAAAGGAAACAAGGGAAAAATGCTAAACGGCATAAGCTGAAAGACAGGCAAATCTGAAAAGAAAAGATGAGCAGGGAGGAGGAGGAGGAGGAGGAGGAGGAGGAGAAGAAGAAGGAGGAGGAGGAGGAGGAGGAGGGAGGAGAAGGAGGAGGAGTTTGGATTGGATATCCTGCTTTATCACTACCCAAAGGAGTCTCAAAGCGGCTAACATTCTCCTTTCCCTTCCTCTCCCACAACAAACACTCTGTGAGGTGAGTGGGGCTGAGAGACTTCAGAGAAGTGTGACTAGCCCAAGGTCACCCAGCAGCTGCATGTGGAGGAGCGGAGACGCGAACCCGGTTCACCAGATTACGAGTCTACCGCTCTTAACCACTACACCACACTGGCTGCATGGCAAACAGGAGGCCCTTTAGTTGCACCAAAGCAAATTGAGATCTTGTATGCACCATCAGAAGGCTCCTCTGTAGTGGTGCCCCATCTATGGAACACCCACCCCTCAGAGATACAGCTGGCACTATCTTCTTTGAGCTTTCATCACCAAATAAACTCCTATTTCTTTATCCAGGGTTTGAGTTCCTAGCTACTTCATGTGCTGCATTATGCTGTTTTCATCTGTTCTATGGGGTTTTTTTTGTTTTTGATGTTTTTGCTGCTGATATGGTTTTACCTGGGATTGCTTTGCCATGAAAGGCAAGTTAGAAATTAAAATACAGTGGTACCTCGGGTTACATACGCTTCAGGTTACAGACTCCGCTAACCCAGAAATATTACCTCGGGTTAAGAACTTTGCTTCAGGATGAGAACAGAAATCGTGCAGCAGCGGCGCAGCAGCAGCAGGAGGCCCCGTTAGCTAAAGTGGTGCTTCAGGTTAAGAGCAGTTTCAGGTTAAGAACGGACCTCTGGAACGAATTGAGTACTTAACCCGAGGTACGTAATTAAGGTAAGTAATTAATTGTTGAAATAGGCACTCAAGAGCACCATTGGTGTTTTTTGTTCAAAAGCAGATGAGGTATTGGGAACATTGGACAGAGACTATTTTAAAAAAAATGTTTAATGTCAAATGGAAATTATTTGTAGTAAATAAACATTTGCACAAGCCTACTCTCTAATTAAAATAATTAAGAAGAATCTAATATATGATGCAAAGGAAATAAATAACAGCCAGCAAGATAAATAAGCATTGCTGTGCTCAAACTGTAGTATATGGATTTTTGAATAATTTTTATGTCTGGTTAATCAATCTGGATTAGTTAATAAGATTAAGGAGATTGCCTTCTACTTCCATATTTAAATCTCAGCAGTTGTTTGGTAACCATGGAAGCAGATTGACCACCACTTAGGCAGACTTTCTCCTCCCTGCCTGCCTGTATGTTTTCAACCCAGTATTTTTGCCTTGAAGCTAAATATCAGTATAATCAGCTTTTTTTACACAATACAGTGGTACCTTGGGTTACAGGCACTTCAGGTTACAGACTCCGCTAACCCAGAAATAGTACCTCGGGTTAAGAACTTTGCTTCAGGATGAGAACAGAAATCACGCAGCAGCAGCACGGCAGCAGCAGGAGGCCCCATTAGCTTACGTGGTGCTTCAGGTTAAGAACAGTTTCAGGTTAAGAACAGACCTCCAGAACGAATTAAGTTCTTAACCCGAGGTACCACTGTACTATATAATTATTGCACTAGCTGGGGTGGATTTAGAATAAAGCAAGGTGTCTGAAAGAGCTTGAAATAATTGTGAGCCTGGTGTAAAGACATTTATTCTTAGTGTTGGAGAAGGAAGTAAGGAAGACCACTGTGGTTCAAGAGTTAGTTGTATGTAGACCGTGGAGATGAGCATGGTTCAATTTCCCATTCCTATGCTTTTAATGAGGCTTATCCTGTAATTTCAAGAATCAGACCCCAACACACAGCCCTGCATTGTCGGGGGGGGGCGCTGCTTTAGGGAAGTTTTCAATGACTGGTGTTTTTAAGCTTTTGTTGGAAGCCACCCAGAGTGGCTGGGGAAGAAATAATAACTTGTTGTTGTTGTTGTTGTTGTTGTTAGATGTGTGTGGGCTTGGGTGCTCACTCTTATGCTTTAGAATAGCAGCTTTAATCAGTTCTTTGAATACTGTAACCAAAATGTCTTTTCAAAAAGGAATTTTCCACTTCTACTATATGCTCCAGCTTCTGTTATGCAGAAGCGTGTAAAAGAGAATCAGAGTGGTACCTCTCTTGACCTTAGAATGCATGAACGATGACTTCCTTACCAGTTCTTCACACACACACACACACACACACACACACACACACATGCACTGTGAAGGTCTTTCTGAGACTATGGTTCATGCAGTTCTCTCTTTCTTGCCTACAAGTTAATAACCACGATGTTTTCTTCTTTCTGTCAGGCGGTGAAACATGCTATATGTACCACGATCTGATTAAGCCAAGCCCTCTTGCATTCCAAGTGTCTCCGTGATTAATGGTTGCTATAAGTGTGCTGCACATGATATTACTACCCTGTAAGAAAAATTATGATGACGTTATAATGCACTAACTTTTGGACACAGTTAGTGAAAAAAGGCTTTGATTTTAGCAGCCAAAGAGATTATATAGCATTCTCTTTTTCATCTTTTTCTTGCATCTTGACAATGGGAGTTTTCTCCTCTGGTTTCATAGCTTGGGTTTCTTCTGGGCTTAACCACACTGGTGCAGGAGAACTAAGGTATGCCTAGAGTTATAGCTGTAGTTCACTGGTAGCGCTTTTGCCCTATGTTCAATACCCAGCATCTCCTGGTAGCACTGGGAGATTCCCAGTCTGAAGCCTGCTACCAGTCAGTGTAGACAAGACTCAGCTAGGAAGTACATAAAATTAAGTATGCATAGAGAAAAGCTTTTTTCCTCCATCTCTCATAAGACTAAGAGCTTGGGGACATCTAATTAAGCTGAATATTGGAATATTTAGAACAAGCAAAAGCAGGTACTTCTTCACACTATGGAATTTGCTCCCACGGAAGGCAGTGATACTTCTGACACCATGTGTTGTCTTCAGTTATTTATGTAGAAATTCACTACAAGCTGAGTTAATGGTTGACAAACTTTGTTTCTGAAGAGGCCTGGGAGCACACAAAGATTGGAGATAACATATCCAGCCATGCCACACCTCTGAGTCAGCCCTCCAGGAGCTGGCCTCCTGGGTCATAATTGTTTCTCTTAAAGAAACCACATGGAAGATATTTAGTTGATAATGTATACATTACAGAGATGGCCGCCAACTTTTTGTTAGAATTTCTGCTCCATGATTGCAGTCATGGGATTGTTGTCTTTCACGTGATGGTATATGTTTTGACTCCACAGAGTGGGAAGCGACGGAGACAGGATGTTTGTGTTACTGTGTTCCGTGAAGTGGGACTATTGTCCTTTGTTCTTTCTCTTTGCTGTCTGATGATAAAGAGAGAGGGAGCCATGCTGCAGTGCTCCGTGTGTGTTTATATGTAAATAAAGTAGATTAGCCAAAATGCTGAGTTGCTGAGGTCTATTCCCAGTAGTGAGTATGGAAGTGAGAGCTGGACCATAAAGAAGGCTGATCGCCGAAGAATTGATGCTTTTGAATTATGGTGCTGGAGGAGACTCTTGAGAGTCCCATGGACTGCAAGAAGATCAAACCTCTCCATTCTGAAGGAAATCAGCCCTGAGTGCTCACTGGAAGGACAGATCATGAAGCTGAGGCTCCAGTACTTTGGCCACCTCATGAGAAGAGAAGACGCCCTGGAAAAGACCCTGATGTTGGGAAAGATGGAGGGCACAAGGAGAAGGGGACGACAGAGGACGAGATGGTTGGACAGTGTTCTCGAAGCTGCAAACATGAGTTTGACCAAACTGCAGGAGGCAGTGGAAGACAGAAGTGCCTGGCGTGCTCTGGTCCATGGGGTCACGAAGAGTCAGACACGACTAAATGACTAAACAACAACAACAACATTACGCAATCTGTGAGGACACTGCAGATCCCTGAGTGTGCCGATGTCTGTTGGCATCGATCTCTGTAATGTTCGGGCAGAAGAAGGCTTTTGAAGCTCCCGAATGAACAATCAGGAGGGAGAGAATGTGCCAGTCAGGCATGTGTCTCTGCCAGGGTCCTACCCGAGTGTAGGAGAAGCTCCTGACACTTTTGTGGCTTTACAATTGTTTAGACATAATTATTGGGAGGGGGGTAAAGAATCAATGGCTACTAGCCACAATGCTTATGGTCTGCCTCCATGCTCAGAATCAGCAGGCTTCTGAATACTAGTTGCTGGAAACCACAGCAAGAAGAGTGCTGTTGTGCTCAGGTCCTGCTTGTGAGCTTCCCATGGGCATGTGATTTGTAACAGGGTGCTGGACTAGATGGGCCTTTGGCCTGGTGCAGCAAGCTCTTCTTAGGTTCTTAATATCTGACTCAGTATAACACAGCTTCCTGTGTTCCCAGATTGGAACGTTTCTGATAATTAATTGTTTAGGGAAAGGTTGTGTGCAAAACAAGTGCAGGGCTCTTGTTTTGCATGGAGAAGGTCCCAAGTTCAATCCTCAGCATCTCCAGGTAGGAACTAGCAAGACTTGCCTGAAACCCTGGAGAGCTGCTGTCAGTGAGTGTTGACAATACTGGGCCAATGGTCTGATGCAGTGTGAGGCACCTTTCTGGGTTTCTAAGTTCAACCCTCCTCCCAAAAAGCCCAGAATGTCATATCCATAGAAACAAGATTGGCTTTCAGCATTAGATTCATTCTGCCACTGTACAGGGTATTGATATCATTGCACACCACTTACATACATCTATCTGAAGCACTGTATGGTGGTGGTGGTGGTGATAACGATGATGAAGAAATTCTAGCCAGGTTGGCTAGCAGTTCCGCTATTGTTTCTCCATCTCTCCCTTGCTTACAACTCTCCCTGCTTAAAACTGGGTAAGGTGTGAGTAAAATTCAGGTGGCTGGAAGGCCGTTTCCCTTCAACAGCCCTGGTCTCAGTACAGAGTCAGAAATTAATATTTGTTCAACATCATGAAATTAGGCAACCCATGAGCAATTACATTTTTACATTAAATATTGAAAACTCAATAATGATTTAATATTATTTTTTCATGCCTTCATAACTCCCCGTACCAAAATGCAACAAGTTTGTTAAAAAAACATTTCAATGTGCTCTGCAGCAAATCAAGACTGCAAAATTACCTTCCAGTATCTGATTATAGCATAATGCCAGTTACAAGAACCTGGTCAACATTTTGTATTATTCTGCTTATTGTACTCTCCATGTGTTATTAATCTGCAACTCCTTTTCTGTACTTCAAAATATATTGCATTGTCTCAGCTCATTTAAAACCACTGGGGCATTTTATTGTGCTGGTATTTTCATAAAGATTACAAATAACACAATCTAGCTTCATCCAAATGGTATGTCCCCAAAGGATAGATAGTTTTCTTGTTTCTAAATTTCCGCTGTGTCCATATCTTGTCACTGACATTTCTGGCATTGTTGGGGAAAATTAAAATGGATTTTCACAAAGCCTTATAGCATTACATCAAACAGAACATTAAAACCAAGGGAATTCACAGCTAAAGGTAAACTGTAGTGGAATAGCTTTGTTTTTGCATTGTTGTTTTCAGAAAAGTAAAATAACACAAAACTTCCTTTCTTAGATTAATGCTAGAGACCTCTGTTCTCAGCTATATGGCACTAAAGTCTGCATCTTGTTGCTGTAGACCGACCTTCCTTGCCCCTCAGGTGCTTTGGACTACAAATTGCATCATCCCTGAGCATAGTTCATGCTGACTGGGGTAGATGGGAGTTGTAATAGCAACCATCTAGACTCCAACAGGTTAGGGAAGGATTCTGACTCTCAACTGCCCCAGCCAGCATACCCTGAGGGGTTGTAATAATTCTAATCCAATAACATCTAGAGAGGCCCATGTTGGGTAACCATACTGTGGACAGATGTGTTGCCTGATCTCTACATTTCTAAAGCTTACTTTTTCCAGCATCCAGTTCTCTGCCCTACTTTGCATCTTCCTCTTTCTTTATATCCGAAATGCAAAATGTTTATTTTTGCATTCCCAAATTTTAACTCAGTTCAAATTCTAAATGTGTTTTGGGGGCTGGAGACAGTAGTAGACACCCTCCCACAGTTTTCACTGCTATAATATCTAGCTGCTTTATTGAGATGGCTTATAGTGGTGGAGAACACCACAGCTGCCGAGTTTTCCAGAAGTCTTCTTCACTAGCCAAGCAAAAACAAAAAAACCCTAGAAGTCTTGACTCTCAAAGTATCCTCCAAGAGCAATGCAAATCCAAAGTTCTACTGTTGTAACACTCCATAATTTTCTTATTTCATTGGAGTGGGATCCTTGAGCTATTTTCTCTTGCTCCCCAAACAGAAATGAAACAATCATATTTGGAAGAATGGTGTCATAACCTGTTTGATTCCAATAGATTGCAGTTATTATGTTTTGGGAACATGCTAGATATATTAGGGGGACCAGTTGGCCCAATATTATTAAAACCTTTGTCTCCGTTCATTATTGGAAGTGTCCTTTGTTATAGGAACTTTTCGTTTCCAGACAGGTAGACAAAGCGTATGGCAGAGTTGTTACTATATCCCTTGGGAACTTAGGTTTTTATTAAGACAGCAACTTTTTACAAAGTAGATCAAAATGTTTTTGGAAGCAAGTTAACAACAGGAAGCCTGTTCTTTCAAAACGAAAATTATATTTTTTAAAAAAAAAAAACAACAAACAAACTTCAACTGTCCACTAAAAGGCATGAAACTTAAAATTTCTGTCTCCTTGTCTATTCTGCTTTCAGCAAATGGTCTATTGCATGCATGAAGGGACACAAAAAATAATAATCAACTACCACGACGAAGGGTGCTGGAATTCAACAGAATAAATAAGGGGCACTTATTCAGCTCACATTTTTTAAAAAGTATAAACAAAAGCTAACACAGGCACTGTGCTAGCTGAAAGAATTAGTTTATAAAAAATAGATGATAGATAGATAGATAGATAGATAGATAGATAGATAGATAGATGATAGATGTTAGATGATGATAGATGATAGATGATAGATAGACAGATAGACAGATAGATAGACAGATAGATAGAAAGAAAGAAAAATCTTATTCTTTGGTGATCACTCATAGCCGAGTAAGATTGTCCTCCATAAACATGGTTTTAACAATAAGTCCGTAAGTGACTGTGGAGGCCAGTTCTGGACCCACACGTCTTTCCACACTGGGGACATTGGTTTCTGGGTGGGAGCTGATCACGGTGTGGATTTGCTAAGCGTGCCTTCCTCTTAGCACGTTTCTACCTTGCGTCCTGAGTTTGAGTGTCTTCAAAGCCCATGACACCTGTGGTAAAGGCTGTTCTCCAACTGGAGCACTCGCAGGCCAGTGTTTCCCAGTTGTTGGTGTTTATACTACATTTTTTAAGATTTGCCTTGAGACAGTCTTTAAACCTCTTTTGTTGACCATCAGCATTACGCTTTCCATTTTTAAGTTCGGAATAGAGTAGTTGCTTTGGAAGATGATCATCAGGCATACGCACAACATGACCAGTCCAACGAAGTTAATGTTGAAGAATCATTACTTCAACACTGGTGATCTTTGCTTCTTCCCGTACACTGATATTAGCTCGCCTGTCTTCCCAAGTGATGTGTCAAAATTTTCAGAGACACCGTTGATGGAATCTGTCAAGGAGTTGGAGATGGCGTTTATAAGTGGTCCATGTTTCACAAGCATATAGTAAGGTTGGTAGTACAATAGCTTTGTAAACAAGCATTTTGGTTTCCCTGAGAATGTTCCAGTCCTCAAACACTTTGCACTTCAATCGGGAGAAAGCCACACTCGCAGAGCTCAGGCGATGCTGGATTTTGGCATCAATGTTGGCCCTTGTAGGAGAAGTGATTAACATTTTCCAACGTTACACCATTGGCTTGGATTTGTGGCACTGCAGAGGAGTTATTTTGTACTTGTTGGTGCAGCACTTTGGTTTTCTGGATGTTGAGTGATAGGTCAAGCTTTTTGTAAGTTTCTGCAAACATATTTAGGATGGTTTGAAGGTCATCCTCTGAGCTTGTGCACGCTATGTTGTCATCAGCATACTGAAGCTCTATGATGGAAGTTACGATAACCTTATAGATAGATAATAGAGTGGGTATGCCTGTTTCAGGAGGACCAGGATAACACTATTATTTAATTTTTAAAAATAATATAAGTAGCATCCTTTATATCTTCCGCCAATTCAAACCAGTTCCACTCTTTTCTGAAATATACTTAGTTTCCGAAAGGACATGAGCTGTGTAAATGAAATTACTTATTCTAGGAGAGAATTCAAAGAGAGGGTGGGGCAGAAATCACACTCCTGTATCTGATAAATGTACAATCAGAAATTAGCATACAATTACAACATAAAAACATGAACTACAGATACAATCACAGCAAATTATCATGCATTTACCACATGAAAACATATCAAGCAGAGATACAATCAGAGAGAAAAGCACAGCTGATTGGTAATCTAAAAGCAATTAACTTAGCCTTTAAAGAATGAAAAGCCCATTCTCAAAGCCTTAAAATCAACAGGAACATCATTTTTTTTCTTTAAATGTGAAACACATATACCACTTCTTTACCAAGTTAGACTGAGTTGCTGTGGCCAGTCATGAACACCAAAGCTCGCTTCTATGCTTAGTCCAAATTTTTAAATCATGGTGTATAAAGGATTCTTTGAATAGTCATGGATTCATGCTTACTCTTCAGCCATGGTTTCCTGAAGTATTCATTAATTAAAGTCTTATTCCATAAGCTTATAAGTACTGTGGGTAGATATATCATGAATAGTTGCAGCCTTTCTTCCAATAAGATGAGTTGGTGAACAGTCTGTTGCATACTTATATTAATATGCTAATAGTGCAATCGTAACCATGTCAACTCAAAAGTAAATCCTACTGAATTCAATGGGGCTGACTCCCAGGTAAGTGAGGTTAGGACTGCAGCCTAAATCTTGTACAGTGGTACCTCAGGTTACAGACACTTCAGGTTACAGACTCCGCTAACCCAGAAATAGTACTTCGGGTTAAGAACTTTCTTTCAGGATGAGAACAGAAATCGCATGGCGGCAGTGGGAGGCCCCATTAGCTAAAAGGTTGTTGTTGTTCTTTAGTCGTTTAGTCATGTCCGACTCTTCGTGACCCCATGGACCAGAGCACGCCAGGCACTCCTGTCTTCCACTGCCTCCCGCAGTTTGGTCAGACTCATGTTTGTAGCTTCGAGAACACTGTCTAACCATCTCATCCTCTGTCGTCCCCTTCTTCTTGTGCCCTCAATCTTTCTCAACATCAGGGTCTTTTCCAGGGAGTCTTCTCTTCTCATGAGGTGGCCAAAGTATTGGAGGCTCAGCTTCAGGATCTGTCCTTCCAGTGAGCACTCAGGGCTGATTTCCTTAAGAATGGATAGGTTTGATCTTCTTGCAGTCCATGGGACTCTCAAGAGTCTCCTCCAGCACCATAATTCAAAAGCATCAATTCTTCGGCGATCAGCCTTCTTTATGGTCCAGCTCTCGCTTCCAGACATCACTACTAGGAAAACCATGGCTTTTACAATACGGACCTTGTTGGCAAGGTGATGTCTCTAGCTAAAGTGGTACCTCAGCTTAAGAACAGTTTCAGGTTAAGAACGGACCTCCAGAACGAATTAAGTTCTTAACCCAAGGTACCACTGTAGTATTTATTAATCTTTTAAGTTTCAGCATCCTACCTGGTCTTCACATTGTTGTGTTGTTCTTTCTCAAAGAATGTAAATTTTAGGCAGTGGCTAGTGTTTGTGTGGAACCATCCACAACCAAGTTACCCTACAGTAGGTTATTTCCAAGAGCCAAACTAGTCTTGTTCGGTTGTATCCAATTGTGCCCTTTGGCAAATGGGAAAAGCCTCCCCACAGGCAGACTAGCCTCCACGAATATAAGGGAAAGCACAATTTTTTTTGCTCAATTCTGCTTCCCACCTTTCCATGCTCTTTGGAGGATTCCCCAATCCTCTGTAGAAGGGAAAATGGGGTGGGGGGCACCTTCCCTGTCTTCTGAAGCTTCTGCCAGAATAAAAATATTCTGTACACTGTTGGATTCCAGACCTTTCCCCTTCTGACAGATTCTCGCCTGCAACCTTCCCACCCTGTGTGTGGGGTGGGGAGGAGACAGGTCTGCTAAATAGTGTGCTCAAGTGGGAGAAGGAAGACTTACAGTGGGTCATGGACTGGGGGGAACCCAGAGGGGGAAAGCTGATCCAGACTGAGCTGCAAGCAAGGCATTCCAACCTGTGTAAATGAAGGGTGAAAGGGGAAGAAGCCAAAACAGATGGAGAGATGAAAGATGGGGAAAGCATAGAGGGGGACAGAGAGATGCAATCATGCAGTGCCATAAATGCCGCCTACTTTGGCTCTAGTCCATTAAAGGGCCTCACGGTTGACAGCAGTGGAAAACCAACCTTGTAAAAAGCTTATTGAGGGCTGAGCATCTCCAATAGTCTCAGACTGTTTAGTTTCAGTTGGGGGGCAGGGTATGGAGAAGCAGGAAGGGAAAAGAGAAATGCCCTGTTTATAAACTTAATATAAGCTGAAAAACGTAGAAAATCAAGGCAGTCAACTAATGGTAAATGCAAGTTATTTCCATCCTTCATTTGGCAGGCACTCTATCCTGGTAGGCTAAGCAGGAAAGGCGCTGAAGGAAAATTGCTTGACCCATTTTAATATTTGATGAAGTAGTACTATGCTTATAAATACCATATCTGTGGGGATTTTATAGCTGATATTACTCATATTATTAAAATAGAAGCTTCTAAAGTCTAACATAATAAGTTTTGGGTAATACTCGAAGTTCATTAATTTGTGCTCAACTAAGCTTTGAATTAAACTATTCTGAAAGCATATCAGAGAGACACAAAAATAACATTGTTTCACTGTTAATTCATTGTCAATTTTACTTCCCAGATATGCAATGATTGTTAATCCTTTTGTACATTTAATAAAAAAACTTTATTTTTTATTTTTTTAAAAAAGGTTGATTAGAATATGTTCCAAATGAATTCCAGTTTTGAAAACAGGCTCCACTGAAAAATAATCCAAGAGAAAACAAGGAATTAATATTACCATTGGTTCCCCCCTCAGTCAATAGCAAAATCTCCATTCGTTGTAAGAGAGCATTACTCTGTTGTGGATCCTGTGGAACATAGCACAGCAGTACTGGGCAGAGAGAAGGGTGTTGGGGAAAATATCCAGGTGCGTATTTATAGATCAATGTGGGATGTTCTGGCACTCTAAAGTCTAGCCTTGAAGTAATCCCCAAATCTAATATGCTCTGCCAGCTTTTGTGGTGAATTAATGAGTAGGTTCTTTATTCAGGGATTTTTATTCCTAGTATAACAACATAGTGCATGCTCTGCCGACATTACTGCTGCCAAAGGCCAGCGCTGACCATAACTCACACAAAAACAAATCACCTGTATTTTGTCAACTCTAGTTTTGCAATGGCCTAATGAAAGAAGAAGAAAAAGGCCAGACTTTCTACTTAACAGAAGAAACTGGTTTGGCCATTTTTTGCAGCCTTCCTCTTCTTGAACTGTAACATTTAGAACAGGCCTGTGGAAACATGGCTTCTTAAGTAATGAAAGCATAATTAAGATACCTATATATTAAGTGTGATGAACAGCATGAAAATAGCATATATGGAAGAGCAGATAAGCCTACTTCCATATGCAATACAGGATAAAGTGGAAATAATCAGTGAACATACAGGATAACTTCACACATCCTGGCAGAAAGATTTAAAGCTTTCCATCCTGCCCAGCACTACAACAGAGAGAAACAATTATGCCTTCTGCAAATTTCAGACCATCTAAAGAGTGGAAGGCATGCAATTTTCTTCCCATAGTGGCACTGGACCATTGTGTAGCCTAGTCCAGTCTCACATTGAGATAGATGATAGATGATAGATGATAGATAGATAGATAGATAGATAGATAGATAGATAGACAGACAGATAGATAGATAGATAGATAGATAGATAGATGATAGATAGATGATAGATAGATAGATAGATAGATAGATAGATAGATAGATAGATAGATTAATAGATAGATGATAGATATATAATGATAGAAAATACTCTCTCTTTCTCTCTCTTCTCTGCTGATCTGCACATAGGAGTAGAGGAGCAGGTGGGCTAAGTAACTTGTTCCATTGGCACAGGGATCTCCACTTTCACAACAGAATTCCTCCCATCCTCTCCCTACAACCACAACCTCCACAATTTTGCTCTGCAGGGTCGGTGGAAAACCCAAGAGCAGATTTACAGGGCATGGGAGGAGATGGGGGAAGTTCCACTGCAGAAGAGAAAAGCCTTGTGCCGACAGAATGGGTGAGTTGGATACCATCCAATATCTGTAATCTGGAACTGAATGGATGAGAAAATATTGAGCTCAAGCGGTGTTTCTAATTTATAACCAGCAATGAATAGTCTCCTATCTTACTTTACAGTAACCACAAAGGTTTAACCCTCAATTTGTCCAAGGGGCACAAGGTCCTCCTGACGTCTATTAGACCCTTTTAAAGCTGAAGACTCATAGTCGTAATTTGGACTATAAAGATGAAAGCTCATATAGATGAGGCATATTAATTGACTCGGGCATAAAGTCTTACAAATCATGCTCATAATATAAAGACAATGAAATACTGGGGTGATTGTTTGTCTCTACTTAAGACAAATATGAAAGCTACATAAACTTTTAACTGATGCTGAGCTATATAGGAGGTGGAAAAACCATAGATAATAAGCACAAGGATGCAGGATCATAAATAATTTGTGACAGGGTGTGCTCCAGAGGCTATGGATGACAACTCCCATCAGCCCTAACCAATATGGGCAATGGTCAAAGATGATGGGAGTTGTTGTTCACAACCTCTGGAGGGCACCAAGTTTATCTTCAGTCCTCACAACTGGCTCATAGGGTCAAGTTCTACTGGGATGAGTTGCTGTGCTTTCTAGGTCTGGCCTCCTGAGCTGCCTTGTTTCTTTGAATCAAAAGTAAGCCGTGTTGTTGTTGACCTGCTCCTGGCACCTGCTCTTGACATTATCAAACTCCCCTAAAGCCATTGTGACCAGATCTGCCCATCTGTCTATACACACATATATGTGAGCACATATCTTTCATGTGAATCCATGGAACTATAACTTTGGGGATCTTCCCAGGAGACAATTGTGTGCTGCAGAGGTCACTGCAATAGCAGCAATTCATCTGCAAATGCCAACATTTGTCTGTAAAAACTTATTTGGCAAAAATCAATATTAAGGCGTGTATCCAGTGCATCCCTGGCTACAGTCCCAAGAGCAAAATGATTATTCACGCTTTCACAACAGGACTTTCCCCCTTCTCCGCACCCTGCTCTAACTTGTTAAATGAAAAAGGACTCAGGTACTGAACTGTCATTAGATCACAATATAATTTCCCCCCCGAAATGTGGCGGGGGGGTCAAAAGGGGGACTCTGGCCAATCAGAACTCATAGGCATTTGACTGAGGTGTCCCTTGTGGGGAAAGGTAGAAACATGTCTCAGGAAATGAAAATTTATACTTACCGGTAATCCAATTATTGGGAGAAAATGCTTGCTAGCAGCTGCCTACTGGAACTTTTCCTGGAGTTAATATCTGAATATTGGAGGTGGATACTTGCTTTTTATACGTTCATTGTGCCCAGGAGTAATTACAAATGCAGTCATCCTATTGCTGTTACAGTGGGGTAATTCCCAGTATTGCAATCACAATGGACAGAATATTTGTAGGAATCACTGTGACTTTCTGTGCTAAAAGAACACAGCTTGAACTACCACAGCTCCCTCTGATTTCTTACACTCAGCTTTCAGAGCAAAGCAAAAATATACATATTTTGAGTATACCTGGGCATGTGCAAAGTTCCAGCTGTACTGAGATATTTTGACAACACTAATAAGTTCATTTCAAAGGTGAAAGTCCTCCACTATACCAAATCTCCATCACTGGCTACTGAATTTGCAACTAGCTACCCTGAAAAGCATTGCATTGAAGGTGTTAAGAGACATCCTATCAGTATGTAGTAGTCAGGTTCAAATGTTTACAGTCTGCAGTTATTTATTATAAAAGGTGAAGAACCTTCTTTGTTAGCAGCACCTTAGAAACTAACTTGTTTTATTTTAAGAGCATGAGTTTTCCTAGACTATAGTCTACTTCATCTGAAGCTGAAACGGGCTTCACAACATCTAGTTCATTGTTTGAATTTTAGAAAGAGGAACAGAAATAAGAATAATCACCAAATAATCATTGATGTGAAAAGTGCTTTGTGGCTAGGTCAAAATGTCTGGTAATTTGCTTTACTCTGTACCCAGCCATTACCATTCTTGTAGAATCACAGAATGTAAGATCAGAAGAGACCCCTAAGGTCATCTTTTCTAACATTCTGTGTCACATCAGCCTTTGGATGTGCTCGAGTTATTATTATAGAAAGTCCACTCACAGGTGTTTGGCTAAAAGACTGAAAATACACCCAGCCTTGAACACATCCCTGTGTTCCATTAAGCTTAGCTGGAATTGAGAGAGAATAGATTCTTCACTGATATACTGTGTGAATACTGGAAGGAATTCTAACTTCAATCTTTTCCTCTGGGCTAAAAGAGGGTAAAACATTATTCCCTTTCCAGCAGTATTCATATTGTCCTTTAAAGCAAGGCTGGGGCTGCTGTTGAGCTCCATAGGCATTTTGCCCGCAAAAGGACAGAAGACAGCCTTTGTACATCTTTGAAGTCCATGGAAAGCTTCCCACTGACATCAGATGGCGGTTTTAGCAAACCCAAAGAAAGTCTCTTACGATCTAAGATCCAAAATTTCCTCTGGTCTTTTATCAAAGGCTCCAGCATGCTTTGTCTATGCCAGTCTCAGCCACTTAAAAATGCCACTGTAACACCTTTAAATCTTTATCATCTAGAGTTCACCAGCATATCATAACAATCCAAACATATATGTGGGTGTATCTACACACACACACACACACAATGACTGATTGATGGGTTGGATTCAGTGCTTTCCCCCCAAAAAAATGTTTAGGGGTACTCTCATTTTGACTCAAGAAAATCACCTTTTTATAGTTAAAATCGGGAAAAATAAATACAGCAAATGGACAAAAGTATAAAGATTCACCAAATGTTTAGGGGTATGCATACCCCTGCGTACCCCCAGAAAAAAGCACTGGTTGGATTTATAACCTGCTCTTCAACGAAAGGACCCTGGGTAAGGTATACTCAGGTTATATATATATATATATATATATATATATATATATATATATATATATATAGATATAGATATATAGATATAGATATATAGATATAGATATAGATATATATATATATAGATATAGATATATATAGATATAGATATAGATATGGATATAGATATAGATATATAGATATATAGATAATACCAATTAAAACATGTTGGTTTGCTTACTAAAATGGTCACACAACAAGTAGGATGTTATACAAAGCCTAACCTGTCAAGGAAATTTGATGGTATTGTTAAATACCAGATAAGCACATTTGCACAGTGTCGATGCTATCAGTAGCCCTATGAAGATAGCAGCCATTTTGACCAAAATGGACCCATGGTAAATGACCTTAGTTTGAGAGTATGACACACATGCTGGCGGAACAGCACTACATCTAATAAGACTGACACAGTTACTCCTTTTTTTATTTGCAGAGGACTGGACTCTCTTACAGTAATTCGACATTAAGCCTTTGGTACTTTTGTATCGAAAGGGGACTTCCAGCTGTTTATTACAAAAGGGTATGCCTACCAAAAGGTACTGAAGGGTGAAAGTGTGACCATCCCTGTTCTAATAATAAATATTGACTGTATAGTAGTTCATCTTCAGTACACAAATGTCCTGACAACTGAAAAATTGTTGTATATAGCTACTATATCACGCTACCATACTTGGCAGTGGCAAACTACCAAGTGTGTTTGCTTGATAGAATAACAGATTTGCCCTCCTCAGAAAAAAGAGAAAAGTTTAAATATCATTAGAATTCATAATTAATTGATGGTATCTAATTTATATATCATTAGAATTCAGAAAGGCCCATGCACCCATCCCAAAAATCCTACTCCAGAGCAGGCACTGAGTAGTGAAGGTTGTGTCACACAAGACCATACTAGGTGGGAAGGATCGCCTGAAATCAGATAGAGGAATTTTGCATCAGCAGAGGTTCTGAAAAAGGACTACTAGTGCTTCCCAGCAACCTGTTTACTGAACATTCATCCTGATTTGTTTGTAGAGAGACAAGCAAGTATTATCCCACATTTTCCAATCACTTTCCTTGTCACAAAAGTCTGGTCTTTGGGGGGAGGATGTTTGTTGTGCAAGACCTCCCCCAATCAACTGTGACTCCACATTCTGAATATGCCAGTATGCAATGGAGCATACTTGAAAATAGTCACCGTCTGGAAGCTCCCTATAAGTGTAGCTTGTGTAATGCTGTTATTACATCTCATCTGGTTAGAGTTCCACATCTTGAATAAAAGCTGTGGAGAGGAGTTACACTGTGATCATTCCTAGGTTTTTTTTAGCTATAATCATGTCCAGGTTTAACAGCTGTTGATACAATTTTAAACTTAATATTCATGGTGCTAGCATTTGTTATTTTAATGGAAACATCTGGGGGTAAATAGAAAACTGCAGGGAGAATTCTAAAAAAAATTACCACGAAATGTCTGAAACAGTAGCCTCCACCTTTTTAAACTAACTGAAGCAGGGCAGACAAAATAATGTACTTCTTCACAAAATATGTAGTTAAATAGCATGAGAACAGAGTGCTGGGCTAGAGCTGACTTTGGCCTGGTCTATTTGGGGGTTGTTTATTATTATTATTATTATTATTATTATTGTTGTTGTTGTTGTTGTTGTTATTGTTATTATTATTATTATTATTATTATTATTATTATTATTATTATTATTATTTTATTGTTTATACCCTGACCATCTGGCTGGACCACTCTTGGCAGCTTCCAGCAAAATATAGGTAAAGGTAAAGGGACCCCTGACCATTAGGTCCAGTCGTGGCCGACTCTGGGGTTGTGGCACTCATCTTGCTTTATTGTCCAAGGGAGCCGGCGTACAGCTTCTGGGTCATGTGGCCAGCATGACTAAGCCGCTTCTGGCGAACTAGAGCAGCGCACGGAAACGCCATTTACCTTCCCGCCAGAGCGATACCTATTTATCTACTTGCACTTTGACGTGCTTTCGAACTGCTAGGTTGGCAGAAGCAGGGACCGAGCAAAGGGAGCTCACCCCGTCGTGGGGATTCAAACCGCCAACCTTCTGATCAGCAAGTCCTAGGCTCTTTGGTTTAACCCACAGCGCCACCCATGTCCCAGGGCTGCCTTCAGATGTTTTCTAAAAACTGTAATTCTTTATCTCCCTAACATCTGACAGGAGGGTGCTCCATTGTTCATTCATTTAATGTGCACCATCCGTTGTGCATGCCTTAGCTAAATGGAAGGGGGAGATCTCAAATATGCAAACAAGAGAAATGGAAAGCTGTGGCAAGCAAAAGAAAAATCATATATGCCATTTCCTAATCTATGTCAATTCTACATATAAATTTGGAAGTCATCTGGAGCAAAACACAGAGCAGGGCTAGTCTCTTGAATTTCCTTTGGAGCTCTCAGAATTGGCAGCACTCAGTTCCACTGCTTAGAACTGGCTACCAAGGGAACTTGTATTAACTAATGGTGCCAAAAGTCAGACAAGCTGCACATAAAGCAATAGAACACTTTGACTTTGATCTTATATAACAAGCTTGGTGTGGGGTTAGTTCACTTCAACCATGCTTCACACACACCTAGTAAAAATGAAATAGATCTCTTTCAGTCCTTACCTTTGGTTGCTACAGACATAACCAGAAGCTCAGGCTAGAGGTCAGCAGTCACCAAAAAGTGGTATAGACCTTTCATCTCATCTCCTTAAAGGAAGGATCTAAAAGCATGGAATTGCATAACTGTTAACCAGTCCAGTCGGTTTCATGCAACAGTTGCTATACTGATAAGCATCCTTGTGTTAAACAACAGGGCTGGCCCAAGACTTTTAGCTGCCAGAGCTGAAGGGCAATATAGTGCTCTTCTCCATTCCATGCACCGAAGGCTACTTGGCTGGCCAGCACTGCATACCTTCTGACATTCCTCAGATGAAAATCGGGAAGTGTGTCTTTTGGTGTGGCTCTGCCACACAAGTCAGCTGACTCCAACGAGAGTCTTTCCATGCCACGCTCTTGTCGGAGCCAACTGACTCATGCAACAGCATGGCACCACTGGAATTACAGGACATTCTGTAATTCAAGGATGTCCCAGGAAAACCTGGACATCTGAAGGGTATGGCACTGCTGATGGGAAAGCATCCCCCATTGCACCTTAGGGACCACACTAAAAATTGGAAGGAGGCAGGCCATGTGGTGTACACAGTGTGGAATGACTAAGGTGGTTAAAAGGAATAGCCAGGGAACTGCCAATGCTGCCGTCCAGCAAAAAATAAATAAAGGAATTATAACTTTGAGGAAATTCACACATCATATCAGATACATACACCAAATAACTTCACCATGGCCCTGTTTCCAAGGGTTCAGGGCCTACATAAAGAAGGCACCAGGCATAATCCCAACTGCTCTGAGGTAAAATAAGCTAGTTGCCCATAACTGTGGCTGCACACTGCCTCAACAATCCCACAGAGTAACTGCAATCTTGTTGAAATGATATACAGCAGTGTCTTATACCAACACAGCTGATTACAAAAGCAGTTTACTTATGTGAGCACTCTATATCAGAGATGAAGATTCATTGAAATCTCCAGAATGGTTTTTGTGTCACGGATTTCCCAGTTGGGAGAGAATAATCTTGCTTTCTTTGCTTCTGTACCTGATTACTCTCCTATCTAAAACAATATATCAGATAACTTTTGATGAGACTTCTGCAATCTCCCTTTTCAGAAGCAGATTGACCTATGGGGGTGGGGGCTGTCAACATCTTATCCTTCACAAAGTACCAATTTCTACACACACCTTTCAGTTGTTATTAAGAGGAAAATTTCAAGGGGTTTATTTCTTTTCATATTTTCTCTTCATCTGACATCATGCTCTAGTTAGTGTTTATAAAGCTGACTGACCTAGAAGTGATTTTTATCTCAATTCGAAGGTTATGATTTCAGCATGAGGTAAAAGGCATAACAACATCCGCGTGAGGGAAAGCAAGCACAACTTTGTCGTCAGCCAAATGCCCTTTAAATAAAGAACAAAGGCAGAAATATGTGTGGAGGGAGGTATAATGCATAAACACATTCTCCCAAGTCTGCTTCTGAAGCCCTGGAGGCTTCCAGACTGCTCTGACTAACTGCATTTTAAAATAGATTGTGTGGGCGAAAGAGGATCTTGGTGGGCAGTAAATCAAATGACGGTAGTAAGGCAGGCAAGGATCGAGAATTCACTGCAAAAAATAAATAAATCCCTGCATCAGAAAGCAATTTAAATACATGAAGAGGATGGCTCAGGAAACCATAATTACCTAAATGGAATTTCGGATGCATGCATATCAGAAAGTTAGAGGAAACAAATAATTGGAAGCTCTATCCTGGCTAGTAATATATCAGTGGTCCATGATCTTAAGAGCTTGCTGCTGGTACCCAGAATGGTTCTTGGCTGCACCAAAAAAGATCAAGCAGTGCTCAAATTTTGGTACACTAACCCTAATTTTTGTCAGGTTTGTTAATTCCAAGCCCCCTTACATAACAACTTATTTAATTGTTCTTCCATTTCCATTTCCTGTCATCACTGCCACACCTATTCTCCACCAACAGAAGTCAATGGGATAGACTTGTAAAGCTTGCATGTCTACCTGTACATTTACATATTTTTCCATTCTCCCCATTTCCTCCTCGGGGTTTTTTTTGTGGGGGAGCAGTTTTATTCCCAGGATTTCAAAATTTCACCCTGTACCTATGTACCCACCAATACCTTTTGTGGTACCCACAAAAAATCTACAAGGTATGAGAAACTGCTCCTCCCACTAAAATCTTTTTTCTTTTTGCACTGGCTCAGCCTTTCCTACATGCCCCCATGTCAGCCATTTTGCATTATGCCTCATGCCCACAGCAGCCATTTTGTGACGGACGGATGCAGCACTTTCTCAACATTCCAAATGTGTCCACTGTCTACCAACTTTCGCCACTGCTGCTGCAGGTTAAAAGTCATTTTAAGATTTTATTTTAATGTACTCAGGTGATGATGACTCAGTGGTGATGTAAAAATGGCTGCTGTTGATGGATGGCACCACCTTGTTCAACTGATCTTATAATATCATTACTACAGAATAACAATAAACAATAAATTTTCTAACACAGCTCTTGAAAAAGTATATCATCATATGCAATAAACCTGCAACACTATGCATACTCCTTGATACTAAAACCATTGAACAAGACCTCATCAAGTCTTATCATCTCCTTCTGTACCCAAAAAGAAGCAGAACCATTGAAGTGCAGTGCCTTCAACTCACAATGCAGACAGACAGCCCAGAAAGATACCATGGGTAGTGCTATATCAGAAGCTGCTGACAGGTCTGGGTGAATTAGCAGGCTCACCATCCCTCTGTCCTCCTCCCAGTATAGATCATCCATCAGGGCAGTCAAGGAAGCCTCTTTGCTGAAGTGGAACTGGATCAACAGTTTCACTGTTGTCAGATGTGGGATAGGTACCTCCTATTGCTCAGCCCCTGCCTTGGACTAAATGTATGAAAGCCAGTAAAAGCTGGCATGCTGTGAAAGAGTATAATGTGTGAACTGATCTCGTATCTCCCACAAATTCACTGCATAGTCTTAGGCAAGCAATAATGTCTCAGCCTCAACCCAGCCGTTCCCCCATCTGCAATATGATAACAATAATACTGACCTGCCTTAAATGTAGTATAAAAAGGTACCCCTGCCCGAAGGCCAGTCGTGTCTGAACTCTAGGGTTGTGCGCCCATCTCACTTAAGAGGCCAGGGGCCAGCGCTGTCCGGAGACACTTCCGGGTCACGTGGCCAGCATGACGAAGCTGCTCTGGCGAGCCAGCACCAGCGCAGCACACGGAAACGCCGTTTACCTTCCCGCTAGAAAGCGGTACCTATTTATCTACTTGCACTTTAGGGGTGCTTTCGAACTGCTAGGTGGGCAGGATCTGGGACCGCAGATGGGAGCTAACCCTGCCACGGGGATTCGAACCGCCTACCATGTGATCGGCAAGCCCTAGGTGTTATGTAGTGTAGTTTCACCCTGGGCCAACAGGGGGATACTGTATATAGTTTTCACTCAGGTCTGTAGATAGTTTTCACTCAGGTCCGCGGCAGTTAGTTTAGGCGGGAACTCTGGGCTGTTGTGGTTACAATGTGACAGCCGGCTGCCTATAAATACAGGCCGGCTGAGCTGTTCACAGTCAGTTCTATTCCAGCTTACCATAATAAAGAGCTACTTGAAGAAATCGCTGTGCCGGCTGCTATGTCAACCCACAACTTAACACTGGCGACGAAGGTGGGATCCTAGGCGCTGAGGATTTACCCACAGCACCACCCGCGTCCCTAAATGTAGTATAGATAGTATAAATGTAGTATAGACACCAACAATTGGGAAACACTTGCCTGAAAGTGCTCCAATTGTAGAACAGCCTTTACCAAAGGTGTCATGGACTTTGAAGACACTCGAACTCAGGACGAAAGGGAGAAACGTGCCAAGAGGAAGGCACGCTTGGCAAACCCTCGCTGTGATCAACTCCCACCCGGAAGCCAATGTCCCCACTGTGGAAGGATGTGTGGATCCAGAATGGCTTCCACAGTCACTTACAGATTCATTGTTAAAACCGTGTTTATGGAAGACAATCTTACTTGGCGATGAGTGATCGCCAAAGAAGTAAGGTTACTGAGATGATATGAGAGATGTGCTTTGCATATTCAGAATAATACTGCTCAACAATGTCACACCGGTTGTTTGTGTGAGGGGGAGGAGAAATGTTTGTGCATATGCTTGTACATATCCTTGGTTTCATTTCAATAATCTCCAGCACTCACTATATGTCATCGTTTGATTTTACATTTGTGCTCCTTGTTCTTCAAATTAGAAATAATACAGCCAATTTAACAAGCTCATACAGTAGCTGTTGACATTTCAATTATATCCACTGTATATAAACAAACAAAAAAATCAATAGGCTTTTGCTTGCTTCAGATCTGACCTTGAAATTGGATCATATTTATTTCATTTTGTTTACTCTAATCTCTTTTCCTTCGTATAAAAACATTCAATTTCCCAACAGTTGGCCTATGATCACAGTAATGAACACCATTGTTACATGATGCAAATAAATTCCAAAATATACTATTGAAAAGGATGAAAGGGAAATAAGATTTTAATTTTGTTTCACTTGTTCTTGGGAACATATCAGTAAACTAATTATGAGAAACACCTCCACCACCTTTTCTGCGATGGGAAAAGGACTGCTGATTACCAGTTTTGTCTTTAATTCTATTTAATGAATTGTGGTTAATTGTAGTGCAATTATATCATATGCTTAAGTTTTAAAAGAAAGCTACATATGTCAGGGAATAGGATAGGGATTTTGAAAAACTGGAATGCTAATGGCTATAAATAGCATGTAGTTATTTCTGCTTTGAAAATACAGGAGTAACTGTCATGTAGATTCTTCAACATATAAATTATTTTGAGTCGTCAGTAAGTCTTCATAATCTTGCAAAATTAACTCTTATGTATATTTATTTGGGAATAAACCCCAGTAACTCTCTCTCTCTATATATATATGTATGTATGTATGTATGTATGTATGTATGTAATGAAAAATCCAGTTCAACTAACCGCTGGTTGGGTCTCAAAGTACTTGGCAGTCAAGAGCTATATATAGATCTACCTGTGCAGTAATATACCTTTCCGCCACAGCAGTACCTATTTATGGTGTTCCCTGTGCCAGAAGCCGTTTAGTCATGCTGGCTAAATAACCTGGAGAAGTGACTTGAAGGTGGAGATGAGCGCCATACCCCATAGTCATATTCGACTGGACTTCAACCATCCACAGGTCCTTTACCTTTACCTTTTTACAATCATATAACACAAATACAATAGTCCTCTCACTGAAAACTCATCACTGGAATACTGTCCTCAGTAACCATTTTGAAAAGCCAGCTTTCAGTGTGAAAAGATACTGGTTTGGATAGAGACTGCACTTCCCAAGCACTGAAACACTTATTCCATCCACAAAAGACATTTTATCCCATGAAGGGATTTGACTGGTGGAGGGGAGAAGACTTTTGCCAATTCCCTCCTTCCTTTGTAGCCCAGAGTACCCCCTCTGACACTGTTCCAGAGATTCCCAATCTCTCCAACACAAAAGAAGGAATTGGTAAAAACAGATTTTCCCCAGCTCCAACAGCTGAAAGGATCACCCTCTGCACAAAACTGCTTACTCATTCATTCAATGGGTTCTCTCTTCTTTATTTCTGTGAGCAATTGCCTAATGGTATGCAAAGTGAATAATTTAAGTGATAGTCCTACATGATAGACCACTCTGCAAAGTTCACACATCCTTCCATGTGTGCACAGAGAATGAAAATCTCAAGTAGAAGATCCTGGGTTTTTGCAGGATCCTGGACATGAAAACATTCCATTTGTTACTTTGAAAGCCTTTGATGGATGACTTACCAAAGCAATTTAAGGTTCAGAAAAAACCACCTTAGCAAAAGCTGGCTCCAAACCTGCCATTAGCTAGAGCAGGGTGGCTGCCTCAACCAGCTGGGCATCGTCAAAGGACGGGAAATTGTCAGTTGCTGGAAATATTATAATTGCATTTGACTACTAGCAAGGGAAAAGAGGCGCTTGCGGGATTTCTGAATCAGGCAGCAAAATAACCTGTGCACCCTTGGGTATTCTGCACCATGACTGAGGGTGGGATGAAGATGATGATGATTAACAACAACAACAACAACAACAACAACAACATTTTATTTATACCCTGTCCTTCCCGGTTCAGAAAACAACAACAACAACAACAACAACAATATTTTATTTATACCCCACCCTTCCCATTTCAGAAAACCAGGCTCAGGGCGGCTAACAACAGATTTAAAACACTTAATTGATGCAACAAAAAACAGCATAAAATACAGTATAAAACATGAATAATAAATTCAGAATTCAAAAATCAATTTAGGGGGAAAATCCATCCAATAAGCATTAGATGATCACCAGGGCTAGCTGGCTATATTAGTCCTATTTGGGCCAGCGAGGAGACCAGGGGACAATTAGCTGGCTAACAGTAGGTTTAGCCCATACTGCTGCTCTGCCTCAAGCAGCAGCCGAACAGCAACTATGGTCCTTATTTTAAAATTAAAAGGCATTTAACCTAAGAAGACAAGTAGAGCCAAGCTGGTCTAGTCTAGCATCCTGTTCTCACAGTGGGCAGAGGTCACACATCCCATATCACCACTTGAGGCAAAATGGGAAGTGCTGCTTTGCCCTGCTGCCACCACTCCTGCCACCACCTACCTGCTCCTGCTGCCACCACACTCCCTTCTGGCAGAGAAGTGGCACTGCCATTGCTGCTAATTGGGAGCAAAATCACGCTGATTCAGGGTTAGACCTCGCTCAAAATCACGTAAGATCTCACACAATTTCCAGTGGGCTCTTGCCCCAAATGGCCACAATCTTGCTCAAAATCAGTGCTAATGGTGGCAGTGGTGCCGATGGTGGCAGAGGCAGTAGGGCACCCAGAGGCATGCTGCCCAGGGGGTTTCAGGCACCTAAAGCAGTGGCCTCACTTGCCTCATGTCTGGGTGGCCTCTGCCTGTGGGGAAGCTGCAAGCAAGATCTGAACTCAAGATCTGAGCTCATCTCCTGTGGTTTCCAACAACTGGTAGTTAGAATCATTGCAACCTTCAACTGTGAAGGCAACACAAAGCCTCCATCACAGTTTGTAACCATGGTCAGCCTTAGCAATGTAACTGACAGGGAGATAGGCTGAGGGAAATAAGAGGAACTGGCAGTAGTGGGGGGGGGCAGATTTTTAATTTCCTTCCTTGGTCTACAGTTTTTCAAGGATAAAGCGTTTTTATTTTGGGGGGGAAAGTGACATAGTTCTTCCATTGCCCAGAATAAAATGAGCATTTGCTAATTTGTTCCAACATTGCATGAAATCATAGTCTTCATAATCAAAATGTCCCCCTTCCCCAATATCTCTTCCCAGATAAAAGAACCACATAATAGACAGGCTTGATAGAGGTTGCCAAGCAACCACATAGCACTTGTAAGGTGGCCTAGATGATCAGGGGATATATATATATGGCTTAAGTACCAAGAATAATTAAATCAGTAGCTTTTCTATAGCCCTTGCTTTTGGGTTGTTAAGTGAGGGCAGACTTTTTTCCTGCTGGTGTGAAGGCCTATTGATTTCAGTCAAACTATGAGTTGGTATAAAACTCCAAGCAGTATAAATTTCTACGAGTAAGAAATTCTGGACAAGCTTCAGTGAGTGTTAAAATTGCAACAGTTCTTCAAAAATCTGCACCACTGGAAATAAGCTGCCATCAAAATCAGTGCAATATGTCAGGAATTCCACCTCTCGATCAATAATGAGGTACTAGAATTATTGGTATGTACTGTCTGGAAGGACAGATCCTGAAGCTGAGGCTCCAATACAGTGGTACCTCTGGTTAAGAACTTAATTCGTTCCGGAGGTCTGTTCTTAACTGGAAACTGTTCTTAACATGAGGTACCACTTTAGCCAATGGGCCTCCTGCTGCCTCCGCGCCACCACTGCGCGATTTCTGTTTTCATCCTGAACTAAAGTTCTTAACCTGAGGTACTATTTCTGGGTTAGCAGAGTCTGTAACCTAAAGCATCTGTAACCTGAAGCGCCTGTAACCTGAGGTACTTTGGCCACCTCATGAGAAGAGAAGACTCCCTGGAAAAGACCCTGATGCTGGGAAAGACTGAAAGCACAAGGAGAAGGGGACGACAGAGGACGAGATGGTTGGACAGTGTTCTTGAAGCTACCAACATGAATTTGACGAAACTCCGGGAGGCAGTGGAAGACAGGAGTGCTCTGGTCCATGGGGTCACGAAGAGTCGGACACGACTAAACAACTAAACAACAACAACAACAAACTGTCTATTATTTGCAACAAATGAATGCTAGATTGCATCTCAGACCCTTCTGTTCACAGGTGTAGGAAAGGATGCAGAATTAGGAGGAACCACTGCACATTGGTTTCTTATCCCATCAAGCACCGAATCTTAACCAACTAATTGCCAGAGTATGGTCTGTGGCAGCTAAGTTGTCAGCAAGATGGAGAACTTCAGTGTCCACTGCAACCCTCCATCTGGTTAGCTCAGTCAGTAGAGCACGAGACTCTTAATTTCAGGGTTATAGGTTCGAGCCCCACATTGGGTGAAAAATTCCTGCACTGCAAGGGGTTGGATGAGATCAGCCTCATGGTCTCTTTCAACTCTATCATTCTATGATTCTCAGTTCCGTTATCTCATGGTCCATCTCTGATTGGTGGGTTGTTTGGGCAGCTTGATATGGGCCTTCATGTTTGGCCTGTATCTAAGGAGTTGGTCTCTGGCTGAGGTCCTTTGAACTCCGTGATGCGGTTAACATGTCATCTCTGAACCTTGTGGAATGACACTCTTCAACCCAAGCATCACCAATTAATTTTCAACACAAATCGAATACACTCTTAGTTCTGGCATCACCTGATTCCGTCTTTGTCAGGGCTACCCACTAAGGTGCTCTTTCTTAACCTCTGAGGGACTGGATTCAAACTGGTGTGGTGTTGCAACTGCTTGAGTGTGTGGTAACCAATGGGTTCACTTTCAGTAAGGCCACAAATGACTTTTTATTAAGAGGTATCTCCAAATCATCAAGGACAATGGCTTGGATCCTGACACCTGTTCTGTGAATGGAATGGGTCTTCCTCTCCTCTCTCACACACCCCATTTTCCTCTTCCTACCTCATTACACCGTTTTCTTTTAAACAGCAAGGGAAGTATTATCATCACCACACTGCAATGGTAAAATATCTGCTTTCTCAATATGCCTTTCAACTGTGCCAGAATGAATTCAGAATCATTCCAAAGAGACCATTCCCTCACCTGTCATGTATTCCTTGTCTTCTTCGCTTTAGCTCATTTTGATGCATTGAATAGCAAAGATCCCGTCTGACATGGTGGTTTTCTGACTGACAGGCAGCACACAGACACAAAGCAGAATGTCAAAGAACACGGCATGATAAAACTAACCACATTTCAATACTGTTATGATAATGCCATGCTACTTGAAATTTCTCCTTCCTTTTGACATCCTAGCCTTGTAACTCATAGAATGTTTGCCAAACATATATTTGTTGGGTTGGAGCTAGTTTTGCTGGCCCTTGAAAGTACTGATGTGTGATAAATATGGTTTGCCTTCCCCCTTCAGTTTTATATAACATCCTAAAAACTGATTATAGGGGATGCGGGTGGTGCTGTGGTCTAAACCACTGAGCCTTGGGCTCGCTGATCAGAAGGTTGGCGGTTCAAATCCCCACCTCAGGGTGAGCTCCTGTTGCTCAGTCCCAGCTCCTGCCAACCTAGCATTTCGAAAGCACGTCAAAGTGCAAGTAGATAAATAGGTACCGCTCCGGCAGGAAGGTAAACGGCGTTTCCATGTGTTGCTCTGGTTTTGCCAGAAGCAGCTTAGTCATGCTGGCCACATGACCCAGAAAAACTGTCTGCGGACAAATGTCGGCTCCCTCGGCCAGTAAAGCAAGACGAGTGCCACAACCCCAGAATCATTCATGACTGGACTTAACTGTCAGGGGTCCTCTACCTTTATCTTTTAAGACCTGATTATACAAACATTTGAATTGTGTGAGCCATTTTAGAGAGCTAGTCTCACATCATGGTTAAAGGGTTGGGCCTTGTAGACCAGGAATCAAATCCCCACACAGCCATGAAGCTCACTTTCAGCCATTCACAGTCTCTCAGCATAACCTACCTCACAGGATGGTTGTGAGGATAAAATGGGAAGGGAGAGAACCATTACACAAGACCATCCTTCCTGCTGCTGCCTCCCATTGTCCTGTGAGCCCACCAAGCAAAGCAGGCGCAAGATTCCTGATCCTCCACCTTGACCATTGAGATCTTCTGAGGGGGCATTTTGGTGGCCCTCCAAACACTTGAAGTTCAGTCACACTTTACCAGGGACTGAGCCTTTAGTGTGGCAGCCCCTTCCCTGTTTAAATCCTTGCTGACAGAAGTTCAGCCACAGTCACCTCCTGCTTTCTTTCATATGTGTTTTAGGAAACTGCATTGTTCAGACAGGCCTTTGGAATATGGTTGTTTTTAACCAACCTCTTTTTGCTGGTGTTATTATAATATTGCATTTTTAAGCTGTACAGTGCCTTGATATATTCTGTACAAAAGTGCAGGGAGGGAGGGGTAGCAAGGTCCTTTACCTCCATGTCTTCCTTTTTTGCTGCACTCTAGTTCCCACTGGAGCTCCTACCCCCCCAAAAAAATGAAGGCGAAAGAAAAGAAAAGAAGAAATATCACAAAAACCAAATAGGCAGGGAAGTCAAGAGGCATTCTGGGCAAGGTGACCCAGGTGATCAGCTATGTTGCCATGACTGGAAACCCTTTTTAAAAATTAGTTAAAAGTTTCCAGCAGCAGAGACAGCCTTTAGGAGCTGCCCCAGCAAAGGGAGAAGTGGACAGCCTCAGCCTGGAATGCCATGGATACTCCCTTCCCTTGAAAAAATAGCAAGAGCACAAGACAAGGGGCGGGGTTGCGCTCTAGCCCACTTCTCTTCCCCACCCCAGTTTAAAAGAGACCTGCTTTGTTTTTCCTGGATCTTCTATGCCCTCAAGTGGTGACCTATGGGAGTAACTCAAAGCCTTCATAGACAAGGAGGTTTCTTCTTCGACCCTATCTGTCCTATACTTTTCAAGCATTATCATACCACTTCAAACTGTCATGGCTTCCTTCAATGAATCTCTTGGGAAGTGTACTTTACTAAGGCTGCTGAGCATTTGCTAGGAGTCTGCTATATCCCTCACAGAGATACAATTCTCAGTTTTAGCACTTGCTTAAGGTTACCACAAGGACTACCCCCAATAAACTTTGGCAACCCAACAGAGCCCCATAGAATTTGAGTGCCTTGTAAGAACTGGAAAGTCCAGTTTTCATCCTCTGGCCTCACTTTGACCTGTATTTTGAACAATTGTGTACCGATTCATTCCTCCAGGTCTGAGAACTTTTCTCGTTGTCCCGTGGCTGTGCCTTGCAAAATCTGATCTTTCCCTCTGAATTGGATCTTATCAGATGCACAGAAAATTTGAAAACAGATTGTGCTTAACTGAGCTTCAATTCAGCAGGTAACATACAACCCAAATACAAGCAATAGAGTAAATGAGCCCAAAGACTGGTCAACCCATTGTGACTATCTGGGGGAATTTCTGCTCACGGCACCACACCCTACAGAATGTGATAGGGTGGGGACACCAAAATGGTCACTTCCCACTCTTGTCTCTGTGCCCTCTGCCCTGGGTGAAGCAACAGCCATTCATTGCTTCAAGCATCTTGTAAAAGACACGTTTTTTGCCCAAGCTTGCCCTGACCCATGAGATCAGACCCTGTCTTAATTTTGAATTCTTTCTTTTAAAAAAGGTTTTTAGGCTAGTGTTTTACTGGCTTTATGCTGCCTTTTTTGTTTGTTTTTATGTTGGACGCTGCTTAGAGGTCGTTAAAATATTGGTAAATGCTTTTAAATAAAATGTGGTAGAACTGGTTCTGCTCCTATTGCAGCTGTTTGAACCACTGTTAAGCATAACTCCCTATCACTGTTGTGCTTTAGCATAACTACTTAACAGAACTTTTTAAAAGATGATGATCAGAATGACTGAGACAAGGCGCTTCTTTCCAGAGACTCTTGCATGTGGCAAATCCCATCTGCATCTGGGTCAAATTGAGGTTCAGTTCAGCGTGAAGAAATCTGCTCTTTAAAGAGCCAGCAAAAGGTTAAAGAGGTTCAGCTAATACCAGCTGAAATGGCAGCATTCTCAATCTACTAGGATTATTCCTGCCTTGTGCCTTTGATGGATTGTGTCCATGTTTGCTCTTTCTTGCACTGTGAGTTACATAAATTGCTATGCAAGCACAAGATAATGTTTTCAAATCTACTCATTGGCCCATTTATCTAGTGCACTGTAATCTGCCAGAAGATCAGGGAGGAGGAAAGGGGAAAACTTTATAAAGCTGTGAATGTCAGCTCCCTTGGGCAGGCAAGGTGTCATCAACTCCAAGCAAGCTCTGCTGACTCATGCAAACATCTATACTCAGAAGCATTAATTTTCTTAGCGCTACAGTACATTATGTGCTGAAAGGGGATAAGAAGGAAGCAAAGTCATCTGGAAAATATAGGCTAAATTTGTATAGCCTGCATGGAAAACATGAACTCAGCCCCCAGGAGGAATGCTGAATAACAAGCAGATGATGGCAGAAATTTAGGGCACAAGCTTCAGAAGTTCTCCCACCCCAAACCTACAAGCACAGCACAGGATTGGAAAGGCTTGTAAAGCTTCAAGTGTAGAGTTGGCTCAAAGCAAAAGTCATTTAATATAGTTTGGGAGTGGAGGGAAGCTGGACTGCACTGCAGTGTGGTATCTGACTAGGATGCATTGACTTTTTATTAAGCATAGCAGCGATGTTGCTAAGTAATTAAAGGGTGCAGGACACAGGCCTATGGCACACATTTGCATTAGATTTATGATTTATGCATGTGAATATATGTATATGCGAGTGTGCAGACAGATGGATGCAGATCATTACACTCTAGGGAATGCCCTCAGGTGCTAAGATCCCAGTTATGAAAGACATAAACCATGGGTAGGCAAACTAAGGCCTGGGGGCCGGATCTGTCCCAATCGCTTTTTAAATCCGGCCCGCGGATGGTCCGGGAATCAGCATGTTTTTACATGAGTAGAATGTGCACTTTTATTTAAAATGCATCTCTGGGTTATTTGTGGGGCATAGGAATTCGTTCATTCCCCCCAATAGATAGATAGATAGACAGACAGACAGACAGACAGACAGATAGATAGATAGTCTGGTCCCCCACAAGATCTGAGGGATAGTGGACCAGCCCCCTGATGAAAAGGTTTGCTGACCCATGATATAAGCCTTTACCAAAGTATACACCAAGGGGGCAGGATTGCAGATACAGCACAGTTCTAACACAGCAAGGTCAAGCACAAATAGTCTAGGCTGATTCCAGGCTCAATATCACTGGGAATTCAGGAAAGGAACAACCCAGGGCAAGGCGACCAGTACTAGGAACAAGGAGCCTGAAATCTGTTATGTTTCCAGCAATTGGAATGCACAATAGGGGGAATTTTTGTACCCTAAATCACACTTTAACCACAGCTGCTGTCAGTGAAGATGTATCTGGGATTGCTTACTCTTGAGTAGGTGGATGAATCTGAGGTATCTATTCCTCCCAAGCTGATTTATTCCATTATTCTGCATAGTTCTGCCATTATATTTTGCATATCATTTGCTGTTCTAACCAATGCATCTCAGTGGGGGATGCTGCATATATTCCTGCATAATCATAAAGCTGCATATCGTAAAAAATATAAATAGCATTTCAGACTGGGTTACTGGAAATAAATTTCAGTGATAAAAATTAACCACATATCCATTTACTACTTCCTGGTCCACTGCTTATTGAATTAGCCAAGTTGTCTCTTGCATGAAACCATAAAGGCTTGCAATAGAAAAACAATAATTTACAGGGTCTTTTTAATTTTTATTTTTTTACAATCTTTCAGCACCAAGCGACAGATCAAGTGCGTGATTTTTAAAAATCATCCTTCAAAACGAAGCACCTAGCACAAAACAATCTGCTTTCTCTCAGCAAGATATGTTAAGTCTATGGGAGTACAACACAGAAAGTCTTGGCTGTGTGCAATTTTTCAAGGTGAAAGAAAATCCCTGTCAAATCCCAGCAGTGAAAGAAAATGAGAAAGCATGATTAATAGCACTGTTGAAAGCAACAAAATAAACCATAAAAGCTAAACTGCCAAACATTGTGCAGAAAGCATGTAGAATCACAAGAGTCCGTCCGACGTGTGCGATGGCGGCAGTTGACAATATATATCAGAAACGCCTGCCTGAAATGCAAGTGTTGTTTATGGTGGTTATGCAAATTGCATCCGAATATTTAAAGTAAGGTGTACAAATTCATCCAGATAACTAGATTGCATGTTGCAGTCTGGTCATTAAGTAATCCTGCAGTACAAATGTGGGGGGGCACAATGTATTTTCTCACCTAATATTGTTTATTTGGAGAACAACGGGAGGTGCTTCAAATTCTTGAAGCCAAGAGATGCAGTAAAATATCTTCTAACTAGAGGTCATGGGTATTTGAGGTGGTCAATTATTTACTTATTTACTGAGCTATCCCAGCTTGCCTGTCTTCTTATCTTTTTCTTAACCCTTTGCCACAGGGGCAGATATAGTTTGCCGTTACAGCTTCCTGGAGCTCATAGAACTTCAGCCTTTATTTATTTAGTATTTTTAAACTTTCTGGAATCTTACAAATCATACTTTTGCATAGTTCTCGTTGAGTTCCAATTAGTGTCAATTGTACAAAAAGCAGAGAAACAGATATCTGCTTACAAAACACATATTAAATTACAAGGGGAGCATGGACACTCTTCTTCAAGACATATAGAGAAGCAGGAACAAAATCCTTGCCCCACACCCATTTATTTTTAAAAGGGGAAAGCTGTGCACCCTTCATAATTGATGAATCATGCGCATATTTTGTACGTGAATGGCTGTACCCAAGTGGAAAATATCTGCCAAGATGTAGCCTTAAGAAAGATTCCTTCTTACCTTGCAGCTATCGGCAGCATAATAATTTGAAGGACAAGAATCTTCTACAGTACTATAGATCATTCATCCTTGCACTTGCCTAGCATAGCAGGCTATGTATTATCTCTAAAAATATTACATTAGCTCTACAGAAAATAAAGTTAACTTTATACTGTATACCTGGAGTGAGGGGAGTTTCCATGCTCTGTGTTCCTATAAAGGTGAGCTCCCTACTGATTTAAGTGTTGCCAGAGGTCAAAATGCCCCAAATAACAATATTATTATTATTATTATTATTATTATTATTATTATTATTATTATTATTATTATTATTATTATTATTAATTATCCTGCCTTCACCCGAAGGTCCCAAGCAGGTTACAATGGTTAAACCCAATACAGTGGTTCCTTGGGATACAAACGTTTCGGGTTACAAACTCCACTAACCCAGAAGTAGTTGCGAACTTTGCCCCAGGATGAGAATGGAAATCACGCAGCAGTGGGAGGCCCCATTAGCAAAAGCCTGCCTCAGGTTAAGAACGGTTTCAGGTTAAGAAAAGACCTCCGGAACGAATTAAGTTCATAACCCAAGGTACCACTGTATTAAAGACAGTTTAATGAGTGGGTTCTAAATACATATACCTCAATTGTCAAAAACAAGAATATTGTGTTTTCAGCATTTGCTGAAAGCTGTATAAGGATGTTGCCCACTGTACCTCTGTGGGAGGGAGTGCCACAATTTAGGGGCTGCCATGGAAAATACCCTCTCTCAGCCCCCCACCTCAAGCTTCTGATTGCAGTGGAACACGCAAGAGGGTCTGTAGAGAAAGAGGAGGTCTTCGGGTATTTAGAGCTTACATGAGCACCTTGAAATGGGTCTGGAAATGAAAATGGATGCTCGGGTACAGAGCATCATGATTTATCACTGAGCACTGCTTTTCCTCCTTTTCATTCCCTGTTTCACTATGTTATCACCTTCAGATTACAATTTGAAAGACTGCAATTTGCTATTTAATTCTCATCAAAGGTGTCTAATAAGACTGTGATGGATCATAAAATTAAGGTGCATTACAATGTTACAGAAATTGAGAAAGCAAGCAATGTTGGTGGGTCAGAAATGACAAATCTTGTGACTCTCTGTGGACTGCTGAACTGGAATCCTGTTTCAGAATCCTGCTCTCAAATGTGGCTAATATTACCTACTTTCATGCAACACTATGAATGACCTCAGTTTCAAACAAAAGACTCGGCAGTGGATTTTGTGTTAAATAGGGGTGGAAGAGATATTAAATTCAGCTCACATTTAAAAGTGAACCTACCTAATTAGCACTTTCCAAAACATTTGCCTCTCTTTCAGATTCACACTTCTCTGAATTTTGCATATACTGGGCTAAAGTTTAAACAAAATAAAAAAAAACTCCTTCCAGTAGCACCTTAGAGACCATCTAAGTTTGTTATTGGTATGAGCTTTTGTGTGCATACACACTTCTTCAGATATCCGAAGAAGTATCTGAAGAAGTGTGCATCCACACAAAAGCTCATACCAATAACAAACTTAGTTGGTCTCTAAGGTGCTACAGGAAGGAATTTTTCTTATTTTGTTTTGACTACGGCAGACCAACACAGCTACCTACCTGTAAATGGCCTAAAGTTTGTGTAACAATGGTATATTCATGAACGTAACACACAAAAATGCATTATATTAGAGGAAATTGCTTTGCAGAAATGTGCATATAAGGCAAAATTGCATGTGAAAATTGATACATAGGATAAAGTGGCACTAAAATGCTGATGAATTTTCATGAGGACTTAAAATCACATACCTATTTGGAAATGTGGAGAACTAAACATAAGATTGAAAAAATGAAATAGAGAGAGAAAAGTATTACGGACATAGAGAGAGAACAGGAGTGCTTGAGGTCCCCTGATTACATAATTGCACAACACGAGAGATAGGTTGCTGTCCCAGCAGCATACCTCCATTTCCTTGTATCCAGAAATGCAAGAAGGACCTTTACTCTGCTAGACATTCGGCTCTGCCCTCACCGGTTCTGGAAGGAAAAGTCCCGTACGCCTGCCCATTAGGGGAAATAGGAAGCCCTGAACACTTATTTTTTAGATGTCCTTTTTACAATGAGGCACGTAGAGATACCATCAACCCCCATCTCATGAGGCTTGCTGATCTTCCGGACAAGCCAAAACTCAGTTTTCTCCTCTTAGGCAAAAAACACAAGACGACCCAGATGGTTGCCAGATTTTGTACGCAGATTTGTAGGCACAGAACACCACCCGGAAAACTGCCGTAGCCGACCTCCTGGGTGTACAAGGGTTAATCTGCATGTTAGCCTAATCTTCAGTCTTTTCATGTACATGCACTATTTCAATTTTAATCTATAAACTGTTATTGTATACTGTTTTAAATGTCTATTTCACTTTTGTGAAAGTAGTCTCAGCTGTACTTCTTGAACTGGTCTTTGACCATAATAATAAATTATAATAATAATAATTATTATTATTATTATTATTATTATTATTATTATTATGAGAGAGAAAGCTGACAGATTCACCCATTCCCAGGAGAAACAAGTACTTGGCAGAGCATCTCTCTCACCAACTAAATACCAGACTGGTCTCTTAGATCCTTGGAGGAAGGGGCTTTTCAAGGTTTCAACACAGGGAAATTGAGAAAGACCCAGATAAGGACCATCTCAGTTGCAACATCGCACTCTTTGTGATATTTCTTGCCTCTAGAGATGCGTAAGGCACCAGCAATACTGGAGGTTTCATTGTTTACTGAAATATGTGTAACTCTTGATTCCGCATTCGAGTCTTCTTGAATTTAGATGAGATGTACTATATTGTTTGTCTGTTGTTGTGTGTTTTATAGCTCCCGTTCTGAACCACTTTGTGATTTTGAATGAGGAGCTATTTATCAAGGGAAAGGAAGAAAAGGAGAGAGAAAAACCTCAAAGCATCCCATTAGGACATGTGCAAAGCACCCCTTTGCTTCCCTCAAAATTCCTTTGATGTCTCACCCAAGCAGGGACCTTCAAACATGCCTTTAGTAAACCAATACTTTGTGGGAACATTGATTCCTCCATGCTCCCTTCCACCGCCCACCACGTGCTGCTTTCTTTGTTATCATGATTTAGAAAAACAGTAATTCCTATGGGAGAAATAGCACAACAAATTATGGTTCCAGATTTGAAGTTGGGTCCATTGAGCAAGATGCTCCCCTTGGAAGCCTACCTCTTTCTCAAATCTGATGTGGCTGCTGCCTGTTTCATATGCTTTTCCCTCTCAAACCGGTTGCCAAGCAAAGGGTGAAACAAGACATGCAGAGGTTCCTACTCCATGTTCCTTCCATAGCTTGTCCCTCCCATGGCAGACAGGGTAGACAATCAAGAGGAAAGGAGCCAGAGGATGAGAAGGGCCAGGAGGCTCCATGGATTGGCACTGGACTGAGTTTGGCACTAGCCATGTGCACATCCTGAAAGCATCAGCTTGAAGATGTTTAGGTTGCCTGTTATAACATCTTTCCCCACTGCTGCTCTTTTCTCAATTAACAGCCCATTTGTGGGTTGCCGATGAGCTTTCATTTGTACTGAATGGCTCATTAGAGAAGCACTATCAGTGGCTTGTATTTTCTTTTTGCTACCAACATTGCATATATTCATTAAGAGCTTCCTATGAAGAAAAAAAATCAATATGATCAACCTCTGGTGTGTGTGTGTGTGTGTGTGTGTGCACGCACGCACACATACAATTTACAAATCCTTTGAAAATAAAAATATTCAAAAGGTCAATTAAAAATGCTGAACTACGCGCTTTAACCTCTTCTTCATATTTGCATATGACAGCACACAAGTTTATTTCCAATGTGGCAACAATTAGAAGATGTGCATTAAATAAATGAATATCAGCGCCATAAATATGGTTCTAAAAATAAGGGGAACGAGACAGAAATATATCATAGACCCATATCATTATGTAGATTGGGGGGAAATATCCCATCTCATATGAAACCAGTAGTGCTGTTCAAACGACATACCGAAACATGAATTGGTTTCCCTTCATAGGGACATAATGTGGTTCTGCTAATGAGCCATCACATTCTGATATTATTATCATTTTCACTGTTTCTACAACAAACATATGTCTTTTTTGCTCAGAAGCTTTCCTCTTTTTGCAAATGCTCATTATGAGCATTTCCGCGCCCCCCCCCCCATTCATAACTGAAAGATTGCTACTGTATTACTCGGAGTCTTCTAAATCTTGCCCCTGAACTGAAATCAAATGAAGAAATGGAAAGAGAAGGAGGAATATTATTTATTCCAGTTCTACGGATGCAAAACACCACATATAAAGATAGCCAATGAAGTTGCAAGCAAACAATTTATTTATTAGTTATACATATTCCGCCTTAAAAAAAAACACCTCTCACAGCAAGACTTATGAAGATTTAAGTACAAACTTTAAAAAATGTAAGTGGAACTACAACACTTTTACATGGTTCCTTCCATGTTTGCATGATCACTACTGACAACAGCAGATGTTAGAGAGGGAAAACCCTAGATATAAGAATGCAGCCAATGCTCAGGCCTGAGCCTATTTGGAAATAATGTCTTTCAAACTGGAGACCTTGCTTCTTAATCCCTGCAGGCCATGATTGCTCAATGAGCCAAAGTTGCTTCACACATGCTTAGAGGCACACTCTTCATTATTAATTCACCTGTTCCCGGGGATCAGTCAAAACAAGTTTCCAAGGCAGAACCGTGTCTTGAAGGAAGATATGAATTCTGAACCAAGTCCTTGGCAATCTCTTCTGAAAACTAGCTAAGACTAAGCTCCACTAAACACGCTAGGACTTATTTCTGGGTAAATGTACATAGACTAGCCGCTTTAAGGAAAGCATCGAGTTGTTGGTTAGACTGGTCACATTTCCTACTTCACAGAGGACAGGTCTCATGCTGAAGGACTGCTAGCTTCAAGTCCAGCTTAAAAAGAAACAGAGAGCAGGAACACTGAAGGTGGCCATTGACAGGAAGCACCTGGGTAGCAGATTGAACAGGCACACAGCTCACCCAGGCATGATACACCCCACGGTGATGGGGTGTATTGTAAAGGTAAATGTAAAGGGACCTCTGACCCTTAGGTCCAGTCGTGGCCGACTCTGGGGTTGCGGTGCTCATCTCGCTTTATTAGCCGAGGGAGCCGGCGTACAGCTTCCGGGTCATGTGGCCAGCATGACTAAGCCACTTCTGGCGAACCAGAGCAGTGCATGGAAACGCCATTTACCTTCCCACCGGAGTGGTACCTATTTATCTACTTGCACTTTGCCGTGCTTTCAAACTGCTAGGTTGGCAGGAGCAGGGACCAAGCAACGGGAGCTCACCCCGTCATGGCCTTCTGATCAGCAAGTCCTAGGCTCTGTGGTTTAACCCACAGTGCCACCCGCGTCCCAAGGGTGTATTGTATTTCTATTTATATCTATTTATATCATGGGACTGTATTCAGCAGTGTCTGTGTGCAAGTGGAATTAATGCAGTGGAACTTCCCGTTCCTCTTCTCACCCCCTGTGCATCCCCAAATCCACTCTGGAGGGCTAGAGGATCTGTCAAAGCAAATTGTGGTGTATTCAGGGAGGAAAAGAAAGAGGGTTCTATTGCACAAGTGAAAGTCTGCTGGTGCAATGTTGGATGCAACCTATCATAATTATTTCTAAAGTCATGTCTATGCACTCAAATTAGCCTATACATATTTTTATGTGAATCTGGGGCCCTTTTTCATCACACGTTTTCTCTTTTTCAATGTTGTGTAAGTGGCCACACTGCTCCTGGTTTGCAAGAGGAAGGAAATAGAATTTGCAGAGAAAAGTCCATTCTGAGACAGTGGGAATAATATAGGTCCCCATGTTGCATCTACCTTTGCCCAATCGTTTAACAAGACACACAAAAAGCATCTTCTTAAGTGAAGCTGCATGTTATCAGTCAAAAGGCAGAATGATTTCACACCCTGTTGAACAGATCCAATAGTTGAGTTCATGGAGATGAAGCTGCAGCTACTGTAGCCCGTAATTGGTTTACCAGGAAGAACTAACAGATAGCATAAACATCCTGATTCAGATATTCACCAATAGTTTCCTGTTTTAACCCTTGCTTCACAGCAGAAACCTGAATAGGTATTACACGATAGCAAGGGGCTAGTGCCTATCAGATGCATCCATGACATTGCCCTCCAGACAGACTATTTATCCAAATAAGCTGTAATTCGTTCATCTGTATTGAATGCAAATATTGTGGCTGTGTTCAGATTGCTAAGATTGATTAGCAGCCACAACAATGAATCCAGATTTACCTCTGTTGCTCTGGAAGCATGTAATTCATTTCAGCTGGTGAAAAAGCTATTTAAAATAGCATAATACAATATTCCCTCCTGTCAGCGGGTGCAAGCAGACTGGAAACAAACAAACAAAAGTAGGTATCTCATACATTTTAAAAAGAATGTGCCAAAAGCTATGGATAGAATGTGCACATTCCAAGTTTGTGGATGCATTTTTACTGCTGTTGTACAGTCAGGAAATCACAAAGCTTTTCTATACAGAAAAATCCAAGGCATTCGCATACAACTTTCACGAGATAATGAAGTGGAAAGAAAGGGAGTTTTTGTCTTCAATTCACAGACAAAAATTTAAAATTCAATGTGCTATCATGGCAACAAAAAGGAGAAGTCCTATGAAACATTTAAAAATAATAATTGGTTCATTGAAGCCTGTTTGGTAGGCAAAAGCCTGTTCCATCAGATGTATATTCATGTGTCTATGTGCATTTTATCTGGTAAATTATGGCCTGCAATTTATGTTGAAAGTGATCAGGAAAACACAGCTCCCAATATAACACCACTATACAAATCTATAGTGCAGCCACATGTGGATTATTGGGTACAGTTCTGGTCCCCCAAAACTCAAAAGAGATATTGTAACAGTACCTTTTCCAGCTCTACCAGAACTGATTGTGTATCTACACACAAATACATGTGAAACTGCACCTTCCTTGTGTGTTCAGAGAAGTATTACTTGGGGATATTTGTTGGATTCAGTTGTGCTAGATGCAATTGTGCATTAGGTGGCAAAAATCCATAGTTTTTATAGATCTATAGTCCTGGAACTGCTATTGTTGTTTAGTCATTTAGTTGTGTCCAACTCTTCTTGACCCCATGGACCAGAGTACACCAGGCACTCCTGTCTTCCACTGCCTCCCAGACTTTCGTCAAATTCATGTTGGTAGCTTCTATAACACTGTCCAACCATCTTGTCCTCTGTTGTCCCCTTCTCCTTGTGCCCTCAATCTTTCCCAGCATCAGGGTCTTTTCCAGGGAGTCTTCTCTTCTCATGAGGTGGCCAAACTATTGGAGCCTCAGCTTCAGGATCTGTCCTTCCAGTGAGCGCTCAAGGCTGATTTCCTTCAGAATGGATAGGTTTGATCTTCTTGAGAGCTATATGTTTCAAAAACCTCAGTTTATATTAAAAATCTAAACTGCCCCAGGAACTGTATGACCTCTCCTGATTCTGATGTTATGGGGAAATGGAGCTGAGTGTCACCAGCATACTGGTGGCACCTTGTCCCCAAACAAGCTAATGACCACTCCTGTGTGGGGCTCAATTTTGTCTTCTGCTCATGGAGAAGGGACAGCAAGCTCATCCCTGCAGTTTCTAATCTCCTTTTTTATTATTTCATTAAAAAGAAACTGGTATCAAATTACATATTCCACACACCATAAACATCTTATGTAAATTTAAAGACCAAGTTTATGCCTAAAAATGTTGAGCAATTCTGTATTCTGAGTTAAAGAATCATGGAAGTCACCACCAGACAAGTCAATGTTGAATCCACCCTACTAGTTTGCCTTTCCCACATCAGCATGTACATGATTTCATCCATTTGTTCAAATACAGCTCATTACAGAGAATCCCCCCTCTGTACGGCTCTGGCTGATGGGAACTGACATTCCATACTGCAGAACCCTGTACAGGTTTCACAGAAGCAGCTCCACATTTTTCATACAGTTTCTTCCTCCACCTATCTTCATATGAATTGTCAGTTATGGCTACCATGAACATCCCTCCTTCTTCTTTTTTACAGCAGCAGATGCTGAGCATAGCAGCTCATGGAAGGCGGTTGTCCCAGTTTCAACACTGCCAAGGGGTGGAAGGCTGGTGTCATGAGCTCAGAGTCAGATTCTGGAGGCGTTATTACAGTGCATAACAGCATAAGAGGAGCCTGCTGATAGCCCTTTGAGTCTAGCATCCTGTCCTCACAGATGCCTGTGGGAAATTCACCAGCAGGACCAGAGCACACAAGCACTGTGTCTACCTGTGATGCCCACCAATTTGTTTTTCAGAGGCATAGAGTCTTGAACAGAGGCTACTAGCCATTGATAACCTTGTCTTCAACAAATTCCTCTAATCTGCATTTAAACCATCCAGGTTGGCTGCTGTCACAACCTCCTATGAGAGCCGTAGTTTAACTCAATGTCACCTTCCAGATATTATGGGCTACAAATCAGCCCCAGCTCAAAATGTCCTATGGTCAAGAATCATGGGACTAATTAATTAATTGCCTTTTACTTTTATGTCTCGAGGTGATTTACATTTTTAAAAATAACTAAAATAGAGGGCGTTCTCTGCAGCAGCTCCAAGGCTGAGGAATTCCCTCTCCACTAGGTGCATCCAGCACCCTTGCGATATAGTGTCCATTGCATTCTGAAGAAGCACCTGTTATTCCTGGCTTTTGAGGGAGCATTGTTTGCTCATCTGTGAAGTGACTCATGGTTTGTTGCACACACCACACTTAAAACAAACCATGGTTTAGAATTATGTATGAACACAGCCATGGTTTCTCTCTCGTATTGAGCAAAAAATGAATCTGCCACAACACAGTCAGGATAGCAGCAGTGCACTGTAGTTGAAGGTAATATTTAATTGGGCAAAAGAGCCAAGCTATAAAGAATAGCACCCTTTCAAAGTTATTATATGCTTAGAATAATAGAATTGTAGGGTTGGAAGGGACCCCAGGGGTCATCTAGTCCAGTGTTCCCCAACCTTGGGCCTACAGCTGTTTTTGGACTACAACTCCCATCATGCCTCGCTAGCAAGACCAGTGGTCAAGGATGATGGGAATTGTAGTCCAAAAACAGCTGGAGGCCCAAGGTTGGGGAACACTGATCTAGTCCAACCCCCTGCAATGCAGGTGTACTTTATTTTAAGATTGCAATTATGCTGATATGCGGTTTTTAGAAAGGCTTTCCAGGATTGCAAAGAACCACCTAGGTTTATAGCATAGCTCCTAAATTCATTCAGAAAGTGGCAGGAACCTTGATAGGTTGCAATATAAGAGGCCTTTGCCATGGCTAGGGTATTCAGGGTAAAATAGAACCTGCAAATGGCTTTTCTTATCATCCATGAAGAAGTCTAAACTTAATCTAGTCACTGTTGCTTTATCTCAATACCTCTTTAATTGACATTCTGCCTAAACTAATGAAAAACCAGCCTCTCTACAGTGACTGCTATTAGTGCCTTATTTTGGCCTTGTCAGGAATGACTGACTGAGAAGTGAAGCTCAAACACTGATCGCTGGAAATCTTTCCGCTAATCCAAAGTCAGCAAAATCTTCAGACTCCTCATATTGAATATATAGCTATTATTCTTTATATCTAAGTTGAAGGGGATTTGAAATAGAAGATAACGCAATTCAGGGGGAAACCTTGATACTCTCTTAAAACTACCCATAAAGGGCCTTACCGGGCTATTAAATTTATTTTCGTAAGGATAAGCTTTTTAAGAAAGAACACAACACATTGAAAGAACCATCTCTTTTTAATGATTATCTCTTCCCTTCCTGTAATTCAAGATATCAGCATTGCCTTTGACAGAACTAGGGCTCAAACTACATAACAAAAGCTGCTGTGTTGATTCAGAAGCTCCCTTTTTGAAATCTGAGAGAGAATTAAATGTAGCCAAGCACATCCACCACCACACCATTAAATCACATAATGACCAATTTCCTGCTTGATACATTCCAAAACATGTGCTTTCAGGTAGAATTGTAACACAGATAAACAGCATATTTTGATGGTCAGGAGTGATACCACACACTAGGCAATTTTCTTTTCAATCTGCAGTAAAATAGACAAATTTATCTAAATACAAAAAAATGCCATGAAAACAGAATTTATGTTTACTGAATACCCTGTACAGATCATGATGTATCCTAAAGAGGCCAGTTCTAAAGCCAACAACCATCTAGACAGCAATATTACGCTCCTTGGAAAGGGTGGCTAAGGAAGTGTAGGATGCTAAAGATGCATAAGGATGGAAGAGAAAATCAATTCAGTTCACATTTAAAGATTTAAAGATGAACCAACTTAATTTGCACTTTCGAAACCAATGCACAAACCAGAACACAGCAACTCTTCAAAGTTCGCACTTCTCTGAATTTTGCAATGCGGTTCTCCGGCAAAGTGATATGTAAAAGAATGCATACACTAGTGGACTTAAATACATATATTATTGGAATTTGATTTGAAAGTATGTTTATATTAAGCATAACTGCATATAAAAATGTGCATATTATGAGAAATTAACTCTAAAATGCTGGTGAATTTTCACGAGGACTCAGTTTCTCAAATTGATTTGGAAATGTGGCGAGACTGAACTTAAGACTGAAAAATGGAGGAACTGGGGGAAACTAAAATTCACCCATTCCAACTACAGAGAGGGGGAGTCCATGGGTGGATGCCTCCCAAGTGCAGAAAGAGAAAGCTCCACCTCCATAACTCTACTGCAGTCCAGTTCTGGTCCCTCAAAGGAATCCACATCGCAAGGCAGGGCAGTTGCTACAACACCATGGAGAGCTCCTAGTGAGCAACTTCCTCCTACAAGGGTTGGGAGTGAACTGAGTCTTTTTCAGCCTCTGTCTCCAACCCATCTGTCCTAGGCTCCACTCACTTTTGGAGAACTAGTGACATAATGGGCCAAATTTCTGGCCCAAAGATGTACACTTCTCCTGTGCTCCATGACATTCCGCCCCGCACACTTCCTGTGCTGTTGAGGGAGTATGGGAGGGACTCAGTTCCTCAAGTTGCCCGTAAGTGCCCAGATGTTGTGAGGTCCTGTTTGGTAGGCTCCTGTCCACCAGCATCAGGATCAGAGGCAGAAACTCTTAGTCAGTGGCACTGTAGACTTCACTTCAACAATAGACACACCTCACCACAGAAGCTACCTTGGCTTCCAGTAACAAAGTTGTCGTGTCCCCTCCTATGCAAATGGGCCCCCTAATGTTTGGAGGAGGACTTGTTATGTAGCACAGTTTTTAAAAATACTCTTCCTTTTGTCTTTTTAAACTTCAAAGAATTGCAGAACTCCCCCGGGCAACAGTCTCCTGACATCTGTCATTACATTCCCCCCCCCCCCAGTGTCCTAGAAATTTAGTCCTCCTCGGGCATTGTGGGGGAAATGGTGACTGCTTCAAAAGCCATCCATGATTGCTGTCTCCCAGCACCACCATGCAATGGCCCAGGTGGGTATCGTGGGAAAACAAAATAGCAGCCACCAACCAAATTACAGTCACTGGAGCGCAATCCTGCTTGGGATGGGAGCAGCGATAAAAGGCATGCACCAGCATGCGAGGCCAGCCCACCCATGAGGAAGGTGAGATGACCACCTCAGGCAGCAGGATTCACAGGGGCAGCAGATCCAGCCTTCAAGGACTGCATCACGTGCTGCTGCTGCTGCCTGTGCTGTGGTGGCAGCGACAGCTGTGGCACACTGCCTAGAGACCAGGTCTGCTGCTTCCCTCAGCATCTCCCCCACCAATGCTGCCTTTACAGCAGCCTCTGGGAGAATAGGAAGCTCTGCTGGTCTCCTCTCCCCCTTGTTCCTGATGTAGATCTTCACTAACTCCTTCTTCCCTAGCAAGCAGCCAGGCTGGTGCCTGCCTTTTCTCACTGCTCCCAAGCAGAATGCAAAAATGTATTGGGCTGGCCCTGACAGCATGGCAACTTGATTCTCAGCCTGCATTTAGAAATAAGAAGATTTCTGAAAGTTTGAGCAATACACCTTAAGGTGTACATACACACACACACACACACACACACACACACACCTCCTTTAAATGTTTTGCCATTTGTGCCCGCTTCCTAAGTTCTATTGTACAAGGGTATAATTTATCATTTGATTCTCAGCATCTTCATTTTCCCATTTCTTTGACACATTATTAATTATCTGAATTCAAAAAGAAGCAAATCACCCCAAAGCAAGGGTTGGCAGGGAGAGAGAATTACACTTTTCACTGCTGACTAGAGACAGAAGAAGCATTAAGAAGAGTTAAGACGTTGGATAGATGGCCATTTAAATCCACACTTAGCACATAACAAACCTGTTCCGTTTCCCCCCCAAACAGCCAGGGTGTATCTCTGAGAGATGGAATTGCTCCATGAAGCCTTGAAGGTCCAGATCTCCTCGTCGGCAGGCAGGCAGTTTGAAACATAAACTACAACATTCCACACAGTAAAACAAAAGCTTATTACTAATGCAATTGCCAGTTATGGATTTCAGCAGCAGCTATCTTCTTCCACAGCCACTTTAAGCATTTAGTTTTTATTTAAAAAGCTTAATTGGAAGTTTTTATTACTCCCAATTAAGCTTTTTAATTAAAAGGGGAAGTTGAAGGAAGCTGCAGGCATCTACTGCCGAAGCTCGCATCCTCTCTCGCCGCCTGCCTCCCCACCCACCCCCAAAACACTGAAGGGGAAAAATTGTTTTCATAAAATTGCAACTGTCAGCCAGCTGCAGCTTTCAGCAATGCTCACTGCTGGTCCTATTTACCTTGCCAGGGGCACTTTGCGAATGCAGAGACAGACACGACTAATTGGAAAAACAAGGCAGCCGCTTTATACGTTATTATAAAGCAATTAAACTCATTCCACCAAGGCAAAGCACGTATCACAGGAAAACATCCTACCAATTCCATCCTCTCTTATCTGCCTGCCTGCTCGCAAAGCTGAAAGACTCAATGGAAGCCCTCCCATCCAATTGCTGTTGAGTTAATTGAAGTTTACTTCAGAGTAAGGACATTTTTGGATCAAGACAGCACACAGAAAGAAACTCAGAACCGGCATAGCACCGGATAAGGTGAAAATCCAATTCCCCCCCCCCCCCAAGCTGTGTTAGGGTCTGTAGGCTTGCGCTATGATAAATAATAAAAACGAGCGTGCTGGATTAGGCCAATGGTCCATCTAGCCCGCATCCTGTTCTCATGGGCTGACCAGACGCCTGTGGGAAGCCTGCAAGCTCCATGTGAGCACAGGAACACTCTCCCCTTCTGTTTTCTAGCAACTAGTATTCAGGGGCATATTCCTCTGACAGGAGAGGCAGAATGTAGCCATTGTGGCTAGTAGTCATTGCATTGGTATAGGGTTTGTGATGCATATGTATGCTCAGTGTTCCCCCCAACTGTTGTCTGTGTTCTCAAACCACCTTTGGAATTTGGTGGAGAGGGGCCAGGGGTAGGATAGCTTTTCAATACATGAAACTTGAGGGCATGGTCTGAAGGTACATTATACAACAGCTGTAATGAGCTCTGACAGGCAAACAAGCTCAGATAAGAAGTAATGACTCTCCAGCAGTTTTATGTACGTTTACAAAAAAAAAACCCAAACACACACATCCAGAGCACAGCTTCTCACCTGCTCGCATTGACAATAGTTGGTCAGTCTAAATCTTCGCCCCTCCCACAGCAGGAAGGACGTCAAACTCCTGACTTTCCCCCTTTCCCCTTCCATTTCCCTCTGATCTTATCCAGTCTCCTAGAATGGGGACTGAGACGCTGGCCTCCACCCCCCCCTCTTCCACGTGTCATAGTCTCAGACCTCTGCTTATCTGCTGATTGCCTAGCAACACTCTGGCTGCCTTCCAACTCCTCCTCTTCTTGAGAGCTAACAGAGTCTTCCCCTTTCTCGACTCTATCAGCTAGTTCTCATCTGCAGAGTCGGTCCCTCCTTCACTTAGCTCAGTTTCTGAGTCTGAGTCTGAGTCTTCCCCTGTGTTCTGGGGGACCACATTCCTGACAACTTTGCCAAGCATGTCTAGCCTCTGGTCAGCACATGAGAGGGTGACTGCTTGGAGACTCCGAGTGTTAGAGCTTCAAATTTATAATGGAAGACAAGTGAGATATAAATGTAGTTAACAAACAATGAAATGTGTGCAATGTTTGTTGGGGGGGTTCGACTTTTTTGTCTACATGCCATTTCTCATGCACACAGCTATTGATGTTGTTATTTACTTGTCCCATAAGACTGGAACCTGGTTCACACAACAAGCTTTGGCTTAGCAAGACCAGGACCTCCTGGGGAGGAGCTCACAGCCTCTTTTTTCCTCCCTAGTTTTCATTGTCAAGTCACACTAAACTAATCAAGGTTGGGCTTAATGCATCATCCGAACCGGGACTTCTCTCTTCACTAACCATGAGCCGTAACCAATGTTTGTTATTGGCTACAGCTTATAGTAAGGAAGAAGAGAGCTTAACCATAAATTCTGGTTCAGGGGTAGACAAATCCGTCAATTTTGATTTCTCTCTGTTTCTCATTTGTCCAACATTAAATTCCACATCAGTTGGATACTGCTAACCTTGATAGAATAGCAACGAACATATTTCCACACAATGGTTTTTTTTGTCTATAAGATGCAGTTTCACAGGACCTTGCATAGAGAAGCGGCACTTCTCAAGTGTAGCATCAGGGCATGACCAGGCCTTTCTGGTTCCATTAGTGCAAGGCTGCAACTAATGATATTGGGTTGGTTCAAGGGCTCTTGGGTATGATCCTGTCTAGCCTTCATGGATAAAATCAGAATGTTAGATACAATTAATATGCTGCTCCATAGGATGGAATACACATTTTCCCCGTGGGTGTACTTCAGTTTGCAGTATAAAGTATTTGGCATGTAACTTCACTTTGGCCAAGTTTAAACCCTCTAAATTATTAATATTATAGAGGATTTTTTTTTCCACATTGCTACTGTATAAATTGATTATTACTCTTGGCAATGACTTTGAACCTATTACAGTTTAACTTAAGGAAGATCATAGAAGAAAAATTCTCAATCCCTTCCCCTTCATCTACTTATGACCCCCCAGAAGCGCTCCTGAACAATATGGGATTGTTTTGGTGGGGATGCCAGGAAACGTCCTTCCCCTAAACTTTCTTAACTTTCCTTAGGATCCAAGCCATTATTCTCACTTATTCAGGGAGGAGAATGCAAACAGTTTATAATCATCCATTCTGATGAGATGTTTAGGATCAAACAGCATATGGCTCAGTAGGAAACAATGGAAATAAAAGAAATTATTATGACATGCCTGTTCTTAGTACAGTGGAGCTTCTAGATACGAACTTAATTCATTCCGGGGGTCCTTTCGCACCCTGAAAATTACATAAATAGAGGCGCGCTTCTGCGCATGGTGCGATTGAGCGCTTCTGCACATGTGCAAGGTGTACAGAGCACTTCTACACATGCACGCGCAATGAAACCCGGAAGTATATACTTCTGGGTTTGCCGCGGCCGTAACCCGAAGATTATGTATCCAGAGGGATACGTATACAGAGGTACGACTGTAAATGAATAAGAATTCTTATCCTTAGATTTGAAGGATAAAATGTGTATTTTGTCTCTTTTTACCTATAACTAGAAAGTGAAACCTATGGTTTGTATACTGCTAACACAAGGACTTCACCTGCACAATAGGACTTCCTCTCCCTCTCTTCTCTCTCTGTGTTTTGGGGGTTCCTATCCACTCTTCAAAGCAGTATGTGGGTAGTGCAGGAAGTGGGGGGGAGAAGTTCTGTTGTCCTTGGAGTAATGGGATGACTTTGGTAGACAAACTAATCTTTATTTAAAAGAGCTGTAAAAGCAAACACTTGGGAATGCCATGTATATGCAACAGTACAGACTGGTGATAGGATAATAATATGGTGCCCTTCTTTTAAGTTAACATCTTGGTCTGTACACTGTTTTGTAATGGATTTTTCCCATTGTTCTGGGCATCCGGCCAGTGTGGATTTGATGGTGGGAAAGATGCTAAGCTTAACAGTTGGCACCATGGTTATTAGTAGTAACATCAGAAAAGGAATAGAGGCTCAGCATCCTTGTGAGGATGAAAGGAGACTGATAAGCAGTCCTGCAGCAGGAGGAGGCGTAGGTTTTTCTTATCCTGGTGCATTAGGTAATGACCTCCAACTGTCCAAATTCCCAATTAATTCTGCCTGATGGGGAACACTACCTATTTAACTCAGCTATCTTTGCCATTAGGCTTCCCGCTTGATGCTGTTTGAAATCTGAGTCATGGTAACAGCTCTCCGTTTGATGCTTGCTGAGGATGCTGGGCAAATTCTCAGCTTTGCATTTGCTAATCATTTTACTTCCTGCAGTGGTCTCTTGACCACTGCAAACCAAATCAAGGCTGTGGCTTTTTAATGCAACAGGAATGTATTATTATATTTCTAGCCACTCCACAATAGAGTTAAATCAGTTCAATTCTTTCCCCCTAATGTAAAGGATCTAAGCCAATACTTTAAACAGGCTATGGAGAAGATGGTTATTTTCATAAAATAATGATCACTGCTGATTCTCAAAGTTATCAGCAACTGTCATTTTAATCCCATTGTTGTTGAGTACTTTAAAAACCTATTTGAGTTTTTCATTTAAAATATTTTTAACACACCTTTCTAAAAATATGTTCATGCTAGTAAGCAATAACGGCAAAGTGACTCGTGAGATATGGTGGCCTTACCAGTTGCTGGGAATCTCAAAAGGAAAGAGCACTGTTGCACTCAGATCCTTCTTATGGGCTTCCAATAGGCATCTGGTTGGCCACTGTGAGAACAGGATACTGGAAGAGATCACCCATTGGCCTGATCCAGCAGGACTCTTCTTATGTTCTTACACATTGGTCACCCCAATGTGCTGCTTCCTGTGCCACAGCGGCTGTTTCTCCTCTCTTCCTCAGAGATGCTCTTTGGATGACCAGCCTGCTCTGGTAGTTCCCCCTGGTGACCTCAGTGACTCACCTGCCCCTGGGGTGAGTCCCTGGGGTGAGTCCTCCTTTGGGCTTCCTCTCAACTGGACCAATGTGCAGAATAAAAAAAATCCTTCCAGTAGCACCTTAAAGACCAACTAAGTTAGTTCTTGGTATGAGCTTTCGTGTGCATGCACACTTCTTCAGATACACATCTGAAGAAGTGTGCATGCACACGAAAGCTCATACCAAGAACTAACTTAGTTGGTCTTTAAGGTGCTACTGGAAGGAATTTTTTTATTTTGACTATGGCAGACCAACACGGCTACCTATCTGTAACAATGTGCAGAAGTGGGGGAACTGGAGGATTTCATGGGCCCTCTGCCACTTGTACATGGCCTCTTGCCCCACCCCCCGGCCCTGATCCTGGTCCTTATTCCCTGCTCTGAACACTTCACAACAGTGATTAAGTGCCTCTAGCAACAGCAGCTTCCCTGCATCTCCCTCTAATAAGGCTTAGATTGTTGCCTCCACATTTGAAAAATAAGGAGCACAAACCAGTTCCCTGGTGTTCATGTCACCTGGCAGTGATTAAAGGGGAAGAGGAGAGGACCAAGAAGGGGGGGGGGGACAATGGTTTTCAACTTCTTACATATTCAGTGTTGAATATAAAATAGTTTTTTGTCTGCTAACACGTTTCCGGGAAACAAAGCAATGAAATACTTCCAGGTGTTTGCCATTTAAGAGTATGGCAACATGGTAGAACAGGCCAATATCGTGCAGAAGATTGTTAGCTGAATCTTCTAAAACCAGAGGCCAGCATAACTAGATAAGATTGCTTCGTCAGCCACATCCATTCCCATTAGCCACTCCTGTTGGCACTACGAAGCTATGTCGACGGCAGCAGCTGCAGAAAGCAAAAGAGGCAAAGATGTGGAACAGAATTCAGTGGAGGGAACAAGCGGAAGGTGTGCAAATTATGTCACTCTAATTGGATATACTATAATTTCATCCTTGCATCAGTATGAAGCCTTCTTTTAACACTGGAATGAGGACCCTACCAGAGTCCTCCAGATATTGTTGGACTCCCAACTCTCATCAGTCTCAGCCAGCATGTCCAGTGGCCAGGGATGATGGGACGTACTGTTCAGCAACATCTGGAGGGATGCACAGAATGGTCCATGTCCTTTGCATGCAAGTAGACCTTTAAGTCCAATCCACAGTTATTTTAAAGCCAATTTCCTTAAAAAATAAATCCACACACTTTGAAATCATAAATTTTAAAAAGCACTCAGGAGGTGGTGTGATAGCTTTCTGGCTTTTCATTTAAAAAACAAACAAACTGATTTCTAGCTGCTTCTAGGCATACTTTATGCTGGCATCCTTACATAGGGTTGCCCTACATCCAGACATATCTGGAATACTGCAGTCGGAAGCTGTGGCCGGGCGGAAATTGCTAAAATGTCTGGAGAAATCCAGACACATGGCAACGCATGTTGGCAGTCTTGTTTTTGGCAATTTTCTTTAAAGGTTTGTCCTTATGAGGACATTGTATGAGGGCGGAAAGATGGTTGTTGGTACATGGGCATGGGCAGCCATCTTGTCCTCTCTACAATTACTCAGGTAGTAGTGGCATGTCATAATGTACTTTCACATCCAGGGACTTTCTACTCATAGCATTTAAATGAGCATGACAAACATTGTGCTTTCTAACTTCTCCAAGCAACTAGAAACGGGTCTTTTCCAAGACACAAAGAACTGGAAAGCCCTTGGCCCATCTTTTTTAAAAAGTAAAACCATGCTCAAAAAAGTTCATAGTCATATGCTGTAATCTGCTTTTTTTTGTTTTTGTTCCAATCCATGCATGATCCACTGTACGCAGACTTGGGGAGGTTTGCTCCAAATTGCGGCACACGTTGAAATTTTCCCCTATCCGTAGTCACAGGTTCTGCATCTCTGTTGCAACAGTGCGTGCTTCAAACACCTTCCAAAGCCAAACCAGCTACAAAAAACATGCATGCAAACGCCACCAAGGCATTTGGGGTTCTGCTGTCCTTGACTGTGTTGTTACATAGATTGACACAGCTCCCTAAAACAGGGGGCTAGAGGAACAGGGCCTGATCTACATTTGAGGGGATGGTACGCTTTGAGAGTGGTGGGCTTTGCCAGGATGCTGGGATGCTCATTGTGTTATGTGCTGAAATCACAACTGGAAGTGACTCTAAAGTGCATCAAGTAGACTTCTGAATATTTTCAGTTTAGCCTATGTGCAGGTATTGCTTCAATTATTTTCTTATGGACTGTGTTCCGTACCTCATGGCGAGGCATCAAACATAACAGAAAGAAAAGTTTTCCACTGCTGGAAAGTTCCTAAAGAAATGACCCCACACTGAATAACTTTCCTTATCATAGTAGCACGGTGGCTTTATCTTCAATACTCACAGTCACATAACCCACAAGGTTGACATCTTGGTGTGCAGGTATCTGACTGTGGATTAATGTTCTTCTAAGGTATCTAAGGCTGTATTTCAATGTCCACTGACAAAGTCTACACAGTTCTCCAAAGGCCAATCTGAACAGCATGACTTACTGGAGAAACATTTGAGCCAAGGTGAGTGTCTGTTGAACTTGAAACATTTTTTTCCTATCATTTGTATCCAACTATTACTTTGAGAAAATGCTGCTGTTTATAGTTCACAGCACACACTCTGTGCCACTGCAATGCTCCAAGGGAAGATCTGTGCAACCTTTCATCATCTCCATGCAGATTAAATTTATCCCCTGGAACACTAGACTGTCTTTTTATTTGCTAAATTGTCTGTTTACTCCTACAGCAGCATGCAGATTCATTTTCAGACTTTGCTCAATGGAACGATCCGAAGCAAACATAATGTGAATAGAATTTCTATAAAGGTTTGTGTGAGATTGCACCTGCACCAGCACATGGCCGTTCAAAGCTTACACACACAACACACACACACACACATTTGTGTCCTGTTCCCTTGACCTAATGTAGCAACATGCTGGCCACAGTAATGCACACCATATTCATATTAGACTGGGCTACTATAGCATGTTCTGTGTGGCGATTCCTTTTGGGAAATAATTGGAAATTGATACAAAACGTGGCCGTCAGATTATTGAGCCAAGAGAGAGGCTTGGAGCTCATCATTTCAGTGTTGGAACAATCATATTAGTTCTGTCTCTTTTTTAAGGTCTATTTTTTATTGATAACATAGGTTCTCAGTCTTACAGAAGAGTTGTGGCTTTTCTACAAAACAACAGATCCACCTCTCATTTTAGGGGGGGGGGTGTTCATTTAAAAAAAAAAAGAATGAAAAAGGAAATGAACAAATGTGAAAAATAAAAGTGGCCATACCTCTTTTCATTTTATTAATTTTCTTTTTCTCCAGCCTGCCTGAAATTTGGCAAGTCTGATACTCTTGGAGCATAGAAGAATTCCGAAATGTTATGCCATTTGGAAGGAAAACATTAAAGTTACCAGCAGAAGAAGCATAGATCTCCAGTAAGATCCAAGGAACAACGAAAATGAAAATGAATCAAAGGCAACTAATTGGTCGTAAAATGACCTGAATATTGCCTCAAAAACAAAAAAGAAAAATGAAATGAAGATTTTAATTTTTTTTAACATTGCACGTCCCTAATTTCTTGTTCTGCCCTCTCACAAGTAGCATCTAGTGATAGAAATCACATCAAACGGAATCGTTTGTGCTCAGCTCAGAGCCTTCTCAGCTGCACAATTAAGCAGCCAATTAAGTGAAACAAGGACAGGGAAACCAGGAACATAATGATATCATGTCACACATTTTGTATAACTAGATGCCACGGGGAAGAAAGAAGGGGACCTGGAATTTCTACTTTTTCCAACGGCCGTGCATCCTCGGTAACATCCTGCTCTGGCCTTCATTCCATTGCCTAAAATCCATGCATGGCTAACTTCACGTGCTCTGATGTACTGATAACTTTTACAAATTGTAAGAATAGGCCTGCTAACAGATAGTCACAGCTGGACTTTGTATGCTGGATTTGAAGGAGCCTGCTTCTGACTGTCTCATCCAAGTGACCACAGGAGAGACCTAATTCATGCAGTGGAGGTTTAGTCCTGCTATAGCAAGTTTGCAGGGTGCTTCATAAACCATCTGTTGGATCTATAATTACATTATTGGCCCATAGCAGCCACTATGCTTGCATTGCACAAATTAATCCTGCCAGTGAATCCTTTGGAAGCCATTTTTCTAAGAAACTGCCCAATGCAAGGGGTTGTATAAAGAACTGTCTTGCAAAGCGCACACAATCAAATTATTTGGAACTATTTTAATGCTCATGACTAAGATGAAATACCAGGAGTCAGTGGCTAGGATTAAATGAGTTCTTGCAAACCAATGGTCATCCATCAGTGGCTTTCTATCGCCCCTGAGGATTTGTTATGTTGACTGGGGCTGATGGGAGCTGAATCCATCAACATCTGGAGGGCCCCAGGATCCCACTCCTGGTCTAAAGAAACATTGGACAACATGATAAAGTCTCTGCACTTAAACTTCAGACATATAGTCCAAATTGAAAAAGGCATTAGTTACAGACTGCATTAGCTACTCTATTTGCTGATGTGGGGGATCCTCAGATCCCAAGACAGGGCTCAGTAAAGACTCTGGTGGAATCTACACACATATAAAAAATGCTAGGAAAATGCTTTAAAAAAAAAAGTTTTGAAAAATGCATTGAATTTGGCATAGCTCACTGTCGCCATCTAGTGTCACATTCGTATATCACGCTTTACAACACATTTAAAATGCTTTATTTGCCTCTGTATAGCTGGGTCCCTGTAAAAGACCCTGATGTTGGGAAAGATGGAGGGCACAAGGAGAAGGGGACGACAGAGGACGAGATGGTTGGATAGTGTTCTCGAAGTTACTAGCATGAGTTTGACTAAACTGCGGGAGGCAGTGGAAGACAAAAGTGCCTGGCGTGCTCTGGTCCATGGGGTCACGAAGAGTCGGACATGACTAAACGACTAAACAACAACAAGCTGAGTCCTCTGGTTCTTAATTCTGCCTCTGTCATAAACTGGACACAGAATGAAGTGCTCACTTCCAGAAAGCTTCTTTGTGAGATTGGTCACACAGTAGTCATAACAGGTCCCCATAAGAATTTCAGCCACACACAATCAAAGAGGAGTGGGGAAGCAAGATGAAGCACTAAGGCCAAATCTGGCATATTCTCAGGGGCTAAGAGTGGAGAGGAAAATAAAACTGGCATCTGAAATAGAGCAAACCCTCCCAGATGCCCTTTCTGAACAATAGAGCAAACACTCATCTATTATATTTGTCAGGATAACAAATCAGGGTAGCACAAGTGAGAGGGTGCCAGTTCTTGGAAGGACATATAGGGAAAGCATTTTGAGACATGCAAGATGAATACGCTGCCTAATGAAGAACAATGGAAAGGTACGCTCTATTAAGCTACTAATCACTACTCTGCTCTTTTCATACAGTTCGGAAGAGGAGTATGATGAAGAGTGAGAATATTTACACAGATGTTCAAAGAGACAACAAGGACTAGGAAAGGACAAAAGAGCAAATCCAATTCAGAAGGTGTTTAAAGGCAAGGGCGATGAAGGAAAGCAGAGGGTTTGCATAAGTGAACTTGTGTTTGGGCAAGAAAGCTCTCAGTCTTGGGTCTATGTCAGAGTCATCATAAAAATGCAATGGGGAATATATTAAAGAATGTTGGCCATCTTCTAATCAAATTTAAATCCAATTGCATATTATTATTTCTATCTTTTTGAGATACTGAAGGAAAAGTTAGATAACTTACAAATGAACAAATTATCACTCATTGCAGAAAGAAAAGCATACTTTTAAATATTTCATTATTCATTCCTTATTGCAGTAACCCAGTAAGATCAAAATAGCCTCAAAAATAAGCAACCGTGCCCTTATCTTTTAGGTTCACCTATGAAAATGAATCCTGGTTGATTAATCAACTAAAGCTTTAGTTGATTGACCTACTGATTACACTAATCAAAACTTCCAGCCTGACTAAATGAAAATTGCAGCTGAAGGAATCTTATCACAAATGTATCTGAATTGTTGCAGCATTATGCAGAAAATTAATACTAGCTCTATTATGGGATATATAATTTATATATATATAAGCAGTGTTAAAAATACAAAAATAAGGTGCAACAGAGGCATTTAAACCTTCTTGTAATGTGGATAGTCTAAAGTATCTGCACAGGTCAAAATAGAGGGTTCTAATTCCTGACTTCTTTGTAACCCAAAGGCTTTAACATTTTACAGTATTATGTTTTTATGTGGATTGGAAGCTGCCCAGAGTGGCTCGGGCATCACTATGGAATGGGGTGTCCCTATTTTCATTGGAGAAATGTTGGAGGGTATGCAACAGGAGGGGGCCTTAGGCTAGATCCTTAAAACATTCAGCTACATCATGTGACCTGGCAAGCCAGCATAGAGCACTATTTTAAAGTCTTGTTTTGCCTCTGCCAAGGTAAAGCAGAACAGCAGCAACAACCCCACTACTTAATGGGGTTTGTATCTGGTGTAACTTTACGGTGGTTTAACTTACACAAGATTGCTGTACGTCAGCTTCTTGTGAGTAGGACTGCTCCCTTTATGCTTCACTGTGCTTCTTTATTAGGTGTGGGAAATACAATTTGTAAAGCTTCCCTGTTCTTTGTGTCCATTCACAATTCTGCCAGCACATTCTGCATATGAAAGTTATACTCTGTGAATGCAAAGTCACCTTTGAATATATATTGTTTCCTGCTCCCTAATTAAATGCACAATATGACAATTTCTGCACACAATTACGTGTCTCAACTTCAGAACCAATGCACAACAAACAGGCATGCAAAGCATTATGGTATGATTAAAATGTAAGTCAAGTTTCGCCCCTTCCCCCTTGGATGCACTAGAGAAGCAAAATAAGATCAAAAACTCCAGATGCTCTAACTTGCTTTACTGGAGTAACCGCCAACCAAATCAGACATGAGTAGAATATAATTAGGTTATAAGTAATATGAGCAAGATGAGCAAGTGGATAACTGTTTAGCATTTTGTTAATGAATGTTGCCAGAAATTAAGGACGGGGGTTATTTCTTAAAGCAGAAATGGCAAAACTGACAGTGTTCTAGGTATAAAATGTGCAATTCTCTTGAAATTGAGTTCATTCTCTACCACCTTGTCCAAGTAAAAGGCTGGCTTGCTAGAGCCATCTGGATCCGTTTCACTAAATTTACCATCACCTGCCTCACTCTGTGTGTAGCCAATGGTTTTGGAAATCTGCACTACAATATATTGAAAAAAATCCACATTTGGCATTGAAAAGTATGCCAGAATTATATTTGCACAAGGATGCTGGATTTGCATGCTTTGTCATTCACACAGTTGCAAAAGTGGTTTCTAAGGGAGTTTGCTTGGATTTAGGAATATTGTGTTTGGTAAGAAAAAAAGGGGGAGACAATTAGATGAAAGAAGATAAAATAGACTAGTAAAAGCAGGGATGTGCAGAAGAGGAGGCTGGAGTGCAAAGAAGCTCATTGTTCTCACCTGTGTCTTCTCCTTTGTCTATATTATTACCATAAAAACAGACATTTTATCAGGCCTCACCTGGAAGGCTCCCTCGGGGGGTACAGAAACAGCCTTTGCTGTTACTCGGGCTTCCTAGGATATCCCCTACAGTACACCTGGTCTTTGCGGTGTGTGAGGGGCTTGCATCATCAGCAACTGAGCAAGCTGAGGTCTCAGTTATCCTACAGGTAAGAATCTCCTTAGTGTGTCCTTCCAAACAATCCCATCCTCTCACCAGCCTCCCAGACTCCACCTTTGACTTCCCATCACCAAATTGGTCAGGCAAAGCCAAACAGCTGCTCCATAGGCAACAGGGACTCTCCATGCTTTTGCAGTGGAAACTTTCCTCACTATTTGTTATTTAATGGGATCACATTCAAGAAAGCAGCTGAATTTCATAGGAGACAGCATGCCCCATAATCTGAGAAGGCTGCCTTCGCAGACTATCAGTCCAACTAGCTCAGTGTTGTAAACAAAGACTGGCAGCAGCTTATGGGTTTCCAGGCATGGTACATTCCCACTCCTAGCCAACGATGCCAAGGATCAAACCTGGGTCCTTTGGCACACAAAGCAAATACTGTTCTACAGAGCTGTGACCCTTCTGCAAGAGATGCAGCCATGGAGATTTCCAGAGCATCTGAGTGTCATTTGGGTGCTATAGGGACTAATCAGCAAAAGGCTCTTAATAGAGAGGCTCTATTCCGTCGTAGGCTGATGGATTTTATCCTGTCACAATCAGCTCTACAGTTCAAAGAATGCACAGCAATAAGAGCAGTGAAGAGTCACATCCTATGTGATTCTGTGATTGAACAACTTTCAGGGCCAAAAACTGAACTAAGGAATGGAGCAAGGCCAATTCCTGTAGGTGCCCTGCTCAAAATTGAATCGCAAGTACGAATGTGTACTATATTTACCCTAAAATGATACTTCTGTACATGTGCACAAATATGGAAATGCTTCATGTATTTTTAAAAAATGAACAGGCAAGGGAGATGAATGTTGCTTATAAGGTAAAGGTAAAGGACCCCTGGAGCCTAGGACTTGCTGATCAGAAGGTCAGCGGTTCGAATCCCTGCGACGGGGTGAGCTCCTGTTGCTCGGTCCCTGCTCCTGCCAACTTAGCAGTTCAAAAGCACGTCAAAGTGCAAGTAGATAAATAGGTACCGCTTGGGCGGGAAGGTAAACGGCGTTTCCGTGTGCTGTTCTGGTTTGCCAGAAGCGGCTTAGTCATGCTGGCCACATGACCTGGAAGCTGTACGCCAGCTCCCTCGGCCAATAAAGCGAGATGAGCGCCGCAACCCCAGAGTCGGTCACGACTGGACCTAATAGTCAGGGGTCCCTTTACCCTTTACCTAAAGGACCCCTGGACACTTAAGTCCAGTCAAAGATTACTATGGGGTTACGGCACTCATCTCACTTTCAGGCCGAGGGAGCCGGCGTTTGTCCCCAGACAGCTTTCCACGTCATGTCGCCAGCATGACTAAACTGCTTCTGGCGCAACAGAACACCGTGATGGAAACTGGAGTGCACGGAAATGCCATCTACCTTCCCACCAGAGTGGCACCTATTTATCTACTTGCACTAGTGTGCTTTCGAACTGCTAGGTTGGCAGGAGCTGGGACCGAGCAACGGGCGCTCACCCCGTTGTGGGGATTCGAACCACCAACCTTCTGAACCGTCACCCACATCCCTTGTTGGTTATAAACAGAATCCAATAAACCTACTGCTATGACTGCTTCAAAATGCATGCAAGGGGTAAGGTGAGCACCTATATATAAAACTTGCCTGTGCTGATTTATAAACATATGGATGCAAATTTAGAAAGTTTTCATCATTTAAACAGGAATGCAGTACCTCTCATCACAGTGAGGAAGGCTATGGCCAAGTGACCCATGTCCCTTCTCAGGCTCCTGTCTAGGTGTTGTCAATAAGCGACTTCAAGGGCCCTGCAGCTCACCTTTCTTGTGGGTCTTTTATCTTTAACCCCTTCCGACAGAGGATTTCCTCACATAGAGGACTAGCCTCTGCAAAGGAGGGCACATGGCCCCCCAAGAAAGCAGTAAAAGTTGTTCATATTTGCAACTGGTGCTGGAGAGACAACGTATATCCCATAAAGTTTAAAAGAAGCCCAGTGGATCTGTTAGCCAAACACGCCAACAAACTTTTAAAGTTTTACTGCAGTCCTTTTAGAAGCCATCTTCTTACTCAACAGTGCCACCCAGAGGCACAAATAAAATCACCTACTGCGAAGGTAAGAGATATTTTAAAAACTATGTTCTCATATAAATGGATGTGCATGACAGAATTATCAATATGTTTCATGTTTAGCACTGCGTGCCCATATGTTGCTAAACTGCATGTTAACTGACAAGCAGTCGTAAAACGCACATTTTGCCTGCAAAATAAATAAAAATTACAGCTTCCTATTCTGGCATCTCCAATATTTCTTCTTCTTTTTAAAGTCAGGTAACAGTGCTGGAAAAGGCCTTGGAGTGCCTCAGCCATTTGTTATGGTGAGCACGGGAGTGCAGGATCTGACTCGGTGCAATGCCACTTCTTCTGTTCACCTCTACAATATTTTTTCAAGTGTAAAGGGTTTCACACCTATCCAGCTGCACATCTCTCCATCAGGAAGATAGAAATAAAGTTAATGCATGAAGAGGTCTGTAGAAAATAGAGGCGTTGTGAAGGAGAAGGCACTTCCTTCCATATCCTGGAAGGAAAAGGGCTTCTGAATTATGGGATTGCGGGACTAAAAGAAAAAGGAAAGAATTTGGCATGCTTGGATACTGAAAATGCTAATTTTGACTGCAGAAATATTGCATGTAACAGAAACCTTAGGAAAGAGAACCTCCCCATGATGTGAAAGGAAGCACTCCACAGGGTATCATAGAAACTGGGGCTTAGTTTAAGGGTAGGGGTATGCTTGTTTGCATCCTGAGTAATGAGGCAAGTTGAGATTTCAAGGCCAACTATTGCATGCCTAAATCAGATTGCGTCTTTACCAAGGTGTTTTGAGGCAAATCAAGGACCTCCTAAGCTCCTGAGACACTCTGTAGCCTTATTTTGTTTTTTACACACACACACACACACACAGACACACAAAATCCGGTTAAATGTGGCGTCCTTTATTTTCCCCTCTTCCTTTCTGAGAAATGAAACCTTGAGAAATGCCCAAAGCTCAAGAGGGAAAGAGTGTAGAGGGTAAGGATCTTTCATTTTGATGGTCAGATCTAGCTTTTAGTCCCAGTGAATTATTTCCAAAGACAACTCCAGTCACAATGGAGGGGTGTTGCAGGATGATATTCGGAAGGACTGCCCTGTCAATAATAAGTAAGATCATTGGTTTGCAAGCAACGATAGTCTCTCTATAGCTGGCTTTATATTTGGGGCACAGAAAATCAATATAGCAGAACACATGAATCTAATACTTGGGGTTTGTCCATGTCCTACTCCCATGTCAGTACACTGAACAAGATGAGGGACCCACTGGCATTATTCAGTAAGGCCTGTGCATATGCATGGCTCCTACAACCAACTTAGAACCCGAATCACACAGAAGACCTTTAGGCAGCACAAGTAAATCCCATTGAACTCACTGTGGGCATGCATACAACTGTGTTGTTAGGCATTATCGCTGTCAGCCTGCATAGCCCATGGTCGTATTGGTATTTGGAAACACTGGCATTTGGGGACATGGCTATCAGGCACACTCATACTTCCCCTTATACATTCAGTGAGATAATTCCAGCAGACCTAGAAGCAGAGGTCTGCATCTCCCCACATCCTGCAGTCCAGCCTGTACCCTGCCTGAGGCTGCTTACCTGGAGAGTTTCATTTAGATCTCTCAAAGTCTGAGAACAAAGAACCAGCCACCACTCTTCCAAGATGGCGAGTTTGCAATTCAATACCTCTCATGTGATCTAAGGTTAAACACTCACATGTTAAGTAGCAGAAAAACAACAATAGTTAATTATCAACTCAGTTAAAGCTCTGAGTCCCTACAGTGGAATTTTCCAGTTTTAACCCTTTCACCAGTACACATCCAGCCATTCATCATTTCAGTGTCAATTAAATAATTATACTTAACAAAATATGCAGCAGCCTATGGATAACTGCCCTTGTAGAATGCAGGGATGCTGCTGTAGGAATACCCCATGTCTGTGAGACCACTGATCTAACTCAGTTCAGTGACTGCTCTGAATGGCAGCAATACTCTATGGTCTCAGACAAATATCTTTCTCAAACCTACTGAGATTTTAGCTGAAGAAACTCAGATGCAAAGCATGTATGCTATCACTGAACTTTGGCCTGTCCCTTGACTTGTGGAGGGTGGGCAACTCATATTAAGCTCATATTGATCTTCTAATAATAAATCTATCCAAATAAAGACTTCTGTTTTATCACTTTTGCCAAAGCAGACTAGAAAGTATCAACCAAGGGCCCGCAGAGGTTTCTCCAGCAAAATTGCTTCATAAAAAAATGAAAATGAATATACAATGCATTCCCGAAGAGAGCTTTGCAAAGCATTCATATTTTCTCTTATGCATCATTTTTCTTTTTTAAAAAATGCCATTGCAACAAGAAAGCTGGGAAGAAACAAACTGAATGCTTCAACTAAAAGCCCCCCGAGGAATCATCCCTCAACTGCCCCGAAGACACAGATCTCCAAATTAGAGATATCAAAGGTTTATCTTGGGTTTAAAGTCCTCTTGAAGGTCAACAAGAAAGCAAAAAAAGACTACAAAGGAAAGAAAGCTGTTGTCTAAGTGTTTGCAAGTACCAAGATCGATTTCATATAAAGCCACTTAAAAGTGCTTGAGTTTTTCTCCCATCGTTGGTCTTCATGTGTAAAAGGCAGACGCCATTTTATAAATGAACTTGTGTTAGAATCAGATTATTTTAGCTGATTGATGGAAATGCAGGAAGATGTACGTACAACTGCACAGAGGTGTATATGGGCCCCAAACTTCATTTTTTATTTGTATCTGTGCTTTAAAAAAATATTTCTGATTTGCCTGAATCACTCTTTGTTTGATCCACTTCACTCTCTGATTTGGGTTCCAAGCCACATTGTGTAAAATGAAGCTCTGGGTTCCTAGTTTACTCTTGTGGAGTGTCTTGCGCCACACTGAGAGCCAGTGTGGTGTAGTGGTTAAGAGCGGTAGTCACGTAATCTGGGTAACCGGGTTCGCGTCTCCGCTCCTCCACATGCAGCTGCTGGGTGACCTTGGGCCAGTCACACTTCTTTGAAGTCTCTCAGCCCCACTCACCTCACAGAGTGTTTGTTGTGGGGGAGGAAGGGAAAGGAGCCGCTTTGAGACTCCTGAAGGGGAGTGAAAGGCGGGATATCAAATCCAAACTCTTCTTCTTCTTCTTCTTCTTCATTTCATATCTTTATGTGCCAGGCAAAACACATTCCTCTTCTCCCAGGCCTCTGACTAATTAAACAATCGACGGCCTTTTAAACTGTGGGGAAGAGTATCAGTTTTTGTTACTATGTTATGCATTTGGGTGTTTTCATATTGTAAACCACCCTGTGATCCTCGGGTGAAAGGCGGTATAGAAATTTAATCAATTAATTAGTAATAACAGCTGTAACTTTCCCCCCCTTTTGGCAGAAGCAGATGAAATTTGCAGGCAGGAGAGCCCCTCCAGAGCAGTTTAATTCTACCCAAATGCAAGTCTGTGGATTTTTGTGGGTGAGGATTAGGCAAAAGGGATTCACTATCATCCATAATCCATATTAGGGCAATATCTTTATTAGGTCAACTAAAACTCCAAAATCCATATTAGCTTCATATTATCCAGGGAGAACCAGGAGGTTGTTTAAAATAATTAAGAGGTGACCAAGTTGTGTATATTACATTATTTAAGCAGCTGGAAAGTGTAGGGTCTATTTTAAAAAAACATTAGCAGTTTCACACTGCCTAGCTAAATTTAGACATCTGGATGTAGCCATTATGTTTTTAATAAAAATACATCCTAAAGTTGCATCACCTGGAGAATGTTTTTAATGTTTCTGTACTGGCCTTTAGAATTGCATCTTTAGTGGTTTAGTGAAGCACTCCATGATTTTCAACATAACCTGCTTCACAGTGCCCCTACCTCAATTGTTTGCACCCCTCCTTACACACTGATAGGTATTCTCTTGTCCTAATGCATTTAGTATATTATCTGACTTAGAAGGAAAAGAAACCATTAAGAGCAAAGTTATTAAGTTTGTAGCTGCACTTTTAAATTACCTGTGTAATATACAATACCAAAGACTGCAAAAGTGAAAATTCAGGAAAATAAAAAGTACATTATCTAGTAACCTTATTGATAAGTCTTTTCAACAACACAAGCTCCACATAATAATCAGCATACCAGGAGCATAATGGCACAGAAAAGGCTTTCCTGCAGTATGCAGGAGACTTATAAAAGCCATTTTCTGTACAATTGACTTGGCCTGTTGAAAGAAAAGAGTTGTCTGCAGCAACCAGTCTCCCTCAGAATTGAAACTCTGTGATGGAAAAAGCTTTTGCTGGAGTCTTGCATGCTAAAAAGCAAGTCGTAATTTTCATTCAAAATATATTAAAGGAATTACAAAAAGAATGATTGGAGCAGTTTACTTCCATAGGAGAGCATGAGTTTTGAGTTTGGGACAGATAATAGCATCAACCAGCTTGCCAGGGTTAGGCAGTTTAATGGCTACTATGGGGTGTTGCTATCATGGCTATTTGCCTTTTTATCTGGGTGAGAGACCTGAAACCAGGGGTTGGAATCCAACGTAGCACTACATGAACATTCCTTCAGGGCACTGTTTGTGCAATGGAATGCTATCCCCCTCTCTTCTCCCCCTCCCCATGTGTCTTCTGTTCTAGGGGGTCCCCCTAATCCTCTGGAGCAAATGGGGGACGAAAGATCCCTGGGGGGTAGGAAAGAAAAGAAAGTCCTGTCACAACTGGGTTAGTTGAATGCCACTCTGGACCTGGATATTTTTATCATGCATCTGGAGATTATTTGAATAAAAATTATTTGGATAGATTTATTATTTACTGGGGAAAGGAACCGGGGGCAAAGTTTGAGTCTGCTCTTGAGCCTTGCAGAGATAGCTGGGAGCAGGGAGGGGGAGAAATCTGGAAGGTCACCAATTTCCACACCCAGATTCAGACCTTTAGAACTTTCCTAATGGTCATGTAGGACAAAATCAACAATAAGAAGAAGCCACCAATTCACAGATATTGTTAGTTGAGATGCAGATGCCAGTATTTTAAATTACCAACTCTGTGTTGCATTACTGCTGAAAATATATGTCAGGGATGTGTCTGCCTAGATGTTGCTGGATTAAGACTCCCACCATCTCTGAACACAATCCCTGTCTATAGGACCACAGCCTCCCATCCCTGATCTAAACTGAATCCAATTACGAGTCTATACAAAAGCAATAAATTACTGCCTTGTGCTCCAATACTGTGCAGAATATTGCTGTTAATATAACACTCAATCTGTATAAATGCTGAATCCTTGAAGACTTAAAATAATACAAAGCTACTGGTTTGTCTTTGCATTTTTCCTTCAAATTTCAAAAAACCCACAACCCTCATCTCTTTAAAATTGCTCAGTGCTCCTCTTGTACCAGAAGAAAATAATGCATTTTTTTAAAGCAAGCATTCATGAAACTGGCTGATTTGCATGTACTTGGGATATATTAAAATTTATGTGTGCGGCTCTTGGAGTGTACTATAAATCTCCATTATTGATGTTGGCAGTTTCCATATATTTAAATGTCTAGAGCTCCTTCCAGATAGAGATTTTTATGATTATTTTGGTCACCAACTGCACTGTTTAGAGAAATGGTTCAAACGATATGGATAATTCAGAGCTTATTCATGAAAACGCCAGGAATATAACTACAACATAATAGCTAATGAAGGTGTCTAACTTTGCTCACTACAAAGGATAAGTGGTGAGTCATCTCATGACTCTCCCATTCAATATCCAGACTTCATTTTCTCCCTCATGCAGGAGATTACTTATATCTGGGTTCCTTTATTTTACAGTACTGTTATACATAGGGTGGAATGCTAAGTGGCACAAATTAATACATACTTTATTGCTCAGAAATACTTTGATGGCTGGGAGGATACTAACACTAGTTAACAGTAAGTGCACAATCAAAACTGAAGGTAGTGGAAGGAATTAGGTACAGAATTTGAATTCAGGAGCTAAAAAGTATAGAGCAGAGACAAAGAATGAAAATAAAGGTTTTGGAAGGGGGCAAAGCAATTTAGCCAAGAAGCCCACTGGGTGAACTTGGGCAAGTCAATGTCTCTTAGCCTTGTGAGGTTGTGTGTGAGGAAGAAATGGAGAAGGGGAGAAGTGTGTGTGTGTGTGTGCGCGCGCTGTTCTGATTTTATCTGGGAATTTTAGCTTTTTTAATAATTCCGCTTTGCATTTCCCCTCTGTGAATTTCTCCTGGCTGGATTACTGCAAAGGGGCTACTGTTGAGGAGGATACAGAAACTTCGGTTGCCAAACTAGTATGGCCAAATTTATGAAGTTCACTGGCTGCTGGTTCACTTCTGGGTCCAATTCAATATGCTGGTACTTACATTTGAAACCCTAAGCAGCTTAGGAGCCATATACCTGAAGGAGCATATGGCAACCTGAACAGTAGGGATCTCTACACCTATTGCATATGGCACCAAGGAATGGTGATTTAAAAAGAGGTCAATTCACCAGGGCCTTAATAGGTGCAAAGTGATGGCATTCTCAGCCTGAGCAGTCTATATGTATACAGCTGCACCAGGAAAACCAAGCCCTTTTCTTTCGTGGCATTATTACATGTATTTATTCCAAGTGCTTCTATGCTGACTTTCAGGGCGAAGTCCATCCAAAGCAGCTTACAAGAGATACTAATCACTTCTCCCATCTTGATTTCTTTGCATCCCTCCTGCAACCTATATGCTAGCTAGCATGCTATTGGCACCATCGAAATGCTCGACTGTAGCTTTGTCTGTTAGCTATGAAGAAATGGAAAACTGTAAGCCTGTCTAGGGTGCCCATTGGCCTCCCACTTATTCCCCCGGGCTCAAATGAGAAGCAATTATTCAGAAGCAAGGAAGAAGAAGCTTCCATCCAGAGAAACCACATTTCCACTTGGCTGAGAAGTTACACAGAAGCAAGGCAAAATCTGAAAAATCAATAACAGGGTCTATGAACAGTGCTGTTGGTTTTTTTTTTTAATTTGAGTACACACACACTGTAATTGCTCTGCCTTGCTTTAAATGTCTGGTGGCCGCACACTTCACAGCTGCTGGTGCCATGGCTTAGTCTTGTGGGATATAAGGTGAAAACCGCTTGATGTACAAATTGAAGTTCAGTTTGAGTACATACATCATGCCACAGCTTTTAGGACCATGGAAGAATCGATAAAGCATGACTTTGGAGGGGAAAGGGAGAGACTTGAACAGAGAAAGCAGAGAGAGAGAGGAAGGTGGAGAGAGATTGAATATGCTCTAAAGAAAACCATGAGAAAATCTCTCCCACTCATCTAGTTCAAAGGTGCTTTACTTGTATGTCTCCTTAAGACATAATTGGTTGGCATTGTTTAGCAGTAACCAAAGCACCAGTCCAAATTGGATTGAATCCCCTCACACACAAAGGCCCTGAGGCAAAGCTCTGCTGCACCAAGCCTAATTCATATTTTATAAAATGCAAATACCAATAAGATGTTCCAGCATGATGGATGGGTGGTTATAATCTATCATGTACATCTAATACTTCTGTAAATATTTTCTCAAAATTATTCTGCTATTATGTTTGCTGTTCCCTAGATGAAAAGTTCTAATTCTAAATAATACTAGCCTGCAACTCATACCAGTCGTAATAGTTTATTCTTGCCTGCTGCCCTGTGATTTATCACTGTTTCCATTAGGAATCCATATGAATGTAATATACCTGTTTAGACAGGACTTTCAGGATTTCAGAGGAGGAACAGCACAGCTTCAGATGACTGACAGAGGGAGTTTGGGAGGCATGCAGAGAGCAGGAAGAAGAAAGGTGACAGTTGAGACACTGTTGAGAGCGCAGGCAAACACCTTCTCTTGTTGGGCAGGAGATGAGGGAAGCAAAAGGTCCCTATAGTCCAATAAGTCTGTTATCGATTTCTTAACCATTTATCCTTCACTGGCTCTCAGAAGCATCAGTGTGATTGGTCCTGCTTCCTGCACTTACTTGCTGGTCCCATTTAATCCTCTTCAAAACTGTAAAGGTTTTTATTTGAAGTAAAGAAGAAATAGTCCAAATGTCCATATATCCAGGCTGCTGTCATGCCCCCAACCCACTGTGGAAAGGTTGAGAGGAGGCCTGACAGTGCAGAGCCAAGCTAACAGCTGTCTGCAAGGAATGCAAGGAGGTTTCTTCAGTTCTTCCTCTCAACATTTTAGGAAGCTGTTTGTCCTAGTATGGGTGCCAAGCCCAAGTCTGGGGTGGTGCTGCAAAGAATTGCTGCAAGGAGTGCAGATCTGGTAGCTGAGCAACCTATATCCACCTCTTCCAGTCTGGTTACCATTTTAATGTATTTTTAACCTTTGCTGGAAGCTGCCCAGAGTGGCTGGGGGAACCCAGCCAGATAGGTGGGGGTACAAATAATAAATTTTTTATTATTATTATTATTATTATTATTATTATTATTATTATTATTATCCTCCATATGTTTTAGACTTCAACACCCAGCCTTATTTGCTGGGTTTGTTGGGAATTTTGTTTCGAAAATATAGAGGGCACCAGGTTATAGAAAGATTATCTGTAGCCGTGGCTTCTGGTTTGTGGCTGTGCCTAATTCAAAGTGCAGGTAGTTATTCTCTAGAGCCCTTCATGGCTTGAGATCATGAAAACTGTTGAATGACCTGTCTCCAAGTGTAGCTATTCAAATGTCGGATTCATCATCTGCCTGGGTACCCTTGTCATGGCAGATACAGCAGATGGCAGCCAAATGGTGACACCTAGATACAGTATAATCTCTGCAGGAAAGCACACCTAGCTAGAACCTGCCTTGATAGCTTTCTGGAGGATGAGAAGACCTTCCCCCCCCCTCCCCCTTCCCAGACATTTTCAGTGTGAGTTTATTTTAACGCTTGGTATTCTGTCGCTTGTATCTGTTGCTATGTTTTATTGTGCTGTCATTTCATGGTTAATTCTTGTGGTTTTATTTTATTGCAAGCCACACTAGGAAAGCTTTTGTTCTGAGTGTAGCACAGAAATGCATTAAATAAGAAATGCTGTGCAAATCAGTCCTGGACACAGACTGGAAATATTAAGAACTCAGATTATTTATTTACTTTTAACAAACTGGGATTAGGGTGTGCATGCCCTGCCTTTGGGGATATTGGGGGATGATCCATCCCGCCATAGCTGTGAGCTTTCCTAGTGTCACTTGTGATGCCAGCTCACAACTTGTGACATTGTACCAGCACAGCTGTCACTGTATTCAAAGCTAAATCTTTATTTTCAAGAACAGTGCCTCAGCTGAGAAGGCTGAGTCCATTAACTTTAAATCTTGCCATTTTTACTCTCTGTTCCATCTCTTGCAGCTAGAGTGTGACTGCCCAGCTATAAAGGAAATTGCCTCAACAATTCCTTTATTTGTACTACTTTATGATAAATTTTAAGAAGCGCTATAGTGCAGGGTTGGTTTATCACATCCAAGAAAGATGTACTTAAAGCAGTGCCTCCCAAAACACAACTGATTGCCATGCAGATGCACACCTCTCATTTTATTGCAAGCCACCAAAAGCTTTTGGTACACTAGTCATAAAAAAGTAGATTTGCAATTGATGGTGGATACCGCAAGTGATGCAGCATGAATTGTATCGATGGGCACGGGGCATCATTTCTATGATACGGAAATATCTTCCATTAGAAGCAGCAGGGGTTTGATTAATGATTCATAAGGCTGAGTTTGCATGCAGCAGATTGTTAAGCGCATTTCTGTTTTGTTTTTTTAAAAGGTGGAATACACTGCAGTCCTGCTGGTTTGACAGGCGTGACAGGGTGGAAACCACTTCTGTTAAAACAAGCCCTCCCTACATACAAGCTAGAGAATGAAGAAACATGAAATGAAAACAAAGAAACATGAGATGAACCAGCTGTTTATGCTCTTAATTTGTATATTAACTATAGCAATGCTTCCAAAATGTTGTTTAGTCATTTAGTCGTGTCCGACTCTTCATGACCCCATGGACCAGAGCATGCCAGGCACTCCTGTCTTCCACTGCCTCCCACAGTTTGGTCAAACTCATGCTGGTAGCTTTGAGCACACTGTCCAACCATCTTGTCCTCTGTTGTCCCCTTCTCCTTGTGCCCTCAATCTTTCCCAACATCAGGGAGTCTTCTCTTCTCATGAGGTATTGGAGCCTCAGCTTCAGGATCTGTCCTTCCAGTGAGCACTCAGGGCTGATTTCCTTAAGAATGGATAGGTTTGATCTTCTTGCAGTCCATGGGACTCCCAAGAGTCTCCTCCAGCACCATAATTCAAAAGCATCCATTCTTCAGCGATCAGCCTTCTTTATGGTCCAGCTCTCACTTCCATACATCACTACTGGGAAAACCATAGCTTTAACTATACGGACCTTTGTCGGCAAGGTGATGTCTCTGCTTTTTAAGATGCTGTCTAGGTTTGTCATTGCATTTCTCCCAAGAAGCAGGCATCTTTTAATTTCATGACTGCTGTCACCATCTGCAGTGATCATGGATCCCAAAAAAGTAAAATCTCTCACTGCCTCCATTTCTTCCCCTTCTATTTGCCAGGAGGTGATGGGCCCAGTGGCCATGATCTTAGTTTTTTTTATGTTGAGCTTCAGACCATATTTCCAAGATAGAAGATGCCTTATATATCCGAGGAGCAGACCTGAGGGGAGTCTACATACTCTGTCAGGCCCGTCCCCAAGGACAGCCTGCCTTCAAGCCTGCCTCTGCAGGCAAGCTTGGATCCAATTCCCTGGTTGGTGATGTGAGTGTTTTAGCCGGAAATTAACTGAATACTCCATTTGACATTTAAAATGCTCCTTTAAAGAAATGTAGAGAAAATGCATGAATTCACAATTGTTCAGACACAATGTCAATTCTTTTGTTATCTCCAATTTGAAATGTGATTATAATTGGGATTTCAGATCACTAGGCAAATTCAGAGAGGAAAGGAAATAGCTGGAGCTGTCAGCCTGAAGAGTCCTACACAGAAATACTGAAATAACCCGTCTTTCTTCATACTTCCTCTGTAGGTATGTGCCGACCCCTGGGACAATTTGTGTCCTGAACCCCTGACCTACCTGGCAACAAATGAGTATGCCAAGTCTAAAGTTCAAAGTCAGAGGGTCAATCCACACAAGCAAAGTCCAAGGGTCAGGAAACACAGTTCAGGGTCAATCCAAGTAGCCAATCTCAACAAAACTCTCCATTTGTGGTTTTGCAGCCCCAGCTGCTTGTTATTTCTATATCTGATAGCTAGTAGAGCAATTAAATGTCAGCTACTTCAATTATGCTACCCTGTAATCAACCAGTTAGTGAAATGCACCTCAGAACTGTGGGCTCATTTATATTTCTCAAAGCTGTTCTCTATATAGGGAGAATGTACAGCAAGAAAGCAACAGCAAAGCCAATTTAAACAAAACGCGAAGCAAGGAACAGAATAGAGTTTGCATAGGTGAGGAATTTTGCCTATATTTATATATGCTAAGCCATATTATTTCCAAAAAAATTAAGGTTTTGTTTTTCTCTAGACATAGGTAGGGTCAACCTTGCACACCCTCCCAATATATATGCATGGTTAAGAGCGGTAGGCTTGTAATCTGGGGAACCGGGTTCGTGTCTCCGCTCCTCCACATGCAGCTACTGGGTGACCTTGGGCCAGTCACACTTCTTTGAAGTCTCTCAGCCCCACTCGCCTCACAGAGTGTTTGTTGTGGGGGGGGGGGAAGGGAAAGGAGAATGTTAGCCGCTTTGAGACTCCTTTGGGTGGTGATAAAGCGGGGTATCAAATCCAAACTCTTCTCTTCTTCTTCTTCAACCCTTTTATTAATGGCTGCTTGTTTTTACTAGACGCAGGTATGAAGAGTTCTAAAATAGTCCCCCATACTCAAATTCCATCATTATCCTGCAAGAAGTATATATTAACATATGGAAGTTCCTTGTGCCAAATCAGGCCATTGATCCTTCCAGCAGTTGGATCACAGACTGAGATTTTTCCTCAGCCCTGACACCTAATATAATTTTATTAGAGAGACCAGGGATTAAAATTGGGACCTTCTGCATGTTCTACTACAGGCATAGGCAAACTCAGCCCTCCAGATGTTTTGGGACTACAACTCCCATCATCCCTAGCTAACGGGACCAGTGGTCAGGGGTGATGGGCATTGTAGTCCCAAAACACCTGGAGGGCCGAGTTTGCCTATGCCTGTTCTACTACATACTATTGATTCTTTAACGTGTGATGTAGTATAGCAACAACAATAAATGTGCATCGCAACTGAAATATGCATTGACATATTGGCAAATCAACAAGGTACAACATGGCCTGCATGCAATTATTCCACACAAGAATAGATGTATATTTCCAAAATGTAAATATATGGCATTTCTAGCTATACTGGTGTAGCTGGTACTGCTTAATTCTATGACTTTTCACCAGCTGTCTAAACACCTCTAATGTGCAAACACTTCTCCACTGGCTATACAGCTTCTGTGATGACACAGCTAGAGCATCCATGGGATGTTGTTATGGCCACCAAATTGAACAGCTTTAAAAGAAGATTAGACAATCAATGGCTAATAACCATGATGGGTAAGTTGTATCTCCACAGGTGGAGGTAATATGCCTCTGAATAACCATTGCTAAGAATCACAAGTGGGGAGAGTGTTGCTGCCCTCAGGTCCTGTTTGCTGGCTTCCCCTAACCATCTGGCTGGCTACTGTCAGAACAAGATGTTGGACTAGATTGAGCCTTTGCTCTGAACCAGCAAGGTTCTTCTTAAGTCTTTAAGAAAGGGAGTCTGACCCCAGGGTCATGACACCCAGCTACTTTGATGCTATTAAAGCCATAAAGAAGTTCACAGCCATTGTTTCTTTGTAGTTGGTGAAGTCTCTGCCAGCAGCAATTGACATCTTCCCGTGTTTCTGAAAAATGCTGACAAAGGTAAATCCTACATCGTTTCAAATCATCTAAAGTATGGCAAGATGAGAGTGTCTCTGAGGTGTGAAGCCACTCATTTGGAGGATGAAGGAGAACAGAGACAAAAATGAATCAGAAGTACACATACTGGCAAATCAAGTCTTTCCTACTTCATCACTGTATCATAAATACAACGATCCATTTGACAAAGTTAATTAGCAGCAGGGAACATTGCAATCTCTACCAAGATGAAACAATATTTGGTTCTGTCATAGTTCAGTAAGTATGCAACCACTTAAAATGCAGAGAACTTTTGCAGAATAATTTAATATGAACCCATGTTTCTAGCAACAGACTCTGAGATATCTTTCTTTTACATCTCTAGCCCTCCTAGAATAAAATTATAGGGCAAAATGCCAGGTACCTTCAAAACAATTTACATGAAATGAGTGGTGCATATTTATTCTGGTACTGCGGAAGCCTCCCTGTTGTTACTAGACAGCAGCAACACCAGTGTGTGTGTGTGTGTGTGTGTGTGTGTGTGTGTGTGTGTGATCTCCCTAATCAGGACCTGCACGACACAGCTGATTTCCCATGGTTGTTGGGAGTAGTTGTCTCTCCCATTTTGTGCTTTGCCACACCCACTCCATGGCAGCCATTTTGTGACTGGTACTCCCATCACATTCTCAAAATATGCCCACTTGTCCAGACAGGCAATGATATGAGACTGACATGATTGGAAGAGCAGTATTTGGGGAAAAGATTAACCCTTCTTTCTTTTCCTGATCTAAATCACACACAAACTTGAAGGGCAAATAGCTCTGTGGTTGATAAATGCACATATCTGTATTGTGTCTGTCTTCTTTTTAAATTCCCACTGTGGATCTAAATAATAGCCGGGTGAGGTTTAAACCAGGAAAATAGGTTGGGCAGGAGAAGAAGCTTCTGTGGTTCCTTTAGAGTAAAAATGAACGTGTTGGAAGATCCATTCACAGACCAAGCATACATGTGGCCCTTAACAATGTGTAAGTTGAAAGCTGCTGCTGGGAACTGTAATTTGTGAAAGGTGCTGGAAATTGCAGCTCTGTGAATGGTAAGTTAGAGTTCCCAGGATTCTTGGAATGGGGAAGATGCTTTAAATGTACTCTAAATATATGGTCTATGCAGCCAAAGATGGGTTATAAGAAGACAAGACAAGCCTGAGGGATCAAATCAATAGCCCCTCTAGTCCCGTGTCCTGTTATCACAGTGACTGAACACTTGCCTGTGGGAAATGAGCAAGCAAAATCCCAGCACTCTCCCCTCCTGTGATTTCCAGCAACTGTTATTCAGAAGCTGCTGCTGTGTGAGCAGAGCAGATTTCTGCTTCCACAAGAGGAGTTCCTCTTCCTCTCCCTTCCTGCGGCCCCCTGCCATGCATCTTCAAAATCTGCTCCAGATGGTTGCTGCGTGTGATAGGGCGGGGGGGGGGAGCTGCAGGTTGGAGCAGAGACAGGGAGAGCCCATTATGTGAGCCCAAATTCACTCATGCACCATTAGATGCCACCTAAGGTTTCTAAGGCAAAACTGCCATCAAAGCATAAAGGTGTACATCACTTGCAGAAGGGCTGTGGATGAGACACACCCCAGAGCGCTGCGCTGGAAATAAAAAGAAGAAGAAGAGTTTGGATTTGATATCCCGCCTTTCACTCCCTTTAAGGAGTCTCAAAGCGGCTAACATTCTCCTTTCCCTTCCTCCCCCACAACAAACACTCTGTGAGGTGAGTGGGGCTGAGAGACTTCAAAGAAGTGTGACTGGCCCAAGGTCACCCAGCAGCTGCATGTGGAGGAGCGGAGACGCGAACCCGGTTCCCCAGATTACGAGACTACCGCTCTTAACCACTACACCACACTGGCCCCCACACTGGGAAGGTTCAGACAATCCAATTCACTCCATAGCATAGATATTTTATAAACCATCAGGACTGCTGTGGTGAGAAGGTGGGGTTCTCATGCTCGATTGTGTTTTTCCTTTCTTCCAGATGTCCTTGAAGTACACTGCAGGAGAGGGTTGTCTCCAAGTCTGACGACAATAAAGCTCTCAACGGGATATTGTTTCCAACCCAGAAATAAACAAGCTACCTTGGTGTTATAAAACAAACCAAAGCAGAAAGCCTTGTGTGAAGAGGGTACTCCACTTCCTCATGAATATATCCTCGTGGCACTAGAGCCCATTACTCGTAACACTGAAAAGTAGAAACACAAAGGAGGGTTGCTGTGGGAGGTTTCCTACTGGTTGTCTTCCTACAAACCCTTGCAATTGACTAGGAAAGAGCTGAAAATTGGAATGATTTGTTTCCAGTGTTTGACTTTCTCCCCCAGCAGCTAAAAGCGGATCCATGCACAGCAACAAAATGGGCAGGTAGTGGCAGTGGCAGACTCCAAACAACAGTGCAGTCTTTACTGGGGCGGACTGTGGCAGCAACACCTATATGATGGCAGTGGCAGCATCCTGCAGATAGAAGGCCCACCTCATCCCCATTCTGAGTACCACCACATCCCTCTTAAATGACACTGCTGTCTATGGGACAATTTATTCAGAATATTGTTCTTTTCAATTCAGGTGTATATCAGACATATCTTCTAAATTTGCAGATGTCTGAATATCAGAGATCACAAAGTATTATTTTATGTGTGATTACACACACACACGTATTTTACTGTTTCCAAAAAATATATAGAAAATGTTTCCTGGGAGTCTTAAACCCCCTCCCCAAGAATCTGAAAATTTAAAAGAATGGGAAAATGTTTGAGGGTGGAACAATTCCCTCCCTCACATAATTTTTCCAGGCCTTCACACCTCTGCTAACTCCAGTGTTAACAAGAGGTCAACAGTGTACTCAGAAAGAAGGGAAATCCCAAGCATAGAACATCTGTGTAAGTTTAACATGCTGGATCTCGACACAGAAATCAAACCTGTTATAGTTAGTCGTTTTCCTTACTAGCTGGCTTACCTGTGGAGTGAACACCTGGAATGCACATATGGACAGGCAACTGGACAAGGTAACCATTTGTTTTCTAGACTTCAGTAATAAATCTGTGGCCGAAGAATACAGTCATAAGTAGCCCGTGGCCTTTTCGTTTGCCTTTATGAGGTGCAGTTAGTCAATATGCTTCTTTGTGAAGCGTGGCTGCAAATGATGAATCGGTGTGCTCCCTATAAAGCTAGATTAACTGCTCTCTCAAATGCCTTTTGTAAAAGCTCATTGTCCTTCTGCAAGAAGCACACCTGTGCCATTGCAGAAAATGCTCGTTAGCTCAGCGACAGGTGGAGTAAATGAGTGCATCATGTACTTTGTCAGAATTATCACGTATCATCAGGTCTTATCTACATCAACATCTGTTCACAAAGCAGTAGAACCAGCTGCAAGATCATCAATTGACTCGTGGTTGAATTTTCATTACAGGGCAGTATGTTACTGGATAACCATGTGACTATATACATACTGTAGTAAGTCTGCTAAAGGATATGCCACAAGTACTATTGGGTGAATTAATATTTGAAAAAGGAGCCATTTTCCTCCCAGCATGAGAAATAAATAGGTCTCTTTTGGCTGTTGGTGTTACTGTAGCTGGAAGCTCTGGGCTTCAACAGTGTTACTTTCAGAACAAACAACAGGTTTCATTATAAGAAGCTGATGTCTGCCCTTTTGTGGAAGCTGGAGAACACTTCTGAAATGTTACAAATTTGAGAGCAGCATTTGCTAATCTAGTACCATCCAGATGTTGGACACCCAGCTGCCCAATGGTCAGGGATGATATAGGAGTTGTAGTCCAGCAACATCTGGGCAGCACCAAGTTGGCAAAGGCTATTTTAGGCAAAAGCTTCTTCAGATCCTCAAATTGCTAAGAATGGCTGAAGACAATAGTAGTTAAGGAATGGCAATGGTTCACGATAAATTATTAAGAATTTAGTTTTTTAAAAGGCAAAAGAAACCCAGCCAGATGGGAGGGTATAAATAAATTATTATTATTATTATTATTATTATTATTATTATTATTATTATTATTATTATTATACAATCTGAAAAGAAACCAGAGTATAGAATTTAGAGGTGTAAAAAGCAAAAAAGTATATCATGGAAAGGCACAAAGACACAAAGTAAGTTCTCCCTGAATTCTGTATAACTTTTTTTCAACTTAATCCAAAATGTACTTTGGGTAATTTCTATAAATATTGAAAGAAAGTTGAGTTGAATCACTATCACACAGGTCACAGGGTTATTTGAGGAATAAGGAATCAGTGTGCAAGGTCAGAACCCTCTCTAAAGACTGTTGGATGATTAATCTATCACTCAAGGTCAAAACTGTGCTTAAAGTTTTGTTTGTCAGTTAATAAATTGATAAATGTTGAACTAAGAAATACACGATCTTAATATATACATGCTATTATAAGGATAATCCTAAAAGTTGATGCATCGATTAAATGATAGTAAAAGCTGAATTTATAATTTGTTAAGTTAAATTTAGGAATTCACTTTTATATAGAAGAAATGGTGTCTCCTTGTAAATGTCTTTTAGGACTGTTTGGGGATTAAATTTTAGTAAGTAGCTGCAAGTCTTCTTTATGTTTACATCTCAAAAACCAATGGAACAGTTGAGTTAATCTTTATGTAAGAGAATTCTCCAAAACGGTATAAAAACCATGTGTTTGAAAATAGCAGCATCCTAGAACTCTCTTGCCTGTTTTTCTCCTCTTTGGCACTATCATATACAGGGAAATCCCCACTTATGTGAGGGTTCTGTTCCTGGCACATCACTGGAATGATGCATGTGTCAGTGGGCACATGTGTGCTAATCATGCACAAGTGCGGAAATGCCTGTACAAGCACTTTTGAGACCTGCACTCTTCCATAACCTCTTGAACTTTGTTGGTCAGCCGCGGTCCCCGCTAATTGATTTGCGACTCCAATTAGCGATTTATGGCCGCCCGGCACACTTCCTCTTCGCAGCTCTCAGTCACATCTCAGCAGAGTTTCGCACAGCGGTGTAAACTGTCACGTAGTTTGGCTTAGCATCCAGACAAACACACACAGCACCGGTTTGTCTATTTACAGCTGTTTATTTCAATTTCAACAAATCTCCGGAAAAACCAGGACTGCTTGCAGCCATTCTTGGGACTGCTCTTTTCCCCTCAAAGCATAGAGTGAGAATGGCAAACTCCTCCCAATCTCCTCCCAGCTTCGAAAACTGACGTCAGAATGGTGTGGCATCATGGGAACAACTTAACTCGTTAAGTTCCAGCTCCAACACCCCCCTTTGCCGCCCATTCTGACAAGACCCTTTTGAGTTCAACACCTTCCCCTTTGCCTTGTGCCCCTTCCCGGCATCTTTCCCAGGCACCTGTTGAACCCCTTCAACACTCCCAGAATCACACTGTGCGAATTTTGCCCACGCACTTGTCGCTTGGTACCTTTCAGGTGGAATGCCCTTTGTCGTGCGACTGGATCGCCTGGGCACAAACTCAGATGCTTCCCCTGGCTCACCATCACTAGCATGTGTGTACTCAGCATCTCTGGATTCCCCCTCTGACTTAACACGTCTTTGAATCCTCTCCATCACACTCACAGGAGAACTAGGCTCACTCTTGGCCTCTCTTTTCACAACCTGTGGAGAAACTACAGATACCTCCTCCTGTTCCTGACTTTGGTCAGTTACCCGATCGTCATCATCGGACTCAGCCTCTCTTTCCTCCCCCTCAGAATCTTCCTGTTCTGAGTCAGAGAGACACTCTGAGAGAACATCACGCTTGACAGCAGTCTTTGACTTTTTATCCTGCTCATAGAACTCAGCGTGTTTGCTGATCAGCAACTTACTCTGATCACCTGATGGAAATGCAAACCTCCATGCACTCGCTGTTGGCTCATACCCACAGAAAATCATTTTCCGGAACTTGGATCCATCTGGCCCCTGCAAAGCAGCAGGTGCTGACACAGATGCACGTGACCCAAACATACGCAAAAAATGAATCTGAGGTTTCCTGCCATGCAACAACCCAAACGGTGTGTCACCTACCATTGAATTGTAGGTCCGATTCCAGGTGAAGCTTACATACTTGATTGCCTCCAGCCAAAACCTTGGAGGTAACCCAGAATCTTTCAGCAACACCTGTGCAGTTTTAACCAGAGCCTGACACTTGAGCTCTGACACTCCCCTCTCATTGGGTGAAGTCACTGTGTGACGTATCCCTTTCTTGCGAAAGAACTTCTGCAAAGCAGAACCTGTAAATTGAGCTCCTCTGTCACTTGTGACAGCTTGCACTCTGGTGGAAAACCTTTGTTCCACCTCCTCAATCCAACGTTTGATCAGCTGTGCTGCATCATCCTTGGATTTGAGACCGTGAGTCCAGGTATTCTGCGTAAAATCTTCCTGCATCGTAAGCAGAAACCTTGACCCTCCCAGACTTGGTTCCTTTACAGGACCCCACAAATCTATGTGAATTTGTTCAAAAGGTTTTGTTGTTATCCTCTCTACTTTTGGATAACTGCATCCTTTTACCTTTGCCAGTTTGCAAGTTTCACAACTTACAGCATGTCCACATTCTGAGATCTTACACCCTTTAGAAACCTCCGGCAGCACCTGTAGTTCTTCTAGAGAACTATGAGCTGTTCGTGTATGCCAAGCATGAACACATGCATCATGATTGGGAATTGTAGCACGCAGTGCTTGTGCTTTCTCAACCTTCCCATCACCCTCCAGAGACGTTTTAAGAATGAAGAGATCATTCTGCCCCTTTTTAACCTTGGCAAGCATCCTCCCTCCTTTGGAGATTGTGCACACATCATCCTGAAAACAAACCTTAAATCCCTTTTTCAGTAAATAAGGCACAGATAAAAGACAGTGGTGCATCCCAGGAACAGTACAACACTTCAACGTTTCCTGTAAAATAGAAAAATGCACATTTACAGAATTAGTCATATTTCTTTTCTGTCCATTTGCAAAGAGAACAGTCTTCCCAGCCGAAATTGCTGTGCAGTTCCACCTCTCGACAGCAGGTGTCTCTGGAATCAAATTGCAATTAGCTGCAGAGTCAATAACAAAACTTAGCTCTGGGCTTGTCTCACAGCTTTCTTCAGCCAACGCCAGACTAGCCGTGATCTGATAAGTCTCTTCCTGGCACCAGGCACGTCCACCAGCCTCAGTCCCACGCCTGGTTGTTTTTCCAGACCGGTTGCCATGGAAACCTGCCTGAGTCCCATGAGAGGTGTCCTTGAAGCCTTCCTGTGCAGCTGCCCTCGCTCTCTGTGGGCAGTCTCTTTTGAAATGACTGTGGGATCCACACACGTAGCACCGACAAGTGGAAAAAGCCTGAACAAAGCTCTCATCTGGCTTGCCCCCCCCCTTTTTCCCGGTGGAGCTCCCTGCGCCAGACTTGCTCTCCCTAAGGCGCCTCTCCTGTTCGTCAGCCAAGCGTCCTGTGACGTACGCCAGAGTCAGATCCTGCGGACTCATAGACTCCAAAGTTAGACATAAATTGTCATAACTTTTGTCCAGAGAGCTTAGCAAAATATAAACCTTCAATTCATCTGTAAAGTTCACCTGCAACAGCCGCAGTTCATTAAACACAGAGAGCATCTCTGTAACATGCTGTCTTATGTCCCCACCTGGACGCAGCTTCATCTCAAACAAACGCCTGGTGGTGTGGATTTTTGCACCAGCCGTGGTCCTGTGGTGCACTCTTTCAAGAGCAGCATAAGCCTCATGCGCAGTTTCCAACCCCTCCACATGGGGCAACTCAGAACCCTCCAAACTGAGCACTATAGCTCCCAGGGCTTTCTGATTTTTCCTTTGCGAGGCATGTGCATCTGCAATTACTGCAGCTGCAGCTCCGGCGGCTGGTTGAGGCAGTGGAGGCCTTAAGACCGCCTCCCAAAGACCCTTGGCTACCAGCCAGGCCTTCAGCTTTCTGCTCCATTCCGCCCAATTCTGGCCGTTTAACTTTTCAAAAGGCACGGAGAATGAATCATGTCCGTCCGCCATCTCCTTCCGTTCTCCCAAGGGGGCCCCAAGCTGTACTTACAAAAACACCAGCTCCTCTGGCTTCTCTCACTGGAGAAACGATACCTTGCTGCTCTCAGCTCTCAGCAACACAGGCACTTTCTGCGTTTTTCAGCTTGCTTGCTTGCTTGCTTCCGCCCCTGCCGTGCTTCTCTGCTCGACACCGCAGATTTCAAAGCTCCCGGCAGCCTCTCGTGACAGGTTTACGATCGGTGATTAAGGTTACCCATAACCTCTTCCATAACCTCTTGAACTTTGTTGGTCAGCCGCGGTCCCCGCTAATTGATTTGCGACTCCAATTAGTGATTTATGGCCGCCCGGCACACTTCCTCTTCGCAGCTCTCAGTCACGTCTCAGCAGAGTTTCGCACAGCGGTGTAAACTGTCACGTAGTTTGGCTTAGCATCCAGACAAACACACACAGCACCGGTTTGTCTATTTACAGCTGTTTATTTCAATTTCAACAAATCTCCGGAAAAACCAGGACTGCTTGCAGCCATTCTTGGGACTGCTCTTTTCCCCTCAAAGCATAGAGTGAGAATGGCAAACTCCTCCCAATCTCCTCCCAGCTTCGAAAACTGACGTCAGAATGGTGTGGCATCATGGGAACAACTTAACTCGTTAAGTTCCAGCTCCAACATGCACTTATAAAATGATGGACTTCGTTACAAATAATAACAACCACCACCACTACTGATAGAGTATGTATGTTTTATATTTGGATATTTATGTGATACCAGAATGATATGTTTATTAATAAAAATAGAAAATGTACTCAAAGATTCTCCTCTCCTTTATGTAAAGCCAAAATCAAACCCACTAGCAAAACAACTTTAGGTATATGCTTTGCTGAAGTGTATTAATTAGCTATTGGTGGTAAATTCCAAAAGGGATTCCTAAAGACTGGCACTGTAAACTGATAACATTAACAAAGACTAAATTCATAAGATGTGTTTGCATATTGTCTCTCTTTCCGCTAGCTGACAAATGGCTAGATTTTGATTAATTCTACTAATCAGTCCATTCCAGAGGAACTAATCTAAACAGGGGAAAATATTCTTATCTTACGATATTTTATAGTGTCACATTTTCTATGCCTCACATAATTATATGCCACCTAAAAATAACCTAGAATAGGCAATATTGACCTTTAGACAACAGTGAAATTGGAATTTTACAGATAAGCAAATAAAATATTCTTATTCTAGACTTGGATAGTGTAAGACAGTATGGAATGCTTACAGTGATGCATATTTTCATGCCCATCGAGACACATCCCATTTCCCATGTTGTTCCAATCTTATTTGGACATTGGAAAAGAACAGATATCTGTCGTACAATGGCCAGCGCCCACCAGTCCAGTTTGCTATCCTTCATTGGACCTAAACATAATGGAATATTTCCAGTCAAATAAATCCAGAATTACACTTCAAATGGTTACAGTCTGACTTCAGTGCACAATAAATGTTTGAGAGAAGCAGCATAAATAATTCCTTCCCTTTTCCTTCTGACACGGAGCTCATCAAATCCCATCCATGCTCCATGCTGAATAATGAAGGTTTTCTTGTCTTTGGAAGCTCTGATCATGCAACAAATTATTATACATCAAAGGAATGAGTTCTGCCTCAAAAGTGATGCTAAAGGTTATGCGTTAGAAAAGAATGAGGGGGGAAATCACACCTTAAGAACATCCGCAGAAATAAGTCAACAAAGATTTTTCACCCATTCCTTTCAAATTACTGAAACAGTCCGATGAGAAATAAAGAACTGTTATACAAATTGCAGGGTTCCATGGCTAGGGCACAAGTTTTGTATAAAAGGTATGGTAGAAAATTAACTGGAAATGAGGTAGCACCACTAGCGGGCAAAACAAGGGAAGGAACTCCAGGTGCTACAAAATTATGTTTACCGTGAGCTGAATACAACTTGAGAGAAAATTTTATTACAGCACATTTTTTGCAACAATTCTGACCCAACAGGAATCCTATAGGAGTTAGATTACCTAAAAAAAAACCCCAGTGTGGTCAAATCAAAACCTGGACTTGCTCTGAGTAATTTTTGCAAAACAAAATATGGTCTACAAGTATAGTATATGAGAAGGGTAGAAATGATGAAATGAGAAAGAAGCAGTTTATCAAACAAGAAATTAAGCCCGCTTTGAGGAGGAAGGAAGTCTATTAGAATACTGTAGAATAAGAATTGAAAATAGGAAATAGGGTAACATAAGTCCATGTGTAAGAGCTTTCGGATTATGGCTATGTGTTTGTCATTTGTTTTGTGTTTTCTTTTTAGTTGGTTTCTTAAGTGTCGTGTGTTTATGTGTTGTAATAAAAAGTTAATAAAAATCATTATTTAAAAAGGAGTTAGTCCAGTTTTCTCTAGCCTAGAACATTAAAAACAAAAAATCTTGAAAATTAAATGGGCTATCCTTTCCTTTATACTCCTTCACAGTACTCCCCCCGCCCCCAGCACACACAAAATTGTTCTCTGTCGCAGGATAACATAGCATGCAGACAGGTAAGGTGGGAACAGGCCCACTACTTTGTCACCAAGGCAACAGGACAACCTCTTTGGACATGTAAATGACTGCTTAACCGACCAGCCAAAGCTATTATCTTAACAAAGGAACTGGTATGATGGGTTCAGCAGGTTTCCACCTATACAGTATTACTTCACAGATACAGGATCATAGGCCTGGAAGGAACCCACAGATATCACCCACATGGACCCACCCCCAAACCTACAATCATATCATATCCAGGGCCAGCTCACCCATGAGGCATGGTGAAGTGACTGCCTCAGGCAGCAAGTTCCATAGAGGCAGCAGACCTTTCTTCCCCCACTTGTTCCTGATCCTCCGTAATCCCTTCTTCCTTGGCAGGGAGGGAGGTGCCATTTTGGGGTCTGCCTCAGGTGCCAAAATGTCTTGAGCTGGCCCTGATCATGCCTTGGTTTTGAGTGTTCCAGAGGTGTCTGGCTTGCTGTTCCCTTTACTCCAGCACCTTCTTTCCCATAGTGGCTAAATGAATGTTTCGAGAAAGCTCAGAGCTTCTATTTAGGCATCATGCCTAGAAACTGTGGATATACATATCCTCTGAGAGTTCATCTTATTTAATCCAGGGATGGGGAGCCTGTGGTCTTCCAGATGTGGTTAGAGAGGACTCCAACTCTCATCAGCCCCACGAAGCATGACCAATGGTCAGGGAAGAAGAGATTTTATGGTCCAAACACAACTGGAGAGCCAAGCACAACTGGTTTAATCCTTTGTTGAAGCTCAATAAAAGTGAGTGTCAGTGAATTCCACATAAATTACGTGTTTTGCAAAGAAGTACTTTTCTTGTTAATATGGAGGTTGCAGTTATCTGCCTCTCACAGATAAGTTCCCGCACTACAATCACTGAGCAAACTGTAAGTTATTTACGCTAACCAGGATATGTGAAATTGACTCATAAAGACAATTTACCAGTTTGGGGGTACTTTTTTAAATTCACAGTTCCAGAAGTATTGTACTGGAACTAAATTGAATCAACATGAGTGAGAAGATTTTCTTAAGAATTGTTTCACTTTAAAAAAAAAATCAAACCAACAGATTACACTACATAAAAAGCAAAACAAATAAACAACACAATTCCAGAAAGAGCCAGTCAGATTGTTTAAAGGAACAAGCCTTAAATCCAGTGCCTTACCTATAGTGACAGATGTAAAGCAGCTGTCTCAGAGAAGAGGCACAGTTTTAGATTTTTTCTTTTGCATCCCACATTCTCTGAACTGAAAATTATTTTTCTCAAATTAAAAAAAAAAAGGTTATTAAGGAATTTACCTGGACAGCATTCCAATAGGAACAATGGATTATTGCATTTTCAGTTTGTAGTCTAATATTTGCTTCCTCTGCTTTGCAATTTAGTGTTTTAATTTACGGTGAATCTCTTCGAACTGTGGAGGTGTTTATTTTTGCTGTGCACTGTTAATTACCGGTAACTAGGTTTCTGCTGACTTCCTTCTTATCTATGCTATTGTCATTTCTATCTCACAATGCAGTCTTAAGTGGAAGAGGGAAGGGGCATGAAGAAGCAGATCGACTGCAAGGTCCAAATCCTGATGGTTCATGCCAGCCAGGTCAAGGACTAGGAGGGGGCGAATTTCATCCTCACCCCCATTATCCTTTGTTTTTAAGCCACAGTGCAGTGGCAGGAATTAACTACTCCAGCTCCAGGCTAGCACAGAGCAGGCCTTCCATCAAGGGGCATCTCTTAAGAACGTAAGGCTCTTGACCTAATGGGGTGCTGCCATTTTGGTATTCCTGGATGGACAATTATCTACCATAGCATTTGTTGTTGCTTCTTTTTTCTATTGATGCAGGGCATGGGAAGAATGCAAGGTAGCATAGCAAGGATAGCCAACATGATGCCCTCTATATATTTTCGACTACAACTCCCATAACCTCCAGTCAGCATGGCCAATAGTCAGCTGTGATGGGAGTTGTAGTATTAACAATATCTGGAGGGCACTATTTGGGCTACCCTTGTTGTACAGGAACACCAACATTTTTACTTGTGGACAAAGGAATTGAAAAGTTGGAGGTGTTAACAATATACTGACTGTGTTTCGGAAGATGAACAGTAGAGAAATGAAATGCAGAACAAAGAAACAATTTGAACCGAATCAGATTTTGGTAGCTAAGATCATCTGATGAATGTTACTGGGATGGAACCCAGCAAAATCAGATGACAGCTCAAGCATTGCTCATAATAATTGCAAAATGAATGTCATCACCACAAGGTGGCTCCATCTTGCTTTCCAGGAAAAAGCAAGCTCTATTTTAATTTTCCATTTGTCCTTCTGTGTTTACGTTAACAGCTCTAGCAAAACATTTTCACAGTGCAACTCAGCTGTGAATGAAGCTGCTTTCACAGAAAGCCTGCCATAAATAAAAATCAATGAAGACCAAAAGCAGAACAGGAAAAGATATAGCATTATGAGTTGTGCCAGCTTGACTGCTGAGAATGAGTGCCAATGCCTTACAAAAGAATACTAAGAGCTAGGTTTCTTACAGTGCAACCCTTACATGCCTGGCTGGAAGTATACTTAGGGTTACCAACCTTTTGGAGCCTGTGGGCATGTGTGTGTACCAGAGAAACACTTGGGGGCATGACACACACACCACAATCTATTCTATTGGCTACAACATAAAGCTTCTTGAAGCTAAATTTCAGTGGGTGGAGCAGCAAAAAGACATTATGGATGCCAGGGAAGGCCTTTGAAGGACCCCAAGGATGTGTATAAAGAACTGCAGGCACAAACTGCACAGTTCCCTGAATAGGCAATTAGGAAATTCCTAATTCCTGAAGGAGCATCTCCACCCCCATCATCCAGCCTGGACACTGAGGTCCAGCGCCGAGGGCCTTCTGGTGGTTCCCTCACTGCGAGAAGCGAAGTTACAGGGAACCAGGCAGAGGGCCTTCTCAGTAGTGGCGCCTGCCCTGTGGAATGCCCTCCCACCAGATGTCAAGGCAATAAACAACTACTTTACTTTTAAAAGACAACTGAAGGCGGCCCTGTTTAGGGAAGTTTTTAATGTCTGACGCTGTATTGTTTTTAATATTCGGTTGGAAGCCGCCCAGAGTGGCTGGGCAAACCCAGCCAGATGGGCGGGGTATAAATAACAAATTGTTATTATTATTATTATTAGTTCAAGTGTAAGTTCTGAAATCACTTGTCAGGGACGGAGAGGTGGCAGGAGAGAGGAAAGAATAAAGTAAGGCAGTCTCACTTTTGGAGACACCAAAGACTTAGACAGCACTGTGAGTTGTCTGAAGGCTAAGTATCTTAGGGTGGAGTGGCTCCCTCCTTGGCAGGTATGAGGAACCTTTGGTCCTCCAGAAGTTGCTGAAGTACATCTCCCAGCAATCCCAGCTGGCATGCCCAACAGCCTAGGATGAAGCACCAAAGCTTCTGATTTATGGGAACCTGCTGCATGCATATATATTATTTAAATATATTACTTACCAGGCAGAGGGCCTTCTCAGTAGTGGCACCCGCCCTGTGGAACACCCTCCCATCAGATGTCAAGGAAATAAACAACTGACTTTTAGAAGACATCTGAAGGCAACCCTGTTTAGGGAAGTTTTTAAAGTTAAATGTTTAGTGTGTTTTTAATATTCTGTTCGCAGCTGCCCAGAGTGGCTGGGGAAACCCAGCCAAATGGGCTGGGTATAAATAATAAATTATTATTATTAAACTTAATACAGAAAATACTACAAAAGCACCGACACCTTCAGTACTCTGCTCTCTCATCGAAATGAAGCTCAGGCTGCAAAGGGAATTTTCAGTTTTTGCAGAAGTTATGAGCCGGCACCACTATTAAACAAATCCATTTGTTTTCTGGCTTCTTGGTTTATTTATTTTTTAAAGGGGTGGGCTTAAAACGAACCTAGGTAGTTAAAAAAAAAAAAAAACCAAGCATGACAATGCAATCCTTTACTTGCCTACGCAGAACTAAGCCCCATTGGGGATCAATGGAACTCGCGCCCAGGTAAGTGCATTTAGGATTGCAGTCGTGAAACTTTAACTAAATATCACGAGGATTGGCTTGTTTGTTTTTTGAGGGGGCGGCAGTTGATTGGCAGGCAGGAAAACATGGAGACGCGACACTTTTCCTTGCATTCCCCAGCGGACAAGTGAATTTAGGGTACAGCCGCCAACCGCGCGAACTTTAAAGCCGGATCTGCTTCCCTTGGTTAAACACTACCGCATTAGGCCAGTCTTAGCAGCGCAGCGAGTCTTTTCTCACTACCTGTTCCTGAAGTAGCACAACACCTCTCTCCCCCCCCACAGAACTACAAATCCCAGCAGGCTATGCGGGAACAGGTGGCGGAAGGAAGGTGGAATGTTTTCAGCCAGCTTTTCCAGAATACGCCGATTCACGGGTTGCGCGCTTGGCCGCGCTGCTTGTCGGGACTTGAAGTTTTTTTTTTTCTCTTTCAAGCGGCGGTGTTTAGTCCGCGGAGGGGCAGAGCAGGTCTGGCCGCGGTGCACCCCGGGAGCTGTAGTCGGAGACGGGCTGAGGAACCGTGGCGGCGGCTTGTGGCGGCTCGTACCTCTTGGGACTCCGCAGGGGCGGCCGGCGAGGGTGCCTCCGGCGCGCAACAGGTAGGCGACGCCGGGAGCGCGTCCTTGTAGCGCCTTGGCCTCGCCTGGCCAAGCGGAGTGCGGGGGAAGGAGGACCAGGGGCCGGGGCGGCCGGCGAAGGGCAGGAGGCGTCGCGTGAGTAAATGCCCAGACCGAAGATCGTCGAGTGGGAAGGGGTCGCGAGGGTCATCTAGTCCAGCCCCTTGCGGGGCAGGGATCTGTCGCTCAACGCGGGACTCGAACCCGCGACCCTGAGAACGCGCGTCTCCTTCTCCACCGGCTGAGCTGTGGAGCGGAGGGGACGGTGGTCCCGAGCCCCTGGTGGAGGGTGAGGGGCTCACACGTCGGAAACGAAGGTGGGCCTGGGAGAATGTTGCTCACAAATCTTCCCTCGTAAATCTTCCTTCCTTCGCTCGCTGATAGTTTGCAGGCTGCTGCTCCCTGCGGTTCGAGGAATCGGCTTCAGCGCCCCAGTAATAACTAATGGCCACAGCCAAAGTAAGAGGGGGAGCGAGAGAGTTTTGTGGCGCCTCGAAAGGGCTTTATTGTGGTCTACAATTTTGTGGTCTTTGGAGCCTCGTCAGATGCACGGGACTGGCAACTGAATATGCAAAAACTGGTAAACATCTCGAGTAATGATTTGGCTTATTTGCTTGTTAGGGTTGCACCCTGCCCTTCACCACGTTGAAGGGCGGGATATAAATCTAACAAACAGACGGTCTCTTGATTTTCATTGGCCTTTTGCCCTATGTAGGGTTTTTCTTTCTTTTCTTTATAGTTATGTATTTATCTTTGCCAGTCTATATTAATACTTCATGGATCAAATGAAATGGATTTTTGTCCATGAAAGCTTATGTCACTACTTATACTTCATTCATTTATAACCACAACTGAAACACAAGAGTTAATAATACTTTGAAATATTACTAAATAGCCAATGAAATACTACCCTAAACTTTCCACAAAAGCTGTGGCAAAAAGGTATGCTTTAGGCAGTGCCAAAATACAGAGATGGTGTTTGCCTTATCTCAAGGGGGATGGAATTCCATAACTGAGGGGCCACCATGGACAAGGCTCTGTCATGCCCCACTGCAGGACTCCCGTAGTGACAGAACCACAAGAAGGATTTCACCTGCAGATCTTAGTAACCATTGCTGTTGATCTGGGTGCATCAGGACTGGTAGCCTAGTGCTAGAATTACTGTTGGACATGCTGCTAGCATTGTGTTTTTAAAGACAATTTCTACTGTACAGCAGTAGAAATACTGTTGTCAGATGTAAACCACACAGAGTATAACTCTTTTCTTCTGGGCAGGAATAGTTGAGCTAAGTATCATCATCCATAATACTCCCTCCCTCACAGCAAGGAATTTGTACTGTGGGATAGTCTTTACATGCCTTTCCAGAATGTGAACAAATCAAAAAGGAACTGCAATACCTCCTTCTGCCCTGTTCTTTCCTATGGCTGTTTCAATAGGGAGTAAAGTACTTAGCTGCAGAAATTAGTGTGGGAGTAAATGGCTGTAGGTGGAACTCAGTATTTGCCAAAGGGAAGCACTGGGCGCATGACATCCCTGTAGTGGAGTCAGTGCTGCTTCCAGGGAAGGAGGAGGCAAGTTGACAGGGGCATCAACATTGTGAAAGTGCACTGGTTGAGTCACTCTGATGCTCCTTCTGATGTGCCCCACAATGCCAACATCTCCTCTCCCTGCCAGTAAGGAGCAGCAACTACACTGCAGTGGGCTGTCAGGTGCAGAGCGCACCTTTTCCTGCTTGCTGCTATTGAGTCGCATCTACAGTTACAACTGTCAATTGCTTCCATATTAATCTCTGCACTAAAATGGTGGTGAAAAGAGAAAGCATAGCTGAGAGAGAATGGGTTAAAAAGAGATAACTAGGTCGAAATACAGCAATACCTCCATGAACGTCCGCCTCATCTAGCGTCCGTTCCAGTGAATGTCCACAGCAAACCTGGAAGTACCAGAACTGGTTACTTCCAGGTTTGCCACTCGCACATGCGCAGAAGCGCAAACCGCTCTGTGCACATGTGCAGACATGGTGCTTTGGGCTGCATCCTTTTTGGCTAGCGACTGGGGCTCCAGAATGGATCCCGGCCACAAAACGAGGTATGACTGTAGTAAAGAAAATATTGCCTGCTCTTGATGGTGTTACACTTCCTGTGAAGGAGCGGGTATATAGCTTGGGGGGATACTCCTGAATCCATTGCTATTGCTTGAGGCTGAGGTTGTCTCAATGGCGTGGAGTGTCTCTCATCAGCTTCAGCTGGTGGCTCAGCTATGCTCCTATCTGGACAAGGATAGCCAGACTTCTGCTGTCTATGCTCTGGTAGCCTTTAGGTTAGATTACTGCAATGCATCATACTGGGGACTGCTTTTGAAGATGGTTCAGAAACTTCAGCTGGTGCAAAATTCAGTGGTCAGGTTGCTCACTGGGGCAAAACAGTTTAAACATATAATACCAATCCTGACCTGACTGCACTGACTGCACTGACTGCCAGTTAGTTTCCGGACCCAATTCAAAGTGCTGGTTTTGACCTATAAAGCCTGATGTGGCACAGGACCTCAATGCCATAAGGGCCACCTCTCCCCATATGAACCAATCCAAACCCTGCAATCATCATCTGAGGCCCTTCTTCATGTGGCAACACAAGAACAGGCCTTTTCAGTGGTGGCTCTCCGTTTATGGAATGCTCTCCCTAAGGAGGCTTACCTGGTGCCATCAATATAGATTTTTAGGCGCCAGGCAAAAACGTTCCTCTTTAACCAGTCCTTTGACCTCTGTCTGGCCTTTTGTAGGTGTTTGAAATGTATTTTAATGTATTATTTTAAAGTTGGTTTGGTTTGGTTTAAATGTATCTTTTGGAGTTTTGTTTGTTTGCTCATTTGCCCATAAGTTACTTTGAATTGCCTTTGGCAAGAAAAAGCAACTAATTAATGTAATAAAAAATAATATAAAGAAGGTTACTTCCTGCAGTTAAGTCAATACAGTCCTTGAGTTGGGAAAACTATAAAAGTGAACCTTCAAATTATTTGAAATTTTAGTCCATGTAGTAGTTGGATTACAGGTGTTTCCAGTTTTAAGTGGGAATTTTGGTTGATATAATTTATGCTGTTGAATATCATTTGATGATTCAGAGATCCTGGAATCCAGTCTCTGTAGTATCATTGTGAGGAGATAATCACTTTGGAGAAGAGCATCAGTGTGGCTGCTTATTCTTCTTTACGTTTGCTAATCATACTGTTTAATTATACAACTTCTGCTTTTCCCAAAAAGCATGAAACTAAAAGTGTGGATAAAATTAAAATGTTAAACTATTCTTCAGAAACTCAGGTTCATTTGTTTTCTGTTTTCACTGGATGGAATGAGTCTTGCAGTGAAATGTGGTAGAACTATATTAAATAATACATCAGATAGCCAGCTCATTTAAAATGAACATACTTCCGCTTTACTCAGCATCTTATCAAAATATCTATGCTGGATGATTTTGCTTTCTGCATATGCTAGTCAGTGTTCAAAGCTCCCATTGTTCTAGGTGCATTTTGTGACAGGGAATTTTGTTAGTGCATCTAAAATTTCAGATTCAAACTGCAGAGTGCCTCCCCACTTCCAGCTACTCTCTGAAGACTGCAGAAGATACCCTCTTAAGAATATTAGGGGGTGGACAGGGGAAGGACTAGACCATGTAAAAAATGAGGACAGTGGCAGGAATTTAAAATAATTTGAATTGGATGAAGCAGAAGATGACCTCATAGTTAAGAAGGATGTACCAGGCAGGATTAGGTCAGCATCCCAGGGTGTGAGAATTTACTGAAGCATTTTGTAAGACTTTGTGACATGTAGCAACCCTAAGTTACGTTCTGATTGTGTGAAATTATTTTCCTGTTTTCATTTCTTTATAAAGCCATTCATACTCTGTTGTTGCTTAATAGATACATTGAGGGGAATCTCCATGTTTTAAATAAGGTTATGATAATTTTGTTTGTTTGAAAACCTACTTTCTCTTATTTCCAGATAACGGAAGGGAACACGAATGAGAGTTCCATAAATTCTACAGTCAAGAAGTATAAGCTTTCTTACAGTTGCTAATGAAGGATGGCTACTCCATATGTTCCTGTTCCAATACCTATAGGAAGTTCTACTAGTTTTACCACAAATAGAAACCAAAGAAGATCATCTCTTGGGAGCATTTCAACATGTTCAGATTCTTCAAAAGCACAGCTAGAGGAATCTTCTATCAGTAGTTTTAAAAAGAGGAGTGTCCCTGATGCAATTGGTGCCACTTCATCTCCTTGCAATAGTCCGCTTCTTAGGACTAAATTTATAGGTACGAACACATCTATGGAATATTGCACTCAACCATCAGAAGATAGTGAGCAAAACATAAACTCTGGGAGCTGGGAAGATCGGCCTGCTACGCCTACGATACTAGGTTATGAGGTGATGGAAGAGAGGGCAAAATTCACTGTAAGTTGTGCTTTTTTCTTCAGGAATTTTGCTAGTAACGCATCATTTAAAGATTCACAGAATCCTTAAAAAATACTAATCACGCTGCACAGTAAGTATGTGACTCTTCGCTGGCTTTCTGAAATGGCTCTTGAATTGCCTGCTAGATGCCATTTCCATACTATTTGATTCCCCGCCACCATTCCTATCTTGTTTTTGACACATATTCTGGACAATGACTGCCTCATAGTATCCGGCTACCAGTGTTGTGATCTGGCCTTTGTGTATGCACTCGGGATTACTAGCATCTGCAGTTGTGGTGTGTGAGTGTGGGTGAATGTGTGCAGGTGTAGTAGATGGATTGAGGTACAGGTGTGTGAGCAGACATAGAAGTTGAGCAGGTGTAAGTGTATTGAGTGAGTGGAATTCTGTGTCACAGGGTTTGATGTTTTATATATTGTATAATTTATGGGTTCTGATAATTTCCATACAGTATTTCTATTGTTTTACCATTATTGTTGGTTGGTTGTTTATAAGCTGCTAAACTGCTTTATGATCTTTTCTATTGAAAAGTGGAATATAAATACTTGAAACTAATTAATTAATTAAGCCATCTGTACTTGTATAAAAGTTGCTGATTCCAGCACTGTTGAGCTACTAAAAACAATAAATGCTTTCAGTTCTGCAAATTTTAACCTTGCTCAGCTTTATACACATGGGTAGCTTCAGCATGGCTGGAATTACATAAAGCGGTGTTAATTACTTTTTGCAGTCTGAGCTGGATTCAACAATTGAGGATAACCAAGGCTGTGTTTCTGAAGTGGTTGTTCTGTATAAACAACACTTTAAAAAAACAAAAACATCCACAGAAAGGGAATTTTTATGGTAATTTAGGCTGCAGTCCTATATACTTCCTTATTTGGAAGTAAGACCCATTGAACTCAGTGGGACACTCCTGGATGGACATGTATAGGACTGCACTGAAATCACAAAAGGAGAAGAAGACATATGCAGGCACCATTAGTTTAGATACCAAATAGGTGGGTATAGTCCAACGAGTTCTCCCTTTCATCTGAGTCATCATAAATTAATATTGCAGATTATTGCAATGTACCATACTTTTGTTGGTTATACTTTGAATATGCATTAGATTTTTAATCCTAACCTTAATTTACTGGGAAGCAATACTGTATTCAGATCTTTGAAACTTGATTATGATTAACAGTGCAAGCCAAACTATAGGAACCCAGCATAAATTAGGATGTCATAAATTACCCCATTCCAAACTCAATCCAGGAGCAGAGCCAGCCCAAGCCTGACAGAGGGAAAACAATACTTTATAACAGTATGACTTGCACTACCCTTTCTGCCAGTCTAACTTCCACTCGATTGGTAGGTCATGTGATTGAGGCAACTGGAATTTGGAACAGAGGCAAGTCTCCCCCTTACCCAGTTCCTCCTGAGCTGGGATGAGTGACTCAATGTAGGTAGGATCAGGGTATCTTGTTGAAATACACTATTTTTATGAAAATAGTTTAAAATAGAAAATCCAAATTCCATGAACTGGTTCCTCCTGGGAGCAGTAAAACAATACCAGTTCTATATTTGCATGAGATACCTGTTCATTTTTTATACTTTAGTATATATACATAGGCAAACTTTGATAACGCTTGCTTCCTTTCTGAAAGAATAGTTATGTCAGCTTCCTAGTAATTATAGTGTAATATGACTAAAATGCTCACACAACTTATTGAAACTGCTATAATAGTTTTTTTAATTTAACAGGTTTACAAAATCCTTGTAAAGAAAAATCCAGAGGAAAACTGGGTAGTTTTTAGAAGGTATACAGACTTCTCCAGGCTTAATGACAAGGTATATAATTCTTGATCTCCAGCTATTAATATACCAGATTAACATTTTTGCTTCCAACTTTGAAAAGTTACAATGAGAAAAACAAGCAATTGCTTTGCCATAGAACTAGTAAGTTCACTGAGAAGTTAAATGGTATTTGAAAAGACATTCCAGCCCCATATTTATTTACATTTTTTATTGAATTATTATACCACCCTTCATCTGAAGATCACAGGGTGATCTGCATATTTGACACCCGAAAATAATACCTGCAAGCCCTTTAACTTTTTCTGGTTACCTTCCTCCCCCCCCCCCCCCTCCCGGGTTTGATCTGCAAAATCTTAGGTGGCACTCAACTAAGTTTTACTCAGAGTACACCCATTAAAAATGAACAGGCCTAACTTCCATGTTCATTAATGTTGAATGCTACCCCTTGCTTAATCAAGAGAAGGCTAATTTGCTAAGATTCATATATCTCTGCCTATTGTTGTAAACCTTCTTCTAACAAGATGCATTCCCATAATGTGTTTCTTGACTAGCCATTTGTTTGTACCACAGAAGACAGAGGAATAGTGCAGTGGCATAGATCAAATTTTCACAATTTTTTGCTTTTTTGAAAAAGCACCAAATTTTCACTATACGTGAATTGGCGCACTGGTGTTGCATTTGATATGTTGTTGCTACTCTTCAAACCAGCTTGACCTGCCACCCTTTGCTGAGAAAATCTAATCAAAAGAACCCATTGCACATTAACCTGAGGCAAAGGGACAGAAATAGATAAAAAGCAAGGGGGGGGGGACACCTTAGTGATATATTAAATCTATGCAGAAAGTGTAATTCCTTACTATCTACTTGGTTTACTTTTTTCAGCTCAAAGATATGTTTCCTGGTTTCCGATTGGCACTGCCACCAAAACGCTGGTTCAAGGATAATTACAATCCTGATTTTCTGGAAGATAGACAGCTGGGACTCCAAGCATTCTTACAGAATTTAGTAGCTCACAAAGACATTGCTAACTGGTATGTGATTCTCACCTTCTTCTGTCACTTGGATTATTTTAACAGGGTAACAAAAGAATAAGACCCTCTTTAGCTGTTGCTCTTTTTTGGTAATACTTGGTTTGAGCTCTACTGCCCACTATTCTAAATTGTACTCCTGCTTTTCCAGAATTAGACTAATGAATAATTAAATTGCTTTCTGTGAATAAAGAAACCCTCCCCAGACTAACACCAGCACATATGTTTCTGGGCCAGGTTCAGGATTCTTGTATCAATTCACAAGGACTTTAACAACAGTGGTCCAGGAAATCTTAACAACCACCTAATTCCATATATCCATGCCTAATCACTGAAGCCCTTTCAGGAATAGCTGTTAGTTGTCGTCGATGGCTCAAAAGCACAGCCACATTTTCAGCATTGTGGACCCAATTTTGTAGAACTTCCTCCCAGGTGAGATGAAATAGGCCTTTCTCCTTTGGAACTTCTTACACCTAGTGGAGGCCTTTTTACTTCACTAGGCATTTTAAGCAAGTTTTGTTATTAGTTTTAACTTAACTTTACTGTTACTCAGCACTGCTGAGACAACAGAATTAAGCAATATATAAGCTGTTGAAACTGAAAATTAGTAAAAGTGTAGGAACTTGTGTTATTTTAGGTTACAAAAGGGCAAATGTGTTTAAGACTGGAAATTGCAAAAGGAGTTTTGAGAGGTCTTAAAAAATATTTCACACTTCTACATTCTAGCCGCTAGCAGGGTGGAATCTGTCTAAATTACAGGATTTGCCACAATTGGGATGCAGAGAAAGGGCCAAAGGAAGTCAGGAATGTATTTGTGTAGATAAGAAGATACCCTAAATCTGGGGTCAGCAAACTTTTTCTGCAGGGGGCCAGTTCACTGTCCCTCAGACCTTGTGGGGGGCCGGACTATATTTTGAAAAGGAAAAAAAATGAACGAGTTCCTATGCCCCACAAATAACCCAGAGATGCATTTTAAATAAAAGGACATATTCTACTCATGTAAAAACACCAGGCAGGCCCCACAAATAACCCAAAGATGCATTTTAAATAAAAGGACACATTTTACTCAGGTAAAAATACAATGATTCCCGGACCATCCCGGGCCGGATTTAGAAGGCGATTGGGCTGGATCCAGCCCCTGGGCCTTAGCTTTCCTACCCATGCCCTAAATGGTGTGAATCAAAGTTATTTAAAGGACTGCCTGCACCTGTATGAGAAAGCTCAAGCTTTGAGACCAAATTCTGAAACCCAGGTCTCTGGCTGATCAGTAAGATGGACAGATATCAGAGACAAGGCCTTATGAATAACGGCTCCACATTTGTGGAATTTCCTCACCCAAGAAATACATAACTCTTAAGATAACTTTTGAGATGCTTTTATTTCATTTCACTTTTGATTAGTCTGCTGTGCTTTAATTGAGGATGTGTACTTTAACTGTGTCTAAATTTTCTAGTTTTATGTAGTATTATGTTCTATTTATTATCCGTATACATCACACTGTGAGAGCAATGTATTTGGAAGGTGGTTGGTAAAGTCTTTAAATATACAAAAAATCTGCTGTTGGCTGTTTGGCATTGTGTTTTCAGCATGTGGAGTTACAATATGGGGATTATCCGTTAATTTTATTTTTCAGTTTCTAAAAATACATATAAGAAGAAGATTTTTTAAAAACCCTCTAAAATGCAGATTTGAATGGAATGCCTTTGATTCTGCCTGTATTTGTTATATATATGCTTTCTAAGATGGGTGATTTTGAAGATACTCTTTTATGAATGCTTTAGAGCTTGGCATTGCAATCGAAACCATGTGTTGTTGTTTTTAATTATAGAATCTCTAGTTTTATGCTATCTTGAACCACATATGTTATGAGCAGTGTGCTATTTGGCAGTACATTGAATTCTAAATGCCAACCTTGAAGCTGAAATGTTCCATTTCAGTGTGTTTGTTTGTGTTAATGGTGGCTGGTTATGGATGGGTAATTATAGTAGAATCCTGAATGGTTGGGTGGACTAGACCGCAAGTCGTGACAATTTCTCAATGGATCAGAAATTGGTCGGGGTGGAATTTGTCTTTGCCACTATTGTTGAACATTTCAGTACAGGAGTGGCTAAGCAGTTGTTCTCCAGTTGTTGCCAATGGTTAGTGCTGCTAGGGTGTGGGCATAATCTTAAGAGCACAGGTTAGCTACTTCTGCTTCAATATAGCAGCTGAAAAGTAGTGTCAGAAGTGCCTCTTAGCAGGTACTTTCAGTTCCTATCAACTCTGTTATATATGAACTTCTTGAACTTTTGTCCTTTAGAGGTTTGTGCCATCTGATAGCATGTTGGGAGTCTCTCACAGAAATTGTAGCCTTCTGTGCTGTAGCTGTGACAGCAACAACCATATAGAACTCCTCCACAATAGGTTGTAGACCCAGTGTTCAGCTAAGAACTTGTACTGCATAGTGTTGATGTAATTATGTTTGTGTGTGATTTTATTTTTATATAAAAAAATGCAACCTAAAATGTCCTGAGACGCAACAAATAAACTCATCTTTTTCTGTTGCTTCTAACTTCTGCACTTCATTGCTAATAGACTAGTATGTAGAGTTTTCCAAATTCTTTCAAGATGTCTTGGGCTTCTTATGCCAGAATCAATGTTCTCATTAATGGTTTCTTCCTGACATGCAAAGTAGCGACACTCGTTCAAGACTCTGTGAACCAGTTCTCTTGCCCCAATATTAAACAGGATTTTGTTAGTGAGATTCTTCACTTTATAACGCCATGAATAAGAGTACAGTAAAACTGCATCCTAAAGTAACATCCTCATTGGAATGATTTTTAATAGGGATATAAGTTCACAATGAATATCAGAAATACACATTGTGCAAGCTGTGTTTTCCCTTTTATTTGCGCATGAGTATTTCTTTTTGCGTATTGTGGAAACTGGAGAAAGGTGTTAAACCTGTAAAACAGATGCTTGGATTACTTATTCTTCTGACAGGCTGGGCCGGAGTCATTTGTGGCTCCACCCTATCCTGGAGGAGAATCTAAAAAGGGATTCCGTTCTCTGCTGTTCATAAAAGGCAAGTGTGCATGTGCGTTTTCTGCTGCTCTAGTTGCAGCTTTCTGTAGAAGAAGCATACTTTCTGCTTCTATCAGTATTGCCCATCTTAGTGCAATAGAGCTAAAATAGTAATGCTTAGTTGAGTCTGTGTAAACAGCTTTGCTCAATCAAAAACTGTAAGTTAAAGATGGAATTCCCTTCCCCACATGCACCGCATTATGGTTTGGAAAGAGGAGAGGAAATCCAATATTGCTGTTGCTTCCATTAAAGTTCTAAATGCATTTGAATGAACTTTTGCATCACAATCCTAATCATATAAATCACACATAGGAGCATAAGAAATGACTTGCTCCAGCCTGCATCTAACAGATAACCAGCATTTTGTTTCCAACAGCTGCCAATCAGCTGATTCTAATAAGCTCTCAAGTATTGCACGAAGGCAGCACTCTTCTGTTTTGTACTGCATTTTGTCTCCAACATCTGGTATTCAGAAAGGTGTACTGCTTCTGGCCACAGATCAATGTATATTTTTAGGTTATTACAACCTCAGTTGAGAATATACTTAACAAAACCCTACACTTGAATCCCCCCCCCCTTTCCACTAGTGGACAAAGAACTTTGTTTCTTAACTGCAGCCACATATAGTACTTGTTTATTAGAGCTGCCAAAGGCATCATAGCAAAAAAAAGCCTACCCAAGGCTAGCCAAAACCAACTGATATTTATCTTATTAAGTGCTTGGATTCAGTGGTTATATGTTTTTTATAATCATTCTTCCACACAAAAGCTTTATACCATTAGTCACAAGATACACATTTTGTAGTATTTTTCACATTTTGTAACTTAATATTGCCAAAATTTTCCTTACACTCAGTAACGGGGTCTAAAAGAGGTACAGAACAAGTGAAATCAAGCTTGGAGAAAGCAACAATGCTTTCATATAATAAGCTGTTCTGAGGATGGCCATTTGCGATCTCATTCCACATCTTTTCAAAACAGCAGCTCAACCATGAAGAGAAGCTCTACTGTAAATAAAACGGTTTGGAAAGGGTGTGATAGAACTGTCAAATGAAGCAAAGAAGCATTGTTCCTGTTTTTTCTAGACAGTTCATTTGACTGAATAGATGTTATGAGAGGAAAAGACACATTCTCACTCACTTACAAACTCGCTGACGAACCTGGAAATTCTACAGATGTGATGTTAGAACAGTTTTCCACAAGCTTTCTTCATGTTTTATAATATCAAGCTTCTTTAGTCCCAACCTGTGTGGACTGCTGCTCCAGAATTTCCAGCCGCTCAATGTCCTTCGTTGTTGATTTCTTCAAAACAAACAAACAAACTTTGCATATGTAAACTGGCAAATCTGTGAGAGGAATTCCTTCATAAAAATTATTTGCAATGTGAAGTGTTCTCCATATTTATGGTATTTAAAGCAGCAGGCACACTTGTTTGCATGTTTGGTTGAAGCCTTAGTTTAATCTTCTCAAAAGAGATGCTTCCACACAATTGACACATACAACTTGGTTTGTTTTTGTGTTGTTATATGTTTTGTGTTCTCATTTTGTATTTTTATGTTGTGAACTGCCCTGTGATCCTCAAAAGAAGGGCAGTGTACAAATTTACCATAATAAACAAACAAACTTCTGCTAGTCAAAAGTATGCTGGAAAAGAGACAGTTTAGGAATAGTTACATAGGCTAGACATGGCTTGAGAAAAAATCGAAGCCATCTTCCAGAATACAGCAGTGCAAGTCATTCTTGCTCAGTTTATGCAAGCCTCTCTATCGTCTCCCCTTTGAACAGTCTTTATTGACCCCAAACAAGTAGGCAGACAGTTATGTCTAGTGTACAGATAAGGCGATAATCCTGGGTGAAGGCTTATTGACAATCTTTATTAATCTTCAGTTTGAGTGCGGGGGAGATCCTGTTTGGTATGCATAAAGCAACTATTATTATCTTACATTTGTTTTGAAAAGCAAGGTTTTCATGTTTCAAAAGCAATTTGCTTATGTAGTACAGTATAGAGAAATCTGCTATTTGGGAAATGCAAATTCTAAGCCTCCACTGGGACATGGGATTAGTTAGCGGTTCCCTTACTCCTGGCTGTTGTCATTCTGTATTTTAATTCAGATTTATTTATTTTTTACTTTTTACTGGGGAGTTAATCGGATTTTAAAATCCAGGATAAATTAAACTTAAAAAAAAATCCTCACCCTGAATGTCTTTTGTTTTAAACAATTTCATTTTATACTAGACAAGCATCCATTGCTGGGGAGGGTGAAAATGGTATGGAAAACATTTATTTATACCTGCTAACTGAAACATTACACGTTGGTTATAATAAAAACAAACTTGCTCATTTTTGGAGAAATACTGTGTTTTGTGTTGTTTCTCACTGACTTTAGGCTGTTCTGTTTGGAGACCAACTTCTTTCTTTCTTTTCATTATTTCAAAGTCTTGCAGTGAGGGAGTTCCTTTGTTTGGATGATCCACCAGGACCATTTGATAGCCTTGAAGAGAGTAGGGTAAGTGTAAAGTAGTTATTTTGTTGTTAGAATAAAACACTCTTTACTGGCCTGTTGCATGTGATGTTTGTCATGTGGTACCTTTATAACAGGAGAAGCATCTGTTCTCTTTGAGGCGGACATAAAATATATATGTCTGCCACATAGAAAAAGGCATGGAATGAATAATCTATGGACTGTACATTTACACAACAAGCAGCCCAAAGGCAGAAAGACAGGGCAGCTATGGAGCAGAGATCACGAAAGCCTGGGGAGGTGAGGGTGGGAAAAGAATGCAGGTAAGGTAAAGGGACCCCTGACCATTAGGTCCAGTCGTGACCGACTCTGGGGCTGCGGCGCTCATCTCACTTTATCGGCCAAGGGAGCCGGCGTACAGCTTCCGGGTCATGTGGCCAGCAGGACTAAGCCGCTTCTGGCAAACCAGAGCAGCACCTGGAAACGCCATTTACCTTCCCGCCAGAGCGGTACCTATTTATCTACTTGCACTTTGACGTGCTTTCGAACTGCTAGGTTGGCAGGAGCAGGGACCGAGCAATGGGAGCTCACCCCGTCGCGGGGATTTGAACCGCCAAGCTTCTGATTGGCAAGTCCTAGGCTCTGTGGTTTAACCCACAGCGCCACCCACATCCCTAAAGAATGCAGAAGTTGTAGGAAATAATTACAAAGTTTCTTTTGGCTATATTCTTCCTGCAGATTTTCTCAATCTCCGAGTGTTGACTATTGTTTTATTCTGCTGCCTGGTATATAATTATTGATGACTCATATTTGATGCATTGTTTTAAATCTACCTCTGCGATCTGATCCTTTTGCTTTATCAGTTGTGCATGTATCATACTTTAGGGTTTTCCTTCACTGGTTTAATTATATTTAGCATAAAGTATTTTCTCACATATTTTTAATATGTGTATCTTCATGATTTATCAGTTACACTGCTCAGTCTCACTGCTATTTCCTCCTACCTGAAATAGGATATTTTGTTCGAATTGTATGTGATTCTTTTTATTTGTTTTCCTTGGGCATCTGATTTTTCAGATATTGCAGAACCCATCCAAAAGTCTTTCTGAATTATAATAATACCATTTGCTGAATGCATGCAGAAGAACAAAGAAAGAGACTTTTTTGGCTCACATCTAGCAGATATGAACCAGCTTAACACATTATGTTAATATATCCAGTTCAAATACTTGGTAAAATTACTTTTAAGTTAAAACAGTTGGAATGTTGTTAGCATTCCAAAATATATACAGATTGTGTGTGTGTGTGTGTGTGTGTTTTGAATTTGGCTTTTTAGAGGACAACTTTAACTATTTTAAATTGGTTTCAGTCAAAGTATAATGCCATTGATGTATTTTAATTCCTGTTAATTTTGGCTCTAGTAAATGGCAGGTCCCTTCAGAACTGTCCCATAGTTTAAGGGATTGGCAGCATTATATCTGTACCATCCCCTGGTGGATGCCTGGTTAACTGAATGTGCTACACAACCAAATGAGGATCACTGCCAAATTACATAATAGGCTGTTTTGCTAGTGAAGTTAGCGACAAATTATGAAATGCAAACTTCTTAACGTTAATTGCAGGCTTTCTCCTAAAGAGAAAAAAATTGTAAGCCCTCAGTCCATGCTTTGTGATTTTCTGCATCAAGTGGTTTTCTTGGTAAAGGAGAGCTCACAGCTACAGAGCATCTTATATCTATCAAAAATATAGAGGAAGTCAAGAAGAAAAATATATCCACTTCTTATAGAGACAGTCTCAATAGCATGTGCAGTGTACCCAAGCACTGAATCAAATATTATTTCCTCTAGCAAGCTATTAGCATTTCACCCCCCAAAATGTTAAAATGCGGCATGTATGTTGGTTTAATTTTTCCTTTACCCTGTTTTAAACACACACACTTTTAGAGATTGGAGAAGTGGTTCCATTTAAAGAAAGGGAAGTAACTTTGAATGACTCCTTGTGACATCAGTCAGGGTTCTACAAAATATCAATTAACGATTTTGCAGGATGTTTGCTTTTCAGGTACAGTGGTGCCTCGCAAGACGAAATTAATTCGTTCCGCAATTCTCTTCGTCTTGCGGTTTTTTCGTCTTGCGATGCACGGTTTCCCATAGGAATGCATTGAAAATCAATTAATGCGTTCCTAGGGAAACCGCCTTCAGAGCAGGTCCGGGGACAGTCTGTCCCCGGACCTCTTCTGAAGGCTGGGGGGGGGGACAAGGGCTTTTCTTCCCACCCCCAGCATTTTAAAAAAACCCGGGACAGCGGAGGACTTCTCCGCTGTCCGGGCGATCTTAAAATGCTGGCGGGCGGCATTTTAAAATCGCCCCAGACAGCGGAGGACTTCTCCGCTGTCCGGGGCGATTTAAAAGCCCCTGGGAAGGCAGGCAGGGGGGACAAAGACTTTTGCCCCCCGCCAGCCTTCAGAAGAGGTCCTGGACCTCTTCTGAAGGCAGGCGGGGGGCCAAAGTCTTTGCTCCCCCCCCCCGCCTGCCTTCAAAAGGTGTCCCCGCAGCGGCGGGAGGTGTCCCCAGCCCCCCCGCCCGGCTTCGGAGCACCGGGAGAAGCGATCTCCCCGCAGCCCCTTGCTGCAAAAGACGTCGGGGGAAGCGGGGAAGCGAAGCGCTTCGCTTCCCCGCTTCCCCCGACGTCTTTTGCAGCAAGGGGCTGCGGGGAGATCGCTATCTCCCCCCAGCCCCTTGCTTCAGAAGAGGTCCGGGGGAAGCGGGAAGCGAAGCGCTTCGCTTCCCCGCTTCCCCCGACGTCTTTTGCAGCAAGGGGCTGCAGGGAGATCGCTATCTCCCCCCAGCCCCTTGCTTCAGAAGAGGTCCGGGGGAAGCGGGAAGCGAAGCGCTTCGCTTCCCCGCTTCCCCCCGACGTCTTTTGCAGCAAGGGGCTGCAGGGAGATAGCGATCTCCCTGCAGCCCCTTGCTTCAAAAGAGGTCCGGGGGCAGCGGGAAGCGAAGCGCTTCTTCCCCGCTTCCCCCGGACGTCTTTTGCAGCAAGGGGCTGCAGGGAGATCGCTATCTCTCCCCAGCCCCTTGCTTCAAAAGAGAAGACCCGCTGTCCCCGGGGCAAGCTTCGTTTTGCGAAGCAAGCCCATAGGGAAATTCGTCTTGCGAGGCAACTCGAAAACGAAAAAACCTTTCGTTTTGCGAGTTTTTCGTCTCGCGAGGCGTTCGTCTTGCGGGGTACCACTGTACCGTAACTATTAACCTTAGAAACTCGGCAAGGTATCATTGGACCTGTGTGGCACCTTGGAGATGAACTAGCTTAGTGGCTCATGAGCTTTTGAAGACAATTTCCTCTTTCATTGGACTCATGTCTACAAAAGCTCCTACCTCAAAAACCCAATTGGGCTTAATCCTAAACATACTTACTGAGACATAAATCCCATTAAAATCAGTGGAATTTACTTCCAAATAAGTGTATTTAGGAGTGGGTGTTCTTACTGCAACCGTACTGATCTCTTTGCTGCAGTTCAGTCTTGGGATCTTAAGTTCTGCAATAAAATCTTTTAACATCAGATAACATATTTGATGGGGAGGGGGTTCCACAGTACTTGCAATGTTTATCTATGTCACAAGGGACTGGGGGGAAAATCTCTAGTTGACCTTCTGAGCCCCATGAGGGGATCTGTAGAATTATGTGGCATGGCAACAAGACAGCATCATGTGTGCCAAGATGTAATCTCAAGTCATTACAGTGTGCTTCACCTATGCTTTTTTATCTAGCTTTAGCAGAAAATGTCAACTTTTGGTGGACTTTCTCAGTAGCCACATTCAAACCAATATGTGTTATTTTGTGTTTCATCGTGATTATGCTGTTACTATAAGATTCTGCAATAGATGCAATGCTTTTTCTGTTATGGCATAGTAGTTCCCTTACATTTTCCTAGTTCTGTTTTAATGTGTCAGTGCAATGAATAGTAAAGTTGCTACAGTATGCATGTCTGCAGAGCTGTGGTAGCTGTTCATGCAGATATTCTCAGCTGCATGGTTGGTCACAGCTAGTCATTCTGAAAATATTTTGAAATGTGGGTTAGGACGGTCCCTTTGTGAGCCATTGTCTAGTTGTATACCATGAGGTTAGTTTTTGTTTTGTTTTTTGCTTGCATATAAAATAACAGGCTGATACAGTTTGTCCTCATTACTGCCACATAAAAATGTTCAGTGCAATGAAATAAAATTGAGGTTGTGTGCTTTTATGCATATTAAAAATTAAAACTATTGCAGTAGGGGAACATCATCAGTCTCAAGTCTTTGCATTTCTCACACAAAACTATTGCCTTCAAAAAAATTGTTTACTTTTTCTTCTAGGCTTTCTGCGAGACCCTAGAAGAAACAAACTACCGTCTGCAAAAGGAACTTGCTGAAAAGCAAAAAGAGGTGGAAGCTCTGAAAAAAATGCTAAATGAAAAAGAAGTGTACATAGACGCCATAGAGAAACAATTGGGGTAAGTGGACAGAAAATTCTTGAAACTAGAGTGCAATTTAAAAATTAATCCCAAAACATTGAGCACTTATTCATGCATTTCTGAAAACTTTTTTTGTTGCAACCATACTGCACTGGCTCTCGGTGGAGTACAGGGTCAGGTTTAAATGCTGGTTTTGACCTTTAAAACCCTATGCGGCCTAGGACCCACGTACCTACGGGACCGCCTCTCCTGCTTTGCTCCGGGAGGAACTTAAGGTCCACAAATGAGAACACTTTGGAGGTCCTAAGTTGCAAGATGGTTAGATTAGTCTCAACTAGGGCCAGGGCCTTTTCAGTACAGTGGTACCCCGCAAGACGAATGCCTCGCAAGACGGAAAACCCGCAAGACGAAAGGGTTTTCTGTTTTGGAGGCGCTTCGCAAGACGAATTTCCCTATGGGCTTGCATCGCAAGACGAAAGCCCATAGGGAAATGCTGGCGGTCGGGAGCAAAGACTTTCGCCCACAGCCGGCCTTCAGAAGAGGACCTCTTCTGAAGGCCGGCGGGGGGCAAAAGTCTTTGCTCCCCCCCGCCTGCCTTCCCCCCGCCTGCCCCGGGTGATCTTAAAATGCTGGCGGGCGGGAGCGAAGCGTTCGCTGCCGTCCCCCAGCATTTTAAAATCTCCAAGGGACAGCAGAGAAGTCTCTGTCCCGGGGAGATTTTAAAATGCTGGGGGTCGGGAGCGAAGCGTTAGCTGCCGACCCCCAGCATTTTAAAATCTCCCCCTGTCCCGGGGAGATTTTAAAATGCTGGGGGTCGGGAGCAAAGCGCTGCCGACCCCCAGCATTTTAAAACCTTCCCGGGACACGGGGAGATTTTAAAATGCTGGGGTTCGGCAGCGCTTCGCTCCCGACCCCCAGCATTTTAAAACGCTGTTCCGAAGGGGGGGCGGGGACACCTGCCCCAGCCGCCCCACTTCGGAAAGCTGTTCCGAAGTGGGGAGGGGGGGCGGGGACGCCTGCCCCAGCCGCCCCACTTCGGAAAGCTGTTCCGAAGTGGGGAGGGGGGGGCGGGGACGCCTGCCCCAGCCGCCCCACTTCGGAAAGCTGTTCCGAAGTGGGGAGGGGGGCGGGGACACCTGCCCCAGCCGCCCCACTTCGGAAAGCTGTTCCGAAGTGGGGCGGGAGGCGGGAACACCTTCTGAAGGCGGGCAGGGGGCGAAAGTCTTTGTCCCCCCTGCCTGCCTTCCCAGGGGCTTTTAAATCGCCCGGGACAGCGGAGAAGTCCTCCGCTGTCCCAGGGTTTTTTAAAATGCTGGGGGTGGGAAGAAAAGCCCTTGTCCCCCCCCCCCAGCCTTCAGAAGAGGTCCGGGGACAGACTGTCCCCGGACCTGGTCTGAAGGTGGTTTCCCTAGGAACGCATTAATTGATTTTCAATGCATTCCTATGGGAAACCGTGCATCGCAAGACGAAAAAACCGCAAGACGAAGAGACTTGCGGAACGAATTAATTTCGTCTTGCGAGGCACCACTGTACTGGCCCTGACTTGGTGGAACGCTCTGTCACAAAAGATTAGGGCCCTGTGGGACTTGACATCTTTCCGCAGGGCCTGCGAGACAGAGCTGTTCCACCTGGCCTTTGGTTTGGACTCAGTCTGACCCTTATGCGTCCCTCCCCTTATGGTTTTGATCTATGGGCTACTATTAAAATGAGTCTGCATTTTAAATTGTATTTTAACCCGTATTTTAAATTGGTCTCTCCCCCCCCCCCCATTATGTTTTTATTGTAATTTTACTGGTGTTAGCCACCCTGAGCCTGACTCTGGCCGGGGAGTGTGGCGTGTAAATAAACAATTATTATTATTATTATACCCTCAATTCTCTCCTGAAAGACAGGAGATAACCCCCAGAGTAACTCTTGCATAATTTTAAACTTCAGTTTAAAAAGGAAATAAAAAGTCTTGTGTGAAGTAAAACACTTTAACATGTATGTGAGCCTTTCTGACACAATTGAGGTTGGTGCAGGCCACATATAGCAAGTCAGTTTAACTACGTATTGCTTTGGATAGGAATGATGGGAGGGAGAGCAGTTTCCAAGTAGCAATCTCACAAAGAGGAAATCCTTAGTAAAGTTTCCTGAGGATGAGGACTTCTATTTTACTGTCAGTATGAACCTGAAATCTGGTGAAATAAATGATGCTGCTAATTTTATAGTTATTGCTTACTAGCGGCCTTGTACCTGACATTGCCCGGGAATTCTAAGGAGGGTGGGAATGAATGCAGAGTTAAAATTGGTGCCATTTTGAAAGGTTCAGTGCAGTTTTGAAAGGTTCGCCATCTTGATTCAAAGGACCGTCCAATCTTACCCAAACAGAGAGGAAAAACTGCTCCTTCATCTCCAGAACCACTGTGCAATCTGATTATGAAACCTTAAGAGCTGTCCAAATGCATAGCAAACAAAATACTGTACTTTCCAAAATATTTTGTAGTCTAGCATCTAAAATACTTTTTCAACATCTAATATAATTAGATTTTCAGTGCATAATGGATAAACAGTATGCTGAAGCATCAATACAAAATAGATACAATTTGTAATGAAAGTTCTTTGCTAATTAGTATCAGTGTCATTTCAATATTATGTCTTAAACCTAATAAAGGAATGAAAATATAATTATGTGTAGAAAGTCTTCTAAAAGAAGTTCTGCTTAGGTGCTTTTTCATTATTTCCTAGCTTAACTATATTGGATTGGATCTAAACTAATGTTTAGCAGGAGCTACAATTACATTTGTTCCCCTTTATCCTCCTAGAAAACACTGGGAGAAGGGAGAGTTAGCAAAAATTGTGTATTCCCTTCTATCTCTAAATAGAAAATCTCCTTACATTTGTGAAAGTGATTTTCTGGATCGAATCAGCTGTATCTTGAATTCGTTACACAGGGATTTAAATTTAGGAAAAGTGAAGTCTCGTAAGTTGTCCGGACAAGAGAGTGAGTGCAGTGGAGAAGTGGAATCCTCTGCAATAGAGGCAGATCAAGGAGCCCTGGAAGAAGACAACAGGTACAATCTAAAATTTTCTATGTTTTATTTAAGGTTATTTTCTGAAAAGCCTTTCACTTCTACAGTCTCCTGTGATATGCTGTTGTAGAAGTGCCATTCACATTCCAAATGCAATTCACACATATTAAATATATTTATGTTACTTGTGGTTTCCTGCCTTTTTCTCCCCTTCAAAAAGTCCTTGCCCCAAACTGAGGTTAAAAGGATAATAGTTGAGGGCTGTACCTCTTCAGTAGGAGGTATGCTGAAGAAGCTGCATGTGGATAATGCTGGTTGAACATGAAATGATCTGATAGGCATGCATCTGTGATCCACCTTAACCCAGAGGTCTAGGTATCCATGACTAATAATATAAACAATGGAAAAAACGGCATAAAACACAAAACCAGCAACCTGGCTTAGCATATTTTGCGGGGCAAGGGTCTACCTCTATAAACTCTTAGTAAAAGAGATTAGTTTTCCAAGTGTGCTGATCAGAACCATGAGATAGATATGAAATGACCCCCCCCCCCCAAAAAAAAAGTGTGTCATACATATTGATCTGTCTCTACAGTTCTGAGAAAGAGAATCGGGCAACATCTTGGAGCGGTTCATTGGCTGAAAATCACGTGCCAGAAATCGAAGTTGCTGAGGTAGCGTATACCACCGATGAAGAGATGTAAATGCTACCAGCTGCCTTTAGAGTAGTGTAAAAAAGTCAATGTCTGGATTGCATTGAACAGAAGTATATAGTAGCTGTCAAGCAGAAGCTGAGATGGCAGAAGCTTGAATGTTTACATAAACCAATCTAGAGAAACCTATGGCATAGGAAGGATATAAGTGCTGCTTTGTCTCACCCTTTATCTAGCCTTATGAGAGATATATATTAATATATAAAAAAGCTCTGGTTAAAGGCAGGTCAAGTTGGAATCCTAAGTGATGTATATAAGTTATATGTACCCATATATAAAGGATAAATGCCACACATGTAGATATACCAATCATGTACCATGTTGTATATCACATGCTTGCTATTAATATTTCACATTTTGTATGACAGCTTTTTGGTATTTGGATTTTCAGATTCTTTATATAGGCATGTAACTTCTGCTCTGGGAAATATAATTCTGCCATATGGACTTGGAAAATGTATATGATTTCTTGTGGTTTTTAAAGTCATAAATGTAAATAAGTGATATGTAAATTATAATGCAATGATCTAGGAAAGCTTGCAGTACCAAAATTAAACCTTTCAGTAATGGGAATGTTATTTGTTTTCATAATGCGGAAAGTAATATCACACTGTGGGCATTCACCTGCACTTGAAAACAATATAAAAGCTGTCTTTTAACTGTTTTTCTTTAAATCTCCTTACACTTTTGCCACTCAGCCACATAATCACCGAATCAACAAATTTGCCTTATATAAAGAACACTACCTCTTTCTTTTGTTGCTAATGCATAATTGCTCTGTTTAAAGTATGCATATTATAAACAGATATTTGAGTCATTAAAGCCATACTTCTGCACAGTTAAATAACTAAATCTTAATGCAGTTTATGTTTGTGTGTGTTTATAAAATATTGTATACCCAGGAACACACTATAAGCTTCACTCTCGTTTTAAAATTTGTGTTGAACCTAATAATGCACTTTATAACAAAGAAAATATTGTGCCAAGTTCATTGGCTCTGTGTTTTTTGTGCTTTTTGTTCGACCTTTGGACTGAGGGAAGGTGCAATTGGTTTGTACAGTAGTGCCTTTTTGTATTTTGCTTGTTATAATAGTGTGTCAGCTTTATGGAATCTTCAGAAACATTCTGCTCAGCAGTTATTTGCTGGAAGTGCCTTGTTTTGTCTGCTCTTTCAGTAGGAAGAATGCTTCTTTTGTTCTTCTCTGTGCCACCTACTCCTTCGTTTGATGCTGTTAACACACAGTCTCATGTGCCGGAATTTTCAATGGTCGCTTTGTGTTTTAGGGTGTGAGGACAAAGATCTCTGCAGGACTGTATGAAACCATCTGGGGCAAATAAACCTTTGGACATGACAACATCTTTTTTTGGTCGTCTGTTGCAAAATAATGCTGGGTTTAAAAGAGTCTGGAGCTTAGCTAACTTGCTCCTTGGCTTTTTAAAATCTACATTCCATGTTTTGTCACGGTGCGTGAAATTTTAATGTTGGCTTGGAATGCATTTTCTCTGCCTTTTATTGCAGGAGATTTTTGTATATTAGCACCATTCACTCTGCTACTTCTCCCTTCAACTGTGTACAAACACTCTTACTAGTCATGGGTGACTTGTTCCATCTTCATTGTCAGAGGCAGTAGCTCCCTGGATGCCAGTTTCTGGGAGTTGCAGATGGGCAGATGGGTGTTTGCATGCTTCCCATAGGCATCTCATTCACCACTGTGAGAGCAGGATGCTGGACCGTTGGCCTGATCCAGCAGGCACTTCTTATGCTCTTATATAACAATAATAATTTATTATTTATACCCCGCCCATCTGGCTAGGTTTGCCCAGCCACTCTGGGTGGCTTCCAACAGAATATTAAAATACAGTAATCTATTAAACATTAAAAGCTCCCCTAAACAGGGCTGCCTTCAGATGTCTTCTAAAAGTCTGGTAGTTGTTTTTCTCTTTGACATCTGGTGGGAGGGCGTTCCACAGGGCGGGTGCCACTACCGAGAAGGCCCTCTGCCTGGTTCCCTGTAACTTGGCTTCTCGCAATGAAGGCCCTCGGTGCTGGACCTCAGTGTCCCGGCTGAACGATGGGGGTGGAGACGCTCCTTCAGGTATACTGGACCGAGGCCGTTTAGGGCTTTAAAGGTCAGCACCAACACTTTTAATTGTGCTCGGAAACGCACTGGGAGCCATTGTAGGTCTTTCAAGACCTGTGTTATATGGTCTCGGCGGCCGCTCCCAGTCACCAGTATGGCTGCCGCATTCTGGATTAGTTGTAGTTTCTGGGTCACCTTCAAAGGTAGCCCCACATAGAGTGCATTGCAGTAGTCCAAGTGAGAGATAACCAGAGCATGTACCACTCTGGCGAGACAGTCTGCGGGTAGGTAGGGTCTCAGTCTGCGTACCAGATGGAACTGGTAAACAGCTGCCCTGGACACAGAATTGACCTGTGCCTCCATGGACAGCTGTGAGTCCAGAATGACTCCCAGGCTGCGCACCTGGTCCTTCAGCGGCACAGTTACCTCATTCAGGACCAGGGAGTTGTTCACAATGACAGGTCTCCATAGCTCGATGGGTCAGTGTGTCTGACTGTTAACCAGAAGGTTGGTGGTTCGAGCCCACCCACAGACAGCTGTGGGCAAGATTCCTGCATTGCAGGGAGGTGGACTAAATGACTCTCGGGGCCACTTCCAACTCTACAATTCTATGATTCTATGAAAACAGGTTAGGTAGGTTGGAAGGTAACTGTTATTCTCACCTTGCCTCTCTCTCATTGCTCTGTGCATCTTAAAAAGCCCCATGCATTGTGGCCTACCTTCTTAATGTGAGAAGTCTTTCTTCAAACCCCACCACAGGGCCTTTGTCTCATCACCTTTGCACTATCGCTGTTCCTGCCCATTTACATGGGACCTAATATTGTGCTAACAATGGATTAGGACTACTAGGAGTCTAGTCCTTGTTGTAAAATGGAGGTATGGGGGGGGGGGGAGGAGTTGAAACAACTGGAAAAGCAACCTGCCTACTAGCTTGGGTGTGGATTTGCGTTACTTAGTAGGTATGAAAGCATTAATTGTTGCAGATACTTCAGATTAAATGTGATTATTCAAGCGTCCATTATTAGATACATGCCTAGATTTCACTGTAATAATTTATGGTTAAATCCTTCACTAATTAAATATGAAGGTAGGTTTCTTTGGACTAAACTACGTAGAATCAAAATAAGATTTGTACTGAAAAACCTCATTGTGTTTGAAATTTTGCATAATTCTCAGTCACTGAAGCTTAAAAAAATAACAACAGTTTTTGTTTTATGCATCTGTTTAGAAAAGCTCTGTATGAGAATTTCTTTTGGCTTTATAATAATAATAATTTTATTCATACCCCGCCCATCTGGCTGGGTTTCCCCAGCAGCTCTGGGCAGCTTCCAACATATATAGCTGTGGCAGGAAGGTAAACGGCGTTTCCATGTGCTCTGGTTTCCATCATGGTGTTCCATTGCGCCAGAAGAGGTTTGGTCATGCTTGCCACATGACCCGGAAAGCTGTCTGTGGACAAACCCCAGCTCCATCAGCCTGAAAACTGAGATGAGTGCTGTAACCCCATAGTCACCTTTGACTGGACTTAACTGTCCAGGGGTCCTTTACATTTTCCCCTTTACCTTACAGCATATATAAAACATACCAATGTAATGCTGGCATCCTTCCATACCCAGTTTAGTTCTGGATGGCCTCTTTAACAGCTGCAGTCAAGTTTATTAACAGATCAATTCTAAACTATTCCTCCCACTGCCCCCGGGCTTTTGGTTTGCTGACAGGTTTAAATTGACTCAAAAAAAATATTAAATATAATTCAATAACTATTCTGATGAGCCACTGCCAGACTGTGGTCACATTCGCAACTTGCATTTAAAGCTCTACAACACCACCTTTAAACAGTCATTGTCAATTCCCCCAAATAATTCTGGGAGCTAATTTGTTAAGATACCTCCGTTCCTCTCACAGAGCTATGATTCCATGAGAAAGGCCTTTGATAGATAAATCACTCTGGGAATTGGTCTATAGGAGGGGAATCGGAGTCTAATGACTCTGGAGAAAGTTTCAACGAATTGGGATGTATTCAACTAATGTTTGCTCAGAGGCCCATAGAAATTACGGGACCTAAGTTAGCTGCGGCCATTAATTTCAACGAATCTGCTCTGAGTAAAAGTTAGTTGAATGCAATCCATGTTTATGAGAGAGGGGGGGGATGTTAGTAAACTGTCTCCTAGCCCCCACTCTAGAATAGTCATGTATTTCAAGTTCTGGCCAGGGTGTAAGATCCTGCCAGAAACTGGAAGACCTGTGATGCTTTGTTGCATGGCTCAGCAAGCTTCTCCCCTTCTACTGAAAACTAGATGCAGACCTTGAAAATGGATGGGAGGAAAGTATGAAGTGGGAGCAGTGTATGACTGAACCTAGTGGGAAGTGTTTTGGTGGTGCTATTTCAGATTGACTTGAATAGGAACGTGAAATGGAATTTAATTTCTGGTAATCGGAGGTTGCTTTGAAGAAGCTGTGGAGAAGAAAAGGGGGGGGGGGGAACCCTAAAGGAATCAACTAGTCAAGAGAACAAGGGAATCAGTTGTGTGTTAACCTTGGCAAACATGCATTAAATAGTTCCTTTATTTGCTTTCCAGAACAATCATCCATGGACAGGAAATGTTTTGATCAAAACACTACTGCTTTGTTGGATATTATTTTATATACTGCTTTTATACTATTGTCAATGCTTTTTAAGTAGAGAGCTTTCTTTGCGCACTGTTATTCAGGATAATTAAGGGCTGGCATTCAAGGCTAGAAACATCTGCAGATTGTGTGTGACCATAAGCAGGTCATTTAACTATTTCCTAACTCTGAATTGGATCTAAAAGTGTAGCTACTGTATAAATCTTCTGTTTTTTTTTGTTTTTTGAATAGCTTATTCAATACTGTTTTATGCCATTTACAACAAAGAGTTGCATCATACCTAGAAGACTTAACACATTTATTATGGCACAAGCTTTAGTGGCACAGATTAGACTTTATCAGATGCAATGAAATTTACTTGCTGCTTAACATTCATGGTGTTAAAAAGACACCCTTAGTTTGGAACAAGTGAGCACTAGTAGGCCTGCACTTACTAAAGTGAGTTAAGGAAGTTTGGAAACATTTTCTTTTTTTAATCTACATGCAATTTGGGGGAGAACTGTAGCTTATGTGTTTATTGTGCAGCTTACAACTCTTGACTGCCTTTCAATTGAAAGCCCAAAATAGTAATCAATTGAATTTTGGTTTTTTTTAATGTTATTCAAAATTAAATATAAATTCCATGATGAAAATACATATTGAAAAACTTAGTTTAAAAGGGGGAAAGCTCATATTTCTATATACATGCTTTAACAGGCACTTTGCTTCATAATGAATTATTAATAAATATTCCTTATACACAAATCCACTATTATAAAATATTAAAGTTTTAAATTATTAAGTTTCAACCACTAGAACTAGGAGGACAGGCTCATGTTAATTTTTTTGCTCTAAAAATACAAATCTATTCCGCTCCCCAAAGTTCCTAATTCTAGTTTTATTTAGTGGGTTATGACATTGCAACTCTCTATAACTTCCCTATACTTTTCTTGATCTAAATAATAATCACTGTATTCAAATGTTCCCAAAACCTCCCTAAATAATTGGTTGTAATGTAATATATATAAGGTTGATAGGGCATGGCCATTCCATCAGTCTCACTCCGTTAGTAATACTTCCACTAATATTTTGGACAGAACAATCTTTGGGGTTGGAGAAATGAAGCTACAGAGCCTGTGGGTCCTCAGTCACCCCCCAACAATGGGCCACTGTAGCCCCACAGCTGATGGAACACCACTGGCAGAACACCTGTGTCCACTGAGAATCCACTAGGTGCACCGATGCGATTTCAGTGGCTGGGTGGCACTTAATGCCTCTTTCTATAGCCCATCTGCCTGAATGCTGTTTGTAGGATTGCAGCCTAGGTCCCTTCTGTAAGCAACAAATCAGGATCAGCTAGCAGGTGCTGGGAATGCCTGATAAAACACAGTAAGTTGTGTTGTAACTCTTAATGAAAATGCTTCCATGCATGAAACATAATTTAGAACTTGGCGTTTAAATAAGTGCCATTTATTGCAAAACCTGGGCAAGGTGTTCCATGACTCATTGTTTCCACATCTCCAGTGGTGTCTGATTTTGTTGCTGTTAATGCAGAAACCGGCTAAACCTTTAGCTGCAGCCAAGTTTGGGGAAAGCTGCTAGTTTGTTCAAAGACAGTATCTAACGTTTATTCACTGCCAACAGTATAGGAGCTACTGGGCAAAGATGGCTGGGACAGAGGTCACCAATCTTTTGGGAAGTGTCCTGGAAGTCAAGTCCAAGTAGGAGCAAGCATGTAATGAATAGGAACACAAGGAGAGAGCTCTGCTGAAGTAGGCCAAAGGTGTGTCTAATCCAGCACCCTGCTTTCACAGTGGCAAACTCGATGCCTGTACAAAGCTCACAAGCAGGGCACAGTGCCATATGGTTTTATTTATGTCTACCCTGCATTTCCTTCAACGAGGTCGAGGTTTGTCCCGTCCCTCATCTTAAATTCATGAAAAATTTGTTAGGCTTCTTATCCCACTCCAGCTGTTATTCCCCAACGACAGAGATACAGTGGTACCTCGGGTTACATACGCTTCAGGTAACATACACTTCAGGTTACAGACTCCGCTAACCCAGAAATATTACCTCAGGTTAAGAACTTTGCTTCAGGATGAGAACAGAAATGGCGCGGCGGCAGCAAGAGGCCCCATTAGCTAAAGTGGTGCTTCAGGTTAAGAACAGTTTCAGGTTAAGAACAGACCTCCAGAACGAATTAAGTTCTTAACCTGAGGTACTGTCAGACTTGCGTTAGACCGAGCGACTCTTCCAGTCGAGTCCTCCGACGTGATTAATAACCTGAGCCTTTGATGAGGCTCCAAGTACGTTCCCCCATTACGCAGAGTATCCAGCACGCAGGGAAGGAGCCGAGATAGTGTGAGCTACATTGCAAAGAGTGTCTTATTTCTAACTATGCAGACAGAAAAGAAATATACATGCTCTCTCTCTGAAAGCAGAGAGCAACTGAACAACAAAGGAACAGGAAACCAGTAACATCACATCCGTCTCCTGTCTTCCGTGAGACTTCCAATAGCCTGGAATCTCTGGAATGCAAAACAGAGTCTTGTGACTCGAAGCACTGCACAGTGGCACAAACAGAAACTAACAGGTACCACTGTATACTATTTTGGAATGGTTTTGCCTTTAGTCTGCTGTAGTGGGAAGCTGGTAGAAGCAAAGATATGGAGACAAGCAGTATGAGCTGGACTCTACTGGAACATGCTCAGATCTTCCCCAAACCACAACTGCCTGGGGTGTGTGGGTTGGCCATTTATCTGTGACTGAGAGGGTGACGTAAAGATGAGAATCGTCTCTACCATACATTTGGTGGAGCACTTGTTTCCTAACTTATAAAAAGCAGTTTATTACTTTTGAATAAAAGTGAACCAAAAACAATGCAGCATAGTACAGTGGTACCTCGGGTTAAGTACTTAATTCGTTTCGGAGGTCCGTTCTTAACTTGAAACTGTTCTTAACCTGAAGCACCACTTTAGCTAATGGGGCCTCCCGCTGTCGCCGCGTCACCAGGGCACAATTTCTGTTCTCATCCTGAAGCAAAGTTCTTAACCCGAGATACTATTTCTGGGTTAGCGGAGTCTGTAACCTGAAGCGTATGTAACCTGAAGCGTATGTAACCCGAGGTACCACTGTAGTTTGGGGAACTAAAGAGATCCGAATTCAAATCCCCACTAAGCCATTCATCTCAATGGGTGGCATTGGACCAGTCAGCCTAACTAGGCTCTCAGGCATGTTTTAAGGATAAAGGAAGGGCAAGTGTGCATGGTGGCTGGAAGAGAGGAGTAATAATAAAAACTGAGCCATGTCCATCCTTCTTGACAAAGTATCTTAATATATTGGCACTAGTCTGACACAAGCTATTCTCATAACCTGTGGCCTATAGACATTAACAAATAAGGGGTGGGAAGGAGAGGAAATGTAGCCTTCATTCCCCTGAACTAAATCCAGCACTATATGTCTTCTTGCATTTCTGCAGCAGATTTTAAAAAAAGGCTATCCCTCTGGACCAATTCTATTTCTGTGTATAAAATGAAGCAATATATACATATCCTCAAAAAGAGGTTATGCTGATTTCCTCATGTAAGGGAGCCTAGCATGAGCAGATCTTCAAGCAAAAGTGGTCAAGCAAGTTTAACATTTGTTATTGAATTCAGAGTGCCACCTACAGGCCAGCAAAATACCTCCCATCTTTTTTTTAAAAAAGACATTTCACATGCATCTCTCTCATACATATTAACTTGGTCCAAAGGCCGTTACCATGATGCAGGTGAGTGGTTCTAGAAGTTATAACAATTGTTTCAATCTAGCATTATTATTGGGACGTGGGTGGTGCTGTGGTGTAAACCACTGAGCCTTGAGCTTGCTGATCAGAAGGTTGGTGGTTCGAATCCCCGCAAAGGGGTGAGCTCCCGTTGTTTGGTCCCAGCTCCTGCCAACCTAGCAGTTCAAAAGCACGTCAAAGTGCAAGTAGATAAATAGGTACCGCTCTGGTGGGAAGGTAAATGGCGTTTCCGTGTGCTGCTCTGGTTTTGGTGTTCCGTTCGGCGAGAAGCAACTTAGTCATGCTGGCCACATGACCCGGAAAAACTGTGGACAAAGGTCAGCTCCCTTGGCCAGTAAAGCGAGATGAGCGCTGCAACCCCAGAGTTGTTCCCAACTGGACTTAACTGTCGGGGGTCCTTTACCTTTAGCATTATTATTATTTTGCAGAGATTCTAGTATTTCATTAAAATGAGGAGGGCAGCTTTCCTTCTGAAAGCTTCAGTTGCACTTTGGAGCACAACACAGAAAGGCTCTGTGTCTTTAAGATGGATTTCTAGAGTGTGATTTCCACCAGTCTTACAAGATCTGTCCAGCAGTTCTGTAGACCGCATGTATCTAATGCATCTACACTTAGAAGAAAGTCCCACTGAGTTTACACCCAAGTAGGACTGTATACTTTGACTCTACCTAAAGAAAAGCAACACCTGATCCACTATGATGCAATTCCTAGTTAATAAGACTTCAGCCCCAGCTTGCTTGCTTTGCACCTATCAGGAGAAACAACATTACCAAGCAACTTTTAGCTAGTTTTGGGGTTGTTGTTGTTTTTTAAAAAAATAAAAATAAAGAAGAAATTGGAGACAGAGAGAGAACATGCCAAAATGTGCCATGACTCTATATATAAACTGCAGAAAAATTATTTGCACCAATAGCATTTTAATTTAAAATAATTTTTAAAATCATTTTATCGAAGGATTTCAACAGCTCATGCTTTCTATATCCAAAATCTATATAAATATACTTGTCATAGTGGATGCTGGTCAGGATTCAAAGAGTTGTACACACAAAAGCTTTTTTAGGCTCTCCTGAATGCAGCCCCCTCTCTCTCTACACACACACACACACACACACACACACACACACACACAGCCAAAGGATCATTTACAGCAGAGGGAGCAGGTTTTCGAACTACACAATCTGCTTGTATTTGAACCTGGACATCCACTACCTAGAGCCAGGTACTAAAAATACATATTTACAATAATTTACAGTGGCTCTGAGCTGCTGCTGAGCACAGGATTCGTTTTGAGTACTGTACCAGAATAGACCTCGGCTCACAATTCTTATCCAAGCTGCTTTCACTTAAGCAGTCAAATTTGCTATTATTGAACAACTTAAAACCAGAAATCTTTGCCAAATCTGTTGCAAATCACCCAGAGATCCACCTACCTCCTGATCCATGAAAGAATTATTACTTGATGTTGGGTATGAGTGTCACATTTTCCAGGGTATTACATGATTAAGCATCAGTCATCAGGGTGAAGAAAATATGTGTAACTCATCCCCAATAATGCTGAACCAAAGCATAGGAGTATTAAGCCATATTAATATCACATCCTTTAAAAATAATTTGTGTTTCCATTGGCCAAGCTGGTTGGGACTCAGTCGCACCCTCCCATCAGATGTCAAAGAAATAAACAATTATCTGACTTTTAGAAGACATCTGAAGGCAGCCCTGTTTAGAGACGTTTTTAATATTTGATGAATTGTTGTATTTTAATATTTTGCTGGAAGCCGCCCAGAGTGGCTAAGGAAACCCAGCCAGATGGGTGGGGTATATATTATAACATTATATTATTATTATTATTATTATTATTATTATTATTTTATTAAAACAATATTTGAAGGGGCCAAAGGTTTCCCACCCCTGCTTTACAGCAAGATAGGAAAAACAATTGCCAAGTCAAACACAAATATTTTCAGACAATATATTTATTTGCACCTTCATTATCCAATCATCTGAAACCCAGCTCTGTTTCTCCCAGGTCAAAAAAAATGACCCTGTTTGAAATTTGGTACTTCAAGTTATATAAATTATTCCACTGTAATGTGTTTCATTCAGGCAAAAAGGGAAAAAAGAAACTGAATGAGTGTAAGGAGGACATTTCAAAATCCACAACCTTAAACACCTATTAAGATTCTCCATTTAATAATAGGCATGGCAATATGAAAGGTTCAGTGTTAAAAGAAAGCTAAGTGGGAAGAGGGGAACAGAAGATTCTCGGCCATTCTCTGCCCACTATTCTCCAGCATAAAGTCAGCCCTTTGATTTAGTGGACTGTAACCTCCATGCTAAAACAGTTTGATAAAATCAGTTTTAAGTCGGCTGGTCACATAACCAACCACCCATTATAAACTGGTTTCTCAGCCCACCTGCCTCCCCCCCCCCCCCTCATCAAACATGCTCCACTCAACTACCTTTGTTGGCTAAAATTAACTCCATTTTAGCAATCAAACACACGAAAACTCGGTGGAATTTAGCCACTTATAGCAAGCCAAACTGTATCCAGCATTTTAGACTGCAGAGCTCTTCATGTGTTATGTGCCTATACAAGACCCAAGTTGGCTTTCTATATACAGTGGTACCTCGGGTTAAGTACTTAATTCGTTCCGAAGGTGTGTTCTTAACCTGAAACTGTTCTTAACCTGAAGCACCACTTTAGCTAATGGGGCCTCCCTGCTGCCGCCACGCCGCTGGAGCACGATTTCTGTTCTCATCCTGAAGCAAAGTGCTTAACCCGAGGTACTATTTCTGGGTTAACGGAGTCTGTAACCTGAAGCGTATGTAACTCGAGGTACCACTGTATACGCTTGACAAAGATAGTGTCCTAGTCTTTAAGGTGCCACATCAGTCTTTGACTCTTCCATATAGGACCCCGAGTGAACAAGTAGCTCCATGGAAGGAAACTCCCATAGAAAGCAAAGAAATCCAACAGCACAAAACTCTGGCAGGACTTAGACAAATATTTTCACAACACCCTGTAGGGGTAGATGAATCTGCCAATTTTGGTGTCTCTCAGTTGTTGGTTTGTCAGATTTTAAAATAGGTTCATCATAGTTCCAAATCGGTTTTTGAGATTCTTCTGTTATACATATTTGTGAAGGCAATTTCTCCTAATGTAACACATTTTAATGCAAACTCTCTTAACAGACACATTTATTACACCTTTTGGTTGGAAAACTGCATTGCAAAATTCAGAAAAGTGCAAATATTGAAGGATAAGTGCATTTCGGCTTGTCTGTTGTTTGGGGAGGTGTGCATTAAAATGCAAACGAAATCAAATTTCTCCTTCATCTCTACCTAGTGGGACCAAATGGACCACGTATTCCAACGACTCCAAACTTGTTTGAAACTCTACAGAGGATGTTGCTCTGTATCAGAAACATGCCTGCTCATACCATCCTCTGCAGCAAACAGGGTTTGCAAACTGTACAAGCAAAAGTCAGTATGTATGAAAGAGGAAAAGCAACAGCCTGGGAGAGCTGCATATATCGGCTCTCAGTTTTGAAAGTTTCTATGGAACAGAACCAATTAATTCAAGTAATAAGCATGCATGCCTGTACCTATATACAGAGCTTTCAGAGTCAAAGGATAATACTGTGTAGTAGTAATAGACTACCCCAGTCAATTTTCACCAGTAATTAAAAAAATAATCAGATTTCTTCTGTATGAAAAAAGAAATTCATATGAGGCTGCATCTGAAGAAGGCGGCACACTTCAAGTACAGGTCTTAAGTAATCCTGGCTCTCTTAAAAATACACACACACACATATACATACATGTGTACATATACACATACATACAGACATAAAATCCCACCAGGGACAAATGCCGGACTGTATCAAACACAGCCATGCTCTGTATAAAACAAAACACTGTTCCATAAACTTCTTCCATGGCGTTTCCCATAACTCTGCAGATTGCTGTTAAGAAGCCCATGCCGCAAGCTGCTGCATATCATCTTCATCTTCCACCCTTTTCCTTGAAGATGCTGTAACAAAGAGATGTGCAAGAACTGTTAGAATATAAAGACAAGGTGCAAACATGATGACTCAATGGGAAGTCTTAGCCATAGCCATCATGCACCTGATCCAAATTCTAATTATATCACTTGAAATACAAGACTCATCATCATCATGGAGGATGTCAATTGAAGGTATGCACTAGAACTACTCACAGAGTGCCAGGTAAGACCCAGGTCTTGGGTCTTGAACCTCAGTGCTAAAAAAAACCTGTTCTTTACTTAGTGTATTCTGTCTCAATTCTTCCCGTTCATCCAACCAGAAATCTTGACAATTTCAGGATATATATACTAAAATTTATTTCACCTGTATCATTCTATATCATATATCATTAGCAGATAGCTTAACATAAGAAATAAAAAAGTTTACCAGGATGGGAAGGCAGCGGCGTAGCTGGTACACTTGGTAGTCGAACATTTGCCATTTTATTATTGAGTTCTTCTTGCTCCAGTTCTTCCAGTTCTGCCAACAGCTCATCCTGAAAGTTTTTTTTAAAAAATGGAAGGTTATGTTTTGAGAAACAGGGTCCACTGTCTCAAGAGACTAATAATGGCAGCCATGTAAACAGCCACTCGCCTACTTGCCAGTAGCAAGTAAGTATCTGCTCCAGGCAATCAGGGAGGGAAGCTTTATTAAACTGGAAAATGGGTTGTTGTCATGTCATGATTGGCATAGTCAGAGGTGGGGGAACTCTGCACCAGGGGCCATATCTGGTTTGCCAGTCGTCATTATTTGGTTCACAGGGCCACTGTCTCCATATCTCGTCCAGCTGCTGCACACCTGATGTCATATGTGATAGCAGGTGTGGGGCAGGTGGAGATGCAACTGGACTGGCTGCTCATACAACTGATCCAAGCAGGAAGCATGATTTATGGCCCCACATGTCAGCTGATATACAGTGGTACCTTGGGTCTCAAACATAATCCATTCTGGAAGTCCGTTCGACTTCCAAAACATTCAAAAACCAAAGCGCAGCTTCCGATTGGTCCAGGCACCCCGGAAACAAGAGCCGACAATTGCATCAGACATTTGGCTTTCAAAAAAACATTTGAAAACCGGAACACTTACTTCCGGGTTTTCGGTGTTCGAGAGCAGAAATGTTTGAGTACCAAAGCATTCAAGAACCAAAGTTCCACTGTATGTGGGAAATGGACTAGTATTATTTTTGACTATAGACTTATTTTCAGGACTCTACAATCAATTACAAATCAAAGCACCACACCCGTAAGCACGTACAGAGCCTTTTTTGTAGTAGAGGCTTTGCTTTAGTTGAGATTCCTGCATTGCAGGGGATTGGACTAGATGATTCTCAGGGTCCCTTTCCAACACTACAATTCTGTGATTCAAAGACCATTAAACTTCGCTGGGTGTGTGCATTAACATGTCTCGCATATAGTTCTGAAAATTTTCTTCAGGGAAGTACTGAGTCCAATTTCCCACCATTTAAACTGTTATCTCCTCAGTCAACTGAGAACTGAAGTGCACTTAAAGACAGGTGTTAAGTGCTTGGCAACCAGCCTGACAAGATTTTATCGAGCATAAAATTAAGCAGTGATATTTAGTCTGCTTCTAGTTTATGTCCTTAATTTCATTACCAACCTCATCAAAGTCATCACCAACTTTTCTGGTAAGAGCTTCTGTGATTTCCTGAGCGATGTCTTGCTGTTCAGTGATATCTTGCATCATGTCGTCAATTTTGTCCAAGTCCCTGAAGAGACAAACGTTGATTTAATGAACCTGTATGCCACACATGAACATTTTATAAAGTTACCAGGGTGGGACAGAAAACAGACAAAAACCACAGAAGTATCATGAAGCACCAAAGAACAGCAGAATAAAGAGAAGCAATAAAAAAACAAGCAGAACATCTACAGAATTATAGAACTGTGGAGTTGAAAGGGACTCTGAGGATCATCTAGACCAACCCCCTGCAATGCGGCAATAGATGTTAAAAAGCCCAGGGAAATAACAGGTTCAGCTGGTGCCTAAGAGACTTTGGGTTGGAGTCAGACTTGGCACATCAGAGTTCTATTCACTATGGAGGAAGGGGCAAGATGATTTTTGCCTTTACTCTTTTCCCCTGCAGAGCCTGTTTCCCTCACCACCTCCACACACAAAAATCTCTTCTGAGCTGCTGGAGGACCACCCTGTTCAGCATCAAAGACAGCACAGGATCTCAGTCCCTTTAACTAGCAAAAGGGACACTTTGGACGCAGCCTTCCAGCTTAAGTGTAAGGCAAGCCTCCCTGGTGAGAAAATGCCATAAGGGCTGCCACAACATTGGACCCTCACCCCTAGTCACCACGACCAATTCCAGAACACAGGCAGGTTGATGTGAGGGAAGAGGTTCCTTCTAGAATCCACATCCCAAGCCATGTAGGGCTAAGCACCAGCACTCTGAAGTGTGGTCTGAAACAGATGGTAGCTACCGGAGCTTTTTAAGCACACCTGAGGTGTGTTTGCAATGACCAGTTAGTATCCTAGCCGCTTGTAGCTGGGCAGTTTCCAAAGGCAGCCCCACATACATTACACTGTAGTAGTCTAATACCCCCAGAACATGAACATGTTTTAGAATCATCCCTCCCCACACACAAATAAATTGGCCATAACCTAAAATGGAAAGGAAGGACACCCTTCCAGCTCATCAGTTCAGCACATGCTTTGCACACCAGAATCTCAGCGCAGCACAGACTACAGGGAGCAGCTAATCATGTTAATCTGGACTGCCACGGGGCCTGCAAAAACACCACAGGAGCCAAAAATGCCACACTCAGCCCCTAATGTCTACCCATAAAATCTTGCCACACCTGAGGATCTAACGAAAACAACAGCACAAACCAAAACAAACCCAATGGTAACCTTAACATCGAAGGGCATTTCCAATGGACAGCTGACAGTGTGTTTTCCACTTACATGTTTTCATGCACCTTTTTCATCGCTTGGGCTGCATAGCCCATGTTCTTGAACACTTCTGTGTTAGTGTAGGAATTTTCGAGGGCTTCGCGTTGGAATTCAATGGTGGAAAGGGTCCCATCAATTTGGGTCAACTGTTTCTCGTATCTCTTTTTCCTCTTCAGTGCCTGCAGTGCAGCTGTTGGTGTAACAAGGAGAGGTTGGCAGGAGAGCTTTTCGTGATGCAGCTGCGGGGAACCTGTGGTCCTCCAGAGGCAGCTGGACTGCAACTCCCAGCATACCCTGACCACTAGCTGGGACTGATGGGAGCTGGAGTCCAGCAATGTGTGGGAGGCCACAGGTTCTCCACCCCTGTCCTAATGCAGTGCAAATGGTGCTGCTTCACACCAAATAAAGCAGAGTAGCAGATAAAAATAAAGAAAGGAAGAGGGCTTAGGAATCCATCAGGCCACACACACAAAAAACCCAGGGTCCCCCCATAGCTTTCAAGAGGCAACACAATCTATATGAGGAAAATGAGGCAACAACATTCTAAGATATAAAATATTGTCAAGATAAAAGCAAGATTTTGATATTTCAGAGATAAGATACAAAAAGCCCACACTTGGGATACTTTCTCCTCTACTGCAGAGGCACATTCCAGAGAAAGAAACAACTAATTCCACATTACCAGTAGGGCTTTCTGGCATTCACATCTCGAAATCTGTCTCAATAGAAATTGGTTACAAAGCAAAGGAGGAGGAGGGCAGAAATAAATGGTGTTCAGTTGGGAAAAGTGGGAAAATCCCCTTGGATGAATGCAAGACTTACTTGCATTGTTTGTTTTCTGCTTTGTGAGTGTTTCCGCCCCAAAGCTTTACTTAAATCAGGTATTAGGGTCTCTACAAAAGGGCACAATTTAAGGATTCCAGAGATCATGCAGTTCCTTCCACTCTATTTCTTAGACAAGGTCCCCTGCCCTAAATGGCCCGTCCTTTTATGAAGGATGCAACAGCCACATCAAAACACAAGCAGAGTGGTAGGAATTGGTTCATCAGCTTTGGCAAAGCTAGGTATCAGTAGCCCTATGAAGTCTAGGACGGTGTGTCCGGAATCTGCTTTAACCAGAATCTGCCACAGATGCTGCAAATTCTGTATTTCTAGCATTGCTTCCAGAATGGAACTTGCCAGGACAAATCCATGGAAGTGTGATCAAAATAATTCCAGGGAATAAAACTAATTAGAAAATCTTTAAAATTGGTCCCAGCCCTGCTGCGCCCAATTTATTATCTGCAAAATTACACATTTGGAAAATCAGCAGGGAGACTGAAAGAGGCTACAGCCTAAAAAAAACAATAAAAAACTGGTGAGGGAGGGGGAGCAAATATTTTAGACTGCTTTTTTTCTTTAAAAATGTCTAGGGGTACTCTCATTTTGACTCAAGAAAATCACCATTTTATAGTTCAAATTGGGGAAAATAAACACAGTAAATGGACAAAAGTAGAAAGATTCACAAAATGTTTAGGGTCTGAGTATCCCCAGAAAAAAAGGCACTGATTTTAAAACACCTGCATCTCCACTGATCTGTTCTCTGAAACAAAGTGAAACTCTGAGCAGTATTGTACTTTGAACTTAGTGCCACTCAGGAAACTGGGAGTGTCTCACAGAACAATACAGCTCTGCTGCTGTATTTGTGAAGGAGGCTGGTGAGGAAAAAGATCAGCCTTAATTCATTTCCTTAATGGGATCTAATGACAATGAAATGCTTAGAGATTTCACTGGAATGTGAAGTCAGTGGTGGGGGAGACAAATAACTGCTGCATTCAACCCAGATGAAGTTGTTGAGCAGCAGGTGTGCATAAACAGAACTGGGATTTCTTTGGTTCACTGTGGCCAAAATAAGAGGATTCCATGCTTCAAGAACGACCCAGTTCAACCAGTCCAACAACTGCAGCATGGAATGAGTTCATGCCAGGAAACTCCATAAGAATCTGAACAGCTAGTGCCTTTATAATACAATTTTTTAGGAAGACAGAATCCATTCCCTTTAGCTTTAGCATATGTACAGTCATTTTTACAAATGGGTAAAGGTAAAGGTAAAGGGACCCCTGACCATTAGGTCCAGTTGTGGCCGACTCTGAAGTTGCGGCGCTCATCTCGCTTTATTGGCCGAGGGAGCCAGCGTACAGCTTCCGGGTCATGTGGCCAGCATGACTAAGCCGCATCTGGCAAACCAGAGCAGCGCACGGAAACGCCGTTTACCTTCCTGCCACAGCAGTACCTATTTATCTACTTGCACTTTGACGTGCTTTCGAACTGCTAGGTTGGCAGGAGCAGGGACCGAGCAACAGGAGTTCACCCCGTCGCGGGGATTTGAACCACCGACCTTCTGATCAGCAAGTTCTAGACTCTGTGGTTTAACCCACAGCGCCACCCGCATCCCCCTACAAATGGGTAGATTTATCGAAATAAAAACATATAGTCATAGATATATGTCTTTGGATCATACGAATCTCCTTAAGCCAGTGGGGAACCTGTGGCCCTCCAGATTACAACTCTCTTCATTCTTGACCAACAGCCATGCCGGCTGAGCCGGATAGCAGTTGGAGTCCAACAAGGACTGGACAGCTATAGGTTCCTCATTCCTGCCTCCACAGGCATTTTAAAAACTCATGAAATTCGAAATCCAAAACATCCTAAAACGGAGGCCGCTCCCTTCAGCTTGACCCTGAATTGTATACAGATAAATACCGGTATATGAAACCATTATGCTGTTATACCAAAAAAAAATTCTTCTCAGCCTTCTAAAGACTGTATGGCCCCATCCAGTCAGAAATATATATGCAGTTTCAGAAATGAAAATAAAAAGTAGACATAGGACTGCCAATTGCAGAGGTGTTAAAGACCAACCAACACTCTGGAAAGTCAGAGTCCGAGCATCTGTCTGTCTGCTTTACAACAGTGGATAAGACAGGCTCAAGAATCTGGCTTTGCTTATCAGTATAACCATTTACCGTATTTTTCGCCCTATAGGACGCACTTTTCCCCCTCCAAAAATGAAGGGGAAATGTGTGTGCATCCTATGGGGCGAATGCAGGCTTTCGCTAAAGTCTGGAGAGCAAGAGGGGTCGGTGCGCACCGACCCCTCTTGCTCTCCAGGCTTCAGGAGAGCCCCTTCGCCAGCCCCGCAAACTCGGGGGACAGCGGGAGAGGCGCAGCGCGCCTTTCCCACTGTCCCCCGACTTGGCTAGAAGGCTGGCGGGGGGGGGGGAGAAGCCTGCTCCTTCCCGTCGCCAGCCCCGCAAACTCAGGGGACAGCGGGAGAGGCGCAGCGCGCCTTTCCCGCTGTCCCCCGACTTGGCTAGAAGGCTGGCGGGGGGAGAAGCCTGCTCCTCCCCGTCGCCAACCCCGCAAACTCGGGGGACAGCGGGAGAAGGCTGGCGGAGGGCTTTTTCCAGCCCCGCAAGCTCCCAGAGCGATGCCAAAGCTGCACGCAGCTTCCACATGGCTCTGGGTCCCGTTCTGGGGGCTGGGGGAGGGGGAGGCTCTGCTTTCCCCTCCTCCAGCCCCACAAGCTCCCAGAGTGATGCCAAAGCTGCCAACACCCGAGCTTCCCCAGCCCCGCGCCGGGGGGGGAATAATTTTTTCCCCTTTATTCCCCCCCCCCCCAAATCTAGGTGCGTCCTATGGGCCGGTGCGTCCTATAGGGCGAAAAATACGGTATTTATTAATTGACAAATGCACATTTGTTGTTTGCTGTACAGTCAATATAACCTAACCTGATGGTTTCACAATATTGGAGAGTAACTTACTTCACAGACAAGATATTCTGAAAGACCGGAAAAAGAAGGTTCCCACTCCAAAGATTTCAGAAACAGAAGAAAGCCAGAGAAGAAACAGAGAGTAATCTGAGGAAATAAACATAACATCACAGGTCGCAAGACTATATAGATTTATCTTTAGTTGTTTATTTTTTCTTTAAGAGTGCTGCGATTTTAAAGAGTGACAATTTCAAAATTGCAGTAGTAAGAGAAATACCAAGGGTAGAGTTTGATATTGGATACTTCTCTAATTACAGAAGTATTCATTTGGTACAACAGTTGTATTCAAAAAATAAAATGAAAACTTCCTTTAGAGAAAGAAAATACAGCAAGCGTACAGTCTAGTAAGGCAGAGGCTACAGTTGCAAACACAACACTGTACCCTTCAAACTAAAATGTAGAAGCAAATGGAAATGCAATGAATTCTCCACCAATCATTAAACCACAATTATTTCCACAAAACTCAATGATCATGGTGTAACAATAGGCAGGATTCCAGAAAGTTCTGCTCCCCAGCAGCTATTTGTCAATTTTTTACTAGCTACAGCACACACACACCAGAGGTTCCCCAATCTACTGGAGCAGAAATGAGGGGGTTTATTGGTGTGGGGAGGGTAAGGAGCAAAAGCAACTATGGAAAGAAAAAGTTCTTTCACATGAATAAGGCTCTACTCATGATTTGTTAGTATTTACTTTAATACATTTACAGTAGTACCTCTGGTTACGAACTTAATTTGTTCCAGAGGTCCCTTCTTAACCTGAAACCGTTCTTAACCTGAGGTACCACTTTAGCTAATGGGGCCTCCCACTGCCGCCACACTGCCATCGCACAATTTCTGTTCCCATCCTGGGGCAAAGTTCTTAACCCGAGGTACTACTTCCGGGTTAGCGGAGTCTGTAACCCAAAGTGTTTGTAACCTGAGGTGTTTAAATTTCTATTAACACCCTTCTCATCTGATGATCACAGGTCCATTTACAACATAAAAACCACAGTAAAAAGATAGGAAAAAAGAGATTGTATAAATTTAAACTAAGTTTAATTTTTGTGAATCCAAAGAAGAGTATCAGTACATGATTGTTTTCATTTTTGTCAAATTAAGAGTGTGTATATTATGTACGTTATTTATGAATTTCAATAAAGTTATGTTAAAATAAAAAAACAACAACATAAAAACACAAAAATACATGACATAGTAACAAACAAAAACAATACCCCCTCCCACAAAATATCAACAGGCTTAAACAACATTCATTTTCTTTCTTTCTTTCTTTTTTTAAAGTAACAGGTAAAAATAGTCTGTCAATTCAGTTTACACTTACATGTTGGCAAGGGCTACTTATGAGTGAAGGAAAAACTGATAACTTGGTGTTAGAGCATGTGCTTTGCATCTGGTTCAGTCTCCAGCATCTCCAAGCAGGGCAGGGAAAGACCCTTTGCCTGAAATCTTAGAGAGCAGCTGCCAGTCAGTGCAGACAATACTGAGTTGGGTGGACTGAGTGTCTGACCCAATGTAAGGCAGCTTCCTATGTCTACTTCTGATACAGCCCATCTCATATGAGACAAAATGAAGCAATGCTAGCATGTTCAGTATAAACTTAGGGGAGAAAGTTAACCAATGAAATGAGAAGGTTTCCACCCTCTATAAAGATAATATGTTTTTAAGCAAATCTCACAGAGCTTCCTTTACCACAGTTCCAATAAACTCAATATTTACACTTAAAAGAAGTAGATCAGCTCCATTGCACACCATTTGACAAATATTTATCCTTAGGGCTCTTAACTCATGTGTCAGGACTAGGAGGTGCCGACTTTGTACACCTCATGTGGACTGCCGCTGGATCAGTTCTGGAGTTGATTAATGGCTTAAAGACATTCATACTAAGGGAGAACTGAGTTGTGGCTTAAGGACAACTCTAAGGAACTAAGTCCTGTTTTCTCTTGGCATGAGATTAGAAATTCACACAAAGTTTCCCAGCTGAAGTTATTACACAGGGTAACCTATTGTGTTGCAAGAATAGCAGGAGCAGATCTGAGCCACTCCTGTTCTGAAGAAGGTGCTTTTTTCTTATAAAACTCTCTGGAAGTTACAAAACACTTCTCTCAGTGGCTGAATCTGTCCATTATTGTTTCTCAGTTGTCCAGTCTTAAGTTCAATTCTTCACATTTCCACATCAGTTTGCAATTTTGTTTTTTAAAGGCCTCATGAAAATCCATCAATATTTTAGTACAATTTTCCCCCAATAAGCACATTTTTGTATGCATGTTTGCCTTTTTTACACATTTTTGTAAAGTATTTTTGCTAATGTAATGGTATTTTCACGAATACAGTCATACCTCGGAAATAAAACAGAATCCGTTCGACTTCCAAAACGTTCAGCTTCCAAAAACGTGGCTCCTGATTGGCTGCAGGAAGCTCCTGCAGCCAATCAGAAGCTGCGGAAGCCCAGTTGGACGTTTGGCTTCCAAAAGAATGTTCAAAAACTGGAACACTCACTTCCGGTTTTCGATCATTCGGGAGCCAAAACGTTCGACTCCCAAGGCGTTCAGGAGCTGAGGTATGACTGTATATGCTTTTTAGATAAACTTTCCCCTACTACGCACATTTACATATGCATTACTTGTCTGGAGAAACTGGAGGAAAGTGTGAATTTTGAAGGATGGTTGCATTTGGTTTTGCACATTGTTTCAGAAAGCGTGGATTCGACAGGTTCACTCTTAAATGACAACCAAATTGAATTTCTGGTCCAGAGCAAGACATGCATTGGGCAGGAAGGTAGAGACTGCAGCAGGATCATGGTGCTGGAGGAATGGAGTCAAACTCTTCTCTTCATATCATTTTCCCAGCTATAATCTCACCCTTCCAAAGAAACAACAAAAAATCAGGTATCCATTCAATACGTCGGTATTTTGCCTGACAAAACAAATGAAGCAGCATTTTAATCAGGAAACCAATCAAGAAGAAAGGCTTAATTCCCTTTTCCCCAGGACCATGATGGTCTCACTCTTAAGTCCCCCTCCCCACCAGTGGGCTCCTAATTTGACTTTTACAGACTACAGCAAATCCTGATGATGGATCTCCTGCTTCAAATCGAATGTGGTTCTTATGCACCAATGCATCAAATCTTGAGGAGAACCAATTGTGCATTTTATAATAAGAAATTCGTAAGCTATTGCCTCTTTTTATATTTTGTGGTTTGCAAATGAAGCTTACGAAGCGACTTCCTAGAAGACTGGAACAAAGCGGTATTTGAGATATTTATGGGTGCACGTCAGCCTCGCTATGGTGTTCTTAATAACATGTCGCTAGGCTTGTTCTACAGTAACATGAAACATTTGCATCATTGCCTGACTCTTGCGTTGCCCAACCTCAAGTAACAACAGTCAGGATGGCTAAGTCAAACACATGGAATGCGGATCACCATCATGAGACATGCAAAACGCCACCAGCAGTACATACATTTTAATTCTCTATTACCAGCCCCCCAGGCTTGTTCTTTTAATCCCATACTTCAACTTTACCAACAACTTGCTATGCATCTTCTAGACAAGAGTGTTGCTACATTTTCTGAGCAAATAACAACTAATAACATTTGGTGCAAGGAAAAATATATTGTTGGAAAACATGCCCATTGCTTTATGCAAATGCGATTATTTTCTAATAACCTAAAGGACTTCAAATATCTCAAGGGCTGTCCCATGGAAGATGGAGCAAGCTTGTTTTCTCCTGCTCTGGAGGCTAGGACCCAAACCAATGGATTCAAGCAACAAGAAAGGAGATTCGGACTTAAACAACAGAAAGACCTTTCTGATAGTAAGAGATGTTCGGCAGTAGAACGAACTCCCATGAGAGGTGGTGGACTCTCCTTCCTTGCCTTGGAGGTTGTTAAGCAGAGATTGGATGGCCATCTGTCATGGATGCTTTAGTTGAGATTCCTGCATCGCATGAGGTTGGACTAGTTGACCCTCGGGATCCCATGCAACTCCACAATTCCATCATTCTATGATCTGGATGTCATGGACATCTACCGCATATAGGTTGATATAATTAGTGGCAACAGTCCTTCTAAGCCTGTGCCACTCTATGAAAATTTGTTTTTCTGGATTACTTTATTTATTTAGTAAATAGCCTCAAAAGGGTATCCACGTTTGGGCTTTGTAGCCTCAAGAGGCTATTCAAGTGGCTTACAAAAGATTTACACAATGCAATTATATTCAAAGGGTGAGGACCACTTGTGCTGAATTACTTGTGCAATTGATTTCTGCTTGTACAAAAATCCCCTTGAGCACTTGAGAAGCCTCTGCAGCAGGCTGAGGACAAGCAGGGACTGCAGAGGGAAGGAGGAATGGGAATGAGGAGAGTGGGATTATTGGTTTGTGGCAGTTTTGTTGTTGTTGTTCTTATGTATTTTGTGTTTTTACCTTATATTTTAATGTTGTTAACCGCCCTGAGGTCTATGGATGAAGAGCAGTAAACAAACAAACAAACACATGGAAACCACAATGTCCCCATGATTGCCACATTCGCTGAATACAACAACAATCAAGACACAGAGCTGGAGGCTGCGGAGGCATCAGCTAAGGACCCAGATCACATTCAGAGCTCTGAGCTAACGGCTGGAGATCCAGGGAACTCTGTAATTGAGGGGGGCAGATAGAACTAGCAGGACCAAACCCTGGACCCTCATGGGTGCCTTCCCAGAGGATCCAGATGCCTCCCATTACACCAGTCCAGCAACTAGACCCGTGAAGAGCTTGTCTGAGGTCCAGGGCCAGAGTCTTGTTCTTGGCATGATAGTGTAAGTCTGGCAGGCCTCTGGCTGGGGCCCCCAAACAGCTTAGTCCTCCAAGGCATGGGGCAAGTGTACCCAGCTGCTCCACCACTCTGCACAAACTTCCCAGAGACACAAGGAGGACATCAGTAGGGAGGCTAGGGGATGGAGGAGGAATGGCCGCCGCCAGGCCCAGGCCCTTTAAGCCTTTGAAGTTCTCCATGAGACGGTGGAGCCTAGAGGAAGTAGTCTGTTTTCTCAGAGTTATTTATGGTTCTGCAACTTTTGAGGATAGGGAGGGAGAGGGTGGGTGAGTGGGTGGAACTTGGCCTATTGTACAAGGGTAAAATTCACAGTCGCTGCTCTGCCCCACTTTTGCCTCTGGCCCTGCCCTCTGTTGACATTTGGCTCCCATAAAGGTTTCTCAGAAGGAAATGTGGTCCTAGGTTTCCCACCCCAGCCCTATAGCTAACATTTCAACTCAAAGGTTTTTTTTTTATCTGCAATGTGTTTTTAAGCAGTTTCTCATCACAAAATTATTATCCCCATGTTCCTCTTTCTATTACACATGGAAGCATATTGTGCTTGTGGAAGCATCACACAAAGCCTAATGTGTCAAGGTTTGATAGATTATGTGGAAAGCTGTAGAAAAACCAGTGTTTATAGATTATTGAGTTCTGGAAGACGACTATGTCTGCATAACTTTAAAGGCTGTTCCAACAACAAAACTGCAGGTGCCAACTTTGCCTTTGTTCCCTGGCTCCCTTTCTGTAAGTACAACAAAAGTTTTCTTATCTACAGCTCACACATCAGGGTAAATTTCCTTGACCCACTTCCTAGCTAAAAACCTTTGTGAAATCTCTGCGTTTTTATATTCTTGTTTCACAAAACAACGGTACAGTCAAACATTGCTTTGATATCAGTCTAAATTAAAGCACTCTTGGTCAAGATAAGGCAGCTTATTGGGCGATTGTTATTGTTACTTTTCTTTTACATAATCAAGAATAAATCTTAGGTTTTCAGTGTTGCTTGTATGCTGTCTAAATCCATTCAACTGCCCTTGGCTTTCCTTTGCAATTATACCATGATCTACCAAGCATGCCCACAACATGGTCTTCAAACAATTCTATTGTCACCAGACTATTTCACCACCACAAGCTGCTCTCATTTCATTGATGTTGCAGTACTATACCCATTTACCCATTGTACTCATAGTTTTGAGCAGAAGTGCATAGGATTGCATTGTAAGACTGTGGTCAAAAGAGATATTTGAGAATCAAGGCTTCCCGATAGAATTCACCAGCCGCAAACATCTACAGGCTAACAGTTTCACCCAGGTAACCATAACCAATGGAAGCACATAGCTTTTGTGGTTAGCTTGGAAGATCAGCCTATCTGTGCAAGAGACTGCATTCGCTGACGTGGGTGGCAGCTTTGCAGCTGCCCTTCATCCTCGTCCTCTCCCTCCCTCCTGCCACTGTTGACCTCTAACTCCACATTGGGCAAAAGATTCCTGCATTGCAAGGGGTTAGACTAGACAATCCTTGTGGTACCTTCCGACTCTACAATTCTATGATTCTATGACAACAAATGTTTGGATTGCCTCATGCCAGTTTCTGATGTAGCAATGCTTATTCAGAAATGAAACCCCACAGAGTTCAATGAGGTTAATTCCAAAGAAACTACAATATGTAGTGGCCTGCCCAAGTTCCCTTTATACTGAAGGTTGAAAGGGGAGCACTCTCACAAACCAGAAAGCCATTCTTCCAAAGTACTGTTATATAAATCTCAAACACACCTACATGACTTCATCCAGCTATTTATATTGGCTAGCTAGGGTGGGTCTACAGATGCAGGCAAACGAAACACTGAAATTACTGTGTACAGTTCTAATTCTAACTTAGATTCTAGCCAAACAATGAAGACCAACAACAAATCTAAGAATATACTTCAGCACAGACCACACAATCATCTTCCGTTTATTTTTGTAACAGTTTATGCAGCAACTAAAAAAAAAACCCTAGTTGCACAATACCGTACAATTACGGTAGATACAATAAAAAAGTCACTAATCTGCAATATTTCATACATCTAGAACTACTCATAGTGATGGAATATTTTAGAAACTTAAAACAATTATATATGATAGTCGCAAATGAGCTCTAGAGCCACTGCAATCTTAGCCTTCAGCCCATTTGTATAGGGTGATGTGCAATTCAAAGGATATTTACTCAGAAGGAAGTCCTGCTACATATAATGAATTTTACTCTCTGGCAAGTGTGTTCAGGATTACAGCCCAAATACAGGACTAACAACCCAAAACCTAGAAGTGGTGTGGTCCCTTATACAGTGGTACCTCGGGTTAAGTACTTAATTCGTTCCGAAGGTCTGTGCTTAACCTGAAACTGTTCTTAACCTGAAGCACCACTTTAGCTAATGGGGCCTCCTGCTGCTGCCGCGCCGCCAGAGCATGATTTCTGTTCTCATCCTGAAGCAAAGTTCTTAACCTGAAGCACTATTTCTGGGTTAGCGGAGTCTGTAACCTGAAGCGTATGTAACCTGAAGCGTATGTAACCCGAGGTACCACTGTAATACATATTGCAAGGTATCTTTTTTTGATACAAAAGTATCTTTAAAACAATCTGCTCCTGCGGACTTCTGAAAACTAATTTTAATGATTATTCTTGTTGTATATTTACTTATTAAACGAACAAAGATCAAAGTAACAAACTTTCTAGTGGGTATAAAGTTCACATTGTGATGCAGTGTGATTGGGAAATAAGAGGCTGTATACAAAGATAGCATCATATAGACACAGTTTGGGGGGTCATTAATGTGGAAATGGGTTCTCTATCTAGGAAATGGGTGTGAGAGCAGCATAGGTAGAATTTCTAGGGAGCAAGCATCCTGGCTTGGCAACAGGAAAGGACATCACTTTCGTATAGGAAATAATATGTGTGTACATCCTGCACTCAGTTGTCACGTGGTATGATTGCAAAGAAGAATGGGAAGGAGCTTGTACTGGATACAATCACAGGGAGCAACAGCCAATTATGCCTTCTGAGTCAAAACCTAATGCACTATTTAGTTACTAAGATGCATACCCCACCTTTCAAGGCAAAACAACTCCTCTCCAAGACCGCTTACAAAAACAAAATAAAACAAAGATTTAAATTGCAACATTCCAAAAACCAAGTAATACGCAGTAGCAGCAGCATAGATCAACATAAACAGAAAAATGTAAAAGGCAGATACAAGTGCAAAATTATTTAGCACATTCTAATTTAGAGAGCTATTTTGGATGACAACTCCCATCAGATCCAGGCAGCATGGAAATGGTCAGGAATGACAGGACGTGTAGTCCAGAACTTCAAGAGGGAACCAGGTTGAGGAAGGTTCCTTTAAAGAATGCTATACATTCCAGTAACCCAGCTGAAACTGCCTCTGGTGCAATACACTTTATGACACAGCTGCCTTCTTCGGTCTCTCCACTCCACACACAGCAGAATCGACAATTACATTCCTAAAGAGTGGGAACAGAGAGAACCGCAACCGCCAAAGCGACAATGTTTGGGGCGAAAGCAGCGGGTAGTCCGACGCGAAAGCGTTTGCGCTCTGCACATGTTCAGAGGCGCCGCTTCCTAAAAGCGCCTCCCCCACAAAGTTTGACCAACTTGACCCTGAAATCGTGCCTTTTAAGGCCTGAGCCGGGCCAAAGCTCACCTCGCTTGTCTCGGGTGCCGTGTTTCTTGGCCAGCGCCAGCTCCTTTTGGATCCTCGCCTCCAGATACTCCTGCTTCTTGGTCAGCATCTCCTCGGTCTCCCGCAGCCGGGCTAAAGCCTCCTGCGGGCTCGGGCCCCCTTTGCCTTTCCCCTTGGCGCCTCCTCCGCCCTTGAAAAACTTGTGGATCTTGCTCATCTTCGCCCCGCCGAGGACCAGCCGCCTTTGCCAGGGATACGATCGCGCCTCCTCGACGCCCCCAACTCCCTAGAGCTCTTCCCTAGAAAACAAGCCCAGAGACGCGCCAGAGAAGCGCCAGGAGGGGAAGGAAGTGGCTGCTGTTGCGGCGGCTCCCGAGGCCGACGGCCGAGCCACGTGACCCACACGTACCTGCGACAGGTGTTGCCACCTGGGGAACGTGCGGCGCCCGCGGAGAGGCTCTTCTCAAACGGGAGCCCCAGCAGGAAGAACCAGCCAAGCCGTGGGACAGCCGCTGCACTCTGCACATGCTCGCCAGCGCCCTCGTTCTCATTCCTTCCCTACATTCCTGGGTTGAGCAGTGATTCGTTTGGGGCTTTATCAGGTGTCAAAGATATAAACTATCTGACGTTTAGAAGACATCTGATAGCAGCCTTGTTTAGGGAAGTTTTTAATGAATGATATTTTTATGTATTTTTAATCTTTTGTTGGAAGCAGCCCAGAGTGGCTGGGGAAACCCAACCAGATGGGCGGGGTATAAATAACATTATTATTATTATTATTATTATTAGTGGTACCTCTGGTTGCGAATGGGATCCGTTTCGGAGGCCCATCCGCAACATGAAAAGAGCGCAACCTGAAGCGCCATATGCGCAGGTGCGCGGCTTGCTTTGCTGCTTGTGGCGAAACCCAGAAGTAATCCTTTCCGGTACTTTCGGGTCGCAGCGGGACGTAACCTGAAAGAACGTAACATGAAGCAGATGTAACATGAGGTATGACTGTATTATTATATCAGAGCCAGGTTGAAAACTTGGGAAACCTTAAGACCCTCGTGGTACCTAAATGCAAATACTGTAAGACTATTATTATTAGCCTGGATAGCTGGTTAGAGTGTGGTGCTGATAATGACAAAGTTGTAGGTTCAATCCCCATATGGGACAGCTGCATATTCCTGCACTGCAAGGGGTTGGACTACATGATCCTCAGGGTTCCTCCCAACTCTATGATTCTATGATAAGCTTTCATGGGCTGCCGTCCATCAGAATCGAGGCTGGTCAACGTTACTCGCATTTTACTGATTTTTAGGGTTTGACCCCACCCAACCCCCCAAATTGTTGCATTAGGAAGGATCTGGATTCGGGAACAATCCAGCATGATGGTTTAATATTGCTTTATACGGAATACCTAGTTTTCGCGGTTCTTGCTTCGTTGAGGGGTACAATGAATCCAGCGTTATGTTAGAAAAAACTGAAAATAAACGTAAATATCCAGCAATATTAAGGATACCAAAGCCATGGGGAGCTAAGCATTCGTGCCATGACATCTTGCTTTAGTCATAAAGCTTACAATAGGCATGACTACCAAACAGCGTGCCTTGATTAATCCTTCGCTTTACATGTATAGATTCAAAAGCCAAAGAGATCCCTAGGTAATTAATGTGTCATTTTAAATTGTAATGGCAAGGAAGATTCCTACTGATCAGCGGTGGTCAGGAGAGCAGTTATGTCATGAACCGCACGAGTCACCGCGTGTACCTCAAATGATTGACAGCACAGTGCAACGTATGCTTGCTCAGAAGTAAATCCCTCACATCCAGTGGGGTTTAAGGTAGACTCTAAGTTATAGTTACTTAACTGGAAGCAACCCTCACTGACATACTTGGGCTCTTACTCTCTAGTAAACTGATTTAATGCCTAATAATGCAACTCTAGACATACCTACTCAGAGGTAAAGCCCATTAAGTTTACTCCTGGGTAAGTGATATAGTAGTAATTTAGACTGTCTAGGTGAGTGGGAAAGCTCTAGAATTTCTATTTATGACTTTTGTATGTCTCTGTATTTTTTTTAAGGTCTCTGGAAGTTTTTAAGAACTTTAAAACAAAATAAAAAGTAGAATATAAAACTATTTTTTAAAAAAATTGCGGTTGCAAATCTACGCACGTTTACCTGGGAGTAAGTCCCATGGAAACGGGCAAGACTTAAATAGGAGTAAATGCGCTGTGCGCCCCCCCCCCACACACACACAGACACACAAACACACAAAAGTACATCAGAAAGGGGGCAGACGTCACTTGACAGCGGGTAGGCGCTGCTCCTACACTGAGCCCGGCCCACCTATCCCTCAAGCTCCACCCCTTAGATGACGCCCAATGTTATTTGGAATGCCGCGGCTCGGGAGGAGGAGCCCATTTTATCCTTTTAGAGCCGCCGGAACATGGTGGCGGGGTGCGCATGCGCCTTGCACCAACATGGCGGAACTGGAGATTGGGCAGCACTGTGAAGTGGAGGACTGCGGGCAGCTTGGTAAGGAGCCCTTGAGCGGCAGGGCAGACCATGGGACTCTCCGTGGCGGGGGAGGGGGAAGTGCATCTTCATGGTACCACTTCTGAGTCTCAGGTTTAAGCTCTGAGGGGCGAGTTGGAATTGGACGAAGCACCACCATAGAGATTCGAGGGTAGAGCGGCTTCCTGCTCCTGCCCTTCCGGAAGTGTAGCCTAATGTACTGTTCTGCGGCTTTTTGCTTCTATGGGAGTGGAAGGCAAAGGGGAGGAGATAGTGGACAGTAACCAAATTAAGGGGCGTGGCTCTTTCCAGAAGTGGGCGTGGACTGTTGCTTGGTAGCCAGTGGAGTTTAGCCAGGACTCTGGTTATCACTGAAGGCAAAAAGGTGTTTATCCTGTAGCCGATTTGCTTAGATAGAAAAGGACATGCGCTACAGCTCAGTCTGCCAGGCCAAGTGTGTGTGCGTATATGTGTAGGAGAGTAGTTATCTTTTATTTAAGTTTCATTTTATGGTCTTATCACAAAACGTAGCTTGCACTCAATACAAAACCCTAGAACGGCCAGTTCTAGTGCTTTATTAAAGGAAGTTGGAGACTTACAGCAAATCAGCCCGCCAGTTCTTCTGGCCTTTGCAGATGCAGGACGGACTTCGCAGCAAGGAGATGGCTAGTCTGCCCCCAAGCAAAAGTGTCTACATTCTTTATACACAAAGCAGCATGTGTCATTTCGCTTGACCCAAACCTTACAGATGGCTCCCCTTTCTGGGCTTAGAGCCCAGCACTCCAAGCCCACAGATAAGGATAACAGCAAAGCCAGCCAAATAGCTTATATAAAAGCAAGTGAATGCAAACATATATGAGCTCATTGCTACGACAACTACCAGTTAACTCTGGGGTTATCGTGACTACCAAAATGGCATTAGCAAAGCTTCCAGAACACTTCAGCTTCGGTTCAGCACAGGTGTTGATTGACATATGAGATTATCTGTCTTATTTTTGTCACAGTCTTATTATTGCACCTGTAAAATGTATATAGATATGAATTCATTTAAATCACTTCTACAATGCTTTACATTTCCAAAAACAGCTCTCTACAACCTCTCTTAAAAGATCAAATGAAATGTTACAAAATATCCACACACAAAAATTACAAATGAAAGTGAGATACAATAAAGATTCGTGTTTAAAACAACACGAGTAACCTAAACAGAAAAGTAAAAATATCAAAAATTCATTTGAGTGTTATCGTTTTCATTTTAGATTTTCTCCCCTTTGTTTGTGATGGCTGCTCAGGAGTCTTCTGGTAAGAAAGAATTTATGCTACAATCCTAACTCCCCAGATATACCACATCCTAATCTCTCCCTGCAGGAATATCCTTCCCTGCACTTTAAACTGACGTAGATGACTTGACCCAGGCATATTTATTTATGGGTGCTGAGGGATAGCCCTGCTGGCTTAAGTCAACCCAGCAAAAGCAATGTCAGAGTAAATGCCCCAAAGGGCATGTCAAGGGTGAGAATGGGAGTGGTGGGGTGGTGTGAGAAGGATAGACAAAGCTGCATTGCATCCTGACTCACTTTGTTCACTGGTCCTACCCACAAAGCTCAGTATAACATATCAAAAAATGCAGGTGTAACTAAATTCACCCCATAGGAGACAATGGAAGGTCAGAAAATGAAAGCTTACACTGTCACCCACACTCTGGTCTTGATCCACTGGCCAGGAGCAGTTAGGATGCAGGAGATGCACTGGCTTAACTGCCTTCTGGAATATCTGTCTGTATAGGATTGCTCTGCTCTTCTTATTTGTACAGCACCATCAGTTTTTGTGGCACTTAAAAGAAACAGAAGAACAAGAATATATATGAAATATTCCCCACCCTCAGGAGGTTAGAATCTGTAGTTGAACCAGGGATGGAGAACCTGTCACCCTTGAGATGCTGTTAGATTCTCAGCTCCCATCAGCCCAGCCAACATGACATCTGGTAGGGCTGGTGGAAGTTATAATCTAGTTACATCTGGAAGGCTACAAGTTCCACATCCCTGATTAAGTCATTTGGATGGATGGGCTGGGAAACAACATAGCTAACAAATAAACAGAGAGAAGAGAGGAATGAGCAAAAATATGCATGTTTATTATGTATTTTTAAAGCTTTGTTCAATTGAAGCTGTAGCATTCTTGATTAGTTTTGCTGAGATAACTTTTCAGAGAAAATGTGCCAAGTCTTTTTTTGTTCTCCTGTTAATTCACACACTAATGATGTGTTGGTCTTTATTTTTTGTAATTTTAAGTCTTCAGCACAGAAGTCGGGCTGCTCATGGTTGTTCTGAGGTAAGTTGATAATTTTTAATCATCTGTAGCATTCAACACCTCTGGAATATTTTAGTTAACAGTGAAGTTCCCTTAAGCTCATTCTGAATAATTTTGCAAGCAATGCTTTGTAAGTTCTTGTTCAGCAATTCACATGATCTTTTTGCCAAATTATGTTTTAATTGTATGCTTGTAAATCACCTTGAGACTTAGGTGAATGGCTTGGCTTAGCATGTCATCCAAACCAGAGTTCATGGTTTAGCTCTCCCAGAGAAACCACAAGCCATAATGCACAAGACAAACCTTGGTTACAGCTTGTGGTTCCTCTGAAAACAGCTAAACCTCAAGCCTGGGTTCAGATGGCATGCTAAGGCAAGACATGGCTTAGGTAAGTGCAGGGCAGCACCAAAATAACTGTGTTGGAACAAAGCAGCTGTGATCTCTTCCAGAGTCTGCAAGCTCTCATGTTCACCCTAACCCATAATATGTCTTAGCATGTCATGCAAACCAGACCATTCTCTGCCTTTTCCCCCTAAGTTGCTTAGAGAGTATTTATTATTTACCTTAAGTTGTGAATTGGTTGCTTTTAGTTGCTGTTATTCTTTTATGGTGTCCTTTTTCCTGCTTATAAGTTACTGATAAATCATAGGCATATAGTGAGCATGAGCACTTGTATTTTAGATTATTGGCTTCTATTAGTTCATTAGGAGTAACTTCCTGGACATATTTTATTTTACTCAGTCTCTTTCCACCTGGCATTTGGCAAAAGTGGTCTTGTATTAAGAACATAACATCCTCTCTCTTTATTAAGAGAGAGCTACTAAATAGCTGTGATGCATGATGGAGAAAATGCCCAGTTATGTTTCAATAGAATTCAGGATGTGTATTTGTAAGTAACATGAATTTCCTTTGAAATTGTCTTAGGCAAATCTTAAAAGTGGGGAGGTGAAACCAGATCACCACAAATCTTTCTTGTGCACATATAAAGGTTGTGATGAAAAAGAACTTGTACCTGTGTTGTGCCCTTCCTGTGGAAAGCAGTTTTGCTTTCGGTGAGCAAACTAATTAATCTAAGCAACCTCACTCCTCATTTTTCATTAGCTTGTAGACTAACTACTGAGAGTTTCTTCATCTATTGTTTTCAGTCACCGCCATGAACTGGACCATGAATGTGAAAAATTGGAAATCCCTAAACCTCGCATGGCTGTTACCCAGCAGCTTGTTAAAGATATTGTAGGTAGGTACAGTAAGACTTGCTAAAAATAGTGTTTTCTGCTGCAGAATGTATGTGACTGTAGGTAGACTCCTCCTTTCCTGTTGTGGGGACATATTGAAGAAACAGGGTAGCATTGGAGCCAGTAGATAAAGCACCCCTGGAATGCCCCATTTTACTTTTATTGCTATTGGAGCACTAACAGCATAGGTTTCTACACCCACGGTGGTAAGACTTCTTAGGGCAGGCTTCCTTTGCTCACGGACCTCCCTCTCTATGGCCGAGGTCCCTAGGATGTCTTTTCAGGGGCCATAGGATAGGTTTCTGATACAGAAAGAGAATAAGAGAGGCTAAGTTTTTCATATTTCATATTGTGTCCTGAAATTAAGGATGGGTCCTGCAACTTCCATCTCCTTGCTACAATTCCTAAAAGTAATTGACTTGTCCTATTTTTCTGTGTTCTTGAGCTACGTCTGGGTCTACATCCTATGAGAGTTAAGTGGAAATCCTATGCAGGAATAAGTCGTTCTGTGCTAGCAAGATATAATGAAGGATTGGAACCACTTTCATTCCCACAAGTTCTCAACTGTAATTGAGCAGTAATTTTTTTACTGCGTGAAACCATCCCTGAGACACGCCTGTGGGATCAAGTTGGTTCCTTCATATCTGAGCTCCCCTGAACATCTTCAGTTCTGTATATTGGTGTGGCCCATTCTCAGTGACACATGTTGATTACTGGCAAGCATATAGTACTCAGAGGTTGGAGAAAAGGTTCCATCCTATGTACACAAGCAAGAGAAGGCTGCACATTGTTCCAGTGCACCCGTTCTGAAGAAACTTTAACATTCATGCTGGTGCATATTTCGTTTTTAGCAAAATGAGAGGGACTGGTGATAGCTACTAAAATGAGTCCATGCATAAATCTCAGATTCTAAGAAAGAAGCCACAGTGAGTAAAAGAGGCCGAGGAGCAAAGAACAGCGAAACAGCAGCAAAGGTGGCCCTAATGAAACTGAAAATGCACGCATCTGGGGATAAGTCCTTGGTGCAGGTAAGTCACGTTCATTTGTCTCCAAACACCATACCTGTTTGTAGTTACTCCCATATTTAGTGAAGCAAAAGTGGTATCTGTACTTCTGCTATTGTGTTTGTTCAGGGTTTTCTAAAGTGGGGGCAAGGGATACCTCCTTCCCTCGATAGAATGCAAGTGTAGGAGAGTGTTGTCTATTACACTGTCCTTGTAGAGCAATTTAAATAACTGCAGGACCTGAAGGAAAGAGCAATGAAGCCCTATTAGTAAAATCTTCTTCCCACAGGGTCTGTACATGCAGCAGCTTTGTATATTAAACTCTGTACAAATGTAAAATATGGTATAGGATGAAAACACCTGGAATTATGGGGAGAGCGAGGTAAGTGGATTCTAGATTGCTGCTGGATAGTTTTAGTGAATTTGTATTCTTGTCAACTGAGGTCCTCAAAACTCTCAATAACATTCAACTAATATTTGTATTTTATTTGTATTTATTAAATTTGCAAACTGCCCCACCCCATACCTTTTTTTAAAGTTTCAATCTTTATTGAAAGTTCAAAAGGTACATAACCATACATGTACCAACATGGTGAGACACAAAGAGAGAGAGAGAGAGAGAAACAGAACCCGTGCAGAAGGGAAAACAAAAGGAGGGGGGGACCCAAAACTGTATATTTTACAAGTTTGTTATTGTGCTTCACCAGATCTTAACCTATTACAGTATTTGTAAGAATGGATTCCGAATATCATTGAATATATCCATGGAAAGTCTGCGTTTATATGCAAGTTGTTCATATGTTGCAAGTTTGTGTAAGTCTTTGATCCAACTGTAGAAGGGAACCACATTTTTATTTTTCCAATTCATTAGTATCAGTCTTTTTGCTATGGTAAGGGCATGGAGAGTCCATTTGTATTGTCCTTTTGTGAGGTTCCATGTGCTGGGTTCAAGAGGATATTTTGCTCTGTAAATGTAAAGTGGCTCCGTACAGTTCTGTTGATGGTTAGTTACCTTCTGCCAAAAGTCTTTCCATATCGTACAATGAAAAACATGTTTTAAAGAAGCATTATCCGTATTAATCCATCCCTATACCTGTAGATCTCAGGGTGATTCGCAACATAAAATCACAATATAAAAAACAGAAAATACATAATAAAAACAAAAACATCCCAATAACCCCCTCTTTCTACAACACATTTTTTAAGCTAATAAAAATGAAATGAAACCATCCCAGCTAGAGCAAGAGTAGGGACCTGATGTTTTCTTTGCCTGCCTGTCTCATGAACAGCTGGTGGTAGTGGCATTGGGGAGGGGACATTCTATGTATGTTGTTTTTTACAATTGGAGGATATGTTGTTGTTGTTTTTTACCTTTTCTCTCTGGTTTACCTGACCCTGATTCTTTGTAGAGTTCCTTTCTGAGGAATATGTTCCTTTCTAAAGCCGCATCAATGCCATTTTCTATTGCAGACAGAGAGAATCTACTTCCAAGTGTTTTTACCTAAAGAGAGTAAGGAGAAAAGCAAACCCATGTTTTTTAGTAGTAACTGGAGCATTGGTAAAGTGATAGATTTTGCCGCTTCCTTAGCAAACCTTAAGAATGATAACAACAAAACCACAGCTAAGGTAAATCAACTACAGCAGCTATTTTTTATTGTTCAAATATTTTTAGTTTCTTTAGAGAGCTGTGAAATAACAACAGGGTATTCCCCCCCCCTTTCTCTGGATTTTCAGAAATTACGACTCTGCCACCCGGCATCGGGAGAAGCTTTGCCTTTGGACCAGACACTAGCATCTTGGATAAGCAACAGAGAATCCCCACTAAATAATGGTGGAAATGTGATCTTGGAATATCTTGATAATGAAGTCCAGTTTCTAGAAAATGCAACTTTGTATATAGAGTAGTTGTGAAAAACACTCTGCATGTGATTGTCAGGCCTAACAAAAGACAGAGTCTGTTTATAGTTTCATCATATGTTATTTTTATCACCTACATGAAGAAATTTAATAAATTATGATTTATGTCCATTTCAAAGTAGTCCAAGGAATTACTCATAAATACACGCTCCTCAGTTGATACCTTTTAGGGCAATGGGTGAACTAGAGCTTGTGCAAGCCCCGCCCCCCAATTGAATTATAATACTGAAATGATCGTTGATTGTCAAAGGAATCCTTTAATTACAGCTGTTATGTCACTGGCAGCACGTTCGGATCTCAAGATTCTCGCTAAAAGCAAAGAAAATGTCATAAGAGTCAAGTTTTTGCATCGGCGCCACAAACAGCTACACCCCCCCCACACACACAATTGCCTTTGGCTGCACTCCAGTTGCAGCTGATGTTTGTCCATAGCTGTCAACCTTCCCTTTTTGTGGGAAATTCCCTTATTCCAGTGCTGCTTCCAGCTGCTATCCCGGATTGCTAGATATCCCGTAGACTGTCCCCGGGACAGGTGAGGCTGCTGATCCCTTATTTTCAAATCTGAAAGTTGACAGCTATGTGTTTGTCCCGCTCTCCCTCCTACCTGGCGTCTAAAGACGTACTCTATAAGCTCCCGCCCCCAAGAAACGTCAGAACGCGCAAGGGCCAATAGGATGCCTCGGCTTGTATGGCGCGAGCCGGCTTGTTATTAACTCCGGCACAAGCACAGTGAAGAGACCACAGGGCTGGCTTCCTTCCTTGCTCCGTGATTCTTCCCTGCTTCTCTCTCCCCCCCCCCTCCCTCAGGCAGCATCCCATTCCACCCCACTGCCAGCGCTGAGCGCAGCGGAGGCAGCAGGGCAGCATCTCCCTCACATCCCCCCAGGAGCGCAGCAATCGACCATAATCAGTCTCAGGTTCCCCCAGTCATCGCGATCGACGTATATATGCAGCGTTAGGGTCACACAACAAGGCGGTCGCGGAAAGGCAGCGAGCTGCAAACGTGCCATCAGTAATAACTCTAAAAGACAGAATAAAACTTAACCAGCTAAGCATCACATAGCCTGGCACCTGGTGTGCCATATCTGCCTGCCCTCCCATTAAAGAGAATAATAAATACCAGAAAGCTCACAAAAAGAACCCACCCCGCTCCAAACATGTCAGCAAAGCCTTGCAAGACAAAAGGGAATTAAAACGGGAAGCTCCCTTTGCAGGGAGCCCGCCCGTTGCAAACCCGTGTGTGCGTGTGCGCACGCGCGCGCGCGTGTGTCCCCTCCCCGTTGGTCCTCCAAATGCCGCTTAACCTCAACTCCCATAAGCCTTAGCGAGTTGTAGTCCAGCATCATCTGAGCACCAGCTACCTCCAACAGCGGTTCTCAACCTGTGGGTCCCCAGATTTTGTTGGACTACAACTCCCATCATCCCTGAGCTCTGGACTTGCTAGTTAGGGGTGATGGGAGTTGTAGTTCAACAACATCTGCGGACACACAGGTTGAGAAGGGCTGCTCCAGAACACCATAGTGTCTTTCTACCATTCTCATCTATTTCTAGTTGTTATTATTTTTAAAAAAACACGTTGGACTAGAATGCACTCTGCACATGCTCAGGGGCATTTGCCAAAGATAATTGTGTATCTAGCAAGGCCCTAAAGGTCGCCATTACTTGAGAAGAAGCCTCCCTTTTTCATAAGTGCGAGTCGGGCAAGCAGCCAACCATCTGAGTCCCCAAGGGGTCTGCCGCCTGAGGCAGGAGGCTGCCCGGTGCTTGCTTGCCTGCCTGCCCCTTGGGAAGGGAGAGCCACCCGCCCCTGCGCCTCTCCAGAGGCATCCCAGTGTTGCCAGGACGACGGTGGGATGCCGGCGATCGCCTTCCTTCCGCTTTTAGCCGCGCCTCTTGGGGGAAAAAATAAAAATACCGGTGGCTGCCTAAGAAAGAAAGAAAGAGGCGAGGAAGGAAGCGCGTAACGGAGAGAGGTGCAAAGGTCATCATTTTCCTCCCACGGAGGTTTCCGCGCGCCGGCTTTGTAGATTTCCGTTTGAGGAGTTTGATCTGAGCAGTGCTTCGATTTGCTGACGGTAAGCCCGGGGCCTGGTGGGGCTCCTCTTTAATGCATTTCCATGAGTTTCCTTTTACTGCCCAGTTATTTCTGCTGCCTTCCGCCCCCACTTCGTGATGAGAATCAAGCACTCATGGAGTCGCCACCCCACCCACCCACAACTAAATATATAGCGGGGCTGGGCTGTGGCTAAGATTAAGCCCCAGGATGAGTAACAACTGAAAAATCGGGTTGTTTGTTTGTTTGTTTGTTTGTTTGTTTAGGGGCAGCTAAATACAACTAGTCTCCTTCCTTGTCAGGCATTCCTGTTAAAGCATGCAAAACTCAGAGGAATCCATGTTTTGTGAAATTTAGACATCCAACAATATGCAGCCTTTTTATATAGCGCTGAAATAACAAAAAAATGAAAAGTGTAGCCCTCCAAATGCTATTGGATTAACTTCCCCATCATCCCTGGCTATTGGCCACATTGACTGGAGCTGATGGGAGACGTGTGATGTGGGAGTACTGAGGTTTTATTTTTATTGCTATAATAATTTAATGCAGGGTTGATGTGAAATGTGTTGCTTATTATGTTAGAACTGTGTTGCTTATTACATTAGAAATTATGCATTGGGTACCCTTGATGGTCACGGCTGTCTTCCACACAATGCTCAGTATTGCTATGGGAATGCTTAGTTGAATGGAGAAAGTCACATTTCCCTAGAAGCAAAACTCCTGTTTTAAGTGCTAGGAAAGTGCAACAGCTACACAACACGTTTGCTGGATCTTTCACAACAGCTAAACGTTAACAGCAACCTTGTAGCATATTATGAACTGTTTGTCTGGAAGATTGAAAAGTTTGGAAAACATGGCAGAGATGCTATTGTTGGTCATCATGAGTAACAACTTTTCATACATTTGGTCTCTGTTGGTTGATCAACTTTTATATGTGCAGAAACATGCTAAGGGAGCCTACAGTGTGAAATTGCTAATAAACTATAAGTGATCTTCCCCCCGCAAGGTTTCCCATGTTGCACTTACTTATACACATCACTCTCTGTCAGCTTTTATAATCTCTGCAATTGTGTGAACACAATACTTCTACTGCAAGTCACTGCCAGTTCTAGTTATCTGTGGCAAGGGCATGTCTCTTGCTACATTTATGCAGGAGCACAAATTTGCTCAGCATCTGCCTGACATTATGCAGGTTGGCAACATACAGGAAATTGTGTAGTTGCTGTGTAGCCCATATTACAAAATAAAGCATTGCTCTGGTCTGAAAAGAAGTTTATTTCCCAGTATTGTGCAGTGTTGCAGCTTTGATATCAGCGTTTTGAAACAAAGTAATAGTATTGTTTATGTTGAAATAGTTTGAACCTGCAGATTTAGCATTTTAACACATCAAAAATGTTGTGCTGTTTGCTCTTTTGATTAGTATAATTTGGTGGTGTGTGTTCTGTTTCCTAGAGAAAGATGGCTGATCCTTGGCAAGAATGCATGGATTATGCAGTTATTTTAGCAAGAAAAGCTGGAGAGGTATGTTTCAGGAAATTTTTAATGTTTGATGTTTTATCATGTTTTTAATATTCTGTTGGGAGCCACCCAGAGTGGGGAAAGCCAGCCAGATGGGTGGGGTATAAATAAATTAATAATAATAATAATAATAATAATAATAATAATAATAATAATTAATAATTAGCTTTGAATTTTTGTAAGCACATAATTATTCTGAAAATGTATATATCTTGCTTTTACTTCTGTTTAGTACTTCAGCAGTATAAAGTGATGGGGTATTTGCAGAACAAATAAGGAGACCAACTCCATTTTAAAATATGAAAACAAAGGGAAGGTTTAGAAAAGCATGATCAGCTTTGTAAGGAAGTCCAAAAATATAGCAGTCAACAACATGCTCTAATTCCCTTTTGCTAGACATTTTTGGATAGGAGGCAATGATCACAAATGGCTGTCTTCAAGCCTGAGCATGATAGCTGCTTTCAGATGAGCTATTTACTGTGAAATTGCCATTCCCCATCGACTCACCTTGAGAAGTCATCCATATGACACTGCCATGCATTTGTAATCTTCCCATTGCCCTTGGTGGTTTCTGGCTTTTTTCTTTTTTTTTTGTACCATAAAGAATCTGATATGTTCTGAAAAGGCTGGAATAGTAGCACTTAGGTGGGGATCGTTCATAACACCATTAAGTAGTCTTTGGAGAGCGCTTTGGATGTGTTAAGTGACATTGATGGGGCAGAGAGAGCATGGCACCTCTCCTCATTTCTGGTGCATAAGTCCCTGAGCTTCTGCCCGTTCCACAAGGGAGGAAATGTTTTTGTGCAGCTGACTGAGTACATTAACCTTTGTTTTCAAAAAGTGTCATGCAAATAATTTTCTTTGCAGGTAGTCCGGGAAGCACTAACAAAGGACATAGCTATCATGATTAAAAGCTCTCCAGCAGATCTAGTGACTGTCACTGATCAAAAAGTAGAAAATATGCTTATTTCTTCTATAAAGGAAAAATACCCATCTCACAGGTACAGAATATTTTAGAACTTGATTTTTTATTATCACTGGGGAGAGGAAGGATGTGTCTGAAGTACAGGTATGAAACCTTTGGTCCTAGTGGCTCAAAATAAGCACAGGGAACCTAACAAACTAATAACTTAGTTTTTTCTACATTTTAAATTGTGCTTGTCTTGCATAGCCTCCATGCATCACACTTCAATTCTAGTTAGGTAAGGATGGGAAAAGGGAGAATAATGGAACCTCCAAGACCTGTAGGCAGTAACTAAGGAAGCTTCTTTCAGTTATGGCAAAATGGCAGGATGATGCAAGGGTGTGGTAGAAGCCAAGAGAAATGAATGACAGGCTATGCAAATATGAAGAGGTGGATCAGAGAGTCAGCATGGTGTTATGGTTGCTGCTTAGGTAGGGGTAGCCCATTTGCCCGGGATGCAGGCAAGCCACGATCATTTGCGGGTGAGCATACAAGTGATTTCAGTTACTGCAGGTCAGCAAGAGTCTTAATTGTAAGATGGTACGCCATGCTGTTAGGCCTATGTGTTTTATTCAAAGTGTTGTGCACGTAGAACGGGTGAGAGGATGCCTGCTGTCTATAGAGACAGAGTTTGCAGATCCTAAAAAAGTGGGAAGGTCAGATAATATCTAGCTAGGTATGGTTGTGACAGCTTCATAGATCTGGAACATGGATTATAGGTCAGACACGTTTTATCAGTGTGGTACAAAATGAGAAGTGGGCTGCTCCTGTTGGGAGAGATGAAATCACTGTCATGTGGGGAATAGCCAGGCGATGGCAAGTCTGGCAGAGAACAGCAATATGCACATGGGCATCTTGTTTCTCAAGACAGAAGAGCAAGCCTGATCCAAGAGATCAGGACTTCCCAACTGACCTGCTGTGACAAATCTAGCCCTCTTCTTTGGCCAGTGCTTAGGGGAGATACACAGGATAAATCTATTAACTGACACATCCCAGTTCTAGGACTCATTTTAGGTTCAAAATCTCACATAGGTTCAAAGGAAGGATGCAAAATACCAGTGGTGGCAGAAGGGCCTCTCTCTACTTTAAGCAAGTTCTGCTGGGTTATATGGGGAGATCCAATATAGTGGAGATTTCCAGTGCAACCTCATTGCTTACCAAGCATTTATAACAGATATGTAGCAGAAAGCACTGTATCATACAACACATAACTACTTTGTGGAATTCACTCCCACAAGATATTGTAATGATCTCTGGCTTATGCGACATGAAAAGGAGATCACAAAAAGACATGAAAGATGGAGTTTTGTAGACACACCAGGACAGAGGCAGTAGTGGGGAAGGTTGTTGTATTCCTGTCCTCTTTGTGAGCTGTCCAGAGTCATCAACAGACCACTGTGGGCTGCCAGGGCTACATCCTGCCTAGTCTAGTAAGCTGAAATAAATACGACAAGCCTCCTTATATTTCCTGTGCATAAAATGAATCTGTACCATGGAGAATGGGATGTTCCATAAATGATTTGTTGGATGAATGATCATTTTTGAAGTTGTGACATTTTAAGAACTATATGTGACAGGTGTAAATCCTGTATATATTTGTTTGTTTTTTTAAAAAATATCCCTTTAGTTTTATTGGAGAAGAATCTGTTGCTGCTGGTGCAAAAAGTACCTTGACAGATAATCCCACTTGGATTATTGACCCTATTGATGGAACTACTAACTTTGTTCACAGGTATGTTTTTTGCATCTTTCTCTTAGAGTCACGGTGGGTGTGTTTAGGTGTCACATTAAATCACAGACCGATCACACCCACTTCACTCTTCCCCACTAGCACTGGGAAGAAACAAACTATGATCTCATTCTCAGCATTACATCAACCAGGGAGTACAGTTTGGTTTGCTCCAAACAAACCACCATATCTAAGCCATGTTTCTCCTTGACTTCTTGATCATAGTTGGGTTTTTTTTAAGTCAACTAAATTGCAGTCTTTGATTTGGACATCACATTAAGCCATGCTTTGTTTCTCCCCTGTGAAAATAGTGAAGCGAGCATGATTGACTTGTGCGAGATACCTCTCTGCTTTCTCCCCTGTGGAATCAGAGTAAGATCTTTGTGCTGTGCTGTGAGATGGTCATGTTAGACTTTGCTTTCCAGTTTGTATTTTATTAGGAGTAGCTAGTTAAAACTTTGCCTTAGTTCTCTAATTTACAGTTGAACACATGCTGCCTGTCAATCATTAACATTATGCCTCTGAGCTTACAAGTGCAATATGCTTATCTCTTTGGTTTTCAAGGTTTCCCTTTGTGGCTGTTTCAATTGGCTTTGTTGTAAAGAAACAGGTAACTTATCATTTCTTTTTAACATACAGTAAAAAAGTAAAATACTACCATTGCAGCCTACACACAAAATGTAAACTTTTTTTGAAGGTGTAACCCCCCCCCCATGATATTGCATTTGTTTGGTTGCAGATGGAATTTGGAATTGTATACAGCTGTGTAGAAGACAAAATGTACACCGGCAGGAAAGGAAAAGGAGCATTTTGCAATGGGCAAAAGCTCCAAGTATCAAAGCAACAAGGTAGGGCTTTTGCATTAATATAGCAGTATGACTATACAAAATTGGGATAGTGATGGGTCAGATTCAACTGACCTGGTGCCCCAGCAGAATGACTTCCACTAGCACAACAGGGCTTCTCCACCTCTCACTGTGCCTCCCCCAGATCCTACTGTAAAGGGTAAAGTGAATCCTCGGGATAGTGCTCACAGGAAGGAGAGGGGAGATAGTTATTTCCAGCAAGCAGAAATGCTTATGCTGGCAGAATGGTCATCTTAGCACAATGTTGAATTTCACCCTGTGGATTGAGAATTGCAAAGACCCAATTGTTGACTTAAATTTATTTTAGATGTACAGTGGTACCTCGGTTTATGAACTTAATCCATTCCGGAAGTCCGTTCTTAAACCAAAACCGTTCTTAAACCGAGGCGCGCTTTCCCTAATGAGGCCTCCCACCGCCGGTGCCCTTCCACCATTCAGATTCCGTTCTTAGAATGAGGTAAAGTTCTCAAACCAAGACACTATTTCTGGTTTTGCGGAGTTTGTAAACCAAATCGTTCTTAAACCAGACTGCTCTTAAACCGAGGTACCACTGTATTAGAATAGAATTCATGATTTCACCCAGAGAACGCTATCCTGGAGACTAGATCATTCATGTGAACAAAATGTGATGAGTGTTTTTCCATACTAGCTTCACTGTTCATTTTACGTATTATTTGTAGGATAATAAACATAAAATTTTCAGCTCAGAAGACCATAGAGAACCTTCGGGTGCATAGTGAAATCTGCTCCTTCAAGTAAGGTTGAGGCAGCAGGGTTGGCCCATGTATCAGTCTTGTGCTTATTTTTTGATCTTATTAGAGACCATATGTTCACCAAAGGGCACTGTATAAATTCAGGTAAGTGCAGGAAGCAGAGGCCAAATCCTGACACCCCTAGTGTGTTATATGCAAATTTCTATTTATTTGCAGATTTATAAACCGCTTCACAACCAAAAGCTATTGAAGTGGTGTACAGTAAAGTAAGATAAAAGTACAAAAGATCAGGAACTCTGTGAGCAAAAGGCAATAAAACCATTTGTATGGATATTGTATAATGAGTTATATTCTGTGGTTTAATGAGTTATATTCTGTGGGGGGAACATTGTGTGAGTACTTTTCTTAAACACTCACTGTTTTTCCTTTGAGGTACAACAACCAAATCTGAATTAAAGTAATGGTCAGACTTGTCTACCTTTCCTCTCCCCCCCCCCAACCTCTCTACAGATATTACAAAAGCACTCTTAGTGTCAGAGTTGGGATCCAACCGTGATCCAGAGGTTATAAAAACTGTTCTTTCTAACATGCAAAGACTACTGAACATTCCTATTCATGGGTATGTCTTCTTCTTCTTCTTCTTCTTCTTCTTCTTGTTGTTGTTGTTGTTGTTGTTGTTTATTTATTAAATTACTCTACTGTCCTGCATCCAAAGGTCACAGGGCAGTTTATGCATGCCATTACCAAAAAACAATAACCCTCCCACAAACAGTTTTAAAGACCGTAAAGGTAAAGGGACCCCTGACCATTAGGTCCAGTCGTGGCCAACTCTGGGGCTGCGGCGCTCATCTCACTTTATTGGCTGAGGGAGTACAGCTTCCGGGTCATGTGGCCAGCATGACTAAGCCGCTTCTGGCGAACCAGAGCAGCACATGGAAATGCCATTTACCTTCCCACCGGAGCAATATCTGTTTATCTACTTGCACTTTGACGTGCTTTCAAACTGCTAGGTTGGCAGGAGCAGGGACCGAGCAACGGGAGCTCACCCCGTCGCGGGGATTCGAACCGCTGACATTCTGATCGGCAAGCCCTAGATTGTTTAACTAGCCAAAGGCCTAGAAGAAGAGGAAAGTTTTTGCTTAGTGCCTAAAGAAATGTAATAAAGGTGTCAGGCAAGCCTTCCTGAGGAGAGCAGTCCACAAGTGGGGAGCCACCACACAAAGGTCCATTCCCATGTTACCGCCGTCCAGGCATCTCACAGACAAGGCACACAAAGAAGGTCCTCAGATGATGCAGTGGTTCATATGGAAAGAGGTGGTCCTTGGGGTATTGTGGTCCTCAGGTGTTTAAGGCTTTATTGGTAAAAACCAGCCCTTTGAATTGAACCAGAAGCCAATCGGCATCCAGTACAGTCAGGCCAGGATTGGTCTTATATGCTCAAACCATCTTGCCCTGGTAAGCAGCCTGGCTGCTGAATTCTGCATCAGCTGAAGTTTCCGAACTGTGTTCAGAGGTAACCCCACGTATAACATGCTGCAGTAATCCAACCTAAAGGTCTATGCTCTGGCATAGATGACAGAAGTTAGGCTATCCCTGTCCTGATAGGGGCGCAGCTGTGCCACAAGCTGAAGCTGATGGAAGGCACTCTGGAGATCTACATGGCATCAAAGAGGCTTGTTTAGAATGAGGCACAACTTAGTTTTTTTAACAAATAGTCTTTAAAACTGTAGTGTTGGCTATCCTTTCTTTTAAAATGTTTGCTTGTGTGTGAATAACAGCATATTTCAGTTGATGCAGGAAGGCGAGGGCAAGGCAGAGAACTTCAATGTTTGTAGCAGTTAAGTGAGCTTAATCTGGTGTTTTGTCGTGACCATGTCCTGGCCAAAAGTTCCACAAGGGGGCACTATTAAGAAACCAAAAAGTCAGCTATTCTAAAGTGTTTAAGAGGTCACACATAGTGGGGGGGTTATATATAATTTAGGACATAATGAAGGAATGGTATGATGCAGCAGTGTGCTCCTGTTCAAAATAATATGCAGCTATTGAGTTAGATCCAGACTGAGGCTGCCTTCCTAAACTCACATACTTGGGAATAAGCACTATTCATCCCAATAGGATTTACTTTTGAGAAGACACGATTTCACAAGACCTAAGTTGAGTCACGACTAACTTATCTCACTGATTTCACTGAAAGAGACCAAGGTCAAATGATTTGGTTTGCATCTGCTTCTTTTGCATTTCAAATGACTGGTGATTGCTGTGAATATTTTAATGTGAAACTGCAGGGTTTGAATTTGTTGCGATAATATACTTTTTCTGTTTTAGGATTAGAGCAGTTGGGACTGCAGCCGTAAACATGTGCCTGGTGGCGACAGGAGGAGCAGATGCCTACTACGAGATGGGCATTCACTGCTGGGATATGGCAGGGGCTGGGATTATCATTATGGAAGCGGGCGGGGTGCTGCTCGATGTCTCAGGTAAAACATGTTGGGAATGTAACAAGACCAGTTAATTTCTGCTTTCTTAACTGAGCAATGTGCATTTGTGATGTGCAATTCTGATTGTGTTCTATGTCTTTAACGGTTGTCAGTTTAGTAAACAGTAGGTGGAGCTTTAGTATTTGAGTGTATTCCATCCAGTGGATTGTCAGGGTCTCAAGTTTTTGCAGGATTTAACCCACTACTTTTGTCCTGGAAAACACACCAGATTAGTATGACTAGCAGACAGGGGTTGCCTGTACTGTAAACCACTATGCAATCTTCAGATAAAGGGTGGTATATTATTATTATTATTAGGTTACTTTGGAGTGGTCCTTAATAAATTTTCACATGACTTATCCAGAGGATTTCGATAATTATAGCTAAAACTCTGCTTCATAATATTAGTTCATAAATAACACTATAAATCAATTGTGTTTGTTGTTGTTTTTTTCATCCCCAGGGGCACCATTTGATTTGATGTCAAGAAGAATAATTGCTGCAAATAGCCAAGTACTAGCAGAGCGGATAGCAAAAGAAATTCAGATCATTCCCTACCAAAGGGATGACGAAACAAATTAAATGTTATAATTGCACCATCTCTGTTATGGACAATTCCTATCAGCTGGTCTGTATACTTAAAAAGAGCTTTTAATGTGAAATGCACCCTTTGTGCTAGGGCACGTGATATAGATCTGTTGCTGAATTCTGACATTTCAAAGCTTGATGCTTCAGTCCTTCCCAAAGTTCCTAGAAATGTGTTCAGTCTTGTGCAAACAGCACACAAGTATTTTTTTTAAATAATGTTTCATTACCTTGTTTATGTCTCTTACAGGAAAACATATGGGGTGTGGTGGTGGAATTTCTGCTTCAAACATCTTGGGCCCAGAGACTCATTCTGTAATCTGAGGACCAAACTAGATGTTACCTTTGCAAATAAGTGGCCTCAAACTCATGTTTGTCAATACAAGCATGGAGTGGGCGGGTGCAGGCGTTTGCAAGGACAGGTCAGCCAGCAGGTGGAGCAGATGCATAACTCCTGAACAGCCCACAGTTTCTCCTGCACAATTTCCCTGGACTCTCATTACAGCCAAACACATTTTCTGACACAAAGCTAGATGCGATCAGAACTTGCTGGGGAGAATCAGCAAGCACATATCTGCCTGCCAAGTCTTCCCTGCAAAGTTAGCATTACGATGGAAAAACTGCCCTGTTGTTTCCCTTGCAGTGTCCAGTTTGGCCACAAAACTTCTGCATTTGCCAACTTTTGTTTTCTGTATTTTCCACCTCATATTGTATTTCATATCAACCTTGTTGATACTGGCCTGGTCAGTATCATCTTTGATATGCAGAGCACAGGATGTCAGAGTTGAAGTCAGGATCCAGTTAAGGATTTTGAAAACATTGTGTGTGAAATGGTGGCATAAAAGCATATGCTTAAATCTCACCAACTGAAGTCTATGGTACTTAAAAATGTTTAGCTTTGGCTTTATTATTCTGCAGCTTTTCACAGAATTGTGGTTTTTCCTTTCTCTTTCACAATAATTGTTAAAAGGTGGTTTAAAAGGGGAAATTATTACATAGATTCCAAATGCAAAAATTAAATAAGTCAGGCATGCCCTCTTTCGAATACCTAATTATTAAACTAGTGTAAAAATATTTGGCCAAAAATCATGGAACCGTTATTGTCAATATGAGAGTAAACATTTGGCTGAGTTTTACACTGAACATTCTTCACAGGAAATTTTTTATAGCCTTATTTTGATAAGTTTATTTCCAGTTCCAGATATTTATTTCTTGGTTTATTTTGGAAGTCAGTGTTTGATCAGCTGAAGTGGAGTAAGTAAGTAAACAATACCTTTTTCAGGGGCAGCAGAAAGTCTTGTGGTGCATTAAAGAGTGACTTATGAATCAATTAGGGCATAAGCTTGTGTAGGTTGTTTGCAGAAAGCAAGCTATGGCTCAGAAAAGCTTCTCCTCTAATATATTTGTTGGTCTTCTTTAAGATGACATAAGACTTTTTGTTATGTTTTCTGATTAACCCTCATTCAGGGATTTATCTGTTAAGCTGCGTGTATTAGTCTTACGTACTATAAAATAGCTGACGTTTGCCATCTGTTAGAAAGAAAAGTTTAACTGTAAAGAAGCATTGGGAGGTGTAAGGAAGGTAGCCTTGTGGTGTCTAGAAATATTGACTTGACTCATACATTGAAGCTTGGACCTGCACAGCTGGAACTTTGACAGCCAAAATGCTTTCAGTATAAAATATAGGTCTCCTGATAGAACCATAGCTCTGTTACTAGCAGTTTTCTGTGATGATTCACTTGGTGATGCTATTTCAGATGTACAGGCAACCTGTTTGCAACCGTGGAGAAGTGCCACCAATGTAATATTTGTAGGCACGTGGTTAATGGTCCTCTGGTCTTCCGTAATTAGAGCTTTCATTATGCTAGATCTTCTAGTTCAGCCATAACCAACAGGGCTTATGGCCTAGTCACGTGAACATCCGCCATTGACCTGAAACATTAGGTTGCTAATCTGGCACCCATGGGTGCACATATGGCCAGAGAAGAGCTTCCTAGAACCCACAGGGTCCTGTCTCAATTCCTCCCCCTGCTGAAATTAAGCTGGAAATACAGTGGTGCCTCGCAAGACGAAAAGAATCCGTTCCGCGAGTCTCTTCGTCTTGCGGTTTTTTCGTCTTGCGAAGCAAGCCCATTAGCGGCTTAGCGCTATTAGCGGCTTAGCGGGCTTAGCGGATCAGCTGATAAGCGGTTTAGCGGCTTAGTGGATCAGCTGATAAGCGGCTTAGCGGATCAGCTGATAAGCGGCTTAGCGGCTTAGGATCAGCTGATTAGCGGCTTGGGAAAAAGGGGGGGAGGGGGGAAAAACCCGCAGGAACTCGCAAGACATTTTCGTCTTGCGAAGCAAGCCCATAGGAAATTCGTTTTGCGAAGCACCTCCAAAACGGAAAACGCTTTCATCTAGCGGGTTTTCTGTCTTGCGAGGCATTCGTCTTGCGGGGCACCACTGTAAGCCTAAACCTAATGGGATAATGAAAGCCTAACTTTTGCAAGGAGGTGTGCTCTTCCTAGAGATTGATGGGGAAGGAAGGTTAGCCCTAGCTTCTCTCTCCAGGAAAATTGCCACCACTATTAGATTTTGGGGGTTGGGAGCAAAAACAATTCCATCAAGTATAATTCCTGGTGAGGAGGGAGGGTGTTAGTGAGTGTGCATATTCATGCAGGGTTGTGGTACCCACACAACACAGTTTCTTTATTTTGTACTTTTGCCCATAGGCCCAAAAAAGGTTGGCAATCCCTTCACCTAGTGTATAGGCTTTATCACCAGTGTTTAGATTTTAGCAGTGCATGGACTATAGCACCAGTGCAAGGGGACAACTCAAGTGTAAGCTCTAGAGACATTTCCTGTACTTCAACCGTCTTCAGAATTTTACTTTTTTCAAGGCTCCAGAATGATTCTTTAGCATAGCAGGCCAGATAAATTCTGAGCTTTTGTATAAAGTCATAGGGCGGGGGGCAGGGAATGCTAATATTAAAGCTTTACTTTGTAAAGTTGAGAATTGCTTTGAAAAGTGTTGTAGTAATATATTTAAAATAAAGTCCAGCTTTATTTTTGGCTTTAAAATGACCCTGACTATTATTGCCCTTTATTTTCAGAAATTTGCATGCTCCAGTGCCGCCTTCACTGAGCAGTAATTAAAACATGTATTTCAGTGGTAGCTGTTTTCTTAAAAGCTAGTCTAAAATTGTATATCCAGCACCTGTGATTGAATGTCCTGTTGCAACATAATTGATGGGAGTAGCCTTGGCATTGTCCCATACGCATTGTTGCCTTTAACAAAAAACCAAGGAAGAGATGTACTTGAGAAGAGGCATTTGGAAACAATAAGAGGAAAAGGTGTGTAAAATAGTAAGGGTGTGCCTGTGCTTCTGTGCAAGGGAAGGGCTGGCTACGCTTGAGTTCATCGTTTTGAGAAAGAACTAATACGCATTCCTTTGCATGAGTTGCATCACTATTAAATCAGGCATGGCTGAATGAAGTGTCCTGTATAGTTGTTAGCTAGCCAGTAGAGGGACTCATTTCCCCAAGTTAAAATGCTGTACATTGCTTCCTCTTACTAATATACTCTCACTTATGCTAATGCACCAATATGGTATGTTCACATTTCTAAAACAAACAGGCAAACACATTGTCTCTTTGGCTGTACATCAGTTTGTTGCTGTTGACATCCCTCAAGTAATAAAAGCCAGATAGCTTTACTTAGAGGGATTGGTTCCAGAGAATAAGATCCCCTATTTGGGTGGTTTAGGATCCTGCTGTTGCCTGGCTAAATTCAGTATTTTCCAAGTCTCACACAGAGTAAAGGTCTGATATCAGGAATTGCCCTATGATGATGGCCTTTGGATTTTTTTTCCTCAGGGGGGAGCTGAGCTATCTTTGCTCTGTATTTCACATACTTTTCCAAGTGTGCTGTCTTGTAGACGTTCACATAGAAAAGTGTACAGTCTTGTATCTCAAACCAGACATCCCTCCACAGATTTCACAATGTCATATAACGTAATCTTCACTTACATTAAAAAGCAACGTGTTAATGTCTGCAAAATGAAGGGAAGCTTTAGTTAAAATATTATATAAACTTTACTTAGATTGTTATCAGCAGAATAAAACTGGGTGATGTTTATGCCTAAGAGAGATAATGGGCTGAAAAATACTAACTGATAAGCATGGTATTTTTTCCAGCTGTGCTCAGCACTAGCTGGTACCATCTCCCTCCCCCATTCTTGAAAAATTGTTTGGGGTAAAGGACTTAGAGAAGAGATTAGAGTTGCAACGGCCTTATAGGCAACTCTACATGAAATGTGATGCTCTTATCTGTGCAATTAACCATTTCTTTTTCAACAAGAAACATCAGCTCACAATAACACAATGACGACCAATACATCCATCTCATTTTAAACATGCAAGTCAATATAGGTTATTGAAATATCCTGATACATACCCAAAGGAAATTAGCATTTATAAGAAATGCGTTCAAATGTAGCAAGGGCAGTAAAGTCCCTGGATCTTTGCATAATAGATGGTGGGTGTTCTGTGTCATTTCAGGCTTGAAGTACAAGCCTCTTGGCAGCCATAAGGGCTTGCAAAATCCATCTCTGTCCTACCATTAGTCCTCACAGGAATATAATTTAAAAGTAGATGAACATCTGCAAATGAAAAGCATTTGTGCAATACAAAATGAATGCCGACAATGACTACAGACCAAAAAATATATATCACTGGACATGCTCACATCATATGCCTCAATGTCACATTGAAATTAACAATTTCCATTTGGCAAGAGTAATTAACCTATATCTACATATAGGATTAGATCCAAACAGTGTTTGGGGTTTTTTTTAACCCTCTTACTTATTTTGTTTATAGAACATAACACAACACAAAGCAAATAAGAAAGACAACCTCACAAAATAGCAAATGTATGCCTCTGCAATTTTTTTAAAATCAGAAAATGTTCCACCAAATATATCTGTGGGTTATGGATGGATTTAATTGTGTGCGCCTTTCTTTTCATATATTCAATAGAGCTTTAACTATTTTGTTGAATAGTCCATTAATACTGGGTTCCAGTTTTGTTACAACCAAGAATCTTCTATTTTTTTATTTATAACAATATTTATATACTTATATTTTATATACATTAAAAAATGTAAGTGGTTTACAAAAAGTATATATAAAACCATACAGTTACCGGTAAATAGTTTAAAACAGAAATCAGATAATTACTGGGGAAAGAGCAGTTGAAATAAAAAATTGTCCAGTAGCACCTTCTGGATACCAACTAAGTTTGTTCTGGGTATAAGCTTTCATGTGCATGCACACTTCTTCAGATACTTCAGGTACAGCGTAGAACTGGTTGGACTAATACTATGAGACAACTTCCTGTGTTCTTTAGCAGGCACCAGAAAGTTGACTCCAGCTTTCTTCAACCAGTGTCACGAACTGGCAGGACCATGGGGAGGGGAAAGAGGATCCAGGTGAGGGGTGTAGCCGTGACTGATACATACCAAGGCAAGCTGGGTATGGAGAAGGAGAGATTGGGGACATAGAAAGTATGGCTTTTTGGCAAATGAAATCTTGAATAATTTTTTCAGCTCCTCATATACCTCATTCCAAAATTTCCCTACAATTTTACATCCCCACCATGTGTGATAAAAGGTTCCCACCTCCCTCTTACATCTCTAGCATAAGTTTGACTACTTTTTGTAAATCTTAGCCAATTTTTCCGGAGTGAGGTACCAGCGGTAAAACATTTTCATTGTGTTCTCTTTTATCGTATGACAGGTTGTGAAATTGATATCCACCTTCCACAACCTTTCCCAATTTCCCAATTGGATTGTATGACCAAAATCCTTTGCCCACTTTATCATTACTTTGGTTGTTTCGTCCTTCAATTCCCACTCTAACAGCAAATTGTACATTTTAGAGATGGTCTTCTTTTTAGGTTGTATTAATTCACTTTGTAATTTTGACACTTTTTGTTCAAAGCCCTTCTTTTTATCCTGATTAAATCTCTGAACCACTTGGTGGTATTGTAACCAGCTATTGTCATTTTTCTTTTTTCGGTTTTGGAAATAAAAAGAAGAAATAAAGTACTCATGGGGGTCACGGCAAGGGGGTTGGTGTTGGTGTAAAGGACCAAAGCAGGGCCTATTGCCAGAGCCTAAGCCCCCCCCCTCCATGAACATGGCGGGCTCTGAGCTATAGGGAGCAGTGGAAGGTGTGCTCTAGGAGGCGGAGGCCAGCAAGGGCCCACAGCCCAGCTCATGAGCTGATCAGATGGAGCTCACCAGCTCTGGGAGAAGGTTGTGATTCCTCAGCTGGAGTGGGCTTGGAAGAGGTGAGGGTCACATGCCTCATCTAGCCTAGAAGCTGCAATCAGCATGCAAGGGATAAATGGGAAGCAGAGGTGAGGTTCTGTGTCTGGTGGACTTCCATGAGGAGGGGCCTTGGCTTGGATATTCCAGAAGCAATTCAGGACTGTACTTTTTGGGACTGCATACACCAGTGGGGACTTGCCACCAGGTACGCCGGGGGCTGAGGACAACCAGGTGCCTGCCAGATGTTTTGAACTTCAACCTCTATCAGCCCCAGCTAGCACAGCCAATGGTGAAGAATGATGAGCAACATCTGATGGGGGTGAGGTTGGGGAAGGCTGGTCTACACACCGGCAAGCATACAGATTATCAGTTTCCCACCAACTCAGACTGCGGCGGAATAATGCTTTACTTAAATAAGAGATTCTTTAAAAATTTGATCCAGCTACGGTGGGAAATGGAGCTACAAGGTCAAGAGAAGCTGGAAGGCTACAATTGCCCATATCCCCAAAATAGCTTATGTAACAGAAGGGAGGAAATGCTTTTCTAATCCCCTATTCCTGTAAATTAAATTTTAATTGTTTTTAATTGCTGGATTTTAAATTGTGGTAGCTCACCTTAGGACCTGCTGGCAAAGAACAGATAACAATATCCAAATAATGTAGCCTGTGGGTCTAACGGTAGTTAATAATCCTGTTTTAATTTCTATTTCATTTATTAGTTTTGTTGAGGAAAGTTTGGTAACCCTCTCAAGGTGAGAGGGTGTGTGGACTAGCCAATCCTGGCAAGATTTCTTACTCTGTGGGTTTAACCCCTTAATGCATTAAATTGGGGTAAGCATGTTGGTTATATGAGGTTGGATTTATCCCGCAGGTCTTACTTCAGTATCTTAGCCACTAGAACTGTAGGCCATCAAGGCAGTGGATGGAGGAGGCCGTGTGCCTCTGAATACCCGTTGCTGGGAGTCACAACTGGGGAGAGAATACTTCGCACTCAAGTCCTGCTTGCAAGCATCCCGAGGACATCTGGTTCGCCACTGCAAGAATGATGCATTAGATGGAACTTTGGCTTGCGCCTGCAGGGCTCTTACGTTTTTATGCATTAGTTCTGTGCATTATGCATACAGCCAGATACCATAGCAGCAGCAGGAGCAGGTGGCACTGTAGTCTAGACCACTGAGCCTCTTAGGCTTGCTGATCAGAAGGTCAGCGGTTCAAATCCACACAACAGGGTGAGCTCCCATTGCTTTAGCCCAGCTTCTGCCAACCTAGCAGTTCAAAAGCATACCAGTGCAAGTAGATAAATAGGTACTGCTATGGCGGGAAGGTAAATGGCCTTTCTGTGCGCTCCGTCACGGTGTTACGTTGTGCCAAAAGCGGTTTAGTCATGCTGGCCACATGACCCGGAAAGCTGTCTGTGGACAAACACCGGTTCCCTCGGCCTGAAAGCGAGATGAGCGCCACACCCCATAGTCACCTTTGACTGGACTTAACCATCCAGGGGTCCTTTACCTTTTACCTTTATAGCAGCAAGTACCCCATTATTATCTCTACAGTGGTACCTCTGGTTGCAAACAGAATCCGTACCGGAGGTCTGGCCGCATCCCGAGGAATTTGCAACTGGAGGACTGCTTCTGGGCATGCGTGCAGCACGGTTTAGCACTTCTATGCATGCGCTAAATACTTATGGGTTTGCCATGTCTGCATCCCAAAGATTACATATCCAGAGGGAAATGTAAGCAGAGGTACAAGTGTACTACTTTAAATTTAGCATAGGGACTTGTATGTACAGAGGAGAGAAAAGCACTCTGTACTTGGAAAACTGATATTGGCCTAGGTGCCTCCCTAATGTGCTAGCTTTTTTCATGCATCAAGCTTTGTGGGATTTATGTATGTTCAGAGTTGGGGAAGTACTTGATTGTCTGCTGTTTGGAATATATGGATTGCCTCTTATTTAAATTCTCCCTAGCGTGTTTTTCATCCCAAAATGTAAACTGCAAACTCCACTGGACTTAACTTCAAGTTAGCCTTTATTGGAGACCCTAAGTATATTATCATAACCCTTTAATCAACAGCTGCAGTTCACAGCCAGATTTGGGTAAGTAGCTTATTATACAGCCCGACTTCAAAGGGACTTCTTGCTCAATAACACATTCCATCCGAATCTGGTAAGCTACAGCCACTGCCCCCTACACTGATTTGCATTCTGGTGCAAATATTCCTGGAAACTGGTGTGTCCGAAAGGAAAATGCTGAAATGCAAAATAAACCTTTGCAATTAAGAATGTACTTACATGCATGAAACTGTAAGAAACTTAGTTTGCAAAAAGGAATTGTGATCAATTTGGCAAAGTAAGCTTGTTCAAAGGGCATGTGTTTGTGCGGGTGACTGAGTATGACTGATATGAAAGGCTGTCACTGAAGCAGCTTCCTTTAAGCCAATTCCTCGAAATTATTTATTTCAGTTCCACATAAGCGCTGTGCTCATTTATGTAACGCTAAACTAATACGCCGTAGGAAAAACAAGCTGAAATGGAAAGATAATGTCTTCACACTCTTCCATAGACTCTGGTACAAATGATGTCATTCATGATACATTCCTAGCAAATGAAAAAAATAATAGGTTACAATCCATAGTCTTCAATCATCTTTATAGCAATGCTGGTGCCTTCTCAGTTGTTTCTATGTGTGGGGTTGTGATGCTGTTGCCAGTCACACTGGCCCAGTTTGCATGTTACATTAAACCATAGCTTATGACCAAGCAGCAGACCTGCGCATGCTGTTGAAATCATGGACACACGAATCCTACCCTTCCTCATATACTTTGGAGGCTGTCTACTCACTCCCTCTGTAACTGCCTCACAGAAAGGACATAGGGGTAGAATAGCAATTTGTTAACTTCAGAAGGGTGGTTGTCATAATACAATGCAGCTATCAAGGCTGTAGTGTCAAGAGCCAAGGAGAATGCTATTCTTCCCAATTTCTTCTTGTTTTTTTCCACTCTCTCCTTCCATGCTCCAGTCTGATGGGCGGGGAAGGTATACTATGTCCTAGTACTGGTGAAATCAACTTGATTGGGAAGAAAAGCATTATCCTTGGCTCTTGACACTACAGCCTTGATCGCTGCAACTTTAAGCAAACAACAACAACAACAGAACTGACTGCCTTAAAACGCCGGGTGAAACGTAATGAGCTGCCCTGCATAATCAGACCATTGGTCCTTCTGGTTCAGTTCTGTCTCACAGTGACTGGCAGGGACTTTTCAGACAGAGGACCTTAGCAGCCCTAGCTGGCGATACTCAGGATTGAACCTGGAACTGTTTGAATGTTCCATAGGGTTGCTATATACCCCCCCCAAACGTCAATTCCGCCTTTGAAATCCCTGTAATGTCCAACAGAATCTGGACATATGGCAGCCCTATCTTCCGCCACTGGACTATGGTCCTTCCCCTGGTCACATGGATGTATGAATGAAATGGAAAAAGCTTACCAACACCATAGTTCCATCTGCTATTTTTCGTTTGATGATAGTCTCGTTGCCATTCCACTTCTGCACTTGAATCAGAGTGTCATTCTCTCTTGTTATAATGCTCTTAAAAATAATGATAAAAGTAAGAGTTATAAGGAGATGAATTTTTGGTTTTACCTGCTATCTTCCTTCCCCCCTACCAACAGGAATATACTGTATTTATCTAACTGAAGTTCTGATTATTAGCAGACCCCTCTGTCAAGATACTGCACTTCCCACCATGGGAACCATTCCTAGGGGAAACAATAATATTCACCTTGGCACGCCTGTTATCCATTGTTATTTCCTCAAACTCTTGGTCTAGCTTGAAGGAAATCTCAGCAACTTTAAAGACAGTCTGTGTTCTGATGGTGGCTACATCTTTGTCTGTGGTAATGATCATGGTGGGTTTGGCTAGGCTGGCCAGTTTCCTTTGGGCAAAACCTACTCCTGCAGATGAGAAGGAAAACAGAATTTCACCTTGGGAGACTGACATTACCCTGTCTCTCACCTAGGGCCACTCTCAACCATCTACCAACCCCATGAGTACACAATCCCTGGACCTTAACAAAGGCCCCAAAAATGTGACCCAAAAGAAGAAGAAGAAAGCAAAAAACAGAGACAAAGAAAGGGCAAAGAAACAAGAAGATGGAAGGAGAGAGAAAGAGAAAATAGAAAAAGGAAAGGAAAAAAAGGAAAAGAAACATTAGAGAAAAATAAAAAGGACTTCTGATTCTCCATCTGCCAGTTACATAAAAACAGTGGGAGGAGAGTATTTAAGATATTCAGTCTATGATAACATCTATTTTCTGTTAAACAGTATTTCTTTTAAGCCAAAGTGTCTCAGACTCATTCTGAACAGTTTTCTTGTTGCCCCACTCCTTTCCCAGGGAAAACCTATTCTTTAGTGCTAAATCGGAGCAAACATCAATCCAGAGAAAATCTGCCGTTTCCTTGGATTGAATGCTAAAGAGCCATTTCCCCCAGGGGATAAGCCCTTAGTTTGTGACAAAATGTTTGCTTACCCAGTTCTTTCATATATTCATCAAAATTTTCACTAGAGATGAGTTTCCAGGTTCCTGAGAACTGCTCAACCATTATGTAAGAGTGATGGGGGGAAACTCCTCGTGAGTACTGCTGTATGGGAAAACATGATGATAATTTTTTGTAGGAAAAAGGTAGCTTTTGGCGGGCCAGCTCCAGATTTTTTTATGCCCTTGGCATGTTCAGACAGGGAGTTAGTTGCTACAGAATGTCGTCTCCTGGGCTGCCACCTGCCAAACTTATAAGGGTGGTGGGACGACCTAGAAGGTTCCTCTGCTGATCTGAGAGGGTATCTCAAATATTTGGGGCCTCAGTCATTTAGGCCTTTAAATAGTTGGGTTGCCTAGGGGTTCACTACTATCTCTCATCAACTGATGACATATCCTACAACATTTCTCCCATGAAAATAGGGACGTCCCAGTCCATAGTGATAATTTTACTATTTATACCCCACACATCCTACTGGCTTGCCCCAGCCACTCTGGGCAGCTTCCACCATACATAAAAACACAATAAAACAGTAAACATTTTTTTTAAAAAAACTTCCCTATAGAGGAAGCTTGGGGATCGGATAACTCCATATCCTCCAGCATTTCTCCAATGAAAATAGGGACATCCTAAGGGAAAGTGGGACATTCCAGGATCAAATCAGAAACCGGGACGGCTTCTCTAAATCAGGGACATCCCTTGAAAAAAGGGACACTTGGAGGGTCTGTGATGATGCTTCTCACTGCCAGCACTTTTTCCTCCTCCTGCTGCCTCTTACTCTTCAGGCCCAATGTTCAAGGAGGAGGAAAACAGGAAGCAGCACTGCTTGCTGTTCACTCATCTATTTTCTCACACTTTTCCTCTGGGCCTGATGAACTATGCACGCAACTGGCACTCTTCAGCCTGGCAGAAGCTAGCTGCAAATTATAGCACTGACACTCTGTGTGCTCTGTCCTCCTCCGCTCCTCACTCCCTCTCCAGGGCCTGTCCTCGTGACGTCACCAGGGACATCCTGTCATAACATGGCCAGGGCCCATCCCTAGGTCTCAGGTTTGGGCCCTGAAATCTCCGGGTCTGGGATGCCCTTGACCTGGCAACCCTAGTGGCCTACGGGCCTCTTCCAGGTCCTTCCTTTCTCTGTTAATGGTTCTTTATCTTTAAACTGGCATTGGATCAGAGTTTGTCCACACTGAGGGCTCCTTCAAAGAGAGGACAATGCTTCTAAAAATCAGGCCACATTATAGACACACATGGCCTAAATCATTGCAAATGATCCTTTTTTTTTTTTACTGGGCCTTCTCTCCCTTTAGCAGCTGTATAGCAGGCAGTAATTCAACTGGTGAGGATCCCCCCGTCAGTTGCATGCATATGCCGGAGGAAAGTAGCATTTGTTGGGTTTCTGCCTGTTATGTAGCTTGAGTCGAAAACTTGTTCTGGGGTAGAGGTGCAGGAAGGTGGTGGGCCCATCCTGAAAGCATGGAAAAGAAAAGTGCTTGAAGATAAGTAGATAGATAGAAGCGATTTCAATCAAAGCAAATCATGTACTTGAAAAGGTCAAGGTTTCACCAGAAACCTTTTTTAAAAGTTTGCAGCTTACCTATACAGATATATTATCCTTAATACTGAGATCGCCAACTCGGCGCTACAGTCTTATGGCTTCAAAACCTGAAATATTTCCAGGGTCAAAAGGGTCCCAAGGACTTTTGCTTTCTGGGTAGGTGCCATTTTAGAAAGGTGACTGTTAAGTTGTGGGTTGACATAGCAGCCGGCACAGCGATTTCTTCAAGTAGCTCTTTATTGTGGTAAGCTGGAATAAAACTGACTGAGAACAGCTCAGCCGGCCTGTATTTATAGGCAGCCGGCTGTCAACATTGTAACCACCACAGCCCAGAGTTCCCGCCTAAAATAACTGCCGCGGACCTGAGTGAAAACTATCTACAGACCTGAGTGAAAACTATATACAGTATCCCCCTGTTGGCCCAGGGTGAAACTACACTACATAACACCCCTCCCCACCGAGATAAGGCGTTAGTTACAATCGTAATGGTTTCCTTATATACAGCACTACGCGTAATGGTTCAAATAAGCACAAAAGCATATCGGTTACATTTCCCATACTTAGACCAACAGTGATACCTGTCCAACAACATAGTCCTTTAAATACGTTGGGCGCTTGGAAACTCTGCCAGACCGCCGGGGACTGGTAGCCAAGTCCGGAGGGCCACACAGTTCTCGCTGAGGCTGTGGTGCGACCCTAGGTGGCGTTGGAACCAACTCCCCTGGATCCGCTGCTGTGGGTGGAGCCTCCGCAAGTGGAGTGGTCTGAGTCTGTTCAGAAACGGCTTGGTTCGGCTCCACGCTGGCAGTTCGCGAGGGAGGTGTAGGTGGGGCCTCGCCATCTGCACGTGTCTCTTCTGGAGCCGCAAGCGCAGTTGGGGGCACCTCGGTAGTGTCCAAGTCCGCAACCCTGCGCCTAAGCTGGTCTATGTGCCGTCGCCACAAGCGTCCGTCTTCGAGTGCCACCTGGTACGAGCGAGGTCCAGTGACTCCCACTACTGTGGCTGGCACCCAAGGGATGTCCCCCACATAGTTCCGGGCAAAGACCTGGTTTCCTGGGACAAATGACCGTGGTGCGTTGGCACAGCCTGGGGGTTCAGCCACGGCAAAGTCTGGGTGTAGCCGGTCGAGCGGTGACCTGAGGCGGCGGCCCATAAGCAGTTCAGCAGGACTCCTCCCTGTGGCCGCATGAGGGGTGATGTGTTGCACGAACAAGTATTCGGCGACCCGCTCATGCCAGTCTCCCCGGTCCAGGCGCGCCAGTGCCTCTTTTGTCGAGCGCACCATTCTTTCCGCTTGCCCGTTGCTGGATGGATGAAAGGGTGCCGTTAGGGCATGGCGGATGCCCAGTCCCAAAAGATACCGCTCAAACGTGCCTGACGTGAACTGCGGTCCGTTGTCAGAGACAAGGACATCAGGACACCCATGCGTTGCAAACAGGCCTCGCAGCACCCGGATGACAGCTTCGGTAGTGGTGGAGGGCATCAGGGCGACCTCCAGCCATTTGGAATAGGCGTCCACCACTACCATAAAGGTCCGGCCGTGAAAAGGACCAGCCAGATCGATGTGCACCCTCGACCAGGGTGTCTTTGGCGTCTCCCAGGTGTGTCCCTTAGCTGCCGGTGGTGCAGGCCTCGACTCCTGGCACGCTTGACAGGCGGACACCCAGGCAGTGATGGCATCGTCCATATTAGGCCACCAGACGTAACACCGAGCCAACGCCTTCATTTTGACAATTCCCGGGTGGCCAACGTGCAGAGCCTCCAGGACGCGCTGACGGAGTCCCTGGGGAATCACGACGCGGTCTCCCCACAGCAGGCAGCCGCGATGAGCTGAGAGTTCATGTTGTCTGGTTGCGAAGGGCTGGAACTCCGATGCAAAAGGCCCTTGTGGCCACCCCCTCCACACCCAGTTGAGCACCCGGCTGATGGTGCGATCCTGGGCAGATGCGGAGGCCACAGTGGCAGCCGATACAGGCGCTGCCGGAAGATCCTCAATCAGAAGGAGCGATGAAGCTGGAGCCGGGTCTTCCACAAATGCTGGAAGAGGGCAACGGCTGAGGGCGTCGGCATGGCCCATCGATTTCCCCGGGCGATGGATGAGCCGGTAGTGGTAGGCAGCCAGGAAAACAGTCCATCGCAGCATGCGTGGTGAGAGGACCGGTGGAGTTGGACGATCACCGGCGAGGAGGCCCAGGAGTGGCTTGTGGTCAGTGATGAGGTCAAAAGTCCTGCCATAGAGGTATTCATGGAACCTCTTCACTCCAGCCACAAGTGCCAATGCCTCCTTGTCGAGCTGGCTGTAATTCCGTTCCGTCGGAGATAGTGTCCTGGAAAAGTAGGCGAGTGGTGCTTCTCTTCCATCTGGAAAACGGTGACTAAGGACAGCACCGATGCCAAAAGGTGAGGCGTCGCAGGCAAGGACCAGCGGCCTGGATTCACTGTACTGTACCAGCACACTGTCTGAAGAAAGGAGAGCCTTGACCGCGTTGAAGGCCGCCGTCTCCCGATGACCCCAGGCCCAAGGCGTCTTAGTGCTAAGGAGTCGGTGAAGAGGCTCAGCCACTGTGGCTTTGTGGGGCAGGAACATGTTATAAAAGTTCAGCAGCCCCAGGAATGCCTGCAACTCCGTTTTGTTCTTTGGGGTGGGGGCCTGCTGGATAGCGCGGATCTTGGATGTGGTTGGATGAAGACCAGAGGCATCGATAAGATAGCCCAGGAACTCTACCTGTGGAACGGCGATCTGGCACTTCTCCCTCTTTACCTTGAGCCCGGCCTCCTGGAACCTGGTCAGCACGGCACGGAGGCGCTCGAACAGCTGCTGGTGTGAGTCTGCAGACACCAAGACGTCATCAAAATATGGTACCACGCCCGGAAGCCCTTGCAGGAGACGCTCCATAAGGCTTTGGAAGATGCCAGGAGCCACACTCACCCCGAACTGCAACCGGCGGCAACGGAATGCCCCCCGGTGGGTGACGATCGTCTGGGCTTCAGCAGTGGCATCATCGACTGGCAGTTGTTGATAGGCTTGGGCAAGGTCCAGCTTAGCGAAGACCTTACCCTCACCCAGGGAATGCAGCAGGTGTTGGACAACAGGAACCGGATAAGCATGCTGCTGAAGTGCCTTGTTGATCGTGCACTTGTAGTCAGCGCAGATTCTCACCGACCCATCCGGCTTGACAGGCGTGACGATGGGGGTTTCCCACTTTGCGTGGTCAACCGGCTCCAAAACTCCTTGGGCGATCAGTTTGTCCAGTTGTTCGTCCACCTTAGCCTTGAGAGCAAAGGGAACCCGGCGTGGCTTTAGCTTGATGGGGGCGACTTGTGGATCAAGGCTAAAGGAGATGGGCGTACCTGTATATTGGCCCAAGGTGCCGTCAAAAACCTCGGCAAAGTCTTTGACCAGACCCTCAGTCTCTGCGTTAGAGATGCAGTTGATGCCGGTGACTTCCAGGCCGAGGGCATCAAACCAGTCTAGCCCTAGGAGGCTTGGCCGCTGACCTTCGACCACCACCAACCGGAGCAGGCCCGAAAAATCCTTGAAGGCGATCCGGAACCGGCCAACGCCTACCACGGGAATGTCGTTTCCCTGGTAGTCTCTCAGGTGTACACGGTGAGAGTCGAGTTGCCTTTTGGACACTCTGGGTACCAGTCTTTTGATAGTGCTCCATGACACGATGGACAGGGCAGACCCGGTGTCGATCTCCATGTCACATGGAGCTCCTTCAATGAGCACCGTGACGTTCAGCTTGTGTCGCGTAGTCGAGTCGGTTTGGCCAATCGTGGTTCCAGACGGGCAGCGGCAGTTGGTGAGAGCGAAACAACTTTCCTTGGCAGACTGGAGTGAAGACTTGGACTTGCGAGTCGATGAAGGGGGGGTGTCAGACGGAGCCGATCGGCAGACCTTAGCGATGTGGCCCCTTCTGGAACACTTCCTACAGATGGCGTCTCTGAATCGACACTTGGCACGGGAATGGTTGCCTCCGCAGCCAGCACATTCCGGTTGGCCCTTGGACTTCTGTTGGAACTTCCTGCGCTCCCGCTTTGTCTGGTGCACGTCATCGTCTTCACTGGAGGATGCCTCCTCACTGCTGGCCTCTTCATGATGCACCGGAACTGGCTCCCTAGCAAGACGCGGGCTGCTGGACTTGCGGATCTCCTGGGCGGAGCGTTCAGCAGCTTCTGAGGCCACAGCCTCCTCAATGGCTTTCTGTAGCGTGAGGTCTGGCTTGGCTAGGAGGCGCCGTTGCAGATGGATGTCCCGGACCCCGCAGACGATTCGATCCATCAGGGCATCGTCTAAGTCTCGGAACTCACAGTGCATTGCAGCCTGTCGCAGGGCGGTGGTGTAGTTGTTGATTGACTCCCCCTCTGCCTGGTTCCGGTGGTAGAACGCATGGCGGGCAGCAATCTTGGACGGCTTTGGTGCGTAGTGGTTGCGGAGCTTCTCTTGGATCGTGTCCCATGGTGTTGCCTGGACTGCTTCAGGCGCAACCAACGCTCGGGCCGTCTCAAACACCTCAGACCCACAGAGGCTGAGGAATAGGCCCCGCTTCCGATCCTTTGATACTGCTGTCAGCTCGTTGGCTTGGAGGTAGCAGTCAAACCGAGCGAGGTAGGAGTCCCATGATTCAGAGGCTGGCGCAAACGGCGGTAGAGGCACAAGTGAAGCCATGATTCCGATGCCGGCGTGAAGGGCGATGGATGGAACACAGTGCTCTAGCCAGAACAGTCAGCTCTGAATTGGTTCTGCCCAGTGATTTCGCTCAGTGATTTCGCTCTGTGATTCAGCTCAGTGATTCGGCTTAGTTCAGAGGCTGGCCGCATCTGGCTGTGCTCTGATGTCCATCCATCCCATCCTCGTCGCCAGTGTTAAGTTGTGGGTTGACATAGCAGCCGGCACAGCGATTTCTTCAAGTAGCTCTTTATTGTGGTAAGCTGGAATAAAACTGACTGAGAACAGCTCAGCCGGCCTGTATTTATAGGCAGCCGGCTGTCAACATTGTAACCACCACAGCCCAGAGTTCCCGCCTAAAATAACTGCCGCGGACCTGAGTGAAAACTATCTACAGACCTGAGTGAAAACTATATACAGTATCCCCCTGTTGGCCCAGGGTGAAACTACACTACATAACAGTGACGGATCGAAACTTTGTGTTAGTAGTACAGAGCGTTGGCAGGTTAAATGCCTGTAAGCTAATGAGGGTATCCTCATATGTGTCTTAAATCTCACCCTGAAGTGAAATTTCAATCCGGTTATTAAATCTCTCCCTTTCCTTCTGCCCACCCACCCCAAACAGCCATGACACATGGTATAGTCCTCTAATAGACTGAGAAGTGCAGCTAGATAAAAAAATGTCCGGTACAAAACGCAGCAGGGAAGCAAAGCTAAAATTGCTTTTTGGCCCCTGCATGTCAGTGCACTTCAAATAATACATGCATTAGCAGAGAAAGTTGCTCTGGAAGTATTGAAGGTTAATAAGAAAGTTGTGAGAGATAAAATGGTCATTACTGCTCCTTACCAGCCAGGAAAGACCTTTGCATTTCCACAGAAGGAAACCACGATGATTACACTTAGGTCAAAGCAGAATAAATGAAAGAGAAAATAACTTCCACTGTGCAATTGGATGCAAAATTTAGAGCTGGAAAAATGTGCAGTTAGAAAGCAATTGGCAATTGGAAAAATGGGCAGGGGGTGGGGATTATGGCCCAATGTCAGGGACCACATGTACACAAATATAGGGCAGAATGCTTAAAACCAAACTGCCTAAACTACCGTATGTGAAAGCACCATCATCTTTTGGGCCAGAACATTCTCTTCTTCACCTACATCTTTGGGCAGGTAGCACTTTTCACATCTTTGTAAATAGTCTCAAAGTCCACCTTTTTGTGCCTGTTAGTTAATGAACTAAGGCAGAATCATAAATGAATCTTCACTGTATAGTAAATAAGCACTGACTATTATGGAGAAATTGCCACAGATACAGGGTGTAAGCAAGGAGCAGAACACCCTTTATGTTAGTTCAGCTTCTTCTTCTAATTATTAATGTGGAGTGTCTGATGGGGAATTTGAGTAGCTGGAAAACCTGCTTTACTAAAAACATTCTTGCATTCATTTAAGAAGCAGGCCAAGTTTGGATGCACAACTGATGCAGTGTTGATGTAAAAAGCTATCCATTTGACACAAAACAGTCCAAACAAACCTTTTTAACACCAGCAATGACTTAGCTATTACAGTGTCCCTTGTGGCTGTTACCTTTCTCCATGCTGTGGGAATACTTCATGCCACTGTTGAATTTCTGCCTACTACTGTGTATAAAGTTGAAAAAAGGAGAGGGTCAGTTAGAACAAGGAAACTTCAACTCCTTTTATCACCCATTTGTTTGCATCTGATATTTGCAATATCTGCCTCATTGTAAAATGATACCAATGAAAGTTGCATACTGTATTTGGTAGTTTGATCTCCTGTGGTGTCTCTGTACTATAAAGTTTCTGTCAACTTTAAGCTAGACTGGCAACCATCTTGCAGTAGCAAAGGCAATCTAACTCATTTGCTGAACTGTTCAAGAGGAAGCCTGCAACAATGTTGCCCTTCCTAATTACTTGTAATTAAAAGCAGGAACGTCAAATACAAAGCAGCTGTAGGATAGAAATCCTCATAGCCAGGAAAAAGGAAACACCTGAGTTTGTGTTGTAATGTATCTCCAGTCTAAGCAGAAAATGTCTTGTTTACGTCTCCAGTGTATTCCTGCTGTTTATCAATTTTTCCAAGATGAAGGTCAAACTTTGTGAAGTTCCTTTTTCTGAGCTGTAGGCGGTTTAATGTCAGTTCTTACAGAACGATTAGTTATATTTTTTAGAATAATATTCAACAGGACATTGACTAGCAGAGTTTTTAGAACTCTTAAAAATCTTTGTCATTGTATTAGCAAAGCTTAGCTGCAAATCATGCCTGAAATCAGCCTCAGTTCAGATTAAGTCCAAGAAAACCATCAGTCCTGAAACAACATAACAACAAAACAACAACAAGAGTTGCTACAGAGCTTCAAGATGAGTATGACTCCAGCCTACCATTTTAAGGAGCAAGCAGGAGCCTGGTTTGCCCAGCAAACTTGTTTCCCAGGAAGCAATCTTTGCAACGCCTGTTTAGATGTCTGGAACATTGTGGCATGACTTTGCCACCTACTCCCAGTCCATGCCAAGCTAGGTTTATGTACCTGCATAAAGCACTGAGTTCAACTTTTGACTCATAAATTACTTTCATGTGCATTAGTAGCTGGGTTGTGACTGATGTTGCGCAGTGGTAGATTCTGGAAGGCAGAAAGGACAAGACCTTTCCAACAGCTGCCCTATATGAAATACCATAAACTGAAGTCCTTGAGCTTCAGTCACCACTGCCTGAATGTTAGGAAAGCATAGAAGAGGCAGAATTGGTAAGTTCTGCCCATTACAACTGGGGTAGTTTATATTCAAATAATGATGGGAGAGGGCTGTGTGGGCTAGCCCCCTCTGTTGCCACCATGCCTACACTGGCAATACATGTGGCAATCATGTGCCCACCATCTGCATACTTGGCACACATTGTCTGCCAAAATACATGTGTGAAGCTCCTGAATAACTCAGCTGATTAGAGCATGGTGCTGATAACGTCAAGGTTTCAGATTTGATCCTTTTATGTGACAGCTGCATATTCCTGTATTGCAGGGGTTGAACTAGATCTATTATTATTAATAATAATACCCCACCCAACGGGCTGGGTTTCCCCAGTCACCCTGGGCGGCGCCCAACAGAATAATAATAATAATAATAAAGCGATAAAACATCAAACATTTAAAATTTCCCTAAACAGGGCTGCCTTCAGTTGTCTTCTAAAAGTCAGATAGTTGCTTATTTCCTTGACATCTGATGGGAAGGCTTTCCACTACTGAGAAGGCCCTCTGCCTGGTTCCCTGTAGCATCACTTCTCGCAGTAAGGGAACCGCCAGAAGGCCCTAGGAGCTGAACCTCAATGTCCGGGCTGAATAATGAAGGTGGAGACACGCCTTCAGGTATACTGGGCTGAGGCCGTTTAGGCCTTTAAAAGTCAGCACTAACACTTTGAATTGTGAACCTCAGGGTTCCTTCCAACTCTATGATTCTATGATCTGCTTACATGGAGGAGCTGTATGTGCAACCCTTATCACATAAAGAAAATGTGCAACTCGTGACCTCATGTGTGAAGTGTTTATCTGACCACCCTGACTGTGCTTTCTGGGAACTGCAGTTTGTTTACCCCCACAGAGATACACTTCCCAGCACTCTTAACAAACTACAGCTCCCAGGATTCTTTGGGGGTTTTTTTGGTGCTTTAAAATGTGTAGTGTGTACACAGCCTTCATGATGAGAAAAGCTTTCTTCCCGTCATGAAGCTGATAAATTCACTGGAGTCCTGCCAAGAAAAAAGAAAAATCAGAACCCTACTCCTGTAAGGCTCTCCCAAGGGCCACATAAACAAGAGCTGCTTGTCACAAAGAATAATAGAATAATTTCCCTCTATAAAAGCCCAGCTGTATAACTGAAAACTCATTTCCCCTCTTAAATGGGTAAAGAAGCAAGAGTCAAAGCTAGGAGCCAGCGAGAGGGAGGAAAAGAAGGAACAAAGTTCAAAAAAAAGACTGATTCCTTTCAAAAATGAGTGAAAGGTTGATTAATATTGTTAGGCGGCCTCAAAGTTCTCTCTGTTGATGTAAAGCAACATCAGTGCTATACACTGAAAGCACTGTGAAACTATTTCAACAAGCGTGGATTTCCCTAAAGAATCCAAGGCACTGTACTTCGTTAAGGGTGCCGCTAAGACAAAAGCAAGGACTGCTTCAATCAGCACATCGTCAAACTCTGGAACTGGCTTCTCCAAGATTCTGTTCACATATAAAGGAGAAGCTACCTAACTTGCATGTTCCAAAACAATGTGCAAACCAAAACACAGACATCCTTTGAAATTTACAGATTTTGCAGTGCAGTTCTTCAGCCCAGTATTGTGTACCAAAAATAAAATAAAATCATATACTATAAAAATGCATTTATTAGGGGAAATAACACAAAAATCTATATTAGGGGAAATTGCATGCCAAAGCATGCATATTTGGCAAAATCATGTAGGTTTGGAAAAATGAGAAATTGAGAGGAACCAAATTACAGTTTTGCCCATCCCTAGCAAGAACAATTCTTCCTTTCCTTTTCTATTTGCATTTGTCCATAACAGCATAAATCAGGCATAGGCAAACTCAGCCCTCCAGATGTTTTGAGACTACAAGTCCCATCATCCCTGATCACTGGTCCTGTTAGCGAGGTATGATGGGACTTGTAGTCCCAAAACATCTGGAGGGCCAAGTTTGCCTATGACTGGCATAAATCCTGATCAGTGACACGTTTGATTTGTCCATTGATTTCACCAGATCTGTTCTGAGTGTGAACTGAGTGTGAATTAAAGGAGACAAGCCAGTTTAAGCTTCCAGTTCTATGCACACACTTACTGTGCAGTAAGTACCATGCTAAAAATTCAGTGGGACAAAGTTTAGAGTAAGAATGCACAGGGTCTAGCTGTATGAGTGCACTTCTACTCACCCATGAGTGGGCCTATGGACTTTAGTAGCTAAGGCTGCAATCCTGTACACACTTATTAAGGAGTAAATCCCTCTGAGCTGAATTCGGTCTTCCTTTTGAATAGACACGCACAGGACTGTAATGTGAATCAGTGTGACATGAGAGTTGATTGCATTCATTTTCTCATAGCCACTCTGATTCAAAAATCGCTCCCATAACATTTACATGATATTGTAATAAGAATCTTTTGATTATCCAAGCTGCCACATCTGAGCAGCTTTGAAGATCACAGTCTTTGATCCACCTACCCGAGAGCAACTAAAGCAGCTCTTCTACCACCATGCATTTAAAGTTTTGGCACGCACCATTTGAGACAACTCAAGTATTTCTATGCTGCTGAGTCATGGAAGAAGATAGCACTGTGGGCCTCACTATCTTCTGAATGAACCATGCACAGGATTCCTCTGTTAGTAATTGTGAGTGTGTAATCTTGTGGTGGAGAGGAGTCATTACTAAATCAATGCAGAATAAAGGTTACAATATTTCCTCCCCAACCAGGAAAAGTAATTAGGATGCAACAGCAGAAATTGCCACAGACACTCAAGCACAATAATTAAGTGCTGACAATACAGTGATTTATATTGCAGTGACTAATAGTACTATGACCCACTGAGAAAGGAAGAAACTCTGGTAATTGGAGTCCTTGAGAGTCTCTGTTACCATTGGCTAATCTTTTGAGGGTCACATGCTCAGGGTTTCTTTTTAAAGTCATCATCTGGCTGTATAGTAGAGGTGCTGTGCTCTTTGTGGTGCTTAGTTAAACCTGTAAGAAGTTCCTCAGGAGACTTAGTTAATCCTACACCATGTGTGAACAATTTTTGGGAACTTGGAAGCTTGTTTCCACTGAAAAATTTGATGACTATATGAAAGAACTTGGTAAGTAGGAAGCAATATTTTTTGTGGGTTTGCTTTAGTTTTTTTATGTGTGAAAATACTTTTCCCCCAGCCACATTGATAACTAAAAAACAAATTATCAGCTGCTGTTCTGTAAGTATATAGTTCTGGATTTAATATTAAGTTGCTGAGTTTACTGGATTTAGACTTCTTTAATAAAGTGAGAGTCAGGATGGAATGCTGTAACTCGAATCAAGTTGTTGTTGCATAATCCTATGCATGCTTATTAAGCAGGTGCCACATTGTTATTTTGAATGATTTCCAAGTAAATTGCATTGTAATCCTAAAGAAGCTTATTAAGTAGTAAGACCTATTGTAAGCTCAGCCCATTTTCCACACAAAGGCTACAAGGGTACCATTTTTATCTGTTAATTTTTCTGTTTTTTAACTAGTAGTAGAAAAAAGTCTGTAACACGGGACTATTCAAAAAATCTACTTAAAGTGTTTATAGTGCTAGGCCATTTTTTAAAAACTTATTGAAATCCTTTTTACTCATTACCATTTAATCATGTTGCTGAACTGATAGCTACCTGAATAGTGTTGCCACTATTTTAGCAGCGGGATATTTAGAAAGAAAAGCCATAAGTGCCGCTTGCCAACAAAATATTTCAGTGTGGAGTGCTTCTCTTCATGAACCAGCTAATCTGTGGTGTTTCCCCTCCCTTCTGCTTGCTTTTAAACGGTGCCCGCTGGACATGCTCAGCCCCCAATGGTCTGGGGGGTGGTTCTTCATGGGTAGGGGGATATTGATGTACTGGTAGCCAGTTTAGCTACAATGCTCTTTGATTTCTCTGTCCATTTTGGGGTTCATTTGAAAGTAACTTCTCAGAAATGATATATCCATCCAATGAGGTGGTTTTCCTCTATCCTATGTACCCAGATGTGATTTTCATCCTGTTCTCCATCAGTTCTATTCTCCCCTGCCCCTGTTCAGTCTTCAGCCCCCCCCCCCCATTTCTGAGCTCAACTGGTATTTTATGAGCAGTAAACACATTCAGTCCTCACTCTTTCCTTAGTTATCCTGCAGGACCTAGCTTGGGATGTCCCACTGCCCTGACTAGTTAACTGCCTTGATCTTCAGACCCCCAGCAGCTTACGCTGAGAGCTTAACAGTGTTTCATTTGGCTTCTAGGCGTGGGCTTTCCCACCAGGAAGTTGGCTGGTGTTGCCAAGCCCAATGTGATCATCAGTTGCAACGGAGATGTTATAACCATCAAAACAGAGAGCAGTTTAAAGAACACTGAGATTTCCTTCAAACTGGGGGAACCGTTTGATGAGACCACAGCAGATGACAGGAAAGTAAAGGTATGTCCTGCTGTTTTCTTAATTTATTTGATCCGAGTCTTGGTTGTGCAGGATGGATATCACTTGAAGTGTGGTGTGGGAGGCGGAGTGGAACTGAAATATCAGACTTGGATGGACTGATTTTTCCATCTGAATGTGGAGGAAGAGTTTGCCCAAGGTATCAAGCAGTAGTTAATGGTCATGGGAACCTTTGGTATACACTTCCAAGGCCATGGATGGGGAACATTTCTTATCCTGAGGGCCACATTCTCTTGTCAACGACTGTTTGGGGGCCATGTTCTAGGGGTTGGCAGGGTCCAATGGAAGAGTGGGCAGAGCACTGGAGATGGTGCTGATTTTTGTCTAGTGGGCTACATTCCAACCACATACTCTCTCTCCCCTTATTTACATATCTCTACTTTCTATCCAGCCAAGCAAAAAGCTTTATCTGGAGGGTAGACCTTGGCTACCCCTGGTTTAGCTTCTGGAGATGTGTGCTTTTGCAATCACTCCATGGTTTGCCAGTTCATGCATTGGGCGAAACCAAAAATAAGCTTCTTAACCACAGTTTAACATGATTTTGGATCCACTAACCAGATATCCACTCTTTTCTTGGCAGAGCATTGTAACATTAGACAATGGGTCACTCAATCAGGTGCAGAAATGGGATGGCAAAGAGACCACAATAAAAAGAAAAATAGAAGATGGAAAGCTGGTTGTGGTGAGTTCTTTTTCTCTTGTATCTATAGTGCAATGTGACAGTAGAAATGGCAAAATTATGCGCTACCACTAATGAAAGGGAGAGATAAAAATGGAAGCAACGATGCAATCTATACTACATGCCATGCATGGTGACAGAAAAGCTTAATAGGTACAGAAATTACTTTTAAGGGGGCATGGAATGCAATTGCTCAAACAATTTTTTTACATCAAAACAGCACGCTTTGATGGCTGCTCCTTGCAGGCATTCGTATTTGGACAATATATCTGTAAACATGGTGTTTCTCATTTTATGAGAGCCATGGTACATAATCTGATCCAGCATTTCCTTGCATTTGAACCTAAGGAAACAGGAACGGGAAACAGCTAAAATTCACTCGGGACAAACTTTAAATCGAACAATATGCTGCTATGGTTTAAGGCAGCTGCAAATGTTTGGATTGCAACTCATATCAGCCCCAGTCAGCATGGCCGTGATAACTGGGGCTGATGGGAACAGTAGTCCAAGACATCGGGTGGGGGAAGGCTGGTTCAAGGGCATCACTCAATCCCATTTCAAAGTGCTATTGACTCGGTGATATTGTTAAGAATACATGTTAATTGGAATCAGTGGGCTTAAATGGTCTTTGATGATGAAGGTAATGTTCTGAATACCATTTTTGCAAGTGTATAGACATAGGGTCAGATGGAAAAGGTAGGTATGAAGGTTGTTGGAAGGCACTAGAAATTGAGGGAGTTCCTGTTGCCAGCTACTGCGTAACTTCCAGATTGGATTACTGCAGTGTGCTCTAGGTGGGGCTGCCCTTGAAGACAACACAGAAACTTCAAATGGTCCGAAATGCAGCAGCCAGATTACTGGCTGGGGTTTACTTGGAATTTTCAAAAAAGAAACAAACCATTTTGAAACAGTTTCATTAGTGGCCAGTTGTATTCTGGGCCCAATCCAAGGCACTCACAATACTATTTAAAGCCCATAACTACTTATGCTCAAAATATCTGAGAGGCTGCTTCCTTCCCTACACACCATCTTGGATATTAAGATAAGCAGAGGGAGCCCTCTTGGTAGTTCCACCCCCTTCATAAGCCTGGGATGTGTGGTAGGCCCTGAGTTGTGAAATTCCCACCTCACAGAGAGGTGCATCTGGAACCTTCGCTACACAGCTTTCGGCAGATGCTCATGATGCACCTATTTAGCCTGGCTTTTGAAATGTGAGATGTGTGCTTTCAGGACCCACCCTGTCCAAATGACTGTAATTTGTTTTAATTGTTTTTAATACTGAATTTTATAGCGCTGTAACTTGCCTTGGGACCTACTGGAGAAGGACGGGCAATAAATTTGGCACTAATTGATGGGCTTATAAAATCCATCCTGTTGAGTAAAGGGACATATTCCGTGGCCAGTACCTACATGGTTTCAAACCATCTCTGCAATTGGCAGAACACAGGTTTTATAAACAAACTGATGACAGTTTTTAATACTGGGGTTTAATTGTTGTAACCTGCCCTGGGACCTTAGGGTGAAAGGTGTGTTGTTCTTCCTAATAATGGTTTACAATGAGTAGACAAATAGCTCCCTGCTTGCCACCCCAATGTGTAGGATCTCAGGGGCGGGGGACATCAAGTATTAATGGCAGTTACTTCAAAGGTGCTACAAGGGTGCTGTCTAAGACTTTCTGCAAGAGGAATCCCACAGACACATAAGCGGGTTGACCAGCTTGCAGGCGTGAACTTACCTCCAAGTTTCTTTGGCTGTTGTGCCAGTTGTCAGATCTAGCCAAACTTACTGAACTCTGCACATGTCCATGCATGTAGACTACCAGCCGTAGGCATAGTTCACAGATTAAGGGAGACGCCAGGTAATTGGATGAAACAGTGGTTGATACTGCCAGTCAGCATTAAGGTACAGGGAAATCTGGGCACCTCTCTGCCTAGCTTCTCTTCTGTCAGGGTGTATCTCTTTTTTGCACCGAAAAAGAATCAAAATTATCTTCCAGGACACACGCTCTTCTCTCCAAATCTCTATCAGAGGTTTGGAAGCTGTGGGTCCTCCAGATGTTGTTTGACTACAGTTCCCACAATCTCACACTGTTGCTGAAATCAGAAGGGCCACAAGTTCCCCATCAACTCTGTTCTCTATATTTTGCCTTTTATTAGGAACATACTCAAAAGCACTAGTGATAACAAACGTAGAATACCAGGACCCAGACCTCCAAAGCTTTACAGCTCTAAAACTGTGCTTTGAATTGAGTCCCAAAATATGTCGGGAGAGGTGTGTTGTCAATAATCTATTGGGCAACAAATTAGTGGCTGCACTTTTGAAGCTGCTGGAATTTTCTAGACTGCATTTTGGGACGTCTGACAGCGAGTATATTAAACTAGTGCAGCTTAGAAGTCATTGAGGCATAAAAACAATTTACTGTGGCTTATTCTGCCTCTGCATGACAATCAGTTATACATCATTCTTCTTCAGGGTTTGAGGTTATTGGGGGATGGAGAATCTAATTTTGGGGGCCCATGGAAATCTGTTGGTGAGAAGCAAGCTACTGGGGCTCAGGAAAAGCTTTGGATTTTCTGGGGTTCTGGCCTGACCCCATGCTTAAGGTTTAGAACAAGCACTTTAAATCCAGAATGATCTCTTAGTGAGTACTGACTTCCCACCTGCATTTGGAATGTTAAGTTGGTTCCCCACAAAATCACTTGTTGTGTTCAGCATTTGACATTCACCAGAACAAGGCTCCCTTTATATGTGGGGGCATGGAAGCTGCTGCCATGTATACAAATATGTGCACAGCTGTAAGATGCTTGTGAATGATGTAACAGTGGTCACCAGTGAGGTTGCCGGTTGGTGGTGTGAACGATCATGTGATTTGGGCCAGGCCCATTTTGCTGTGTCATTTTGTCAACAACTCTGACTTGTGACTTGCAGAAGCATCTCTCGTACTACTGTGGCTGCATCTGAATGGAGGCTTGTTCTCTAGTAATCTAGTTCTGGTCCTCCTGCATTTACAAACACCATAAGGGATGTGAACAGGAGATGCTCCATACTCTGATAACCCCCAGATTAGACCATTTCAAGTTGATTTATGTGGGATTCCCCTTAAAAGCTGTAAGTGCTGCAGAACTTGCAGTGAAGCATCTGTAGTGGTTGCCTATTCTCCTCCAAGCCTACTTCAAGATGTTTGTGTTAGTGTTTAAAGCCCTAAAACTTTGGCCTCAAATGTCTGAAAGAGCAGCAACAGATTAAGATAAGCAGAGAAAGCCCTCCTGGAGTTTTTGCTACTCTCAAAGGTTTAGGGGGGTGACAACCTGTGAGAGAGTCCTCTTGGCAATGGCCCTCAAAATGTGGAACTCCTTCACCACAGAGATGCGTTTGGCACAATCTTTTAACAACAAATGTTGGTTGCTGAAGATGAACCTCTTTACCTGTGCCATTAAGAACTGAGTTTGGTATTCTACCTGTAATGTGTGTTATGGATTATGATTTTAAGGTTATGGGTTTGGGGTTTCTTACTGTGGTTTTTTAATGCTGACACTTGTCCTGGGATCTTTTGGTGAAGGGCAAGTAATAAAACAATTAATACTGCTGTCTTAGCTAAAGTCAGACTGCTTACTCAACTGTTGGCATTCTTGTAAATCTTGAAACTTTTCACTTCAACAATTATATATTTGAACAATTGAACACTTGAGCAACTTGTTTGAAGTTGCTTGTATGAAAAGAATGGATTTTGTGATGTACTGATTCTCCTGTCTTTTACCTCCTAGGAGTGTGAAATGAACAACGTTGTCTGCACCAGAGTGTATGAGAAAGCATGAAGATAGACTCCTTCCCCTGTGTGGTTAGTGGGACACAGAAGCAGAAGAGTTAGCTGGTTCGGGATGCAGAGTCCCACAAGGCAGTTGCTTACTTCAAAGAACTGATATGTTATTGATAGAACCATTCCAAAGAACCTGTATACAGTATTCAACCTAAAAGTATGGTGACTATTCAATAAAGTGCTTAATGATAAAGAAACAATGTTGCTGTTTCCTTGCGGTCAGATTCTGTATGGAAGCCGAATAAGGAATATATCCAAAGTGAGATTTCAGAATTCTTTCTGTGGGATCTGCCCAAGCTTCATTAATCCCCCCTTAAAATAGTAGCAAAAACCTGGCATCTAGAACAGCCATTTCTGTTCTACAGCAGAAGGTTCTGACCTTCCTTGGTGTGGGACCTGCATGGATGCTCAGTCAGCTGTCATAGGAAGTCTGAACACTGGTCTGTCTAGCTGGGTATTGTCTATACCAGGGTTTCCTAAACTTGGGTCTCCAGCTGTTTTTGGACTACAACTCCCATCATCCCTAGCTAGCAGGACCACTGGTCAGGGATGATGGAAATTATAGTCCAAAAACAGCTGGAGACCCAAGTTTGGGAAACCCTGATCTTATACCCAGTGGCAGTGCCTCTGCAGGGTTTCAGGGTTTCAGGCAGGATTCTGTCCCAGCCCTACCAGGTGATGCCAGGGATTGAATTTAGGACTACAGTGGTACCTCGGGTTAAGTACTTAATTTGTTCCAGAGGTCTGTTCTTAACCTGAAACTGTTCTTATCCTGAAGCACCACTTTAGCTAATGGGGCCTCCTGCTGCTGCTGTGCCGCCGGAGCACGATTTCTGTTCTCATCCTGAAGCAAAGTTCTTAACCCGAGGTACTATTTCTGGGTTAGCGGAGTCTGTAACCTGAAGCATATGTAACCTGAAGCGTATGTAACCCGAGGTACCACTGTGTCTGCATACAAAGCAGATCCTCAGCCACTGAGCTTCACTCCTCTGATGGACATTTGGCAGCAGTGTGCATGGGCAATATATACCGGTACTTCATGCACAAATATGCAGGTATCTCTCTTGACACAATAATGAATCTTACCAAGTCATCCAGCACTGGGTTGGGGAGGAAATGTTGCAATTAACTCCATTTTGTTTGCTTTCCCCATTGCCATTTGTGCATGGAACTTTTCTGTCACATCCGCACTACATTGTCCTCATCAAAATGCTCTCCCACACATTTAATCTGAGCAGCTCATCTAGAAGGGTGGGGCTTTAGCTCAGGGGCTGAGCAGACACCTAAGAGTTGCAGCGATGATCCCTGGCATCTCCCCAATTAAAGGGATGTTGGGAATGGATGGGAAGGACTTGTGCCTGAAAGTTGATGTGACTCAGAATATGCAACTGGCTTCAAGGGTTCAGTAGTCTGACATGAGCCAGCCTCATGTGTACGCAGGCAGAAGAAGCACAGTTTGCTTAACTCTCAGTGTGAAGGCTGGATTCAGTGCCATATCCTATCAGATACACAATTGCTCCCCAAACATTAGGCAGTGAAGTCTCCTACTCCATGCATGAAGCTGTAGGCCTGTGCCTGCTTACCTGGAAGTAAGTCCTGTGGAATTCAATGAGGTTTACTTTTAAGTAGACACAGCATTGGATTGTGCTGTTAAGGAATCTTTAGTGGATTGGAGGCTCAGTATAGTCTGCCCAGTCAGTTATTATTAGAGCTTTTTCCCACTAAAGGAAGACTTCAGATTGGATGGTAGATAGTTGCACAAGGTTGTAATCCACCCTGGCTGCATTTTCGTGGCAGAACTTACACAGAAGCAGACCTACTTCTCATTTATTGGTTCCTCTGCAGTAGGAAACACTGTTCCTAAATTTCAGTGACTTATCATTTACAAAAACAAAAAGTACCTGAGGCAAAACGCATCCCAAGAAAACCAACAGAATCTTACAAATGAGCTGGTTTTGTGGTGAGGTTTTGTGGGTATGGTACTTCACACAAAGTTCACATACTGAGTAAAAAGATGTTCTAAGCAATTAAGACACCCCCATTTATTTATTTAATCCGTTACTAACATTTATTACAAAAAACCCCATACACACACACATATATGTATATATAAAAAAATTAACATGAGTTCACATTTTCCTATCTTTAAACCAAAGCCAATAATGAATATAGTCTACAGATTGTACCCACCTTTCCTTTTCCAACTGGCTCATTTATTATAATTTTTATTTTTGACAACTTCCAAAGGCTCCATACTTTCTTTTTAAAGAATGTATGGGTTGCCTTATCTGAAAATACTTAAACCTTTGAGGAACAAAAGGTAACAGTCTCTCTCTTAGTTGTTCAAATGAAATGATCTCATTATTAACATGCAAAAAGTCTTGTAGAGTTTAGAAACCTTACATTTCCCATTCTCTCATATCTCCCAGGATCTCATTTCATCTTCATTTGATTCTTATATTACATGATGCACAAGGAGAGAATTCTGGGGAAGCTTTACCTTTAGGTCTTAGCCATACATTACAAAATGATTGTGGCACATGGATTTTGTATTTCTTATTGTGTTTATAGCCCATCTTTTCCTCCAAGGAGGTCAGTGTGGCATACATGCTTCTCCCCCTCCTCACTGAATCCCCACAACAACCCTGTGAGGTAAATTAGGCTGAGAGGCAGTGACTGACTCAAGGGCACGCAATGAGCTTCATGACCATGTGATGTGAGGATTTGAACACTGGTCTTGGATAATTGATTCCCTTCCCCTGCACCACCCCAAATTAAATTGTTCAACCTCAGATATGAATTAATATTTTCAGATTGTTCAATTTTATCAGTTTTCACCTATCCCATGCCATTTTTCAAGAAAGAGAAGCAGATAAGGCCCTTTTCCTGACAGATTACATGTGATTTATTCTGGAATAATTTAGCAAGCTGAGGCACCTTGAATTCAGTTTGGGGCAGAAAAACACCCCCTAAGACTATCTGTGTTGGTTTCTTAGCTTCCATTTTAAAACCAAGTGAAGCAGATTAAAGTGTTCTTCTCCTGATGCTTTCGTTTGGGACATTCTCATGTCTCAAGATACATTGGACGTCAGCTTAGGGTCAAAAACTGCCCCATAAAATTTTCTGTGTCTTGCTTTTAGTATTCCTGAATGATGGTGAGCCAGAGATGCAACCAACTTTTCACATGCAAGTAGCAAGACCATGTCTATCAGCATATTTCGAAAGATTTGCCCTGCTGAATCACTTGACCTACATGTGAGGTCAAGAGGCTCCAGATTATCTTGACAGGCTTATTGCTTTCATAAACTCAGGCTATGTGGTAATAATAATCTGCTTGTCCTTTCCCCTACATTACTCATCGCAACAGATGACTCTGTGGTGTGCCAGATCTTGCTTTCATTTGAGTTCTGCTACTTATAGCCTACAAAGAAATTGCATGAAGTTTTGCCTATTTGTCACTCTTTTTCTTAAGCTATCACTCTGCACCACAAGAACAATAATTGAAAATCGAGTAACTTTGGGTCACAATGAGGCTGTAGACACCTTCCTTACTATTAAACAACCATTACTTTCACCTTTGTAGTCAGGAATATTCTCCACACCTTGATTGTCTTTGTGATTCAATACAAAGATTATTGGAGCTGCTTGAAACAAAGGTGTTCACCTACACTGCAGTTTTTGTGGGGCAGTCACCCTGGCAGCCCCTGCCATGGCCAAGTATGGGTGCAAAACAATAAAGACCAAGAGATATGTATGGATGAAAACTTGGCCACAACTTTATTGACTGACAGACATGGGTGGGGCTGGCATTGGGTTAGGATCTGTAGGCTAAAGGACTTTCAACCTGCTGTCCTGCCATCATATCACATGCCTGTCAGGGCACCCACTGGTCATTAATTGGCATCAGTGACCCAGCATGGCAGATAACTATGCAACTTGGACCACTGGTATCTTGCGATAGCTACTGGACAGCCTGACCCACCCAAGCTAGGGGCAGGGGCTGTTCACCTTTCATGACCCCTTCAGGGTTCCCCCACCTTTAAACTTCTACCCTTCCCAATGGAGATGAGATGCCTAACAGTTGCTACCTACTGAATGAAAGGTGAAAACCCCTTAACCTAATACCAGCTGTGGTTGGGAGTAAAATGCCTTTCTGGCCCTGTTAACCAGTAGCTACTGCACTCCTCAGAGTCTCTAAACTAGGAATGGAAGGGCTAGAAAAGTTTCCCCTCTTTCACTTAAGGAGGAAGGAGGTTGGGCAAGATGGCAACCTGTGTTTTAAAAATAGGTACAGTGGTACCTCGGGTTAAGTACTTAATTCGTTCCGGAGGTCTGTTCTTAACCTGAAACTGTTCTTAACCTGAAGCACCACTTTAGCTAATGGGGCCTCCTGCTGCTGCCGCGCCCCTGGAGCATGATTTCTGTTCTTATCTTGAAGCAAAGTTCTTAACCTAAAGCACTATTTCTGGGTTAGCAGAGTCTGTAACCTGAAGCGTATGTAACCTGAAGCGTATGTAATCCGAGGTACCACTGTACTACCCTATCCCGAGATTTCACAGGTCTACACTGAGATCTCACACAAAAATTGCCCTTCTTCCTCAACCATGGTGGCTGCTACCTCACTCCACAAATTGGCTACCACCATCAACAGACTCACCAGGCTGTGAGTTCCACACTCTTTCTGGATTATCTGATCAAAACTCCTAGTTTTCAGGAGACTTCCGGGTTGGTGCCTCCAGCAATGGCGGAATTCCTCTGATCGGGAGGAATTTGCCCCGTGGGAATTTGGGTCTGTACCGCCACGGTGAAGGCGGAGACCCGTAAAAATCACAGGCGGGAGAAGCCTGTGAACGTGGGATTCGGTGGGCACTTTTTGCACCTCCCCTACTTGCGGGGAAACCCGGTTTCGGGGATCTGGAGCGATGTGGGGTGAGTGGCGTGGTGCTTCGAATCGTCTGCTTCTTCCACGGAGCGAAGCCACATAGCTGTTGTCGGAGAGCACTGACTTTTTCATGTGGACAATTTGACTCTAAAGTTATTACCCGTGAGTAGAGCTGAATTGGGAAGAATTGGATTTTTAAACGTTTAATCTGGCATCGAAACGGGGAGGTTCAATACAGGAAGTCCGCCTCCCCCTTTTGTAGATAAACTGAAGCAAGGAGGCTGCAAGCTAAAGTCTTGGAAAGCCTTTTGTAAAAGACTAAATTTCCATTGGTAAAGAACTAACCCCCTCCCCCTTTTGGAGACAGGAGAAGAGGGGGGGAAGTGGTGGACTGAATATGCCTGTAGGAGAGAGTTAAGAGAGTTAAAATACCGCCGCTCTGACCCTGGAAACGGGCTGCTAGCAGGATTGATGTTTTTTGGAATGTCCATTGACAGCGTTTAGAATGTTCATTGACAGGTAGCTAAACAAGAGAATACATTGTTTCTACTGTCTCTGGTTGTTTTCAAAAAAAGGAGGAAAGTAACTGAAAATTGAAACTAACTTTGGATTATTGAAACTGTGTTTAAAAGAGGACATACTGACTGATACAAACAGAAACTGTTTTCCCCTAGTGGAAGCTTTTGAAATTGGTTACTTTACAGGAGCTGGGCTAGGGGAATTTCCAGCTGCAAGATAAAAAAGTGTGAGACTTTGGAATTGACCTTGAATATCTTAAGTGTTATGGCAAACGGAAAGGAAAAAACAGATGGGATGTTGACAGAAGAGGCCTTAGTGGCTGCATTATTGAAAATAAACGATTCGCTGGAACAACTTCACAAGAAAACAGACGTGATAAATGTGAAAATGGATGCGGCAAATATTGAAATTGACTTAATCGTAGAAAGTTTAAATAACTTGGGACAAAAGGTGAATACCAATTCAGAAACCACCCAGAAACTGACACAGGAATCTACTCTGATACGGCAAACTGCAGATGAAGTCAGGGAAAAAACCCTTGCTGCTGAATCTAAAGCAATACAACTGGAGAGGAGAGTCCCATCCATACAAAGACAACCTGATGAACATAAGCTGACATTCGTTATGATTGAACATAAAGAAGAAAAGATGAATTTGAGGACCAGAGCCCTATCTGAACTGGAAAAGGAAAGCTTGACAGAGTTTCAGGAGGCGACAGGACTAACATCGGTTGAGAAAGAGAGGTATTTGGGGGTTAGTACGACCGCCAAAAATGTGAATCTGTTTAAGGATAACTGTGAAGGATGTTGGATTGAAGAGGGGATTTGGAAATATGGACAAATCAGAAGTTGTTACTGTTGGGCCGAGTTACTGTGGTGGGGATGAGGGCTGCTGTGTTGCTGGGGATGTTGCTTTTGTTTCAAACATTGCAAGCTTTGGATGGGATGGATTGTTTCAGGAGGTGGCAGAGGGATGTTTTTGGAGTTGTTTGGCAGGGCAGGAAGCCTCAAGTAAAACGTAAGGTATTGATGGATGCCAAAGAAGGAGGTGGACCTGCCCTGCCAGACCTTTAAATTTCATTGTGCTTTTTGCTGGTTGAGAGAATGGCTGCTTCTTGAAAACACTGAAGTGTTGGACAATGGCAGACGAAGTTGATGGACTATATGGAATTGTCAGAAATGACTGGCAAGATCCGAGACCAGGGAGAAGAGTCAGTGGAAGAAGATTGGAAAAAGTTTAAATACTATTTATAGAAATATTGTAAAATTAAGGAATGTTAGAAAAATGTTGGAATGAAGTTATATGGCTTTAGTAGAAATGTCATAAGGATTTAAGTATAAATAGATTAATAGAAAATTAAAGGAAAAATAAGGCAAGAATGTGTTAAGATAATTATAGGATAGAAAACAGAGTAAGATGGAAAGGAATTGCTGAAACAATTAATAGAAGTGGAATACAAAAAGGGAGGTGTGAGGAGGTCGCTGGAAATAAGTGAATGAAATATAAGATATTGAAAATGTTTGAGGTGTTTTAAAATTGTTTTTGTTGGTTTTTGCTTTGTTTTGTTAGTCCATGTAGCGTTTTTGTATTGTATTTGTATTGTTTTTTCTCTTTTCTTTTTTGTTTGTAGTGTTGTGTTGAAAATGTTGAAAAAGTAATAAATATCATTTTAAAAAACAACTCCTAGTTTTCAGTAGCACGTATATTTGATGACATCCTGCCCTGCTTCTCTACCTTAATTTTTTCTTCTTCCATCACATCCTGTATCTCCTGGTATCTCTATCTAGATGCTTCTAGGGCAGGCGTAGGGAACTACAATTCCCATCACCCCTGGCCACTGGCTATGTTTGCTGGGGATGATGGATGTTGTCATTCAGCAACATCTGGAGGGCCAAAGGTTCTCTACACCTGCTCTAAAGGTGGGAATCCGCCCTCACATTTTTAGTAAAGAACCACATACATGGATTAAGCAATAATAATAATAATAATAATGGCTATGAAAAAAAAGTTAATTTACTATCCTTTTTCAAACTCCTCTCCATTTTTGATACTTGTGAACAGATGTATCTTAAGAGAATAGCATTCCTAGTCTCCTACCATATTTTGTGTGTGTGTGTGTGTGTGTGTGTGTGTGTGTGTGTAATTGTATGGAGAAATATAGTTGGGTGTTAACAATAAGTACACTAAAGACACCTTGCTCTAAATCTCACCCAACACCTTGATGCTAAACAACATCAGGAACAAGATTGGAACTATCAGACCCCATAGCATATTTTCCAGGGGGCTGGTAGACATTGTCATTCCCTGCAATGCTACTCTCTGGTCAGGTATCATGCAAGTACGAATAGAACCATTGAATAACTGTGCCCCCAACTCCCATCCCAATGAGATGGTCCAGGATGATACCAGGTTAATGAAAGAGTAATAGGGTCACTCACATATCCTTTATCTCTTGATAAAGGTCATCCAACAGGGTGAATAAGGCTGAGTCAGTCTCCAAGGCAGGTTGGAACTCAACAGTAATAGATGCAATCAGGATCCTCCAAGTCCTGTTACAGTTGGACTACTATTACCCTTCCAATCACCTTGCTCAAAAAGGGTGTGTTAGCATGTGGATGGGAGTTGTCTAAATCCATGTCGTTTGAAATGAGTTTTTCAGAAGTAGTAAAACTACTGCCTCCTCAAGGATGGTAGGCCCGACTCCCCTGTGTAAAGAACATTTCATACTCCCAATTATTTCTTGTGGCCAGCACAAAACTCTCTACATCTTGAACAAAAGGCCTCTGCTCTGCTCTTGAAAACACACAAACTGCTAGTCATACCCATAACACCCTCCTGAAAACCAAATATTGTTCTCCACAGTGGCTTTGTGCCGGATCTTCCTTCCAGCATAATAACAGCAAGATCACGTTCTAGTCCTAACTATTCTGCTTTATGACAATAGTGGAGGAGTTGGTGGCAGGCGCAATGTTGCTAGTCTTGGGACCAGCATGAATTGCTTGGAACAAAATGCCCATTGTTTGGCCTCTGACGTTGTCGCTTTGCATTGGGTGGCCTTGAACGCTACACATCCTGGGACTCTCTTAAAAAGATGCCATTGAGATGCGTGTGGCTCACACAATCCTTCTGCCTCCTACTGAGAACTCTTCCTGTCACTTCCATTCTCCTAAGGAAACACTGTCTAGCAAGCCCTGCATAATGTGCAACAAGTTTGTGGGAAGCTGGAAACTTGTCTCTAGTGAAAACTTTGATGACTACATGAAAGAACTGGGTGAGATTTGATTTGGATATTGGTATACTGCTGCCATCGCTGTACATTTCAGTGATGTCTTCTTTTGGTACCTATTGCTTTTCACTCAGATCATTAAACTTTTTTCTTAAGCATCTTGAAAAGGAAGCTGAACAAGAGAAATTATTCATTTCTTCTGTCTTACTAACCATGCTCAGATTCTGTCCTTTCCTTTCATTGTTGTCTTGCATATTGTGAAATTGCATCTGTTAGTGATGGCCTGGTGTTTTTCAGAGCCCAGTTTTGTATCATGAATTATGTTTTCCTTCCGCAGAAATATTGGATATCGTATAGTGTCCCATATTCTTTTAGGATTTGTTTCTTTTAATTACAGATGGGGAAGAAATTCTGTTTCATTTGCATTCAAAGGTGAACCAACCTAATTTGCACTTTCCGAAACAATATGAAAACAAAAACACAGCTATCTTTCAGAATTCACATTTAACTGAATTTTGTAATGCAAGTACGTAGCCGTGTTCTGCATACAAAGATGTGTATGTTTGATCAATGTGTCTATAAACTTATTAGTGAAAAAAGCATACAAAATGCATCATTTGCAAAAAAATAATAATGTGTATAGTAGTGTATAAAGAGAGAATTGCCCTAAAATGTTAATATAGTTTCAAGAATGCTGACTTGATATGTTGTAGGATCAGTACATTTGTTAGGCAGTACACTACCAGGTTGCAGTTCAAACAGTTAAAATACACAATGAAAATTTCATTTCTTAAATGGCGATTTTTGGGGGAGGGCTGATTAATACATATGTATGTATTCATCAAGAAATGCCTGCAGCACTAACAGTGAAATCTTAAACACATCTACTTAGAAGTTCAATGAGTTCAGTAAGACTTATCCCCTGGTAAGTGAATGCAAGATTGCAGCATTAAGGGATAATTTGTATCTGTGAATGAACTATTACAGACCCCCCAAAAAGCACTACACAGAGATCACTTGATATCACCTCAAATGCATTATTTATCAATGGAGTTAGTCCACATATTCAGATGTGAGTCTTCAGATACTGAGTACTCAAAAGAGAAACCAAGTCTTGTTTATTTATGCCTGAATTGCTTCTGTGTATAGGGGATATGTGATATAAGGTAGTCCTGTCTTCACTGGTCTTCTATTCAATCCAGTATTGCATTTTGTGTCATATTGACTTTTGCATTTAAACACAGCAGTGTGGTTGACAGATGTTCCCCTTTGTCTTTAAGATAATTTGCTAATCCCTAATAATCTTCCTATTCAAATATAGTTTGGGGAGAACATGGGCAATCAATAATTGTACCACTCTCCACTAATACTGTAATTCTCTCCAGCTGACATTCCTTTTTTTCACTTAAAGTTTTCAGATGTATTTTGGAGGCCGGGGAATGTTTAACGTATGCAATGCCCAATGGGGTATAATGTTCTTTATCTGGTTTGTAGGGGTGGGGTTGGCCACCAGAAAACTTGGCAGCTTGGCCAAACCCAAAGTCATCATCAGCATGAAGGGTGATGAAGTAACAATCAGAACTGAAAGCACCTTCAAAAATACACAGATCACTTTCAAGTTGGGGCAAGAATTTCAAGAAACCACTGCAGATGACAGGAAAACAAAGGTGAGAGATAGCTTCCACCTCAACTTTCTTCCTTTTAACAGTGCTGTAAGGTCTTCAGTTCAGTTTTGACAGAAACCAAGATAACTTGATATGTGGGATACAGATAGCGCAGGACTTGTTAACATTACACTTGTTCCAAGTCTCCATAATAATAATAATAATAATAATAATAATAATAATAATAATAATAATAATAATTTATTATTTATACCCCGCCCATCTGGCTGGGCCTCCCCAGCCACTCTGGGCAGCTTCCATAAAAACCAAAAATACACTAAAATATCACACGTTAAAAATTTCCCTGAACCTGCCTTAAGATGTCTTCTGAATGTCAGGTAGTTGTTTATCGCTTTGACATCTGCTGGAAGGACGTTCCACAGGGCGGGTGCCACTACCGAGAAGGCCCTCTGCCTGGTTCCCTGTAGCTTTGCTTCTCGCAATGAGGGAACTGCCAGAAGGCCCTCAGCGCTGGACCTCAGTGTCCGGGCAGAACGATGGGGGTGGAGATGCTCCTTCAGGTATACTGGACCGAGGCTGTTTAGGGCTTTAAAGGTCAGCACCAACGCTTTGAATTGTGCTCGGAAATGTACTGGGAGCCAATGTAGGTCTTTCAAGACTGGTGTTATATGGTCTCGGCAGCCACCCCCAGTCACCAGTCTAGTTGCCGCATTCTGGATTAGTTGTAGTTTCCGAGTCACCTTCAAAGGTAGCCCCACGCAGAGCGCATTGCAGTAGTCCAAGCGGGAGATAACCAGAGCATGCACCACTCTGGTGAGACAGTCCGCAGGCAGATAGGGTCTCAGCCTACGTACCAGATGGAGCTGGTAAACAGCTGCCCTGGACACAGATTTGACCTGTGCCTCCATGGACAGCTGTGAGTCCAAAATGACTCCCAGGCTGCGCACCTGGTCCTTCAGGGGCACAGTTACCCCATTCAGGACCAGAGAATCCTCCACACCTGCCCGCCTCCTGTCCCCCCAAAACAGTACTTCTGTCTTGTCAGGATTCAACCTCAATCTGTTAGCCGCCATCCATCCTCCAACCGCCTCCAGACACTCACACAGCACCTTCACCGCCTTCACTGGTTCTGATTTAAAAGAGAGGTAGAGCTGGATATCATCTGCATATTGATGAACACCCAGCCCAAACCTCCTGATGATCTATCCCAGCGGCTGCATGTAAATGTTGAAAAGCATGGGGGAGAGGACAGAACCCTGAGGCACCCCACAAGTGAGAACCCAGGGGTCTGAACACTCATCCCCCACCACCACTTTCTGAACACGGCCCAGGAGGAAGGAGCGGAACCACTGTATGACAGTGCCCCCAGCTCCCAGCCCCTCAAGACGGTCCAGAAGGATGTTATGGTCGATGGTATCAAACGCCGCTGAGAGATCCAGCAGAACTAGGAAACAGCTCTCACCTTTGTCCCTAGCCCGCCGGAGATCATCAACCAGTGCGACCAAGGCAGTTTCAGTCCCATGATGAGGCCTGAATCCCGACTGGAAGGGATCCAAATGGTCCACTTCTTCCAGGCGTGCCTGGAGTTGTTCAGCAACCGCTCGCTCAATCACCTTGCCCAAGAATGGAAGATTTGAGACTGGGCGATAGTTGGCCATCGTGGCCGCATCTAAAGATGGTTTTTTAAGAAGCGGTTTAATAACCGCCTCTTTCAGTGGGTCTGGGAAGGCTCCCTCACGGAGGGAAGCTTTCACCACCCCATGAAGCCCATCGCCCAGTCCTTCCCAGCTAGCTTTTATAAGCCAGGATGGGCAAGGATTCAGGAGACAGGTGGTTGGCTTCACTCATCCAAGCAGCCTGTCCACATCCTCGGAGCTAACAGATTGGAATTGATCCCACGCAACTTGACTAGACAGGACTCTAGCACTCTCCCACCCCGGCCCACGGTGGAGTCTACTTCTTCCCGAATCTGAGCGATTTTATCTGCAAAAAACTTTGCAAAATCATTGCAGGAGAACATGTGGCCCGTACTGGGCCCCAATGTTGAAGGTGGTTCCACTAAATTGTGAACCACCTGTGCCTCCTGAAAAAGTCTCCTGCTGCTGTTTTCTGCAGATGCAATAGAGGCGGTGAAGAAATTCTTCTTCGCCGTCGCTATCGCCACTTGGTAGGCTCGACGTTGAGCTCTAACCTGTGTCCAGTCAGATTCGGAATGAGTTATCCGCCACCGGCGCTCTAGCCATCTCAACGATTGTTTCATTGCCCTCAGATCTGTGGAAAACCACAGGGCTGTCCGGGCTCCATGCAATCAGAGAGGGCGCTTCAGAGCCAAACAGTCAATAGCCCTGGTTAACTCCAAATTCCAGTGGGCCACTAGGGAATCAGCTGAAAGGCCATCAACATGGGATAAAGCATCCCCTACCACTCTCTGGAAACCATTTGGATCCATTAAGTGGCGGGGGCGGACCATCCGAATTGGTCCCATCTCCCTGCAGAGGGGATGGGTCGCAGAGAAGTCCAGTTGGACCAGGAAGTGATCTGACCATGGCACTTCTTTTGTTTCGCTTTTACTTAGTGTCAGATCACCAACATCCATAGAGGTAAATACCAGGTCCAAGGCATGTCTGCGGCTATGGGTTGGGCCAGACTTATTCAGGGACAGCCCCATGGAGGTCATGCTTTCCACGAAGTCCCGAGCAGCCCCTTGTAAGGTCGTGTCGGCATGGATGTTAAAATCCCCTAGGACGACCAAACTAGGTGTCTCCAGGAGAACACCTGCCACGACCTGAAGCAGCTCGGGCAGGGAATCCTTGGTGCAGCGGGGAGGTCGGTACACCAAAAGGAATCCTGTACTACCCCTATTGCCCAACTTCCAGAACATGCACTCAGAAAACTGGGTCTTCCCAATAGGACGCCTGGTGCAAACTAATGACTTCCTAAAAATCACTGCAACCCCCCCTCCCCGCCCACATGACCTGGGTTGCTGTGCGTAAGAGAAACCTGGTGGACAAGCAGCGGCAAGGACAGGCCCATGTGCTTCATCCAACCAAGTCTCTGTTACACATGCCAGGTCAAATCCTCCATCCATGATCAAGTCATGGATGGCAGTGGTCTTATGAATCATTGACCTGGCATTGCATAGCAACACCTTCAGGTCATGTGGGTATCCCTTGCTGATTCTAGTATCCATCCAGTCAGGACCAGACCCGGAGGCAGGAATAGTCCTCAGACAACGACTAAACCTGCCCCCTCTGTAATGACATGGTCTAATCTTAGCGTAACTCCTCCTCCTACCCGTGATCACTGAGATCGGTTGTCCCAGTGCACCCCCCCCCGTGGAACATGCCCCAGCCATTTTGTGGGCTGGGACCCACTCCCCGGCAGCCCTGACCCCTCCCCTTAAGAACAAAATAACACCTTAAACAAACAAACAAACAAAACCAATAAAACAATACAAAAAACTGTAAAAATTACAAAAACAACAAAATCAAAAAAATTCCCCAAGCCCAACCAAACATCCACCCCACCCTCACCCCCCACATACAAAAAATTCAAAAGAAATTTTTAAAAACACTCCAGCAACTGTCCTAGTGAGGCCTGTCAGGTAAGTGGCAGGAGCGGGACCCTCAGGCACTCACACAGGGGAGTCCTCCTGGGCAGCAGGCAGCAAGCAGCAAGCAGTCCTTGTGAGGCTTCAGGCCCCGCCCCAGGCCAGATGGTAAGTGGCAAGAGCAGGGCCCTCAGGCACTCACACAGGGGAGACCTCCTGGGCAGCAGGCAGCAAGCAGCAAGCAGTCCTTGTGAGGCTTCAGGCCCCGCCCCAGGCCAGATGGTAAGTGGCAAGAGCAGGGCCCTCAGGCACTCACATAGGGGAGTCTTCCTGGGCCAAGGGATGAAAAGTTCCTTCCAGGAGAACAGCACTTACCCAGGTTTCCTTCTCTGTCAGAGATCACTGGAGGCCTCTTTTTTTGGTAATATGTTCTGCCAATTTACAAATATACAGGTCAAGCACTACTGGAGAAACACAAACACTCCAACAGACAACCAAAGTATTCCGCTATCACATCAGATATTGCAGGAGACAGCCAGCACCCCAAAACACTGTTAGCTTACGAAGTCCAACACTCAGTTCTCTCAGAGTAAACTCAGCTTGGCATTTCTTCTTTCTAGAACATTTTTTAAAAATAAAAATAGTTGTCAACGTCATCATAGACCAAAGTTAGTTATGTTCATTCATTTTAGTGCATCTACTCTAAGTGTGACTAAGTATTTAATACAACTTGATTACTAACATTTAAATAGGAATTCAGTGCACTCATCGTAGTGGGGGTGTATGGGGTGCTAGGAGACAGCTAGTATCTCTAGTGGGGGGGCACATTATTCTCCTTTTGATGTAGTTTGTCCACCTTTGATCCCCACCTTGCACTCAGCTCTCACCTGTGGCTCCTAGAAGCTGTTACTATGAGACAGCAGCCACACCCCAGGAAATGGCTTTGACTGGCCAAGGCCAATGGGTCTCAAATCCTCAGTGAGTTAGGGACTTCCCCCTGTATGTGAAGACAGGCTCAAGCAGATTGAGCGGATGAGACCAAGAGTGGATCCAATGGTCAAGATGACAGTTTCTATATGTGCTATAGATAGAAATGATGAGGACCTCTGTACAACTACCCAGGCTTGCACCCCAAGGAAGTCACTTTGATGCTGCTAATGCAGTGATCTGACTTCACTCCCAGAGACGTACTCCGTTGTCTCTTGAGACAACAAGTGACACCAGGTGAGCTGTGCACCCATTCAATCTGCTCTTGAGGTACTAACTGTTGATCAGCAACTTCTTTCCTTTCTTCCTTTCTTCTGGTTCTTTATCTTGAAAGTGAACTTGGACCAGACAGTCCTTCAAATCAGAGATGCCTTCAACCTCCCCTGTTCCTGTCCTGGCTCCACCTATGTAACTTATGCTTCAGCAAAGCATAAACAGGTGTCAGCCCAATCAGTTGCTTGGACAGAGATCACCAGGAGCCTCATTTACAAGAAGGATATAATAAAACAACAACAACTACTACTACTACTATGATGATTATTAGAAAGAAATAAGTGCTCTTGAGATATAATGCTACTTGAATAACAAGGATGTATATGGCTGCCCCACTCCCTGTAAATGGCATCCCAACTTTGACTTGATATTTGCAGGAAGAAAATAAACAAAGTAGTCACATTTTAATTTTTTCTCTTTGTTTCTCCAGACTGTTGTAACCTTAGAAAAAGGTGCATTGGTTCAAATGCAGAAGTGGAATGGCAAAGAATCAACAATAAGGAGGAAACTAGTTGATGGGAAAATGGTGGTGGTAAGTTACTGTTTTAAATTACATAATACAGGACCCATTCTAGGCAGTTTTCAATCACATTGATTTCAGTGAGAAATCTATAACCATGTTATTAGCTTTCTCGTTGTAATAGTGGGATTTGAAGGATTGTGCCCAACATTTTTGAAGGGCATTTTTGCCAGTTTTAAATGGCAAGCCTCCAATCACTGTTATAATTTCTAGAAAGGGCAGACTTCAAGGGCCTGTTTAAAACAGATTACACAGTTTTAAAACTACTTTGTAGCTAAGGGGAAAGTACACTTGAATTAGATTTAGCAATGGTTCAAGAATGGCTGGATTTCATCTTGTTTTTCTCCACTTGTATGCCCAGTTTAATGCAAATGCCAACCTTGATGAAGGTTAGGGGTTTCAAGGTTGTGCATGTGGCTTTGGCTTAAACATAATCAGGCTTAAGGTTTTCAAGTAGTTGCCACCACATAACCATCTGTCAGTGCTCAGGGATCAGAAGCCAAGCAAGGAACCAAATTGTTCCCCATCTGCCATACACATTATGGATTAAAAGTATTTCATGACGGCATGTAATGTATTTACAACAGCATTTTTTAAATGACTGCATGGAAGGCTGGGGTGTGTGTTTCGATTTGAGGTGTGTGCAAGCCCCACAAGTAACTGCTAGGGATGAAAGATCGGTACAAAGCCAATTGTGGGACAGAGAAGTATGCACAAGCAAAAACTGGGTACTAGCCACACCACATAGTGCAAGTTATAATTAGTCAAGATGTTTCGATAGTGTTAAAATAGTCCCAGGTGGACTGTTTTCCTTCCCATGTGTAATTATCTTCAAGCATTGGTTGATAGTGTAATGCAAGGGTGGGAAACTTGTGGCCCTCCAGATGTTGCTGAACTCCATCTACCATGTTCCCTGGCCATTGAGCATGCTTGCTGGGGCTGATGGGAGTTGTAGTTCAGCAATATCTAGAAGACCACAGGTTCTCCGCTCCTGATGTAATGTCATTTCACTAGGCTTTATACAATCGTAACCCACATGTCCAATGTTATTTTTGATTTTTCAGGAATGCACCATGAAAGGTGTCACCTGCACAAGAGTCTATGAGAAGATGTGAGGAATCTCCAAGCCCCTACTCAACTGAATCTAGTTTGTCCAATCCACATTATTTCTGTGGGGAAGCGGTGGAGCTAAACATCGTGCCCTTTCCCCCCTCAATTCATTTTACTATAAGCAACTAAGCTGTAAACATAGATTTAGAAACGGCTGTGTAAGCAAATGTGGAAGTATTTGCGATTCAATAAATGCTTACTGCTATCCGACCCATGTATGTATTATTTTACTGCATAGAATGTGCTAGACAGAAGTGAGTCTCTCTGTGTGAAAAGAAATCAATTATCTTAGGCCAGAGGGCAGATAAATGAAATAAAATCTCATACATAGGGTGAATTCTGGAGAAAAAACACCTGGCCAATAAATGAAAGCTTATTCAGTTACTCAGGCTGCAACTGGGGCTAGAAAATAAATTGTAGAATACAGATAGCTTCTAGAACTATTTTTTCACCTCCACCCAGAAATATCACTTCATTCTGTTGAATGCCAGGCACATTAATTTAAGCATACCTGAACTGCATAATATATTATTTAATTTTAAAAAATCCTTCCAGCAGCACCTTAGAGACCAACTAAGTTTGTTATTTGCATGAGCTTTTGTGTGCATGCACATTTCTTCAGATACATGCACACAAAAGCTCATACCAATAACAAACTTAGTTGGTCTCAAAGGTGCTACTGGCAGGATTTTTCAAATTTTGTTTTGACTACGGCAGACCAACACGACTACCTACCTGTAACTAAGACTATGTTATTTAATGAAAATGTAGTTTGGTTTGTTACTTTGCCACCGAATTTGAATCAATAAATGAAGGCAGCACATCACAGTGTGGAGAAAAACACTGACAATGTCCTCAAGAGAGCCAGCACCAAACATTGTACCAACTGCCGGAGCAATTCCCATTCTCCTCAGAATCTGACCATCCCTGCTATGACACCTCCAAGGGACTCATGACACACAAAACACATGTCTTGAAGAATCTTGAGTTACAGAATGTCATTAAAACTGGGGGGTTGTGCCAAAGTATTAACAGAAAAGATGGGTTTTGAGGAGAAATTGGAAGTAAGTAAGAGAAATGGTATCACATGGGTGTTCTGGGAGTTAGTACCAATAGGGCAGCAGGAGAGAAAGGACAGAGTCTTTTGAGGCAGCTTGTTTGAAAAATATTTACTTATTATAAAGTGTCATATCCAAAGGTGTTGCTCAGTTGATGCAAAGTCTTCTGTTAGTGGAAAGGGAAAGGAAGCAATTACTTGCAAATTCCTCCCTGTACCTCCGTGTCCACTAAATCTGTTCCAGGGAAATGGGGGACCCTCCTGAGGAGATGCTATGGAGCTTGGTAGGATCGCTGGAAAGGGCCCACCTCACTGTTCCATTGACAAAAAGACTTTAACATCAGCTGAGAGCCAGTGTGGTGTAGTGGTTAAGAGCAGTGGACTCGTAATCTGGGGAACCGTAATCAATTCCCCACTCCTTCACGTGCAGCTGCTGGGTGACCTTGGACTAGTCACACTTCTCTGAAGTCTCTCAGCCTCACTCACCTCACAGAGTGTTTGTTGTGGGGGAGGAAGGGAAAGGAGATTGTTAGCCGCTTTGAGACTCCTTAGGGTAGTAATAAAGCGGCATATCAAATCCAAATTCTTCTTCTTCTTCTTGATGCCATTCAATACAATCCAGCTTTTGTTGTTTCTCTGTGAAATATACTAAAACACATAAAGATTTAAGGTTCAAAGATAAAGCCACTATTTAAAACAGAGGCAACAGAATAGCCATTTAAAATCAAACTCAACCAAGTTCTTGAAACCTTTGCCCAAGTTCTTCAAAAGCCTTCAGGTATGAACACATTTTAATGTCCTAGTGAAAAAAGAGTACAAGGGGAGGGAGTCTGCTGGACTTCTCAAGCCAGCAAATTGGAGGGTACCACACCTGTTTTAATTGCAAGTTTTGGAACTATTTAAAACTGCATTTTAAATTATTATAGCCTGCCCTGGTACCTTAGGGTGAAGGGTGTATAATTTAAATGATGACTGACGATGATGACTGGTGGTAGTAACCCTAGTTCATAGTTCTAATGCCAGCAAATGAGAACTACCAGTTTAGGTAGGCCACAGTTGCCGATTTGAGGAGGCAGAGATAGGAAACAGGAAGAGGGTATGCAGGGCCCAGGTAGCCAGGACTCAAAAAGCAACAACCAGAACTGCTGTAGGTTGAGTTGTTCTATCTAGTGTTTGCAGCTGAGAAAAAAATACATAGCCAAATGACAACTCCAGCAGAGACACATCCGGGGATGGGGGAGAAATTCAATTTAATTCACATTTATATGTGAGCCTATATGTAATTATCACTTTCCAAAACAATAAGTGAACTGAAACACTGGCATCCTTTGAAATCTGCACTTCTACAAAGTTTGCAATGCAGTTCTCCAGCCCAGTAATGTGTACAAAAATGCATATACCAGGGCAAAGTGTGCATTAAAAATCGTGCATTTGTGAAAATAACATACAAGAATGTGTTATAGTAGGAGGAATTGCTTTGTAAAAATGTGCATATCAGGCAAAATTGCATATCTGCATAAATTTGCACTAAAATGTTGATGAATTTTTGGGATTACTTCTAAAAATATCACAAACTTGATGTGGAAGGTGTGGAGATTATAAGATTGGAAAAATGAGAAATGGGATAACTGGAAATTGTTGGATTCACTGTACCTGGACACTGCAAGTAGAACTGCAAGTCTTGAAACAAATAATACAGCCCTGGCATGGGCTGAATTTTGCATAGATCCACCAAACGCACATAATCACAATATAATAATATGTGCTGCAATCCTATGCACACTTTCCAGGCAGTAAACAGATATCAATTTATTAATAACAATAGCAGTAATAAAGCTTTCCAAGCAGTAAAAGTTAGCTACTTTATATACCACGGCTCCCTTCTAGAAATATGCTTATAGCAGAAAGAGTGTCAGTCACTTAGTTTGACAAATGGCATTTCCTAAGTGGGTGATCGTTTTAAAAGAGCATTCGAATACAGCATTTAGAACTCCCTCAGAACTCATGGAAAGAATTAGGCTGTTTATCAAGAAGGAAATTCCTGCATATCTTGCTATTTCAGTGCAAAGCAGTGCATTGGGTGACAGGTCATTGTGCTTCATATGGGAAACTAGTTGCCTGAAATTAATGATAACATAATTTGGAGTAAAGGGCAAAACATCATTAAAAAGCAATATAGTTCCAAAGGCAAGTATGGGTGGAGCTTGTCACAAAGTAGTTTGTATCATTGTGTTACACGAGAATTTTGGATGGTACACCAGCTTCTCAACATGCTTTCCCAGAGGCAATTTACTTTCAACAATATATAATGTTATTTAAGGAAAGGGAGAGCTCATGGGATTTTGAACAGAATAGCCAAGGTTGATTTGATAGGTCAACAACTTGGCTTGGTGTCAAGCACTTTGATCCCAAAACTTGCTACCATATGTGGACAAATGTTATGTAGGCTGTTTTAGGTTTTTATTTTATTTTAAAAAGAGGATCCAGTCTATTACTCAAAGAATGAAAAATATGTGAACTCAGTCCTTTAGTTTTCTACAAGAAAAATTATCTCAGTATGAAGGAAGACACACGGCGGGACTAGAAGGTTGGCTATTTGTTCTGGGCCTCATCTTCATTATTCTAGTTTGGGATTCAGTATAAAACCCAAAACACACGTTGGATATCAGAACGAGTGCATACTGATTTCAGAAGGATCTCCAAGATGGCTTATGTAAAATAATGGTTTACAACAAAAAAAATATTCCTTCCAGCATATGACATTATTCTGGAAAAAGATACCCTTTCTTTCCAACAGGGTTGCAGGTGTTTTCACTGTGAAAGGGAGGAGTCAAGAGCAGCATCTGGGGCTGATGTGCTGAGCAATGGCAGATCTTTTATTCCCTGTGTATAGTCTACGCCTAAGAGATGGATCAAAAATTTGAGTCTTCCACACCCCGTTGGAAAATGCCCTGTGTTTGACACAGGACCAAGGGAGGTAGATACTTGGCCAGGGTCTCAGATTTTAGCAATTGGTAAGTTTTGCAGCTTGCTTATATGTGCATCACAGCAGAATATGACGCAATTTCTCAGCTTGGTACTGCAAATGTAATCAAATAAGAGGTAAAAGATCTTTTTGGTTAATTAAAATAGAGTTTGTCCTATTAAAGAGTTTAAGATATTCATAAATATGAGTTTAAAAGGATGGCATAATATTAGACCACGATGAACGTCTTCTTTCAGCTCAACTGATGACATAAACAAGCCAGTATTAGTGGCTGGTGCTGGGTCAAGTAAAAGGTAAAGGAAATGTTGCATTTTTGTGTCTTTGGTGACTTATTTTGTTTCCATGTGAGGTAATTTTTTAAATTTTTAATTATGGCTGAAGGACCTCAAAAGCTGGAAGTAGCCTGGGCTTTTCTGGACCTCTGAAAGGGCCTGCACACATCCTGACCAGATATGACTGCAGGATCCGTGTTTGCTCCCCGGGTGTCCACTTTTTACAACGAAATGGGTGCATGCCTAAAGTCTCCCACCTCCTGCACTTTCTCTCTTTGTGCCCCATTGCCGCAGGCCCTTCATCCTGGAGGCACAATAGCCAGTTCTTATTTAGAAGGTGAGAGTTCAATTTCTGGTGCAGGAAATTACTCTGTGCTCTACAGAATACTCCCATTTGGGACCTTGTGCACAAATTGCTTTTTCAGCATCTGGGGAAAGGGTCAGAGCACAAAAGGGGTGTGAGATTCAGAAACAATGTGCTAAAGGGCATGTTTTGGTCTGTGGGTGTTTACTGAAACCTGGGTCTGGCAACAATCTAAGACTCTGATATGTTTTATAGATGCCACACCAACAGAAATATTGAAGCAGCGATATAGGCTAGAACCTGAATGAATTTTGATGCAAGCAGCTTGATTGTAAGAAAAACACACACCCTCAAATCAGTGTACTAAAAACACTTTGGTATTGTATTATATATTTTCTTGATTTTCTTATTTCTTTTTCTTTTTGTAAACTTTGCTTTTTGTAAGCTGCGGTGCATACAATTTATGAAGTAAATAAATAAACGAGCTATCTGGAAGTGACCTGAACATTAGATCTATATACACATTGACCTCTGACCAAGGCTTTTTAAAAAGAGGGCAGACAGACCCCAAATGGACCATTGTAGGGTGGGAAACGAGCAGTTCAAAAACAACATTTGGGCAGTTCCACACTTCAAGTCAGGCAAGACAGGGCTGGTGGCCAAATCCAGTCACCCCCTGTCTCCATGCCTGGGCAACTGCAGGACATGGGCAAAACATCAGCAGAGTCCACTCCATGCAGAGACCAGAGAAAAAACAACACACACAGGCAGCAGGATTCTTCATTAAGAGTTTTACTGAGGCTTAAAGCATACAGGAACTTACTGGATCCCCAGTAAGGCAAAATCTTCGCTCAAAAGTGCACCATCCAGTTGCAGAAGCAAAAACACAGGAAGAGAGAAAGGAGGATAAGGAAGGATAAGGAACTGCACTCTGCGCCAGGTTTATATCACTCTGTCTCTGAATTTGTATCACTCTGTCTCTGACCTTGAATTCCCACATGACTCACAGAAAAATACCAGCTGTGGGCACACTTTGTCAAGAAAGTACAGTACCAGAATGTTCTAGGAAATTAAGGAAGCTTCTGCACCCATAAAACGTCCATCTCTGGCAAAGTAGTAGTATGTTTTCTGTGATGCAGAAAGTAACTGATAAGGATGTGAAAAGTAACTTCAGTAGTCCAGGCTTTCTAGAACCTGAGACTCTGGCCAAACATATGCAGTTCCCCTCTCGCTGCCAAAGACACTTTCCGCAGACTCCACTGCTACCTTCCACAGAGCAGTCACCAACATTTCTAATATTGCATGTTATTAGACGAATGCCTGTGTACTAAGAAGGGTGTGAGCTGGGTCCTGCAGGCCTGCTCTATGGTATTTGTGCTTCTGTGTTTTTTCCTGTTATTCTTCCTCTTTTAATATCCCTCATTCCAAACAAAGCTTTGCTTTCATTCATGATGCCTCTTGTGGGAAGCTTGACTATGATACTCTTCGGCATTAGGGCTGTCAAATCCCCAGTTCTGATGATTTTCTCCCACTCTGTGTAGGCTTCATGGAATGTGACGCTAAGCAAGAAAGCATGTATGCACACCTGAGGAAAATGCACAGGTGCACTGTAGCAGCTGTGAATTATAATCACATTCCTTTAGAAACCCTGCATCTTGACCTTGGCATCACAGCCTTGATTGTCAATAATAGAATCCTCACTGGTTTTCTTGGATTTCAAAAGCAGCCCTGCAGCCAGCTGTTTGCATTTCAAAACTTTAGAAATAGCAGCTGGTGGGAACTCGAGTTAAGGGAAGAGTGACTATTCCTTTCCTTGAAACAGCAACAGCAGGAGTGGCAGCCATGAACAATCTTTACAGGGGAAAGGATAACTGGTTGGTGTTCCGCTGGTAAAAGCTGCTACTTTGGGGCGGCAGAGCGGGCAATAGTGATCTATCAGGATATCTGTCTATTGCAATGGGTCTACATATTTTGCACAAATACTTAATCAGGTTAGCACTTGTTACAGCAGCTTAAGCAAACAAAAAAGGGGGTGTTGTTATTTAGAATCACCCTCTAATTTCATTAGGGACAATGGAGAAATTCATTTTTATTTTTGGCATTTTAATGAGAAACTGTCCGATTCGCATGTCTCAAACCAATACATGAAACGAAACACAGTTTTAAATCATCCGAATTTTGCGATGATGTTTGTGATGATGTTTTGTGGAAATTGCTAGCAAAAATGTGTATATTAGCCAAAACTGCATGCAAAATATGTTTAGTGTGATAAATGTGCACTAAATTGCTGGTTAAGTTTTATGCATTTTTTAAAAAAATCATGAATTGCTGTGGAAATGTGAACTGAATCTTTGGAAAGATGAGAAAGTGGGAGAAACTGAGATTGGCAGATTCACTGTATAAGGTAGTTTCTAATGTCTGACATTTTATTATGTTTTTATATGTACTGGAAGGGCATAAATATAATAATAATAATAATAATAATAATAATAATAATAATAATAATAATGCCTAAATTTCATAGCCGCCACTTGAGAGGTAATTTGGGGCCCTTTGGAGGAACCACCAATTCTTTCTCCCAATTCCATAACTAAGGCCTGCATAGCCACAAAAAAGTTATGCTTTATTTCTCTGACCTACAGTAGCTTTTCAAGGATTAAGACTTCCAACTTTCCCTGCCACTGTTGGTTATGCCATATTTAGCAGAGTGCCTTTGTGACTGAGATCATAACTCAACCTGCTTTATTCCTTTTAGTTCTTTCATTTTATTCCTTCAAGTGATCTCAGCAGGGAACCAGTATATGCATTATTTATGTATCCACCTAAGGATTTAAAGTTCATGCCAGAGCATGTCTTAACATTGCACAAGAAATATTAAGAAATAGTTCTCCATCCAATAAGCAGATTCTAGTTGTTGGTTTTTGTTTTTTTAAGGCAGCCAAACTCTATTCATTTACATTGATCTAAATGTCTTTCTGCCCTGTTGTTATTGCCACATTGCAACAGTCTGGCGAAGATGGTATTGCTTAATATTGCAATCCTGACATCTCCAGATCACGAACCCAAAGCAATGCCATTTTTGGTTTAGAAGTGAGGCAGTGCTTCAGCTATCATTTTAAAAATTGCATTTAAATCCCATCATATATGACTATGAACCAAATATTTTTTGTATGTTTACATACAAACAATAAGCCAAGACCTTTAGAAAGTGCTGGAAAGCACATGGTTATTAATTAAATGTATATCCCATCATTTGTACCAAAGGAGCCCAAGGCGGCAAACAACAGATGATAAAACATTTTTTAAATGTCTTTTTAAAAAATCCAGTACATATGCAGAACGGGAAAGCAGCTCAGCTTAAAAGGCTTGTTGGAAGGGGAATGCTTTCAGGAGGCACTGAAACGAGAACACACCTTTAACTCCCTTGTCATTCAATAGTCCAACTGCTTCCTCAGTCAGTTTCCTGCTTCTGATACATTTCTATCATTTTTTATTGCTGGTCTTAATGTTTTTAGAGGTAACCTCAAAATCTTCTCTCCCCCCCCAATCCCTTATTGGGTTTTCAAGCCCACCTAACTTGTTCCTCTCTGTTGAAGGAGCACACACAGTGCCCGGATTTACGTATAAGCTAAACAAGCTATAGCTTAGGGGCCCACTCTTTTGGGGGCCCTCAAAAAAAATTAAAGGGAAAGAAAACTGGATGTACATTTCCAAAATATAAGATAAAAAACAAATAAAATAAAACCTACATACAGCAACAGTGTTTTGTGTTGTGTAGGCTCCTACAATGGGCCCCGCCTGCTAGCCTGCTCCCTAAAATATCACTGGTTTGCTCATTTTTATATACACTGGTACCTCGGGTTAAGTACTTAATTCGTTCCGGAGGCCCGTTCTTAACCTGAAACTGTTCTTAACCTGAAGCACCACTTTAGCTAATGGGGCCTCCTGCTGCCACTGCGCCGCCGGAGCACGACTTCTGTTCTCATCCTGAAGCAAAGTTCTTAATCTGAAGCACTATTTCTGAGTTAGCGGAGTCTGTAACCTGAAGCGTATGTAACCTGAAGCGTATGTAACCCGAGGTACCACTGTATAGGGTATCTACATTCTGCATGGACGGGTTGCATGGCAACATGTGCAAATGGCTTTAGATACCTATCAGGTAAATTACCATATAGTACATATGGTATATAATTATAGTATATATGGTATATAATTACCATATAGTATATATTCAACACAAAAAGCAGTGACAATTTGTTGTTGACAAAGGGCAGCTGGACATAGAAAGGGCCCCATTACCTTCTGTAGCTTAGGGCCTCATCAAACCTAAATCTGGACCTGACCACACACAGCCTAATTCATTAGTATTTGCAACTCATGAGAAAGATTTCCTCAGTCAGCTGACAAGCCTGCCAGGGGTTTGCACATTTCCTTCTCAGTGACCTAATCCTAATCATAGCAAGAGGACATGTCGCAGCATAAGAGCTCCACCCTCGAGACACAGAAAGTGTCATCACTTTTTAGCACCGAATTACACCACAGCAACAAGGTAGCAGGGTTTAGGTAAGAGGGCAGATGTAGAGAAACATGCCTTGTTATAAGCTGCGGCCTGCCATTCTGACTCAGTTTGTTGCAATAATCCCCCTTTGATCTGACCCCAGCCCTCATTAGCCTCAAGTACCCCTTGCCCTTCTTGTTTTCTTAGGAGAGAGGTTATAGCTCAGTAGCAGAACACATGCTTTGCATGCAGAAGGTCACAGGTTCAATAGCTGGCATCCGCAAAAATCAGAAAATAGGGAGGATATTATCTGCCTAAGATTCTGCTGAGCCTCTGCCTGTCAAGAGTGGATCATACTGGGCAAGATGGAGGAGGAGACTGACCTGGTATAAAGAAACCAATTATTTTGATCTGTTAGTAACCCCAAATTTCATTCTTCTTGTTCATACACAGAGCCAGAGTCCTGCCAGTTGACAAGGGGACTGTCTGCAACCCTGACCCCTACACACTCTCAGAAAGCCTGTGTGATGGGCTGGTATTGCCACTCCCAACTATTGTGTGAAAAAGTCTTTCTTTTATCTCTCCAATCCACCAGGTTTCCATTATGCCCACTCTTGAGATCCTTTCCAATTCTGCAATTCTATGCTAGTGGAATGTTTGTTTTTCACATAGAAAAGCATTTAAATGCAAAGTCTCCACCTGCAGTTTTTCAGCCTATGGGAGCTGCAGTTAATGGGGAAGAGAGAAACATTTTCTCTTATATATATTTATTAAATTTGCATCCCACCCTTTCTCTCAAATCACCCCTAACAAAATCAATATTCTCTTTTTCTTCTTCTTTTGTTTGGATTCCTATTCTGCAGTAAGGAATTAAAATAGATCAAAATTTTACAAAAATGCACATTAGCACAGACTTCCAAGTCAGTAAGGAAAACTGCTAACTGAACCCTTTCTATTTTTAATCTCCCCTGTGTGAGTGCCTGAGGGCCCTGCTCCTTCCTGCCATTTACCATCTGGCCTGGGGTGGGGTCTGAAGCCTCACAAGGACTGCTTGCTGCTTGCTGCCTGCTGCCCAGGAAGACTCCCCTGTGGTGAGTGCCTGAGGGCCCTGCTCTTGCCACTTACCACCTGGCCCAGGCCGGGGCCTGAGAGGCCTCACAAGGACTGCTCCTGCCACTTACTATCTGGCCCAGGGTGGGGCCTCACAAGGACGGTTGTTGCCACTGATGCTTCTACTGCCCAGGAGGACCCGAAGGGGTGCAGAGTTCTTTTTAACATGTTTTAACATGTTTTAAAATTTCCCTTTCCCTTTAGATTTTATATATGGGGTGGGATGGATGTGTGGGTGGGCTTGGGAATTTGTTAGATTTTGTTGAATTTGTAACTTTTGTAGTTTTTATTTGTATTGTTTTATTGTTTTTCTGGGTTGTTTTTGTTTTTATTGTTTTAAGGTTTTATTGTTTTAGGCTGCGAAAGAATATAATTGCCACCAATAGAGGCTACTATGAGGCTTGGGATTGCTACCGTGGAGGGGCAAGGGAGGTATGGCGGTGGGGGCAGATGTAATAGGCGAAGGGGATCGAGATATGGATATGCTCGTACCCCTTCCAATCTGCGCCCCATCCCGAGGGATGAGGGTAGGGTGAGCAAGGATTACTCATCTCCGTCACTGGTGCTGTGCATTGCCAGGTCTATAGGCAACAAAACCGCCACCCTGCGAGATTTCTTTACCTCGCAGGGGGTCGACCTGGCTTGTGTGACGGAGACCTGGGTGCGCGAAGGGGCAACAGTTACCTTACGAGAGATGGCGTCCCCCGGGTTTCTCCGTCCTCCACCAGTCGTGGACTGTGGGCCGGGGGGGGAGGGGTGGCATTATTAATCCGGGAAGATTGTCCTTTCAGGGCTCTACCATCGCCATCGATCCCTGGCATTGAATGTGTTGGCCTAGTGTGGGGCTCCGAGGAGAGCTTGGCTGTCTGGCTGGTGTACCAGCCACCTAGCGCACCAGCAGCCACCCTGTCAGGCCTATTGGAGGCGGTGGCCGGCTGGGCCTTGGAGTTCCCTAACCTATTGGTTTTGGGGGACTTCAACATCCATGCTGATGCCACTCCCTCCTCACAGGCTCTGGACCTGGTGCCTTCCATGGCAACACTAGGGCTCTCCCAGTTTGTTTCGGGCCCCACACATCAAGCAGGCCACACGCTGGATTTGATCTTTGGCGTAGGTATAGATGTGATCATGTCTCCTTCGATGAAGGTGCCATGGTCTGATCACTACGCTCTGAAAGCCAGGATTGACTTTCCACCCCCACCCTGCTTAGGTGGCGAGCTGATTTGGGCTCACCCGCAGAGGCTGATGGACCCTGCTAGATTCCGTCAAGCCTTGTGGGACCTTGCTCCCCCTGGAGACTCATTGACTGAGCTTGTTGAGGGCTGGAATATCCAGCTCCTGGCAGCCATCGATGAGATCACACCTAAGCGCCCTCTGCGACCCCGCAGAAATTGGGCTCCCTGGTTTACCGAGGAGCTCCGGAAAATGAAGCGGGACCTCAGGCGGCTAGAGCGAGTATGGCGGGGTGCCCGTGACGGAGCCTCAAGAACATCTTATAGGGCTTTTATGAAAACCTATGAGATGGCGGTGAAGGCTGCTAAGAAGTCTTACTTCTTGGCCTCCATTGCATCCACTAGCTCTCGCCCGGCGCAATTATTTAGTATAATGAGGTCTTTAACGTCCCTTGAGGGACAGCCAAATTTAAATAACAATTTGGCACACAGCTGTGAGGCAGGAACTGGAGGCCCCTCGACTGTCCTCGGGTCCAGTATTGGACCACTTTGACTGGATATCCCCAGCCGATGTGGACAGACTCCTCCGAGCTGGAAAACCCACCACCTGTCCTCTCGACCCATGCCCATCTTGGCTGATTAGAGCGTGTCCAGACAAGGTGCAGGCCCTCCTGGGGGATATCATCAATTTGTCCCTTGGCACGGGGACATTCCCAGGGGAACTGAAGGAGGCAGTGGTGCGCCCGCTCTTAAAGAAAACATCATTAGATCCTTTAGATCTATCCAATTACCGCCCAGTTTCGAATATTCCGTTCCTGGGTAAGGTGATTGAGAGAGCGGTTGCTGAACAGCTTGGTAGATTTCTGGAGGAAACATCGGCTCTGGATCTATTCCAGTCCGGCTTCTGCGCTGGTCATGGGACCGAGACGGCTCTGGTTGCCCTAACAGATGATCGTCGTAGACAGCTGGATCGAGGCGGGTCAGGGCTGCTGATTCTTCTAGATCTGTCAGCAGCTTTCGACATGGTCAATCATGAACTCCTGGACCACCGCCTTGCCGATGTGGGGATCCAGGGCACAGTCCTTCAATGGCTGCGCTCATTTCTCTCTGGTCGGGGACAGAGGGTGGCGCTTGGGGGGGAATTGTCATCGCGCCACTCCTTGGTGTGTGGAGTACCTCAGGGTGCGATACTCTCCCCGATGTTTTTCAACATCTTTATGCACCCCCTTGCCCAGCTTGTCCGGAGTTTTGGGCTGGGTTGCCATCAGTATGCCGATGACACCCAACTCTATCTGTTGATGGATGGTCATCCTGACTCGGCCCCAGACACACTGACCAGATGTTTGGAAGCTGTGGGAGCCAGTTGAAGCTAAATCCTTCGAAGACAGAGGTCCTGTTGCTGGGATGGGACAATATGGGATGGGGGGGCAACTCCCATCTCTTGCGGGGGCGCTATTAGTGCCAGCACCGTCCGTTAAGAGTTTGGGTGTAATCTTCAACACCTCCCTTTCCATGGAGGTGCAGATTGCAGCTATAACAAAGGCAGCATTTTTCCATCTCTGCCAAGCTAAGCAGTTGGCTCCTTACCTCTCTCGCCCTGACCTAGCCACTGTGATCCACGCGACGGTCACCTCCAGATTGGATTATTGTAACTCGCTCTACGTGGGGCTGCCCTTGAGACTGACCCAGAAACTCCAGCGGGTGCAGAATGCTGCAGCAAGACTCCTTACGGGGTCTTTGCTGTGAGACCACATTCACTCGGTGCTATACCAGCTGCACTGGCTCCCGGTGGAGTACAGGATCAGGTTTAAGGTGCTGGTTTTAACCTTTAAAGCCCTATACGGCCTAGGACCCTCGTACCTACGGGACCACCTCTCCTGGTATGCCCCACAGAGAAACTTACGGTCTTCAAATAAAAACATCTTGAAGGTCCCAGGCCACAGAGAAGTTAGGCTGGCCTCAACTAGAGCCAGGGCTTTTTCAGCTGTGGCTCCGATCTGGTGGAACACTCTGTCACAAGAGACTAGGGCCCTGCGGGACTTGACCTATTTTCACAGGGCCTGCAAGACAGAGCTGTTCCACCAGGCCTTTGGCCAGGGCACAGCCTGACTCCCTCCCTCGGCAATCTTCGCGGAGCTCTGGCCCAATGGTTGACAGTGGCTTGATTTGAATTAATTTTATAATGAATGATTTTAGAGTGTTGTTTGTGCTGTACTTTTGTACTGTTTTATTGTTGTTAGCCGCCCTGAGCCCGGCTTCGGCTGGGGAGGGCGGGATATAAATAAAATTTATTATTATTATTATTATTATTTAAAAAAACAAAACAAAGATTAAAAAAAAACCCAATGGTTGCAAGGACTGAATTACTACAACCATCTTTTAATTTCCAGAGCTCTGTTGTGAAAAAAGGGGAAGAGGAAATTACGTTTCCCAGGTATAATTATGCCATTGATGACTGCCATGTGGTTTACAAAGAAAGGAAAACCTTAGTGTTAAGTGCCAGGAATATATCTGTACGTAGTACTAGTCTCACCTAAATGTGCTTGTTCCTTGTGCAGTTCTTACAGTGATGAAACAATGGGAAAGGGCAGCTAATCCAGACTACATTTCCTAATAGTAAGATTTCACATGCTGCACATGTTGGTGACTGAGGGAAATGCTGAACCCTTTCTAGCCTTCTGAGATCATTCCCTGAGGTTCACTTCTGCCTTAGTTTAACAGTGGCAGAAAGACTAACAATACTACTACTTAGGCCTTATTTAAATATTACCTTTCCTACATGGAAGCCTCTAGAAAGTCACACCATCTGGCCACATGCCCCACAGTATGCATGATATTTGTAAGCCCCTTAATATGAACATTGGCTCAGCTATGAATCTATGTTTAGGACTGTGTGTCTCTGCACCTAAATGGAGCAACTTTCTTCCTTCTGAGGTCCATCGGCCACCCTTGCAATCTGTTGCCCACCTAGTCTTGGGCTGGCCTTTCCCAGAGCTTGGAAATTTGAATGTATATATATGAATGAATTCTGGATGAATGAGTTCAACATGTCCAGCAAAGGAACTAGTTCAGGATCACGTCCATCCCTTTACAAAATGAATTAGCATCCCTCATACAAACCTGCCTAGGCTCTGATATCTTTGGGGGATAACCTTTTCTTGATCCCACCATCCACACAGACATGCTTGGTAGGGACAAAAGGGCCTTCTTGGTGGCTGCCCCCAGACTTTGGAACTCCCTCCTTGGAGAAGTTAGAGTGGCTCCCTCCTTGTTGTCCTTCTGCTAGCAGGTGAAGACTTTCTTATTCCAACAGGCCTGAATCACAAGTTAAAACTTGACCTCTGATTAATCAGATAACAAAGACTCCTGGAATCTTTAGCCACAAAAAGAAAATGCCTATTACCTCCCAGCACTGGGTTAGATTAAAAGAAACTTGATAATGTCTTTTGTTTCCCATTTGTATCCACAAATGTTCTAGATGAAACTGCTACGATTTTCCTTCTAGCAATGAAAGTCACAGGCAACTGAAGCTGAAACGAAAATTTACACTAATCACCTTTTAAACCTGCGTCTTTCACAATGCTAAACAAACTTAAAATAGTAATTAATTTCTCAGGTCCAGATTACATTTATTAAATGTTGCATATTAATTATTGGAAACTGATCAAAATACACATAGATTCACATTCTCTTTTCTGCTACTAGTGCCTTCACAGGTTAATTTCACACACATACACATACAAACACACCCTCTTGTTTACCCTCAAGGAATCATTATGGCTGTATGTATAATTTCTGATGATACACACACCCCAACAAAACAATGCATGCCACAGCATAATGTGGTTTGGCATTATAGAGCAAGCTACAAATCTAAATGAGCTGAAATAAGATATATATACTCTCTGAGCCAGCACATCATATTGTTATGTCCTGTGGTCCTGATGCAATGAAGAAAATCTATCCAAAGTTAACCACATTCAAGTCTTAATGATTTAATGTGATGTCTTTGAAATCAAAGGAATTTACAGGTGCATAGTTTTGGCTGAACATGGTCCTAAAACTGTTTCCAACTTTTGTTTGTTGTATATGTTCTTACATGTGTGCAATCAGATCACATTAAAAGCAGTGCCAAACTGTCTTATGTGGCTTACATGTTTGAAAAAGCAAAACAGGAAATGTGTAGTTTTATATTTATTTATTTTTGAAGCATTTCATTAATTAAAAAAAAATAAACCAAAGATAATGAACATAAAGAAATACCATTACAGCAGACTGAAAGCAGCATATGGTTGAACATTATCATTGAACTTTTTGTTCCAAAACATTACAAAAAAATACAAATTTTTCCATAAACTTGTTAGGCTGGTTTATATATATTCTTTTATAAAAAGTTAGCTTGATCATAGTTACTATGGACCAAATTTTCTCAATCCATTCAGTTACATTAAAAGATATGCTTCGCCCGCCCGCAAATCTTTAGCTATAATAATCTTAGCAGCAGTTATAAGGGTAAACACAATTTCTTGATCATTTTCTATAATAATACCTTTTAGTTAACCAAGCAGAAATATTTTAGGTTCCAAGGGCATGTGATATCCCAACATAGCAGAGATATTAGCCTGAACAGATTTCCAGAAATATTTCTGTTTGAGCACAATGCCAAAATATGTGTATGTAATCTGCTTTCTTGAATCCATGTCTCTCAAACATATATCCCATCCTAATTTATGTATCAAGTTCTTTATTTTGTTGTTGTTTAGTCGTTTAGTCGTGTCCGACTCTTCGTGACCCCATGGACCAGAGCATGCCAGGCACTCCTGTCTTCCACTGCCTCCCGCAGTTTGGTCAAACTCTTTATTTTAATCCTGCATTAAAAACTGGATAATTTTACCTGTTGAGTGAAGCATAGACGTGCCCTTCATGGGCACTTTATAATGGCAATGCTTCTTTAGCTAACTTTAAGTTCCATTTGTGTCCCCTGATGTATGCTTTCCCGTGATGTGTGAGAGCCAGGCAGCAGACAATGAACAGTTGCAGGCTTTGTGACTTAGAGTTTAAAAACTGCTTGGGACAGCAGTGTTGTGCCTGATTAGATCGTGCTGCGTAGGCAGGGCTGGTGTCTAGCTGGGAGGCTTTTGCTTCCATCAGCTCCCTTCTCTTTTCTATTGGTCAGCAACACAAATCTTTGTGTTGGGTAACAAGCAGCAAGCAACATAGGCTTGCTTGATTGCCCTGGGACTTGGAATCCTCCATTCACAATCATAATCAACCATCACAGTAAAAGGTAAGGGACCCCTGGATGGTTAAGTCCAGTCAAAGGTGACTATGGGGTTATGGCGCTCATCTCTCTTTCAGGCCAAGGGACCCAGCGTTTGTCCACAGACACCTTTCCAGGTCATGTGGCCAGCATGACTAAATTGCTTCAGGTGCAATGGAACAGCGTGGTGGAAACCAGAGGGGAAGGAAATGACGTTTACCTTCCTGCCACAGCGGTACCTATTTATCTACTTGCACTGGCATGCTTTCAAACTGCTAGGTTGGCAGGAGCTGGGACAGAGCAACGGGAGCTCACCCCATCGCTGGGATTTGAACTGCCGACCTTCTGATTGGCAAGCCCAAGAGGCTCAGTCGTTTAGACCACAGTACTACATTCTTCTATACAGTAAACGGCCTATTGCATGTATTTGTATGGACTTGCCTCAACACAAACACTACAGCAATGCATACAGGCACTCTTCTACTTCAGACCAGTGCATTCAGATCAGGTCCTCTACCTTCAAGGATTATCTGAACTGTAGGGCAGAAGACCTAATTTATGAAAAATAAGCATCTGCATGAGGAAGGCTTGCAGCTGCACGGTACAGCTGCCTGGCATGTGGAAGGTCCCAGGTTAAATTCCTGGAGTCTCTAGGTAGGACATGGAAAGATTGCCTGAAATCCCAGAAGTTGTTGCCAACCAATACAGTGGTACCTTGATACTCGAACAGATTAGCTGAACAAATCGGCTCCCGAACGCTGCAATCCCAGAAGTAAGTGTTCTGGTTTGTGAACGTTCTTCAGAAGCTGAACATCTAATGTAGCTTCTGCCTGAGTGCAGGAAGCTCTTGCAGCCAATCGGAAGCCACACCTTGGTTTTTGAACAGTTTCGGGAGTCAAACGGACTCCCAGAATGGATTAAGTTCAAGAACCAAGGTACCACTCTATAGACAATAGTTAGATTGACCAATGGTCTGACCTCACATAAACCAGCTTTTTATGTTCCTAAACTAAATTATTTTCAATATTATTTTTCTTTAGGGAAGAGCTGTGGACCCCTGGCTGAAACTCTGGTGTATAGATAAAACTGAGATAGATGGGCCAGTGGCCCAAATCAATATAAAGAAGCTTCTTATGTTTCCATAATCTGAGAAAATACCAGTTCTCATCTTGTTATCACTGTGGAGACTCCAGATTCTATGGGAATGATAGGGAAGATTAGCTTAGTTCAAGATCTCATCCTTATTTCAAAAGAAAAAAGAGGCTTAAATGGTTCTCATGCTCCTCAAATCAATTAACCGCTGAGAGATGGTTAAGGGCTACCTACATTGCAAAACAAATGCTAGTAATAAAACAAATCCAAATGAACAAGTGGGAAGGAAGGGCTTCTCTTTATAGTTGCCTCTTGCAAAGGAAAACTTGAAATGCTTAGTTAAAAGAAGGAAAAGGAGACAGGTTTGTAAATAATTGCTTTTGAACTGTAGAGTTTCTCAAACACACACCTTTCCTTCAGGCTGACGGAATACTGGCAGCCCAATGGTAGAAGTAATTCTCAAAGGATTATTTTTTTAAAAATCCTTTGAGAATTACCTCTACCATTTGGGCTGCCAGTATTCTGCCAGAGACATCAGCAGGAAAAATTTCTGTTTCTGTTGTGATAAAATCTAGCAGAAAAGTGGATTAACCTGAGTTTCGAATGAGATCACTCCTTCTGAAAGTGAACGCAGTAGCGAAAGCATCATGCTGACAGAGGTGGAGCCAAGATGAGGATGCTGAGAAGTAGGAGGGAGATATAAGCATTCCTGGGGAACACAGTGGGGTTTGCAGGTGTACAAAATGTATGTTTTTAAATAAATAAAAAATCAAAGGACCACAAACTACTTCCAAAATAGCCTTCCCTGGCTCAGTCCTATTGAGCTAAGTATCAGGTGGGGAGGAAAATGAAAAAACGGAGGTGGGAGAAGTGGAACACCTTGTCTGATTTGTTGTTGTTTAGTCGTTTAGTCGTGTCCAACTCTTCGTGACCCCATGGACCAGAGCACGCCAGGCACTCCTGTCTTCCACTGCCTCCTGCAGTTTGGTCAAACTCATGCTGGTAGCTTCGAGAACACTGTCCAACCATCTCGTCCTCTGTCGTCCCCTTCTCCTTGTGCCCTCAATCTTTCCCAACATCAGGGTCTTTTCCAGGGAGTCTTCTCTTCACCTTGTCTGATAGCTCCTGACAACTTAGTTTCTTTGTGGGGGACATGTTTGGAACCCTGAACAGGAGCAATCCTGTTAGGACATCTGTGGACAGCCTTTGTCCCACCGGATGTTGCTGAACAACTCCCATCAGCCCTAGCAAGCATGGCCAATGTGAGGGAAGATGGGGATTGTAGTTCAGCAACATCTGGAGGGACACAGGTTTCCCACACCTGTATTAGGAGATGGGGAGGACACACAGGAACGTTTTTGGTGGGGAACGGTGCTATAGTGCTTTAACTGAGTTTGTTCCACTCTTGGTGTTGTGCATAGCCCACACATTATTCCTCCTCATTGTGATTGTCCCATTATCTTTCAAACGGTGTGCCTGTTGTTGATTCAATTTCCAGAAAGCGGTTCCGTTCCATTTTCACATTGTGGTGTGGATTCTTCTTTGAAGAAAACTGCAGTTTTGTGCCATACAGATGGATATATGCACCAAGAACAACCTTCCATTGTTAGTGTAATAAATAAGTTTTTAAATAATTTAACTGTTTAGCTTACTCCTAGCAGGTGCAGGCTAGCATGCAAGCACACACACACACCAAACACAACTAATTGTTAATGAATTTAATAATTCATGAACTACAACTGAATTTAACTATTTTGTTGTTTCTTTGAGGGCTTTAGTTTTCATTTTAGTTTTTTTAAATTAATCATATGCTATGCTTAAATTTATCTTTGTGTTATAACAGGGTTTTTTGTTTCAATCTTCATAAAACTTTGATTGGCTTTGCATTTTACTGGTTTTAAATCTGTAATTCACTTCTCAGCTCTGGCCTGGAATTCATCATTGCTAAATATCTGTTGTGCCACTTCAGATGTTTCCAAGAGACAGAAAATCCCGCTGAGCTCTTCAGGATTATATTGGAGCAAAGATTTTAATGCTACACATTCCTCCGACCAGAGTCTTGATATCAGCACATTGTGTAGCTCTTGAGATATGTGCTGTATAAACAATTAAATGGATAAGGGCTTTCTCTATATCAGTTTACTTTAGGACAGTTCTTCCAAGCTCTATCAAGCAAGTGTTTCTCTAAGAGAGATAAGATTTTCTGGATCAAAACAACTAAAAAACAATTATTGTTAAGTCCATAAGAGGAGCCTTGTTGGATCAGGCCAAAGGCACATCTAGTCTGACATTGTGGTCTCCCAGTAGCCAGCCAGATGCCTATGGGAAAGCTGTGAGCAGGACCTGAACATGAGTGCACTCTCCTTATTTTTGGGATCCAGAGGCAAACTACCTCTGGCAGTGGAGGGAAAACTTAGTGCTCTTGGTTAGTATCCATTGGTAGTATTATTCTCCACGAATTTGTCCAGTCTTATTTTAAAGCCATCCAAGTTGGTGCCCATCACTACATTGAGTGGGAGCAAATTCCGTAGTTTAACTATGTGATGTGTGAAGAAGTCCTCTCTCTTGCTTTTGGTTTTATCGTGAAATAATGATAAGCCAAGTCAGATCTGTGAAGGAGGAGGAGAAGCCCATTATAGCCAAGTCCAGACTTTCAACTGTAGCATCATCGCCATCATTTATATGGCATGTTCTAAGTGCTGGAAGTGTTCCATGTGCACTGTCTCCATAGTATTTCCTATATTTTGAATTGTAATATTCAAATAGGTTTACATAAATAGGTCCATATTTACTCATAACAAAAGTATATTTTTAAGCATTCCATAACATATATCCAACTCACCTACTTTGCAATTGACAGTTGTCCTTTATTAACCTAAATAAATGAACTTATTATCTCTAAATCCAACTAGCACATCATAAATATCTTAATGGCTTAATTACTCATTAATTTAATCTAATGCATTACACCTAAGAAAGCATTCTTACCACAATACCTAAAAAAGAACCCAGAATTGTTCTTTCTAAACCATTTTCTGCTTTCTTTCTATTTCTCATAATTAAAATCATGTTTCATTTTCCATTCCATTTCTTTTGGTACTCCTATGTTCCCTCCCCCAGTAAGGATTTACTAAAATATAGCTACCCTCAACAAATAATATACTCAATCATTCTCAGTTTCTGAATCTAGTTCCATCCATATTCCCCAATAGCATTTTAATGTGGTATAATAGGACTTCCATTTCCGTTAATTTCCCCAATCTTCCATAGTAGCATTTACCACAGCTCTACAAGGTAAGCCAAATATTGTCCCCCATATTGCTGATGGTGACTGAGGCTGGAAGAACCATGGCTGAGAGAAAAAATTGTCCAGTGGATTCAGCGATTGTGAGACCTCCTGTGCAAATTACCCAGGGGGGTTGCTATCCTTGTGGTCTACCTCTGAGGGAGACCAACACTTTCATTTGCCTGGAGATCTCTGTTGGTTAGAGCATAGTGCTGATAATGCCAAGGTTGCAGGTTTTATCACCTTATGGCCAGCTGGATATTCCTGCATTGCAGGCGGTTGGACCAGACAATCCTCAGGGTCCCTTCCAACTCTACAATTCTATGATTCTTCCCTGCCCTCCCTGTTTTTATGTTACCAGAAGGCCTCCCCTGTCTGGATCCAGGCAGCGGTGAGGGATTTATGGCAGTGGGTGGTGTTTGTGCAGGGTAGCACCTTCCCTTTTCATCTCAGGTGGCAAAGTGGGATGGGCCGCCCCTGCAGGAAACTAAATGTGAGACTCCAGGAACATGGATCACCAAGAATCCAGAAACAGCAATATGGAACCTGAAATGATAGCTCTTTCTGCCACGTGTGAGGTCCTCTAAGAGCAGTGTCTTCAAAGGCCTAGAAGATCACAGGCCTAGAAATCATTTTGGTATGTAAGCAATATATAAAGAATATTGTAACAGCTGCTAGATGACCTTTGACAGGAGGAGTCCATGTCAAATGACCAGGGTAGTTCGTAGAAGTTTCCTCCGTGGGAGCTACTGGTTAGGCAACAATCGGTCATCTGGAGTTTTTGTAATATTTGGTTCATTTCTTAAGTACGGTAATCAGAAGACATCTGCATGGTCCTGAATTCAACCCACTGGATGAATTTATAGTAGTTAAAAGTTGCAAAAGTAAAGGGAATTTTTTGAGAGAAGTGGGGGGGGGGAAAGGTGGCTCAGTGGGTGGAAGTCTGGAAACCTTACAAATAGCAAACCTACATTTTCAAAGAAGACTTTCCTCCAGAACAGAGGCATATACAATTCAGGAATTCAGCCTCAATTATAATTCAGAAGAAACGCCAATGGTTTTAATTCATCCAAAACTGTACTCTGAGGAATTATGCATATGTAAGTGGATTTTCTAGTGGGTAGATCGAAGTCATACTTTATAATTCTTGCATGAACTTTATGATCTTTGTGTTTCCATTTAAGCAGAGTGGATATTGTCCTCTTGATGGAAAAGGGCTGGCTGAAAGTTTATTAGTTCATGACTACTTTGTCACAATGCACCAGGTTTGTTGGTGTGAATCTTCTCACCCAAAAAGTAGAAAAGTAGTCATGTTCATCATCATCATCATCATCATTTTATTTGTATGCTGCCTTTCCATAGTTGAAACTATGCTCAAGGAGGCTTACAGCAGGACAAGATTTACATAATTACAAACATAAAAGAAGTCATAAAAAATAAATAAAACACATCAAAGAGTACACAACCTAATGGAAACAATTTCCACATAAATCATAAGATCTAAAACTAAAGACACAACAATAATATCAATAAACAATACTCCAGCCCAAGAATCTGTTAAACAGCCTCAGCTTTTGTAGCTGGAGTCAGTCAGCACTCCACTCTCCCAGGCCAGATAGGAAAGGGTCAGTAAGGCAGGGGGCAGGTCTTCCAGGGCTCACAGCCAAGATGGTCTCATTTAAAACAACACAGATAAAAATTTAAAACCATTTAAAAAAGGAGTCCTCGGTGCTAAGCAGAAGCCACAGTCCTTGTGAAGCCTGTCAGGCCCCGCCCCAAGCCAGGTGGAAAGAGGCAAGGGCGGGGCCCTTCAGGCCCTCAGCAGGCGGTTATGTTGGCCCATAAGGGAAAGAAAATCCAAAAATCATATTAAAGCAATGCCTTTATTAGACCAATCAAAAATATTGTAAAACAGTTTGCAAGGCTTTGAATTCTCCAATACTTGACATCAGGCTAGATGGAAAGAGACCCAGGTAAAAGCCAGTTCTTGTGTTTTCAGTGATGGAAAATCAGCCATTGATAAGTCTCTTGTTTCCAGCAGGCAGTGGTGCGACCTGATGCTGAGCAACCATTTTGAAAATCTGTTCCCTCCTCCCCCAATTCCACCTGAAGCCTTATGACCACATGCAGACTCCATGACTTCAATGTCAGCAAAACGAAAACAAAAACCCTCCATGCTCTCTCCCCATCCCCACCCCATTTACCATCTAACCAACTTTTCTCAACCTGCTGCCCTCCAGGTGTTTCGAGCTGAGGTTGGGGCTGATGGTAGCAGTTGTACAAAACATCTGGAGGGAAACATGTTGGCATAGACACTGATCTAGCCCAAGAAAGAGCTCTTGAGAACTTGGACCTAATATTTTAAAAATATATCTACCACTGTGCCAAACAACTGATTGCTCCAGTGAGCTTGCAATGAGAAAACATCAGTATCCTAATATGCCATCTCTGCTGTGTATTTCTCTTTCACCAACCCTCTGACAGCCACGCTGAAATGAATGGATTGTGCACAACTTTCCATGTGTGTTGTCTGCAAAGGGGCCACAGCAGCAGACTTCAGTGGTTCAAGCATAGAGCATCCTGATCAAATTTGCAGATGACACCAAACTGGGAGGGGTGGCTAACACCCCAGAGGACAGGATCACACTTCAAAACGACCTTGACAGATTAGAGAACTGGGCCAAAACAAACAAGATGAACTTTAACAGGGAGAAATGTAAAGTATTGCACTTGGGCAAAAAAAATGAGAGGCACAAATACAAGATGGGGGACACCTGGCTTGAGAGCAGTACATGTGAAAAGGATCTAGGAGTCTTGGTTGACCACAAACTTGACATGAGCCAACAGTGTGACGCGGCAGCTAAAAAAGCCAATGCAATTCTGGGCTGCATCAATAGGAGTATAGCATCTAGATCAAGGGAAGTAATAGTGCCACTGTATTCTGCTCTGGTCAGACCTCACCTGGAGTACTGTGTCCAGTTCTGGGCACCACAGTTCAAGAAGGACACTGACAAACTGGAACGTGTCCAGAGGAGGGCAACCAAAATGGTCAAAGGCCTGGAAACGATGCCTTATGAGGAATGGCTAAGGGAGCTGGGCATGTTTAGCCTGGAGAAGAGGAGGTTAAGGGGTGATATGATAGCCATGTTCAAATATATAAAAGGATATCATATAGAGGAGGGAGAAAGGTTGTTTTCTGCTGCTCCAGAGAAGCGGACACGGAGCAATGGATCCAAACTACAAGAAAGAAGATTCCACCTAAACATTAGGAAGAACTTCCTGACAGTAAGAGCTGTTCGACAGTGGAATTTGCTGCCAAGGAGTGTGGTGGAGTCTCCTTCTTTGGAGGTCTTTAAGCACAGGCTTGACAACCATATGTCAGGAGTGCTCTGATGGTGTTTCCTGCTTGGCAGGGGGTTGGACTCGATGGCCCTTGTGGTCTCTTCCAACTCTATGATTCTATGAAATTTTCAGTGCAGTGCCTGTAACCCCAAAGAGGAAGGCAAAGGCAAAGGCATTAAGAGGTCCCTTTTATTAATATTGCATTAAAACGCTGTAAGATCTATAAAGACTATAATACCCCTATTATGTGAGGATTAATTTCGGTGATAAAGGATCGCTTTCTTTTGAAGCATTACAGGCCAAATAGCCTGAAAAGAAATGGCCGTTCATGTGCTTAGTTTTTCCAAAGCAAGCACTTTTCAAAGCATAACTTAATATTCAGTTTATATACTCTCTAGCTTACATTTAAAAGAGCACCAGCCTTTCCAAACCTGGTGTTCTCTGGCTGATGTTAGACTCCAACTCCCATCAGCATGACCAATGCTGAGGCATGATGGGAGTCATAGTCTAAGACATCAGGAAGGCACCAGGTTAGGAGAGGTTGCACTGAGCAATTGCAATATCTGTTTCTGGCTTATGAAGCACAGGCCTTTTTTAAAAAGTCTAATTATACAAACAATTTGTCCTTTGTAATGCAAATGCAAATTTGTGTTCATTGATGTATGGGATTCAGATGGCTTCCCTCCAGGAAGCACTTCTGCTAGCGAGTTAACCCACACAATTCCTTTTTCCCTCATTTACTGGAATAATTGAGCTTAAGACAGCTGTCTGGAATGTTGTTGCATAAATGATACCCTGATCTATCTGATATTACTCTATGGACATAACTGATGATGGGTGATATAATCCCCTCCTGCCCTCCTGCCCACTGTATATTTTAACCTATTGTAATAACACTCTGCAAAGTCTACAAAGAGAAAGACAAGCATGGAATTGGCATCTTGCCCTTAACTAAATGTAGAGAACATATACAACCAATTGGTTTTACTTCTGACAGTGGATCTTCAACACTGAGTCATCGTCATTCTTCCTTCCTTTATTTGTACTCATGGCCCACTGTGAACTGTATGGGGTAAGGCAGGTTACAAAAATATCACAAAACCCCCCAAGTGCATTAAAACCATATAACTGAACCATGAAAAAAACAATGGGAAAATAACAGCACAGAAGGACAAAACAGCAGAGCACAGCAAGACAAATGGAGGGAAGAACTACTTAACCAAGGTGGATCGGGACCATGCATCAAAAAGCATAAAGGGATGTTGCATCCCACTTCTAAGGGAATGTCATTCCACAACCTAGGAGCCACCACAGGAAAGGTCCTCTTGTGCATGATCACCTTTTGAACCACAAATGGTGGTAACCCTATCAACAATGTGAACTTCACTAAATCTGAGTTGTGTATGAAGCTACCTGGCCCCCATGCTGTCTACTTTGAGGTCAGTGGGTCTCAAGAGTCACAGGCAAAAGTATTTCTTGGCCCTTCTTTAGCTGAAGATTGAACCTGCAGCCTTTTGCATGCTGTGCCACTGAGCTATGTAGTCTCTCCCTCAGTGGCGTAGCGTGGGTTGTCAGCACCCAGGGCAAGGCAAGTAATTTGCGCCCCCTAACCCGTGGATTTGCGCCCCCTAACCCTAACCCCCAGATGTTGCACCCGGTGCGGCCGGCACCCCCTGCACCCCCCACGCTACACCACTGCTCTCCCTAATTTGCTGCCAAGAAGGAGCTGCGAAGTGATTTTTCCTCATTTTGCCTTGAGACCTGTGCTAACCTCCTTTGTGTGCTGGGGAGGTCAGAGGTACAGTTATGCTCTGTCTTCTCTCCCTGTCCCCACGATATCAAGGGTCTAACCATAAACTGGCCATTAATGCTTGCCTGCTACACAGTCTCTATTTTTTTCTCAGCAGCTGAGCTCTTCAAATCCAGCAGCAAAGGTGCAAGTCTTTGAGAAAGAAATGTTATGTTAGATTTCATCAACGTGTGTTTGGCTTAAGGCTTTTAAACACATGGTTTTATTCCAAATGCCTGTGGAAACCTTGCAAACCAAGCTTCTCTTTAGCATTCCCCAAAGTATTTGTGAGGATGTGTACTGGGCCATCCTTCTCAGCAGAAATACGGTATTTAGAGCATAGACTAAACATTTCTCAAGCTTTGCAAAACTCAAGCTGCCCTTTGCTACTTGAGGTTCTGCATAAGCACAATTGCATTTCCACACTCTTCCCTTAGTTTATTTTATTGAGAAAGATTTCTATGCCTTTTAATAAACTATAAGTTAAAGCTTTAAACAGTTTATATAATAGTATTTTAAAATATTTTAAAATGGTGATAGAAGCCTTTGATAATATCTCTTGGAGCTTTATGAGGAAAAACCTACAAGGGATGGGGGTGGGAGAAAGGTTTGGAAATGGTATAGGTGCGATCTATTCAGAACAAAAGGCAAAATTAATAGTGAACAATGCAGTTACAGAAGAAGTCAGGATAGAGAAAGGGACACGACAAGGCTGCCCAATTTCCCCGCTGCTTTTTATTTCTGTCTTGGAGGTCTTGCTGAATATGATTAGAAGGGACCAGCAGATCCAGGGTATACGGGTCGGAGCTAAACAATATAAACTTAAAGCGTATGCAGATGACCTAGTACTAACACTAAAGGAGCCAATCCCTAGTACTAATAGAGCGTTGAAAATAATAGAAGAATTTGGTCAGGTGGCAGGTTTTAAATTGAACAAATTAAAAACAAAGGTGTTGGAGAAGAACATGACACCAATTGAGAAGGAAGAGTTTCAGAGGGAAACAGGTTTATTACTGGTTAAAAAAGTGAAGTACCTTGGGGTGAACATGACCTCAAAAAATGTTAACTTATTTAAAGACAACTATGAGAAGTGTTGGTCAGAAGTGAAAAAAGATCTTGAAATCTGGACCAATTTGAAGCTTTCCTTGTTAGGGAGAATTGCGGTTATTAAAATGAATGTATTGCCAAGAATGTTATTTCTGTTTCAGACGTTACAAATTATAGACAAGATGGATTGTTTCAAGAGGTGGCAAAAAGAAATCTCCAGATTTGTCTGGCAGGGCAAAAAGCCCAGAATAAAATTCAAAATTCTTACTGATACTAAGAGCAGAGGGGGGTTTGCCCTGCCAGACTTTAAGTTATACTATGAAGCAGCAGCTTTTTGCTGGATGAAGGAATGGCTACTTCTTGAGAACACCGACATATTGGATTTAGAGGGATTCGACAATGCTTTTGGGTGGCATGCATATCTGTGGTATGACAAGGTTAAAGTTCATAAAGGTTTCAGAAATCATATTGTTAGAAAAGCACTATTTAATGTCTGGATGAGATACAAAGACTTGCTGGAAAGTAAGACCCCCAGGTGGCTGTCGCCAATGGAGGCCAAAGCCTTGAAAAAGTTAAATATGGAATCTAAATGGCCAAGATACTCGGAGATCTTGGAACAAGAAGGTGACAGGTTGAAATTGCAGAGTTATGAGAAACTTAAAGATAAGGTGCAGGACTGGTTACATTATTTTCAAATAAGAGAGGCCTATAACTTGGACAAAAAAAATGGTTTCCAGGTGGAAAAATCAAAGTTAGAAACAGAATTGTTAGAACCCAATGCTAAGATATTGTCGAGAATGTACGATTTGCTGTTGAAATGGAATACGGAGGACGAAACGGTTAAATCCGCTATGATAAAATGGGCACAAGACATTGGTCATAATATTATGTCTGCTGACTGGGAACGGTTGTGGACCACCGGTATGAAATTTACGGCGTGTAATGCCTTAAGAGAAAATATCATGAAAATGGCTTACAGGTGGTACATGACACCAGTCAAGCTGGCAAAAATCTATCATTTGCCTGATAATAAATGTTGGAAATGTAAAGAAACTGAAGGAACATTCTTTCACCTTTGGTGGACGTGCCCAAGGATTAAGGCGTTCTGGGAAATGATCTATAATGAACTGAAAAAGGTATTTAAGTATACTTTTTTGAAGAAACCAGAGGCCTTTCTCCTGGGCATAGTCGGCCAATTGGTGCCAAAGAAGGATAGAACTTTTTTCATGTATGCTACAGCAGCAGCAAGAATACTTATTGCAAAGCATTGGAAGACGCAAGATCTACCCACCTTGGAAGAGTGGCAGACACAAGTGATAGACTATATGGAACTGGCAGAGATGACCGGCAGAATCCGAGATCAAGAAGAGGAGCAGATGGAAGAGGACTGGAAGAAGTTTAAAGTCTATCTACAAAAATATTGTAAAATTTATGAATGTTGAAGGCTCTGAAAATGAAATGAAGGGGTTCTAGCGGCGAAGATAAATAAGATTGAAAAGGGAGGGATAAAGGTTTAAAACGAATAATGAACGATCTTGCTGATCAAACTTTTTAAAGTAGAATACAAGAAGGGAAGGCGGGTGGAAGTAAAGAGAATAAGGTTTTGAAAGTTATTAATATAGAAAGTTATTAATATAAAAAAGTGTTCTTTTTATGCTCTTTTATCTTTGTATTTTTTGTTGTTGTTGTTGTTTGTTGTTGTTGTTGTTGTTGTTGTTGTTCTTATTGCTTATTTGTTTGGATTTCTGTTTATTTTTGTTGATGTTAAATTTTTGAAAAATTCTAATAAAATATTATTATAAAAAAATAAAATAAAATGGTGATAGAAGCAGATTTTAAAAACAGCAGACATAATAAAGTTATCAAAATATAGATAAAACCAACAGTTTTAAAAAAAAAACAAAAATACTTGTTTTGTTTCTTATCTACCCTTTACTAGAAGGTCCCAGGGTGCTCCCAGGGACATAAAGAAAACACATAATTATAAAACAGTTACAACCATACAACAAGGAAAGAGTAAAAACAATTAAAAACAGTTCCAAGTATATAAAAACAACTTTTTAAAAATTCATATATAAAAATAGTTCAAAAATAATTCCAGTACAGAGGTAGACTGGAGTAATAAAATTAAATATCTGGGTAGACTAAGCAAAACTATCCCCAAGAGGTCGATGTGATCATATGTTAATAGTAACACCTTGCCTTTGGCCCAGTAACAATGCAATACCTTTAGCTTCCAGATCAAGTGCAAAGGAAGCCCTACATAGGTGGCATTGCATAACTCAGTCTTTAAGTTACCAGTGCCTAAACTTCTGTGGTCAGGCTCTCCTGTCCCAGGAACAGCCATAGGTGTCATAGCAGCCAAATCTGACACAAGGCTCTGATAGCCATCGAGTCCACCTGGACCTTGAGTGACAAAGCTGGCTCCAGAAGCACCCCCAGACTTTGTACCATCTCCTAACTGTAACCCCATCCAAGGCAGGCAACTGGTTGTTTTCTGAATCTTCCCATTTTCTTTGTATTCACCGGCCTGTTAATGAAACCGACAGTTCTTTTTGCCCTACATTCCGTGCCATTTTTACTGTAATGTGCAGGACCTTTTGAAACAGATTTCTCACTGGCAGCAAGTGATTTTTTTATTTTCTGTCCCGTTACTCCAGCAACCCCACAGTCAATTTTTGTCCCACCTATTCTATGTTCTCATTTCAACTTGCACACACAGGCCTGATTTCAGGAACGGGAGCAGCAAAGTGGGAGGCATGAGAAATGCAATGCTCTCTCTTCCAGTGATATGAAGAAATGTCTGACTTGGCAATAAGTTTGCCAAATCCTGTACTGGCCTGGCTCCTGTTCCAACAGCTTAGAGGGTTTTGAAGTTGAATGGATGTACAATTGCTTAACTGATGGACAGAAAGATAGGTAGGAAGATAAAGAGAGCGTAGCCTGGTGTGCTGACATTATGCAAGCAAAGCGTTTCCTCATCACTCTGCAACAAGGAAGGAGCTTAGCCATTTTTACATATTAGGTTCCTGTAAAATGCCCTGAGAGATGGGCCTGGCCATAAAAAGTTGCCAAATTTGCTCCCACCCACTTTTTCCCGGATTTTATTTCCATTTACCAGCAAAATGTTGCTGGGGTGGCAAAGGGAAATAAAGAAGAACCTGATCAAAAGAAATATATCTGAATATTCTGGGCACACTGGCATTTGCCACATGATCCACTGGGCTTAATTTACACCAGGGCAGGTTTTGGTTGGAGTTCTTGATGGCAAGTGCAAGTCTGCAATTAAGCCAATTGCCTAGAGTATGGGTAGGCCAACTAAGGCCCAGGGGCTGTATCCAGCCCAATTGCCTTCTCAATCCGGCCCGCAGACAGTCCAGGAATCAGCATGTTTTTACATGAGTAGAATGTGCCCTTTTATTTAAAATGCAATCTCTGGGTTATTTATGGGGCCTGCCTGGTGTTTTACATGAGTAGAATATGTGCTTTTATTTAAAATGCATCTCTGGGTTTTTTGTTGGGCATAGGAATTCATTCATCCCCCCCCCCAAAAAAAATAGTCCAGCCCCCCCACAAGGTCTGAGGGACAGTGGACTGGCCCATAGCTGTCAACTTTTCCCTTTTCTTGTGAGGAATCCTATTCAGAATAAGAGAATTTCCCTTAGAAAAAGGGGGAAGTTGACAGCTATGGACTGGCCCCCTGCTGAAAAAGTTTCCTGACCCCTGGCCTAGAGGCATGTTTGACTCTCCCTTAAGGGAGGTCTTCAATGGAGACCTTGGAGTGATGCTCCACCTCAGAACTGAAGGTCCAACAGCCTATATTTCCATGCTGTACTTTGCTGCATAATTTGCAATTTTAAATCTCTGTTGGGGTTCTCTCACCAAAGAGGACTTGCCCCAAACCTTGACATCTATGAATTCTACTTTTATACCTATATATTTGTTCCTTGTCACCAACACACCTACCATTGAATAAATCTCTTTTCTCTCACACACCTTGCCTTAATCCACTTGGTTGGAGTCAGTTCTACAAGAATTATGCCTCATATTAAAATATTGCTAGAACCATAGACTTGCATCGGAGTTTAAGGCTGCACTGTCACATGCACATATGACCCTCCACATATACACTGCTAGTGAGAAAATATCATTTAACCCTGGCCCCACTTAAAACAGTTTCATACCACTTCGAACTGCCATGGCTTCTCCCAAAAATCTTGGGAACTGTAGTTTATTAAGAGTGATAAGAGTTTCTACAAGATCCATATTCCCCTCATAGAATGATATATTAACCCAGGCTTCCTCAAACTCGGCCCTCCAGATGTTTTGAGACTACAATTTCCATCATCCCACTGATCCTGCTAGCTAGGGATCATGGGAGTTGTAGGCTAAAAACATCTGGAGGGCCATGTCTGAGGAAGCCTGTATTAACCAGTCCTTCGTCCCAGGGAGCTCTGTGAAGGGAATGGGAGTCTCCTTTCATCTCTCAGCACCCTCAGTGAAATCTATAACTGTTTAAAGTGGTATGATACTGCTTTAAATGTATGTTGTAGAAGAGCTTCAACGGAGCTTACACAGTGCAAACATGTTCAGAAAGATTTTGCAAGCCAGAAAGGCTAAGCTTTCAATAATAGGGCTCCTGTACATTTCACAGTTTGTTGGGGAAATTCCATGGAATCCTATCACAGTCTTGTAGCGCAGCCCATGCCAAAATTCCCTAATCTCTCTGGAACTATTTCCTCTTTGTGTGATTATATCTAGAGGTTCTCTGTTGGCACTCTGGTGTTTGACTTGTTCTTAAGTGGGTGAGGTCTCTCAGACAAAAGGGCCCTTCCACACGGATGTTTACTAATGCTGCTTATTCATGGAAGTGTTGGATATGATGTCATCCTCATAAAAATGCAGAGCCACTTTATTTCCTTATTTAAACTAGATTTACCATGGGGGGGGGGCGGGACACACACCAAAAGTAGAACAAAAAAGGCCCTGTGGAAGTGCCCAAAGCAATGTACTGCATATCTTGTATATCTTTGAGGCTGGCTACTTATGACATCTAGTGGCTACAATTGAACATCAACCATGATTTCAAAGGACAATAAAGAAGGCAGGTTGGGACAGGGTGGGAATGGAAGGAAAAGGTTTAAAAAGGAAGCGCAAAAGGTAGCAAACATATAAGGAACTCTGGGTAGTTGCATAATTACAAGTTATCTCCAGTGTATGGATGAACAAAGCAACTTGTTTGAATGATTTCTGGGACAGAACCCTAAATGTCTTCACCTTCATCGCTGGAGAAATCAGATAGCTAACCTGTTTCACAAGTGAATGGAAGACCAATAAAACCTGTGACGATGTTAGTTAGTGAAAGAAAGAAAGCATTTAATCTACTTACTCCCAAATGATGGGTTATGACCCACCTTTGCAAAGCATTACAAGAGCCATATGGGAGAATAAGGAAGCTCTGAGAAAATGCACCCCATAGTTGAATTTGACTGGACCAGTGGTCCTTTACCTTTTACTGTTGGGCATTGATGGCATCATTACCCACTAATTACCCCCAGGCCTGGACTGGAGCTCCATGCCTCTGCAGCCCAACCCTGGGTCTCCAAGCCAATTTGGGTGATATATTCAATGGGATGCAAAATAAATTTTAAAAATTGTTTGCATTTATTTGGATGGTGGATTAATTTGGCTTCCCTTCTGTGAAATTTCAGGTCTAGTAATGATTTCCTACGTTCACATGAATTAGCATATGCAAATTTGTTCCTGCAGGCTTCAACCCCTAGATCACTGAAGTTCCTAGCGGTGCCTCTGCTGTTGGATATGATGTTGTACCTTCCCTGCCAGTGGGTGGACTTGACAGATGGATGCTGGATAGGAGCTCACACACAAAGGAGAGTTGGGGGCATACAAACAAGTTGCCCACCCTCCAGCATGTCACAGTCCCTGACTTTTCAGCTCTACATGAGTTAAAAAGCCTTCATCTGGAGTGGAAAGCTGCAAGATTTCATAGGGGTTTCCTGCATGCTTTAGAACCCAGCATTATTATTATTAAGTCCATACATTTCTACAGATAGTCATGCTTAGAATAATTATCTAAGCATTTCACACTTCTATAAACACATACTTCAGTGGGGCTTACACCCAGGTAAGCAGGCACTGGAGTGCTGCTTAAATTTACATTACACTGTACTGTTAGATAGCCCTTCTGGAAACAGGAGATGCTAACTGAATAAACCAGAGGAATATTAGCTAGAAACATGCAGTTTGCTCCAATCATTCATAGCCAAACTTCATATGTGCATCACTAGTATTGGTGGCTAATAACTGATTTCTGTCAGAAGCCCTATGTTAAGTTTGGATTTGGGGGCATACTTCACTGAACGAAATAAACTTAAGTACCCATTTTTAAAGTATGTGAGTTTGTTCATAATAAGGATTGCTAAAGTCAAAATGGCATTCAGTATTCTTGAATATATCATATTTCAAGAGACAGAACCATTCATCCTCAGTGAGAAAAGAAGAATTCTGAACTTTCCAAGAATCTCATTCTGGACACACCTCCCAGCCACTGGAATGCACAAAACTTAGTTAAAGATCTACAGCAGTGCAGTTTCCATATATTTAATTTGCAGATGATTTTAGGCTTTGTGTGTATTATTAAAAATTCAGTTCCAACATTCTCCATCGCCAATGTTACATAGGAAGGTTTGGGGAATCTAAACATCAAACAGTTGAACACAACCCCTCACCTTTTGTTGTTGGAAAAAGGGGGTCATGCTTTTTTTAATACTAAGTTAGGATGCAAGTCCCCAAGATTCTTGTACCTTTATGTTTCATAAGAATGTAAGAAGAGCTTGCTGGATCAGACCAGTGATTTATCTAGTCTAGCAGTTTGTCCCCAGTGTGGCCAGCCAGATGTCTGTGGGAAAACTACAGGCAGGATTCGACACAAGACCAACCTCCTCTCCTGTTACAAGGAATATTTATCTTATCAGGGAGTGAAGCTGGATTTAGGATCTTGGAACAATTCTACATAGGTGAAATTCCACACTGTTTTGCCAATTGCTGTATTATGTTGTTGAGAAATTGACATTCTTCTTTGCTCTATCTTTACAGCTGTCAGTACTTTGCTCAGTATTTTTGAGTCCACTAGAAAATGATGAATATTGTAATAATTTTGATGCTCCAATTAGGGATCGTGGGTAGAATTCAATTCACTTTGTACTTAAATATTATTCTACAGCCCTGTTTACGGAAATTTTTAATGTTTAAACTTTTATTGTGTTTTTACTATCCTGTTGGAAGCCACCCAGCATGGCTGGGGAGGCCCAGCCAGATAGGTGGGGTATAAGTAATAAATTGTTGTTGTTGTTGTTGTTGTTGTTGTTGTTGTTGTTGTTGTTGTTGTTATACCTAATTTGCACTTTCTGAAACAGTATGAGAACCAAAACACAGCCACCCTTCAAAATTCTCACATCTGTGAATTTTGCAATAGAATTTCTCAGCCAAGTGCTCACTGGAAGGACAGATCCTGAAGCTGAGGCTTCAATACTTTGGCCACCTCATGAGAAGAGAAGACTCCCTGGAAAAGACCCTGATGTTGGGAAAGATGGAGGGCACAAGGAGAAGGGGACGACAGAGGACGTGATCGTTGGACAGTGTTCTCGAAGCTACCAGCATGAGTTTGACCAAACTGCGGGAGGCAGTGGAAGACAGGAGTGCCTGGCGTGCTCTGGTCCATGGGGTCACGAAGAGTCGGACACGACTAAACGACTAAACAACAACAACAATGTGTACAAAAATGCACATGCTGGTGTAAAGTGTGTGTAAAAATACACACACCAGGGAAAATAACATTTCAGTTATTTAAGGAGGTTAAGGGGTGATATGATAGCCATGTTCAAATATATAAAAGGATGTCACATAGAGGAGGGAGAAAGGTTGTTTTCTGCTGCTCCAGAGAAGCGGACACGGAGCAATGGATCCAAACTACAAGAAAGAAGATTCCACCTAAACATTAGGAAGAACTTCCTGACAGTAAGAGCTGTTTGACAGTGGAATTTGCTGCCAAGGAGTGTGGTGGAGTCTCCTACTTTGGAGGTCTTTAAGCAGAGGCTTGACAACCATATGTCAGGAGTGCTCTGATGGTGTTTCCTGCTTGGCAGGGGGTTGGACTCGATGGCCCTTGTGGTCCCTTCCAACTCTATGATTCTATGATTCTATGATTCTATGAAAATGCCAACATTCTAATCCAAAATGGAAAACAGCTTTATGAAAATGTGTATATTTTGTGAAACTGCATATTCAGAGAAATTCATGCTAAAATGGCAATGGGTTTCCATGAGCACTTCTTTGAAAAATGCAAACTGATGAGGAAATGGTGAGAATTGAACTTAAGATTCAAAGAGGAATTGAGGCAGGCCAAAACTGTTAGATTTGCCCATGCCTTCCCCCAATGCAGCTCTGGAAAGACAAGGGTGGGGGGAAAACACACCATACGCATGTGCACATTCAGCTGAAGGCACTCCTTGTGTTCAGGGCCCCCAGCCTTGCAAAGGTGGGGTCCCAATCACACATACTGTATATATCCAACTGAATACACCTTTGAATATTTTATTTTTTAATAAAAATATTTAGATACCACTACAGTAGTTCATTAAGAAAAATCAAAGCAGTTTGCAACATTTGCATGCCATGCTAACCATGCAGATATCAAAGAGGTGGGCTCAGAGACACACCTGACATTAAAGTGAGTGCCAACAACATGGGCTCTTCCTTATACACACATGTGGACAGTGTGGGCAAGGAGTATGTGGCATTTGCGTGTGGCATACACAACTAAAAGTATAAATACCAGCCTCTTTCCACGGCTCTTTGCCAAGGCAGTTCTTCTTTGAAGTGCAGCAAAAAAAGTTGAAGAGGATGAAATTGCTGGTGAACGCAATCACATGGCAAATAGCAAAAGAAAAACAGCATAGTTTAGAGTGGATGTGGTAGTGATTTGGACTGTACACAATAAACAGTACCAAGTTCTTTTAAAAAATTGGCTGTGTATCAGAAATGAGAAATGAGGAACCTTGCCTTTTATATAGAACTCTTGAAAAACTACACCTGTGTCATTATGAAGAGACCCTGGGGAGTAGATCTAACAAATGAGGGCTGTGTAAATATTGGAAAACCTCTGAATGGCCCTGGCTTTGGTCCAATAAGTATTTTTGTCCTTTTTCTTAAGTGCTTTTCCTGGGCAAAGCCATAGTGAGCATTAATGAAAAACCTGACGTAAACATGGCAATGATGTGTTAAGTGTAAGAACAAAAAAACTCTTAGCTTGACTTCCTTCCCTGGAACACTCTGTCACATCTGAAGCAGCAGAAGTGATGTACCTTTCCCTAGGAACCAAGAATAGACAAAGGTGGAGGGTTGTTTTGAAAAGTACCCCTCTCCCTTTCTACCTCCACAAGTTTTTCTCCATGTCCTGGTCATTGCTTGTCTAAATGCCTGCAGCTTTCTTCCAGTGATGTAGTGCTCCAGTGTTGTGGGAAGGTTGGAGAAATGTTGCTATGTCTCAACAGGTCCCTGCAGGGTCCTTTTCTCCAGTATCCTAGAGCTGCTGAATTATCATGAAAGGGGAACTTTTTAGCTACTATGTGCTCCTATGCATTTAGGAACATGGAAAATACGAGGTGCTTCAACTGCAACAGAATGGTGTGCAAATTCTGTTATGTATAATGCAACTTCACGGAAAACCCAACTCAAGTCACTCCAAAAGAAGATACTGAAGTACTCCTTTAACTTTGTATGCACACAGAAAATAGTTTCTCTAGGTGAAAGGCAACAATGGAGATCCATGTTAATCACTGCATTGCATCCCTAATTCTTATTATTGTATAACTGTGTTTCGAATGAGTTTCCCTGGGTCCAGCTAATATTAGTGCCATCTTGCCATGGAGAACCTAGCCCCGCAAAAAACTTTGGGTTGCATTCAACTAAGTGTTACTCAAGGGAGATCCACTGAAAGCAATGGAACTCATTTAGTCATTTCAGTGGGTCTACTCCGAGAAGGACTCATTGTTTTCACTGTAACAACAAAGTAAAAAAATCTAGAAAGGTGAATGGAGAGTCATACCGTGCAAAGAAACTACTGGAGGAAGTGAGTGCTGGGATGAGTGATTTATTAGCCTTGGCAGCCATTCCTTGGCTAACATATCAAACAAGCATCCACAAAATACTGAGAAGAGATGGGCAGCCGCCACCACTGGGTTCTATTCTTATAGCATGATCTAGCCCCAACAATAACACTACAGTGGAAATGCGTCAACAGATCCATTTTCTAATAAACAAAGTCTGCATTTTAAGTGAAGGTGTCCCACATTGTTAACTGTTGGCTGGAATATGCATGAAAAATACAATCTGTTTATTTTTAACTTTGGCGCCGCTTTATGCATTTCTTTTTAAAATAGAAAAATGCTGTATAGATGCTACAAGAGTAAATATTTAAAACAAGGAATGGTGAGTTATCCCAGCTAAGTGCTGGGAAAGGGAAGGAAGAGGGAAGGACAGAGTCACGGGCAATAAAGAACTCCCATTGGCTCTCATTGGATGGCTTTGACTGCGTAAGGATAGCTTGGCTAAAATTATCCATCCTCTAGTAACCTCCAGGATGAAGGTTCTCATAACTAGAACCTGTGGACATCCCATGCAGCTGAATGTCAAAAGATTCAGGACAAATAGAAGAAAGTATTTCTTCATGCAGTGCATAGGTAAATTCACTCCCACAGAAGGCAGTGATGGTCATTAGACAAATTCAAAGGGGCTGCAAACAGATTTATACATTTTGAAGCAATTAAGATGGAAAATGTTAAACTTCCACTAGATTTCTGGAAGCAGGGTTGACATTGTGTGAAAGCTCAAATACAATGTGGAAAAAGAATAAACTGCCTTGTGAAAGCAGCCTCAGATGTACGCTGACTGGCATTAGCTCTTCAGGGTTCAGACAGAGATCTATCCTAGGAGTTCCAGGGATTGAATCTGAGACCTTCTGCTTGCAAAACGTGTAGCTGTAACATTGAGCTATAGACCCACCCCACTGTGTCCGCAAAGTATCTTATTCAAGAAGGCCCAGAGTAATATTCAATATTCAGGAAGGTTCTGAGCAATAACTTGCATTAGGTGGTCCTGTCTAATTTTGTACGTGATGAATGCCAGTTCCAGCATTGCTGTTCTTTCCCTAATAACCTGCTTTGGCCACCCGGAGTGTATTCTTGCCTGAACAATGAATAACATAATGTGCCAATTAGATTATCATGTTCAGCTTCCGTGATCACAGGGACACTGTTCCAAGCCGTTGTTTTTCTTTGCACTAGAACTCCAACTCAGGAAAAGGACTCCATCAAGACACTGCAATGCTTTGGGTTGACATTGCATGATAAGGACTGTGCTTGCTTGTATTAAATTTTCCCACTGAAACTTGAGCAACAATATGTGAAGAAAAAGTGTTGATCCGATACTCACCACATCAGTTGGCGAGCAAACCAGGCTCCCCTTTTGCTCTACCTTCTTTGCTTTGGTCTTTGTGAAGCAGGAATATATTTCACATGCTCACAATTAGGGATGAGGGAGAAATTTGATACAGTTTACATTTAAAGGTGAATTCATATAATTCACACTTTCCAAAATAATATGTGAGCCAAAACAATACGATCCTTTGAGATTTGCACGTCTCTGAATTGTGCATTGCAATTCTTCAGAAAGGTAATGCGTACAAAAATGCACATACCACATAAGCATGCATGCTCATGAAATTAGCGTCCCAAAAATGCATTATGTAAGGAGAGTTGTTTTGCAAAAGTATGTTTTGTTTGTTGTTTAGTCGTTTAGTCTTATCCGACTCTTCGTGACCCCCTGGACCAGAGCACGCCATGCACTCCTGTCTTCCACTGCCTCCCGCAGTTTGGTCAGACTCATATTTGTAGCTTCGAGAACACTGTCCAACCATCTCGTCCTCTGTCATCCCCTTCTCCTTGTGCCCTCAATCTTTCCCTGGAGCAGGAACTGGCAAGCCACTCCAGTATCCCTGCCAAGAAAACTCCACGGACAAAAACAACAGGCAAAAGTATGTGTGTTGGGCTAAATTGGATACAAAGCTGTGTGTCTTAGGATAAATTCACACTACCGAATTCTTATGAGGAATTTTAAAAGAAACTGAAATGCGGGGAGCTGAACTTAACAGTGAACAAAGGAGAAATGGAAAGAAACCAAAATTAACAGATTGACTAATCCCTGCTCAGAGTTCCCTGCAACAGGAGATTCCACCACTTAACAATGGCGAATCTTTCTCTTAGCACTTCAAAGGGTCGGAGATACTGCTCTTTTTATCATAAAGAGTTGCAAACTGGGGGCTCTTCCATCTTGTAATTTCCCCCCTTTGAGAGGAAGGCTTGTAGCTCAGTGATAGGACATCTGTTTTGCATGCCAAAAAACCAAACAACCCCAGTTTCAATCCCCAGCATCTCCCGTTAGGGCTGGGTGAGACCCCTGCCTTAAATTTTGTAGACCTGCTGCCAGTCAGTGTAGACAATACTGAGCTGGGTGGACCAATGGCTTGACTCAGACCACATTCACACCATACATTTAACATACAGTGGTACCTTGGTTCTCAAACTTAATCCGTTCCAGACGTCCGTTCCAAAACCAGAGCGTTCCAAAACCAAGGCACACTTTCCCATAGAAGGTAATGCAAAATGGATTAATCTGTCCCAAACTTTTAAAAACAACCCCTAAAACAGCAATTTAACATGAATTTTACTAATTTTACTAACGAGACCATTGATCCATAAAATGAAAGCAATAAACAATGTGCTGCATTCGCACAATCAATCAATCAATCAATCAATAGCTGAACTGGGTTCCACAGTCACAAAAACAAAACAAAAAAGCCACAAAAATGCAAAATAAATAGCAAAAACAGACAGACCTCAGCATAACACTCAAAACGGAAGTGTGGCACTCAAATCGGAAGTGCAACACGCAAAACGGAGCATGTTTGGCTTCCAAAAAAAGTTCGCAAACTGGAACAAATACTTCTGGGTTTGCAGTGTTTGGGTTCCAAGTTGTTTGAGTACCAAGGCTTTTGAGAACCAAGGTACCACTGCACTTTAAACAGTATGTTTGGTCTGAATGGGGCCTCAGTGTAAGTCTTCTCTGTTTTAAAGCTGAAAGTCCAGAGTAAATGTGATACATCTGCTTTGAGGAGGGTTGTATTTTGAGACGTAGGCAGAGCGCAGGTAAGTTGAGAACTTTGTGACCTGTGGCAATGTGCTGTGAAGATATAACAGTGCTTTCTCTCAAATATTTTTTTAAATGATGACCTGGGAGGCTGGCTAACAGGAAAACCCATCCCCGCATGCTTCAGAGGCAGCACTTGGCCACACTTGCCCAGGAAGCTTCAGGCAAGGCATTTCTGGCACAGAATAAGTTCTTTGCTTCCAGTTCTAAAGCACCGGACATGAAAGATGAAGAGATACAAGCATGGAACAGCAACCACGTTCCAGATTTCATCTGTAACAAACTGCAAGCATGAACCAGGTGCCAAATTCGAAACTCTTTCTAATCGACTCCTTTTAAACAGGACAAGAGTTCTGTCCATTTCAAGTCCTTCTGGGTAAACTTTGCATTGTGTTAAACGTATTATAGTATTGATGGAAGTGTCATTTTAAAAAGCAACTGGAATGGTGGACCTCTATTCTGAACAGGAATTATGATGCATGGATTGGGGTGGGTAACCCTATCTTGGGACCCTTTTTTTGTCAGACTCTTGGAAAAGCAATGACACAAAAGATCACCTCACCCCTTATTTTTCCAACCATCTTATCAGGAGGTCTCTTCTGTATGATATAGGGATCAAGTCTTTATTGTGGTGACACCTATCCTTCGTATACAACAACCCTTTTCAGTGGAAGTTTTTATCCCACTATGCATCTATATAGCACTTGAAATTACTTATGAAATTGTTTTGAATGGTTTTTACATATGAAAGTGTTATCATCATTGTTTTTATACAGGAAATTTCAGCATCTGTTTATTGTTGATGGTTTAATTGCAAAAGCACTTTGAGATAATGTGTGAGGAATGGAAAATGGAATTCAATTTATTTAAAAACAACAACCTGCAACTGATGAATATCTTCATGATGGCAAACAGCCCCAGCCTCACCCTAAGCCAGACAGTAAAAGAGGGATCGGTGTGCTGGTATTCAGAGTAGTGACTGGTGTGGCAGTGCAAGGTGGGACACCACTTCTCTCCACATTTCCAAACACAGTGTGTCACTAGTACTTACCAGGGGAGAGCCAAGGCATGGAAAACTCAGTGCTTTTCAGCCTGGTGGAATCAATCCTCTGGTCTTGCTATTATGTGCCTGCCAGGTGTGCCAACTTGAATAAAATGCAGGGAGCATGTAAGCTCTGGCATGCATAATCAATCACAAGATGTGCACACAGCAATGCCCATCAACTTTGGGGGGGCTGGCCCCCTCTAATATTTTTTTTTGGGGGGGAGCCCAAAGAGACCCAGTAGTGATGTATGGATGTGAGAGCTGGACCATAACGAAGGCTGATCGCTGAAGAATTGATGCTTTTGAATTATGGTGCTGGAGAAGACTCTTGAGTCCCATGGACAGCAAGAAGATCAAACCTATCCATTCTTAAGGAAATCAGCCCTGAGTGGTCCCTGGAAGGATAGATCATGAAGCTGAGGCTCCAATACTTTGGCCACCTCATGAGAAGAGACGACTCCCTGGGAAAGACCCTGATGTTGGGAAAGATGGAGGGCACAAGGAGAAGGGGACGACAGAAGACGAGATGGTTAGATAGTGTTCTCGAAGCTACCAGCATGAGTTTGACCAAAATGCGGGAGACAGTGGAAGACAGGAGTGCCTGGCGTGCTCTGGTCCATGGGGTCACAGAGAGTCGGACACGACTAAATGACTAAACAACAACAACAACAAAAGAGACCTTGAACCATAGGAGTTGGCTTCTATGGTGCCTACACAGCGCCAAGCTCCTTATGCCTTGCCTCTCTTCCTCTCCCCCCAGTAAGTGCCATAATATTATGTTAGAAAGGAGTTTAAATGAGTTGGGGTGCCTGCAGTCAAGTGAATGTTACAGGCCTTCACCTCCTTCCATCACAGAGATTGCAGGTACTTGCTCCATAGGAAGCAGAGCCAAGAACAGCTCTGAGCTGTCCCTACATGACTTCATCTTATGAAGTCGTCCTGGAGGAAGCGGTATTATTTTCATATGTTCTTTGAAATATGTGTGAACAATAGAGAAGGCACACCCTCTCTAATAATTCCTAGAAAAAAATACCAAATTAGGTTCACTCCCATTCACGTGAAACTGGAGCACAGCGTACACTTGAATAAACCGCAAGCCGTAGCAGCCGTGTGTATTCCGGCGATGAAGACTTTGATGTATGCGCAGGAAGAATGCGCAGGAAGAATTCTGTCCCCCGCCCTTCTGTATCCTGACTTCATCACATCAGAGTCACACTGCACATCAAAGACTTGGTCGATCCATTAGAACAAAATTCACAGGTCTTTTAGTACAGCCAAACACTGTTTACAATGCAGTTGGTTAGCTTTTGAGGTTTTATTGTATTCACCCTATGAAACACATGTACACCTTTTCTCAGTTAGGAACACAAAAACAGAGGAAGCTGTCTTATACAGTGGTACCTCAGGTTACATACGCTTCAGGTTACATACGCTTCAGGTTACAGACTCCGCTAACCCAGAAATAGTACCTCGGGTTAAGAACTTTGCTTCAGGATGAGAACAGAAATTGTGCTCCGGCAGTGCGTTAGCAGTGGGAGGCCCCATTAGCTAAAGTGGTGCTTCAGGTTAAGAACAGTTTCAGATTAAGAATGGACCTCCGGAACGAATTAAGTACTTAACCCAAGGTACCACTGTGCTTAGTCAGAACACTGGTCCAGCTAGCTCAGCATTGTCTACCTCAGTGGCAGTGACACTCCAGTATTGCAGAGAGCGTTCTCATCCAGCTCTCATCCTGGAGACTTTGGGGACTGAACCTGGGACTTCCTGCATGCAAAGGAGATTCCTCTACCACTGAGCTATGGCCCTTTCCCCTGACAATTGCACATCACAGCGGGTCATCAAAACTTCCTAAGGAAGCAGAGAAGATCAGTTATGCCAGGGACAGTATACCTCCTTTGAAGTTCACATTACCTCATCTATCTACTCAGAAATGAACCCCTCTACAATAGTGCCTGCCTGGAGATGGATGAAAGAACACAGAGAGGAGTCCAAATATAAATCACACACTGGGAAGGAGCTGTAATAATAATATAAAAAACATAATCAAATCGTATAGAATGTAAGACACACTACAAGCACTCAGATCAAGTATCTCCATACTTTCTGAGGTCAATTCCAGCTGACATACTTACTGAGCATTCATCCTGATTTGTTTGTGAAGAGGTTATGTGAGGTTAAATCAAGTGTTTTCCCACACTTTTCCAGTGCTTTTTTCTCATAATTCTCCTTACCGCAAAATGTTCGATGGCTGTGTGTGTAATTGTTGCACAAGAGCACCAAATCAACTTTAATTGTACGACCTAAATTCGTTGAGATGTGACTGAAGCGCACCTGAAATTTACACCCTGAGGTGCTATTTCTAAGTAAACTAACATGCCAGTTCTAGTCAACGGTGAGACTTACATCTGTGTAAGCAAGCATGGGATTGTGCTGCTTGTTCAGTTGATTTGAACTGGACTGAAGCACATGCTCAATGGTGTGTATTTTTACATACTGACTAAGAAGCAGAAAAAAAGATTATTGTGCTCATCATATGTAATTCAAAACAAAAACAATACTAAACTGTAAAATAAAAATTTAAAGCAAAACACAACAAAACATAGATTTATTGCAGCACACTGCAGGATCTGAGTTCCTCGCGTTATTTTGATCTACATTAGTTTAGGGAAGCTTTTAATGTTTGATGTTTTATCGTGTTTTTAATATTCTGTTGGCAGCCACCCAGAGTGGCTGGAGAGACCCAGCCAGATGAGCAGGATATAAATAAATTATTATAATATTATTATTACAGTAGGCCACCCCGATTTAGGCGGGGACAGAAATATAGGGGAAGAAAATCTAGCAGAGTTCTGATTTTCCCCATGATACTTTTTTGAAATACCAAATGTTAAATTGTTTCCCCACCCCAAACCCTCTGCCTTGCTGGTCCCCTAATGATGTGCTTAGTCAGCCTATTGGCTAATCCAGCACTGCTTAGAAGTAGGTTTTTCCACTGTGGGCATGGGCACAGCCAAGGAGGGCAGGGGGGTAGCTGCCCCCCAAAATCAATACAAATCAGAGGTTCTGCCCCCCTAACAAAAGCCTGCCCCCCAAACAAAATTCCTGGCTATGCCCATGAGTGTGGTGTTCATTTTGCAGAAGGAATTTTCTATGGTGATCAGCTGAGCCCTAAGGGGGGCTTTCTGACACCACTTCTATTTTTGCTGTTGAAATTATAGGACTATTTGGTTATCTTCACTGTCGCTATTTATTTCTGTTGTGAACTACTTTGAGAGTTATATATATGTATGAATGAAAAGTGGTGTATTCAAAAATTCAGTGTGACTTACTCCCGGGAGACTGTGTGTAGGATTGCAGCCTAAATCTCTCCTTGACAAGATATGAACTGTAGCATTAGCTGAATCATGCCCATCTGCTGAAAATTGTTCTCAGAGGTAACACTGAAGCTTTGATAAGCTGAAAATCTCAGGCATTGCTTTCAATACAGGGAAACAGTCGTGTGATCATTGATGCACAATTCTAAACCAAAAAGTTAAAGGATGTATGCAGGTCTTGAACAGAACTCTTAAGTAGTCCAATCCCACGTGTGTGGCTGAAGGTGGACCTCAAGACAACAGCTGTGTAAATGCAGAGAGAAACTATTTCTTTTATTCCCTACAGGTTTCAAGAGTAACTCTTTCTCAAGAGATAAATAAAACTTTACAAATAAATCAAGGCAGCTGGAATCCATTGATGCATGTCTAAAATAAACTGAACTATCTGCTTTACTCATCAGCCCTTAGAGATGGACAGTCCAATTGGCTTGGATAAAACAGCCTTGTAAATTTAGCTTTTGGGTTGCTTGAAGCACTCTTGACACACATACCCAAACTCATGGAAACCAATTCCCCATCCCATAAAGCTGTGCTACACATGTGAGGGGGGGTGTCCCCTCGTATGTCTTTTTGCCCCTGATCAACTTCCATCAGAAGAAAGGGTGCTAAGAAATGCAATAGTTGTTCCTAGAGCCATTTCATACATACTGCAAGTCAAGACAGGAGTCACTGGTCCTATATTTGTTTATCTACCTAAAATAAAAATGTTGCATTTATGTCTATTAAGTGTTACGCAGGTTTCACTTTTTCTTTTCTTCTTCTTTTATATACCAGTATGTCATTCAAAATATTGGTTTTCAGCAATAAAACAGAAAACTAGACAATAAAAACCATGGGAAGGTTAACAATAGGCATCAATTAACCATTGTGGGTGGGTGTGTTCTTAATTGCCTGGCTGAACAGAACATTTTTCAGCATTTAAAAGTTGGCACAGAAAGCACATGCTTTTAAGAGACTCCCATCCATCTTGCAGTTCCTTCCCCTCAAATATTTCTACTCAAAGGATTGCAATAGCTTGTCTTTAAACTTGTTGAAGTCAGTTTCCCTAAAATATAACTATAATAGCTGGATATTTATTTATTTAATGTGATTTAATGTCGAAATAAGGTATCTTCCGAATCAGCTGCTAGCTTACCAAGAGTATGTCAGTTATGTCAAACAAGTGTAAAGTACTCCTAAAGGACTCAGTTATCTGATAATACCATATGGCAGTGGGAGGATTTAGAAGCAAATATACCATTTGGGTAGATATTTTTAGCACTTCAAAAACCATAGGAAGGCTTTGAATTTGAGAGTTAGTGTTGTGATCTATTTCACTAGAACCAGCAAAACCTACATTCAACACAAAGTATTGGCACTTATGTCTTAGCTTGTGAGCTGCATCTTATCCCTTTGAACTTTATTCCAACACACGGCAAAGCTTCCATGACGATAGGTTGGGGGAAAACAAAGGCAAACTGAATGCAACATATAGGCTTTATGTCGTCTCTTGCATCTTTTGCAACAGTGCCTTGCAAAAGATGAAATGCCTTGGAACACAACAATTCTTTTCCTTATGGACAGTACGTGTAGAGTAAAATGGGGCAGGGATGATGCTAAAGGATATTAAGGAAGTGCAAGGAGGCAAGGAGATAGGCAGGTACGGAACACAAGAATCCTGGGATGGGGAGTTGGAGACCTACAACACAGACACCATAAATGGCAGTTTATAGGAACCATGTGAGAGGCAGATTTAGGGCAGCATAACTGGTTCCACCGCACTAGATGCTGAGCCTTGGGGGTCTCACAACTACGACGTCATGAATTGAGTGGAATGGAAGGCAAAAGGTGGGGATGCTGAATCTTGGGTTCATACCTGCTGAGATTTGAAACACCAATGTCCTCAACATAGCTTCATCATGAAGCTTCATCATAGAGGACGTTTTACTGGAATCCTTCTTGGATCTCTTGAGGCCCATAAAATCATTGAGTCAATATAAAGGGTGACATATGGATATTTCACTTAGGGCAGCCTTCCCCAGTCAGGTGCCATTCAAATGTTGTTGGACTGCATCTCTCACCATCCCTTAAAATTGGTTGTGCTAGGCGGGAATGTTGCAAGTTGTAGTAGTCTAAAACATTTGGAGGCAGCAAGTTTGGGAAGGCTCATTTAGGGTGAGCTTTTTCAGTTACAGCTTACTACCTAGAGTTTGTTCTGCCCCGGGACAAAAATGACTACAAAGGAAATGAGTTTGGCAAATTATAGTATAGAAAGAAATTATCTATATATTGTCTAGAAGCTAAGAAAACCTTCTACAGACTATAACAGGAATGAAGAACCCACAGCCCTGCAGATGTTCTCGGACTGCAACTCCCATTGGCTCAGCTAACCCAACCAATGGTCAGGGATTATGGAAGTTGTATCCCAACATCTGAAGGATTGTAGGCTCCCCATCTCTGGTCTTCCAGTGCCATGCTATTTTCCTTTAAGACTGCATGTGTAAACACACTTGCTAAGACATAAGTATTATAGAAGTTGAACCGAGTTCAAAGAAACCATGCTATAAATGTGCCTAGACAGAATACACCTTAACTAGTAACTAATCACTTCTTCTCACAGCTAATCTAACTAGAGTTTCCAGAATTTCTTCAACTGAGGAGAATTCTAAAAATTACAATACAGTGGCAATATTCCTACTATTTCCTACTTCACTGTGGTGGCACCTACACTCTGGGATGCCATTATTGAGAAGAATCAACAGTAGCATGCTTCCAAAACATTACTGAAAACACGCCTCTATATCCAGATGTTTGCTGATCGCCAGCACTAGATTCTACCATCCTATATTTCTTGATCCAGTAGCGATGTATGGAAGTGAGAGCTGGACCATAAAGAAGGCTGATCGCTGAAGAATTGATGCTTTTGAATTATGGTGCTGGAGGAGACTCTTCAGAGTCCCATGGACTGCAAGAAGATCAAATGTATCCATTCTTAAAGAAATCAGCCCTGAGTGCTCACTGGAAGGACAGATCGTGAAGCTGAGGCTCCAATACTTTGGCCACCTCATGAGAAGAGAAGACTCCCTGGAAAAGACCCTGATGCTGGGAAAGATGGAGGGCACAAGGAGAAGGGGACGACAGAGGACGAGATGGTTGGATAGTGTCTTCGAAGCTACCAGCATGAGTTTGACCAAACTGCGGGAGGCAGTGGAAGACAGAAGTGCCTGGCGTGCTCTGGTCCATGGGGTCATGAAGAGTCGGACATGAATAAACAACTAAACAACTAAACAACTAAACAACTAAACAACAACAACAAATATTTCTTGATCTTCTGATATTTGCTCTTTTCTGAAATGTTTTTGAACTATGTTTTTATGTTTGATATTTATTTATTTATTAATAGCAAAGTGGATTAAAAATATTTGAAAATAAGTAAAAACTCACGAAATTTTCAAATTTAATAGCTCTCAGTAGTTACATCAAGAACTTGAAATTTAATTGTGTACAGTACAGATTCTTCCAAGATGCTTAAAAAAAACCTGGGGGCAGGGAGAAGGAATACAGATGAGAAATATGGAGTGTAGATCAGCTTTGTTCCTGGAACTAAGCTGTCCATCATAAAGCTCCGCATCCAAAATAGAAGCCAGCATCTTCATGCTTTCTGGTAGACGCGAGTACATTTGGCACTATTCATGACACATTCCTGCAAAACAAAGAACGTTCATTCATCAGTCTCTCTCTCCAGATCACTAGGGAATAGAGCAATGTAGATAGACACTTAGTATGCCTGAATTATGTTGCATTCCAGCTATTGTGTACAATTTTGGCTAGGAAATCAGGGGAAAATTCCACTTACCACAATGAGTTTCCCATCTACTATCTTTCTGGTTATCGTGGTTTCTTTGCCATCCCACTCCTGGTGCTGGGTCAATACATTATTATCATCTAAGGTGATAAGGGTCTGAAAAAGAATACAGAAATCTGGTACTTAGCATCTTAGTGAATTTATTTCAAAACTGCTCTGTCCCAAGACAGTGCAGTAATAGTTAGTGTGCCTCTGATCTTGCATTGGTGTGCGTAACTAAAGGCCAAACTAGATGTGATGTGTCCATGAAATCAGAATATTTTTAATTAGAACTGCATGAATAGCTTTTCAAAAGTAAATAAAAGCACAGGAAGGGAAGAGGGAACTCCTGATTGGGAACCAGGTAGGAAGGCGTTAAAGTCTTTCACCTTAGCTACAGTTCTTTCCAATGGGTGCTTGCCCTCTCCCAGTGCCAGCAGGTGCAGGATACCAATCCAGATTAGGGTCACAGCAAAGCCTGAAGCTTTCCTCTGCCAGAGTCCCAATCTAGAATCAGCCCCCCATGCTGACTTTTATATATATATATATATATATAATGCAATTAGCAATTGTGCAAAGGGTGCTATGTCTAGTTTCGTCCTAAGGAGTAAACTCATGCAAATGCTACCAGAGAAATACTTGCCCCTTTAATTAAAGAAGGTGAACAGAGATTACCATTTTGTCTGAGTGATAAGATATTTTGCAGAGGGCATGCCATTACATGGATAGTCTGATAGTCTGAGTACGTTCAGCATAGGCCTATGCACTAAAGGGGAAATTATCATGCTCCTGCTTTGCCAGATTTATAACTGGGTGTGGAAAGTGTCTTACCAAAACAAAGGAGATAGAATTCAACTATTATATATACACATGCCAAATTAAGCATGTCCAGGAACCCTAGAGTTCTCCCACTTTATGTATCTTTTTTTAAAAAACAGTATGTCCACCCGCCAGATCCCCACCCACTCCAAATTCCTCAACACAAATTCTCCAGAAAGCTGAAGTGCTGCCTTCATCCAAGAAACCCCTACCCCAATGGCTGACCAGTTATTTCTCCCATGAAGGCAAGAACAATAAATAGCTATCAGAAACACAGGCATTTGCACAAATTCTAATTGTGCAGACAACTAAAAAGCAGTAACTTTTAGACTGAAGAGTCTGTGGAAAATAAAGAATGAAACGTAGATTCTCTATGCTGTCATGTACTTTTCTCTGTAAATTTTTGTCTGAAGTTTGATACTGCCAAGAAGGATCAGGACACGCCTAGTTTTGTCCTCCAGGCAGAAAATGAAAATGACGCCTGACAGACATGTTAAATGAAATGCTTGCACAACTTCTAATCATTTCAATGGACCTTCCCAGTTGAGAAAGACTAGTCCATTACCTGGTTTGCACGACACAGGAAGTCAAACTATGGCTTAGCAACACCATGTGAATGTGCTGGCTCCCAGAAAGGAACTCACAGCCACTATGCTCCTTGGCAGTCTCTGTTACTCGTACACTAAACTGTGGTTAGCAAGGAGAAAGCTGGGTTCGGACAACATGCTAAGAGAAACTTTGGCTTAGTGAAGTGAAGAAGGAAGAGAAACTGGGAAGGAGCAAAGTGGCTACACAAGCTCTTGTCTGGATGCTGTGCACATTCATGCACTCCCAGTGTCAAAATTTGGCTTACCATGACATGTGAATGAAGTCGGTGCCTCCTACTTTGCCACCCTTAAGAACCCCCAAATTTGACACATCCCTTACTTTGCCTAATGAAAAAGACCCCTCAGAGGATCACACTATTTATAGTCTCAATGTCCCATGGGTCTGGGAGAGGAATATTTTTGCCCCCTTTTCTCTTGCTTTAAATAAGCAGTACAGTGGAACCTCGGTTCCCGAACACCGAAATCCCAGAAGTAAATGCTTCTGTTTTCTAAGGTTTTTTTGGAACCCGAACATGCAACATGGCTTCTGCTGAGTGCAAGACGCTCTTGCAACCAATGGAAACCTCCCCCTTGGTTTTTTTTTAATGTTTTAGAAGCCAAACTGGCTTCTGGAATGGATTTCATTTGAGAACTGAGGTACCACTGTAACAGAGTGGGCTGTGTGATGGCTTGCATACGGTAAAAAGCTTTGTAGGATGCAACATGCAATTAAGACTGTCTCCTGGAATCCCCTTTCACGTAGCACTTTCACAAAGGGATGTGCAAAACCAGTTTGGGAGACGATACTGTAATTGTAGTATTGCAATTGGAGATTAAGGAAAGGTCCTGGCAAATCACCATTATTCTTATAGGTTATTTGCATAAGATTATGCTCCTGTTACTGTAATCTGGGGGGAATTCCCATGCTCCAAAATGTGCAGAAGCAAGATGCTTGTCAGAAATCACACAACGTGACACCTTAACGCATATGGCCATGAAAAGAGCTCCAGGAACTTGTTGTACCTGTTTGGTGAAGAAGCCTACTGAAGGGATCATCAGCTGGCAGGCATCCAAAAGGGAGAGCTCCTTAGCCTTAACCACAGACATGACACTCCCAAGAAAAAGCCAATGAATCATTCAGGCAGGGCTTTTGACCTGACTGTTCTGAGGTGTGCAGATACGAATCAAATCCCACTATTCCATTGCAACACGTTCTTTTGCTACCAGAATTTACAAAATGAGACCTTCATTAAGATTGCATGGATTTCCCAAAATTAAAAAAGGAGCTGCACTAAGAACAGTAAAAAGTTGCAGGTAGCCATTTGAATCCATTAGGGAACAAATCCAGCTTGCTTTGACATTTTAGTAGGGATTGTACTACTTCAGCTGAGAAACATGCCCCCCCCCAGCTTGAAAGGCCATAGATTGTTTAATTGCTTTTATTTGATATTAACCACTGTTTAGCATATCATCCAAACACAATTAAGCTGCAGATAATCTTAGCTATAGGTTAGCTGAAACAATCCATCTTCAAAACATAGTTTATGAAGATGGCTTGGTTCATCCAACTGTAATTAAGATTTGCCACAGTTTAGGGTTTTGTTAAGTGTGTTGATCTAGCTTTCACTCTCTTGTTGTCTTTGTGGGGTTCTTTACCTGCTTGTGGTGCTCAGTTTTGGCTAATTTTGACCCTGAAAGCCCTTCCATGGTTTAGGACTAGCCTACCTGCCTGTGTCCACATGTGCCTGCCTATAGTTAAGTTCTGCAGCACAGACCTGCCTTTGCCATTTGGCAGTTATCCCTCTTACCACAGAAAGGCCTTCTCAGTTGTGGCATCCTGACTCTGGAACTGTTTATTTATTCACTGCACTTATATTCCACCTCCAATGAACTCAATGTGGTGCACATAGTTCTCCCCAAATTTTAATCCCCACAAGAGCCCTGTGAGGTAGGTTAGGCAGTGACTGGCCCAAGGTCACCCAGTGATCCTCTTCATTGCTAAGCGGGAACTCTAGACTTCCAGGTCTGGTCTGACACTCTAACCACTACACTGCACATCCCTTCACGGGGAGGCTTGATGCCAGGCTCACCTAGCTTGATGCCATTTTAGGTATCAAATACTTTTTTGATTTTCAAAGGTAAGGTTCCAATCCTGTATCTACTTACCTGGGAGTAAGCCCCAGCGGGGCCTACATCTGGGCAAACATGTACAGGAAACTACTGTTAGTTTGGTTATTATTTTCAAATTGCTACTTTATGTTTGCGGCTGGATTTTTTTGCTTTATCTTGAAACTTTGTAAGTTGTTCTGAGAACAGGTTTGAAGGGTGAGGTACACAAAAGAAAAAAGGAAGAGAAGGCAAATAACCACAGAAAGCTCACACACTTCCAGCATTCCCCCAAGATGAGTTTGCATCATTAACTGTGGCTAATCTACAACAGAAGCAAAAAATTCCCAAACAGTACTACGGGAACCAAAGGCAATGGCTGACAAACCAAACGCAATACCATGCTGATTCATGAGGAAATTTACCTCAGCAGTGATGCAACTGTGCACCACTTGAACCACAGTGATTGGTATCATTCAGTGTTACAACACGCATTGATGGGAGTAACTTGTTCACCTAACAGAAATCAGAAGAGTTCAGGGAGTTGCATCAGCTTCTTCCTGTAGGGGTGTTCACATGCTATATTCAACGCGGGTCCAATGTGTGTGGCTAAACACATGTACAGTTAGTGGCTGTGAATGTTCAACAAAGTACAGTATGTGACCTGTGTACTCAACGGTACAAATCAACAAACACACACGCTTTCACACATAAATGTGCACATGTGAAGAGACGGGTTGTACTTGTGAGCAGTGTGAACATGTGACTGTTCAGTACATGCCCTCTCTGGACGATCGCTTCATTTACCTGAGTTTTTCGGCCATCTAGCGTCTCCTCATTGAACTTCTCGCCCAATTTGAAACTGAATTCTGATGTTTTGAATGTGCTTTCTGTTTTCACATGGAATGTGTCTCCATCTTTAGTGATGATAACGTCTGGCTTTGCCATGCTCCCCATCTTCCTCATGGCCATGCCCACACCTGCAGAAAAGAGAAAGGCAAGGGACCTGTCAGATTGGTTCAGCCAAGCAGAGTCATTATGCAATAACACACATACACACATGCACACAAAAGATTACCTAACTGTTTAAATTACCCAGCGTGGGGAAGGAGAACTCCAGTGACTCAGCTGAAGTGTTGAAGCATCTCAGGTTAATCAGAAGCTTATTATAACTACTCCACTTTCGTTCTGCCTTACAGGAGTAACAGGTCTTTTTGTAAGACTTCAGCATATTACCAAATGACTTCTGCCCCAGATATGAATAATTAAATTATATCACATTGGCATTTAGAAAGGAAAATCAATGAAATCAGGCAAAAAAGTACCCATTGCTCTGCAGAAAAATTAGAAATAAATTGTGTCATGTCACAACTCTCGCCTTGCTCCTCCTCCAGTGCTATCTATCTGAGACTTTCTGGAGAGAAGTAAACAACAACAACTCAGAACACTATGTTTACAAATACAGTCATTCATGTAGGCCACTGGGGTGGAAAGTGTGATCTTCCAGATGTCATTGGACTTCAGCTTCCATCAGCCCCAGCCAGCATGACCAATGGTTAGGGATGATGGAGTTGCAGTCTGGAAATATAGAATCACAGAACTGTTGAGTTGGAAGGGACCCTAAGTTTAATCTAGTCCAACCCCCTGCAATGCAATATCTGAAGGAGCCCAGCTTCTCCCTCACTGCTTTAGCCTAACTACTGAAATCACCAGGAATATAACAACAGCAGCAACAGTTTGCAGGACATATGATCATTAAGGAGAAGCTTGTATTCTCTTAATGAGTGGATAGCCAAACTGCAGAGCTCACATTTCCATTCTCTGGAGATAGACTTGGACCTCATCTAGATTATTGTTGTGCATTTTAAGACTCAATTCATGTTCTGTTTCTGGAATGGGGACTAGGCTATACATATATTTTTAAGTGGGATAATTCATTGTAGTGTCATGGCAATTGTTTCATTGCCACAAGTATTTCAGCTCACCACATGAAACAATCCCCCTCTCCTCTTGCCACACACTGTTCTGGGGTTTTTCCTGACTCTCCTGAGCCAAACTGGGAGACCACAAGAGGGGAGTGGACTGCATTGCACTAGTGGAAGTTATTGCATTGAGCTTCTGCTAGCAGGAACCATTAGGTGAACTGAGCCCAGAACAGAGAAATAAAAGGTTTCCTGCACCAGTACTGTAATCCTTAAGCCTTTACTGCAAAGACTATAAAGGCTGCTTTACACATGCTTATTCACCACTTGATGGATGCAACCTTCATTGATAACATCACAGAAAGGTTGAATGGTAACTCGAAGCACAATGCTTTTCAACAGTCAGCAAACCTTCATGAACCGAGTAAATGGGCAATGAGAAATCAAGAGGTGCAGCAAATCCACACACACATACTCTCTCTCTCTCCCAGACACTACTAGTATATCGAAGGGGGCCTCTCTATCTCCTGGGTTGACACTGAAAGACCAAAACATTTGGAATGCTCTTTAGATTCAATGTGTGCATAACAGCCCCATGCCAACTAGAGTATATAATGGACTAACATCATGATTGTCTCCATTCACTGGGCACAAGCACCCAGTTAACCCCATGTGTGAAATAATGAGTGTGTCAACTGTGAGGCTAGTTCAGGCCTGTCAACTGCAGCTCCACAAGCCAAATGCAACACACCCGTGCTTAACATTTCCCCAAACAAGCCACATCATGCCCCAGTGATACATTTCCCCTATTCTTTCTTGTGCAATTACATTTACATCTTCAAAAAGCAAGGATCTAGTCCTTAAGGATGCAGAAATAGATATGGGGTGACATACAGGTTAGGAATGGGATTTATGCACTGTTCATAACTCTTTGCCACTACCCAGGAAGATCGGAAGCTGAATATTATTTTTACATACAATGTGTAAATACAAGTAAGTTGTGTTTCATCTGCATCATTTAAATGGATCACAGGATTCTGCTTTTTCTGCAAAAGCTTGGATACTAACATCGAGTTTAGAACAGAATATACACAGCCCTATTCAAGAGTCATCTGTGGACTTGGATTGCATTTTAGTGAAATTAATCCACAAGGATAGAAAGAAGAAAGGTTCTAACATAACAGCCGGATGTTAATTCAGATATCTGTTATTCTTTCCAGTTTCAGCCTCAGCTGGAGACTCTAAACACACTGTAACTTGGCAGATCTATCAATGCAGCCCCAAACTATTCACCCCTAATTAGGTTAGTGTTCCGTTCAATTTGTCTGGTAAAGTAATAATACTGAATATGAGATCACTGTGGTACATTTTATCCTCCTGTGCACGGTCACAGGAAGTTTGCTCATCCTGGCATTTTTTCCAGTCCGTGCAGTGAGACAACCAAAGCCAAACATTTAGATTTCACATAAAAGATCAAGGCAGTGCACAACATTAAATATCATAAAAACAATACTATATAATTGCAAGAATGACCGGCTTGTTTTAAAAAAGAAAATCAAATTAAATTTCATTAAGAGCATCATATTCTGTTATAATGAGCATTCATCCCCACTGTATGGTTTCTTCCTGCACCAGCAATGTCCAAATGCATTGTAATAAGAAGTGTAAGCTGTGTTACAGGAGTTCTGAAGGTTTCTGCCATATGCCCTCCTTTCTGACTCAGGTGAAATCCCTGGGAAAGTGCCATTCTGCTTATATGAGAGATCTCCCTCTCCTTCCCATTGCCCCCAGCTATTCTTCTGTCCCCCCACCCCACTCCGAGTTTTTCATATGTTGTTTTAAGCAGATGGTTTGGTATATGTACACACACACACACACACACACACACACACCACACAATGCAGCTCAATATCATGTTTGAAACAATATCCATTTGTATTTGTGTGCCTGTTACTAAAAGGCAAGGCTGAGAATGCCTCCGCAGACCTTGGACAGAGCATTCAGCCTCTCAGGAGCTGAGAAAATGAGACACACAAAAGCTCCTAATCCCAGCTCCCCACAGGAGAGACAGATATGTGCTTCCAGGAAAGGAAAAATTAATTCCTGTTCCCTCTTCATAATCCTCCACTCCTAATCAAGCCAGACACACCACATGTGCACATAGTAGAAAGAAATAGGGCTGTGTCTACTCCAGTATGACAAATACGAGAAAGGCATGACAATTCACAAAACCCAAAGAATTGCAGTGCACAAAATGTGCATCACACAGACACTGCTCCCCTTACACAAATCATAGAGAAGAACTTTAAAGTAATTCACTTAATCCAAAGCAGCCATTTTAAAGAATATGCCACTATTTAAGCAGTGCTTGGGGGGGGGGGTTGTTAAAAAAAGCTTTTGGTTGCAATGCTACATTTATTTATTACAGATGCACAAAGTCACTGCATCCAGGAGGGCTGCGTCCATGTAAATAGCAAGGTTTCAGTCAGCATCTTGGATGTAAAAATAAAAATGCACACACTACTAGCACTACTGTTCTTGTGATAGGATTTGCCCAACTCATTTATGGATTGGCTTACTTTTCAATCCTACTATCTGCCCTTCCGCCCCCTTTCTTTTCCCCCAAGTTTTGCCCAATGAAAGGAGGGAATCTCTAGTTCTGCTTCTCTGTTGTCATAAAATATCCTCATCATTTTAAACGGAATCCCCTTAAATTCTTACTCCCCTTCCCCCCCCCCGCCAGTTCTCCCCATCCATTCCCTGCTCCTTACCCAGCTGCTTCATATACTCATCAAAGCCGTCGCTGGAGACCAAGCGCCACCTGCCCAAGAAAGCCTCTGGGTTCGCCATTGCGCTGCGTTTGGATGGAGCTGTCCCGTCTGAGGACCAAGAGAGAGGCTTTGGGAAGAGCGGCTGCAGGGGAGGGGGGAGGCCGGGGACGTCTTTATATAGATGTCCTGAGCATGTGCTGCCGCCAGGGGACCAATCGGGAGGGCTGACGTCACGGGTGCCGGCTCCCAACCGCGAGGACGCTGCCGGCGATGCGCTCCAGCTCCTCGCCGAATGATTGGGCTGCGCGGCCCAAGGGCGCGAGGCGGAGGGTCCAGTGCTTCAGCCCTCGCGCTGCGGGGCGAGGCCTTCGTGACCGCGAGGCAACCCGCGGCGGGGAAGCCGGGACGCCGGACGCCTCTACTTGCGTTTATCTCACCCTCGTCTCTCTGCACAGCGCGGTGCCCGGATGGCGCGCGCCAGAAGCCGGTCTCCAGCAGCAACCCCCGCGCGCCAAGGCTACTCGCAAAGCGCCCTGAAGGAGTCGCCACCCCCAAAGCCACAGTGGGGTGACGCCTCTCCTTAGGAGGGTCCCCTCAGGTGGAGGAGCATTGTGCGCAGGGGGCGGGCGTCGAGCGCCTTTCCAGCTCTGGGCAACTGCAGGGGGGCCCGGGCACGTGTCCGCGGGGGCGCGCAGGGCGAGTCTCCTCAGCCCAGCAACTCCTTCAGGACCGCGTTGAACGCCCACGCCGCTGTTGCCTCAACTCCTTCCTCGTTTTGTTCCTTCACTCTTTCATTTGCACCCCACTTGTCCTCCAAGAAGCTTAAGCTGAACTTTAGGGTTCCCCGTCTCCTCGTTTTGGCCTTGCAACAACCCTGTAAAGTAGCTCAGGCTGAGAGAGGGCCCAAGGCTACTCAGGTAAGCTGCTGTGGGGATTTGAACCCTGGGCTCCCCTCCCAGGTTCCCCCGTCCAACATTCTAACCACTACACTACCCTGACAATGTGACATTTTTAGTTGGTCCTGATAGTGCCGCCTCTACTTGCGTTTATCTCACCCTCGTCTCTCTGCACAGCGCGGTGCCCGGATGGCGCGCGCCAGAAGCCGGTCTCCAGCAGCAACCCCCGCGCGCCAAGGCTACTCGCAAAGCGCCCTGAAGGAGTCGCCACCCCCAAAGCCACAGTGGGGTGACGCCTCTCCTTAGGAGGGTCCCCTCAGGTGGAGGAGCATTGTGCGCAGGGGGCGGGCGTGGAGCGCCTTTCCAGCTCTGGGCAACTGCAGGGAGGCCCGGGCACGTGTCCGCGGGGGCGCGCAGGGCGAGTCTCCTCAGCCCAGCAACTCCTTCAGGACCGCGTTGAACGCCCACGCCGCTGTTGCCTCAACTCCTTCCTCGTTTTGTTCCTTCACTCTTTCATTTGCACCCCACTTGTCCTCCAAGAAGCTTAAGCTGAACTTTAGGGTTCCCCGTCTCCTCGTTTTGGCCTTGCAACAACCCTGTAAAGTAGCTCAGGCTGAGAGAGGGCCCAAGGCTACTCAGGTAAGCTGCTGTGGGGATTTGAACCCTGGGCTCCCCTCCCAGGTTCCCCCGTCCAGCATTCTAACCACTACACTACCCTGACAATGTGACATTTTTAGTTGGTCCTGATAGTGCTGCCCCAGGGACACTGATGGTCTAAACCACTGAGCCTCTTCGGTTTGCCAATCGGAAGGTCGGTGGTTGAAATCCTCACGACGGAGTGAGCTCCCGTTGCACTGTCCCAGCTCCTGCCAGCCTAGCAGTTTGAAACCATGCCAGTGCAAGTAGATAAATAGGTACTACTGCAGCGGGAAGGTAAACAACGTTTCCGTGCGCTCTGGTTTCCATCATGGTGTTCCGTTGCACCAGAAGCGGTTTAGTCATGCTGGCCACATGACCCAGAAAGCTTTGGTCAAACACAGGCTTTCTTGGTCTGAAAGCGAGATGAGCACCTCAACCCCATAGTCGCCTTTGACTGGACTTAACTGCCCAGGGGTCCTTTACCTTTACTGCTGCCCTACTGCAACCTTTGGGAGTTTGTCTCATGATTACCAATGCAGCCACCTTTTATTCTTATGTGTTTCTGAGTAATGAGCCTTCCAATGACTATCCAGGGACATTCTTTTTAGTTTGTCCCATCACTGGATTAAAGAAAAGATGGAGACCTTTTTTTTCTCAGCAGAGAGAAGGATGTGCTTTTCCCTCATGTCTTGTAATGGATATATGGAACCTATATGGCAAGATGTTGCCATAGCCACCACTTTAGATGTGTTGGAAATGGAACTAGGCCTGCCAGGGGTGGGGGAAACAGGAAAGGCATTGCCTTCGGGTCTTCCTGTGGACTTCCCAGACCATCTTACTGGCCATTGTCTGAGGCAGGATACTAGGCTAGATGGACCCTTGGTCTGCATTCACATGACGGTTCGTTTCCCTAACTGTTAATTTCCACATTTTATTTGAGCTTTTACACAGCGTAAAAAAAGCCACTTCCAGACTTTTTACTGGAATAGATGGCATGATAGATTTCCATGCTCTTTGTTAATTATAAATAAATAAATAAGTTTGCAGCTCCCTTAACATGGAAAATCGTGGTAGTAAAGTGATGAAATTTGGGGCTGTATACCGACTTACAGTTATTTTGCACAGTTTTCATGGGGGAACAGAAGCATGGGTGGGGAAGTAGTGCTGTGTCACACCACACTTCCTGATAAGAATGAAATTTAGCATGACATGCCGGTGCATTGCTCAAAAAGCCACCATTCTTATAACACAGCAGGCGCTGCAGTGTGAAAGGAACGCTGGAAAATGTGACACGAGTGCTCTCCTTATCAGGAATAACTAACACAATATTCCCCACATCTGAATGCTCCCTTATCCAGCAGGGCTCTTTCTGTGTACTGATTATGCAAAATTCTCAGCCTATAGCCATCCGCATGGTATTTGTTCACTGTAAACACTCTTTACTGTACTTCCCCCATCCAACGTTAGTTCTTCTGTTTACTAGGGGAGTAGCCCTATCAGGGTGCTTAAGTCAAAAGCGTACAAGTACTTAACTTGGGAGAGTGGAAGAGTATGAATGCAGCTGAGTGGGCTACCCTCTATTCTGCTCTATGGACCCACCGTGATGAATTATACAAAATAACAACACAGAGACCAAATAAGCAACTTTCAGTTCACCTTTAAAACATGCTAAAAGAGCATGAGCGTGAGGAGTGTTGATCTTGCACAAATGTGCAGAGCTGACAGCACAGGGCTCATGTGACCTCTCACATGGGCTGCTGCTCAAGATGGCTATGTCTTATCAGAATAAACTCCCAAAACCATCTCTAGGCCCATCACTGGCTTCCTATAAAATGGGAAGCAGCCCCATGTATTTTCATACAGGAAATTGAATAACTATCATGAGATGGAGAAATACAGTGAAAAAAATGTCTGGGATTCTGACAAACATCCCACATGGGCAAAGGCACAGGACCTTGCAGCTACCACAAACCAGCTGATTGGTGGTGCCTGCCAACCCTGCTTTCAGCAGGGACCCATGTTTTTACCTGCCATACAGGTAGGCATGGCTTGGAGACAACAAGGGGAGGGGGGTTATTGTTTTGTTTTGTTCTTGCTCTCATTTTTAATTATGTTATTTTTTTATCTTGTATTTTTAATGCTGTGAACTGTACTGAGATCTTTGGATGAAGGGTGGTATAAAAATAAAATAATAACATAAAATAAACAGCCTCATGGGCTGGGCCTATTGAGGCTTGTGAACTAGAGGTTCTCCACTGCTGGTTGGGGTACTCCAGCAAGGCATAGAGGCAGCAGCCCGGTCCATTTCCTGCTCCTGAACAATAAGCTTAATCCAATAGTCACTGTTTGTTGTGGCAGTGAATCCCACACAATCATTATGAGTTGTGTGTAGTACTTTGTTTGTTTAAATCGAGGCCACATTCACATGATACATTTAAAGCACTATGATAAAGTCATTTAAAGTCATTTCTCCCCCCCCCCTAATTCTTGAAGTTGTAGCTTGTTAAAGGTGCTGAAAGTTCTTAGGAGAGTTTTCTGTGAAGAGGGGTTGATTGTTAAGCTCTGTGAGGAGAATAGGGGTCTCCTAACAATTCTCAGCACTCTTAACAAACTACAGCTCCCAGAGTCTTTTGGGGGAAGTCGTTACCATTGAAAGTGGTATTATAGGGCTTTGAATGTATGGTGTGAATGTGGCCATAGTCTGCTGCTGCCAGCTGCTGTGCAATTATGAATCCAGATCGGATTGTTTTGCTGAAAATGTACTATGTTTTTATAAGCACCTCTGCCTTGCTCCACCATTTGTGAAGTAAAGTAACAGGCATGTGGTTCCTTCTAATTGTTCTAAAGAGAGTAGAGATTAAAAATGTAAAAGGATGCTTTGAGTAAATTCCACAGAGTTCTAGAGATTTGTGGTTGGATCCTGTGCCTGCTACACTTGTGCTGTGCTTTCCCTGTAATTTTTGAGTCACTCCTATCAACAAGGTGAACATAAACTTTCTGGTATTTTATGTTAATTTACAAAACAGTACAAAGTGCAATAAACTCCAGATTAGGGTTCACTCTTGCTTTTCTCTTGAACTGCTGTTGCCACCTACAGTTCCACCTGTAGTCACAGGAAGTAGTCTGCTAATGTGATAAAAGGCACCTGGAAATGTTTTCTTTAAAAGACGCTAAAAGGGGAGAGGGGGAATTGCACTGTTCAAAGCTACAATAAACTTGCATCAGAGCTTTGTTCCTTGCCCTGCCCTAATGACTCAATGGAAATTAGTCAGGCTTCTTCAGAATCTTCTGGATGTGCAATCATCTTCACCTGACTTGACCAAGGCAGCTATTCAGAAAGAAAAGGCCTTGGCCATATGTAGCAACCATTCATCTCACAGATTGCATCACTCCTTTACAGCCACGCTGTGTTTCAACTGGCAGAAATGGCAAAAATATTTGAAACAATGTATTCTTACGACAGCTACTTTTGATTCACTGTAAATGTAATCAGCAGCCCAGTGAGGAAAACAGACAGAGCTAGGTATTCTTAGTTGGAGAAGAAAATGTTGTGGATGGACATGGTAAGTAAAGGTAAAGGTAAAAGTACCTCTGCCCGTACGGGCCAGTCTTGACAGACTCTGGGGTTGTGCGCTCATCTCACTCTATAGGCCGGGAGCCAGCGCTGTCCACAGACACTTCCGGGTCACGTGGCCAGCGTGACGAAGCTGCTCTGGCGAGCCAGAGCCACACACACGGAAACGCCGTTTACCTTCCCGCTAGTAAGCGGTCCCTATTTATCTACTTGCACCCAGGGGTGCTTTCGAACTGCTAGGTAGGCAGGCGCTGGGACCGAGCAACGGGAGCGCACCCCGCCGCGGGGATTCGAACCGCAAACCATGCAATCAGCCAGTCCTAGGCGCTGAGGTTTAACCCACAGCGCCACCCGCGTCCCCGTTCTTAGCTTGGAGAAGAAAATGTTGTGGCTGGACATGGTAGTGATCTTCAAATGTCTGAAGGAATGTCACATGGAAGGTGAAAGGCCTGCTCTCCATTGCTCCAGGGCAAGGATAAGAACCAATGGCTGGAAATTGCAAGGAAGCATATTTCAGATAAGCACTAGGATAAACTTCCTAATGATCCACAGCATGGAATTGCCTTCTTCATAACTGCTATACTCTGAACTGACATTTCCTTTGAGCAATCCATCACAACTTCCAAGACTTCTTTTCTAGGAAATCACCACCATTGCTAGCCACACTAATCAGTATATGTGAAGTTCATGGGTTTTGTCTCTATGTACTTCCCGTCACACTGTAGTTTACCCCTCACAGAGCTACAATTCTCAGCACCCTACATAAATTAAACTTCCCAGGATTCTCTGGGAGAAAGCTATGTGCTTTAAATGTATGGGGTGTGTGTGTGTAGACCTCATTTGGGAAAGGCTTTGATGTTTTTAAAGGAAGCTCCTTGCCTTTTATAGCTTCTATGACTCTTCTCGTTAACTACTATAGTATCACCTTGGTACCTTTCCTGAGCTGCGATATTCTAGCCAAACTTTTATTAATCTGTTTTAAAACAAGCAAACCCGACACTCCAAACTTCTTTGAGAGATTTTAGCCTGTTGACTCCCATTTTCGACTTCTTGTATTACTGAGAAGTTTCCTGTTTTGAAATCAGTATTACAGTGGTACCTCGGGTTAAGTACTTAATTCGTTCCGGAGGTCCATACTTAACCTGAAACTGTTCTTAACCTGAAGCACCACTTTAGCTAATGGGGCCTCCTGCTGCTGCCGCGCCGCCGGAGCACGATTTCTGTTCTCATCCTGAAGCAAAGTTCTTAACCTGAAGCACTATTTCTGGGTTAGTGGAGTCTGTAACCTGAAGTGTATGTAACCTGAAGCGTATGTAACCTGAAGCGTATGTAACCTGAGGTACCACTGTATTGCACTTTCTTGGAAAAAATTCCTCTCGTGTGTACATTGAATTCAATAGCACTGTGATCGTTCTTGTTTGGTTCAACAACCCTCATATCTTTCTCCAGGGCCAGGGAACTATTCAGGATTAATTCTCCTCTAGGCACTTCCATGACCCAATTACAATACTGAGAACAACATGTTTTGTTTGCTATGACCCACATATTTATTTGCCCACATATTTATTTGCCCAAGTGGTATAAGCAGTTGACACTGTCCATCATTACAACACTTTCCCCTAGGGCTGCCTCCCTGATTCCTTGATCTCAAGAGCACCTCCCTTTTATTCTGGTGGGAGGAATAATATGCAGCAGCATCTCATATGGTGACAGCAGGGCACCATCCCTCAGACAGCTGCTGATAGTCCACCACTGCTAACCGCCCTGGACCCCTTTTTCTGGTACTCCAGTAAATATAATCAACCATTAGTGTAGTTATCCACAGTGCCTCAGAGCAAGGCTGCAGCACTCTGGTAAATTGCACCGATGAATCTTATTAACTGCACCCTTCTGTTGTCTTGAGGGTTCTGCGTGGGTTGCTGGTGTCCTTCAGGCTTTTGGTTCAGGAACATATTACTCTTGACAAAGTGCATCCAATGACTGTCACATGACAAGAGGGACTACAAGTCACACTAACTTCCCTTTTTGGTGCTTCGTTCTGTGAAATAGCTCCTAGCAGAGAAAGCAGTGCTAATATTAGTCCATTGACTTGAAAATCAAGAGACATATTTAGCCCCTAAAATATAAGACATGACTGTGCTAGGCCGTGTTGCTGTAAATCCACTTGGGATTTACCTATTGCAGCAAAACCTCAAGATAAAATGTACATTATAAAGGTTGATTAACATAATCCCAAGGGCATTCAGCTCCATCAAAATGTGTTTTATCCTTAGCAGTGCTCACAGTTGTCCTGATCTGTTGCCAGTCGCACAATATCTTGTCATTATATAAAGGGGGGGGGGGAGTGTACATCCACTGCTGCACCAGAAACCAGGTCTGCACAGCTCCCAATTGGACTGAGAACTGAGCATGCATGAACAAAGTGATCAGCAATGCTAGAGTTAAATAGTGGCAACCAAAACCCGTTCAGAACAAAACAAACAAAGCAAAGTGCATTGATGAAAACAAATGAACCTGTTTTATTTAAGACCTTTTAAAAAATGTCTCCCTTCATTAAAACTTCCAGGGTGCTTTACAGACAGTGTAATTCAATTTACATAGAAGTCAGTGCATTAAAACCATAAAACATGCAGTATCCACAGCAGCTAAAAGCTTGGTATTGACATCCAGCAAATACTGCTGGATTACAGCCCCAGGAAACATGACTAATGGTCAGGAATGATGGGATTTATACTCTAAAACATCTGGAAGGCACCAGATTAGGAAAGGCTGGTCTAATTACAATGCTGGTGCATAGAAATTATGCACTCTTAACATCATTATAACAGGGTGGTTATTCCATTATGTTAAGTACAAATTTAAATTGAGGGCTTATCCACACCTCTGTTTGCTCTGCCACTTTCTCCCTGGCGGATCCTGTGGTTTAGCACTGAATTGACACAAATGGCAATTGGGTTTTCTGCGCATTGTTGTTCCAATTTAGTGCTAAATTGGGGCAAAGTGGTGGGGCAAAGGCAAAACTATTTGGACCCATGCTTTCTAGACACGGGACAAGAAGAAGTGTGGATGAACCCTAAATCTGAACCAGTACAACAGTCATGGTTTCTGTCCTAGGAACCTGTAAATTATTTCAGGAAAAGGGATGCACATGAAGTAGAATAAAAATCAAACTAAACAAAAATCCCAGGCCTTTCACTACAATTCCAAGGTTTTCTTTAGAGAAGCCACAATGGTTAATACGGTAGACATTTGAAGTGTAGACATATCCTAACACTGCACTTGAATCCATTTGTAGAAATGGCAATTAAATACCTGTCTGCTATGTATGTTGTCATAGTCTGTCATCCCCCCCGCCGCCCGTGCTATTTAACATGCCTCTGAAACCACTAGGAGCTCTCATCAGGAAAGCTGGAATGAAGTGTCACCTATGAGTAAATTGTACACTGGTACACTGCCCCCCCCCATTCTATCTTAATTGGGAGAGGCAATTAATGTGCTGGACCAGCTCTTAGAAGTGGTGAAGGGCTGGTTGTTGACCAATAAATTGAATTGAATTGAATAAATTGAATTGAATAAATTGAATTTAATTGAATTGAATAATTTGAGGACAGATGTATAATGTGCTCTGAGTTTTCAACTCTAGAAGGTACAGAGACAGACTGTTCTCAGTGGGAGTGAACACCTCTGGAAACAACAGGTCAGTAGCTTGGACATGTTCCTGGATATACTATATTGTTGAAAAAAGCTGCATGGGCCCCAGCCGGCCAGATGCCGGGTGAAATTGCCACAGCTCTCATATTGCGAGTTGAGGCATTTTTACCCCAGCGCCTCACTGGCTGCGGCCAATACAGCTGGCTCCAGCCTGCTGCTCAGCCGGGGGGCAGGTGGAAAGGCTCCTGTCCAGGGCCTTGCAAAGCCAGGCACAGGCCCAGGCCAGGTAGATAATGTGCCCCCCCCTTTTTTTTTACCCTGGGGATAACTGAAGTCTTATAAATAAGTAAGTATATAAATAATTTCCACAAAAGTTATGCTGACAAATAATTTTATTTCAAGGCTTGAACTGTATCTGCATATAAGGACAAAATGGAAAATATAGATATACAATAGTGCTTTTTAAAAAAATACATAGGGAATACATGCTGACCGAGGCCCCCTTTGGAATCAGAGGCCCAGGCCAAGTGGCCCATATGCCCCCCTGCCTCTGTCTGGGCTCCTGCCCCCAGTTGAGCGAGCCCCAAGGCCAGCCCTGAGTCTTCTGCCACTCACACGCAGGAGAGATGGGGCTCCCTGGCCAGGCTCCCCTTGTCAAGAGTGGTGATGGTTTCACCAGCGATACACCGCTGAGTGAAGCTGTCATCGCAGTCTGCCCCCACATATCTGGATATATCACCCAGGCCTACATCCTAGAATTGTAGAGTTGGAAGGGACCCCAAGGCTCACCAATCCAACCCCCTGCAATTGCAGGAATCTCTAAGATATTAGCCAAGAAGCTTCTTCCTCAACCCATTGCTTGCAAACATGGCCTCCTGCTCCTGGGGGAGTATGGAGAGAGGGCAATACCTATCCATCTTGCCATGGCAGGTTACCCCCAAATCCTGGCACTAACAATCTCCTTGCACCCATCCCTCCTACTCTCCAGGTGGCCCTTCCCTGCAGTTTAGAAACCTAGGGAGTAACAGCTGAGCACAAACAAGGCAAGATAAGAGGTCCACAAATCCCAGCAACAAGTCACGTACTATGACCGTACTCGTTCTGCAAGCTAGCTTATCATTGAGTGAAAAGACTTTCCCTTACATTGCACATTTCACATGCAATTGGGTCATGAAGAAGGTCCATGAAGCAAGGCCAACTGGAGACAAGATCAGTCCAAATGTGGTCACTGGGACATTTCTTGCCAGTCCGGCTACATCAAGGGTGGGAATGCTTTCAACATCATAATGGCTGGTGATCCCTGTTATTAGTGCATTCAAAACATTTATTAAAAATGCCTCTGCACTGCATGTGGGAGGCACTTGGGTGCCCTTCCAATCTGATAGGAGCAGGTTTGGCATGGTGGCAGTGAGGCTGAGCTATGGATCAGGACGTCCTCCGCTCAAACCTTGCCTCTGCCACAAATTCAGCAGGTGCTCTTGGGCAAGTCAGTATCTCTCTGCCTCTGAACTATGGGCATAGTAATACTGACTTACAGGATTGTTGTAAGGATCGCAGCTAGATACTGCATGTAAAGCACTGAACACATGACAGATTATTAGATTCAAATGTCAGATTCCTAGTGATAATCTGCTTTCTTACAGGTTTTGAACAGTTCTTACTCGAACTAATGATTTACCTATATTTGCTTCCTTGCATTTCCCACTCATTGGGTCTAATTTTGTCCTCTGAGGCAAACAAGAATAAGTCTGCTCCAACAACATGACCACAACATGACCACCCTTTAGATGTTGGAAGACAGTCATTGCATCTCCCATTCTCCTCCATGCTAAAACACACCAAGCTCTGCCAACTGTTCCTCATAATACCTGGTTTCCAGAAAGCCTTACCTGTCCCCTTATGAGAGGGAGATGCCCAGGAAGAAAGCCAGGCTACACATTCTCGGTGGTCCTCTTGATAGCTTCACTTCAGATTACTGTAACAAAGGCTTTGATGTCCTTTGTGATGAAATGCTATCCTTTGGCCCATTTATTATTACCAGGGCATCTTCAAAATATTAAACTTGGACCTCTTAAATTATTCTTTGTTTTCTCAGTAAGTAGGAAGGAGTTTACACAGCTGCATTCAAAAAATATTAGCTCTTACTGAGAAAATATGTGCTCAGTTTTCTACCCACTTAAGTCAAATTACTTGGATTTAAAACTATTTGGGTTTGTAGTTCTAAATACACACTTCTAAGACATCCCAGAGAACTCAGTAGGACTTCCTTCTGAATAAACATGCATGAGCATCAGCCTGTTCCAAAGGAAGACATGCTTTTAAAAGATAATGCATTGAAGGCTATGGAAATAAAAGCTAGTTGTAAGCAATGGCAAGATACCCATCTCAACAGGTGGCAAATGAGGGGGGGGGGGGGAGAGAAGAGATTTATGCACCCAGAAAGGTCTATACAGTGTGTGGAGCTGACCCTTTATTTATGGCACTTCAAAGACTGAAGTTTTTTACTTCCTTCACAATGAAGCCAAAAGTGAAAGAGCAAACCATGAGAGGCCTCACTGAATTTGAACTAATGTTAATGAACTTTGATTTACGTTATTGAGGCCAAGTTAGCTATGGTTAGCAATGGATATGGGGAAATGACAGGGCAGGTAACAGTATTGGGGAAAGGGCCTACAAAGACATTTATTGAAGTTGCCACTTCAATGAACAAGCTTTGGGATGGCAGGACAACATTACAGATGGAAATAAATTAAATTCAGTTTACATTTAAATACTAGCTTCCCTGATGCAAGTGTTCCAGAATAAGGTGCAAACTGAAACACAGCCATTCTACAAAATTCGCAATTTTGCAGTTCTCCAGCCAAGACCTGTGTACAAAAAAAATGCATATACTAGGGTACAGTGTGCATATAACTACATATATTAATGAAAACAGCATATTAAAGTCTGCTATTTGTGCTATATGGGGAAATTGCTTGTAAAAATGTGTATACTGGCGCCCGCCCTGTGGAATGCCCTCCCATCGGATGTCAAGGTGATGGACAACTACCTGACATTCAGAAAACATCTTAAGGCGGCCCTATTCAGGGAAGCTTTTAATGTATGATATTTTAGTGTTTTTTGGTTTCTGTGGAAGCCGCCCAGAGTGGCTGGGGAAACCCAGCCAGATGGGCGGGGTACAAATAATAAATTATTATTATTATTATTATTATTATTATTATTATTATTATTATTATTATACTGGGGGAAATTCCATAAAAACGTTATATGTGGAGACATTCAGAGTATAATGCTGATGCATTTTCAGGAGGGCTTAAAAAAACAACAATACATTGCAAACTGCTGTGGAAATGTGGAGAACTGAGCTTAAATATGGAAAAATGAGAAACCAAAATGGATATATTCAGCCATCCCTAACCAACACTCTCCATATCTGCCCAGATCTGGGGAGCAATGCTAAAAGCTATCTATAGGTGGCATTACAAACCAGTAAAAATCTCTTGCATTTTTAAAGCATAATTGCACCTCTGGTGCCACCAGAACCTCAAGCAATAGCAGAGGATCCAGGAGTTCTTAGGAATGTCAGAGAAGCTGGCACAAAGGGTCCACTTGCTTATGTACAAAGCTCCCCCAAACAATCTGTTCAGTATGGTTTAATTTTATCAAGTTTACCTCGGCCGATAGGTGTTTTGAAAACTCCCAGCATGATACTGAGGGATTTGGGTATGTTTAGTCTGGAAAAGGAGGAGACTGGGAGGAGAGATGATAACCATCTTCAAATATCTCAAGGGCTGTCACATGAAGCAAGCATGCTTTCTCCTGCTTTTTGTGGAGTTGAGAGTAGTTCCTTATCCTAGACGGTTTGTTGGAAATTGAAACAATAAATGTCATAAGCAGTAAACTACGAACCTGTAGAAAGATCAGATTCATAAATATTTTTTTACTTTGCTTTGTAGCTTTACCTTTTGGTTTCTCATTTCTGGGGGGGGGGGGGGGGTTTGTATTCGTATTTCTGTACTTTTGAAAATTAAATTTATTTAAAGACTGGAGTTTGAAGACTCCAGTGTCATTGCAAGGATAGTTACTGTGCACTTGAACCTTTTACTGTGTTTTCCCAAATCTTCCCTGCCAGTTTGACATGTCACAAGTTTCCCAAGAAATCTTTGACCTCTGCCATTCCTCCAGAGAGGCGGCTAATCCAAGAAACATACTATTGCGATAATAACTCAGCTCAGATTCAGTAGTGTGGTGGAGCAGCAGAACCAGTCCCTTGTCTTCACAATGCTGTTTACTAGAAAACTGGAGGTGTCCCAACAGCTGGCATTGGTTAGGAGTATTGGAAACTGCTTTATACAAACTCACATAACACTCTTTCAGTATTGACTGGCAGCAGGTCACTCTTAAGTCTCTAAGCACTGTACCTCCAAGCTACACACTTGCTTTTTCAGAGGGCCTGAACCTCATGCAAAACAGACAGCTGACCCATTTTCTGGAACAGGGAACCTCTCACCCACAAGGTCTCTGTCTTGCTGAGATTCAGCTTCAGCTTTTTGGCTGTCATCCAGCTCATTACTGAGTTTAGGCACTAGTGCAGGATCTGCACATCACCTTTTGCTTCAGATGCTACAGAGAATAGAGCTGTGTAAACTGCATACTGATGACACTCTGCTCCAAAGCTGCGAACCCAGCAGTTTCATACAGCTATTGGATAGCATTGGGGACAAAGTGGTGTCCTGCAACTCACAGAGGGTCAAAAGGCAATCAGTCACCCAATTGCTCCTCTATGTAGGTATAACACATTGCCCTGTTCACTCTCAGCTCTCAAAGCCGATCCAATAGGACACCGTGTGGGAGAATCAACTCCCCCTTCCATCTCCCTCCCAATGAAAGTTATCAGTCCAGAGCCGATTTGGTCTCCAAAACCTAGATTGAAAAGGGTCAGGAACATTGGTGTTATTCAAGAGTGCCAGCAGTTGTGCTGCCACTACCCTCTCAACGTCCCCCAAAAGGGGTATTGGCAACTGGCAGGTAGTTTGTTTGTATGGATAGGGGTAGGTTTGGAATCCACCATAACCCATTATAATTATGTATAACAGGTCAATGAAAATCTTATGAAAGCATTTTGTATCGCAAGATCCCTCTCAGCTCTAAAGCAGACCTCATGGCTGTAATACCTAGTCTAATTTCTCTGCTTTGTTGTTTATTATTTTTTCTTGCCCCCAAACCCAGTCACTGGGGTTTGTCAGGTCCAGGGGTCAAATGTGACCCTCTAAGCTTCTCTCTCCCTCTCTCTGACCCTCTACATTCTCTCCACAAATTACACTCTGCAAAGGCAACCGTCTTCACCAGCCTTGCTTCACACCCTCCTTGAGTGTTTCTCCTTAGCTGGAATGTGTCCTTGAATACCAGTAATGCCTTTTGCTTGCCTGGATGGAGAAGAGAGAGAGGTGTCTGTGTAGAAGTTAGCTAACAGAACGAAAAGCAGTGTTTACATTTGTTGCTCCTCCCACTTTTGCTTCTGGCCCCACCCACCACTGGCCCATGGCACCCAGAAGGGGAACTGTCCAGAGGGAAACTACAACCCTCTGACAGAAAACAGCTCCCCACTCCTGCTCTTGGCAGAAGCCAAAACACTCTCATGCATGCACACACTGTGGGGCAGAGATTACCAGGCCAGGTAGTATTTTGAACCTGAGTTTGGCAGTTCTCCAATTCCATGCAATTTTCTTCCTCTAAATATTTTTCCACTGAGCTGTATAATGCTGTGAAAACTGTACAAATCAATTTAGCTTTATATTGTGATCCTTAAAAGGAAAAAAAAGGCAACCAAAGAACACCATTATTATTTTTTGGGTATGGTCAAATACCAAACACTTCCATGTGATCGAATTTTCTGAAGGTGCAGAATTGTGCCTATACAGTATTTTCAAAATACCCTAAATAAGCAGTGACTCTTGGCTTTGTGGACAGTCGCTCTATCAAAATTGGTTGTGATGTATGCAGAAAGTATAATCAGGGCACAATCCAAGCCCCAAAACTATCACACTGGGTGGGTGGGGAGAATGGGGTAAATCTACCTCTTTCCAGCCCACAGCAGCTCTGCAGGTGTGAAGCACCCCATCCTGTCCAAAGGTTCAGGTAGGTGGAGGTAACGCTGTCAGCAGCCTGCAGAAAGTCCTGATCCAGCTCCGTTGCTGCCCCTTGACAGAATTGGGCCCAATCTGAGTCTGATTGCTACGCCAGGTTCAGGTTTCTTCCTGCTTCCCTGCCTTCTGCCCTGGTTGGCATGAACAATTGGGGGGACGGGACGTGTTGGTGGCTCCTGTCAGGTCATACTGCTGCCCAGCCTGACTCTTGATTGCTCTACATACCTTTATTGTTTTTACCTAAAATTAATCACTCTGCAAATTGTGCAATTACTCCCTTTTGGTCCTGAAGGAGATTTCGCTCAATGGAAACAACATACATTCTCTGCTATAGCTGTAGGAGTCTTGAAGGAAACTAATTTTCTTTGCGACAACAAAATGTCAGGAAAAGGCTACTACAATTCCTATGTGTCACAGCAAATTTTCACTGTCTCACAGCTAATGTTATCATTCTTAAACCCCTTGCTCCAAGAAGTCTGAATAACACGAATAACACATGAAACTACTGCATAATCAATTATTTTGCATTTAGTTTTATCTTTAAAGAAAAGGTCAAAGACACCATTCAGCAATTTGTCAGGACCAATCTGCATTCTGACTGCATCCACCTTGGTAAAGTCCTGGCTGTCATTCCAAGGGAAGAAGTTGCACCACAGTTTTCACGAGTTCATATGAAACATCTTAACTGTTCCTTGGTTGACTTTCAGGCACTCTTTTTCTGAGCCTTCTCTTGTGCCATATTCTCTTTGGCTTCACACCTAGAGTTGAAGGCATTTAGCATTTCTCTAATGGTTAAGTTGGCTCCTTTCATGATCAGTCTGTCACCATCAGCTGCAAAAGAATTAACATAGTTTAGAACAGAAGGAAAACAAAAAGCAATTGCCCAAGTTCTACATGACAACATCAGATGAATATTCTTGGTTAAATGTTCCAGATTTTTAGAAAGCAACAGATCATATATGGCTGCAGATCATTCTTTGTACCATGTCCTTCAAAACGAAGTAGTGAGAGAACTTGGCTGGCACCACAGAACTCCCAAGTCTACACCTAAAGAACCTTGACAGGACTCAAAGCAGCAAACATTGGCGCTCTCCTGCTTTTTGACATTTGCTCACCAGAAGTGCACAGACTCTCCTGAGTGATTTATCTGGGGTGGAGATGCTATAGGAATGTGGATCCCTTCTATATGGTCTATACGGAAATCACCTTGCAGTTCTCTGGATCTTGCCTGGGTTTGCATCAAGTGTTTGACATGAAAACAGTCTAAATTTGCAAGTAAGATCATGGACATATGAAAAACTGGCGCAGGTTTTAAGGGCTACAAACTTTGTGAATAGAGAACAGGGATAGAACTAAAGGGGGGGGGGAAGTAGAGCTTATTCATTAATTATGTTCCTGCCCCCCCTGCCATATTTTAGATGCCTCCTTTCACACTGTATATCTTAGTATTATTTTGATTTGTTGCAGTATGTACTTGTCATGGCCTTTGGCTGAAACAATAAAATATACTTATTGAAAATATAATGTGAGGCAGTTAATGACAGAAATCGGCTGCCCCAATATTCCATTATCTGAAAGCTATTCTCACTATTTCTGATAATGGAAGTCCCTGAGATAATGGAAGTTACAGATGGCCAGCTACAGTGACCACACAGCTCATGAAGTAAGGGTCTTGGAAAGGGTTGGAGAGCAAGCATAATTTTCTAAGAGTAAGCCCCACTGAACTCAATGGACTTTCGAATAGACACGTATTGTATGTAAGGGCAGAACTGCACATTTCAAAGAATAATAATGTGCAAACTACAACCCTGTGTCAAATGCTCCTTCTCCCTAACTAACCTTGCATGCCTATCTGTCAGTGACATGGTTTTTTATGGTGTGTAGTTGCACACTAACCTTCCCATTAAAAAGGTAAAGGGAACCCTGACCATTAGGTCCAGTCGTGACTGACTCTGGGGTTGCGGAGCTCATCTCGCTTTATTGGCTGAGGGAGCTGGCGTACAGCTTCCGGGTCATGTGGCCAGCATGACTAAGCCGCTTCTGGCAAACCAGAGCAGCGCACGGAAACGCCGTTTACCTTCCCGCAGGAGTGGTACCTATTTATCTACTTGCACTTGGACGTGCTTTTGAACTGGTAGGTTGGCAAGAGCAGGGACTGAACAATGGGAGCTCACCCCGTCGCGGGGATTCGAACCGGCAACCTTCTGATCGGCAAGTCCTAGGCTCTGTGGTTTAACCCACAGCGCCACCCACATCCCAACCTTCCCATTAAAGCAGCTTAATTTGTAATAGAACTCTGGTCAGGTTTGAATGCGATGGCAAACCAGGCTTTGATCACATCATCACCATACATTTGGCGCCTACGGCTTCCCCCAAAGATGCCTGAGAACTGCAGGTTGTTAAGGGTGCTGAGAATTGATCTATGAGAGGAGTAAGCTACTGTTCCCACGATTGTTGGAAGGAAGCCATGTGCTTTAACTGTATGGTGTGGATGCGCTAGCTTACTGTGGTTCATCATGAATGAGCAGCATCCAGTGAGGCTACTGGGTTTTTTTCAAAAGCTACCATGAGCCATCTAGTGGAGTCAAAGCACACTGCCATTGGAAGTATACTTTTCTCAGTTCTTTTTATCTTCCTGGCTTAACTGACAATGCAGAGATACGGCAGATAGTAGTTCCAAACTTTGTTACAACCTTGCTGCCAGAAGCAACCTGCGGAAATGAGTTCTTGCCATCTAGCACTGCTTAAGGAGCGGGGTGGGAATTTGCGGAAACCAAGGGAAAGAAAGTAATACTCTGATCACCAAGCCAATGTATTTACACGTCAGAGGTACTTCCTAGAATAGCAACAAAGATGGTTAAAATAAAATAAAGAGGTTTTCAAGTAAAGGCATTTGAGGCAAGAGGCATAAATGGTCCAAAACACTGGGTAAAATGTTAATGGAGCTCTTCCTCCATTAAGATCCCACAAGTATAATAAGTTTGGACCCTTTTTCTCTGAATTTGAAAGCCACAGAAGACCCCCAACTTCTTTAGGACAGGGATGGCTCGCCTCTGTAGTTTTAGGATCTGAGAGTGGTCAGTTCCATAACAATGTTTGCAGAATTATGCCAAAACCCTGCTAAACACTCCGCAGATTCACTTATCTGAACATCCGACTTCCTTGGTTTTTTTCCTGCTTGGTCAGCTGTAGCCACTTTTGGGCAGGGGAGTGAAAGCAGACAAGTCAGAGTACAGGAAAAATCTGACAAATCAGACAGTGAGAGAGATCGGGCAAATCCATTTTTTTCCTTTGCCTCTCTTTTGCCGATTGGCTACAGCCATTTCAGGAAGAAAGTATGGAGAGTGTGGGGAAAGGGAGCAGACAAATCCTGCATTAGACAAGTTTCCATGAGAAACAATGGAAACCGTGGACTCAGTTATGCAAACACTTACCTGACGAACGATTTCCAGGGAAGGCATTGGGTTTGTAAAGGGGGACCTGCTTGTATATCCAAAAAGGAGATGCCACATTAATAGTGGAAACTTTTTACAGCTTGACAGCTTTTTGAATAGGGAGGCTTCCAGGGAGCAGAAAATTATTTAGAGGGGGTTCATCTGGCCCAAAGGCTACCAGCTGACCATGTTGGCTTTGGTTTACAAAACAGGAATGCTTCCTTACCAAATACGACGTCAATTACTGGTTCAGACCCATCATGTTTTACATCTGTTTTCACCTCACAGTTGCTGTTGGATAAAAAGGCTTTCTTTGTATACAGACACTGTAGGAAATTTCTGAAAAGGTTCAGAAATATAGATCAGAGCATATTTTATCGATAACATAGCAGTTAGTAGTATAAAATACAATAAACAATTTTTTTAGTCTAAAGATTTTATCTCAACGATCCACAAAACACCTCATAGGAAGAATAAGAGTGGAACAATGTAATAATATCAGCTGCCAAAATCCAAAATATACATAGAGCAAAGCTCTGAAACATAAGACAGACAATACAATCTTACAAGTTACAAAAACAAATAAAAAATCCTTGCAGTTTAGTAGCTTGCCATACCAATTGCTCAAAGCACTCCAGTGTTGAATTATTTACATTTTATTTATTGAATTTATATCCTGCCCTCCTTTTTGAAAGAGCTCAGGGTGAAGGAGGCAAATTATCTAACTCAGTCATTTTGGATTAAGACAGAGTGTGATTATTAGTACTAGACATGACTTAATCAGGATGCAAGCCATGTAAGGAAACACATGCACCTTGTTAAAAATGCATGTTCAGAGTTAACATACCAGGCATTAAGAGCCTGGACTGGGGCATGGAGTAGAGGAGTCGGATGCTAGCATGCCAACATTGCAGAAGCAGAATCTTAAACAAGGTGTGAGTAGCACAGGGTACAAAAGTTTACCTTCTATGCCCAACATCATACTTACGTTAGGTCTAACAATAATTTAGGAGTGGCATGGCAGGGTTTTGTTTGTATGTTTTGTTTTGTTTGGGGTTTTTTTTGTATAAGCTATGCATTATCTCAGGTAGAAATTCAACAGAACAGTTCTCTTTCTCTCCTCCCTGCATTGCTTACGAGAAAAGGCCCTATCCTACACCAGCTGAATTACTGCCTGCCATGCAGTAGGGCAAAAGCACAGCAGCAAAACGGTCAGAAATAAATGAGTCCTGCTAATTGTTTATATATAAAAAAATCAAGCTAGGGCCCATTCTCAGCCCATAAAGTACTTTGCACCCCCAGTGCTAAGGAACCACAGCCCAGCATTGGGAGCCAGATTCTACAATCAGAATGGGCAAAACGTGCCTACGATGCCACGTGTATTTCGTGCAGGTTGTGTGCATGGCTTGCCCATGAGTGCCCTGGGATGAACGGGTCCGGGGGTGGGGAAGTCCTGTTTCGGATCCAGTGGATCCCAACCCCGTGGCCTCTCCTCACCTGGTGCTCTGCACGTTGGACTCGAAGGGGCAGAAGGCGACCAAGACGCTCTTCACCTGCTTGAGCGTCACCCCCGCCCTTTTCGGCACTACGAACGACATTTTCCTCCCTCCCTCCGGTAGGATCGGTAAGAGCGAGCGCCTTGCCCTCTGAGCGACCGGAAGGACTACAGTTCCCAGAAACCCTCTCGCCGCGTTCAGCACGAGGGCTCCATCCCGCGCGCGCGGCCTGCCGGGAAATGTAGTCAAGCAGCTCTTGGCTTTATAGTTTGTGCCATTCCGTGGGAATTCTGTTGAACTTCGCTCTTTGTTGCGCCGGGATAGCCCAGAATTGGCATTTCGGTTCTTTGAGAAAAACTTTAAAGAGCGGGGTCAAGGGAGCATCATGACATAAGGAAAGCCCTGCTGTTCAGGAGAAGTTTTTATGCCTGGTTTGCACGCTGTGATCCTTACTTCTTGGAGTTCTCTCACCTGTAGTCAGCAGGAGAGCGAAGACCATACACTGCGGAGTTTCTCACCTGTGAAGCTAAGAAAATAAAAACGTACTGGCCCTTCTAGCCCGGCATCTTGCTCTCTTAGTGGCCAACCCCATGCTTGAGCTCTCCGAATGAAGGGTGGGATACAAAATTAATAAATAAAATAAAACAATATTAATACAGTACCAGTTTCTGGAAGCCATGGGAGGGATGAGTGCTCTTGTGCTCGAATCCTGCTTTTGGAGTTTCCCACAGGTATCTGGTTGGGCACTGTGAGAGCAGGATGCCCTCCAGTATTGATAAGTTTCAGCTATTCTAGCCAACTTGTACATCAAATGGGAGTGGTGGTGGGGCATCTTTTTCTTCGCCTCAATCAGCCGAATCAGCTCTTCCCCTGGGAAGAGGGGGGGATGAAGAACTTTTCTTTAAAAAAAACAAAACCCACAGACACGAATACGTTGTCATTTCCAGAGGGGTAGATTTGTTTGTCCATTGCAGCAAAAACCAACAAAGAATTGTTGAAATCTGACAATTTTATCAATATATAAACTTTTGTGGACTGGCATGGAGGGTGACATTCTTCAGGGCAAATCTATCTACTTATCAGGTTTCTTGTAGACGTAATGGTAGTGTTATTGAGGCTTGTGTGCATTCCGAAACAGGTTTACTCAAACGTAAATCCACTGAGTTCCATGAGACTTAATCCCCAGGAGTCACATTGAGGATTATAATAGAGAACAAATTTAAATGGCTGAACTGGGATTTGCAAAGTGTTTATTGTTATTATAGCATCAGAAGTGTACATAGCCATAGTCATAAATGCCTAGAAAACATAATTGGTTTCTAAGGATTTGAGAAATAGCTAATATGCAAAAAAAAGTCAGTACATTTCTATGGAAAAGGGAGGGTAGACAGGCTTTGATGAATGAAAACATGGATACTTGAGTGGGTTTTTTAATAATAATAATATATATGCTACCATTTTGCCAGAAAGCTTTTTATAAAAAATAAAATAAAAATCAGGGCACTTCTAAATGTATGTAAGCAGTCACTTGAGGTAGCAGCACATTGCAAATGATGGAGGCCAGGACTCCCTCCAAAGTCCCAAAGTAAACCAGTCTGAGCAGCTCTTGGGCTGTGTGAGAAACTGTGCAAATTGGGCAACTGTTGGATTGTGAGCTGTGCTCCATTATTCTATATTATAGCAGTCTTCAACTTCTTAAGACCTGGGACCCACCTTTAACCCATATGTGCAATTGTGGACTCATTTCATTTTCTACAATATATGTTGTATGGTGGCAGTGTGGCTTGTTTCAACCTGCCTTAGACAAGGCCACGGCCCGATAGTGAGGCCTGACCCACCATTGGAAGACCAATGGTTTATTTCACTGCAAAGGATCCTGGGGTCAGCTTTGGAATCATGTACCACAGCAGCTTGTACCACCAAAAAAACAACCCCCCTGCACTCTGAACTTACTAAGCAATGGCTCCAGTTGAAATAGATGAGCATCTATTGAACACATGTAACCCTTCTGCCACAAGATGGCAGAAGACCCACTTTACATGTATTTGCTAAATGGTGAAGGCTCTTATGATGCATAGCTTTATTGTGACAAACTTCCTTGGACTGTATCATAGAAACATAGAGTTGGAAGGGAACCTGAGGATCATCTAGTCCAATGGCCTGAAATTCAGGAATATGCAGCTGTCCCTTATGGGGATCAAACTTGCAACCTTGGTGTTAGAGCCTACTTAATCAGGTGTATGAAGTGACTCTAGATCATGATAGCTTAGGCCACATTAAATCTATTGGCTTTTCTTGCTATAACAGATTAACATGGCTACTCCTCCACAAGTTATTAAAACAATGGCTCAATGTAGTTTTTGTTTATTGGAGCAGGGGGCATTTCTGAGTGAGAAAAGCTTTACAGACTTTCCTTCCTAAATATTGTATATGACCTATTGCAATTATTGTCATCCCCCCCCCCCACAAAAAAAACCCAGTAGATGTTGTACTACGTATTGTAGAATAAAAAAATAATACAATTGATCGCCACAATACACAAAAACAGCAGCTTTCTGAGATTTTATTCTGAAAGGCAGAATTATTATTTTTTAAGGAGGACGAATAATTAAATAGATAAAAAATGCATTTGAGATGGGAAGCTGTAATCTCTCTAGAGCATTTATTATTTACAAAGTCATTTACTGCATCCCCAGTAGATTGCAGTGACCTGGAGGACTTAGACGAGAGAAGGTGGTCTGTTAATAAATTAACCTGTTAATCAGATAACCTGGTTCTGAGGTGTCTGGGGCAGCATAGCCAGCATACAAGTAAAACAGGGATGGCCACAAAATTTGCCAGAACGTGTGCATGTAGTGTTGTGGACCCTATTTTAAGGAACTCCCCGTTTAATTCAGACAGGCCCTCTCCCCTCCTGAACATCTGACACCTATTGAATACTTTTTTATTCTAGCAGATATTTTAACTGATTCTTGATTTTGTTAAAAGTTTTGACTGTTTTCTTTATTGTACCTTTGTAAACTGCTTAGAGACTATTGTAGCTAAGTGGAATATAAATTGTTTGAATAAATAAAAAATAAAGATGCTCTGAACTCCAATCAGCCCGAGTCAGCATTGGCCGTGGCCAAGGATTATGGGAAGTTGTAGTCTAACAACATTGGGATAGCACCCCTGGCGTAGGCCTTTAGAACTCAGCACTTGCTGTAGTAAGGTTCCCATTTATGAAATAGAATAGTCCTCAGACTACATTTCCCCCATCCCTTTTCATGGAGAGTTGCCGTTCCACTGGCAATCTTGCTTGTGTACACGTGCAGGTGTGTCCCACTGAAGACCTGTGGTCCTCTTTCCTGGTTTTGCACTTTCTTTTTCTTTCAGAACTCCACAGGTGAAGTGTGATGCTGCAATTAACAAATCTTCATAATTGTTTCACACACCCATGTCAGGTAAAGAGCCAGGGCTTTTTTATATTAAATCCCAGCCTGTCTTATTATATCTTTGAGAACATCTTTTCTTGGCATTGCTGCCTTACTTTTCTCTCAGGTCTGGTTAATTAATCTACTACGCTTAAGAAGAGTGAGACTGACGTGTTTGGGAACGTTTTTGTGTTCCTGCAAAACTGAGAATTGATTTTGCTTTATGCTTGCTTCCAGTCTCCCATTTTTCATTTCACTAAATTGCTGCCCTGCTGCTTGTTGCCGGTTCTGTTGATGACGAGTTGCGTTACAAGTGTGTCTCTCTGGCCTGAGATGTATCATTTGATATTATTTATTTATGACCTTGTTTGGCTCTTCTCTGAATAAGATATATGTCACCTTGGGACTATCAGTACTGCAAAGAGGTGAGGCGAGACATGGCCCAAAAGTTATGAATTCAGGTGAGATTTCCGGATGGCGTCAGAAAACAAGTCAGTGAGGATAATACAGTAGTACCACGGGTTACGTATGCTTCAGGTTACATACGCTTCAGGTTACAGGCTCCGCTAACCCAGAAATAGTGCTTCAGGTTAAGAACTTTGCTTCAGAATGAGAACAGAAATCGTGCTCCGGCGGCACGGCAGCAGCAGGAGGCCCCATTAGCTAAAGTGGTGCTTCAGGTTAAGAAGAGTTTCAGGTTAAGTACGGACCTCTGGAACGAATTAAGTACTTAACCCGAGGTACCACTGTACTGAGGCCACTTTGCATTTAACCAAAATCCTGTCCAGGATTTTGTGTACATTTATGCAGATGTGTACAGGATTTCCTGTCCAGTGTGTGTACCTCGGGTTAAGAACTTAATTCGTTCTGGAGGTGCGTTCTTAACCTGAAACTGTTCTTAACCTGAGGTACCACTTTAGCTAATGGGGCCTCCCACTGCCACCGCGTGATTTCTTGTTCTCATCCTGAAGCAAAGTTCTTAACCTGAGGTACTATTTCTGGGTTAGTAGAGTCTGTAACCTGAAGCGTCTGTAACCTGAAGCATCTGTGACCCGAGGTACCACTGTACAGAAGAGGACAACAGTTTTGTCAGTTTGAGGCAGATACCAGCTTTGCATATCGTTGACTGGCTGTCTCCCCTTCTCCCAGCCACCCGGCCTTCCCAATGTAATATTTCTGTGATCATCACCAGTGACTTCTGCATGTGAAGGGAGATGCGGCAGGTGGCAATGCAAGAACACCCTTTTTCATTGGCGGCTCCCTACTTGTGGGATGTTCTCTCGAGGGAAACATTGTCAGCTTTTAGGTGCCAGGCTAAAACATTTTTGTTTACCCACAACTTTGAGCCATTAACCTGGGTCCTGCTATGTTTTAACTTAAGGCCCGTATGGTGGCGGTTATCGTTCAGTGGTGTGGGGTAGGATTTGTGCTTTTTATAGAGATTGTTGGGTGAGAATATTCAGGAACTTAGTTTTATTGTATTTTTATGTGTCTTTGGTTTTTAACTGATTATCAAGTTGTTTTGTATTTCATGGGCTTCTAAGTGGCTTTGAGACATCTTGTGGAAAGCAGTAAATAAATGTAGTTGTGGTTGGAGTAGAAATTTTAAAAAACCCCAATGTTTTGTAGTGATTTTGCATGTTCAACGCATTTCAGCTGAATTACCAAGTTGTAATCCTCACAACAGCCCTGTAAAGTAAGTACAGTGGTACCTCAGGTTACATACGCTTCAGGTTACATATGCTTCAGGTTACAGACTCCGCTAACCCAGAAATAGTGCTTCAGGTTAAGAACTTTGCTTCAGGATGAGAACAGAAATTGTGCTCCGGCAGCGCGGCAGCAGCAGGAGGCCCCATTAGCTAAAGTGGTGCTTCAGGTTAAGAACAGTTTCAGGTTAAGTACGGACCTCCGGAACGAATTAAGTACTTAACCCGAGGTACCACTGTATCATAACACTTGGTTCTACTTGCTAAATTTAGAATGGATGTGGCAACCACTGTCTATACCAGGGGTCAGCAAACTTCTTCAGCAGGGGGCCGGTCCACTGTCCCTCAGACCTTGTGGGGGGCCAGACTATATTTTGGGGGGAAATGAACGAATTCCTATGCCCTACTAATAACCCAGAGATGCATTTTAAATAAAAGGACACATTCTACTCATGTAAAAACACGCTGATTCCCGGACCGTCCGTGGGCTGGATTTAGAAGGCGATTGGGCCGGATCTGGCCTCCGGGCCTTAGTTTGCCTACCCATGGTCTATAAAAAGGTAAAGGACCCCGGACAGTTAAGTCGTGAACAACTCTAGGGTTGCGGCGCTCATCTCGCTTTACTGGCCGAGGGAGCTGGCGTTTGTCCTCAGACAGTTTTTCTGGGTTTTGGCTTTTACTGTGGTGGCATCTGCCCTATGGAATACTCTCTCATTATATGTCAGTTACAGGCTTCACTTTTACTGTTTTCGGGATGCCTGTTGAATACGTTCTTCTCCCAACAGGACTTTTAAGTGAAGGTTTTTCTCTGTATTGGACTTGAAATTGTTTTTATATATGTTTTTATTGCTAAATCGCTTTTATGGGAAGCGATTCACAAATGAAATTAATAAAATAAGCATCCCGTCTCCACTAGCTCTTATGCTGATATAACCGGAGGGGAGAAATGTAGAATTGCTGCATTGTGCAGCATTATAAGAAACTGCAGGAAACCTAAATGGTTTATTAATTGGTTGAATAAATTCCCCTTGAAATACAGTAGAAGAATTTTCAGTTGCATTAAATAAATGAAGGCCTTAATGGTTTTAGCTAATGCTCATGAGGAAAATGTGCCATGACTTCAATACTGCAGGCTGCAATAATAAAACAAACCACCCTGATATATAACATACATATATATAGAGAGAGAGATCAGTAGCATATTTCAAAAGATTTCATACTTTGTTTTCTAGTTACTAAAAGCCTTGGAAAGATGTTGATAGTGCTGAGCTCCCTGCTTTCTGATTTATTGAAGGTGACTATACAGTATTTCAAAAGTCTTACTGAAGCCATAGAAAATCAATACCAATTAAGCACATTTACCATTTTGCAATTTTAAGAAACCAATTTAACAGTTTTTTGTGGTGCAATGCTTTTGTTTGTGTGAGGTCATTTCCTTAGAGAAACACAATTTGAGGGTGGGGTCCAACCACTGAATGAGATTGTAAGGAATCTGGTCATACTTGTAATTTCCCCTGTGAATACCCACCATTGTATTAGTGCTGATTCATTTAGGGCTTGGTACAGACCAGGGACGTGGCTGGCGCTGTGGTCTAAACCACCGAGCCTAGGGCTTGCCAATCAGAAGGTTAGCAGTTCGAATCCCCGCGATGGGGTGAGCTCCCGTTGCTCGGTCCCAGCTCCTGCCAACCTAGCAGTTCAAAAGCACGTCAAACTGGAAGTAGATAAAAAGGTATGGCTCCAGCGGGAAGGTAAACAGCGTTTCCGTATGCTGCTCTGGTTTTTCCAGAAGCGGCTTAGTCATGCTGGCCACCTGACCCAGAAGCTGTACGCCAGCTCCCTCGGCCAATAAAGTGAGATGAGCACCGCAACCCCAGAGTTGGTCATGACTGGACCTAATGGTCAGGGGTCCCTTTACCTTTACCACTCTGTAAGTAAGTCAAGTTTCACTGTCTCTGCAGTTTTTCTGACTTACGTATGGAAAAGCGTATGAACCAGGCCTTTGAAAAGTTTGCAAGTAAGCCAGTTTTTAAAAACTTACCAAACATGTAAGTTCATTTTCCTATGCTGGGAGAAGAAGGGAACTTTGAAAGGAACTTAGAAGGGCGTATTTTAAAGTTCTAACAGTCTATATTTCCATGCTTTACATTGCGGCGTATTTTGTGATGTTAAATCTTTGCTTGGGTTCTCTCAGCAAAGAGTTCTTGCGTAAACTTGAATCTTGGTATCCAGGAATTATCCTTTTCTACCTATCTTCTCCTGCACCAACACACAAAACATTTACCAGATGAAAATGGATATTGCCCCCACAAAATAAAATGCAAGCCTTCATTTTGTTCATTATGAGGTTGATCACTTTTGCTCTTGCACACTCCATGGGATTTCTTTTTTAAGGTGCACACAGAAACAGGTACAGAAATACCTGTGAGTATGTCCAGAACAGAAAAAAATAGTGGAGATCAAGGAAGGGGTTGATGTGGGGAGGGACAAAATTCGCTACCAAGGTATGTTCAGTCAAGCTCTGCCCACTGATGTGGGCAGCAAGCAGCAGAAAAGCAATGAATATTCATGACTGAAAGAGGAGGAATGTGTGGGAGGTAAAATACAGAAAAAATATACCTTCCTGAATGCTTGTAAGGCCCCCTTTGGGAAGCACCCTGCTCTGAATTGTCTTTTGCAGCCTGAACATAAAATACACAGGAAGAAAACATACAAATCACTTCAGATAGGTAGGATTTTCCTATTTGCAAACAATTATACATCCACAGTTGTAAGCCTCTCTGAATGAGTATTATATTTTTGAAGAATACCTAACAGTGTGCCTCCTAGGTTCCTCTTAAGCATCAGAATAAATAATGGTGGCTCAGTCTATTGGGACCTCAGGCAGATCAACTGCAAATCAATGGGATGTTCTTCCAAGCAACTGTGTTTTAGGGCCAGGCTGTTGGGTCATATTTCACAGAGTATCCTGCCAGCATGGCAAACTCATTTATTTCAATAACTGCTTACAAAACTTTGGAGATTTATCTCCAAAGCAAAGTGTTTATTCCTTTATTCATAGAACAGGTTTAAGCTTCTGCAGATGAATAAATCAGATCTGAGGAGGGGAATAAACAAAATGCACCAAACTATGCAGAGCAGGAGAGCGCAATTTTTAGCTCAGTAAAAATTTGATGCTTATGGAACTTGGCAGATGCTATTAGGAAGAATCAAACCCAGAGGGGTGATGTAACAAAGACCAACTGTGTGCCTGATCAGTCACTCTGTTCCATCTTGTAAGTCACACAGTGTGCTGCAATCAAGGGGGGCAAGGGGGCATTGCCAGGTCAAAGGTCAAGTCCCCTTTGCCAATGATATTCAGATACAAATGGAGTATACAAATGGATTCGCTTCGATTTATCAATTCCTGCTGTATGGTTACGGTAGGTCTAATTCAGGTGTTTCTCATTACCTTAATAAGTTCTTTCTGCTGGCTGTCCTCCTGGACCTTTCAGGACTCAGTCAATATCCATAAATTTTACAACTGACAGGAGACCTCGTCTTAATAGAAGTTCCTGCAAATGGTCATTCTGTAGTCTCCCTTCTTCTGAAGCTTAATTTGTGCCCACTGTTGTGTCTAGCTTTTAATAGAACTGTGGCCTGGATGAAATACTGTGCAGCTTAAGAGCTTGTCTAATCAAGTTCAGTGTAAGCCAAAATGTCTCTGAATGTTATCCATATTTTGCTTTCTTTCCACACTTCTTTCTACGACTGCACTACTTCCATAATCTTATAACACCTTCATTCCCTAGATTATGACTGTGTGCATACCATACATTTAAAGGACATCTCTCCCCTGGCCAACAAAAAGAATCCTGGAAATTGCAGTTTATTAAGGGTGCTGGGAATTGTAGCTCTGTGATGGGTAAACAGGTCCCAGGATATTTTCTTGGGGTGGGGTGGATGCAATTTCAGTGGTACCACCTCTAATGTATATGCTGTGGTTTTTCTTCCCCTTTTTTGAATACTTGTGTGTTTTAAACCCTTCAGTAAAGTAAATATCTCAGGCACAATGATACAGCAAGTAATCACACTGATAAATACAATTGCAACATAGTAATTATGCTGGACCACAACAAGCCTTTCTAAAGAAAATGTTTTCACATCATTGATGCTCCACTGGAAACATATAAACATCTCTGAGATGTGCTAAAATATGAACAAGATTACAACTGGGATTTATAGAGCTACAATATGTTAACTGCACCCAATGTGTTACATTGTCCTGGTAGTTTCTATTTTATTCCCCACCACCTTTTGTACATGTTCCTATGACCCATCAAAAAACTGTTTTTCAAAACTCACTTAATTTGAAAGTTCTTTGCCATGTGGCACAGAGATCTGCTGTTTTGAAAAATCCACGCACACAGAGCTGGTTGGTTGCATTGTTCTTTGGAGCATAGCCTATAATTACAATTGTATTGTTTGAGCATGCAGTTAAATAAATGTAAAGACACCCAAATCTTCTGTATGTATTAGCATTTAATAATAAGCCCAGATGCAGAAGAAGTAAGCATAGGCTATATGAGCAGGACTTCCAGACATAAACAAAGCAGCTAATTGCATACTTTCACTTGTCTAGCAAGCGTTGTGTACACTTCTCTTAAAAGAGCTGTACAAAGTAGAGACAGGAGGAGAACTGTGATTCGTTTTATATTTAAAGGCAATACACATTTTCTGAAACAAAAACAACCTGAGACCCTGCTATCCTTTGAAATGTGCTCTTCTCGGAAGTCCTCCAGTCAAGGAATGTGTTCAAAAGCACATGTGTGAGGGCAAAGTGTGCATAAAATGCATACATTATTAAAAAGAACATCAAAAAGTCATCATATTAGGGGAAATTGCATACCAAAATGTGTATAGTAAAAATATTCACTGGTGAACTTTCCTGAAGATTTTAAAAACCAACTTGGAAATTTGGAGAACTGAACTTACATTTGGAAAAGAGAAACCAAAAGAAACTTGAAGAGCATCATTGTTTAATAAGCATTCATCCTGCTTTCTCGGTGGTGGTGGTGGGGTTTGATGACTGTTATGTCAAGCAAGTGCTAGCCTACACTTCCCAATGCTTCTCCCCTGTCGCTTTCCTTATTGCAAAAGTCTGATCTTTGTGGGAGTTGGGTTTGTTGTGCAAGAGCTCCAAATCAGCTTTGATTGCACAAACTGAATATGCTGGGATGTGATTGTCACTATTTTCAGGCAGAATTCAGACTGGAAGCACCCTAGGCAACTGTTTTGGGACTCTGCTATACCGCTGCAAATAAAATGTTTTAAGTGTGTTGTAAAGTGCAGTATACATATGTGACACTATATGGCAGTGGTGAGCAATGGCAAATTCAATATCTTTTTCAAAACTTTTTTTTAAAAAAAGCATTTTTTAATATGTGTGTAGATTTCACCTTGGTTTATGCACCATCGGTGGCCTCGCTCGAAAGCAGTAGCTGATGGCTGCTCCAGATGCACATTCTTTCTTTGGTTGTGTTTGTTTTAGGAAATGAAAAAGATAGAGAGAAGTATGTATTACTGGGAGCAATGTACAAAATGAGAAGTTGCCTTAATTACTGTAAAGTGCAGTCATTGCACCACAAAGAAGAAATCAGTAACAAAAACCACCCCAAAATACTATAAAGTTGAACTCTCCGCAAGAAAAAGAAAAATGAAGTGTGAACTGCTTACTTCATTATTTTTGCTGTAATGAAGTTCCACCCAGAAGCTTACAGCCACTCAATGAAGTCTGGGAATCAGGAACAAACTCAGAATGACACAATATCTTATCATATGATGTTTGGGTGGTCATTCGGCTAACAGGCCCACTTAAGGAACTGCAGCTTGACATAATGAGAGGGGAGGGACGGTTTGGGGTTTGGGGGGTTCTCCTTTTTTAGCACACTTTTCAAAAGCTAGGTTATTGCTCTTTGGTTCCAGGGTTCCCATGGACTGGGTGGTGGTGGCTCCTCCCCCTCCTCTGACAGCTCCAAGCGTTCTTCACAGTTTTTTCTCCAGAGGGCCCTTCAAGGGGACTCTCAGCCCTGGTTTCAAGGGATCTGCCTGCACCTCAAGTTCCTCAACCAGTGGAGTGTCCGGTTCATCCTCTGTGAACATGTCTGGTACCACGTCAAGGCTAGGCATGACATTTCTTCAGGGTTGCACTTTTCCTTCTATAGATAATATTGAAAATGTGGGCTGCCACATTAGGCAATTATCATTGTGAGTCGAGGACCCGCCACCCGCATAGGGATAAATAAGACACACGGACACATGTGGGTTAAATAAGGCCACAACTTTATTGGTTACAGCATGTGAGAGGTATTGGCTTAGGCATTGGATCAAACAATCTATGCATGACCCCACCCGGCTCTAGGGGGCATTTGAGGATTAACAGCCAGTGGGAGGAGCTTGTTGATGCAAATACAAGTGGAAGTTTCCCCAGACGTCACAGGGGGTTGTGCCATGGCCCTAGCCTTTAACGGAGTACCCAAAAGGGGAGGGGTAGGTGATGGCCACAGCCTGCCCTCCAACACACAACACATATTCCAATGCCTAACTGCCAACACCCGGAAGTTGTGACGATTTGCTATGACGTAGGCAAAAAACCAAGAGGCAGGTGCAGTGGCGTAGCGTGGGGGGTGCAGGGGGGGCCCGGTTGCACCGGGCGCAACATCTGGGGTTTAGGGTTAAGGGGCGCAAATCCACGGGTTAGGGGGCGCAAATTACTTGCCTTGCCCCGGGTGCTGACAACCCACGCTACGCCACTGGGCAGGTGCCAATTTGCCCAATGGATAAAAATTCCTACCTTGGGCAACCAAGGCACCCAACCGAAGTCCGTAGCAAGGTCAAAAGCATAAAATTGACCTAAAGGGAGGGTGGGCGGGTGATCCAATGAAAACAGGAAACTGAATGGGGCCTCAGTGCCGCCACGGCCGCTTAAACGTGGCTAAATCCCGCCCCCAAGCCAGCCCTATTGGCTGATTGAAGGGCTTGGTGCGGCAGCAGGGAGAGGCTGACGCAGGGGGCCGAATGCGCCCCCTGCTGACGCAGGAGCCGGCTCCCGCTCACAACGCCTCCCCTCTGGAAGGAGGAGAGGTCTTGTTAAAGCTAAGCCCCAATTTTACCCACTTGAAACCTTCTGACATTTTGGCAAAGATTTAGGACATAATATCCAAATGGAAGACTGGGGAAAATTATGGAAAGTGAATTTAAAATTTACTGATTGTATATTGTTAAAGGAGAATTATATGAAAATGATGTATAGATGGTATATTACACCTGTAAAAATAGCAAAGATGTATAGAACAGGCTCCAATAAGTGTTGGAAATGTAAAGAAGAAGAGGGCACTTTTTTCATATGTGGTGGAATTGCAAAATAATTAAACATTTCTGGGAAATGATTTATAACGAAATGAAAAAAATGGCTAAGATAACTTTTGTTAAGAGACCAGAAGCTTTCTTACTAGGCATTTCAGGACAAGATTTGCCAAAAGAGAAGAAGAAACTCTTTATGTATGCCACAACCATGGGTAGGATGTTGCTAGCCCAAAGATGGAAAAGCGACTAAATACCAACTAAAGAACAATGGCAAGAAAAATTGATGGAATATGCTGAAACTAACTGAAAGACTTAGGGACAAAGACAATAGAGATTTTTAAAAAGATTGGGAACCATTCATGAGGTATTTACAGAAGCAATGTAAAGAAATGAACTCACTAGAAGGGTTTGAGTAAAGACTTACAATTAACAAAATACAGAAATGATAAAGATGATGTTAAAATGATAAGAGAATAACAACATTTGATATAAAGAACTTAATATGAAGATATAATATAGCAAGCAGGGGAAGTTATTATGTTAAAAACCAGAAGAGGAAGTTGAGGGAAGTCGGGAGGAAGTGGGGAAGTTGGAGAATTGTATACTTTTTATGTAATATGAAATGTTATTATTATGATTAAAAATGTGAAACTTAATAAAAACTAATTAAAAAGAAAAAAGAAACCTTCTGACATTTTGATCTAGCTCTTCCTCTATTCCCAGATATGTAGATCTGGTGGTAGTTTATCATGAAAGAAAGGTACTTTGTTCATGCCCCAATCACCTTTTTAATTACAGTGGACGCTCGGATTGCGAACGTGATCCGTGCGGGATGCACATTTGCAACCCACAGCGTTCACAACCCGCAGCTGTGCATCTGTGCATGCGCGGGTTGCGACCCTGCGCTTCTGCACATGCACAAAGCGCGATTTAATGCTTCTGCACATGCGCGACCGCCAAAACCTGGAAGTAACCCATTCCCATACTTCCGGGTTTCGGCGGCCCGTAACCCAAAAAAAATGCAACCTGAAGCATCTGTAACCCGAGGGATGACTGTATTACTTTACATATCTGTGGCATGCAACCAGCCGTTAATTTAGTGGTCACTTACACATCTCCCCAAAAAGAGAAAATACATCAAAAGGGGATGAGGACAAAAGAGGATACAGATTTGTATAAGTATAGGTGTAAATTTAGAAATAAGTACTATAATGTTAAGTAGGAAGACAGTATATCACACCACATCATCTAGGTGTGTGCTCAGTCTGTTGTCTAGGTGCTAACCATTGATGGGCAACTTTAAGGCTCCTGTTCTCTCTCTCCTTATGCTTCTTTATTTTTATATTGGACAGTGCTTCAAAGAGAGGGTTGTCCTCCGTCAAGCAGGCCACTCCACTGCCATACACTGATGCCAGGTTCTGCAGCATTGGCTGAAAAGAAGCTCTGGAGTTAATCAATACTAATTCATGTGCCTGGTTGAGTATTTAAAGTGGCTTAGAATAGTGCGTACGCTCTAAAATTATGCACACTTGCAACCATTGGGAGGGATTCAAAGGGGATTAAATATTGTATCGTGCTTAACTCCCATTAATTTCAATGCTGCACAAAGAGGCTGTATGGTGCACTTCCTCTAGATTGCACACAGTGGACACAATCCAGCAAAGGCTGATCATGATGAGCACAGCAAACCTAACCCTAACCTGGAGGAACAGGGCAAAGCTACAGATTGGCCACTGCATCCCAAGCCCTTTTGCTGGTGCTGGCTAGGGAAGAAGGTAGAGTTGTTGGGGCTTCACCCCCCCCCCGTTGTGTTAGCTCCATGATGGCCTACCTGACTGCCCTGAAAATTGAGCCCCACAGGGCTTTGGATCTAGTGGAGTCCATGTTTCCTGCCCTGCTGCCCCAAAGCAGTCCATTTCAGGACTTTCTCCTGGCTACTAGCAGTGGCTACCAGCTGACAGTGGCTTCCTACCTGCCAGGATGAATCTCAGGGTAGTCTTCTCTGCTGGTCAATGGAAAAGTGAACTACCATTCACCAACCTAAACCCCATCTCCACCACCAATAGTAGAGTGGTTAGGGCTGTGTTCCAGTACAATTAAAATCAACTAAATTTATCCTGTGCACGCTTACTTTGAATGAAATGGAATTTGCTTGTCATCTCATGATGAAGTTGGATGCTTTGCTCCATTGTTTCTAGTAGAAAAAGGGTTCTGGCTACCTTTTGTTTACTACCTACGAATTTTTGATTTAATCTATGGAAAGTGAGTCACAAGACTAACTGGTATTGAAGCCATTGTATGTAGACTTCTCCATCTCCATTATTGCTCCTGATAATAAGCACACTTGAACAAAAATTGCTGCTGGGAAGCCGTGAGTCTGTTCTGTGATCCTTTCCTGATACCATCTGTTCCTGAGCTTCATGTACTTAATTACATCACAACCTGTAATTAAATCAAACTCTCATGCGATCTGCATAGATGGCCAGTGGAGATCTTCCTTTTCTCATCTGGTGCTTGAGCAGGATGGCATAAGTGTCTTGTGCAGCTGTGGTTGAAAGGGAGCTGTGTCGAAACCAGGCAGGCTGTCATTCTGTATTTATCCATCTTTGCCCACAGAGGTAGGTTTCGGGATATGAAAAAAAATCCAAGTAGATTAAAAGCAAGAAACCATCGACTGAAACTGGGAGAGGAAACCTCCAAGAGGCTGTTAAATAAACCCAGTGCATATTTCAGAGCAGAATAATTTGGGTCGAGATTTACACAGCTCAAGGATATCTCCCAAAAAGGAGAAACTACTACTGCAGAGAGCCACCCAATGGCTAAATTAGAGGCCTGGAGGGAATATGGACAGTGGCAAATGGAGAAATCCCAGTTGCTGTCTGGATAATGACAAATCCCTAGCTGGCAGATGTTGGAGCTTGCTGAACAGTAATGAAGGGAAGGGTGATTATTACATCCCTCCTTTGTACTGTTCTTTTGGACAATTATCAAGAATAGATTTATTGGAATAAAGCAAGTTAATGCTATGTTCAGTGTAAAACCCCAAGGTCAAATCTTAATCTCAGCTATGTTGCTGAGTGTCTAGAACAACGGTCAGACACAGATAAAGTTATTCCTGGCTTATGCTTTTGGAAAGATGCTCTTCCTCATCTGAAATCTGTCATGCGCATTTTCCAATGTAGGTAGGTAGGCAGGCAGAAAGAAAGAAAGAAAGAAAGAAAGAAAGAAAGAAAGAAAGAAAGAAAGAGATTTTAAATAAATTTCTGCCTTCTTAGAAAAAGGTTCAATTAGTAATCTATGAGGGAAATACTGTTAGTGTAGTAAACAATGACAGCTTGCATCTTCAGCAGCTGTAGGAAGGCGAAGACCTTAGCTCAATGGTAGAACATCTGCTTTGCGTGCAGAAGGTCCCAGGTTCAATCCCTAGCATCTCCAGGTAGAGCTTGGATAGACCCTCTCTGAAATCCAAGAGAGTTCCTGCTGCTCAGGGTACATAGACCAACCGTCTGGCTCTGTGAAGAAGCGGCTTCCTATGTTAGGAAGATGATGCATTTGTCTTCTACAGACAGGTTTCAGAGAAATAGAACAGCTCTGCTATTTCTTACTAGACTTCAGTTCTGCTATCCTATTGCATCCTGTTTATTAGACTACCAGTCCAGGCTGCTGGGCTAGAAGGGTTTCAGTCCTGATGTAGCCACCACTCAAAGATAACAGATGCTATGGCTTGGGGCAAGGTGGGAAATCCCTGATTTTGCAACTTGAACTTGTAATGCAGTTTGGATCAGTATTTTGTGACACTTTCCCCACATTCCTCAGGAAGAGCTCAGAGCAGCTCACAGATGGTTTCCAAGAGATCCTGCTTCTATCCAGACAACTTTCAAAGCCTGACCTGCTTTGCTTCAGCAGTAGAGCAGCACCCTGTGACTTCAAGTCATGCTTCTCTGGATCAGCAGTGAAGCAGTTAACCATTTTTTATATCAAAGTTGTAGCATTTAGTTGTTTTAAGGTTAAATCCTCTTTTCTCTCCCTTGGGATTAAATAGATTTCAGATCTGCCCAGTATGGTATGACAGGCTGTCTGCAGACAAAGGCTGGCCTTGCTTCTTGAGGGTTAACACTTTAGGGTGAGTTTTTAAACAGAGTGTTTTAAACAAAGATTTCGAAGTATAAGATTTAAAATTGTCCTAAATCTTCTGGGATCATAGTATTGTAGAGTGGGAAGGGACACTGAGGATCATCTAATCCAGGCTTCCTCAACCTCAGCCTTCCAGATGTTTTTGGCCTACAACTCCCATGATCCCTAGGTAGCAGGACCAGTGGTCAGGGATGATGGGAATTGTAGTCTCAAAACATCTGGAGGGCCGAGATTGAGGAAGCCTGACTAATCCAACCCCTGCAATACAGGAATATGCAGCTGGCCCATACGGGAATCAAACCTACAACCTGGACATTATCAGCACCGCACTCTAACCTACTGAACTATTCTATTCCCTTGTTTTTAAGACACATCATGTTACCATACAGGCGCAGTTTTAGGGCGATCACACTGGTATTTCGATATAATTTAGGAGTTACCTCACTGAGAAGGGAAGGTGAAGAGCAACCTTCTTAAAAATGCACCAGGCCAAGTGACCTCATCTTAGGTGCCCTCATCTTATGAAGGCTGATGCCTTCATCTTAGCAGGCTGATGCTCAAATGCAGAAGTAACGTCTTGAAGAATCAACAAAGCCCTGCAGTTTAAATCTGATGCGATCATACTTGATCCACAACATGTTTGTGGTATTTAAATATAAGGCCAGAGTCTATATTGCACATATGCTGAAAATTAATCTTAATGCTGAAGTGAAATGCTTTTATGGGTCGATGGCTGTCCTCGCCACCATATGCTAAAAGCCGTATGTTCTAAAAGACAAGCACTATAGCACCTAAAAGTGATCCATCTATAAAGATGTTTTAATTCATTGCTGCCCTTTGATCACCAGTTCTGTAAAGGTGAAACCTGGAACAAGGTGGTTTTTGAAAATAATTTCACGAAGCCATGACAGTACAGTTTTCATAACTGCTAACTGCTCTGATCACTTTCAGAGTAAGGTGTTCATTCTCACAAATCAGACCCAGGTCCCCAATAATAACTAACTGTCCCATGCATCATGGTGGCTTTTCCATGTTATTTTAAAGAAATAGAATCTGTTCCCATAGGATGCATTTAGAGAACTTCAGTTTAACTCCCAAATTATAACAAATGAAGGCCTTTCCACTCTCGCTGTCTCCACCCCTTGCAAGTTGCATGAGTAAATTATGCATTGATACAATGAGATGTCCCAAGCAAGAAACAGCCATTGGGAGAGCACAATGGGCCCTTGAGAAGAGCTCTTTTAGCACTTTTTCCAAGTCAGTCACAACCCAGCTGTTACCATCTGCCAACGAGAGAGTTTGGCAGGAGCATTTTTCAAATGTCTGCCAAAAACCAATCTGTTGGAGAGAGGGAGGGAGGGAGAGAATAGTCCTCAAGCTACATTTCCTTAAGATATGAGAAAGTTTGTATAACTGAGAACAATTGACAATATTGGCCATCAGGACAGAACTTTAGGGCAGAAGTCTTTGGCCCCACTCAATATAATGTGGAGGAGTCCTTCCAATGTTGTATATCACACATTTAAGTGAGTTAAATAATACACATTACTATCTGCTGGGAAGAACAATTGGGATGCACCCAGCTAAGTTTTTCTGAGAGCAGACCCATTTAAATCAATGCACCTAATTTAGTCATGCCCATTAATTTTACTGAGTCTGCTCTAGGTAGGGCTAACACTGAATAAAACTTATTAATTTCAGAGTCAAAAGTGAGCTAAATGGACTATTGAGGTTAGCTGCATTTTAATCACACAGCCCTTAGGCTGTTTGAAAATTATGAACTAAGGAAGTAACAATATATAGAGGCGATTATATTTCTCCACCTGTGTGCACACCAGCAAGGAAAAATAAGAAAACTGTAGGAAATGTTTTTAATTTATCATAAATGTTACAGAACTCAAAATGTTCTTGATTTACTTCTATCTCTCCTCAATGCATGTGGACAGATTCACCTCAGAGAAAGTCCAGTCCATTTTAATGTGCAAGCAGGTGTAAATGTGCAGTTCTACTGGTACAGTTCAAAAAATCACGTACTGTAATACAGAAGTTGCATTCCATTAGCTGATATAAAAAGTGACTGACCATTGTCTGAAAAGAGTATTACAGTGGTACCTCAAGTTAAGAACTTAATTCGTTCTGGAGGTCCATTCTTAACCTGCAACTGTTCTTAACCTGAAGCACCACTTTAGCTAATGGGGCCTCCTGCTGCTGCTGCGCTGCCAGAGCACGATTTCTGTTCTCATCCTGAAGCAAAGTTCTTAACCCGAGGTAATATTTCTGGGTTAGCAGAGTCTGTAACCTGAAGTGTATGTAACCTGAAGCGTATGTAACCTGAGGTACCACTGTATAGGCTTCCGTAGAACCCCAACTCTGAAGTTACTCATTTCTCCTCCCTCTGCCTGATATATATATATTGGTACATATTCTTGGGTTATAGAGCAGCATACAAATGCTGGAATACCCATGCTAGAACCACAGGTTGTCCCCTACGTAAGGTTGGGTTACAGGGTCCCTGCATCTCTAATGGGCTGAAAGGACCAAGGAAGTCCATGCCACTCCTGCAAATGTACCTTTGTTATGCGCTGCAAAAAGCACTGATACAAGAGCATTGACGCTTCCTGCTGCAATGCCACTTACAATACTGATTGCTATGAAAAGGCAACTTTTAGGGTTTCATTATTACTAATCAGCAGTCAAAAACGTTTCCGTTCCAAGTGGTTAGTGCTGTTCTATTTGCAGAAGAGAAACTGGGTATTTAAAGCATCTGATCTTGAAAGAAATTGCTTCCTTTCCCCACCCTTTCTTTATGCTGCCTTGGCTGCAGCTTGAGACCCCATTTAACAACAGCTTTGACTTATTTATAGCATTTCTTTGCATATTTAAATGGGGCTTTCCATATGGTGTGAGTACAGGCACCAAACAGTGTAGCAATTAACTGACAATGAGATTGATCTTCACAATGGCTCCCAAATAAAGGGAGAGACTACTTAATGATCTCAAATGCTCCGAGATACTGAAAATTGTGTTTGAATTGTGGAGCCTCTGTCATTTCCTAGTCTGGTGTTTGATTGTTTGAAACCTCAGAATATTTGCTATGTACTTCTTGAAATTCAATTTATGTGAATGGAACGTTGGTGGTAAACCTGGATACTCAGCGGTTTTCTTCTAGACACACTATCCTATATGCCTAACAGAGCATGATCTACAGGCTGCATTTGCATCTTAATTCAATGAACCATGGCAAAAAAATAGCTTCTTTCTTGTATAGTACAACTTGTATGTTTCTTTTTCTGCACAGAATGGACTCCCTGCAAGCAGTGGAAGTCACATCTTGCAAACTCCCAACTTGGTCAACGGAGCTTGTGGAGATAAGGAACTTGGCCTACCAAGCTGAAAAGGTCCCTCCATCCCAATCTAGGTGCCAGATTGGCTCTGCCAGTGTGTTTGCACTGTGCCAACCTCCTCACTGTTTCCCTCTCCTGGTATGGAACAGCAATCCACCTGTTGGGAAGGGAACCATAGCTCAGGAACAGAGCATTAGCTTTGCATGTAGAAGGTTCCAAAGTCAATCCTTGGCATCTCCAGGTAAGACAGAGAAAGACTCTAGGTGTGAAACCCTGGAGAGCCACTATATGTCAGTCTCAACAATACTGAACTAGATAGCTCAAGGGTCTCAGTGTATGTCATCTTCCTATATTACCATACTCTGCCCCATCTGGTAAGCCATTTCTGGTTGTGCATGTTCTAGGTTCAACCTTTAGTTAATGTATGGCAAAAATAAGGTCCAGTGCACCTCATCAGGGTGTCAAATGAACTCTGCACACCCTGGAACATGCACCAGAATTTTCCTGCAACGTGCAAGAGTTACACTATAGCTATGCAGTGGTTCAGTGTAGAAGGGTTTCCTGAAGATGTAGAGGTTGCTAGCCAGCAATATAATGTATTTCCTCTAGTAGGCTAACAAAGTTCATAATAATTCTATCCGCCTTAGCCTCTAGTCACTGTGACCACCAGTGTTCCTTTCAAACATTGCATCCTAATCCTTGCTGAGATCTTTTCTTTGCCAGCTTGGAGATACCGGTACATTAGATTAGAAAAAATATTGATAAATGTAAGAGTAATCATAGCCTATGAATTTGGGAGAGGCTCTAATGTAAGGCTAGGCTCATTATTCAGGCTGATCCTTAATAACATTTAATGGCTTGTATGTCATGGGCTCTGATAGTGCACAACAATGCTTGCCGTATAAAAAAGTCCTCAAATTTCTCCTTGTAAGTTTAGAGCCTTACTACCACACAATTATGTATGCAAACTGGGTCCTTTAAAGTATTTTATTTGCCATGCACACCAAAAATAGAATATTCTTCCAAAAAAAATGTACAGCTTGCCAAGATTTTTTTTCTTTCACAGGCTTATTCACTGGCAGGTGGCTAATTAGTACTAATTATTTCTCTATAGCATTTTCTGTTTTAATGTTTTGTAAGCTGCTTAGGCATGATGAGATGAGAAAGGATATACATTTTGAAATAAGCATATTAAGACATGCAAAGTGCTTTTCGGTCTTTTTAGTGCTGTCGCCTTCACGGCAAACTCGTGTGGCAGATCACTTATATTATTCCCATACTGCAAATAGGGAGGGGAAGATTGAGAGTGCATGACTTGCTGAAGATCACACAGTGGCCTTTTGAGAAGTAAGCCGTGCTCAGAAATAAACCGTGACGTACTGTTAATGAGCAGGGTGTATGCTGCTCAATTGCTCCTGCTCTGCTAGGACCAGCCCTACCATTAGGCAAAGTGAGGTGACTGCACTACAGACCCCAAATGTCTCCTGAAGAACGTAAGAAGAGCCTGCTGGACCAGGTCGATGGCCCATTTAGTCCAGCACTCTGCTCTCACAGTAGACAACAAGAAGCCTATGGGAAGCCTACAGTCAGGATCTGAGCACAATAGCACTCTCACCTCCTATGTTTCCCATCAGCTGGTATTCAGAAGCATACAGCCTCTGACAGCATATAGCCACCAAACACAGCAGCCACTGATCACCTGATCCATAAATTTGTCTAAACCTCTGTTAAAGCCATCCAACATGGCGGCCTTCACTGCCTCTAGTGGCAGCAGGTGCACTGTGTGAAGACGTGCTGTCTTTTGTCTGTGCTGTCTGCCACAATACCAGATTTATCATCACGTGCAGAGCAGTCTTGGTGGCTTGTTCCTCCCAGACAACCACAAACAGTTAAAGCCAAGAACAAACCTTGCTGGCTTGCTCTTGTGGTTTGTTGAAGAGAGGAAGATAGCATGAACACCAGCTGACAGGTAACACTCCTCGTTCGTTTCTCCTGGAGGCAGGGCAGGGCAGTGGATCAATGTGCACCAATTGTGGGAAGTGACTGTTTATTTCTGACTGTGATTTATCTTTATGCGCAAGCCAGGCTGAGGAGAGCAACGGCCACCCATTATGCAACAAACACATCTGCTGTCTTCCCAACAGTGGAGAAGTGTTTCTTGCAGCAAACACATAAAGTGTGACAAAGGACATATGCATATGTATTATTAAGCACTTGTGTGTATGGAACTAAAGGTAAAGGTACCCCTGACCGTTAGGTCCAGTCGCGGACGACTCTGGGGTTGCGGTGCTCAGCTCGCCTTATAGGCCAAGCGAGCCGGCGTTTGTCCGCAGACAGCTTCTGGGTCATGTGGCCAGCATGGCTAAGATGCTTCTAGTGAACCAAAGCGGCACACGGAAATGCCGTTTACCTTCCCGCCGGAGCAGTACCTATTTATCTACTTGCACTAGCATGCTTTTGAACTGCTAGGTTGGCAGGAGCTGGGACCGAACAACAGGAGCTCACTGTCGAACTGCTGACCTTATGATCGACAAGCCCTAGGCTCTGTGGTTTAGACCAGTGTTTCCCAACCTTTTTTGGGCAAAGGCACACTTGTTTGATGAAAAAAATCTCGAGGCACACCACCATTACAGCCCCGTGACGTCAGCGCGCAGCGTCACGCTGGGAGGGACGCACAAAAGTGTAAGTTTCAATTTTTTTCCCTCCCCCTTGCCGGGGAACCTCCAAGCTTTGGGGGTGGGGGGGAGGAGGCAGCAAAGCGAGGGACTGAGGGACGGCGGCAGCTGAGGCGGTGGCGGCTGTTGTGGTGGTGGCGGCGATAGCGGGCGGAGGAGGGGGCAGCGGGGCCGAGGTGGCCGGCGGCGGTGGGGGAGGCGGCGGTGGGTGGAGCAGGAGGGCGGCCGAGGCCGGTGAGGGAGTAGGGTTGCCCGGGGCTTGAGGAGCCGTCGCCGGGAGTTGCTGCTGCTGTTGTTGCTGCTGCTGCCCGGACATGCCGGCCTCCTCCTCGTCCGCTGTCTTGCGCTCCTCCCTTTTGCGCGCGCTGCCCCGCCGCCGCCCCATTGGCCGGGTCCTGTCAGCTGATCCTGTGTTATTTCCTCTGTGTGTGTGTGAGGGGAGAATGGAGAGAGAAACCTCGGCACCACCACCGCGGAGCCGCCCCTGGCTCAACGCGGATCCTCGCCGCCGCCGCCCCGCCTCTCGCCGCCCGACTCACCCGCCTCCCTCCCACAGCACACCAGGCAACGTCTCGCGGCACACTAGTGTGCCGCGGAACACCGGTTGGGAAACACTGGTTTAGACCACAGCGCCACCCGCTTCCCTGTGTATCGAACTAGGGACATGTTTATTTCTTTCATTCAAAGCCTGTGTTTCTTCGACAGAACTGAAGGGGGAATACATGGAGTGGCCAATTTGCCACCCTCAAGGCACTGAACAGACCCAGAACCTTCACAAGGGTGTGGTGTCACATGCCTGGAACCACACAGTTGCCATCCAAACATATTGCTGTGGAGCTGCCCTAAGGTTAGAGTCTACATAGTATTTGAACACAGTGTGTTTCGACTGGGCCTGCTGAACATCACAGGCAATGCTTTATTCCACTGGGTGACATTGGTCCTGGTTAGAAGTGTGACTACTACCCCTTTTAGGACATGGTCAGATAACATGCTGGGGCAACATGGAATTTCTGTCTAGTCACTAAAGAAGAATGTATCCTAAGTAGAATGAGGATTTGACAGATGTGCTGAAGCCACAAACCTTATCATGAGGCAAACTGATGCAGCTGCCTTGGGTGGCAGAATCCCACGGGCAGCTCTCCTGCAGGCGCACTGTTTGCCCCTTCTTCTTCTTCTTCTTCTTCTTCTTCTTCTTCTTCTTCTTCTGCTGCTGCTGCTGCTGCTGCTGCTGCTGCTGGAAAAGCAGTGGTGGTGGCAGCTTCCAGTGATACCTTGTGAAAATGCAACAAGATCTCACGAGATCTTGCCGGAATGATCACTTCACTTCCAAAAGTGAAGATCCGGACACAAAAGTTGTTGAGCTTTTCTTTCTCTCTCCTCCCCCCCAAAGTGATAGGCAAAACTAGTTTTTATTTATTTGAAGGAAAAGGTTGGCTAGGTGTTAATATTGGGTGTGTTTATTTATTTATGTATTTACTTTTTTAAAAAACACAAATTAAAATTGCATATTCATAATTTGTTTTCATCGAGCTTTGCAGATCCATATAGACAATCTCAGTTTTAAAACACTACCGCTATCTTCTTCGCTTGGGATTCCAGTAGAAAGCCTTGACACTAGTTTTTTTCCCCCTTTAAAAGTATTATTTTCATTCTTTCATTTCTGTATTTCCAAAAAAGGAAAAACATTCAAGATGACTAATGAAAGTAAAAATCAGACAGCTTTGGGGTTGGCTTGAGACTAAGTCATGATTAGAATTGCTGTTGGCATCCGTCTGTCTCAGGAGATGAAGAGTGTGCCTTCAGGGGTGAAGTCAAGCCATTGGGGAGTTACAGCACCTGCTGTGGCTGTAGAGACTGAAAAAGCTGGGACAGATGAAGGAGTACGGTTGTGCTGATGCAAATGTACCATGGCATTTCTTCTTTCTGAGCTTCTCTAGGTGGTCATTCCTCTACTGGTCATTGCTGAAGATACACAACCTGGTTGAGTAAACCCAGTAAATTTCAGTGGATTAAGTAAGCATGACTAAGGCTGGACCTAACCTTTAAAATTTACCAGTAATGGCATCAAAACAATAAAACCCTCAGTTAGACTGTTTTTAAGCAATCCAATCACCATATTTAGTGTCCGTGTTCCTTAGATACATTTAAATACTTTATTTCTATGAAAGAAGGTCATTATGTCATTGTGAACTTTGAAGCCGAGTGTGTATACGTAAGCTGAGCTGTGAAAATATGTAGACATACGTGGGTAGCGCTGTGGGTTAAGCCACAGAGCCTAGGACTTGCCGACCAGAAGGTCAGTGGTTTGAATCCCCACGACGGGGTGAGCTCCCGTTGCTCAGTCCCACCTCCTGCTCACCTAGCAGTTCGAAAGCACGTCAGAGTGCAAGTAGATAAATAGGTACTGCTCCGGTGGGAAGGTAAACGGCGTTTCTGTGAGCTGCTCTGGTTCACCAGAAGCAGCTTAGTCATGCTGGCCACATGACCCAGAAGCTGTACGCCGGCTCCCTCAGCCAATAAAGCAAGATGAGCACTGCCAACCCCAGAGTTGGTCACGACTGGACCTCATGGTCAGGGGTCCCTTTACCTTTACCTTACAGACCAGTAACACGCAATCCACTGAACTGGGTCATTTTGGGGACAGGAACAGAGAGGGCAAGGTAATCCGGCTACATCTCCCTCTTTTGTCTTGACAAGAACTTAGGTAAAAGGCATTTTGTTACTTGAGGGGATGGAGCCTCCAATTTAATCTGTAGGAAAGAATAGGTTGCAATGCCTTTTCCCACCTGTTGGGTCTAAAACAGCCATCCCACCTTGATGCCTTCCAGATGCAATTGTGCTACAGCTTCCATCGTCCCTGACTATTGACCATGCTGGCTGAAGCTAAAGGGAGCAAGTCCACAATATCTGGAGGGCACCATAAAGCTATTTTAAATAGTTGGGTGCAAATCCCTTTAGAATTATACCTAGTCTGTGATTAGATAGCACAGCAGGTGACTAGGAGCATTGGTAAATTTGCTCCAGCATTTTTTTTTACTGCTTGACAGATCAGATGTTTGTGAACAGGCTGTCTGGTTTTAATGGATTACTATTTATCATTCTCTGATAATAAAAAAAATCCCACTCTTACCCTGTCTGTAAGCAGGGTTGTTTCTTTCCATTGTTTGATAAGAACCAGCTCTTTAGGCTCAGCAAATGAGAGACCCAGGAGTGGGGTAGATGGCAGCGTTACTGCTTTCTCCCCTTTTTAATGCTTTCTTTCTTGTCTTTCTCAGCAGAAAGCTACATCTGAACATTAATGGCCACAATCAGTTTGGGTTCATTTCACTTGGCAGGTGGGCCATTAATTGAAATATGAAATAGGAATTCTGAAGATCTATTTTTAATCTGCCCCTCAGGCAGACTTTGATGTGTTTCCAAGTATTCTGGCTAGACTGCTATAATGGACTCACATCACAGCCATTTTCCTCTGTTCAAAGGTACACACAAACAAACACAAAAACCACGCACACACACACACACACATAAACAGACACAAAAACAAAACAGGCACACAACTTGTCAGCAATTCAGCATTCTCCACACAAGGTAATTCTGTGGCTTGTTTTTAATTTGCCTTAAATGACAGCAGAAAATGTATAACTATAGATAGGCTTAGTTTATTAGCTCATGCAACATCTCTGAAAAAAGGGTGTTGTCAAAAGAAGGAAACATTTGGAGGGATAAAGGGAAGGAACAAATGAAATCCTTCAGACAAAGTGGGATGCCAGTGATGGCTCCATAGAAAAATATTGAGGGAATGGGAGGCAAATGGGAAAGGAAAGGTAGAGCTCATCCTCTCAGAATCTCTTATTTTAAAGCTTCTCAAATATTATCTTAATACGTCACAATAATATTCATAGCCTAAAAATATTTCCTTAGAAGTAACACTGATATCAGTAAGATTTCTATTCAGGTGAGTTTGTTATAGGATTATATCCTTGCAACATGATCCTGTGTGGGTCTACGCAGAAGCAAGCTGCACCACGTTGAGTGGACTTATTCCTAAGTGTGTACAGAATTGTATCTTTCACTTAAATCCTAATTCAAGTTTCTAGGTTTTTCTGAGTAGTTTTATAAAATTTATGTATGTTCTCAATGTACTGCTAAAGATTGATCCACTAACTCAGAAACACTGACCCTGAGTGGAGTAGTTTGGAACCCAATTCCCCCCAATTTTCTGGTTTATCTCTGTATTGGTTTAACCCAAATTTACAGTGGGGGAGAAGCAAAACTGGTGTTGTTTGAGAGTGATGTCATGTGGACCATGCAAGTTAAATAGGAAGCCAAACAGATACAATCACACAATAAACTCCAGTCTGGACAAGCCTTCAAATAATTCAGCCTGCAGGTTAGGACAGACTTTTACAGCTTGCATGCCACATACCACCACAAGCCAAGTGTGGTGGCCCATCAAACTTTAATAAAACTAATGTTTTTGCTTCCCTTCTGACAGTTTTAAAAACAAGGTGTTAACCCAGAAACTGGTAGATCACAGGAGATAGTTGGTAGGCTGCTTTCAACTTAGTGGATCTGGATTGTTTATTATTTATTTTAAAAATGTATACCCTGCTTTTCCCCTCCAACAAAGGAGTTGGTTAAAGTGGCTTACAAACAGAAATAATCTAACCATTAAAGCACTAAATACAGCAGCAAAATACAAATAGTAGCACCTACGTTCAATTCTTCATGGAATTGCTGGCAATATGCAAATAAAGAGGAAGATGAGCTAATCTCTTGGGGACGTGATATGAGGTGCCACCACTAAGAGGACCCTCTTGCCCATTGTCATCAAACCTTGCCTCAGAAGGTGTATACAAGAGGGGTGCAGCAGATAGATATAGATATAGATATAGATATAGATATAGATATAGATATAGATATAGATATAGATATAGATATAGATATAGATATAGATATAGATATAGATATAGATATAGATATAGATAGTTAAGTTTTATAATTAGGAACAGTAAAGAATAATACAAACAATAATTTAAAATAAATGATATTAGTAAATAAGCGCAGACAGTACATTCTGTATAGTTAGCATAAAAAGGAGTCACATCAAACCTGTAAAGAATTAAAAGACACTGCTAACACAAATACCCTTTATTCATTTTGCAGGGGAAGTGAGCTGTTCAGTCAACAGACAGAAGTTTATGGAGCTCCGTGAGTTTCTCCTTATTCTATTAACCACAACATTATAAAGGCTGTGGGAGGCAATCATTATCATATTCCTAAGCAATAAAGTTGTCCTAGACTGATAGAAATTTGTCTTTACTCTTTCGACTTCCAGAAGATCTCAATTTATAAGTTACTTTTTGTAGTAGGGCTGCTTCCCATACCTTTATATACCAGTAAAAAATAGCTGTCCCAACAGCTGATGTTTAATGAAAAGATGGGCTCTCTTAACTTCAGGTAACTCGGTCCCAAGCTGCTTAGGGTATTCCATTCAATGGTGAGGCTTCTCTGAAACTTAACTTTGATGCTAGAAGCTCTCGAGATAAATCTTGACAGTTGAAGGGCTTGGCCTCAAGGCAGGCCAGTTTTCAAATGGAAATACTAAATTTAGCAATCCATAAGCACTTGGCATTAAAGAAGACAAAGAGCCAACAGTGATTGGTTCATTTAGATTGCCAGTCTTGTCTGGCAGAATTTATTTTGCACACATCAGCCATAATGCACTTTGTCATTGATTTGAGAAATGAATTCCCCTGCATGAAGCTATCCAGTTTTTCTGAAGTTTTTTTTTTTTTTTTAGGCTGCAAGAGAGCTATATAAGATATATTTGCTAGTGGCAATTTCATTCTGGTACAATGAAGCAGGTCCCTCCTAACAACTTGCACATCTTTGCCAAGGCCCATTGAGTTCACCAATCACTTGTATGGATGAACTTTAAGAAAAATGGCCAAGAGTTTCCCCCTATTTCTCTAGCTCTAATCTTGCAGCAGTAGCATTATGGCATCAGCTGTCCAGACATAATAGATTTGGTGGGAACCTTGCTAGAGAAAGCAAAGGCTGTTGACCTTTGAAAATATTTGTTGATTTTGGAAATAGCAAGATGCTCATGCTGGTCACTTTTAAAGGAGTATCTGAGCACTTATGTGTTAAAGACCAACCTTTAAAGCAGATGTGGGAGAACCTTTGACCTTCCAGTTGTTGCAGAAACTACAACTCCATCAGCCCTGGCAAGCATGGCCCATGGCCAGAGATGATGAGATTTATAGTTCAGCAACATCCAAAATGCCAAAGGATTTCCACACCTGCTTTAAAGAGTTTTAAAAAATAATAGAACTCTGAGGCTTTGGTGATGATGGAAAATTGCATCCAGATACAACAACGTCATCATGGATATTGTTAATAAATAATCAATCATGCAGCCACCTTTAGTCACAGTGTATAAAGCTCAGTAAGATAAAGCATTGGGACGCAGGTGGCACTGTGGGTAAAACCTCAGCACCTAGGACTTGCCGATCGCATGGTCGGCGGTTCGAATCCCCGTGGCGGAGTGAGTTCCCGTCTTTCGGTCCCAGCTCCTGCCCACCTAGCAGTTCGAAAGCACCCTTAAGTGCAAGTAGATAAATAGGTACCGCTTTATAGCAGGAAGGTAAACGGTGTTTCCGTGTTGTTCTGCGCTGGTGCTGGCTCGCCAGAGCAGCTTCGTCACGCTGGCCACGTGACCCGGAAGTGTCTCTGGACAGCGCTGGCTCCTGGCCTCTTAAGTGAGATGAGCGCAAACCCTAGAGTCGGACACGACTGGCCCGTACGGGCAGGGGTACCTTTACCTTTTTAAGATAAAGCAGTTGCAGACTTTATGTTGGATGGAAGGTCTTTTATTCTGGAAGGAATCTAATATTATGCAAGTTGACTTTTGCTTGCACAATGGGGCTTCACCTTCCTCTCCCTCCCCAAAAATGCACCCCCAAAATCTGCTTAAAGGGGTCCCTCAAGCCTCTGGAGATTTTAAGGGCATGTGTGTATAGGTGGGTGCCCCGTGCTTTATTAACTGAATTCCATTCTGTACACGCACAGAGTGCCTTGTTCTAAGTACACTTATACAACTCTGTCCTTAGCAAGCTGCAGAAAAGGGATGTCTCTTCCCCAAAGCTTCCTGTCAGGAGTTCTGTTAGGGACCATGAGCCCTTGGTCTTTTGTCCTAAGCCCCAGATCTCCTATTCCTTTACCTCTTTTTTATTTAAAAAAAATGCATAGGAGACCATTCCATCCCGTATCACTTCACTAAGCCACAAAGGTTTAAAAATCTTTAGGCCTATGAACATGCTTAAATAAGACCTTAAGACACTTAAGCCATAAACTGAAAAAACACTCATGGTTTGGCCTTTCAGTAAACTCCTTAATTGTGATCATGGAACTTTTGACAGCTAGAATGCTATTGCTCTGCTAGACCCACACTTTGATAGAAAATTTCATAACCCTTCACTACATACCAGTTTCCAGCTCTGTGATTAACCCTTCTTCTGCAGAGGAACATTGGACATCTCCTTGTGTGTAAACAAAAATGTGATCAAAATGTGCACCCTTGCTCCCCAGATTCATGTAAAGGGATGTGAAAATCTTTCGATTTTGGTTCCTCACAGAATTGATTTACCGGTACCATTAGCTGTAAACCACAGGACAGATCTTGGCTACAGCCCATGGCTATGCTGGAGAGAGCTAAACCACAAAACCAGGTATGAATGACAGGCTAAACCAAACTATGGCTTAGATTAGCTCAACAGCAGAACAACTAGGGAGGGGGGAAAGTGGCTGCAACTTCCTCTCCTGGAGCCTACATGTTGATGCTAAGCAATGGATTTGGCTTAGCGTGATGTGCAAACCAGGCCACAGCTCTGAAAAAAATTCTTAATCTGATGTCCCAGTCCTTGATATGTTTCATAACAACCACAGAAGAACAGCTAAAACAGAACACTGCTCTGGAATAAGCCTCTGCAGCATAGACAGAAGCACACGTGCTACTTCATTGTTGTGCTAGCAAGTCGTTTGGGAATTAACCACAAATTGAGAATTGCTGGGCTGCTAGAATATTCATAAGAACATTGAACAGCTTTTATGCAAGATGGGCCATATGGTAGGCTTCTGCACCTTCTACAGATATAAACACACACTTCCAACCTCATAAGCAAGCACGTGTTGTCGGTCGCTTTCCAGCAAAAGAACCTAAGAGAACTGCACAAATCTGTCCCTGCACTGTGTCATTTGGTAGCCTGTAGGTGGGAGTCAGCTAAGGGTAGACCCACTCAGGGTAGACCCACTGAATTTAATGAGTATGACTAAGGTCCATTCATTTCATTGTGTCTACTCTGAATGGAACTTAGTTGACTACCATCCTTGCCATTGTGCTATCTTCTAGATGTCGGAGGAGTCTAATACCCATTAGAGTATGTTGGAGATGGTAGCTGTCATCCTGCAACATCTGGGAGACACAATGGTAATGACCCTTGATGGATGGTGTAAAAAAACCCCCACACACCTCCAAGTAGTGTTTATTTTAGCCCTAAGTTGTCCACAGAGCTCAGAACTGGGAAGCAAAGATTTCACCTTCCCTCATAGGGAGGCTTTTTGTTTTTGTTTATTTTGGCAAGGGTGAGGTGCTGGCCAAGTGCTTGCAAAGCCTTACATAACACAATAGTATGTGAGCTAATGCCATACAGGTGAACTTTGCCACTTCAGGCATGTTTCCAGTGCACTGATTGTCACAGAGAGCCTTGAGCATCTGATGAGTGCAAGAAGCACATGCCCAATGGAACACACCAGCATGAAAATTTAATTTATTTTATCCACTGTATGCATATTATAACATTTATTTATTGCATCCATGTACCACTTTTTTTCTCCAAGTTCAAGGTGGTGTACATGGATCTCTCCCTCCTCAATTTATCCGCACAACAACCCTGTTAGGCTGAGAGGCAGTGACTAGCCCAAGGTCACCCAGTGAACTTCATGGCTCAGCAGGGATTTGAACCCCGGTCTCCCAAGTCCTAGTCCAATCACTATGCCACACTGCAGGGAGACTGCTTATAAGCAATAATGATATAATTCAATGGTATGAAGTGAGTCAGGGTAAGCAGAGAGGACAGGCTGATCCCATATTTGCAGTTTAGTCTAACATTGCTATCCTTTGTTCACTGGAGCATCCAGACTACTCCATTGCCAATGAATTGCATTCCACAGCTTCTCCTCCCATGATTCAACCAATAGATCTGCCATTATTTATTTCAAAGAACCTCAAAAGCTTTTTATTTGTGCTGGCATTTGGTAGTTGTGTTGATCCAAAATGCAGGGCATTAGCAGCTATGTCTAACTTCTCTCTATGCCTGCAAAGAAGATATATTTTGCTTGCTTCTTAGTGCCCTGAGCCATGGACATCTAGAAACTTAAAAATAAATACATACATACATTATACATTTTCTTGTCTGTTCAGATGTGACAAGGAAGTGGCATGTGGGACATCACCAAAATCCTGTGTCTAAAAAATAAAAAAAGCACTGAGAAGCCAATAAGAAGCAACTTAATTACACTAGAAGTGATAAAGATTTTCCTAACTTACAACATTGTTTGAAACGTGCATTTAAAACAGGACCTATCTTCTCCTTTAGGGTATTTCAATTATTGCTCCTTTCAGATTTGCCACATTAACTTTTCAGCATCATATAAGCCTGATAGGGTACATCTTTGTTTCCTTATTTCTTTTCAATTAGTCGGTATCATTTATCACCCTGATAAAAACTTGTAACGGCTGTTTCTCTCCTGCTTTTCTTTGCGTTATAAGAGCCCTAGGGCTAATTAAGGCACTGATCCTGAAACAAAGCTCTTTAAACTTTATTGCCAGGAACAGTCAGATTGAATTGGCAGTATAGTGAAGTGTGCATATACCTATTTACAAGGTCAGGTTGCTACCAAAACTTTTTATTCTTTGTTATATAATAATGCATTAATCTGGAGGGGGGAAAGTATAGATAGATACAAAAAACCCTACTCTTGTTGCCCACCTCCATCCATCCACCTCTCGCTGGGACTACCAGCTGCCATAGCACTGATATCTTATGAATCTGATATCCTTTGGCCTTAAGTTTGAAGGCAAAGAATGGATTCTGATGGGTAGCCACCATCATTTCCATTGTGGACGGGCCGTGGCTTAGTGGTAGAGTATCTGTTTTGTATGCAGAAGGTGCCAGGTTCAATCCCTGGCTTGGGAGAGAATCCTGCCTGAAACCCTATAGAGCCAGTGTAGACAATACTAAGCTAGATAGGCTAATGATCTCACTTGGTATAAGGCAGCTTCCTATGTTGCTGTGATTCACTGCCTTTGCTTCCCCCCGGACATGCAGGGCTCCCTTCTTACTTGGGAAGCAGCAGTGAGGAATGCATGGGGCTGATTCCCAGATGCCCAAGGGAAATGACAGCGGATATTCCCCCACAATGACACTATCTCAGCCAGCACAATCAACTCTCTGTCTTTAATTCTAAGTTAAAGGGCCAGGGGGTCTGAAGGCTGAAGATTAACCCAGAGAGCTGAGCCTACAACCTGTCATAGCCTCTCTCTCATGCACGAGCTGCCTCAGTACAGTGGTACCTTGGGTTACAAACACCTCGGGTTACAAACACTACGGGTTACAGACTCTACTAACCTGGAAGTAGTACCTCGGGTTAAGAACAGAAATCACGTGCTGGCTGAGCGGCGGCAGCGGGAGGCCCCATTAGCTAAAGTGGTACCTCAGGTTAAGAATGGTTTCAGGTTAAGAATGGACCTCCGTAACGAATTAAGTTTGTAAGCAGAGGTGCCACTGTATTGTGTAGTTTCTTCTCAGGCTTTCATCTAGGATCAATGGGGAAACCCCCAAGGGAGTGGAATGACCAGTGTCATGGGAGGCAAGGCACAGGAAAGTACTGCTCTGGGGTGCTTTTCAGAGGAGATGATGGTGTCAGCTGCTGAAGCATTGGGGTGATGATTGATCAACCCTCCTTGATCTGGCAGATGAGGGAGGTGAAAATGAAGCAGAGAGAAGGAGTGGAGAACCTTTGGTCCTCCAGATGCTGCTAAACTACAACTCCTATCCATCCCAGCAAGCCTGGGCAATGGCCCAGGATAATGGGTGTTGTAGTTTAGCAAAATCTGGAGGCCAAAGCTTCTACACCCTGAGCACAGAGGAAACTGGAGAATGAGTAAGAAAAGCAAGCAGAGGCTGCATATGTCTTTTCTTTTAAGGCGTTCCTACTTTACACTGTTTAAATGATAAGACTTGCATTTGTTTTGTTTGCATTTGGTTGTTTGCATTTCTAATTAAAAAACTGAACTTGCATTTCATCTGGCTGAATATTTTTTGTTAAATCTCAGTATGTTTTGCAAGTTGAACCTATGCAGTCAATTCAAAGGTGAATTTATTTTGCTTGCTTGTTTCCAGGAAACTATATGCATAAGATTGCAGTCATGATGATCTTAATAAGTTGGGCATTATGCCACATGCTGCTGCTGTTGATGATATAATAATGGATAAACACAAACGTCTGCATTTTTGGATTCTCTTTGGGGGTATGACTGTGGGAGCTGTCATGATGAGTCCTGCACTTCAACATTTACTGTTACACCACTGGGAGTGACAAATTGCAGGCTGAGCTAAAGCTAGTTGGAGAAAAGCTTTGTGCATTTAAGTGAGTCCCAGTGCGGCTGCTGGTGTAGTTGCAGTGTCAGGCAAAAAAGTCATTAGATTTGCAACCCTATGCCTACTTACCAGGGGGGAAGTGATCCACATTGAACTAAACCAGGCTTGCTTCTGATGCTTGCAATGTATAGACTTGCAATGCTGGAGAGCATAGTGATGCAGTTGCTTTAAGAAAACACATGTGGAAATTCAATAACCATTTTAATTGTGCATATATGCATGCAAGATTAACTTTAGGGTGCAGGATGGATGGATGGCTTCTTTGAATTCTGTATAGTTGCTTGCATTTTATTGGAAATGTATTTAAAAATTGGAATGTAATAAACTTGAAACAAATTCTACCAAAGTGCATGTACTTTAGATAACTCATTATTTTTATTGAGGCAGAATTCCAAACATTTGACAGTTGGCTCGTGAAACAGGGCAGTTTTGCATTCAGTGTTGGGGGCTCATTTTCTCCCTGGTGGTGCTCTCTGCCATGCACAGAAGTGCCTAAGGGAAAGAAAATATCCAGTTCTATTTTTAGCCGCACACCTTGGAATACCTTGCCAACAAAAAGCAGCCCAGTAGCATTTTCAAATCGTAGCCTCAGTTAAGCTAGAAAATAACAGGTCTCTTTCATTTTGCCGCCTGGCTTTTCTTCTGAATTAGAGCCAAAAGAGGTTTAACACAGCAATCCTTAGCATGATTACTCAGAATTAAGCCCCTCCGAGTTGTATGGCTGCTGATCCAACTGTCCATCCAGCTTTATTAAAATGTTACTTAATTACACATTATTTATATGATTCATTTTGCAGGTCTGGGAATCACTCCCACATCTGCCTACAGATTGTATCTGTGTATAACTCTCTCACACCCTTGTGAATTCACTTTTGAGAAAGGCTCATGGCAAGTTCTTAAATCCACATCTGCTGTTTGATAGCTGCAAGATCAAGTAGCAAATATGCAGTGTAACATGGCTGGCATAGTCCCATGGTACTATACTGGAAACCGAGAAGAAAAACGTACTAGAAGAAAGGGAAATCCTCTAGTGGCAGAGGCACATTTTTTGCACATCAGTCTTCTGAACTCTGCTACTCTGAGCTGATGATTTTCTTATTTTACAGCCTCACCTATCAATGATCAACAGGGACACCACCATGTTCCTCCTGTAGCTAATTCTGAAACTCTGTAGTAATTACTCTGGGAGGATGCACCTTCTGCTTCCCATCATGGCAAGGAGATAGAGCAACATGGCCTCTAGCTATAGGCTATGGAAGGAACAACTGCTGTAATGCTTGCTTGCTTCTACTCTCTCTACTCGTTTTTAACATAGCTGCAACACTTCCAAAATGGTAGGTGCTTTGTGATGACAGTACAAATAAATGCATCAGGAGGTTTGTCCACAACTGCGAGAAAGCTTGCTGGGGACAGAGTTTGAACTTTTTCTTTTCACAGCGAGTTAAACCATCTCCCAGTTGGGGAACAGGGCCTCTCCACCGCTTGAGGAATGACAGGCAGTGCCTTTTCCATTTAGGTTATTGTTGTTGTTTTGTTGTTTAGTCGTGTCCGACTCTTCGTGACCCCATGGACCAGAGCACGCCAGGCACTCCTGTCTTCCACTGCCTCCCGCAGTTTGGTCAAACTCATGCTGGTAGCTTTGAGAACACTGTCCAACCATCTGGTCCTCTGTCGTCCCCTTCTCCTTGTGCCCTCCATCTTTCCCACAATCAGGGTCTTTTCCAGGGAGTTTTCTCTTCTCATGAGGTGGCCAAAGTATTGGAGCCTCAGCTTCAGGATCTGTCCTTCCAGTGAGCACTCAGGGCTGATTTCCTTAAGAATGGAGAGGTTTGATCTTCTTGCAGTCCATGGGACTCTCAAGAATCTCCTCCGGCACCATAATTCAAAAGCAATTTAGGTAGACTGCAGTAATCCATACTCTTGAGGCACGGTGCAATCTAGATCTCCATTGACTTCGCGTCACTCGGGGACGCAGCACTGCCCGGTTGCGCTCTATTTAATCACCTAAATGTACAGTATACAAAGAGAATAATGCCTAAAAGCACGTGACCCTGGATTATCCGCAGGTCACCACGACGCCCCCGACGTCTCGCCCCACTGACCCACTAAATGCCGCCGCCCTCGTCTGCCAGGCTGAGGACCTGGCAATCCCTTCGGTGTGTGTGCGTGTACCTGCCTCGCTCTCGTCAGACGAGCTCCATTTGCCCACCTCCCTCCCACAGCAACAGCAGGCGTCTCTGGAAGGCTTCGGGCATTGTGAACGTTGACCCGACTGAAAGTTGAGGAGAGGGTCAGCGCTCCTCCTCCTCCGCGCACGTCTGAACGCGGCGACTCGCGTTATCGAAGGCGACACGGTGCAGCGTGAGGGGGCCGTTGAGTGGAGAGGGAAACGAAAGCAGGCAGGACACCGGCGAGAGAGAGAGAGCGAGAGAGCAGGGGCTGGCTAAGCTGCGGGCCAGGGAATCGGGCAGAATCCTCTCAGGGGGGCCAGAAAGGTGCCTGCAGCCTCGGCTGGAATGCCTCCTCCCTCGCCATTTGGCCGCCGCCAGCAGCGCCTGTGGTGTTGAGCCTCGCCGAGCTGGGCTCATGCGCATTGCCGGCGATGCTCGCGCGCTGCCCTCTCCGGCGCCACTTCTGCTCCTCCTCTCGCTGCTGCCGCTGCTGTTTCTCTCTCTCTCCTCCTCGCCTGTGTGAGGGACTCCCTGAACTAGAAGCTGCTCGCTCTGGGGCTGCCTCTTTCTCCCTCAGCCCTGCGCCTCCCTTGCCACCGGGAAGCCTTTTTTGTGTTTGTTCTTTGCGACGTATTGCTTCCCCCCTCCCTCCCTCCATTGCGCTTTCCCACGCGCACCACCTCCCCGCCCGCGCTCCCCATTCTTCTCTTCTCTTCTCAGCCAAGCTGAGGCGAGGGAAAGTGGGGCGCTGTGGGCTCGACGCTGCTGCCAGGACCGGCTCGTTTGGACTCGGCGCCTCAGCCGGCTGCCTTTCGGAGCGTGGGGTCCTCACTCAGCCTTAGCGCTGCAGTGCGCGAAGCCGCCGGCAGGGGCGCGGCACCTGGAAGGATCAGAAAAAGCTCCCCAGCTCCAAAGAGGGAAGACTCTGCTGCCACTGCCCGAGGGACCTGCCTCTCTGGTAAGTGGAGAAAAAAAGGGTCGCAGCCTTGACTGTGTGATGCGGGAGAAACTGCAACGCTGAACTCTTCCCGGAAAGCCGAAAGTGTAGGGGAAGGAGGTGGTGGGGGTGCCTAGCTGCGGATAGCCAGCAGTGTGGACAGTGCACTCTGCAGATGCTCAGAGGCACTGCTTTCATGCCCTGACGCTGGTTTGGCAGAAGTGACTCTGTCGGTGAATATAGGGACCCAGGATGGGATCTCTGCTGAAATTAAAGCCCTAAAACAGGTGGAAGGGGAGATAATGTCAACTTTCAAGGGTGGGCTGAGCTCCTAAATGGAGGGTGGAAGGGATAAAGAGCAGTACTCTGAGAGGCAGGAGGAGAGCACAAATAGCCTGGGAATAACAGGCTGATAAAAGATCCATAATCTATTTCATTCCTAAGGGATCTCGCGGATTTGCCGTTTCTGCTGCGTGATAATGTTTCTAAACCAGTGTTTGGGGGACTGCAGCTTTTAGGCTGTGATTCAAAGAGCAGATGCAGCCTTATCCTAGTTATACTTTTTGAGAAGCATCTCCCACGATATTAAGTGGCATTTGCGGTCCCAAGTCAGCCTGCCTAGGACTGCAGCAGCATTACTTGGATTGAAGAAAGTTCCATGGAAATAACTGCGACAGCTTGCAAGTTAGAAGTGTTTTAGGATTGTGGTGCTGGGTAATCGACATCAGCTTGCGTTTGTGGCAGCAGCAGGCTGTGTGTGACGATGTGTAGTGGTTTTATGTTCCATCTCAGCTCGCTGGGTGGTCTAGGGCAAATCTCAGTTTAAGTTAAAGTGAAGGAAGGGATAAATGAGATAAGAATTGTAAACATACTTGTGGCTGAGAGGCACTTTGGAATGTGGAATAATAATATTGCAGTGAGAGGGGCAGCTGTAGTCAAGGGGAGAGAAACAGGCTGCAAAGCTATTTTCATTTGCCAGGAATTCAACTCAGGGAGGCTTACTTTTGAGTAGGCATGTACAGGATTCCACTGGATGAGAGGCATGCATGGCGCAATATCTACAGAAGCTAGCTGACCAGCCTCAGATCGCTTGGTCTCATAGTCTCTGTTTTTGTTTAGGTGCCAAAAATTAGCATCAAAATTCTAAAATCAGATTGCATCCTTTAAGCTTTCCAAGTTTGCATTCTTACTTGGAAGTAGCAACATGAGAAGTCTAGCAGTAGTGGTTATGCATTGGGGTGTCAGCTGTTTGATAGCAGTTTTTGTCTGTGATCTCATGCAATGCAATCAGCTTCAATGGAACTATCTCTGAGTAGTTTGTCGGTTGCGATACAAGCAGCTGGGGTCTGTAGTGACATTTAAACTGGGAAGTTCGGATGGGGCAGAGACTTCATTAGTAAGGACGAAAAGCCATACTGAAGCGAGAAAAGGAGCATGTGATGAGAATAAGTGGGTGTACATAGCCAGCCTGTGCAATTTACTCTAGCACTGTGGGATTATTCACTTCCAGATTATCTGATCATAGATCATGTGGCACCTAATGGATTGCTGCCAAGTCTGAATAACCAGTTGCAAAGGAGCTCTCCTTGATCGGGTGTTTTCTATACCAGTCTCTTCCATTTCACATTTTTGTTAACTAATCCCAAGTGTGCTCAGGATTTTGGGGTGGTGGAGAAATTTGATTCAGTTTGCATTCAAAGGCAAATTTGCCCAATTTCTAAAACAATATGCAAATTGAAACACAACAATCCTTCCAAATTTGTGTCATTTGTGTTGTGGGCTGGCCGAGTTCGAATGATGCGGAATGGGGTGCAGAGTTTGCTGAGGACCCAGGGGAAGGCTCCAGCAGGGACCAGAGATCTGCTGGAATTGGAGCAACTTGATAGTGAGGATTTTTTTTTGGGGGGGGGGGAGTCCCTTCAACTTGGTCTCTCACCTTACCTGACTCCATGATGAGAGCCATGAACCCCACCTCCTTCTCCTTCTCCTCCGTCCTCATCTTCCTCTTCACAGCCACCAGCGTTTTGGTGCCTGTTGTGCCACCTGCCCTGGTGCTGTCAGATGCTCACCCATTTCTCAGGGGGCAGAGACACCAAGAGGTACAGAGAAGGAGAGAACAGATGGTTCCACCTACTAGGCATAGTGAGAAAGTGTAGTAAGACTTGCTGCACTAAGTTGAGCCTGCCCCATTTCTCTATATGGGATAGCAAGGGTGTGTTTCAGTGCTGGATCAACATCTGAAACTCTGGGAGTTAGATATTTGTTGTTGAAATCAATTATGTGTGTTGCCTGAAGTGCCGTAAGCTAGTGATTTGCATATGTACTGCAGCAGTCTGAACATTACACAGAATCCTCCTTTGAGCCTTCATTCTTCAGAAAGGACAATTTGTACTTCTTTAAATTTTGCAAAGCATCTCTCCAGCCATATACACAAAAACGTGTATGCTACAGTGTGCAAATAAATGCACAACATTGTGAGTTTGAGGGGTGGGGATAGGCTGTATGTCTATCCAGTTTCTGGATCCAGCAGGGATTCAAATTGCCAAGTAAGTTTATTGGTAATGGCCCAAGTATGGGCCATTAAGGTAACAAAGGAAGTGGCTCTGTGCCAAAGGACAAATGGGGGGACTCTAATCCCTCAAACGTCTGTTAGTTCGAATGAAAGAGTTGAGTTGTGTGTGTGAACTAGAAGCTGCAGGCTGGGCAGCTGACAGAGCCATGCCTGATTTCTGCTTGAATCCAAGGTTGTGGCTATGGGAGAAGAAAGACCACAGTCTCTGCTGTCCCTCATTCTGAGGAAACCAAACCCGAGATAAGCCCCTGGAATCTCTCACCACTTGGAGATTGGGGCAGCATGCAACAATATATTAATGATTTATTTATTTTAAAAAATGCATTATATTATGGGGAAATGCATATATAAAGATGCATAGTAAAAAAAACTTCTTGCAAAAATGCTGAGAAATTTTCATTAAAAGTTTTTTGTTTTAAAAAAATTGAAGCTAATGAGGAAATCTGGAGAACTGGACTTAAGACTGGAAAAATGAGAATCTGAGAGAAACAGAAATTGACCTGCTTTGTCTCTCCCTAACTAGGATTTCCATTTCCTACTCAATCCAAATTAGTGTGCACACTTGGAACTTAACACAGATTAAAGCATCACATCATGGCTTGCACTTCTTTCTTTTCCCCCTCTTTCTATTTATTTATTATTAATGTTGCAATACATATATAAAATCTTTACATAATGATACATATACATTATATTTATAAATTCACATTTTCCCATTTCATTATGTACCAACATTTATCCATTTATTATTTCTTGCCCTGTGTCTTCCCTCCACCTGTGTGTGACTTCCTTGCACTTCTAACTGTGGTTGTATGTGTTGTATGCACTGAGCCAGTGAGTTGACGGAAAGATACATTTGCCATGTATTGACCATCATCTGTTTGTATCTAATCAGCACATACAGTTGCTGCTAGGAAGCATTTCCACTTTCCCTCTCAGCTGCAATCCCTCACATGCTTTTTTCCAAGGTTAAGTTCCATGAGGCACAGGGGATTGCCACTGGAAGAATGTTGCTCCTCTCTGTGTGCACACGTGTAGAGCCACTTCCGCTTCTGATGTGGAGGCATATGTGTGCATGGGGAGGCCTCCATGGTAAATAATCCCACTGTTATTTGAGGGGCAAACCCTTAGCAACTCATGCAACGGAAAAGCTTTTCAGCTGCACAGCACTAATAGACCTAATTATCTATACACACAGCCAGTGATTTATAAGTGGTTGAACTGTAATGCTTTGAATAGTAGAGCTCTTTGACCTTTCATTCTGATCTGTCACCCAGGGATCTGGCTTTAAGCACGGTAATATATCATCAGTGATGCTGAATACTTGAACTGATTAAATATGTAACACTGAGCAACTGAACAACAAAAGCAGGAAAACACTTGTTTCTTGTTATATATATATTTAATTTAAAAAAAAATACATTTTGTAGTTAATGCCATAGTATCATTTTGATCTGCTTGGGCTTTCTCTGTGTTTTTTTTTTAATCTTACGGACTATTATTTGCTATTTCCACTTGATAATGGTGAAATTCTTATGAGTACACCTTAATAACCTTGTATCACATTGGGATTCTGCCAATGCAAAGTGTTCTCAGGATAACAGCCCTGGGACCAAGCAAACACAGTGGTGAAGTAGTGGTATAATACTATCACGAAACTGTACCTCTAAGAATGCACGAGGGTTCCTTTCATGTGTACCTCCTGCGGCCTAGTCTTTTGCAGCGACTTGTGTGGTCAAGCAATTCAAAACATCACACTCGAAATAATGGTTTCATAGCATTTCAAGCAACTGTTCTTAGGATCAAGACAGTGTTCCCCTTTACTGTACAGTGGTACCTCTGGTTACGAACTTAATTCGTTCCAGAGGTCCATTCTCAACTAGAAACCGTTATTAACCTGAGGCGCGCTTTCACTAACGGGGCCTCCCTCTGTGCCCACACCTCTGGCACACGATTTCCACTTGCATCCCAGGGCAAAGTTCGCAACCAGGAGCATCTACTTCCGGGTTAGCAGAGCTCGTAAGCATTCGCAAGGAGGGTGGTTCGGAACCAGAGGTATTACTGTAATCAGCCGTAGACATGCTGTATCAAATTCTGCTGCGTTTTTGTTGTTGCCATAGTGTTCTAGCAATACCTTTTAAAGCTTCTCTTGCCTAGGCAAGGATATATTTTGGAGAATGTCCAATGTCTTTAACAACTCTCCATTTTATTTATTTAATTAGTGTTTGTCATTACGATTAATATGTGTATTACAAAAAGCTGTCCCAGAAGATTTTTATTCTAACAGTATAAAACCATACATACTTAGTTCTAGTCAGTAATGAAATAGAACTAAAAATGGAGGAAAGGAAACATTTTCCATGTGAAGCCAATTATTCCTACAGTTTACAAGTCCACGCACTTCAGGAAAACACAATATTAAACTGATAAAAGTCTTGGTTACTTTTAGCCCTGTAAGCAGAATTGGCTACACCTGAAGTTCTAGAATTTAAACACCTGAATCCTAAATGTTCCCATCAGAGCATTGCTGTGCAACCAGCTGTCAACAGATCTTGCAAAGAATGTGAGCCAAAGTAAGTCACAAGAACTGCTTGCATGACTAAAAAGCTAGAAAGATCTTTTTAATCCAAAAAATGCACATAAATGGTTTTCTCTAATTCCTTTTGTTAAAAAAAAATCATATAATGAAAAATTAATCTTCAGCCTAGTTCTTAATGCATCTCAAAACCCAGTGCTCTGCATAAATCTAATTGCAAGGCGTTTTAATGACAGTGTGGGGGCAGGGGCAGGGTTAGTTCCTGCATCAGTTTCCCAAGGACTCCATTAAGTAACCTAAGCTCCACATTTAACCAGCCATTAAAATGATTTTAATTTGGTAGACGGCACCATCTGGAGTCTGCCTTTTAAGGGGAAAACAATTCATAATGTAAGGAGAAAATATTAAGAGAGTTGTGATTTTGTTTTGCTCAAACAAGAGGCTTCCACTGAAATCTCTTTATTGGCCGTGGGTGGCATTCAGGTGCTGTTTGTTCCCAGGAAATCACACCATTCACACATCAGAATGTTAAGAAAACCTGGACACTAGAACGATTGGCAAATTGCAAGGGGAAATTTTATTTCTTGAATTTTTCAATTAGAAGTGGCAGACAACAGTTTCTTTAGGCCACATTTAAAATAAGCCAGTGCATCATTTTGCTCATTTCAGGGGAAGTTGGTTCAAACTTGGTGAATTTAGGACCATAGCTGATGATCAGTAGTCTAGTTTCCTTGAAGTCCACATAGCTATCATTGCAGGCATTTTTTCTGAGTGTTCTTTTTACTTGTCAATATGCTTATGATAATTGGTGTACGATTTATTTTAGTCAATAACAAAATAAAAGTTTGGAGAAAAGAGGAAAATATTTTGCATGTGAAGTCACAGTAATCCTTTTGTTTGTTTGTTTATGAGTCCATGCACTTCAGGACAACATGATAATAAACTGAGATACAGTAACTTTTGGTCACTTGTATCCCCGTGAGCTTACATTAACTGAAAGTGATTGCTACAAGTGTTTCTTTTTAAATACATTGTTTAGAATTGAAATTCCTTCATTGACATATAGGAGTGCAGCCTGTAGAAAATGTGTTTGGTCTGTTGAGTACCTTTCGGATGATAAATTAGTAAAATAAGTGCACACAATGCAAATTCTCAGTCAAGTTTTGTTTCCTGAGGATCTGAAAAAAGGCACAAATAAAAAGAGACTGCTGGATCAGGCCAATGACCTATCTAGTCCAGAATCCTGTTCTCATAGCAGCCAACAAGATGCCTGTGGGAAACTTGCATTTTAAGCATAAGCAAATGTTACTGTCACGGTCCAGAGGTTTCTCAGTATGGCTTCCTATACTTATCACCCTCAGAAGTCTGTGAATATGCAACAGGGCTAGGGAATATTTTTCACTCAGCAACCCAGACCTTCATCTCCCATCAACTCTGCAGGCCTGCTTTGATGGGTAGGCAGGGGTACACACTGGTCAATCATCTGATATTATGATGTCAGGTGATCGACACCTGTCAAAGCTAGTTGTGGGTGCTTGGGAAGTATTGCACAAGAGGCTTTGCTAGCCCTGTGCTTGGCACTTGGGAAGTGCTTTGGAGATAAAATCATTCATCTCTCTGCAGACCTCGATGTTTTGAGTGCAAATCCCACTTACAGGTGATGCAGACTGGTGGCAAGCTGGGCCAGAATTTTTCTGACCGTATGCCCTCTGGACCATAGCTGTCAACTGTTCCCTTTTTTAAAGGGAAATTCCCTTATTCCGAATAGGATTCCTTGCAAGAAAAAGGAAAAGTTGACAGCTATGTTCTGGACCCTTGCCCTTCTGGGCTGATTAAAGCTATCAGAGGTGGGGTTGGTGATTGACCAGACTGGTGGCCACTTGAGTAACTTCAGGTGAAAATCCATGAAGGCTAGAGGTTCAGTGTAAATATGGGTGTAATTATTGCTTTATTGTAAGAGCTTCCCTCCCTCTCACCAACCGTGCAGAAGATGCTGCTTTAAAAGTTGCCCGGGATTTATATTGTTGTAACAGAATGATGCAGGAAAGCACATTGTTTGCCTTTCAGGCTATGTGTATATACTGGAAGAAAATCTGTTTGTTTTATTTTAAGCTTTCTCCACTTTTTCATTCTGTGTATTGCATGGCCTGTGTTCTTCAAGAGTCTCAAGTCTCAGACCTTACTTGTAGTCAGCTCCACTGATTAATTGGGATGCAAATTTTTAATCTGTGATTAAAACTTCAGTCAATTAATTAAACTGACTCAAGTTTGGAGGCCTGGTGATCTGTATAACAAGACAGTTCGTGCAAACTCCTTGTTCCAAGTATAGATATTTTACAAACCACTCTTTCTATTCTTAACTCTAGGAATTGGTGCCTCAGATCAGGAGTGAATGGGGGTTACAAGCTGATACTTAATCCAGACAAGATGGAGGTCCATACAAGAATGTTGTTGATCTAGGCGAGGTAGTACTTCTCCAAAAAAGCAGAAGAATGCTCATTGATTCATCATGTTCCCTGAACATGCTGAATCAATGCTTAGATAGCTGCCGTGGTTAGGAGTGCATTTTATCAACTTTAGCTGATATGCCAGCTGCAGCCTTTGGAGAAGGCAGACTTTGCTTGAGCAAAGCATCCATGCTTTAGTTATATCCATGCTTGATTACTATAATGCACTCTATGTGGGTCTGCTTTCGAAGATGGCATGGAAGCTTCTGTTGCTCCCAAAGATAGCTGTTATACTTTTGTCTGGTGCTTGCAGGTCAGAGAATATAAACTCCAATCTTATATCCAGTCATACATCAGCTCCACTATTTGCTTCCAGGCCCAGTTCAAAATGCTGATTTAAAGCCCTAAACAGTTTAGGACTGGGTTACTTTTGAGACCTCTTTCTCCTAGATAAACATGAAGGGCGAGCCCTTTATTTCTGGCAGTAGTGTGACAATGGAATGGTCTCCCACATGAAATTTGCCAGGTTGCCTCTTTTTGTGTCTTTCACCAGAAAGTAGCACACTTTTAATGAACTTTTATTCTTACTAGTTTTTTCATACCCTTACTGCTGGAAGGGTGTGTGTGTGTGTGTGTGTGTGTGTGTGTGTTGGTTGTATTATGTTCTTTGTTTTTAGAAGCTGGCTGCTGTACTTGCATTTTTATTGATTTTGCTGTATGCCAACCTGGGCATCTTTTTGATAGATGGGTGAGATATAACAAATTAATTTTATTTACTTCTTAATTTATTTTTAAAAAATAGAAGAATTTCATGCATAAAGGTTTTGCAAAAAAAAAACCAAAACCCCCACACATCATAAAAATCTTTTACCATTACTGCAACAATTCTCGATGCCAAATTTTTTTTATTATAAAATAACTAGCAGCAGATGATTCTATCTTCTGATCAACTATCCTGAGTATTAACTAAGGAAGCTTCTTACAAAAGCTTGTTAAAAGTCTGTATGTGCCAGTAATTCCAATTATGCACACATTAGCCAGTTTAGAAATGGAGAAAGCACTTACAGCTCTATTCAGAATGTGAGCTTCTAAATTATGTATGGTCTATTATTTCCCCCCCCCCCCAAGGAAAAACTCAGGTTGACTTGGGTGCTTTGCCTTGCCAGATAAGGGCTAGAAAAGACTTGGATCCTGATAACTTTGTGATACAGATAAGAATTTTTAGTGTCGGTGGCATTGTCAAATCCCATATAGGTTTTCCTGACAGCCTGAGACTGTATATAAAACGACACTTGTGTATGGTGATCCTTCAGCCTTTCATGTTTCTCTTTTGTGTAGATAAGCTTTCAAATCTCCATCCTAAGTGTCAGCCAATGATAGCTTTAAATATAATCTGACTTCCTGGAATAAAGATACAAACATGATTTAAAAACCCATTTGTTTGTGACAAAGGGAATACAGATATTTGTAACAAAATGCATAGACCGCAGCCTGCCATCCATTTAGTTTAAGTGCTTACTTGTAAGCGCCTTGGGTACCATTAATTTCAGTGGGACTATTTGGGCATAAATGCTTGTAGATGATGATGGCACTATAATGGTAATGGAAACATGTCACACTTCGCAGTCAGTCAAGGCTTATAGTTGGACCATTGTAGTATGGCAGTGCTTGCAGAACCTATGATCCCCTAGCAAGTGGATTGTGGTACATGTGTGTATGTCTGCAAAAGGCTGGAACTGGGGAGGAGGAGGAAACCATGTATGTGTAAAAAAAGGGGGGTGAGTTAATGAGTTTAACCCCAAATGCAGCAGCATTTGAAAAGAACTCTAAGCCACTTTGGTAACTGGAATAGCCTCTAAAGTAAAATGTGCATTTTAGAGAAATCTTGGGGAACACAGAAGAAAATAGAGACAACGCCATAGGCTGTTTTTATGGGATACCCTTTATTTGTTCTTGTTACATTAATATGACATCAAATCCATTGGCTCCCAGTTTGTTTCTGGAACCAGTTCTGATTCTCACCTTTTAAAGCACTAAAAGATTTGCAATTTGGATACCTCCAGGACCACCTCCCGTCACATGAGCCTGTACCCTCTCGTTATGGTCGTTGGGGATGGTCTAGCTCCATGTGCTCCACTGTGTGAAGTGAGGAGCATAGAGACACATTGCCAGGCCCTTTCATTGGTGGTGCTTGGACTACAGCATTCTCTGTCCCATGAGGTCTCACAGACTACTTCTCTAAACACATTTAAAGCATCAAAGAAGACCTTGTTTAGAAAAGAAAGCTTTCTGAATTGAGTTATCTACAGGTTTAATGTCTGTTAACTTGGCTGCTTGCATTTATTACTATACTGCTGCCCTGCTGGTTTGTTTTATGGTTTGCTGGTTTTTATTGCTTTAGAATCTTATTGATAGCTGCTGCAATCTAGCATCCATATAGCATGTAAAGTATGGGGTATATAACCTTTTAAATAATTTTTTTTGCAAAACAACAAAGCATTCCCATTCTTTGATAAAAGAGAAATTTAGTACTTGGACAGATTCTCACATGCTTGCATCCAATATATATTCCACAGTTCATACATTTAGCAAGAGATGCTACTGTACTGAATGTGGACCTGCCTCTTTCTCTTCTGAGCCATATCTACTAGATGATCCATTTAGGACACGCATAACCCCTGAGTTATAACAGCGGCATTGGTTGCTAGTTTGCTTCTGTGCCCAGTTCAAGGTGCTCATGGTAGCGTTTACAGCTTTAGATAATCTAGGCCACAAATATCCGAAAGACTGTCTCCTTCTTTATGGACCCTCTAGGACAGAGGAGGCCTTCTTGATAGTTTCACTGCTCCTAGAAAGTTGAGAGTTAACAGCTCAGGACAGAACATTCTTTGTGCCAGCCCCTAAACTGTGAACATCTCTCCCCACACACAGAGAGAGAAGATGCATCTAGCATCTTCATCATGTAGTCTTCCTTGTACACTGAAGGCACACTTCTTTACCTTGACCTTTGATATCAATGATATATAGTTATAATTTGGGACCCACCTTATACTTTTGACCATAATTTGTTTTAACTGATTTTAATGCTGTAAAATCATTGTAAGCCACCTTGGCAAGGCATCTGTCTTATTCTCACCAGCCCTCCTGAGAACTTCAGTTACTACATCAGCACAGAAGTGGGGGAAATAATTCAACTGAATTGGTGAAGTCTTGTGAGGGATCCCAGAAGTGAATTTCCTTAAGAAACCCGCATCCCATACCATTTAGTGCTTTAAAGGCTAAAACCTGCCCAGAACTGAACCCAGTAAACCTATTGAAGCTTGCACAAAACTGGCATAATATGATCTGTCATATGTCATGGTTGCAGACAGCAGTCTGGTGGTTGCTGCAGTCTGACTTGAGTGATAGAGAGTGGTGGAAAAAATGGGAATTGCTCTTCTGGATATTTCATGATGGTATTTATAAAATATTCATGACTTTTGATTTGAGGCATGTTTCCTTCCCTCCCTATCTTGTGGAACTGAAGAGCGTGAGTTACCTTAAATTACCCATATGAGTTGTCTCATGAGTCGCTGTGCAAATTCCTGTTTCTCTCCTTTGGTTTGGACCTTGCTGATAAATGTGATTGTTTGCAGAGACTTATTTTTGCATACGCATATGTTTGAGCTGGGGGAAATAAATGTTATATCTTCTGGAAATGTTCCAGAGCAGGCATTCTGTCACGCTATTGATTATGGCACAGTTTTGTGGCATCTTCAAGAGTAGGACAGTTTTCTGCTTGCAATTGGTTCCAAATCTGGAAAGCCGTCTTATACAGTACCTACTTGGGATAATGAATAAATCCCCTATCATCTACATAAGCCTTCAAGACCAACAGATTTATTGTAACATCAACTTGTGTAGATCAGAGTTCAAGTGGACAAAAGCATGTGTAGAAATACCTATCTGTTGATCTTGGAGATTCTGCAATACTATGTTCTTTTTGTTTGTCTTTGTTTTCCTGTTGCGAGAGACTAATATAACTACCTCTCTGGAATGAACAGCTGTGGTATTTTCACCCTTTTAAACCCATTCTGCCCTTTAAAACTGCCACTAAAATGAACGCTTCAGAAATCTTTACTTTAGGGTACACACTGTTCACCCACTATCTGTATTATAAATAAACATGTGAGAGCAAAGCAGCAGATGTTGATTAGAAAAGGCTATTTTCCACTAGCCCTCCTCTTCAAGATGACGATACCTAGGGAAAATTACTGTGATGAAATCCCATGTGTGTGCAGATTGGATTATTCCCTTTCTCTAAATGAAAATTTTAAAGAATGACAGAAATCTGTCCTAGGAATGAAATATCAGGCTGACAACCTAATCTAGGAACAAAATATCTTCATAGCTCCTAGAATAGTCAGAACTTTTGTATTTTCTCCCAAACATGTGCAAAGTGCTGGAAAGGTTACAGTGATTTTTCATTCTGTTATTTAAATAGGTATCACAGAAACTTTATCTTAGCATTCAGCATAGTGTTTTCAAGTGCAGTTTTTGTAAGATTTACATAGTTCTGTAAGTACTCAAGTGAGGGCTTCTCCTCCTCCTCCTCCTCCTCCTCCTCCTCCTCCTCCTCCTCCTCCTCCTCTCTGTGTACACATATGTAGCTTAAACACTTTCACATTTAAGCATAATTTCCTCCCTCTCTTTAACCCTACCTTTGTTAGGTGAAATTCTAATTATAATTGTCAATGCTAACTAACTTTTTTGGCCTTTCATGGCGATAGTATATTTACAGCAAACGTAAGAGCAACACAAGTTTGTGCAACAGAACAACATTCAGTGGCAAAATGGCTGCTCTCAGTGCATGCCAAAAAATTCCACTATGTCCCGGAATCCTTATGTGTTCTGTGTGATGGTGACAGTGTTTTGATGAGACACATCTTATACTGGTGATAAAATGCAAACATTCCTGGATTCCCGCCCCACCCCCCACCCCCAACGATTGCTAAGTCAGCTATTTTAATGACTACTTTCTAGGTCTCAGAAAGACAGAAATTATAGAGTAGCTTTGTCTCTGTAAGAGTCTCTTCTAGTGATGCAAGTCAGATAAGCTGCATTGAGAAACATTTATAAAGCTATCGCTATTCCTTTGTAACAGATAATAATTCAAGCTAGCTTTACCTCAGCACAGCTGAGACAGCTATAGATAGCTTAGGAATGAAATGTTATCAATAATAGATGGTGTGTTTTATGTTCCCTGACACATGGTAGTTGGGGTGCTCCATGTATCATTCCTGGATGAAATGTAAATATTCACTTACTATCCAACTTCATTCCTTTTGCTGTTGCTGCATTCTTTTGCCATATTTGTCCATTTGCTTTTGCTAAGCTTTATGTAGCTGGGGATATAGTTCATTTTATTCTTGTGATGCCTTGAAGAAATTGCCTGTGAGCTAAGCAACTTGATTTTACTAAAAGCAACTTTGTTTTGCTACTCTTTCTGGTTGATGATGCATTAATCTGTTACATTGTGGTGTTTTTCTTTCTTTCCTTTCTTAACATTCTAGCAACTGTTTTTATTATTTCTATACCAGGAGAAGCTGCTAGAGCAATGGTATATTGCATCCATCCCTGCTGATTACACGGAGTAGCTTATCTGTTAAATCCAAAACTGGTCTAATGGGAATATTGTGTGTTGCCACATTTCATTTTCAGAGAATTTTAATGCGGATTCTGTTTCACAATGCCAAACAGCTTTCTCTCATACATTAGTTTGAGAAGATATGGGGGAGGAATGGGGACTCTGTCAGGAGGATTAAAAAGCAGCCTGAGGGTTGCAATATCTCCTAAAAGTTGTGTCTTCTTGAGTTCATTCAGTTGATAAATATGAGGGTCATCATTCTTCCATTGTGCTCATTTGTAGTGCAGGTGTCTAGGGATCAGAGTTACATGTAGCTGACCCCCTAGCATATTATTTTAGCAGAAAGTGGCTTTTGTAGCTGTGATTAGTAGTGGAGGGCAAATAAGAACAAACCGGCTGGTGCTGATGGGAAAACATTTGGAAGGCCCTACTTTGGTGAAGGCTGATATATAATGAAGTAATGGCACTTCTAAGGGACGTGGGTGGTGTGGTGGTTTAAACCACTGTGCCACTTGGACTTGCCGATCAAAAGGTTGGAGGTTCGAGGCCCCACGACGGGGTAAGCTCCCGTTGTTTGGTCCCAGCTCCTGCCAACCTAGCAGTTCAAAAGCACACAGTGCAAGTAGATAAATAGGTACCGGTCTGGCGGGAAGGTAAATGGCATTTCCTGCGCTGCTCTGGCTTCACCAGAAGTGGCTTAGTGATGCTGGCCACATGACCCAGAAAATCTGTCTGCGGAAGTGGACAAACACTGGCTCCCTTGGCCTGTAAAGCGAGATGAGCGCCGCAACCCCAGAGTTGTTTGCGACTGGACTTAACTGTCAGGGGTCCCTTTACCTAATGACACTTCTACTGATGTGACAGTCAAAGTTCTAGGGTGTAGTTACCCTGTAGCTGCCCAATGGATGTGGGATACTGTGAAAATATTTAATGATGTATTGCTCTTAATTCTGCCTGTAATCTTGTGTATGGAAATGAAAGGAAGTTATTTCTGACTCCAAGCAAGTTTTCCAAAAGAGTGTGGTGTACTTTGAGTTCAAATCATTCATGTATGATTTTGCTTAAAGGGGAGGTTTAAGAAAATCCTGTCATTTTCATGGAGGAATTGTTTTTCTCAAGCCAAAATATTGTAGAGCAAGGACACGTGAGTCCTACTGAAACAACACAAGTGATCTTTCATGTATGTCAGAAACTGCTTGTTAAGTTAAAAATTTGCAGTTATTTTTTTTAGCTCTTTGAAATGTACTGGAATGACTTGTCTCCAATGTCTTGCCTTTTATATTTGCTGGAGGGAAAAGCACAAAATGGCAGTTTAATACGCATCTAAGATATGTGTTTGAACTACATCTAAGCAACAAACAGTAGAAGGGGAATGTTCATGGTGCTCCCATCTGGCTCAGGAGTTTTTATATTGGTTCTGTGTGATCTGTTTTGCAACAGATGGAGAGTCACACCAGGAGGAGTTATGAGACGCCTCTGAATGTAAAAGGCCTGAAATAATTACAGTGAGCTATTGCTCAAACACCTATTCCTTTCAGAATGGCAGGTGATGATGTTGATATGTGTGAAACAGCTGACTTCCCCAGCTCTAATCAAAACACACTTGCCAGGTTTTCTTTGCTGTTTAGATGTGATCCACCTTCCCCTGCCCCCAATATGATGATACAAAGGGGCAAAAGCAATCTGTGCTTCGTTAATAAAATAGCACAGCATTTGTGTCACCTCCCCCCCCCCAATATATGCACTTATGTGGTCTCACTCCATATGAATAATTGTTGCTAAGTATGCTTTTTCAGCTACAAACGGAGAACTGATCTGTATATACGTGTCTCATGCTAAGGAAATATAAGGTAATCAGTCGTGGTGTTGGCAGTATTGCTCTATTTTATAATGCAATTCCTAGACCATAGAAACTAGATGTTGGAATAAAAGATTGATGCATGTCCTGTTGAGATGCTATTGTTTAGAAGGATTTACTGCTTCTGTACTTAAGTTATTTAAAATAGTAGGGGGTGGGGTGGGAGAGATCCTGAAGGAAATGTTGATAGGAAAAGCATCTCAGTGAGTGATTAAAAAACATGGTTCTTTAAACCAGTGGTAATAAAAGAGAGAATTGTTAAAATACAATATACACATGTAAGATGAGTCTAGCTGAAGAGCTGCTGTGCTTTCAAAGCTCACTGAGAGAGCAGAACCTGTACTTCCGAAGCCTCATCTGTCTCCTAGGATGTGATCAGAATAGATGCCATTAAAGATCTAAACACAGACACACACACACGCAATCTCTTTCTCCCTGCTTATTCTGACACATTGCAGAATTGAAGCAGTACTTGAAAATTTTCCTATTACGTAGATCAAGTCGGGGTTATTATTATTATTTATTAGACTTGCTAGTCATGCAGAGGTCTCCAAGCAACTTACAACATACTTAAAAACTGAAAAGGAAACACAGATACCTTGTAATATTAACATTGTAATACAGAAAATTCATAAAAATATACACTGTAAATCAACCTGCCTCTAGTGACAGCATTAGGGAGTTTTGGCACCATACTGTCTGCAAAAATAATTGTCTCAGTCCGTCAAAAGCTTGACGGGGGAGAGGGGGAGAAATAGGCTTTTACCTGGTGCCAGAAAGATGTCAGTGAAGGTGCCAGAGGACTTCAGTGCAAAAACATTCCACAGATGAGGAGCCACAACTAAAGAGTCCCCCCTCCAAGCTTCCCTCAAAGAAGGGACCTGGAGAAGGGCCTTAGACTCACCAAAACTCTTTATGGCTCAGAACCCCAATATCTTCCGAACACCACTCCCAGTATGAACCAGCTTGACCCTTAGTTCTTATACTGGGAGTGGTGTTCAGAAGATATTGGGGTTCTGAGCCATAAAGAGTTTTGGTGAGTCAAAGCCAGCAGTTTGAATTGGGCTTGAAAGCATTCAGGGTGCCTTATTTAGATAGTGTCACCAGAGCAGAGTTCTAATGCTATATCTGAGGTGGGGGAGCCTATACCCCATGGACTTAGAAGAAACCTGTGAGCTGTAATTGACCACTCTTATTCCTCACACTAAACCACCCCCTGATCCTCAGATGAAGGGCAGGTCCATTTGCCCTTCCTGGGCGGGTGGCTTTGTGAGCAGGCCCAAGGCCGCTCTTCCGTATTTTAGGCCAGATCGTTCCCAGCTGCCAAATTGACCAATGGTGGCAGGGCCTTATGGGCGTTCCCCTGGGTGCGGGTCAACTGCCCAATGAGCGGCAAGCTGGTGACGGCTCAATTGGTGGATAGGCATTGGGTAAGCTGAGATCTTCAGTGGAGGGGAGCTTGTAGCCTTCGCATTCCCCTCCATGGGTAAGGGTATCCTGTTGAAAGGATCTGTGAGGAGTGGCTCCTGTCTGATGCCCAGATGGGGCCAGGGCCATTCCACCTCTCTGACAGGAACCACTTGGGGGATGCCCCAATTTGACATAGGTCATAGAACGTTCCCCATCAGTTGGCTTCACCCTTAGAGACACTGCCAGTAGATGGGCTGGAATGAAATATGCAGTGGCTCATCCTATGGCCTATGGCCAAAGCCTACATATCTGTAACCAATAAAGTTGTGCCCTTATTTGATCCCATAAACCCAACATACTGTGTACTGTCTAGTTATTTAATCCTCAAGGAATGGGATGGTCATGGGACCTTGACATGCAATATTGAGTAACCAAAAATATGGATGCTCTCTGGAAAAGCCCAGAATGCATTAATGTGACAGTATGGGGCTGTCCTGATTCCGATGAAATATTAGAACCTCGGCCAGAGTTGAAAGCAGGACTGGTCCCTCACCCCAGATGCTGAGCTAAGTACTAGAACCTCCAGGAGGGTAGTCTATTTGTAGCCCTTTTCACATGGAAGGCTGAGCATGTTCCATCTACACTATTTGGAACCATTTCAAGAGGGTTTATTTAAAAATTTGATTTAATTTTGCAGAGTTGTTCATGTTTTATTGCAGTGCATAGCAAATGTCAGTGGAAGAGAAATGTAATTTTAATATGGGACTGAAGATAACACTCCAGTCTGTCTAGAGTACTATATTTCATCCATACAGAAGGTGCATTAATTGCAAATTTTATGAACTTATGCTAATGCAAGCTAGGGAGTTTTTGTTTTCTAAAAATATGGAGGGCACTATAAAATCCCATTGATTTCTAAAGGAAGGCTACACTTGCCCTTAAATATTTTCTATTGAAGTCACTAGGACTTTAAAGGTGCTTAGCTTTTGGATGATTATTTTAAAAAAACCTTGTGGGAGAAAAAAACTTCACTGATGGAGTCTCAGGATGGAATGTGGGGTGATACAACTTACATTCAAATGAGACTCCATTAAGTGCTGCGGCTCTTCTACATTCCATCTTGATCAGATGCAGACTCCTTGGCTCCTGGAGAACTTGAACGTTTACCCACTATTGTGTGATATCTTGGTTGGCCTAATAAAGGTATTGCCTTAATTTGGATTATTTTGAAAATAATGACTTGCTCTTTCTCCCCCCCCCCTTCTTTCCCACTCCCACTCCCACTCTCCCCATTTCTACTAATTCACGTGCCAAGGTTTGTAAGAACCTCCCACTCTCTCGCCAGGAAGAAGCATTTTTCAATATTATAGATCACTTTCAACATCAGAACAACTTACAGAGACTGCTCTGTGATTATTTATATAACTGCTTTTTTACTTTCTCTGGAGGTCAACCTGGGGGTCTGTTATATAGACATTTACAATTTATGGGGGCTCCTATTCTGAGCAATTAAATGCAGCAACAAAATTACATGTGGCTTTTATCAAACCTATCTTATGATTTAATATTCCTTCATGTGCTGTGTTAACTTACACTAGAAAGAAAGAAAGAAAGAAAGAAAGAAAGAAAGAAAGAAAGAAAGAATACCACTAAAGCTTTTGAACACCACCACCAAGCCCTTTCACAAACACTTTAATCCTAAATATTTTGGTGGTAGTGCAGTGAAAATGATACATGTGCCTGCAATAAATTGGACATAACACACACACCATAAATCAGGTCAAAATGTCTGACCAGTTATAATCAAAAACAGTATGCAGTGCAGTACGGTGCTGAGCAAAATGTTTTGGTGGAGTAGCTCTACTGCCATGCAAAGTTGTTCCATAGTTGTCTTGATCTTCACAAGTATTACATGGTCTCCCATTGGAAACAATAGAACACATTTCCACAAAAAAAGCTTAAATTGAAAGAATCACGCAAGTATTAACATGGGTCCGAGGGAATTTCAGACTATAATTTCTTGTACATTTGCTCTGACACTCCTCTCCTCCCAATGTCCTGGATGGTGTCAGATTAGCCACCCTTGCTATGAGAGTTAGAGATGAACAGGGTAAGGATATGTGGATGAGGTCATTTCCTTAACACAGTATTCCTCAGTACTTTCACTATTTGTATCACATTTAAACAATTAACGTGTTTAGCTAGCAAACATTAGTCCTAGGGGTATCAATATTCTGCATTTGCATTTTAATCATGTTACCCCCCCTTCCTCTGGGGAGAAATATAGAAAGGTGTTGACCTCTGCATTAGTACATCATTTACCCGTGGAGGAGACCACGACCTGCGCTTTTCTCTGGGTTTTGATCTGAGGCTCAAGTAAAGCTCTTGGTTTGCTAATTGAAAAAAAATGAAATTAGCGCATGGTTTTGTTATCAGAAACTAAAAAGCATTGTTGATGAAAGGAGCTTTTTTGTCTCCCACAAGGAGCTTAGCAGAAATCGCATTACAACCAAGAAGAAATGAATGCCTCTTATTTTCTGTTGAGATTTTGGGCAGGATTTCAATGAAATGTGCTGAGTGTAAGAATGGCAAAGATCATTTCGTTTTGTGATAATAGATATTGGGTTCTGACTTCGGAGCTGGTTGAAACCAGCCACCTTTATCAAAATGACACATAGCTGTAGAGAAATTGCTTTGTACTTCACATCTTTCAATAAACATGAAGGAGGAGTATATAGCAAGGCCGGAAGGAAGTTGTTATGGGGCACAGCTGCAACAGCATCTGTCTGGAAGTGGTGAAAAGAAGAAATGACCAGATTCTGAAAAGGTGTGTGCACTTATTCAAAATATATGAAATGGCTGAAAATCAAAGTTGTTGGTACTTGTGTCTCTTATATACAGTGAGCACAGCATGACAGCTTCCCCTCCACACACGAAAGGTCAATGTGCATTGATTTTATTTTTACAGGTTTTGCCTTTAAGGTGGTGGCTGGGACTTAATAAAGAGGTTCTGAAGTTAGTTGAGAGAAGACAACAGGGATTGTTCTGTGCCTGTCCCTAAGATGTCGGGATGCCACATAGGTGAGGAATGATAGGGCATTGGAGGCAGGTTGGATTATGGACGTAGGGAGCTGCTGTCTTCTCCACCCGCATCTTAGCTTCCACATCCTCAGTTAAATAATCAGTAAGAGATATGTTATTCTGCATTAACCTGGAATTCAAAAGCGGCACCCAGAGACTGGCAGGGCAGCCACCAAACCCAAGAGTGGGAGAAACTTTGAAACATGGCATATAGACATTAACCGTCTGAGCCAGGGTCCCTTTCCTGGACTACTTTCTATCAGTACTCCCCTATTCATGACCACACTAATTCAGACCCGCCAGCTTCCCCCATTTGATCCCATATACCAGGCCTTTGGCTCTCCGGATGTTTTGGACTACAATTCCCATCATCCCTGACCACTGGTCCTGTTAGCTAGGGATCATGGAAGTTGTAGGCCAAAACATCTGGAGGGCCGCAGGTTGGGGATGCCTGCCATATACTCAATCAGAGCAGGGCATAACCTACCAAAGCCTGTCTCCAGATAATTCCATGCCCCCTCCAATAAAACACAAATCCAGGCAAACCTCAAAACATCCAATCCCAGCAAAAATGTTGGAAGGGTGGCCTTTGAGTCAGCTTCCTGAAGTGGCTCCCCTTTGGTGCTGCCACTTTGGAGGCAGTACCTTCTGGACTGGGTCCAGCAGATCAGGATCCACCCCCTGGAAATAGGGTCCAGCCAGTCCCAGTTGTTAATCGGTCTGGGGGCAGACTCTGGCTAATAAAGTCGACATCTAAGTTCTGGACACGATGGAAAAGTTTGTCCCATTGTAATCATTCAGTTTTCTTTGTTTAGAAACAAGTCTCACGTGTTATCATATCAGTTGCCTGATCTTGCCAAGTAGATCTAAGCAATCATTGCCACATCAGCAGAACTGCTTCAGTAATGGAAAAAAATCTCCCCAATCTCTTACAGTCTGTTTGCTTGAACTGCTGTAGCATGTCAGCTCCTGTTTTCTGCCTGCTTCTTGATAACACTTTTTTCCAGGGTGTAAGGCTTTATGTTAGAGGCACTTGTCAGGGAGCTCTATGGCAGTACATATATTTTGGGATGGGAGTTGTAATCATAGGACCGTTTCTGTGCTTTGCGTTTTACCTGTTCTTTGGAAAGATTGCACTTACATCTCTTAGTGATCATGTTATATATTGCTCATTAGACCCAGACAGCATTGCTAACGGTCATGGATGATGGGAATTCTAGTCCAATATCTGGAGGGTCACAGGTTCTCCACTCTTGCTCTAAAGAGTTGCTGTGGTGCATGCATTAGAAGTAGTTCTGCCACGTGTTCTCACAAGCACATCTCTCCCCCTCCCCCTTATCCCTTACTTTTGCCATATTCATTTACAAACTTGCTCCAGCTTTAGTTGCACACATGTGTGGTGCCTAGTTAAAGCCCATCTCTTTATCCCTCTCTGCTTGTGCTGTTAGAATAGCCGTCGAGACTGGCAACAAGAGATGCATCTGGAAGGCTGTGCCAGGTGCTGCATCATTAACGCAACACCTGTATATGCAGCATGTGGAAGGAAGGGAGAAAGATAATTGGGTAATTCATTTCCTAAGATGATGCTTGCAAGCATAATATAGTGGCATCCAGAGAGCCATCTTGAAAGAGGCAGTATTTGCTGCTGGTGAAGAATTTTAGAAACGCTGAAGTACATGTAAGTTTATATATATATATATATATAAAGTATGAATCTGATACCCTTCACATTCTGCCATCTCAGGTGGGCTTGTTTCACCTTATTGAAGAGACAGACCTTTCACTGAAAAATTACACCGTTTTAGCATTAGCTTGCAGATTTAGTTTTCAACCGAGCCATATGCAGTGACAATCAGCTTATTACATTGATGTTCGCTGAAACAAATCCAAGAGTCAAGAGAATTTACTATCCATTTACTATCACTTCCTTTGTGCTAAGTATTAGAAATCTATCCACCAGTTATTCACAGACTACTCTGCAATCAGTGTACCTATTCACTTTGAAAATAATAATTATTCTTGCAGATAGTGCAGCCCCAGCAGCAGGCTTTTAAAGCATCCCTTTTAAAGTGTTGGGGTTTTTTCCTTGTTTTGTCATTAAAATTGGTCTATAAATTTTAGACAGACTTCAGCTGAATGAAAGTCTATCACATGCCAGACACACATTGATTTCCCCCATTAGATCAATGCTTTCCAGGGCACCATATCATTTATTCATAAGACAGAAAAGATGCCTGAGAGGCTTTTACAGAGGTGTAAATCTGTAATCCAGATAACATTGTAGAAGGTTTATTCCAGAACCCCAAGAAATCTGTGCAGTCAAACCCCCCTACCTGCTTCACTCTAAACATACACTCCTTTCTGCAATCATTCATTCATTTGGAGAAAGAACCAGCTATTATTAAAGCTTGAATTGTAACATTTTTAGCTCGTTTTTCTTATTGGTATTCAGGTGAAGCAAGAGTTTTCCTTCCTCCTCTCAGTTTCTGAGACAGCTTCTCTTTTATTTCTAATAGGATAATCGTGTTCATGACCCCCTTGAGGGGGAAATTGTTTTTCTGCAAATCAAATTTTTAAACTTTCTCCGTCGTCATTCAGTCAGCCTAAACACATTTCACGCTAATGTCTGTGCATATATCCACACTATTAGCACAGTGTCTACTGACTGTACACCATGTAAGCAGAAGTGTTTTTGAGGACTTGGTCATTCTGCAGGATCCATCAACGTATGCAGAATATATTGTTAACCATCTTGAGTAGTTTCTTCAGAGTGCTATCATGGTGCCTGTTTGTAAACATACCCACATATAGGCTTGCACGATTGTTACCCATCCATGTGCAATTAGATGTACTAGTATCTGTGCTCTGATTAGTACATGCCTGAGGTCTCCTTTCAATGTTATGGGAGTTACCAGTGTCCAGATATGTTGCTCCAGACATACCTTCACAATCTCCACTGATGCTGGTTGATCTGTATAGCTAAGCCCTTGATAAAAACCAGGACCTTAATTTTTCAGTCAACGAGACATGTTTCCGCTCACAAAATGTACTTTCAGCTTGTCATGTGTTATGCGGTGGAAGCAGCAGTTTGGAAGAAAATCTGTGGTAAAATAAAAAATTAGTAATAGCAAAAGGAATTTATTTAGAGATCATTTAATTTATAGCCAGTTACAGCACTAAGTGTATTTGCTTGCTGAGAATTAAGTATAATTCTTATTAACACATGTATTTTCTGAACTGCTAAGCTGTACTTATCTGCGGCACTCATTTATTCGTTTAATACTCTGTGCTCTACTAATTGATGGAAACTGATGATTTCTGCATCCTTCCTCAAACGTATTCTCACTGATCACCCTGTGACTGCTATAAAGTATACAAATGCAGCTCTTTCAGCAGCAATTTTTCCTTACAAATAGAATCTTTCATGTGGAGAATGTGGAAATCTCTTTCCATTAGCACTTGAAAAATTGCCTTAATCCAAGTTTAGTTCAGACATTTGCCTACTTAAAACTTATATTCTAACCATTATCTCCTCTCTTCCTGATTACAGTAATTTTCTCTGCTCTATCCCCACTTAGAAATTTGAATACTGCTTTCTTGACTGCAGCAAGATAGTGACAGCCTTATTTCCTCTATAGTACTTGGTAACAAGAACACATCTTGCGCTGACATCTCTACTGCTCCCACTGATAGGTACATTTGCAATTGCAAAAGAACGGGCTGCCTCTATCCTATGAATAAATCAGATTGTTTGGCAGCAGACCCACACATCATAGTTTACCTGTGTTGTCTCTACCCCAGACACACATTAGTTATGTTTATCTTATTATATTACTAATTACTGAACTGAGCCTGGGTAAGCTGAGAGGATAATGTATAGGACTTGATTTTTGCAACTGGGAACCATTCCACATCCCCCCTCCCCACAGTATGGTAGGAGGTGCTACTTAGACCCTCCTGCCTTTTCGTCTGCTTCCCAATATGCTTTCTCGCACATGGGTGCAAAGATAGGGCATATCTTTTTGCCCTGGGGGTGGGAAATTAGCATTTGACCCTGTATCTCTTCTCTACTTTCAAACAGGAATGCTAGAGGTGGGAGTTAGGAACAAGATGTAAATAGCATTGTTCTCATCTTTCATTTTAACTTATTAGCTTCCCATGGCTACATCTCCCTGAACGCATGATCGCTGGAACTGGGGTGGCATCAATCATGTCCCTCCTTCCTCAAAACTCTTATAAAACACAGTATGCAAACTACAGTGGTACCTTGGTTGTCGAACTTAATCCATTCCGTTCGACTTCCAGCATGGTTTGAAAACCAAGGCACAGCTTTCAATTGTCTTCAGGAGCTTCCTGCACTCAATTGGAAGCTGCTTTGGATGTTTGGCTTCCAAAAAACATTCGCAAACTGGAACACTCACTTCTGGGTTTGTGGCATTCGGGAGCCAAAACGTCCGAGTACCAAGGCGTTCAACAACCAAGGTACGACTGTACATTGAATGGTCACAGGACAATCCGAAAGTTTACTTCCTCCATGTGGCATGCATCAAATGGCACATTTTATTTGTTTTATATATGGCTTTGTATATACATGGGAAAATGTTAGGCTTCAGGGCAGGATACAGAGAAGAAGAAACAAAACTCGTATTCTAGCATGGCTGATAACGACTTTATCTATATTAGTCTTTTCTATTTCAAGCTTAATTTATTGTAAAGACATGCTTGAAGAGTTATTAAAGAATAATTAGTTCATGAAAATGAACTACCGAGATAACGGTGCCCTGGGATTTGAAATTAAACACAGAAAGATGCCTTCATGCATTTCATTAAATAGATCTCTTCCTTTGGACAATACAGAGAAGAGGAGGAGAAGAGGATCATTAAGATATCTTGTGGATGTAAATGTTTCATGTGTGCATGCATAAAATGAGTGGAAACTTGTGTTATGCAGTAGGATTTTAGCGCAGCGTGCTTGTTGCATAGTTACTCCTGACAGAATGCATGGGTGATGACATTAGCATCACATTATTCATTTGAATGAGCAGGGAGCCCCAGCTCTTCAAATTATCCAGCATTTCAATAACAATATTAGACTTCAGACTTGAAGATGTCACATCTCCTTAAGTAAGTAGTAACCAGTAGAAAATAGAATTAATATTCTAAAAGATTGGTGCAGAATATTTTCATATATTTGAGGGTAGTTGTGGCTTTACAATGCTGGATCAAACATTCCACAAGGGGAGTAAGGCAATCCGTGTTGATCTATTTGTACATCCTAGCCCCCTACCGATACTAAATTTGCTCTTAGAACACCTGAATCTGAGGATCACAAGGCAATTTACAATATAAAAACACAAAAATACATACCATAACAACAAACAAAAGAACAACCCCCCTGCAACTAAGGATACATAATGAAGGCATTAGGTGCGCCTCCCTGGGGAAAGCATTCCACTAATGGGGAGCCACAACAGAAAAGGCCTCATGTTGCAACCCTCTGGAGCTCTTGTGGATGGGGGGAAACAAAGAAGGGTATCAGATTATGTTTGCAGAGCTTGGAGCAGTTCATATGGAGAGAGGTGAGTTAACAATGGCAGCAACTGCAGTGGATTGGATCCAGACATAGTCATGTTTAGAACAGACTAAGCATGAGTAAGTCAGGATCCAAGCCAATGCTGTAAGCTGCCTGTTTGGTTCAAAAGGCAGAATGGTGTGTGATACCTTGTTTGTAAATACTATTAATTGATATAATCAGAGGGGTTTTAAATCTTTAAATCATAGCCTATCCATCACCCTGGATATTTTAAACACTATCTAAACTGTATTACTCTTATTGACATTTGTTTAAAAATATTATTTTAAAAATGTAAACTGAAGCACAGTAATTTTTCAATAGTTTACTTATTTATGTTTGTCCAGTGTCATTGCAATGGTAACAGCACAGTTTCACCCCTTATTTAAAACCATACAGGGATAATTACTTTCCACCACTGTTAGCTATGCTGAAACCGTCTTCCTTATTTCTGTCTAATGGAATTTATCTGCACAGCTTTACATTTGATTGTTCGGAGAGCAGCCTTTGGAAAGTGCTATTCCAATGCTGTCACTACATGCATTTGTAAGTCTTTGATTATGGCTTAGAACTCCTGATGTGCCAACGATATCTGAAAGCTATATAAATGACTACATATGTGGATACTACCTGCAGTAGAACAATTGATTGTTTATCTGTTGTAATGTAGAAAAATTCCTTCCAGTAGCACCTTAAAGACCAACTAAGTTAGTTCTTGGTATGAGCTTTCGTGTGCATGCACACTTCTTCAGATACACTGAAGAAGTGTGTATCTGAAGTGTGTATCTGAAGAAGTGTGCATGCACACGAAAGCTCATACCAAGAACTAACTTAGTTGGTCTTTAAGGTGCTACTGGAAGGAATTTTTTTATTTTGACTATGGCAGACCAACACGGCTACCTATCTGTAACTGTTGTAATGTACTTATTTTCCAAGCAGGACACGGGTGGCGCTGTGGTTTAAACTACTGTGCCGTTTGGACTTGCCAATCGGAAGGTCGGCAGTTCGAGGCCCCACGACGGGGTGAGCTCCCGTTGTTCGGTCCCAGCTCCTGCCAACCTAGCAATTCGAAAGCACATCAAAGTGCAAGTAGATAAGAAGGTACTGCTCTGGCGGGAAGGTAAACAGCGTTTCCGTGCGCTGCTCTGGTTGTGGTGTTCTGTTGCGCCAGAAGCAGCTTAGTCATGCTGGCCACATGACCCGGAAAAACTCTCTGCGGACAAACGCCAGCTCCCTTGGCCTGTAAAGCGAGATGAGCACCGCAACCCCATAGTCGTTTGCGACTGGACTTAACTGTTGGGGTCCCTTTACCTTTACTAGTTATTTTCCACTTCAGCATATTTGGGTAGTATGGTACAGTAACAGTTATGACTTCATTTTAATTACATTGTTCATCTTATTACTACAAACTGTTCTTTGCAATGCAGTAGAAATGTCCACACATGTACTTTCTTTTCTTTTCTTCTTTTGAAAATGTGCAATTGCAAATACAGTCGTACCTTGGAAGTCGAACGGAATCTGTTCCGGAAGTCTGTTTGACTTTCAAAACATTAGGAAACCAAAGCGTGGCTTCTGATTGGCTGCAGAAAGCTCCTGCAGCCAATCGGAAGCGATGGAAGCCCCGTCGGATGTTTGGCTTCCAAAAATAGTTTGCAAACCGGAACACTCACTTCCGGTTTTGCTGCGTTCGTGAGCCAAAACGTTTGAGAACTAAGCTGTTCGAAAACCAAGCTATGACTGTACAAGCTTTGGCTACCTTGGAATTCAGTATATTTACAGTCCCACTGAACTCCATTCCAAGGGGATTTCCTGTAGATTTCACTCCTTAAAAAAGAGAGCTTGCTCAGTTTACTGTTTGATGTAGTACACTATTTTAATTTTTATTTTTTTTTTGGAAGCCGCCCAGAGTGGCTGGGGAAGCCCAGCCAGATGGGCGGAGTATAAATATATTATTATTATTATTATTATTATTATTATTATTATTATTATTATTATTACCTCTTGATTATAGGCGGGTGCTGGAGTGATTCTTTTCCAGCTGACCCTGGCATCAGGAAAAGAAATTTCTGAAAATACAACACAAACCCATGCAAAATAAAGAGAAGGCAATGAAAGCATACCCCCTTCTGTTCCTCCAAATATAATTGGAAGTATATAAGCTAATTAAATTTCCACCTTAATCCTATACATCACCCTTAATGTGATGATATATCCATTTCTTAAAGGCATTTTATTTAATTGTTCTATTTTTCATGCCCCATTTCTGTGTCTCTGTGGACTACTGTTAGTATGAATTCTAGTAGGACCTGGAGAATTAGTTAGCTTTGTGGCAGCTGGCACAATAGGATTTTTTATCAAATAATGAAATGCAGTTGATGGGTGGTCTCCTGGTTTTAAAGCACTTGTGATTCAATGCAACTCTTCCTTATTTACCTAAGAAAATGCACATAAATCACACAAAGATGAAAATGCTTAATGGAAGTGCAATGAAAATGAAGTGTAAGCCTAGAAAATTGCCATAGAAATAAAGAAAAAGCACTTCAAAATTATTGCATTCATATTCCTAATTTGCTACACTTTGCAGAAAATGACCTCTGATTTCTAGATATGTTAATGATTGATTGTTGCAGATGCTGTCTATATTTTTCTACATTGTAGCTGCTGGTTTTGTTTTTTTAAAAATCATTATTAACTCTCTTCCGTTGTCACTAGCAACTGGAATTCCATTCCTGTTATATAATAATCTCTGTGCCCGCAACTGTACCTTGACAGTGGTGCTAAAACAAGATTAGATTAGAAATTAACTTGAAACACTCCTGCAGTCATAATTGTTTATAATTCTGAAGAATGACATTTCACTGTTTGAAATCCAATTGTGTAAGATGGTAATGATTTTCTGCATAGGCAGCATCTTACTGACAGCTTCATTTTTGAAGCTTGGTTGCTTATTTTCTCAATATTTTCTCAGTATGGAAGTGGTGTGAGCAAGTACCTGTTGTGTACTTTGTAAATTCTTATTTTTACCTTTTAAGACACATTCTTATTCCTAACACCATTACAGAATAAGAAAGAAAGGTAGCAAGGATGTTGATTATATTCAACATAAAGCTATTAGATACTTCTGATATTGACTATCTCTGGTTAGTATGTACCATTATGTCAAAGAGTCTTTCAGTGCCCATTAGTGAAAGCCAAGAGAGCAATTCCCATTTTTTTGAAACAGCGGGAAGATTTCAGTGGCATATTCTTCTGACTGTTCCATTAGCTGAAGCATTCACCTTGCTAAATGGAACAGTCTCACTCCCTTTGCTCCCCCCTGTGTACAGTTTCAAGGTTTCTCCTGACTCTCCAGAGCAGGTTTGGGGGAGGTATGTGGGGAGGAGATGGGAGAAAACCCTGTTGTGCTAATAGGATCCCTTGAGATGGCTTCTGCAAACACCAGGTTAGTTGAATCTGAGTCACTGGGTGGTATTCTACAAAGTTTTATTGAGAGCAGACCCATTGAAATTAATGAACATGATTACATACGATCCATTAATTTCAGTGGGTCTATTGTGAGTAAAACATTGTTGGCTACCACCCAATATACTGGATTCAGTTTCTCCTAAGCTTATCCAGGGTTTCTTCTTTAATAAGAAAATCAGTAATGGCAGGAAAGTCCTTTGCTGTATAATGCTCAGCCTCAAATGTGTGTTATTTAGAGATCCGCAAATATCAGCTTAGCATACTAGCCATTCTCCTGTCCCATGTCTTCTAATGCGCAGTGGACTCTGGCTGGTGGCAATAGTCCAGGGAAGTGGTTGGATGACAAGGGAACCAAAGGTGTGCTAAAGGAGGAAAAAGAGATTACAGAGAAGCTGGAGAAATTCATTTCATCTGTTTTCACAGCAGATGATATAAGGCAGATCCTAGTGCCTGAACTAACTTTGGCAGGAAAGGAGTCTGGGGAACTGAGACAGATAATGGTGACAATATTTTCACTATTTCTTACCTCAAAAGTGCTGTGTAAGTGAGGGAGAACATGAATATGAATATTTCCCCTTGGCATGCTAAAAATTGAAATTGTAGGTGCCTGATGATTGAATGCAGGGACAGAAAACTTGTGGCCCTCCAGATTTTGCTGGACTCCCAGTTCTCACCAGCTCCATCCAATGTGAATAATGGTCAGGGATGATGGGGGTTGTAGCCCAACAACATCTGGAGGGCCATAAGTTCTACATCCCTGAAGTTGTGTCTGTGCACAATACACAAGGAGGGATTGTGTGGTCTAAAAGCAAAGATGCTGATGTAGAAAACATTCCCTGAAAGGTGGAGGGTTTTGAAAACCACGTTAATGTATTACCACATTGTGGCCTGATTTAAAAACCTACTTGAGACATCTGGTGAAGAGTAACAGCTAAGCTAGATGGACGACGTTTTCTCATTCAGCAGCAACAACAAAAAGTCTGTCAAGGCCTGAGGGCCACCTTCGCATGAGACTGGCTGTCATCTCCCCAATTAAGATATGCTTCAGATGACCTGCTCCAAGTTACATCAGTCAGGGAGGTCAAGACAGCCTCAGAAAGGATCATGGCCTCTCTGGTAATCAGCCCAGAATTGTTAAATGGCTTTATGAAGGATGTTCACTTTTGTGGGTGTCCTTGAGCACTGCCTGAAAGACTTAATTCCATCAGTTCCCAAATGCCTTCTTGGATAAAGTCCTATTGATGCTGCTGGTTTGGGATGTTGTTGTTTTTTGTTATCGAAGTAAGTGTTAGCCTTGTTGTGGTTTTCATTATAGTTGTGAGTTGCTATGAGTGTAAGATGAAGCAGATATAAATGTTTTAAGCAAGTAGTCAAGTAAGATAAGCTTGCTTTTTCTCTATTTTTTCTCTAATTTTGTAGATTCAACGTCCACTCTCAACACCCATGTCCACAACATTATAAAGTCATTCTTTAGATAGAGATATATAGATTGACAGATGATACGATAGATACAGAAACAATTTTATTTATAAGATTTCTTGCCTGCCCTTCCACCATAAGATCTCAGGATGGGTTACAACAATATACAATTGTAAAAAAAAAAAAAAACCATTACAAGTATCAAACAAGAAAACTGTTTCAAATGAAACAGAACAGTATAAAATTTGATATTTACTTTTTTACATTTAGTACCCCCATTTGAGTTAACTGTTTTTACTCCTTTTTATGAATAACTACATTTTTTTGGAGAGGCAGCTGTTGTTCCTTATATAAAATGTGGGGAAGAAATCAGAGAACAGAGCAGAGCTTCTGCCAACCTCATCAACATCTCAAAATTCCACCTAGGCAGCCTTCATGCATGCACCCCTTTGTGTGTGTCTTCTTGCTTCCTCCGATTTCATCTATCCTCCCAGCCTTGGTCTCAACTCCATGGAAGGGTCGTGGAAGTGGAGAAAATGAACCAGAGCCCAGGGCAGCTATGAGTGACATCCTTTGATCTACAAAGGAAACTAAATACACGGGGATACATTCAAACAGGCTGTGCAGAATGGGGTTCTTTTACTCCTTAGAAATAGCAGACTGGATTGTTTCAAAATAACTAAACCTTAAAAATGTAGCCATTTGCCAACAATTTGTGGTTTTAATATAGCTGGTTTAGAAAACATATTTGTGTGTTTATCCTGAAATTCTCAGCTGTGCTGTACATTTAACGGGGAGGTTTTGCTGTTGTGAACTCTTGTGATCTTTGAGCAAGAATGAAAACACTCAGTTTGGGCCTTATGTGCTTTATCTGTGGGAGCTATGCAATTAAATGTGGTGAGAAGGTTGTAGTATAGGGCATGCACTGACATTCTGCTAACCCTTCAGGAGATACCCAACCATGAGAACTAGTTAATAAAGATGTATCTTAGAACTACAAGTTTATTTTCTGTCTTTGTGCTGTATCTATATACCCAGCATATATTAAGCAGGAAGATTTCAGGGACACTGAATAAATTGCACTATAGGGGAAGAATTTATTTGACAGGGTGATGGATTTAGGCTTGCAAAACTATTTTTAAATTATTAAAACATATGTTGGCTGCTTCACAACTGGGAGGCCCTCTTGCAGATGTACAAACTTCCAAACTTGAATGTTTTTCTAAAGCTTTATGTAAAATGTTCCCATTTAGATCAGTTTTTAGCTGCTCTTGTTAAAACCGATATGGTAATTTTACTTTTTGAATGCCCTTTATTTTATCCCATTGGGGCTCTTGGTTGTTTGTTTTAAATGTTGTTATTCATCAGCCATCAAGAAATTCTCAAGATGAGAGAGGCTAGAAATCTTAACATCAATTACATCATGACTGCCAGGAGAAACAGCTGCTGTTATAATTCATAATAATTTCAAAACACACAACTGTTTCTCCAGACTTCTTCCAATTCCATCAATAAAATCATTTTTCATCATTTCTCTGTAGTACTATTTTATTAGTGTGCATCTTAAATTTCTATAGTCTGTTAAAGAAAGTATATTGATGGCTACAACTTTAAATACTGAAAAGCTTTGAGGTATATTTATTTAAATTCCAGGCCCCCCCCCCAAAAAAGGTTCACAATGTTGACTCTATTGGTTGCTAGGTCAGAAACTTCTCAGACCTGTGATTGGGAATGTCTCAATCCAGCATTTATTTTCTTCTGTCTCAGAAGCAGCCCTGCCACACTCCACCCACTTCCCCACTCCACTTCAAATGAAAATAATAAAACACCTCCTTTAGACTCTCCAGTCTCCATTCCTGTCTCTCAGCACTCCAGTCTCCTTCAGTCCATTTTCATCCTCATCTCCTCAAGAAGATCAAAAGGCCATCCAGGACTTGCTGCAGGCCATGAAGACAGCAGGACTTGGCTCCTCCTTCACAGGTTCTGCTTGTTTCTGCAGCCCTACACCTTGTGCCAGGGGTGCATGCACACTCCTTGCGTTGCCATATTTCTAGAAGTAAAATTCAGGACACAGAAATTGTTGAGCTTTTTTTTTTAGCCAATCGGCCTCAAATTCCAGGTCATTTTGCCAACTTTCCAAAATCCCCCCCAGACGCTGGATGAATGGCAACCACATCATAGTCCCATCCTCCTCCTTTTGAGCCCAGCCCAGTTCTTTTACTTACTCTGCGTTCCCTCCCACCACTCAGTCTTGGAGACAGAGGCTAATAGGGAGAGGAGAAGAGGGCAGATTATGTTGAAAGTCTATACAACAATTTGCAGTGATGGAGGTTAATTGGTAGATAGATGAAGGGAATAGAGAAAGGCAGGCCTGCCTGAGTGTCTATGCAATAATTTACACCTGGCTCCTGCTGAGCTGAAGCTTGCAAGCTGCATACACAATATTCTTAATAAAAAATAGAAACATGTAAGGGTGCTCTCTCCTACCTCTCTCCTACTCCAGCCCTCCACCTGCCACCTGGAGGGAATAGGCAAACTTGGGAACATGGTGGAAACATGAAAGCAAATTATATGAATAATTCATATTCTGATTCGAATCCAGTTCCTTTTGTGCCTATCCATGGGTGTTTAATATGAAAAAGTCAAGGCTCTTTTAAAAAATTGCTTGGTTCAGATAAGTCTTCAGGCTTGCATTTTGTAATATTTGCTATCTGCATCTTCTCAGATTTTATAAGGTAATTTCTGTTTGCTTATAAGTGTAATTTGACTTTTATTTCTGTTCAAGTAAGTGTAGTAGATTACATATGCATTTCTTCCACTTAATTGTTTTTCATTTGTTTGTTTTAAAGAGGTGATTTCATTTGGTAGTAGTGACCACTAAGTCCATTAAGGCTAGTTTTATGGTTCCATTATCTAACTCCAGATTGATTGTATAGCATGACTGGTAGCCACAAAACTGCTAGGAATTAAAGGTTGTTGTGCTAGTGCAGATAAACTTCAATAATCAAAATGAGCCCATTAGTGAGCTTTCTTTTCTTTTCTTTTTTTAAAGCAGCTAATAGCAATTCCAACAGAAGTTGTGCATTCTTCCAAATTATTAATCTTGTTAAACCACTCTTGATGGCTATTTTTAGATCCTTTAAAGCTCTTGGGGAAAGTGCAATATGGTTTGACATGGAATGTAACATTGCCACAGAGCAATTAAGCAAACTGAAAGGCAATTAGAAACTGTGGTTTGTGGAAAGTTATTGAAGCCTTAATGAAAAATAAGTATAAAATGCTAATGGTAGGAAGAAATACTCTAATCAGAAATCTGTTTGGACTTCAACTGAAAATGCTAAGATAAGAGATTTTATAGGTGAACTCCATTGATTTTGATGGGACTACTCTGAATAAAAAATGTAATAAGAATATTACTTGTTTGGATATTTGCCCTATAACATTTTGGAGATTAATTAATAGTAGATGTGCAGTGAACATGAATCTTGTCAAAACATGTACAGTGGTGCCTCGCAAGACGAAATTAATTCGTTCCGCAAGTCTCTTCGTCTTGCGAGTTTTTCGTCTTGCGATGCACGGTTTCCCATAGGAATGCATTGAAAATCAATTAATGCGTTGCTAGGGAAACCGCTTTCAGACCAGGTCCGGGGACAGTCTGTCCCCGGACCTCTTCTGAAGGCTGGGGGGACGGGACAAGGGCTTTTCTTCCCACCCCCAGCATTTTAAAAAACCCCGGGACAGCGGAGGACTTCTCCGCTGTCCGGGCGATCTTAAAATGCTGGCGGGCGGCATTTTAAAATCGCCCCGGACAGCGGAGGACTTCTCTGCTGTCCGGGGCGATTTAAAAGCCCCTGGGAAGGCAGGCAGGGGGGACAAAGACTTTCGCCCCCCGCCCGCCTTCAGAAGGTGTTCCCGCCCCCCGCCCCGCTTCGGAGCAGCGTTCCGAAGTGGGGCGGCTGGGGCAGGTGTTCCCGCCCCCCGCCCCGCTTCGGAACAGCGTTACGAAGCGGGGCGGCTGGGGCAGGCGTTCGCTGCCGATCCCCAGCATTTTAAAATCTCCCCGGGACACGGGGAGATTTTAAAATGCTGGGGGTCGGCAGCGAACGCTTCGCTCCCGCCCGCCAGCATTTTAAGATCGCCCAGGGCAGGCGGGGGGGGGGGGAAGGCAGGCGGGGGGGAGCAAAGACTTTTGCCCCCCGCCGGCCTTCAGAAGAGGTCCTCTTCTGAAGGCCAGCTGTGGGCGAAAGTCTTTGCTCCCGACCGCCAGCATTTCCCTATGGGCTTTCGTCTTGCGATGCAAGCCCATAGGGAAATTCGTCTTGCGAAGCGCCTCCAAAACAGAAAACCCTTTCGTCTTGCGAGGCATTCGTCTTGCGGGGTACCACTGTATTAACAAATACATGGGAAGATTGTCACTGTCAATCCCCCAAATAGCTAGGATAGTAAAGAAATACTGATCTTAATTCTGCAGTTTATGGTTAATACTGTCCATAATCTAGCCCAGGGGTTGGCAAGGTTTACCGGCCATGGGCCGGATCACTCCCACGGAGATCGTCTGTCAGCCAGACTGGCACAGCGTGATGCCGGAAATTGTATCTCTGCATGTCTGCAGCACCGGAAATTGCTTCTGTGCATGCCCAGATGCTGAAAATCGTGCCTGCGCAGATTGCACCGATGCGATTTTCGGTATCTGCCCGTGCGCAGACATGAGTTCCGGCGCCGCTCAGTGAGTCCCTGCGCTGCGCTGGTTTAGTGCAGCACGCGGGGGGCTCGCCAAGCAGGCAGCTCAGTTCATGGGCGGCTCGTGGGCCCATGGGCCGCACGTTGCTGACCCCTAATCTAGCCCCAGGAGAAGATGGGATCTAAACTGAATTATTAAAAAACAACATTTGGTGACTGGTTCCTGTGAACTGGTTCCTGTGAATTATTCTGGGTGCATACCAGACGTTGTTCTTAATTTCAAGAAAGGTAAAAGAAACAGTCCAGCAACCATAATCCATAAATGGCTAAAATGAGATCTTTGCTAAGGTTTATGGAGCCATATCCTAGGGGTCAAAGTCCCTTCTCCCCGCCCCCTAAAATATTTGAGGGGGCTGGGCCTGTACTGTATACCCTTAAGTAACCCCAGAAAAAAGCACTGCTAAAAATAGTTCAGGCTGAATTATATCTGCAGATCCTTTTGTGAAGGTGAAATTTGGTGGTTTCCGACACCATATTTAGGAATTGCCGCGTTCTTGAAGGTACAATGTAATTTCAGCAACCAAATTTAGAGAAACTGTTCACTCAAGATCTGCTCACAGGGGGCAATACCTGTGATTGCCCACATAAATCAGTACTTTAAAAATAGAACTGAAAAGTCTTGCCCAAGACCAATTTATTAGAATTTCAGTACAGCTAAATATCAGTATAACTAGGGATCACTCCTATTTGCTCTTGCACACTTGGGAGGAAAAGAAATTAAAGGTTCACAAACAGAAGTACAAAAACAACTTCCTAGAGTGGAAAAGGGTAGCAGAGTAATTGAGGAGAGTGGTTGAGGGGAAGGATAAAATAATGCAGCACAAATACTATATTCTGTTGAGAACTGCCCTCTGGCATTGATGGGAAAGTGAAGAATGCCCTATGAAAAATTAAGATGAAAAGGATTGTGTGGACAGTTGTGTTCACATGAGGCAGGGGAGGGGGGGATAATAAACAACATAAAGCCCCCACACGGAAGCATCCTAAATTAGTTCGCAATCTCCTTCATCAGAGTAAGTCCAAATGCAGACCTCAAGGTTTGCAGATCCAGCCTATTTCCCCCTCCCCCTCCACCCCACCCTGCTTTACAGAACATCTCACTTGGTACAGAGGTCTTGATAACTTGAAACACTATTTTGTGACATTTTGGTTGGACCTGAACGTTTTTTTGTTTTTTGTTCTTAAAGTACCGGTAATTCAAGAACGAAGCAGTCTGTGAAAGTGGATTACCTCCATAGAGAACCAAAGAATAATTGTGAAGCTGAAGGCTTTACACATGTATAGCTCATTGAAAGTCCACTCCACAGTCACTGAAATGTAAACACAGGCACCAAAGAGTAATAGATACTTAATCCATAGCAATGTTTGTATTTCTAATGAGGTGTGACATATTTCTTGATACTGGAGGGTGGGAGGCAAATTGTATTTACATGAGGATGTCTTTAATGGACCCCTGATGTCTCTTTTTTAGAAAAAGAAAAAAGAAAAGCAGTTTCTGAAGGGAAAGCAAATAACCCTTCTCCTTCTGTAAAACATTGCCACAAGCAGCTTCTCCCCATGGAAGGTTCAAAATTTGCATTTTGAATCCTCTATGGTGGGGGACTGAGGGATATTTTGAGAAGAAAAACACCCAAAATAACCCCCCTCCTGATTGCTTTAAAAGTAGTGTTGGGATGTGTTTCTGTGCTTCTGAATATAATACAGTGGTACCTCTAGTTATGAATTTAATTCATTCCGGAGGTCCGTTCTTAACCTGAAACTGTTCTTAACTAGAGGCGTGCTTTCTCTAATGGGGCCTCTTGCTGCCTCTTCACTGCCGTCACACAATTTCCGTTCTCATCCTGGGGCAAAGTTCTCAACTCGAGGTAACTCTTCCAGGTTAGCAGAGTTTGTAACCTGAAGCATTTGTAACTTGAGGTACCACTGTATGCAGTTAATTGTGCTGAATTCTACATGAATTTGAACATGTTTTTGTTAGGAAATCAAGCCTTATCAGGAGAAACTGGCCACTCTCCAGGCACCCGGCTTGAATCCCGGTTGACCTCCCTGTCTGCATTCTCCGGCAGAATACAGGCTAGGTCACGATCGGCGATCCTCCTCAAACATGAGAAGAACACACCACTCTCCCCCCCCCCCCCGGCAGGGGAAAGAGAAAGACAGAAATGTATTTACATGCCTTTATTTCTGTCTTTGCAGCATTACAGAGAAACGCGTCTGCTCTCTTCAAACACCATCAGCAGAGAGACAAACTCCTCCTCCTGTACTTCCTGTACAGGTCAAATTACACTCTGAGCTAAATCCGGTGCTCAGCACTGTGATTAGACTGTCCCTTTGTTCCCGCGGTACAGTCCCAACATTCCCATCATGTTTTGCTTTCCAGCCAGCTGCTGCTCGCTGCCACATTGCATCTATATCGTAACAGTTTTCTGTCCCCTCATTACTCCACTACAGGATCAATGTTGCACTAGAAGAGTTACCATAAGTCTAATTTGTTTGTGTTGTCTGTAATACAACATTATTGGGTGCTAAGGAGAACTTGCAGAGCCATGAGGAGTCAACTTGGTCAGAAATAATACTTTAGCACCAGTGGTTCCCAATACCACCAGTGGTTCCCAACTGGTGGTCCGTGGACCCCAGGGGGTCCACATAACCCACCCAGGGGGTCTGTGCCACCATTCACATAACAAAAACTACCATAGATGTATCAAATTTTTCAAAGGTAGGTAGTCCATGGCTTGGCTTTTGAAAAATGGGGGGGGGGGTTCCGCAGTACTTACCTAATTGAGAACAACTGCTTTAGCCTTCTGCAAAGGTAGAAGGTAGTTTCACAACCAAAAGATGTGTAACAGAACACATGTATTAGATAAATGTACATTAAAATGCATATGAAAATAGCATTCAACTGCACTTTATTAGGAGAAATTGCTTCCTAAGATGTGCATATCAGACAAGATTGCTTGCAAGCATGTGTGGGCACTATTTTAAAAAAATAAACAGATGGAGAAATGTGACGAACTGATTTTAAGACTGGAAGAATGAGAAACTGAGGGGAACCAAAACTGATTTGTCCATCCCTAGCTGTAAGGTAGGTTATGCTAGGAGATAGTGATTGGGTCCAGGGCCATCTGTTGAGTTTTATGGCAGTGAGACTTTGAATACAAGGCTGAAGAGCAGATTTGGGGGGCAAAGTGGGAGAAGAGAGAATGGGAAAGCTATATTGCATAGCTAAAAGTCATTGCTCTAATGTAACTATTTAGTTGGATACCACCCTAAAGTTCCCACTAGTTCCCACTTAACTATAGAGGGAACTAAGTGAACAGTTTGCCTAACCTTACACCAATAAAAGTTAGTCCATTGAAATATATTCCTTTACCCATTTTGTAATTCAAAATGCAGCAGGAGCTACACCTAAGCATTTGTTTTGAATTATTTAATTTGCTGTGAATTTCCTTTGCCAAAAATGAGAAGAAAGTCTTAAGAGCTTGCTTAGATATCACTTTCCACTAATTTAGCCACATTTATTCAGAACATCAAAAAGGAAACGATAAAGTTCTTCTCCTTTATTCACAAAGGCCAGGAAAACATTTTTCAGACATACTAATGTCTGATGGAGAGTGATGCTTATCCTCTTAAATTGAACTCATACTCCTAAAGAAGCAGCTAAATAAAAAGCTCAGTTCTCATTTTTTGGCACCTTTTTAATGGATTGTTAAATAAATGCTTCTTTTTTATTGCAGAAAATAATGGAATTTTTGCCCTTTCACATCAGAAGTTGAAAGAAGCTCTTGGATTGTGACACAGAGGCCATTCTTTATGATTAGGGCATAAGATACTAATACATTTTCTTCTTTTTAATGAGTTTGCGTTTATAACAGTTGCTTCAGGCCACAGTAATTTCAAACTCTTAATGGCCTTCAAAGGAGACTTGAATACTTACTTTCATATCGCTAAAGGCCTGTGTAAGCTGTCCAATATATTGATTTCAAAATAATCTAAGAGAATAAGGTTTGTAAGATAAAAAAAGTCTGTTCTTTCACAACTTCAAGCAACATCTACATCAATGTTTTATACAGAGACTCATTAGGAAAACAACACCACATAATCCTAGCCAAGGCTGTTTTATAGAGGTCAGTAGTTTGAGGAGAAAATATGTAACCAGAAGCCATAAAACATATATCTTTTTATAAAAATATTTCAAAATTATTTAGTGTACTTAAACATATCCCGCATAGCCATTGTAGTGACTGTCCACTGATGGAAGGGAATTCTGATGGAAGGAAATAGGGAAGAGGACAGTTTTCAGTTATCTTATTTTGTATCTGATCCAGAGGGTTAGGGGGCACCACCCCAAGAGCTGATTCAAATATGGGAGGTGTTGTGCAGAGGGTGCAGAAGAGAGTCATCAAAAGTTGCATTGCTCTGCGTTCTACTGATCGATTCTTTTCCATCACCAGACAGTCACCACTGGATTGTCACTCATTAATTTAGAATGCTGCATGTTCTGACCTCAGCAAACCACTTAGCGTTTTCCTAAGAAGAGAGTCTAGACCATGGGTAGGCAAACTAAGGCCCGGGGGCCGAATCCGGCCCAATCGCCTTCTAAATCCGGCCCGCGGACCGTCCAGGAATCAGCGTGTTTTTACATGAGTAGAATGTGTGCTTTTATTTAAAATGCATCTCTGAGTTATTTGTGGGGCATAGGAATTCGTTCATTTCCCCAAAAAAAATATAATCCGGCCCCCTCACAAGGTCTGAGGGACAGTGGACTGCTGAAAAAGTTTGCTGACCCCTGCCACACATGACGTGTCCCCTAGAAGCTAGTAAACTCGAGTGTATATAATGTGACACAACCTACCCTGCAATCATATAGCTCCTTTAGATACACACTTTCTGAAGTCCATCATTCTGTCAAAGCAGTCAGGTCATGTAGCACCTGCCACTTCTGAATCACAGGGACTGAATCTTTGAGACCTCCTTTTGAATTCTGCTGCCTTGACAGGAAAGGCCAGGGAGTCTGCTTTGTAAATAACACCTTGATTGCCCCATCTTTTTGCTCCCAAATGGTGTTAACAAATGCTCTCCTGCTTATGATTTGCCAGTTAACCTGTCAATCAAAGCAACCTGGCTGAAAAGACCATAAATGTCAAGTGTGATTCCTATAGCCCTTGGTCCCCAGAACTGATCATCTAACACAGGCAAAGGCAACCTTTTGCCCTCCAGATGTTTTGGCCTACAATTCCCATGATCCCTACCTAACAAGACCAGTGGTCAGGGGTGATGGGAATTGTAGTCCAAAACATCTGGAGGGCTGAAGGTTGCCTATACCTGATCTAACAGTTGATCTCCAACAGTCTTACATTGGTTAGCTAGCTCTTAAAAAACTGCATGCACATTGAAGTACCATTCCGCTTTTTTATGTCTCTTTGTCCTACAATACATAAAGAGTTTTTCAGATTTAGTTTTAACTGGAAATGCTAGGGAATACCTTCAGCAACAGGAAAGGGCCTTTGCTGAAACTCTGGAGAGCTGCTGCCAGAGTTTGGGGCAGATAGACCAGTGGTCCAAACCATTATAAAGTGGCTTTTTATCTCTGTAATTAATTTATTTAGACCATATGTTCACTGGTCAATCAATAAAAGTCCTCTGGGCAGTTCACACAGTTCAAACAATTAAAACATTAAAATACTTAATTGGAACATTTACATTAATCAATCCATTTCCTGCCTAAAGACCAGAACAAGGAGCATTGAAACCACAGCATAAATAATGTATTCCAAGGGCAAACATTCTAAAAGGTCTAAGACTTTGCAAAGTTTTCCCCAGGTGTGGAAAAGTTCTGGAATGTCTCACTGTGGAGGGCATTCTAACCTTCTTGCTAATAACCACACACCCGGTGTCAATACCAAGGGGTGGGAATCAGGGAGGGCACAGAAAGAGGAAAATACAGTGGTAGCTCGAGTTACAGACGCTTCAGGTTACAGACGCTTCAGGTTACAGACTCCGCTAACCCAGAAATATTATCTCGGATTAAGAACTTTGCTTCAGGATGAGAACAGAAATTATGTGGCGGCAGTAGGAGGCCCCATTAGCTAGTGGTACCTCAGGTTAAGAACAGTTTCAGGTTAAGAACGGACCTTCAGAACGAATTAAGTTCTTAACACGAGGTACCACTGGCGTGCTCTGGTCCATGGGGTCATGGAGAGTCGGACACGACTAAACAACAGCAACAGCAACAACACTGTATATTTCTAGGTTGGTGAGAAAGAAAAGTTGCGTATGTTAATGACAAGAGTTCAGAAATAGGAGGGGGCAAGGGGGTGCTTCCCCCCCCCAGCACCCACCTCACCTCTCTAGGCAGAGGAGCCAGGAGAAGGTCCTTCAGTCACGATCTCAAGGTTTGAGCGGGTGTATAAAGCCAATAGATAATCTGTGTAAGGCAGCTAGATGATTTCACAGTTCAGAAGCAATTTGGTGGATTCAGCCCCTGAGGCAATAAGGGTTAAGAGAAGCATTGCTTACAGCTCTATATCAAACTGCATTATGAGGGAGCATAATATTCAACTCGGATAGCTTTGGATATAATTCCTGTTCCTGAATCCTTTCAGCTCTGTGTTCTTATGATCTGGCACCAAGGAACGGGGGGGGGGGGGGGATCAAAGCATGATTAGGCTGTGTGTTTTGCTTAGAAATAACTGGGTGTTTTTTTTTCCTTTTGTGAATTTACTTCCAGGCCTGTGTGTGCCTTTTGTTAAGATCTGAGTCCTAATAACGGAAATATGGCAACTTTTGTTTTAAATGGCAGTGACAAAAGGCAAATCCTATAGGCATTGGGTTTTGTGTTTGTTTGTTTGTTTGCTCATCAATAACACTGTGTTAAAGAGCAAACTATGAAAAATGAAAACAAATACATTATTGATACTGTCGTGGAAATGCTTCTTGGGCAACGGCAGTTACCAAAACAGTATTATGGAAAGCACTAAAATAAAAATCTAATGAAGTCTCAGCCCAAACAATCCTATGACATGCTCTGTTGGGGTGGTAGCCGACTAACTCGTAATCATTGAAATTTTATGATTGTATTCAACTGACTGTTACTTAGGTCTGTTAATTTCAGTGAGCGAACCCCTCAGAACAGCACACAAAGGAAGGGGGATCATTTCATCTGGCATAGCACAACTTTGAATTCCACCCAAAGGGTCTACTTTGAGTAAAAGTTAGTTGACTTACTATATGTATATTTGTAAGTACTCTTATGCGCATACTTAAATGCTTTTAGATTTATGCTAGTAAGAGATGGCCCTGTATGGTTATGACAACAGAGCTGTAGCTTTGCTAATGGTTTAGAAAAGCAGGATCAGCATTTTGGCCTTTCCCTAATGGAGGGCAAAAGTGTGGCTCAGCTGAATCAGTTTAAAAGCCATTTTTCAAAAACCAGGGGTTTCTGCTAATGCATTCTCTCCCTTTTTTGATAGTTGGCAGAGGGGATTTATGCTGTTTTAATTCAGTGGTGCTTTGAACAGAAGAGATATGATTGGCTGATATGCATGGGTCATATTAACACTTCACTTACTGGGAACGTTGAATGAAAAAACGGGATCAGCTCTTGGAGAGGAAATGCTGGTGAGACACAGCTGGGATATATATATAAATAAGAGGCTGAAGGGAGGAGGAAGTTGGATACAGAGCTGTAAATGGATGGAGGACCCAAGCAGTGAAGGGTGCTCATTCATGGGAGACATTTATGAGGTCATAAATTATGTCTTGGGCTATTACTGAGTATGTTTGTTTGATGGTCCTAATATAGTAGTGGTGTTTGGAAGCACTTGTATTGATTTAGTTTAGCCCATTAAAAAAAAGGCCTTTTATTTCCTGGCTTCTTCTCCACAGCTTCAGAATTAGTATGACTTGAAAAGCACACAAAATAACTAGGAAGAGGCATGCATGGGCTCTGGTGCTTCCCATCTGCCACTGCTCCCCCCCCCCCCAATTCTTATTTTGCTCTGCCTGGCCCTTTTACTCTCTCTACATTTTCTCCTCCAACTTCTACCATTTGCCATTGTAAGATGAGGAGGAGGAGGAGGAAGAATGAGTGTCCTGTATATGAGAGGTCTATTCTTCTCTCCCACAGCCTTGCTTGTAACCAACAGCTTGCAAAGTCAGGTCTCTTGTAATAGTAAGGGTGCCAAAGAAAAACAAGTGGCCTTTTTAGCTCCTTAGGTTGACTGAGTCTTGCTAAAAAGAAACTTGACAGAACCAGCATGTTGCAGAATTCTATATTTGGAGTTCTATATTTTTAATCACTTAGGTTATAATCCAATTTACTACCCCTATTTGCATGGAAAATGGGTGGTGGTGGTTTTCTTCTTAAATGTGGTGCCTGAAAATGTCCTAACAGTTTAAAGGTGAGGGGGTTCTTTACCATGGCAGCTAGTAGTATTTTTATTTTATTTTATTCGGATGCATGTATTAGTGAAAACAACATACACAAATGCATTATATAAAAAAATTTTGTCCAGTAGCACCTTAGAGACCAACTAAGTTTGTTCTTGATATAAGCATGCACACAAAAGCTTATACCAAGAACAACTTAGTTGGTCTCTAAGGTGCTACTGGACAATTTTTTTATATGTTTTGACTGCTCAGACCAACACAGCTACCAGTCTAGAACAAATGCATTATATTAGAGAAAACTGCTTTGCTAAAATGACTATATTAAACAAAATTGCATACCAAAAAATGTGTCTATTAGGAGAAAATGCTGACGAATAAAATATATTTGCAATGAAGTAAGTAGACTCCAGAGCATTGCATATCATAATGCAAAGGTTCTGAAGATGTCCAGGTTTCTGTTGTTCCTGAAGATTGAAAATTCACTTTAGGTGTAAGTGTAGAATTGAATGCATTCCTTTTCATAGTGCTTGATGTCACAGCAAATCTTTCACCACAAATAATTATGAAACTTGATATATATTTAGGAGCATTTCATAATATTCAGTATTTTGTATTCATCTGCTTAATTGTTTGACTAGGAAGAAAGGATGAAGATGAGATGACTAGTACAAGGACCCACAGATTCTTTCGAGACTTTCCATTTCAAGAGCCAGAAATATTTTGCATAATTCATCTTATTTCCCTCCCCCCACATTGTTTCTAGTCAATTGCTTTCCCGATATTAATTTACACTCTTTGCATTGAATACATGTAATAGCAGTTTTGCTGCCTGAGTTCCCACAATACCAGCAAATGATCTTATTTCAGGGGTAGCTAAGTTCTTTTCACCACCATCATAGAACTATCATTGATTTATCAGAAGCAGAAGCAGCTGCATGCCCCTTGGGAAAGTTCACAGCTGTCTGCAGCTGCTGCGGTAAATTTCTCTCATAAGGATCCAATGCGAGAAAGGAAAGAAACTTCAGGAAATAATGTTAACTCTGTGTTTTGTGCATGGCTGTAGTGATGAAAGGCATTACAGGCAACTGATTAAAATATTGGTCTCCTTCCCTCTCCCTCCCCCCGCCACTGCAATTTTCACTTTATTCATTACAGTAATATATTCCAACAAATGATCACACTGCACCATACATAGTAATGAATACCGTATTAGTATTTATCCCTGAATACGTGATATTTCTCTTCAGTCATAGTTTTAATTAAAGAGCAGAGGCAATTTGTGTTGAGCGTCCAAAATGATAAATAAAATCTCATTGTTTCAGTAAACAATCCAGATGTAAGATTAAGCATTCCTCATTTGTCCATATTTCATAGCAGGTCCTGTCTCATTGCTCATACTGTTTACACATGTAACAAAGTCATACCAAGTTGTTGTTTCTTAAAACTTAGATACATTTATTTTATACCTATAGCTTTGCTAGCCACTAGCTGCATATACAGTGGTATCTCAGGTTACATACGCTTCAGGTTACATATGCTTCAGGTTACAGACTCCGCTAACCCAGAAATAGTGTTTCAGGTTAAGAACTTTGCTTCAGGATGAGAACAGAAATCATGCTCCGGCGGCGCAGCAGCAGCGGGAGACCCCGTTAGCTAAAGTGGTGCTTCAGGTTAAGAACAGTTTCAGGTTAAGAACGGACCTCCGGAACGAATTAAGTACTTAACCCGAGGTACCACTGTAAGTCGTTCCACCCAAGTTGCTACATTATTTTACTAGTTCAACAGCCTGTCTGACCTCCCTGGCCAAACGTATTCTGCTCAATTCTCTTGTGTATCATAGGTGCTTTCCCAACTACCGTCCTGACCAAGAGAATGGGGCTGGATCCCAGCACTAGTAACAAATGTAACTGGAGCTTGATCCAAGATCAGGAAGTTAGGAATGCTGATAGAAGTGGACCAAGAATAGTTCACAGCCTAAAATCAAAAGAGCTGCTCATTATAGCTAACAAATGAAAATGTTAATTCAGGTGAGACTGGAGATTTCCCTCTTCAGCCCTTCCTTAAAATAGATAACAGGTTGATCCAAATAGGGATTGGTGCTCCTCATGCATGCATTTTTTTCCAGCGCCTACATAACTTGCCAGCTCATATTCCTCCCACCCAACTGAATCTGTAAGTACCTTTTGTGTGAGGGGGAATCTGGTATTATTATATTATTATTTTTTACCTGTTGCCATTGTCCCATTTGTGATATCTCAATAACCCCCATCCAGAAGCAGCCATTTTTGTTGTGTGTTCTGTTTCCAGTTCTTGGTTGTTAAGGAAAACTATAACTACTTTAACACCATGATTTTTGCGGAAGGGCAGTAGCTCAGTACTAAAGCATCTGCTTTTCATTCAGAAAATTCCAGGTTCAATCTCCATCATTTACAGGTATAGCTGGGAGGAGATTCTGATCAGAAATTCTTGAGAGCTGCTGCCAATCAGTGCTTTCAATTCTGAGCCAGAATTGGTTTGATTCAGTATAAGGAGCTCCCTATCCATAGTCTAATGTACAGTGGTGCCTCGCAAGACGAAATCAATCCGTTCCGCGAGTCTCTTCGTCTTGCGGTTTTTTCGTCTTGCGAAGCACGGCTATTAGCGGCTTAGCGGCTATTAGCGGCTTAGTGGCTATTAACGGCTTAGCGGCTATTAATGGCTTAGCGGCTTTAAGAAAAAGGAAACAAACTCGCAAGAACTCGCAAGACGTTTTGTCTTGCGAAGCAAGCCCATAGGGAAATTCGTCTTGCGGAACGACTCAAAAAACGGAAAACTCTTTCGTCTTGCGCGTTTTTCGTCTTGCGAGGCATTCGTCTTGCGAGGTACCACTGTACGAATGGGTAATCTGTAGCCCTCCAAGATGTTATCAAACTCCCAACTCCTATCAGCCCAGTCAGCATGACCAATGGTCAAGAAAGCCTCTCCTCCCAGAGGGGAGGTATTGTGAGCGGGAGCCGTTCCTGCATTGTCAGGGGGGCATGTTCAGCCCCCTGCGTCATCACCCTGCTGCCGTGCTGCCCTCCAGCTAGCCAGCCAATAGGGTTGGCCTGGGGGCGGGGCTTAGCCGCATTCAAGCAGCCGTGGCAGCCTCCACACCTCATTCAGCTGCTCGAAGGACGTTGGATCACCCGCCCACCCGCCCTCTAGGATAGGTTTATGCTCTTGACATTGCTATGGACTTTGGTTGGTTGCCCTGGTTCCCCGTGGGGCTGGTAGGAGTTTTTATCCATTTGGCAAATTGGCACCAGCCTCTTGGCTTTTCACCTACCTCGTAGCAAATCGTCACAACTTTTCTGGTTTTGGTGGTTAGGCATTGGAATATGTGTTGGTGGGCGGGGTGTGGCCATCATCTACCCCGCCCCATGTTGGGTATTCCGTTAAAGGAATCCGGCGGCTGCGGATCCTGTCCAATACCCTGCTGGTGGCTAGGGCCATGGCACGACCCCCGGTGACATCAGGGGAAGCTTCCAGTTGTATTTGCATCAACAAGCTCCTCCCACTGATTGTTAACCTTCATTCGACCCCCTCCGCTGCGTGGTTGGGTACATGTACAGTGGTACCTCGGGTTAAGAACTTAATTCGTTCTGGAGGTCTGTTCTTAACCTGAAACTGTTCTTAACCTGAAGCACCACTTTAGCTAATGGGGCCTCCTGCTGCTGCTGCTGCTGCTTCGCCGCTGCACGATTTCTGTTCTTATCCTGAAGCGAAGTTATTAACCTGAGATCATATTTCTGGGTTAGTGGAGTCTGTAACCTGAAGTGTATGTAACCTGAAGCGTATGTAACCCAAGGTACCACTGTATAGGTTGTGTGATCCAGTGCCTAAGCCAATACCACTCACATGCTGTAATCAATAAAAGTTGTGGCCTTTTCAGCCCATTAACCTAAATACTTGTGTCCTTGTCTCTTATTCACCACTACACAGGTGTGGATCCTCAACTCACAATAGAGGGAGTTGTGAGACAACAACATCTGGAGAGCCATAGGTTCCGCATCCCTAGTCTAATGCTGAATATTTCATTAATCAGTTCCGAAACAGATGTCAACACCTTTGAAGTTCAAGAGCTAAGGTTTTCTACAGCAAGCATATTTTGAAATTCAGCAGTTTCCAGACATTAATGGAACACAGGCCACTTTCAAAAGGTGGACAGAAAACAGTGCTGCTGTTTCACAAAAAGAACACCAGATTGGTGATTTTTTTTAAAAAAAGCTCTTTTTCCTAATTACTTTGCCTAGTGTTGTCACTGGAATGGCAACAAGATGTCAGTCTTTTCTCTTTGTATTCTTATAGGGGAAATCTTAAGATTAATTATCTGTTAATGTGCAGTCATATTGCATGGTTTCCCTTTCTGGTGGATGGGCATAATTTTAGTTTCATGAATATTTAATTTCCAAAGTCCTCCATTATGCTGACATCCAGTGACTTGGCATATTATTTGACATGCTTTTTAATCAGATTTGGCATGTCAGAAAAGTGTTTTTATTACGATTCCCTTGTGTTTTGAGAGCTTAGCAATTTCATTTAGCTAAATGAAATATTTTGCATAATTCAAACTATATCTAGGGATTTCTTGTTACTCGGTCATGACAACATGGTAAAATGATTGCTTTTTGTCATTTTCCTAGCCATATTACTTTAAATGCATGTGAAAGTCGCAAGTATGGTGGGGAGGAAGGCATGATTGGAAATCTAATTAAGAAATGAAAATAACAGCATGAAAGACCACTAAGCCTGTCAGTTATTTCATCTTCTTAAATGAGGCACAGAATAGTACTCATGAAATGGTATGACAGGCAGTTCAAGATGTCCAACAACTGAAATACTTACTAGAAACGTGCATATTTATTCTATTTTTCATTGCATTTCCCCCCATATGTAGACATTAACAAGTGTTGTGGGGTGAATACCGCTAGAGGAGCAATAGTCAGTGGTGCATGTAAGGCTCTGTTGCATTGCCACCTTTGGCTTCTATGGGAGGGAGGTTATAAAATAAATTTAATAAATAATATGCAATTTATTTGTCCCTTTCATAAAAAAGGAAAACAAATGTTTAAAAGCCTATTTTCAATAAGTATGCACTTGGGATTTTTTATTCAGTGGCCTGCTAGGCTCCAGTTTTGAACCCTTCCTTCAAATGCCTATTCAGAATATGCATGCTTTGGGTGAGCAGTGGGGACTCCTCAATTTATCTTGGAGGAACTTGTGAGGGGTAATACTGAAATGAGTGTGGAAGGCACACAATATTGCTATGAGGTTAATCAGACCTTGCTATCAATGAAACATCAAGTGTATTATAAGATCTCCAATATTTTGCTGGCTATCATCACTGCAAGTCAAAACTTAACAATGGCCATCATTCTGTTGAGACTTTCATCAGCTACAAATTGCTTCATGCAAATCACAAGAGGCATGCATATCAAAGCAAGGAATAAAATAAAGGCCTAGGATTGTGGATACAATACTCTAATTTGGTTTCTGGGTTGACACTTTTTCGGTTGAGCTCCATGTATTCTTGTGTCCACATCACAACACCTCTATATTCAACCAAATTATCAAAGCTATTTGAGGGCACATAGTAGGTTTGCGTGATCAGGACATTTGTTCAAGAGTCTACAAGATTAGCTGAGTGTATGAAAAACCATTGAGAGTTTTATTGCTTTCAAGTTTCAGCTCTGCTCAAGGGAAGACAATTGTAATTTGCATGAGACTTCCTCATGCAACCATCTCTGCACCTGATGTTGCAGGAAAAGGAATCACTGGTATTGGCTTTAGAGCTACAGCAGGGTGGTTGTATAAATCTACTCTATCCACTGAGTTTGCTCTTGGCCTGTTACTGTCAATATCTGAAGAAAAATATTTGGATTGATAAGGCTGAGAGTCAACTTGGGCAAGACTTTTATTGCCACCTGGGCCTCCATGAACATTCCAGTAGAGCCATACCTCAGAAGTCGAATGCCTTGGGAGTTGAACGCTTTGGCTCCCAAACGCCGCAAACCCAGAAGTGAGTGTTCCGGTTTGCAAACGTTCTTTGGAACCCGAATGTCCGATGCAGGTTCTACTTGGCTGCAGGAGCTTCCTGCAGTCAATCGGAAGCCACGCCTTGGTTTCCGAATGTTTTGGAAGTCGAACAGTCTTCTGGAACGCATTCCGTTCTATTTCCGAGGTACGACCGTAATTGTTCCTAAACAGCATACTTCTTTGAGAGGCAGGGTAGCCCTCTGCTAGATACAGGCAAAATCTCCAGTTCTCAGAACTGGGAGCTACTCGTCAGCAGTGTGTCTGTCTTAGGAGAATTCATCTCCACTTTATTGTTCTTCATCTGGGCCACTTCTATGTCCATATGGATATATTCAATAATGCTTAGTTGAATTAAAGGTTATTCTGGGTCTGGACTCATGGTAGTTCGCTGTACCTACGTGAAGTAAGATTTCATTTTGATAGGTAATCTTTCATTTTTATGTTATTAACTGCAATAAGATGGATCCAAAACAGCTGGTGTTCTGCAGTCTCCAAGACCACGTCAGCTGCTCTGGCACAGTAAACCTTGAGCTACATTTGAGAATAAAGTGCTGCACTACCTTGATGCAGTTTGACCTTAAAAAAAGAAAAACTAGCTCTGCTTTGCCTCAAGCAATAAATGTTTTTAAAAACCTCCATAAGATTTATGTGTTATTTCCCTTTTGCCATTTATTGGATCGTACAAGTAGCATTACATGTACTGAATGTACATACGGTGCTGGCCTTGTAGCATTACTTGGCTTTATTCATTTTTAGAATAAATATTGAAGAGGGCTTTTAAAGGAGTAAAAAGACCCACAATCTTCTATCAATCAGGCAGCACAGGCCATTTCTTCTAGGCCACAGTTCTTCATTTTTATATAGTTAATACGTTGTTATAATGAGTAGGAACATGACACGATTTCATCATGGACATTGTCAGCCTCAATCTGTTCAAAACTCATTTGGGGAAAATAAAAGGGCCTCCATTTAGCTTGTGAGTGAGTTGCCATTTAATAAGTGTGCCAAACATAATTACTGCATTGGGATGCGTCATCTGGGAATTGTATTGACTGTGTCATTGTGTCAGACTTGTGCAGTTGTGGGGATCCTGTAAAATTAATGTATATGGCACTCAACTCATCTGTTTCATATTAAGGGTGCATTCAGTTGTCTGAAGTTACACTTGGAAGAACTTTGGCTGATTTCCTGTGACCCTTGCTGGATACAGCCAATGGTCCACCTGATACAACATTCTGTCTATACAAGTGGCTAGCCAAATGCCCCTGGGAAACACTCAAGTAGGGCATGATGGCGAATAGCCATCGTCTATTTATCTGTAGCATCTGGTGACTCTCAATCAGCCTCTGGCAGTCTTTGAAGAAAAATGTAGGAGGATGTCCAGATATGGTCAAGTAGCCGCCACTGCATGGGTTTAATCAAATACATGTGCTACCAGACAGCATAAAATCAGAATGGGCTATGTACAGAAAGGTTTGGTTTTTAAAAAACATTCACACACTGGTATCTTTCCAGCACTGTCTGGAAGGATATTTAATTTAATAGTGTACTATATGGCTCTATGGTGAAATGTTATTGATAGCAGAGGAACTGCTTAGCCTTTAAACCACAAGTTTATATCATTTTAATATTTTTATCATTTAGGTGCTCTAATGCACAAAAGATTATAGAATCATAGAGTTGGAATAGACCACAAGGGCCATCGAGTCCAACCCCCTGCCAAGCAGGAAACACCATCAGAGCACTCCTGACATATGGTTGTCAAGCCTCTGCTTAAAGACCTCCAAAGAAGGAGACTCCACCACACTCCTTGGCAGCAAATTCCATTGTCGAACAGCTCTTACTGTCAGGAAGTTCTTCCTAATGTTTAGGTGGAATCTTCTTTCTTGTAGTTTGGATCCATTGCTCCGTGTCCGCTTCTCTGGAGCAGCAGAAAACAACCTTTCTCCCTCCTCTATATGACATCCTTTTATATATTTGAACATGGCTATCATATCACCCCTTAACCTCCTCTTCTCCAGGCTAAACATGCCCAGCTCCCTTAGCCGTTCCTCATAAGGCATCGTTTCCAGGCCTTTGACCATTTTGGTTGTCCTCTTCTGGACACGTTCCAGGTTGTCAGTGTCCTTCTTGAACTATGGTGCCCAGAACTGGACACAGTACTCCAGGTGAGGTCTGACCAGAGCAGAATACAGTGGCACTATTACTTCCCTTGATCTAGATGCTATACTCCTATTGATGCAGCCCAGAATTGCACTGGCTTTTTTAGCTGCCGTGTCACACTGTTGGCTCATGGCAAGTTTGTGGTCAACCAAGACTCCTAAATCCTTTTCACATGTACTTCTCTCAAGCCAGGTGTCACCCATCTTGTATTTGTGCCTCTCATTTTTTTTGCCCAAATGCAATACTTTACATTTCTCCCTGTTAAAGTTCATCTTGTTTGTTTTGGCCCAGTTCTCTAATCTGTCAAGGTTGTTTTGAAGTGTGATCCTGTCCTCTGGGGTGTTAGCAGCCCCTCCCAGTTTGGTGTCATCTGCAAATTTGATCAGGATGCCCTTGAGTCCATCATCCAAGTCGTTGATAAAGATGTTGAATAAGACCGGGCCCAAGACAGAACCCTGTGGCACCCCACTAGTCACTCTGCTCCAGGATGAAGAGGAACCATTGATGAGCACCCTTTGGGTTCGATCAGTCAGCCAGTTACAAATCCACTGAGTGGTAGCATAGTCAAGACCGCATTTTACCAGCTTCTTTACAAGAATATCATGGGGCACCTTGTCAAATGCATTGCTGAAATCAAGGTAGGCTACATCCACTGCGTTCCCTTCATCTACCAGGCTTGTAATTCTATCAAAAAACGAGATCAGGTTAGTCTGACATGACTTATTTTTCAGAAATCCATGCTGACTATTGGTGATCACAGCATTCCTTTCTAGGTGCTCACAGACTGTTTGCTTAATGATCTGCTCCAGAATCTTCCCTGGCATTGATGTCAGACTGACTGGGCGATAATTATTTGGGTCCTCTCTTTTCCCCTTTTTGAAAATAGGGACAACATTTGCCCTCCTCCAGTCTGCTGGGACTTGGCCTGTTCTCCAGGAATTCTCAAAGATGACTGCCAGTGGTTCTGAGATCACATCTGCCAGTTCTTTTAATACTCTTGGATGCAGTTCATCTGGCCCTGGAGACTTGAATACATCTAAACTAGCCAAGTATTCTTGTACTATCTCCTTAGTTATTCTGGGCTGTGTTTCCTCTGCTGAATCATTTGCTCCAAATTCTTCAGGTTGGGCATTGTTTTCTTTATTGGAGAAGACTGAGGCAAAGAAGGCATTGAGGAGTTCAGCCCTTTCTGTGTCCCCTGTTTGCATTTCACCATCTTCTCCTCTGAGTGACCCCACTGTTTCTTTGTTCTTCCTTTTGCTACGGACATACCCATAAAAGCCTTTTTTGTTGCTTTTAACCTCTCTAGCAAGCCTGAGTTCATTCTGTGCTTTACCTTTCTGACTTTGTGTCTACATGTGCTGGCTATTTGTTTAAATTCCTCTTTGGTGGTTTCCCCCCTTTTCCATTTTTTGTACACATCCTTTTTTAATCTTAACTCAGTTAAAAGTTCTTTAGATAGCCACCCTGGCTTCTTTAGGCACCTTCCATGTTTCCGTCTCATTGGTATTGCCTGAAGTTGTGCTTTTACTATCTCCCTCTTAACAAACTCCCAGCCATCATGAACTCCCTTTCCTTTTAGTATTACTGTCCATGGGATCTCACCCAGCACTTCCCTAAGTTTTATGAAGTCGGCTTTCTTAAAGTCAAGAACTTGAGTCCTAGTATGCTTGGCTGCTCCTTTCCGCTGTATAGTAAACTTCAGAAGAGCATGATCACTCGCGCCTAATGATCCTTCCACTTCTACCCCACTAACCAGGTCATCAACATTGGTTAGGACCAGATCTAAAATGGCTGTTCCTCTTGTTGCTTCTCCCACTTTCTGGACAATGAAGTTGTCATTGCACCAATATGATCACTGCACAGCAGGCATTCAGTATCCACAGAATCATTTTGCATTTTCTTGAAATTAGTCTCCTTGCTTTGAAGGAGCAAAGTGAACCCCCAGTCACCCAAAGATTTATTCATCCGCTATCATCACACAAATCCCACTTCAAACTCTTGCTCTATCATTCATAATACAAGTTCTCAATTCCCGAAGCCCGGTCTCTGTTCAAAGACCAAATCTGTTTCAAAACAGAGAGTAGCCGGAAGATTTATCCACACTCAGCTGACAAATCTGAGAGATTTTCTTCTTGCTCTTTTGTTTTGCTCTTGATGGCTTGAAGCAGACTTTCCATACCCAGAAAATGGATGTTCCAGATGTTTGCTTTCACATCCAGTCACTTAGAAAGTATAAAGCCAGTTGATGCATTCCATTGTTAAATCTATGCTATTGAATAATAATTAAAAAATCATATTCTTTTGCTGTCATTTTAATAATGATGACTGGCACTGAGGAAGGGGACACACTAAAATATACTAGTGATTTCCTGTCATCCGTTCTCACCCTAGTTAGATTGCTTTGAAAGGGGGAGGAGGGAAAAGTCCAGAGCTGTACATGAGAGGAGTGTCTTTGTGATACTATTCATTCTCTGTTCTGACAGAGAAGGCATTGTTTGCTCACTGTAATAGGCTTGGCAGCCAAATAAGGTAGGGATCTGTGCTGCGCATACAGATTCAGAAAGTAGCAGAGCGGGCAAGAATCTGAAAATTCCAAGAACCAGATCACTGGGAAGGACTTCATAGCATGCTGTGCATATAGCGTGTTTGGTATTGCCTTTGCATGACAATCTGTACAGTTCTGAATGAAGAAGCATGTAAGAATAAAGGTAATTTTTTAAAAATTGTTTTGCTTTTATAGTGATTAATTAAAACTGCTAATAAGCCATCACCTTAACACAGAAATTTAAACATTGAACATCTGCAGCCTTATTTTGACTCTGAGGATCATTTAAGTTCAGCGCTGGTGCCTCCCCACTGTGCTTATGTCGACTGGATTAACATTTAATGAGAGAACTTGTGTGAAGAAGAAAAGGCCATTTAGGCTGCTTTAGCTGTTGCATTCTAGCCAGCAGCTAATGTTTATATGCAGTGTGGTTTGGGGATCTTGCTAATAGGAATGCATTTCTGCAAAGCCGCTAGATGAGGTTAAATAGCTTTGCACACTTATATAGTTCCTTGCCTCTTGGTCACTTCCTGTGGCAAAAGCTGCCGTGAACAATATTGTGAAGCTAATATTATTTCCACATCATACAACAACATGGAAAGAAGCATGCATTATTAAATATTATTAAGCAATATTTATTAAAGCATTATGAGTAATGGATTGCAAACTGTGTCAAAGCTGACATTTAAGTAGTAATTCATGTGTTTGCCCTGGTCACCTCAGTGATTTTTCCTTCATAACATCTATCTCCTCTATTTTGTCTCATTTCTTTTTTCTTTTAAAAAAGGGAAATCATGAATGTTTCACACATGCACAAACAGGCACACATTTGAGTGCTTATCAGTCTTCTGGCTGTTTTAATTGCTGCTGTGCTCTGAAAAATATTCAGGGTTCAACAGCCATTATTAGTGAACCATAAACAAGAGGTTTTGTTTTTTTCTGAGACGTAGTCTAAAAATATCTAATCTTTTGAGGAGGGAGCTGGGTGGCTTTGCTTGTTTAACTTCTCCCAAGTAGGTTTTTTTGTGTGTGTGGGGCTGAAAATGGAACATTTTAGAAACTATGCTCACAGTTTACCTAAAGGGAAGCAGAAATTGGAGCGATCCATGGCATCAAAGTAACATCCAGTTGAGCACTGAGGCTTTTATTTCAGAGAATCCTGCTCATGCTTTCTGTGGATCTGCTCACAAGTTCTGATCTTGTGGGGCTTTTGCTACTTTGTACTCCTGAGGTGTCTTAATCCCCAGGGAGCAACTGCTCCAAGAAGCAAAACACACTGTGTGTTGTGTATGTGACTCTGGAAACATGCTGTGTGACAACAGCAGCTCTTGCCTATCTCATTTGGAAACTGCTATCTGATTAAGAGCAGCAGCAAGCTGTCCAGCTGCATTTCAACTGTCATTGTTGGTGAACAAGTAAAAGATGTTTCCTGGCCTAAATCAATCGGTTCAAATCTGTGTTATGGGCTGCTTAGAGATTACCTTGTGCCAGAAGACATTTAAAGCCTATTTGCATGTTACCTTTGTAGTATTACATGAGATGTACATTGTTGTTTTTTAAATTCACCTAAATGCAAAAGCCTCCTGTTCTCACAGTGGCCAACCAGATGCCATGGGGAAGCCTGCGAGCTGGAGATGAGTTGCATCAGTATTTCCCCAGCAACTGGTGTTCAGAGGCAGAACAGTGGAGGCAGAACATAGCCATCGCGGCTCATAGCCATTGATAGCCTTGCCCTCCATGAATTTGTCCGATCCTCTTTAAAAACCAACCAAGTTAGCAGCCATCACTGCCTTCTGTGGGAGCAAGTTTCTTTTATCTGTCCCAAATCTGCCAACACTCAGCTTCAATTGGATATACAGTGGTACCTCGGTTTACATACGCTTCAGGTTACAGACTCTGCTAACCCAGAAATAGTGTTTCAGGTTAAGAACTTTGCTTCAGGATGAGAACAGAAATTGTGCTTTGGCGGCGCAGCAGCAGAAGGAGGCCCCATTAGCTAAAATGGTGCTTCAGGTTAAGAACAGTTTCAGGTTAAGGACGGACCTCCAGAACGAATTAAGTACTTAACCCAAGGTACCACTGTACACTAGTTCTAGTGTTACAAAAGAGGGAAGAAAATGTTTGCACCATTTTATTGTGTCACTTCTTAACTTGCCGTTTCTCTAAACTAAGAAGCCCCGAATTCTGTGATATTTCGTCACAGGACAGTTGATTCGTTCCCTTGATTATTTTCATTGCCCTTTTCTGAGCGTTTTCCAACTTGTTTGAGGTGACCAGAACTATACACAATATTCCAAATGTGGTTGCACCATAGATTTGTATACAATGGCTTTCTGATACCAGCAGTTTTATTTTCAATTCCTTTCCTACTGATCTCTAGGAACATGCCTTTTTCACAGCTGGGTCTACATCTTCATCGAGCTATCCAGTACAACCCCAAGGTCTTTTTCCAGGTCAGTCACCAACAATTCATACCCCATGGGTATATATGTGAAAGTAAGATTTTTTTGTTTCAGCATGCATCACTTTTTTAGAAGGCTGAGTTAGAGACTTTATCCCATTCCCATCTGTGAATTTCAGAGCAGCAAATTCTAAATTGTATTAATTTCAGTCCCCTGTTAGCTCTCAAAACTGGGGAGGGGTATTATGGGGCATATACACAGTGGGACACATATGGCTTCTAAGCTATCTGAATTGTGTCTAATACAGCACCTGCATTTTGAATGAAAGCAAGAGCTTGTTGCCTTTTGAGAGCTGGTGAAGGTGAAATAGGAACCTCACCAAGAATTAATTGCCTTTGTATTCATATGGGGAGAAGTGAACAAAATATACTAATGTAAGTTGAGAGTAGTTGTGCACATGCCCTAGTTCAGCTAGTCAGTTTCTAGTAAACTCACTAAGCGCACATCTGATTATCTGAGATTACAAAACCACTTCCTTCTTGTATCTTTCTCTCTATGTTTACTTGAAATGTAATAAGAGTCTCACTGACTCAGTCAACTTCCCTGTGCTTAAGAAGATTTAAAAATGTGAGTTGTTAAGATGCTATGTGTGTTTCATGTAAGCTCTTGTACCCTAAGGGTGAGGTGTCCTGGAAATACCCCGAATGCCTGATTAAACATTCCCATAGATATGCTGCTTTATTTATTAAAACACATGGGCCGCAATTCAGCATACAGCTGTTTCCGCTGAAGCTCCACTGAAATTAATGTAACTTCTACAAGGGCAACTGTAGGAGGGATTCAGTAGTAGATAGGTAGCCGTGTTGGTCTGCCATAGTCAAAATAAAAAATTCCTTCCAGTAGCACCTTAAAGACCAACTAAGTTAGTTCTTGGTATGAGCTTTCGTGTGCATGCACACTTCTTCAGATACGTAGGAGGATTCTTCAGATATGTAGGAGGGATTGCAAGCCATATGACCTACAATATGTATTTAAGCTGTTAACAGTTGAACTAAGCATGTTCTGATATCCAAAATAATTGGAAGAATTGGGCATGCAGGTTGTGATGTAAAAGCAGAAATATATTATATGCAGCAGAGGTGGAATTCTAAAACCCTTCTTTGCTACTCAATACTAAAGTGGGGGGAGCAATCAACTGCAGGGGGGGGGGGGTTCAGCAGGACATTTAGGGGATAAAAGAGCATTGGGGGCAGTGATGTAATCACCCGAGATGGATGCCTAATTTGATCTTGCCCCTTAACCTAGATAATTCTCCCACACACAACCACTCATTTTTATGTATACATTTGAACTCCGCCCCCAACAATGAGTGGGATATGACCCAGAGCCCTCGTGGATTAAGAAAAACTATCATTTAATAAATATTTTGACACCAGACACTAACTTCTAACACTGGTGACAGCAATGAAGGGCCCACAATTTAGTTCTTAAACCATTTGGGCAAAAAATATGTTTGAAGAAGCTAGTGTAGCAACAGCCCAACAAATTCCTATGAACTCTCAAATGGCATTACTTTCCATTTTTAGTGGAGAAGGACTTGAATTAACTCATAGGGATCTGCTTCTGTTTCTACTTATAGCTGTAAGATTGACTAGTTCTGGGAAGCCCCAACTTCCAATATGTTTGAAAACTGGTACCAAAAAAATGGTTCTTGGCCCTAATGGGACAGTTGATTGCACAAAGAACCATACAAATATATAATGCTCAAACAGACAATGTTAATGAGGTTTGGTATAGTTTTATTATATAGAGAGCTACAAAGGAACGCAATTACCAATCTCCCTCCACACATGGATTTTTATGGCAGGGCACTGAAATAAGATATTCTTCAGAACTGGTATCCTCATGTCAAATACAGAGTCTTGAAAAACAGACCTTTCCTCGGTTGCGTATTTCCCTTGTTGTATTTGTTTTGTTACATATAAATATCAATAAAATACATATAATAAAAAGGCTATCAGGAACCTGGGTCAAGGTTAAGCTTGCTGCCTCCCAGCTATTGTTCAGCTCTGCAAATGACTTCCAAATAGGTAAAGGTAAAGGACCCCTGGCAGTTAAGTCCAGTCGCGAACGACTCTGGGGTTGTGGCGCTCATCTCACTTTACTGGCCAAGGGAGCTGGCGTTTGTCCGCACACAGTTTTTCCGGGTCATTTGGCCAGCATGACTAAGCCGCTTCTAGCAAAACCAGAGCAGCGCACAGAAATGCCGTTTACAATTCATAAAATTGTTCCAATACATTGCTTCAATTTGGTCAATCAAAGGCATATATACTTTTCTTTACTACTTTTTGGTAAACAGCATAGTTCAGTTTTAAAATGTGTTATGTTAAATCTAATTGCTAGATGCTGGATCTGCCACATTCATATATGTTACATTAAATATAGAGTTTGATGAATGGTGCTTTCTGAGGTTATAAAATAGAGGGCATTTCCTTGTAAAATTAGTGGTTTACGCTGATATATCAGGTGCAAAATGCGTGTCTCTGGCATTCTTTAGGCTAGGAAGCACATGTTATTTGCCCATCATCCATGTTCCCTTTTAAAAAATGCATGCATCTTGCTGCTTCCTCACTGAAACTGCATGGCATCAGCTAATGGGTAAAGAAGGAAGCCTCTTTCACTATTTAAGTTTGCAGTTCATTTATGGTGTGCAAAACAGTAGCTCCTAATTCCACATCATAGAATCATAGAATTGGAAGGGATCCTGAGGGTCATCTAGTACAACCCTCTGCAATGCAGGGATCCTGCTCCAACCACCAACTTTCTGGTTAACACCCAGCACAGGTATATAATATCTGTTCTGATACTTTTCTCGAATGCTCACATGAAATGATGTTGTACTACAACTAGTATTGCCCATTAAATATTTCCTAATGAGTAATTAACTAATGCAAACTCAAGATGCGCTGATGACCACTCATTTAGCTTTACAAAAGAGTAGATAAAGACTCAGCTAAATAAATGGAGTGGGATCTCTGGGTCAGCCTTGTTAAAAGTCTGTGAACATTATTACCTGCAAAAGTGTTTCTTAGCCTCCTGAGGGCTGGCAGTGGAGCACAGCTGGCCATACAATGAAGTAGAGTGAGGGGAGCTATAATGCAACAGGTCCTGCTCCCTCTAAGCCAGCGGTTCTCAATCTGTGGGTCCCCAGATGTTGTTGGACTGCAACGCCCATCATCCCTGAGCTCTGGCCTTGCTAGCTAGGGGTGATGGGAGTTGTAGTTCAACAACATCTGGGGACCCACAGGTTGAGAAAGGCTGCTCTAAGATAACCCTCGAGTGCAATGGAAATCTCTCTTTTATTACCTGTGTTGAGGTAAGATTCAGATGGCGGTCTGGACAGTTTTGTTCATGGAGCTATCTTGTACTTCACCTCAGACAGCAAAATGTCTTGGGCCAACCATGAGGTAGAAAGACAAAGAGCTCTTTCCTCCCAGCAGCACCCTGCTGCATTTCTGTTCTGGATGTGGAGGAAGGTGCTTATCTCCCCCTGGAAACCAGCTTGTTTTCTGGTCAGGTATATCCATCTGTCTTCTGCAATCCCACTCATACACTCATATGGAATTCCATGCACTCACCTGCATGCATTCCTTTTTTGCCTATGGGTACCAGGCGAATGGTTACATCCAAAGCTGCTCTGTGCGCAAAAACAATTTTGATTTATAGAGAAGGACAAATCTGTCTGTTCCAGTTTCTCAAATTCCCATACACTTTCCACATTTGCCACATCCTCCTGAAAATTCTTTTTGTACACATTTCTCATAATATACACATTTGGATGCAGTTTTGCATTTTGAAAGCAGTTGACCTGTGCACCTGCCATTTGCATAGAATGCCACTTCTATGCAATATTTCCCTAAACATTTCCATACAGTAGCATTGTCTATTGCTATTGTGACATCACTCTATTTCTGCAAGTAGCTTTTAAAAAGAAAAGAAAAATAACTAAAGATCACAGGTGATGTTTTTGTGTTTCATCAACTGCTACATATGGCTGTGATCTAAAGGACTCCTTGCATAGGACTAACGTTCTTTTGTCCATTGATAGGCTCTGCTGATCTTTCCTTCTGGCTGTAGTGTATCATCCTGTATCAGGTGCTTCTTGGGAAGAGTTCTATTTTGGAAATGTCCCAGTTTGGATCCCATCAGTTTCTCACTTGCTTCTCTCTCTCCCACTTTGATGGATCTTTAAATTCACAGCAGTGTTAATTGATTCTCCAGGTTTTCTGTCCTTTCATTTCCAAATAGGTTGGTCCATCTTATTATTACAGTCTTGAAAGCAGGAGAACTCAAAACAAATAGCTTCCTGAAAATATTCTTTTGCTGTTCCTTTGACCTTGTCCTCTAATGCTGGTATATTTCGACACTCGGCAAACTGCAAGGCAACAGCATTAAATAACTTTTTTAGCTGCACTCATCATTCTTTTCCCCACTGTCCTCCAGCCAGTTGGCATGCTAGAATCTCTCCATTTGCAGAAAGAAGCATGGTTCAGATAGTGTAGTTTTCCTCCAAGTCCCCTGTTACCCGATCACCCACTTTGGCAGATTGTAAAGAACACTAAATATACTGTGGAATGTCTGCATTTTCCACTTTTCCAACTTTCCTACATAACTCCATTCAGAGTCATGAGAGCTGCTAAGTCAATTCTTCTATACCACTTTTAAAGCAATTAACTTACAAAATGTTAGTGCTAAAATACACTCCCCCAAGACTCCGGGGGTTGCAAAGCTTTCATTTCTTTATTTAAACCATGCTTGCTCTGCCTAGTTTTCAGTGTCGTATCAGTGTAGCTCAAAGTGTTCACAGAGGATAATCAAATGTAAGAGAACATTTATTGCACCAGAATCAACATCTTGATTCCTCAGTTTGCTGGGCTCACAAATGAATGCTTAGAACTGGCCGCACCCTGACAGTTGCATTAGCACTGTGTGACAAACATAAATATGCACGGTCTGTGATGCCATTGATACAAGTGGATATGCTACTGCACATTTTTAGGATTAAATTATGTGACAATTTTTGAATTGTCAAAGCCAATGGGGATTTCTAAGTTGATTTTCAATTCACTATTACAATACGTACAAACACCTGAAACTTCTGCAGTAGTAGTTCTAGGCTGGGTGACTTCAAGTGCTCTAAATAAGAAAGCAAAGAAGGAGTTCAAAAACTTTGGGTTGTTTATTTCAGTGTCTGGTTAGTGAGAACACTCTTGGCTAAGACCCTCTGTCTCCCTACAAGGGCCTAAGATGACCCACACACCATGCTCATTATTATTAATCAATTTGCCATAACCAAAATAAATTTTAAAAAATGTCCAGTAGCACCTTAGAGACCTACTAAGTTTGTTCTGGGTATAAGCTTTTGTGTGCATGCACACTACTTCAGAGCCTCATGAAATGGAAGTCCATCAACCTCACAATTTTTTAATTTATTTTGGTTGTGTCAGACCAACACGGCTACCTATCTGAATCTATGCCATAACCATCACACTTACCCTGGGCTGAAATTCTAGGTAATCCAAAGAAATAACGTATGACCCAAAATGGGTGTGTGTGTGTGTGTCATTGACTTGATTTGTATTCTGAAATTCATTGCCTTTGTATACTAGGTAGGCAGGCACTCTTTGTGTTTAGTTTTAGATGACAGCTTAAAGCATTTATATTTACACAAGCTTACCCAAATTAATGGGCTCTGATCTTTGCCTTTTATGTGCACTGCTTTGAGAATGTTTTTCTTGATTTAGTAGTATAGAAATTGAAGTACAAAACAAATATGCTCAGATTAGTATTGATAGAATTGCAAGACTTGTGTCCCCTGCCCCCCCCCCCATTACTAACAATTAGATTAAATATTTCACTATTCAGGTAATGTGCAAGAGACAGTGTGGGATAGTTGACAGTGTTGGACTTGGATCAGGGAAATCCAAGTTCAGATCAGTGGTCAGTCATATAATTTGCTGAGTGATCTTACATCAATTCCAACATAGCTTCCCTCACATATTTGTTATAAAGATAAGATTGATGGGAGATAAGAGACATGCCACTCTGAGCAACTTGGAAGATAAAAATTAAATAAATACATATTCCAAGATTATGTTAAGACCAAGAACTTTAAGGTGTTTGCTATTAATCTCCTTGTTCCGAAGAAATTAAACTTACAAAGAAAGCGTATGAATGTTTCCTTGAAAGTTCCACTGAGTTCAGTGAGGCATACTCTCTAGTAAATGTGCTTAAAGTTTTATTCATAGGGTGTTCTGGTTTTGCTGTGTTTGTGATTCCATTATACTTTAATGGAATTGCACCTCAGTTGTTGAAACTTATCCAGAGGTTACTGGAATATCTCTATCATCTGGTTAGAATTTCATTACAAAAGAGCAGGAATAGACAAACCTGTCAATTTTCCACTCTTAAATTCAATTGTCCACAGCAGTTTGTAATTTAAAAAAAAACATTATGAAATTTCTCCTAATTCTCTTGTATGTAGTTTTGCCTAATATGCCTATTTTTGCAAAGCCATTTTTACACTTTGCCCTAGAATATACATTTTTATACACAATGTTATACCCATTGCTTGGAAACAGAACTGTATTGCAAAAGTCAAAGAGATACAAATTTCAAAGGATGGCTGTGTTTTTGTCCACCTATTGTTTTGGAAAATATTGAATAGGTAGGTCCACCTTTAAATGAAAACTTAATTGAAAATCTTCCCCATATATAAGTGTTAATAAAGAAAATGGCATCGGGATATATTCCTCCCCCCCTCCCCCCATTAATATATAAATAGAGCAATTTCATTTCTGCCATGCTTCTCAAATTTATTGCCAAGTACATATAACTTGGCTGAAATAACTAAGGGAAATCAGAATGGAGATCTTGCTCTTATTACCCAAGAGAGACACTGCCGTCTGCCTGGGTTTTGATAGCTGTAGTTGTTTGTATTCACTTAATCAAAAACAAGAAATTCCCAGGGAAAAGAAATACCAGGTTTTGTCATTCTCCTTGTAGGAGAAGGGAAGAGTTAAAATTGGTGAACATGGGACAAAAGAAAGATTAGTCTTCTTTGATAAATGTCAGGTTTTTCATACTTACAGCCAGTTTTAAAATGATTGATTGATTTTATTTATTATATTTCTGTGCCTCTTTTCATTCACACAAATTGCAAAGTGGATTACAAACAATAAATAACAATAACATAATAGAACATCACAAATACAACATAAATTCTATAGAATAATTAACAAATTATCAGGAAACAAAGTCTACAAAACACTATTAACAAAACAAATAAGCTAAACAGCACAATTACAATTCACAAAGTACTGCAGCAGTTATAATTTATAAAACAATACAGTGGTACCTCGGGTTAAGTACTTAATTCATTCCAGAGGTCCATTCTTAACCTGAAACTATTCTTAACCTGAAGCACCACTTTAGGTAGTGGGGCCTCCTGCTGCCGCCGCGCCGCCGGAGCGTGATTTCTGTTCTTATCCTGAAGCAAAGTTCTTAACCCGAGGTACTATTTCTGGGTTAGCAGAGTCTGTAACCTGAAGCTTATGTAACCTGAAGCGTATGTAACCCGAGGTACCACTGTATTAACAACATTAACAAAATAGCAACCAAAAAATAAACTAAGCACTATTGAATTCATGCGCACATTCACCCCATCCCCATGACATATGATCTTCTTTTAAATGAACATGATTGTTATTGGGGGGGGGGAGAGCTACACTGAAGTAAAAGGATTGCTTAATGTATGATAATTCTGTGCCCTGGGTTACTCCGATGTCTTATATATCCCAGGGGATAGTAATGTAAAGCAAAGATGGGGGAAAGGGAAACTTTTGAAACATTCCTTCCTCTATTTTACACAATGGAAAGTTTTAAAGGAAGTTTCAGAGAGATCTGATTCTAAAATAACATAAAATTGCACAATTGATGACACAATCTGTAAATTTAGCAGATTTGAAATTCTATTAGTACATCATGTAGGAAATACTGGCATAGATGGAGCAAGGCAGCCTGTATAGTCAAAATGATGCCATCCATGCACAAGAGAGGTATCAGCAGACATGCTAGAGGGGAGTCCCAAGGTTTTCAGGAGTAACAAGCAATTTTAGGATAGGAAAACCCTAAGGTGAGGGGCAATACAGTGGTACCTCAGGTTACAGATGCTTCAGGTTACAGACTCTGCTAACCCAGAAATAGTACCTCGGGTTGAGAACTTTGCTTCAGGATGAGAACAGAAACCATTTGGCGGCAGTGGCGGCGCGGTGGCAGCAGGAGGCCCCATTAGCTAAATTGGTACTTCAGGTTAAGAACAGTTTCAGGTTAAGAATGGACTTCCAGAACGAATTAAGTTCTTAACCCGAGGTATCACTGTACCCAAACCGGCCCAATGTGTACTAAGCATGCTCATTGGGTGTGGAATGACTTTGTGGGGCAGGGGGTGGAGACAGAAAAACAGAGATACAGGGGGAATGAGTTGGAGTATTCTGGAAGAAGGTATGGCTGGCTGGCTGGCTGGCTGGAACTTGAACAGGAACACTTAGCAGTGAGCACTTCATTATGGGTCCCAGGGGTATTATATTAATCTTTAGAAAGGTTGCCAGGAAATATCACTGCAAAACAAATGTGAACCTTCCTTTCCTCTGAGAAACATGATTAGCTTCATGAAAACCCGTTTTGTCCAGTGTAATTCAAGTACAAATTTCAGCTGATAAATTTGGCCAAATTGGAAAGACGGTAAGTTTTGTGATGCAAATAAGTGATCCAGAGGATAAATTCAGGTACATGTAGAAGCGTCCATGAACTCAGCTGAACTTGCACCATTTATTTGCTTGTTGTTGTTTTTTACCCATGGAACAGCTGCTCCCTTATGTGCCGCATGAGCTGCTTTGGAATCTCTCTTGTGCTTCAAAGGTGACTGACAATCTAACATGACACACTGCTGACTTGCGAGGGCCATAGCATCTGCTTTGCATGCAGAATGCCCCAAGTTCAATTCCTGGGCTGAAAAGGACTCTTTTCATGAACCCTGGCAAATCACTACCTGTGCTGGTCCCGTGGGCTAACCAAGAGGCGAGGTCCAGTCTGAGGTCAAAGGTGCAATATGGAGGCAGTCCATAAAAATTGAAGCTGGATGCAGGGCAGGTAGTCGGGTGAGGTCAGGAGCTCCGGCAGGATAGCAGGACAGGGTTCAGGCAGGAACTGTCAACCAACGAAGTTGCTCCTGCAACTTGGGACTGGGGCTAGCTGGCTTTTATCTGCCCCGAGGCACAGGGCGGCCCCGATCCTCAGGTGACTCACCTCTCCTGGCCTGGAGGCGAGCACTCCTGCAGGAACTTAGTTCCCTCCACCTCTCTGCCCTGAGCCTCTGCAGCTCAGGAGAGGCTGGAGGGTTACTGGACCCAGAGGCAACCTTAGCTTCCTCTGCCGGGGCTGAGAGTGGAGCACCTGCAGGCAATGGGTCCTCCATCACCTCAGGAGCCCGAGCAGACTCAACTGGTGCCTGCACCTGAGGATCCAGCACAGGTGAGGACCCTTCAGACTCATGCCCCAGCCCCGGCTCAGCTGGTTCTGGAGGCAGGGAATCCTGTGCAGGCTGGGATTCTTCAGGTTCAGCATCCGAATCCCAGGCCATCACACTACCAGTTAGTGCACACAGTACACAGCTTGATGGACTAATCTTCTGACTTGGCATAAGACAGGTTCTCATGTTTCTATGATTTGATGAAAGGAAACACAGCGGTGTAGCTAGCCACTCGGGTGCCGGGTGCAGCGTGTGCATCCTGCAGCCGGGGTGGGGTGAGCTGCCCATGGGGGCAGGGCGCGCTGAGTGGAGCCTCCCCCTAAGCTGTAGGGCAGCTGAGGGAGAGGTGGAGGGCAGATGTACCGTATTTTTCACCCCATAAGACGCACTTTTTCCCCTCCAAAAATGAAGGGGAAATCGGGGTGCGTCTTATGGGGCGAATGCCTGCAAGCCTCGCGCGCCCGGCAGGAGGTCCCACCGGGTGCGCGAGGCTTGGGGCGGCAGCCTGTCGCCCGAAGCACGGGGGACCTCCTGCCGGGTGCGGGAGGCTTGGGGCGGCAGCGGACTGCTTGCCGGCATGCAGAAGCTTGGGGCGCGCTGACCTCAGCACGCCCCAAGCTTCTAGGTGCGCGCAAGCAGTCCGCTGCCGCCCCAAGCCTTGCGCACCCGGCGGGACCTCCTGCCGGGTGCGGGAGGCTTGGGGCGGCAGCGGACTGCTTGCCAGCATGCAGAAGCTTGGGGCGCGCTGACCTCAGCACGCCCCAAGCTTCTGGATTAGCGCAGGGGTCCGCTAGCCCTGGGAGAGGCGCCTGGCTCTCCCACGCTAGCGGAGACCTTGCCAGCATGCAGAAGCTTGGGGCGCGCTGAGCTCCGCACGCCCCAAGCTCCTGGTGTAGCGCAGCGCACCTGGGGGGGAAATAAAAATTTTTTCCTTTATTTCCCCCCCTAAAATCTAGGTGCGTCTTATGGGCCGGTGCGTCTTATGGGGCGAAAAATACGGTAAGTCCCACACTGCCGTTTTAGGCAGTGCGGAGCCTGCAGACGCCCAAGCCACCACATCACTCCCAGGAGAGACACGTGGTTCAGGCACACTGCAGGTCCCACAGTAAGTCCCGGCCTCTGCAGTGTGGTGCCCAGTGCCAGCCGCATTTTGTTACATTTGTTGAATGAACTAAAAGGTTTCGTGAGCCCATTTTTTAAAAAAAACCCCTCACATTTTTGTCATTTTGTCAGCCCCCTCAGGGATGACACCCGGGGTGGACCACACCCCTTCCTCCGCCACTGAGGAAACTTGCCAATTTACTCACAGGGTCTTCTGTGAGTAAGGCTTCTCATTTTGCAGTAAATAAATTACTTTACAATCTCCTGTTCAAGAAAGAGATGCTGCTCAGTAGTGATGCAGGAAAGGTCCCCCCCCCCAATCTTTTGACTACTCTTTCTTGTTTTGTTGCGGTCCAGAAACAATTGCACATGTTTAAACTCTATTACGATCACTGTGACTTAAGTGTATTGGATGGACTGTACTGTGTGTTTAAGAAGATTAATGGAAGATATTCCGTTCAGAAATTACGATAGAGGGTTTTGGGTTTTTTAAAAAAATGCAGCTGAAAGCAGGAAGGGTGGAGGAAGGTAGAAGTAGCAGCAAAATAACCACAAACAGATGTGAAGCCATCACCCTGCATATTTTGCACACAGTTAAATGATGTGTGTTACATGAGTCACATTGTAAGCTACTTGACAATAAGCAGACAGTCTTTATTATTTATTTTTGTTGTGTGTGCAGATATAGTTAATTACAAAGTCAGGGCATAGAACAGTTGGGGAGCTTTAAAAATAAATAAATAATAAAGCCACAAACAGAGACTCTAAAAGGATAATCCTCTTATTCCTGTGAGTTGCTTTTATTATACGTTACAGTGGAATAATAGAAATGGGATGGCAATCTGTCTAGATATTTGCTCTTGGAAGACTTAAAAACACTGTTGGTATTTTTACAGAGGCCTTTGACAGTGTTGTTTGGATTACTAACCACACAGAAGTATTCTAAAGGCAGGAATCAAGTGTGCATTTTATATTTATTTTGTCCAGCGTTAGGAGTACTGCTAGACTTCATTTAAATTCATAATCCATTTTATGCATGTCTGAGGCTCAAGACGTGGTAATGGGAGGTCTAGACAGGGATTTAACAATATTTTGAATAACTGGCAGCATAGTTATAAGTGAAGAGATCTCTCTTTCTAAAATATCCCTACTTCAAAGACATTCTTCAATACACAGATCACAATAATGGTGAGATTTACAACAACAGAAGTATGGTTGTTATCTGTGAGGTTATTTAGGGATACGCAGAAACCTCTAGCTAAAGCAGCTGCCAGTGCCTCAGGCTTTGAAGTTAGTGCTTTGGGTTTGCTCATCCTGAAAAAGCAGCATTCGGAAGGCTGCTAGCTATCTCATGCAAGTATACAGGGCTGAGGTTTCTTAGGGTGAATGTTATCCGGCAGAAACTTTACTGTGGGTCTCCTAGTGCCTTAGGAGTGCCTTAGTTCTAAGATCCTAATCCTGAAGTAAGGCACTCTGAATGAAGGCCTTTGACTATATGTTTTTGCTAATGGATGTGGATCAGTGGAGAGTGTTTGCTTCAGAGCTCCAATGATGGAATTCAAACCCCGTAACAGCTATGACTGCAAGGCAGGTTCGCTTCCCTTTTCACCCACTCCACAAATTGATTTATTCATATGACTGTGGATAGTAAAGCACTTTGCATGCAGGAATTCTATTAAAGTCAGACCATTGGGCCATCTAGTCATAGCTGTCAATATTTCCCTTTTTTAAAGGGAAATTCCCTTATTCCGAATAGGATTCCTTGCCAGAAAAGGGAAAAGTTGACAGCTATGCATCTAGGTCAGAATTGTCTACACTGACTGGCAGTGGCTCTTCAGGGTTTTTCGGGTAAGCGTTTTCCCAGCCCTTCCTTGAGATCGCTTTCTGGGGATCTTGCAAGGCAAATACTCTACCACTGAGCTGTGACCCTTTCCAATATAATGGATCCATGTTTGTAAGCTTGGGTGTTCACTTTCGCCTTCAGAATGGTTTTACTGCTCTTGGTGGGAAAGGTACTCTCAAGTGGTGAAGAGTCCAATAGCCTGATTTGGTCCATCTACAACTTTTTCATCTAAGAAGCCCCACAAGTGCTTCTTCCCCATGGGAACTCCTGAGGAGAAAAGCACAGCAAATTGCATGATGACTTAAGTGTTCACGAGCCATTAAGCCAGTCCTTGTACCTGATTACAACTTCCCCAGTTGACAAGCTGCTGCTGTGTATTACGTTCTGCTAAACAAAAAGGTTGCTTGGCAACCAGGTTGCTCTAATCTTAGTGCAAGTTACTTGCGTGTGCTGCAGTCTTTGGCCAGTTTTGCAGCACTTGTAAAACTGCAAGCATTGGGGTGAAACATATATAGTTGGGTATATAACCAGTCCGAGTTGATGGGGCTGTCAGTGGCCTGTTGTGTCTCATCATTGCACAATGAGACCAGAACCTGAGCAGAATCGCCAATTCTAACCACTAGAAAACCCCTTAGAGCCTTCAGGAATCCATCAGATTCCATTTGTTTCCAGGACTACCTGAATTCCCTACCACCATCTGCAGAGGTGAGTTGTTGTTTTGAGTCCAAAGCTCACCAGAAACTGGTATGTCATAGAACTGAATCAAAGAACTATACAGTTGAAGGCCTCCCAGGGCTTATCTAGTCCAACACTCTGCAATGCAGGAATCTCAGCTAAAGAATCCCTGACAAAGGACCATCTGACCTCTGTTTAAAAGCCTCCAAGGAAGCGAACTGGATTGTACAACTCTTCCATCCACCCCCACCCCCCATCAGAACACCCGTCTCTGCTCTTGGAACAAAGATGAAAGCCTGGGTATGGCTTGCTGAATGTGGTGGACCAATAACCACTCGAGTTAGCCCCATGGAAACCATGATGTCCCAAGCCAACCCTTCAGAGAGGCTCAGCATGAACATGGAAATCATCCAATTCCTGGGTGACCTTCCTGGGGTGCAAGCCTGGGCAGTATGTATGGAAATCCTAGGCTGCCCGCCCCAGACAACAAGACCTCCTCTTAGCCTTGCTGAAGAGGTCCAAAGGAAAACAGAGCAATACATTTGGCACCAGCTGTCTTAGGGATTCCGCTCTGGATTTGTGCAAGGTTTCCTCCTTAGCCTTTCCTTCTGCAGAAGATATCTCACAAGGCAGCAGAGGTTTAGGATCAAAAACCTAGCAGGAAACTGAATGTTTCCTGACACTGAATCAAGCCATTGGTTCACCTAGCTTAGCATTGTCTACATTGGCTGGTAATGGCACTCCAGGGTTTCAGACAGGATTCTTTCCCAGCCCTACCTAGAGATGCCTGGGACTGAACTTGGGACCTTCTGCATGCAAAGCAGCTGTTCTACCGCTGTGCTACATCCCTTCCCCTTAGGAAAGCCTGCCTTAGCATTATTCCTGGCAGAGTCTTCCTGACTGAGTTTCCCACATTCTGTAGCACCTACAAATAATAGCAATCATTTATTATTTATATCTGGGTTGCCCCAGCCACTCTGGGTGGCTTCCAGCATAATATAAAAACACAAAGAGACATCAAACATTTAAAACTTCCCTATACAGGGCTGCCTTCAGATGTCTTCTAAGTGTATTTATCTGTTTTACATCTGACTGGAGGGTGTTCCACAGGGCAGGCTCCACTACCGAGAAGACCCTCACTGCCTGGTTCCCTGTAACTTCACTTCTCACAGGGAACCTCCAGAAGGCCCTCGGAGGTGGACCTCAATGTCCAGGCTCAATAATGGGGTTGAATACGCTTCTTCAGGTATACAGGGTTGACGCCGTTTAGGGCTTTAAAGGTCAGCACTGACACTTTGAATTGTGCTCAGAAACGTACTGGGAGCCAGTGTAGATCCTTTAGGACTGGTGTCATATGGTTCCAGCGGTCACTCCCAGCCAGCAGTCTAGCAGCCACATTCTAGATTAGTTGTAGTTTCTGAGTCACCTTAAAAGGTAGCCCTATGTAGAACACATTACAGTAGTCCAAAGATGGGTGCAGCGATGTAGCAAGAGCTAGATGAGCATCTGAGGCAGATTTGACTCTGACAAGAAGTCAGCATGATTCTTCCTGAGTAATAGACGTTTGGCAAAGGGTTTCTCAGAAAGCAGATTTCTTGTCACTCAGTATTTGGAACAGGAACATTGTGTGGCTGCCAAGTTCTTCCCAGCTTTCTTCAGCAGGCTGAAACGGACTAGGAGTGACAAATTCAGGGTTGACCTCACCACGATGCAATGTGAAGCAGTCTACCTCAGGTGGCAAATTCTAAGCAATATGTGTGTGTTTTTTCTTTATATGGGATGTATGTGGGTGTAATTTGTAAAAAGAATTCCAGTCTAGAGCAGAGGAGTGCAATTTATTAATTTATTAATTTTTTCTTTTCTTTTCTTTTCTTTTCTTTTCTTTATTGATTGATTGATTGATTGAGGTGTTAAAAATAGAAAAGAAAACCCTTCAGGACCCACCTCTAATCCCAGTTTCATGTGTGCAACTAGTGTTGTCTCTGTTTCAACCTTCTCATTCAGATCCAAAAAAAGATGCAGTCTTTTATTCTCCCAGCAAAATCATGGTGAACCTTAATTAGTCAGTATTTATACAGCAGCATGTAAATATAAAATGCTTTTGACATCTCAATTATTATAATTACCATGTGAAATTTGTTTGAAGCTCAGATTTGGAAAAGAGCAAAGCTTTCAAACTGCATTTTCCTTGAAATGACTTGTGAGTTCAGAGCTTATCTCTTTTCTCCCTTGAAAATAGAAAATGTTAAGTTTCTGCCACCCTGCCCCGGAAAGGTCAAATCCAACTGTTTGGAGGAGTTCCTCCCCCCCTCCCAAAAAAATCTTGAGTTCTGTGGGTGTGTTTAGTCACAGTGGGTAAATCTGCAAGCGAAGCAGGACACACAGACTCTGAGATCGATTCTGCCTGTTCAGCAGATGGCTTGACACAATATGCTGCACTGCACGCCTGCTGAGTCCTAAAGGCAAATGTGCCATAAGTAACCTTGCCATAAGCCTGTTAATGCAAAGGCAATTTTCTATTTTAAACTCTGTAAAGCTCCCCCTTTGTTTGCCGCCTGTCTGTTTACAGAAGCTGCTGTACAAGAGCATAGCAGATTGTTTGCTCTAATAATACGACTAAGCCCTAAGGTCAAACTGCACTTCCATTTATCCCGCACAAAATAGTGATACTTGTTGCTTATCACATGACGAGTGTGCTGAGTTGTACTGAAAATGTCTGAAAGCAGCACATGAACACTCAGGCAGATGGGGGGGGAGAGACTATTGCCTGCCTTTTATTACAGGATGGGTTTGTGTGCCACTTAATGGCACAAGAGGCTTCTAAGTGGGTTAACAAAATAAAAAGTCAGTTACACAAAGATTAAAACAGAAACATCCACAATTAAAACACTGCGAACAAGTCATGTCTCCAGGCATCAGCAGAAGCAACTAGTGATTTAGTCCTGAGCATCTTTGACATACAGTTCAGGTTGCTGGACTGCTTTAGATAGCTAAAGTCACTACAGTGGAGCCAGCTTGCCATCCAATTAAAATACTTCAAGAGAAGCAAATGTACCATAAAGGTACATTTGCAAGTACCATAAAGTAAAATGGCCATGAAACTAATCACGGCAGACAGAAGGATATTTTAACTGTCAAGATGATGTTTGAAGTGTCGCTTGCAAAATGACAAGTAGTGTTCCAGCTATATAGTGTGACTGTGGATTCCAAGCCTTGCATGCACATTTTTTTAATAAAGATGAGCCAAATTTCTGTAAGTTTTCGGTTGCATCTCAAACTATGGGCAGGATCTTCTGCTAGCAGGTTATGCGAGTTGCGATACACTTGGGACGGTGTCCTCTAACTTTTGTCAAAATATTGGGTACTAGGCAGTCGAAAGAGATCTATATAATGCAAGCTGTGCACTCCCTGAGCTAGTCTAAAAGGACCAAGCTTGGTAGAGCTTCTCAACCATACTGAGAAAAGGTTAACATAAGAAGGTAAGACCATAATAAGAACAGCCTGCTGAATCAGGCCAGTGGCTCATCTCATCCATCATTCTGTTTTCACAGTAGCCAATCAGACACCCTTGTGAAGTCTGCAAGCAGGACATGAGCTAAGCAGCACTCTGCTCACCTATGATTCAGCAACTGGTATAGTGGAGGTAGAACACAGCCACTGTGCCTAGTAGTTCAAGTAGTTCTTTATACATTCTGTGTAAACCAGCATCTTCCAGGGCATCTAGCTATGGGTACGGACAGGATTTCTAATAGTGTCTTGCAGAACCCTGCTCATCCTGTTCTGAAGGAACATCTGCCACTTATCAAGCTCTGTGTTCCCCTTCCTTATTTTTTAAAAATGCAGTGCTTATTTTTGGCTAGCTTACTTGAAAAGTTGGAATATGTAGAAATTTAGCCAGTCTGAACAGAGAAGAACTGAGGGCCTTAGCAATGATGAGTTTGAAACCTGAGTATTAACTGGCTGCAGCTACCCAAGTCAGGGGGCTATCATGTCTTGAGTGTTTATAACATTTGCTCATGCTTATTCCTTTTTCCTCCCTCAAGTTTTGTGGGGATCTCTCTTAAACGTTTGATTGCAAAATTCAAGACCCTTCTCATCTTGGGCCATGTGAGTCTGACTGAGCTAGCATATGATATATTACTTGGTGATGTGCATATAGTTATCAGGAGACCTTATCCAAACAGAAGTCTTAAGTGCAGTTCCATGTAAGATTCGATCAGCTTCTAAGAAAGTATGACAGGATATGTGTGTGGCTGCTATTTTGGGTTTATCAGATTTGGAAACTCACTTGCCATGCAAAATGTTATGAAAAGTCTCTCCATGCCCCCTCTTCATAATTATTAAGAAAAGTAACCCAGTTATGTTTGGAAGGAGTGATGCTTTAGCTGTGAAGATTTCCAATATTATATTAGTAACAGATTATTAGATTTTATAATTATATTTATCCTGCCAGATTAAAGGGAAAGGAAACCTACTACAGTGGTACCTCGCAAGACGAATGCCTCGCAAGACGGAAAACTCGCAAGACGAAAGGGTTTTTGGTTTTTTGAGTTGCTTCGCAAGACAAATTTCCCTATGGGCTTGCTTCCTTTTTCTTAAAACCGTTAATACAGTTGCGACTTGACTTCGAGGAGTAACTCATAGCACGCGGTGTGGTAGCCTTTTTTGAGGTTTTTGAAGACTTTGGTAATTTTTGAAGCTTTTCCAAAACTTTTCCGAAACCGTGCTTCGCAAGACGAAAAAATCGCAAGACAAAAAAACTCGCGGAATGAATTAATTTCGTCTTGCGAGGCACCACTGTAATTTAAAATGGTTCTCCCAGGGTCATGGGATAACTCTCATTGCTTCAATGCCTTGGACAGAATGTGTGATTTTATATTTCTGTTTGTGCAAGAGAAAGGAAGGCCAGTAAACTGAACATAGTGCAGATTTAAACAGTTTAACACAAATTCAGTTTGTGTTTTATTTATTATAAATGGGTGTTCCAGAAGAAAAACAAGTCATAATGTACCTGTGGCATGCATATGCTAGCGGAAAGCAATGTGTTTCAAAATGCATCTGGAAGAATACCTGAAGTGATTGTAAACTGCTGCTTTCAGTTGTGCTGAGTTCATAAGAATTGAAATCTTCAGTTGTTTGTTTTTCTAAGTATTGGAATACTTAAACCCAGCCATTCTGGCCAACTATCCGGGATGATTGAAGCTGTAGTCCAGCAACATATGGAGGGATTAAATGCAATTTTCTGAGTCTTTTGTTTCTTTAAATTCCATCTGTTTGTAATTCAGATGTTGTTGTTCAACATATTTATAAACGACTTTGATGAAGGAATTGAGGGGATGCTCATCACATTTGCAGAAGACACCAAAGTGGGAGGGATAGCTAATGCCACTAAAGACAGAATCGGGATTCAAGAAGACCTTAACAGATTGGAGAATTCTGCCCAAACTAACAAAATGAGTTTAAATAGGGACAAATGTAAGGTTCTACACTTAGGCAGGAAGAACTAGATGCACAAATATAAGATGGAGGACACCTGATTTACTAGTAGTACATGTGAAAAGGATCTAGGGGTCTTAGTGGACCATAAGCTTAACATGAGTCAACAGTGTGATGCAGCAGCAAAAAAAGCTAATGCTATTCTAGGCTGCATCAACAGAAGTATAGTCTCCAGATCAGTACAGTGGTACCTCGGGTTAAGAACTTAATTCGTTCCCGAGGTCCGTTCTTAACCTGAAACTGTTCTTAACCTGAAGCACCACTTTAGCTAATGGTGCCTCCCGCTGCCGCTGCGCCCCTGCTGCACGATTTCTATTCTCATTCTGAAGCAAAGTCCTTAACCCGAGGTACTATTTCTGGGTTAGCGGAGTCTGTAACCTGAGGTACCACTGTAATAGTAATAGTACCACTCTGTTCTGCCTTGGCCAGACTACACCTGGAATACTATATCCAATTCTGGGCACCATAACTTAAGAAGCATGTTGACAAGATGGAATGTGTGCAGAGGAGGGCAACTAAGGTGATAAAGGGTCTGGAAACCAAACCTTATGAAGAGCAGTTGAAGGAGCAGTGTATGTTAAGCCTAGAATATCCATCTTCAAATATCTCAAGGGCTGTCACATGGAAGAGTGAACAAGCATGTTTTTTCCTGAGCTGGAGGGGGGGACTTGAACCAATGGCTTCAAGTTACAAGAAAGGAGTTTCCGACTAAACATCAGGAAGAACTTTCCGACAGTAAGAGCTGTCAGTAAGAGCTCTCCTTCCTTGGAGGCTTTTAAGCAGTGGTTGCATGGCCATCTGTCATAGGTGCTTTAGCTGCGATTCCTGCATAGGGGTTGGACTAAATGACCCTCAGGGTCCCTTCCAACTCTACAATTCTATTATTATTCTAAGACCCCTGGTGTGGTGAGCATGGTTTCAGTTCTGCTCATATACAGACACTTTCCGCAAAAGTATTCTACAGCTTAAGGAAGCTACAGGTATTACTCAGTTTCCTCTAGGAAACTGCCCAAGACTATGCTGTGCCTACTGGCATGAGATGTCCCAAGGGGGAATGGGGAAATTGGTCAGAGAAACAGGTGCAATCTTGAGAATGGATGGCATCTGTAATCAAGATGAAGTGAAAAATATTGTCAAGGACAGCAAGGGCTGGAGCACTGACACATTAAAAGCCTTTTCAACTGCTTTAATTAGCAAGGTAAAATTATGTACAGTCAAAGTGCTTCTGCAAACAACATTTTTAAAATTGAATTAGCTCTGCCTCTCCTGGAACTGTCAGCTGTCACAAATTTATGGTGTCACAACTGAAAAACGCATTTCATGAAGAGAGCTTTAATTTCTGGGCTTTTTTATTGCTTCTCCACACATACATCAAGCTAAAAAGCTATCAGGGTGCATTTTCCCTGCCTAAGTGGCCCTGGCCTTACACCATGTGTCAAAAAATAAGTAAATGTAAGGGTAAAAAAAAAAAATGCTTCCAAATTTGTTCTGCTTTTATGACTGGTTTGGTTGCCGGACTCCAGAATACAGTTCACCCTCTTGCTAGGAAATCAATCCTCAGCTGTTTCTTTTCTTTTTCTTGTTTGAAACCATTTTAATTGAAATTTTGCCATATACTGCTTGCAGATACATTTTGGAATTACATCACTCCAATAAAAACAAACTAATAAATAAATAAAAATAGTACATCAAAAGCCATTGCACACAAATTCACAGACAAAGTACATGACATATATACACAATAATTTTAACATTGCATATGTTTTTCTCTCTCTCTCTCTTTGACAGGCAGATGCCAAAGCTCACATATTCCAAGCTCGGATCACCCTTTTCTAATCCTGGTGGAGGTCTAAACAATTGAATTCTTTAAGTGTAAGTGATCATGGATGTATATTATATCCAGGAAACCATTGAGAATTTGGAACTAGGGGAGGCAGGGATTGCATCAGTAAGCTCTTAATGCATAAGCACTGTAATTACATTCCTGAAACTCGAATGTGTGTGTGTGTGTGTGTGAGAGAGAGAGAGAGAGAGAGAGAATGATATACCATAATTAGGCAATAATGTATGCTGTGGTCATTTATTAGGTAAGGCTGCATTCCCTAAGTATCACACTATAGACATTAATTAAGTAGTTAGTGAAGCCCATAGGAAACAACACATCGCCTTATTACTATTCATGAACACTTCCGTGATGCCTCTGCTATCAATATTTAGGTTCCCTTGGCATGCAAGATAGGTGCTCTGCAATTTGAACTACTGTTCCATTTAATTTCCATCTGAAGGGTGGCTAACTCAGGCTGCAATCCAAGTTCGCCTTATGCCAGGCTGTGGGGGGTTTCGATTGTGTGGGCACATCCCTCCACTCGCTTTGCAGCCTCCTCTTGGCTGCTGTCAGAGTAACACTTGCATCCCTCTGCTGGGATGTAGACCCCCCCTTCCACCCACCAAATGGGGCATACCTGCCAGCAGAGCCTGATGAAAGTTCCCAAATTAGGTTAGTCCAAGGGCTGAGCTGACCAATGGTGTTCTGGATCCTGAGGTGCTCTCACAGCCATCACCAGGCCTGAGTGGGGCTCAATTATTTATTTCCTTATTTAAACTGCAGGTGTCCCAGCGATTGGTCCCAGTCTGCCTGCCTCCAACTTTCTGCAACCACCTTTGTGGGTGGGTGGGCTGCAAACGGGATGGTAGCTCTGCTGCTTCAGAGAGCCTCAGTGGGGGCAGCAAGCAGTTTGGATTTTTCTGTCTACAGCTTTGCAGGTCAATAGGTTTGAAGTCATGATGAGCTCAGGATGAAACATAAGGTCTAGTTTTCAGAGCACAGGACACCTTGCGTGGACCCATTGCCTTTCATTTCTGTGTTGAAATATGGTCACAAAAAGTTTCTTTTTATTTGGCAAAAAGCCATAGACACCTTCATCAGAAAACTCTCTTTAAGCAATGTGTGTAATAAAATGCAGGTTACGATCTGCACAACCTTATATATATTCTGTCTGGGTAGGGTGGCTGAAATCTCTCCCAGAACATCTCAACTCTTTAGGGTCCTTGCATTTCCTAGGGTCTTTCCTCAGAGTGGGGGACTGTTGGTTTGGAGACCCAGGACTTGAGACACTTCTGTATGGGGGTGAGCAAATGAGGGGGAGGCCAGTACACAGAGGCAGCGTTTGGAGAAAAAGCAGTGGCAATTCTCTTTCAGGTGGCAATAAATCTTGCACCATCCCCGGTGGGTCTGTCAGGCAATGCAACAGTCAGAGGATATTTGAGGGGCAAAGGTTGGGATTTTCAGTTGAGCTATAAGGAGATGGTGGTAAAATGGGTGGCATTTGAAGTGCTCTCTCAGGACTAATGGAATCTGATGAGGACATTTTGTACTTCCAGTGCAGAAGTGTATGCCTGGCAGTCATGAGACTGGATTTCCAGTGTAGACAAGGAAGCGGCTGCCCTGAAGGAGAAGCAGAGGGATATGGAGGGGAAGTCCTAAAAAGAGAGATCTTGGGGTGCAACAAGGACCAGAAGTCCTGCCAAATGGCACCCAGAGAAGCAAGAGGAAAGGGGGAGAATGGGGAAGAAATCAAACAATTCTCCAAAAGCAAAATGTCTCAGAGCATGAGAAGGGACTGATTGACACTGTCAAAGGTGGAACAAAGTTCATCCGTGACAAATGGACACAGGAAAGAGCTCTGAGCTTAGCTGCCAGAAATCTTCAAGAGGGGAGGGCAAATCCAATGGAATGATAAGAATATGTACCAGGTTGCAGAGGTCAAAGGGATAATTTAGGAATTTGAGGCAACAAGAGGAAATTCCTTGTCTGAAACAGATTGTTGGATGATAAAATAACTAAAGAGGCTAAATAAGAAAAGGGCACCATTTGTTCTTATTTAAATGACTATTAATGATCAGCTTTATTTTTCCTGGAGACCCAAATACATATTCAAAAAAGAAATAAAAAGCAAATCTCTGATTGTGTGTTCCTTGAAAAAAGATAAAAATGAAAGGATGGTAACCTACCAGTATGTTTGCATTTGCAAAGTATATGTCTGTGTGCATATGTGTTCACATACCCATATTCAATGTAATTGGCTATGCATACGCGCCTCATTTACCTTGGCATCAAGCAAGGGGGTGTTGAAAAAGATGGAATTTATAGCATCTTTGTAGCTACAGTTCACACGTGTTCACTGAACATTGTAAATTGGATTAGAAATAACGGCAACACCCTAATAAACAGAAAAGGTGTTAAAACTGAGCTTTGACAGCTTGAGTGCATCTGCATCTCTGATTATCTCATGCATGCTTTTTGCAATAATCTTTTGGACTGACTGATCCTGTTTTAGCACATCTCCTGTGCTTATCTGTGGCTTTATGGTGGAGTCCTTCCTTTGTATGGATTTTCCTGACACATATTAAAAAAACATTATTCTTTTGCAGTACAGTTTTTTCATATTTTGACAGGGCAGAAACAGTGGTGAGAGCAAGCTTCTCTCAAGATCAGATAATCACAATGACACTAGCTTTGAAAGATGTAAGTGTGGAATTCTTATGACTTCGCAGCTTCCACTGGAGTCAAGTATTATTGTTAAGTTAGTCCAAAATAATAAGAAGCAAAACAGCCAGCAAAATTCCATTCCTTAAGATAAATTCACATTCTCATGTGGACCTTTTGACAAGCTCTAAACACTCCTTCTGGGGGGAAAACATTCTCTTTCCCTTGTAGGGTATCAGGAATGGATTAAAATCAGATACCCAAGACTCACACAGCCACCATCTAGATCTCTCTGTAAGCTTGTATATTTATTTATTTACTTGCATGTGAAAAGTGCAAGCTAAATAGTGTTCGATGTATTAAATGCCTTTTCGTTATATTTAGGATTTTTATCATAGCTCTAATACTTTGCTGTGGCAATTAATATGCAAGCAATCTCTCTCTATATTTTTATGTGTTTGAGGAGGGGGTGCCGGCCTTCTTCATTTCCTGCATCCAGGAAGTGTTAAAAGCTAATCAAGCTTTCTAATTCCAAGAAATAGCCTTGGTGAGGTGATGGGGATTAAAGAACTCAGTGCCAGATGGAGCCCCTCTTCCTCAACAGATAAAGCCAGAGTAGAGAGTGGGGAATTGATGCAACTTAGAAGTACAGTCGTACTTTGGAAGTCGAACAGAATCCATTTTGTAAGTCTGTTTGACTTCTAAAATGTTCGACTTCCAAAGCGCAGCTTCTGACTGGATTCAGGAAGCTCCTGCAGCCAATCGGAAGCTGTGGAAGCCCTGTCAGACGTTCAGCTTCCAAAAGAAGGTTCAGAAACCGGAACACTCACTTCCGGTTTTTGATTGTTCGGGAGCAGGAACTTTTGACTCCTAAGGCATTTGGGAGCCGATGTATGACTGTAAAACACTAGAGAGCAATGTTTGATTTCTGTTTGAATCCAAGGCCGTGGCTATGAGAGAAACAAGACCCTTTTGAGGTACTAATGCTGTGAGGCCCTCCATTGTAGGCTCAGGATGTATATATGTGTAAATAAGCAATATATCATGAAGATACCACAGTCTCTGCTATGCCTCGTTTCAAAAGGAATCCTGGGTAAGTGCCTGGAACCCCTGGAATCTTGCACTGCTCATAGACTGGGGTAGTATTCAACAATATGCATTTGTGAGCAGACTGGATAGCATTAAAAGTTGTCAATACATTCCTGTAGGGTAGTTACTGGTAATGAAATGAAATTTTAGAGAAGTAAGCATCGGTGGTGTTAAAAACTGCAGATCCAGAATCTGCAAATTAACCATCTTATCATAATCCGTCCACTTATATGGCAAATGCCGGGGGGGGGGGGGGAAGCATCAGATATGCACAATAATCCACTAAAATGTAGATAATATTGGTTTTATAAGATAATACCAAACACCCCGTCCTGTGTAGAAGTGCTGGACTGGGACTCCACTGTAAGTCAACTAGGTTAAGCTAGGTAAGTTCTGGCATTTTCTCGCGTTAACAGCATTTACGTGTGCACAAGTTGCATTCGAGACACAAATATGTGCTTGTTAATATCACATGCAGAACTCTGTGCAAAAGACCACAATTAAATTGTACTGAAATATCTGTGAAATGTTAATCAGAGGTGCAAAAAGTGGCTTGTGTTACAATGCATTGGGAGTCTACAAAAACGTGAGTGCTTTGAGGCACTCAAAGGGAACAGTGGTTTAATGCTGCCACCTTGTGCGCAAGAGTTGAACAAGCACATCTACAGGCAATAACTGCTCCAACGTCACAACAGAATTGTTCTTTAAGCTCACGCTTCTAGTTTTAAAATTTAACAAGCTTGTGAACTATTAAAAACTTTTGTTACCTATGAGAGTAGAAAATTCTCTATGCTTGAGCTCAGAATAATTACTTACTCTAAATCAAACATCCCTGTCTCTTCATGAATTTCAGATCAGTTAATTCCAAATAGGCAGAGCTTGGTGCAAATTAATATTTATTCCACAAGACTTTTTTTTTTAATAGCAAAGATGGAGAATTTTCAGTTCCCTTGGTTATTCAGAACTTCTGAGCCATCTTTGCCCACCCCCACCCCCCATGGACATCTGCAAGGCGAGAGCCTGCTTCCGCAGGAGTAGAACTGCTCATTGAGGTGTAGGGTCATAAGGTTACTCTCTGCCATATGAAGAAGGTAAAGGTAAAGGGACCTCTGGCCATTAGGTCCAGTCATGGCTGACTCTGGGGTTGCGGCTCTCATCTAGCTTTATTGGCCGAGGGTGTACAGCTTCTGGGTCATGTGGCCAGTATGACTAAGCCGCTTCTGGTGAACCAGAGTAGCGCACGGTAACGCTGTTTACCTTCCCACCAGAGCGGTACCTATTTATCTACTTGCACTTCATGCTTTCAAACTGCTAGGTTGGCAGGAGATGAAGAATGTAAGAGCCTGCAAAAGGCCCATCCACTTCAGCAACGTGTTCTTAGAGTAGCCAACCAAATGCCTCTATAAGAGGCCTGATAGCAGGAAATGAGCACTATAGCACTTTCCCCACTTGTGATTCCCAGCACCTGGAATTCAGCGACATGCTGTTTCCGACAGTGAAGGTACAATGTAACCATTGTGGCCGGTAGCTTTTATCCTCCATTAATTTGTCTCTTTGGAAGTTATCCATGTTATTGCTTAGTGCACGAGTGACGGGGCTCAGGTAACCACAAGACCTTGGGATGCAGACAGCAGCACATTCCTTCTGCTACTTTAACTGCATAGAATCCCTTCATGCATGTGGCAAATGAAGGCAAATCCAGGCCTTTTGGACAAACAAATCACTTTTGTAGTATTGTAAACTTGTGTAGTAGTCTGTTACTTTTGTCTTATTCCTAAAAGCTTTGAGTGAGATCATATTGTGCTGGTACTCTTGAACTTTAACTGACCTGAAACAGGTATTGTATTTTTAAAAAACAGAACAGAACATTTGTTTCACTACTGTTGTTTGAAAATGCTGCCAAGCTTTTCAGGATCACCACAGATGCCCCTGGCTAATATGCAGCTATTTCAAATGGGTATATCTCATTTTTCCATGGTGTGGTTCAGCACCCAACCTGAATAGCTGCTTTAAAAGCTCCTTTGCTGGATAAATACAGTACTACAGCACAATTTGGCTTTTTAAAATGAGTATTTCTGAGTTTGACTATCAAACTGGGACATCTGAATCTTTAGAAATTGGCTGTTGCATAGACAATTAACGCAAATTAGTAGACAATTAGGTGTGTCAATTCATCTTCATTGATGTTATGCTTACAACTTTTCCCTTTCTTGCTTTTATCCAGAGTTGTTAAAATATATTTATTTCCAGTTCTAGGGTTGTAGCCAACTGAATGCACTGAAATTAATGGGTCTAAGTTGGTCATACCCGTTAATATCAATGGGCCTCCTATAAGTAGAACTACTGTTTGATTCAAGCCCCATAATCCTATTGGTTTCCCTCTTTTTGATTAAAGTCAGACTATGGGGGGGGGATCCAGACTGTGGTTGCAGTCCTCTACAACATACCTAGAAATAAGTCCCACTGAAATTACGGGGGCTGCACTGTTAAGTTAAGTTAGCTGCACTAAGGTCCCACTGAAATCCACATGAAAATCTTGGTTGGCAGGCTTGGTTCCCACTGGGGCTTAAGTTCAACAAATTTAGTCTGGATTCATTGCTATGAAATACCATCATTTCCCTCTCTAAACTTGTTCACATGCAGACATTCTCCCTTGCTAGGGGTAGTATAGTAGGCTACTAATCAGGAAGTGACTAGTTTTACTTATTGACTCTGCCATGAACTCATCAGGTGCTATGTTGTGATACAGCGTCATTCCAGGCACATTGGTGAGGAGAAATAGTGGTCAAGATAGCTTTCAGTCCAATCCAACAGCAACGCACTTGTGCAACCTCAAAAAAAACTCTCCCATTTTTCCATTAGATTCATAATTGTTATGTACTGAAGTTCTCACCCTGGGCCAGCAGGGGGATACTGTAGATAGTTATGCAAATGAAGGATCGAAAAGTGACATTCAGTGATTGGATAGTTTGTATGCAAATGAAGGATCGAAAAGTGACGTTCAGTGATTGGATAGTTTTAGAAAATGGCAACAGTTACATTGTTCTGGAGCGCTATATAAGCAGGCTGACTGAGCTCCTCAGTTCAGTTCTGTTCCAGCTTACAAATAAAGAGCTGCTTTGGAAGAATCGCTGTGTCATCTGATATGTTCGCCCACAACTTAACAATAATGGTGCCTTCGATTACCTCATGATGGTTAACGTAGCTGAAATGTTAGTAGTTCTGAAAATATAAAAAAGCAGGATTAAAATTGTAACTTCCGTCACACCATAGATTTAAAACACATGATTTCCCCCCTAGGAAATGTAACTTGATAAGGATGCTGGGAACTGTAGCTCTGTGAGGGATAAACAACAGTTTACATGATTCTTTGGGGAAAGTAATGTGCTATAAATGTGCAGTTTGAACACACCCAGCCTTTAAACTGCACTTCTTTGTAATGTCTCTCCCCCCTTTTTTGCTCCACAGAAAGAAGAACTCTTATCTGCGCAAATGCCAACATCTTGTGAGGACTAGCTGCCCTCCATCCAAAAGCACCCCCCCCCTTCTGTATCATGGGGCCTGGTGATAGCTTCTTAAGTACAGGGCTGCTTCACATCATCATATGGGGAAGCCTGGCAGCCATGGCAATGCTCCTGGTCTTCAGTTTTCTGCTCTTCCTATGCTCTAGCTGCGATAGGTAAGGTCTTGCTCAGGATACAATGTCAGGGTGCAGTAAAGGCATGAACAGGAACTGTGATGTTGGAATCCTTAGACAGTGACAGTGTGTGTGTGTGTGTGTGTGTGTGTGTGTGTGTGTGTGTGTAAAATCAATAGCGTGTGACCTCCACAAAATCAGGACCAGCAGAACATAGCTAACTTTCCATGGTAAATATAAGATTGTCAGGGGTGGCTGTCTAATTTTGTGTTATGCCACAAACCCCATGGCAGCCATTTTGTGTTCTGCCATCCTCCTTCTGCCCCCAATAGCAGCTGTTTTGTGACTGGCTGTTTCAGCACACACTCAGAATTCAAAATGTGCCCCCCCCCCCAAAGGATGGAAACCCTCAGCTTGGGCATCAGGCAGCAACCACACCAAATAAAGATTGTGGTTATAATTTCATAAGACACAAGTGTTTGTGTTTAATATTGGATGCTGGGGGTCTAAAATGAGTGTCTTAAAATCAAGGAATGATTATGTTTTCGTGAACAAATCCAAGAGACAAAGTTCAGTTTTGCTGTACGTTTGAATTTGAACCAGAATTAATATCAATCAATTTTGCCTGTTAATGAGACCAGCATATAGTTCATCATGCATATTAATTATGGCTGCCCACTTTGCATTGCTGATTATTCAGACAACAGAGGCTATGTTCAACTAGAAGTATCCATTAAAATAAATAGCTTTGCCCTTTCCCTTGTTGTTTACATAAAATAGCAAGAGGGGGGAAAGACTCTGAAGCTGCTGTTGAATTGGAACTGACTGAAATAACCCCGAAGAATGCTTACCAAAGTTTGTGACTGATAACTCCTGCCCTCATTTGCATGCTCTATCCCTGAAGTCTCTTAAGACACTTCCAAGAGGATGAAAACTAAAGACATTTTTGTAAGAATCGGTCTGCTGGGTATTTCTAACAAGCTATGCAAATTCTAATGCCAGACATTATCTGGCAATCATACTTTAATAATTTAGCATGTTGTTAGGCTGGATTTGGTGCCAGGGTATTTGTGGAGCAGGTACTCGCTGAGAAGTGCAATTAAACTAAATCCCTTCCTTCCTAGAAAAGTTACACTGATGCTATTGATATAATAATGGGTGACATTAAAAGCAGATGCTTTGTCAGAAAAGCTTCGGGGAGCAAATTAGTTACTGCGTACATGAATCATATTGTGTATTGCATGGGCAGCATCGTGGATTTTAAATGGCATAATTAGTCTGCTTTCAGCGAAATAAATTTTTAGAAGTGCAGCTACAGTTGAGGTGGGATTTGCCGCTGAGCTCAGAAGGGTGGTAAAATGTAAATATCTTGCTTCTGAAACTCTCATGGAAGGGAACTTTGTGCCCTGTATGTTTGCAGCAACTTCCTTTGGTATTTATATACATGTCCAGTTGGTTTCAGGAAGGTGTTAGTTGGATTGGGACCAGCAAGTAGTCATCACCAGCACTATTGTTTGAACTGCTATTTTATTTTAACAATGCACCTAAATCTTTGTTTATATTAAAGGGAGAAGAGACCCAAACACCAGAATGGGGACCATGAGAATCTGATGAATGTGGTAAAAATGAATCCGTCACTTATTATTGAAAGTGCATATATTATTATTGAAAGTGCATATAAGAGGAAGACTAACATAGGATACTATTAGCTAAAATAACAGTGAACCTTAAGACTAATAATCTATTCATTTGCTGATCATTGTTTGAACAAACAATAGTTTAGTGTTACTGCATATGTGAACCTTATTTACCATATTGGCCTGAATATAAGCCACACTTTTTAAAAATTCAGGCCGTGAAAAGTTAAAGTGTGGCAAAGTGGTGTGGCTCCCCCCCCCCACCCACCCAGGAAGCAGGCTGGGAGTGCAGGGCAGCAGCGTGCCGCCCGCCCGCCACTCCCAAGCCTCTCCAGCCACCAGAAAGAAGGAGAAAGGGGAGGAGGCTGCTGGCAAAGTGGTGTGGCTCCCCACCTCAGGAAGCAGCCCAGGTGTGTGGGGCAATGGCACACAGCCTGCCCTCTGCTCCCAAGCCTCCCCCTGCGCTGGCTTGGGCAGGTAGTGCCGGGAATGCCGTAGTGCTAGGAGGCGGGCCGCATCCACAAATAAGCCTTGATTTTTAAAGGTGTGGCTTATTTGCGGTGTGGCTTACCGTATTTTTCGCCCTATAGGACACACTTTTTTCCCTCCAAAAATGAAGGGGAAATGTGTGTGCGTCCTATGGGGCGAATGCAGGCTTTTGCTGAAGCCTGGAGAGCGAGAGGGGTCGGTGCGCACCGACCCCTCTCACTCTCCAGGCTTCAGGAGAGCCCCACCGCCAGCCCCACAAGCTCGGGGGCCAGCGGGGAGGCGCAGTGCTCCTTTCCTGCTGTCCCCCGACTTGGTTAGAAGGCTGGCGGGGGGGAGAAGCCTGCTCCTCCCTGTCGCCAGCCCCGCAAACTCGGGGGACAGCAGGAGGCGCAGTGCGCCTTTCCTGCAGTCCCCCGACTTGGTTAGAAGGCTGGTGGGGGGGAGAAGCCTGCTCCTCCCCGTCGCCAGCCCCGCAAACTCGGGGGACAGCGGGAGGCGCAGCGCGCCTTTCCCGCTGTCCCCCACTTGGTTAGAAGGCTGGCAGAGGGCTTCCCCCTCCTCCAGCCCTGCAAGCTTCCAGAGCGATGCCAAAGCTGCACGCAGCTTCGGCATGGCTCTGGGTCCCGTTCTGGGGGCTGGGGGAGGGGGAAGCTCCGCTTTCCCCGCCCCCAGCCCCGCACCTGGGGGGGGGAAATCAATTTTTTCCCTTTATTCCCCCCCCCCAAATCTAGGTGCGTCCTATGGACCGGTGCATCCTATAGGGCGAAAAATACGGTATATTTGGGCCAATACGGTACTTACCTCAGAAGATTTATAAACCGCTTGATCAAAGAAATCTCCAAGCAGTTTATAAATAAAATTGTAAATAAAACACTGCTAAAATCCACAAACCGATTAAAAACAAATATACCTAAAACCACAACCATTACAAAGAAATTTAGGCAACTAAATTAGATGTCAGGATAGCCTTGCTGAAAGCAAGGCATTTTTCACAGGTGTCTAAAACAATATAGAAGGCATGAAAATTAGAACTTATTCCATAATAGTCTTCTTCTTTGGCGATCCTTCGTAGCCAAGTAAGATTGTCTTCCATAAGCACAGTTTTAACAGTGATCCATAACAGTAATTGCTGAACAATAACTCTTCCCATAGCTGGTTCAAATGATATGCTAATCCATTCATTTTGCTTTGCAGCCTTCAGATAAGGAGGCATTTAGCCACTCTGTCACAAGTCTGGCTACAGATCCACTTGCCAGCAGTGAACAAAATGGAGGACTCAGTAATGGTGATGGTAAGAACTGATTTATCATTTATTTGATTTCACAGCACTCGCAACAGTAAACGGGCACCATGCTTAGTGCGAGATAATGTGGAGGTAACATAAAAGTTCTATCTGTGTTGTTCAGTCTGTTATTTAGGTTATCACTTGGTGCTTCCATTATCAAGCAAGGAACATGAATATGTGAATTAGCCAAGAGAGATTAACAGATAGTTGAAATAAATAAATGAATCAACTATGCTTAAAAAGATAGGGATTTTGTTGGTAACTGTGTTGTGATTGGGTATGGGAAAACAATATTCAGGGAGACATCTATTTGTTTGCATAACTTGTATACATTTCATTGGCAATTGTAGTAATTTATCATATGCTTTTTAAATTAGTGCCTCTAGGTCATATGTTTTAAGATAAGAAATGCCAGCTTACACAAGTGCTCTTACATTTCAGTCTCTGAAACATACTACTAAATTATAATTGCAGTGCTATCCTGAGGTAAAATTAACACATTTATATTCTTGGTAAACTAGATAGCTATAAAAATCCTTAATGATTCAGTTCAATCATTGTGAAGGTAATTGAAAAGTGAGTGAGTCTTCCTGCTTGGCTAAACATTTGAAATGAGTCTAACTTAAAAAATATATATGCTAAAATATGCTGAAAGCTTTTATAAACTAGAAACTCAAAATAAATACATTCGTATTCTGTGTGTCTTCCACAGCCTGGTATATTGGACCAACCTCCCTCTAACTGTTAAATTTTAAAGATACATGATAGCTTGAAAGAAAGGAGGAACAGGTGTCAGACAGTGAAATCAAGAGTTTGCTTTTTGAGAAAGAGAACTGCACACTGGTAACTCTTTTTAGTTACTTGGTGTCTTCTCAGGTTCCACAACCATTGCTGGAAACTCAACACTTCCATGCCATTGAAGATCTCTTGTAGGAGATTCTCCCTCTGCACCAGTAATTAATTACATGAATGAGCTCCACAAATTGAAAGGGACAGTGGAGCTGAGCAACTGGCCCCACCACTGAGCTCACACAGCACTAGACCCCTTATGTCTACAAGCTGAAATGGATGTCTACATAGGCTTCCATGGGAGCTGTACAATCAAGAGTTTCAGATTTTGTGGAAGCCTACATTTGTGGGTATCCCCAGCTTAGATAACTATTCTCGGTGCATATTCTCAGGATATTGGGTTAGGGAGCCAGGGAGCCTCATTGCTACTTTCAACATGTGACTCAACAAGTGATGTGATTGTGTGATTATTTCTTCACATTGATTTGTATTCATTTCAAGGGCTCGTTCCTCAGCTCTCAAACACACGTCCTTCCTGCCAATGCAGTTCACAAAATAATACAAGGCAACTAAAAAAATAATAATACATTAACAACAAAGTTCAGGCCAAACAGCAAATAAAAACAGAAGTAACGGCAGAAATTAAAACATAAAATATATGCCTAGGAGAATAAAATCGCCTTGAGAAAACAAAGTCACCGCTGATTTGAGGTTACATTTGCACTATACATTTAAAGTAGTATCATACCACTTTAAACAACCATGGCTTCCCTCAAATAATCCCGGGAACAAACTGTAGTTTGTTAAGCGTTCTGAGAGTTGTTAGGAGACCCCTATTCCCCTCACAGAGCTACAATTCCCAAACGTAGAAGCGGTACACTTGTTAATTGCAGTAACATGGCCAACTAGGTGATGGTAGTTGCACAGAAGTCACAATAACTTCGAATTCTATAATATCTGAACACAAAAGGTTCCCTTATTTAGGTAATAAACCATTGTCTTCTGACAATTTTATGCACATTTCTTGCCAAGTGATGCTGTATCTAAATTGCAAAGTCTAAAGACGATTAAGATGTCTAGGAAGGGGTGTTTCTTCAGCCTTGCCTCCTCTCTTTCCTGAGGGTTCTTTTTGACGAGAAAATCACCACCTTTAGTTAATCAAGACATTATCTAATACATGCTTCGAAGAGATCAAACTTTCTGTGCATAATCCCTATTAAAGGGGCTTACTTTGTTGTAGGTAGGAGTAAGAGAGGATCTTGTATAGTTGTTGCTTTCATCTTTGCTTGACTTAAATACTAGACTGAAGGATATCACAGGTTAAGCACCATTGGAGGCGGGCCCATTAGGGCAAATGGGGCACCAGCCCACCAACTTTAGCCTGCTCTCAGCCAGTCCCCATCTGCCTCCCTTCTAATATATAGCCAGATCTTAGCTTTGTACTTCTGGAACTCAGCAGGGAGGAAGATGGAGTGCAGCTGGTACAGAATTTGGCAGCCAGGTTGCACAAGACAGTTTGAGTATATTATACCAATCCTGGCCTGACTTGCACTGGCTGCCAATTAGTTTCCGGGCCCAATTCAAAGTGCTGGTTTTGTCCTATAAAGCCTTCAATGGCTCAGGACCGCACTACCTCAAGGACCACCTCTCCCCATATGAACCAACCCAGACCCTACTATCATCATCTGAGGCCCGTCTTTGTGTGCCTCCCCTACATGAGGTTTAGAGGGCGGCAACATCATAACAGGCCTTTTCTGCAGTGGCTCCCCGTCTGTGGAATGCTCTCCCCAGGGAGGTTCGTCTGGTGCCTTCATTATACACCTTGTGGAGCCAGGCGAAAATGTTCCTCTTCAACCAGCCCTTGGGCTGATTAATATTCTACAGCCTTTTAAATGTGTTTGTGAGAGGTATTGTTTTGTTGTTTCTGTTGTAACTATTTTTTTGTGTGCTTTTATCTTGTATTTTTATTTTGTGAACTGCCCTGAGAGCTTTACATGAAAGGCAGTATATAAATCTAAGAAACAACAACAACAACTAGAATCAGTTGATTCCAGGTCCTGTTAGTCTCCTTCCCTTCCACCCTAGCAGCCCCAGTGAGCACCAGTCACTGCTGGTTAGCAGACATAATCCAGTGTATCTGAGGACCTTGGTGGATAAATCTTTTCCTGGAACAGGATATTCTTTTTTCAGGTGTGGCCCTTCTGATTTCTACAATGGATGTTATATTCTGCACTTACATTAAAGGCTCATGTTGCTCATATTATTTATATCCCCCCCCCTCCTTAGTTCTCTCAGAAGATAGCACAACTGCTTGCATCCAGCCTTATGAAGAAGTGCAAACCTCTGCTACTGACCTCCTGGATCAACAGGACAGTCAGGGAAGATCCTTAAAATGTCATCAAAGCAGGGAGCTACCCAGAATTCCTCCCAACAACGCCATAGAAACTATTCTGTCTACAAGAAATACAGAAAATGATCAGGGTCTAGGTATGGAAGGCCCCTACGAAGTGCTGAAAGACAGCTCCTCCCAAGAAAATATAGTTGAGGACTGTTTGTATGAGACTGTGAAGGAGATAAAGGAGCCGGCAGCAACAGCTAGCACAGAGAAGAGCTGCGACAGCAAGCCCAAAGCTGCTGTGATGGTTAACGGGAACCTCGATCATGTTGCCGAGCGTAAAGTTGAATCAGCTGAGTATGCCTCCGTGGACAGGAATAAAAAAAGCCGCCAGAGTGTTAATTCGGAGAGTCCTCTTAGCAACACCCCAGACCTGGAAGATGAAGCTCCGCCTCCAGTGCCTGCGAAACTCCTTGATGAGAATGAGAATGAGCAGGAGAAAGGAGCCAAGGAAGAGGAAGAGGTGGCAGAAGGGCCTAGTGAACCTGACAAGGTATACCTTATGTTGCTTAATCATTTGCAGAAGAGCATGTGACTGTATTGAGACCTGCTCATGATGTCTATGTGTTTGTCATAGGACATGCTGTCCTATTTCCATAAATAATGGAAATAAGGGTGAAATATGTTCATTAGTCATAGGAGTCATAGGAGTTTTCAGGTGTTTCCTGCTGACCTTGTAATCAGAATTCCCAGCGAACAGGACCATTCAATAAACTTCTGGCATTTACTCTAACTTTTGATTCAATATTGTGTTTGTGCACATGCATGGATGTTCATGCATGTACACAAGAGTGAAATAGTGCTGTAATGTAGTGCTGTAATGCATTTTGCGGTTATTTTGCTAGTATGAAAACAACCATTCCTAAATGTGTTTGCAGAAATGTAATTTTTCATCAGCGTCTGCTACATCTGATGCATTATTCTACACAAAAAGTAGAATAAAAACAACATCAATCCTGGCCTCCAAACCCCTGATCCAAGAAAGCCCTAGCTTCATTCTGATTTTGAGAAAAACCAAAGGTTTTTCTCCACTTCCACCCAGAAAAGCCCAGCTGCATTTTATGACATCATTTCAAATTAAATAGATTTTTTTATTTTCCCAGCTTCCAAATATTCTCTCAGGCCTGTCAGCCTGTGTTCCTTTCAGATGTTGTTCAAAAAACCACTTCCTTGAAACTGACTTCAACCGGGCTTCCTGTAACCTCTGAATGGCAGTTACACAGCACTTTTGAAGCTGCACTCTCTGGGTGCCTGTCAGCTGACTGGCAGTGAAGGTGTGCATTCAAATGAGGTTACTTTCTTTGAACTTTGACAGCTATCAACCATCTGCTGTCAGGTGATTCCCAGATGAGTGCTCACGCCCACCAGTCAAAGTTTGCCCACAGGGTTGGGGGAATTAATTGGGGCTCTGACCTACCAGCTCTTCCCCATCCCTAAAATATATATCCCACGAGGCTAAGATGTGGTAGGTAATTACTCTCTTTATGTAAAAATGCCTTTGGTTGTTGTTGTTGCTTTTCCAAATTTGCCAGTTTCCAGTACTGTATGTTGCCTGACATACAGTACTGAAATTTAAATTATGTTGACCCATCCTCAAAGTTTTAACTGAACATTTATAATAGCTTTTAAGTGACAACATATTTTTTAGGCCTATTTTGAACGGCTGGTTTTATTTTTATGCTGCACAAGGTAGAAATCCTAAAGAAAACTGTGGTAAATTATGGTGATAAATTAGTTGTTGCAGTAAAGAACTAATTATTTCTTCAGAGTTTTTTATGTGTTGCCTTGTAGGCCTCATTAACTGAACCGCACCTACCGATCTTTCTAAAACTAAAAAATATAATTAATTATGCAGTTATGGAATGTAGGTGTATTGGTATGATGCATTGAAAAATCCAAAGGAAAATATTCTGATTGGCCAATCAGCTTCATTTTAATTGTGTACATACATGGACTTCTGCTGACATAGTCATATTTCGGTAAAAGTTTTTAAAAAATCTAGTAGAACTGGACTGATAATGTTGCTTATCATTCACCCCTCCTTATGCCGCTCAAGCTCATAACAAATGTTTTGCCGCATCGAAAAGCTCTACTTACCTTAAGGCTGTTTATCTCTGAAACTGCAGTGTGGGTTTTAGCTAATGTTGAAATGCATGAGTATGAAATGACCATTTATGATGTACTAATTCCTAGAGGCAGGGTGCCTATCACTGCTATCTGTTAATAAAGCTTATTTTCCTGTCTCTTTCAGAGGCTTAGTTCACTGTCCTACAAATCTCGAGAAGAAGACCCATCTCTTACAGAAGACGAGGTGAGTTTCTTTTTGCATGAAATTTAATAATTCTGCATAAGTGCTGCATCATTAAGAAGGTCTGAGAATGGTGGGCAAATCTGTGCAGTAAAAGATGCCCCCCCTCCAATGCAAAGGATTATTTTTGTTGGGCGCACATGGAAATCTGAAATCTGTAGCATTTTCCGTGTTTTATAGTGAAGCAAGGCATTCTTTGTAAGAGGGGCTCGCCTCTGGCAATTTAAGAAGCATCAGCCTGGTACAGAATCATAGAATTGTAAAGTTGGAAAGGACCCCAAGGGACATCTAATCCACACACCCCTGCAATGCAGGAATCACAACTACAGCATCCTTGACAGATGGCCATCCAGCCTCTGTTTAGAAGCTTCCAATGAAAGAGTCTACCACTTTACCAGGAAACTGTGGTTTAATCTCTTGACTTCAAACCATGATATCAAAACTTGGAGGAAGCCCACAAACATGGTGCTCATCCTTAATCCAACAAACCATGATTTATTGGGCCATAAATGTTTATGACTGATTCAGCCTATATGCCACAGCATATTTCTCAGTGAATAATGAAGCCATAGTATGAACAATCAATTTGCTATTTTCATGTATTTAATTCTTCCCCTTTCCTTCCCTCCTCTAGATTTCAGCAATGTACTCTTCTGTAAATAAACCAGGCCAGGCCACCAGAGCGCTGGAGTCTACATACACCTGCATTCCTGAAATTGTACCTCAGAAGTCGCCATCTATTTGCAGTGGTCTTTATGCCAGTGTGAAGGACTTGGAAAATACCCCAAACCTTACCACCATTCCTCAGTCAACAGACAGACTAAATGGGGAATTAGAGCCAGACTATGAAGCGATTCAGACTATAAACCGTGAGGAAGACAGAAATGTTTTGGTACTGAACAACAGCCAATCAATCCTCCCACAAGAGAATGACTATGAGAGTATTGGGGATTTGCAACAGACCAAGGACATCACTAGGCTTTAACTGTGTAAGATGCAAGACTCTGGGAACTGATGATTGGCTGTATTTCAGAAGACCCAAGGTGGATTCACAGTCAACATTTTATCACTTACAAGCTTGACTGACAGCTTAGCATACAAAATTATCTCCACTGAAAACAAAAAAGTATTTCATGTCAAGTGAAATGAAAGCTCTGCCTGAAATGTTTGATAAGCTATTGTCTGCTTTACACATGGAAATCACCTTCTAGATGTAACCTCACTATGGGGGAAAAGCAAGGGATATTGCTCCTTCTGAATAACAGAGAAAGGCAAAGGGGAAGAAAAGAGGGTTTTTTTAAAAAAACAAAAACCTAAAAACACAACCCTTAGAATGTTTTGCCAAGATATGTGATGCCATTTGACTGTTCTTGTAGGTACTGGTTACCACCATAAAGTATAGATATAATCAAAGCTGATGGTACTGGAAAGGCTTCCATAGAGAGAGCTAGTATTTGGTAAAAAGAGTTTAATGTTTGCCACTTGCTGTGTGTGTGTGTGTGTCCGTGCCTGTGTTATATGCATACACACACACACACACACACACACACACACAATATTTTATTTTTCTTTAAAAGGGTATTTTGTCATCTATTGGGGGGGAGTGGACAAGTTGTAAATTCTCTTAGGATATTTTCACACATGCACCATTTGTAGTGTTTGGCATGCATCGTATTGTTTCACTGTGTATACATGCTAGCTTCCAAACAGCTAATTTGCAGCAACATGCTTAATGCAACCATGGAGACTTTTGTCATTGTAAGTCAGCAAGGAAGCCTGACCTTAATCTTATGCTTCAGCTTTTGTCTTGCTCTGCAGAGGTGGGAAAATGCTAGGAGAGGGCAGGGAGATGGTATTTTGGGAAATCTGCACATCACGTTTTGAGGAACTACAGTTAAATATTGTTGAACATGGTTTGCACTTTTGTTTGCTGTACTGCATACAGCATGTGGCCCTTTAGTTGGTGATGGACTGGAAAATCCCGTCATCCCTAGTCATTTTCCATGCTGGCTGGGGTCCACAACATTGGGAAGTGGCGAGTGTCCCTGGACTATAGTATGGTACTGTCATTCACAAGTGATCTATTCCCACAATGATTGAATAAAACTTGTAGAATCCATTTCTTATCCCCTGTAAAAGTACACTATGATTTATTTGCATTTAGAACCTCCATTTTCTTAATGGAGATACAACTATAATGTTTTAAAGTTTAGGATTTAATACACGTACACATCCTACCTTTCACTCACAATCACTTTGCTTTTGAAACGTACTGCATTTCATTGTTTCCCCAAATAGGTGGCAACATTTGCATCAAGTGTGCATCCCACATAGAAAGGTACTAGATGCAATCTAAAGAAATATCATTTTTTAACAAATGAAAGGGGGTAAGTAAAACATTAGACATGGAGTTAATTAGTGAGCAGGTTCAGAGATGACTTCAAAGTATTCAGTATACTAAAGTTTAAAGCAAACTGTAAACACTAAGTTGTTTAATTAAGATGAATGTTAATGCACACAAGGAAAAATAATCTTTACAGATTCAAGATTACTCTCACTAATTTACAGTTTCCATTATTCTCAGAATTACTCTGGACAACATTCACACTTGCTAAACCAATTTAAAGCGGAAGCCAACTTCTTTATATTCAGGCAAGACTGGAAAGTTTTGAAGTAGCAACCAGAGCACACGGCAAGAAGTATTTTATTTTTTTAAAACAGGCTGCTGAGAGTCATTTGTTTATCACATGTGTTGCTGCTTATGTTTTTTTTCCCCCTAGACCCATGTAGGAAAAATACAATGTGTGAAGTGTCTGTCCATGAGAAAACATGCTTTGTATAAACAGAGGTCAACTTCCAAAATGTTGCATGTCTTGCTTGCTGATCCTCTTTCTACCTCCCCCTCTCTATTACCTTACCACTACACTTAACTTTTGTATACATACAGCATCCTCCCTAATGCTTTGTTCACTTGATTCATTCAATTTGCAAAAGGAGTAGCTGCAAATGTATTGTTGCATTTATAATAGTATTTGTGGTGCTATGCTGTAAAACGTGAAGGAGAGTCACACATCTCCAAACATTCAGACGTGTGTGGTGGGCTTGGTTTAGACAGCTGCAACTGGGTGAAATAGCCCCAAGTAATTAGTGTTTCCATGCACTTGGAAAGATTTGCTTTTTTTAATGCATATCCATTATTTAGATTGTTTTGGACATCTGGTTCAAATTTCCAGAAGATGCCTTGTAGCTGACTTGCAGCCTTAGCCTTAGCCCCCATTCAAGTTTTTGTGTAAGCACTAATGATAACATCAATTGCCATGTGATAGCTTAGCTGCATTAACCTGCTATCACAAGTTGTTGCCATATGAATTGGGTACCCACTCAAGTAGAGGCCATTTCAAATGCTTTATGCAGCACCAGTAATTGTCCCCATGGAGTAAAGAGTTTTCATACTGCTATCATATTTCTGGTATCAGCTACAGTGGCATGCCGTTAAGTGGACTTTCTCTGCTTTGGTGGTGATCTAGGTGCTAAGCCAACACTACATGTCATCACTATTGTCTAGATTACCTCTTATGTGGAGGCTGTTTCATGTGGCAGTCATAATATTTATACCAGCCTTTAAACAAAACTTGAAGTACAAGCACACAAGCCCTTTGGATGGTATTCAGTGAAGTTTTACTCAGAGGAGGCCCACTGAAATTAAGGGACATGACTTATCCACTATCCATGACTTTTTGCCCTATCCTTTCCAGGCACACTTTAAAGCTCTGCTTTTCATATAAGAATAGACCTGTAGAATTGGAAGGGACCCTGAGGATCATCTAGTCCAACCCCCTGCAATGCAGGAATATGCAGCTGTCCCATATGGGGATCAAACCTGCAACCTTGGCATTATCAGCACTGTGCTCTAACCAACTGCACTATCCAGGCTTGTTAACCAATTGAGCTATCCAGACTGAGCACTCGTTCCAGAGCTTTCCCTGTGGAATCCTGCTCTTTTAAGCTGTAGTGCCACAAATAGCAATTCGAGTTTTCTGTGGATTGCTGTTTGCTCTGATTCAGCATTAGAGAGCAGGTTTTCATAGGGAAAGACCTGGGGGTGGGAGGAAACAGAGCACTCATGTGGAGCTTTAAAGCATGGACTGTGCCTGGAAATTGCAGAGGAAAGGTAAGTGTGGGTAAACCCTAAATTAGGTCCCCTAATTTCTATGGATTTACCCTGAGTAAAATTTATTTGAATACCAATGCCTGGTATTAGCATCACTCAACCAATTACTGTGGCATTCCAGATAGATATGCCTGTTTATCTATTTGGAATTTAGGAATCTTTGTTTGTGAATGATTAGAACAATATTTTCCTGGAAGCCCTAGTAAGGTATGTGCAAAAAAGCTGACAGTGAAGAAGATCCCTGCTGTGGGGATTGTAATACCAGGTTCCAGGATTCAAACTTCTCTTTTGTTAAGGCTAGCTCTTCTCTGGTGGCAAGTAGGTGTGTTTCAGCCACTGTGTTGCTCAGGACATAAAACACTGTGCCTTTAGAAATCCACCTTCTATGAAGTCTTCTGGTTTCCTGGACAGTTTCTCTTCATCAAAAGTATACGAGGTGCTTTCTCTTTAATTTTTCTAAGGTGCTTAATTTGTTGTTGTTGTTGTTTAGTCGTTTAGTCGTGTCTGACTCTTCGTGACCCCCTGGACCAGAGCACGCCAGGCACTCCTGCCTTCCACCGCCTCGCGCAGTTTGGTCAGACTCATGTTTGTAGCTTCGAGAACACTGTCCAACCATCTCGTCCTCTGTCGTCCCCTTCTCCTTGTGCCCTCAATCTTTCCCAACATCAGGGTCTTCTCCAGGGAGTCTTCTCTTCTCATGAGGTGGCCAAAGTATTGGAGCCTCAGCTTCAGGATCTGTTTTTTAAGGTGCTTAATTAAATATCCTGAAAAGCTACTTCCTTGTATATGTTGCTGGAAGCTAATGTTTCTAGAAGGAACACCTTGTTTCCTCTAGAAATTTCTACTTTGCTTAAGCTTGGAATCCCATATGCTCAAGATGGACTCAACAGGCTGGAATGACTGACTTGAACCAATTGAGGCAGATTTTTTGTGTTGAAAACTGACTACTGTATCTCTCTCCACCTGATGTTGAGTTGTATATTGCCAATGTGTCATTCTGTGTTTGTATTAATTGTGTGGAGTAATGTTTTGGTGTAAGAGAAAGATAGACCAAGCCACCTAACTAACCTTTGAATAGGCAGGCACACACACACACACACACACACACACACACACACACACACTTACACTAGCTATATCTGTGTGAAAGTTTTTTCAAGGACTTAGATCTACTCATTTCCATTTGATGCTCTGAATTGAGACCATGTTAGTTTTGCCAGCTGCATGCCAAAAGCCAGCTTTAGCAGTATATGTAGTACTTGCTGAATTTTCCATAATATATCAGGAATTTGCTCCTCTACAGAAACATTTCTGAAAGAGCTCTTTTTACACACAATGTTAAAGTTGTATCTTCTAGCATGAATGGGCAAGACTTGACACCTGGGAAAACCACTGCGAGTGCCAGGCTAGATGAAGGAACAGTTTGACTCTCATACCCGCCAACATTTCTTTGATGAAAATAGAGACCTCCTATTCCATAATAATAATTTTATTATGTATACCCACCCATCTGACTGGGTTGTCCCAGCTGCTCTGGGAAACTTCCAATATAGATAAAAACATAATAAAACTATACAGGGTTGCCTTCAGATGTCTTCTAAAGGTTGTATAGTTACTTATTCCTTGGCTTGAGGGTTGCATAACTCCATACTATCCAACTTTTCTCCATTGAAATTAGGGACATCCTACCATACCCTCTAATATTTATCTCATAAAAATAGGAGTGTCCTATGGGAAATTGAGACATTCCAGGATCAAATCAGAAACTGGGACAGCTTCTGTAAACTTGGGACTGTCCCTGGAAAACAGGGACACTTGGAGGGTATAATTAACATATATATGTATAATTAACATATATAGTCCATAAGAAGTACCACATTTATCTTAGTAAAAATACAGAAGGGTTAACTTGTTGCTACATACAAAGTTAATGTTAAGTTAATCACTCAAGAATCTCATCATGTTAGCAGTCATCAAGAAGTCGTCTGTGTGCGTACACATTTCGTCCCCAGTATTCTATGACTTTTTAATACTATCTTACAGTGAGATAGCATGGAAATAATTGTCTGTTCTTTGCTTTTGAAAGGTGCTATGCCACATAAGGTACAGTTTTTAAAAATAGTGCATTTATGTATTTTAAATTGTGTTGTGCATCTACAGCCACAGGTGATGCTTTAGAGTTCAGTAACCAGTTTTATTGAGAATAATTTTCCAGCAGTCTCCTGAACTGGTCAATGAACTCAGTCTTGTCTACAGTTCTTTGTGCATGTTGATACACCCAAGGAGCTGCTGAATGAGCAGACTGCCTTTCATTATGATGGATGGGATAGAAATGCATGTCCAAAGGAATGCATGCACTATCAGCTTCCTCCATTCAAATGAATGGTGGACAATGGTTTACAACCCAAGAAGTGGTTTTACAGCTGAGCTTTTGGGATTGCAAACAATTGCCCACTTGCATCACTGACTGTAATGGGGTCTAAGTGCTAAATCGCAGCTGCTGTGAATAGAAATCACTAATCATTTTTACTACTGTAGCAATTTCTTATACAATAGGTAAGGCTTTTTTCACAGCCTGTCTGGTTATGGTTTTATAATCTATAGAGTTTTATACACTGAGCAAGCAGGCAGTAAAGTAGTTTCATTTTCAGAAATTATACACCACAAATTGCAGCTTGGAATAATTCTAGGTCTTGTTCTACTTTTAAAATAATTCATCATCATGACTAAGGTATGGTTATATCAGTGGATAAATGCAATGAAGTTCCCTTAAATATTTCTTGTAATTGTATGTACAGTCTGATGTAATTTAGCGATTCTGTTTTCCTAATATTGTTCATTTAGTATTCCTAGCCAATTTAACATTTGGCTGCTGAAAGCACAGTAGGCAATTATGTTTATTGACTGTAAATATGGACAAACTTCTGTATAACTGCATTGGAACATACAAGAAAGTGTGGCTTAAGAAATACAGTTCAGTGATATATATATATATATAAAACTTTATTTATGTATTGCAGTATCCTCGCCCTGTCGTATCAGTGGATAAATCCCTTCATTTTCTTACTTTGCAAAAGGTCTTTGTGTGTTCCCATTTCAAAAGGCAGATCATAAGGCATATGGAGTGCTATTTTTCCAGAAAAAGAGGCACCGGAACTCACCATGAATGTCTTGTTCTCTTATAATTGCAATAGCGCCTACCTGAGAGGTGCCAGAACTGAGTTCCAGTGAGTTCCAGCTGGAAAAAAGCCCTAGGCATATGACTTGTGGATTGTTAGAGATCTATGTAAATAGTGTTTAAAGGGGTAAAGGTTTTGTACAGAGATGAAACACATATCCAAAACCCCACGATGGAAGCTATATTTAAAACCCACTTAATAGTGTGGAATAAAATACAATAAAACTTGCTTAAGGGAATGCATGCATCTTTTTCTTGGTGTGCTAGGAGTTTCAACAATTCTTTTGACTCATTTTTATATAACATGAAGAAGAGGATTCATAAATACATTTTCATGAGTGTGTTTATTTAAAAGTTTAATATTTCATCTACACTAATAAAAGCAAGAAGTGTTAGGCTGTATTTAAGTGTTAGGCTCTTAGGTAAGCAGAAAGGTAACAAAGTTTGCTGATGATACTAAATTGTTCTGGGTAGTTATAGCAAAAAGCAAAACAAAACGGGTATGTAAGGAGCTCTAAGAAGATCTCTCTGAACTGGGTGAATGTGGAGTAAAATGGAAAATGCAATTCAATGTAGTATTAGAACTCTGGGTCATCCAGTGAAACTGAATGTTGAAAAATTCAGGATAGCCAAAAAAAAGAAAGTACCTCTTCACAGAGTGCATAGTTAAACTTTGGAATTCACTCCCATAAGCCATAGTGACGGCCCCAAATTCATAGAGAATAAAAACTATCAGTGACTGCTAATCACAATGTTTATGTTGTCCCTCCATTGTGCCGCTGAACAGTAGTTGCTGGGATTCAATATTGCATGCGGGTCCTGCTTGCTTCCTACAGGCATCCTGTAACAACAGGGTGCTGGACTAGATTGGCTTTTGGCCTAATTCAGCAGGGCTCTTATGTTCCTAAGCTCAGTTGATGGATGCAAGTATATCTGGGCTGCACTGCATTGTAATGCCTTGGGCATAAGTATTTTAGGAGGACATAAAGCTTGGACAATGCATCCCATTGGGACTTTTCCCCACCCACCCCCACTCCAATACCTACATGGCAGGGAATACCTACATGGCAGGGAATTTGTAGGGAATACCGTATTTTTTTGCACCATAACACTCACTTTTTTCCTCCTAGAAAGTAAGGGGAAATGTCTGTGCGTGTTATGGAGCGAATGCCTGCGGGTGGCGGGGGGGATCTGCTGCAGTCGTGAGCAGAGGATCCATGGTTCCCCTTCCTTCCCTCCTCCGTGGTTACAAAGCATGGATCCACATGGATCCTCAGGATTTTTACATTGGGCTACTCCAAACTCACTGTCAGATCACATGTCTGTGGCCACAGCATGAACCACAAAAATCATATATCCACTATTTCGTTTAGAATATTTTTTTCTTGTTTTTCTCCTCTAAAAACTACGTGCGTGTTATGGTCTGGTGCGTGTTATAGAGCGAAAAATATGGTAACTTTCAGGCTACTTCTTATAGTAAGGGGAAAGATAGGAGCTACCTGGGATGGTTGCTCAAGTTTATCATTTCATAGGCGTGGGGTGCCAGTTACCAGGAAGCACATACTGTGTTACATGCACTGCAATCCCATACAATTCTCAACAACTTTGGCAAAAAAAACCCAAAAATAAAAAAGCTCCACAACTTTTGTGTCACTTTTTGAAATAGGGCAACCCTAGCATAGGATTACAGACTTAATGGGACAAAGCTATTTCCCCCCTCTTAATGGCACCCAAGACACCCAGAGGAAAATCATTTGAGAATGGAAAGTGACAAAAAGTGAACTAAAACAAAGATGGTGCTTGATCATTAAAAATCAGCCTAGTAATCTGCCTAGCAAAATCAAACTTCACAGGCTGTAAAACCAGCTTGGTCTTCTGCTGGCTGAAATCCCAATATGCCTGATGGTGGGCATCGGTAATAACAACAACAACAACTACTACTACTACTATTATTCTATTAGTAGTAGTAGTAGTAGTAGTAGTAGTACCCCACCCATCTGGCTGGGTTTCCCCAGCCACTCTAGGCGGCTTCCAGCAGAATATTAAAATACAATGATTCATCAAATGTTAAAAGCTTCCCTAAACAGCCTTCAGATGTCATTGCACATAAACAGATACATTTTAAAATGTGTTGAGAGTGACTTCCCATTTTGTTAATTTTGTGTAAGATTTTAGACATGACTCCGTTTCTTATTACATTGGTACAAACTGAAGTCAGCGTAGCTCTTTCCCTATAACGTCGATTTTAAATGATTTCCAACACCAATCAACAATATTTGCTCTCAAAAGTCAGTGCACATTATGAAAGTTTCAATGTCTATTTTACCAAAGTCAACCCAATCCTAAAATCAAGGGTTGTCTATCAATTATGTCTATAATACATGCTTGACTTGCTTACATAGAATTACAACATTGTTCAAACATGGACACAACATTCCACAGTACAGTGGTACCTCAGGTTAAGTACTTAATTCGTTCCGGAGGTCCATTCTTAACCTGAAACTGTTCTTAACCTGAAGCACCACTTTAGCTAATGGGGCCTCCTGCTGCTGCCGCGCCGCCAGAGCATGAGTTCTGTTCTCATCCTGAAGCAAAGTTCTTCTGGGTTAGCAGAGTCTGTAACCTGAAGCGTATGTAACCTGAAGCGTCTGTAACCCGAGGTACCACTGTATCGTGTCTTTATATATACACATACTCCCATCATATCTGACCATAGGTCATGCTTGCTGGAGCTGTAGGAAGTTGGTTATGTGTCTCCATGATCTCCTTTATTCCAGCAGTTTCCCTTTCTATATAAAGTCCAATTCCTCAGAAGAGACCGGGGGCTTACACAGTCACTGCCCATACATGGTCTTCTGCTGGGTAACTGTTCTAAAGCTGAGACTTACTCCACTCCCATGTAGATCCCTAGCAATAGAGCTGTCTGGGAACCAAAGAGGTGTTCCGACTGTGTCTTTTGGCTTAGGGCTCCTGAAGCCCAAGGGGGAGGATGGGGAGAATTGGGGACCAAGAAAGGACTTGGGGTGGGGGTCACTGCAGTGCTTAGGCAAAAATCCCCAAGAGGGGGCTCTTCAGGCTGCCCCCAAGCTCATGCATTTTTCACCATGTTTCCAGCGAAAACAGGGTTCTGCATGGGCCTAGGCCATCCTCCTCCGAAGAGATTTCTCCAGAGTCTGAGCCAGCAACAACCCTGCCATCAAGAGCCCTGTATCGTGTCCATTCATATTGTGCCAAAGTGCCTGCCATCTGTTTGGCTCTTCCAAATAAAAGTTTTATTGTACAGGCAGAGCTTTAAACTTTTATTCCCTTTTTTACGAATTCACTTGGCACTTTGTGAAAAAGGGAACAGCAGCAAATTCTTTGAGCTTGCTCAGTGAAAGGAGCTGGGCAAGGGGCCCAGCCTCTTCCTCTGTATTAAGCAGCATTCGTGTGTGAAGGTTCTGGAGATTTTTGAAGAGAACATCTCCTTCTGAATAAAACCTTGACACCTAAGGGTTGCTTCGCATGTCACTTTTGATCCTCAGAAATACACTGTACTAAATGGGCATGGATTGTTTGTATCCCCCCATTCATTTATGGTACAGACGTCTAGGTTGTTGTTGCTAGAACAAGGGGTGGGGAGTCGAACGGCTTTATCTTATATGGTGAGTACAATAAGTGGTTCTATACAGATCCAGGATAAAGTTCCACTCACCAACCCCAACCCTTCCTTTGCCCCCACAACCCTTTTGCACTCCCAGCCCAGTGATCACACAAACACATGGGACCTTCTCTTTCTCTCCTTTTGCTTCCCTTCACCAGATGACAAAAACTATCACTCACACATACAGGTGCATGCTTCTCCCCCACCCACAACTTCCCTTAACTCCCTTATCCACACACCCTGTCCCATCCTTGCATATAACCTCTCTCGCTTTCTGCCACTGCCACCTAACTCAGACTGACTCTTCATCTTGCATGTGTTGCTGCTGCTGCCACAGCCAAGCAGAAGCAGTGTGGGGAGTAGGAAGGAAGCCAGAAGCTGCTGTGGCCAGTTTAGGGATCCACTGGTGCAGTTTCTGCCATGCCATTTGGCCTGTGCACCCTCCCTTCCTCTTCCTAGCCTCTTCGTCAGTGGTGCTTCATTGTCATTACCTCCTCCTCCTCCTCCTCCTCCTAACAGTCATCATGCTGTAGTTTGCATAAATAGTACCATCTGTTGGTGGCCATACGAACTACACTGTGATGACAATCTTGTATCTTTATTATATGTATAGGTAAGCATGGCAACCGTGGAAGACATCTACATTTAGAACATCAAGTACAACAGTTCAGCAAAGTCACAACACCAGGACAAAAAAAATCAATATATTACGTCAGATCTACTTGGAAAGGAAAACAAAAATGGAAATGGTCAATTCTGATTTGCATTGGCAGCCATGGAACTCTGAATTCTTCTGTACATTAAACTTTAGACAGAGGAGACAACAACAGATAATTTGCATGTCTGTGTGCCCAACTTTAGCTTCAAACACTTGATAAATGTTTCTGCATTATTAAGCAGATATCCTAGTTTCCCCTGGGGCTTTTAAAATGGAAGATTTTAATTATTGTATTTCATTTCTGGAAAGAACAAGTGAGCTAACCTGTGTTTGTATTTTTTTTAATATTAATGCTACATCTTAAGAAGTTAGTTGCATGTTTTCTCCCAAAATAGAAAGCATTTTGTGACTCCTTTCTTTTTAAGCGGTTGTTTTAAATCGGATAAGACAAGCTTCCCCACTAGAGTCATCTCAGAACCTCTCCACATGCCACACTTCAAGCAGGTCCATTATGGAAACCTACTACAACAGTAATGTCTGTGCATCTGCCTCTAAATTACCAAAGCAGTGAGGTTTCCTCTGTGCAACTTTCAACAACTTTTATGAACTTTCACATTTATAAACAAAGTACCTAGACCAAATCTGGTATTTTAATTCAGAGCCAGATCAAGGTATAGAGAATATTGCTCCTAACTAGAGATAGAAGGATCGTCAATCTCTGTTCTCTCCGTTTCTTTTACCCCCAATCTAAAATCTATCTCTCCAAATTTCTGCAGCAATTTGCAATCGCCTCATGAACATTTATCAGCATTTTAGTGCAGATTTCTCCTAATAAACTGGGTTTTTAAACTGTTTTAAAAACGTGCAATAATATATTCATTTTTATGCACACTTTCCCCTAATATATGCACTTTTGTAAACACTGGTTGGTTAGAGAAGTGCATCACAAAGTTCAGATACGTTTCTTGGCACTACAAGTAGATTATTTAGGTGGCTTGCAATAGATCAGTGTTTCCCAACCACTGTTCCGCGGCACACTAGTGTGCCGCGAGATGTTGCCTGGTGTGCCGCGGGGAAAATTAAAAAATTCGAAATATTTTTTTTAAAAAGTCAAATTTTCGATTGGGGCGCCGTCACTAGATGACCCCTGGGGTTCCCTCCCTCCCTCCCGCTCTGCGCCTCCCTCCTCCTCCTCCGGGGAGGCCCTTCCTGGCTCTCGGCCAAGGCTTGGTGGCTGCCACTCACTCACTCACTCGCCCACCCGTCCCTCCATCCCTGCACCCGGCCTCTCCCCCTCCGTCCCCGGCGCGGGGGCTGCCGGGATCCGTAGTCCCCTCGCCCTTGGGCTCCGCGCCCGCGCGGGGTGCGCGAACTACGTTTCCCAGCATGGCCTAGCGGGCCGGGCGTTTTGTTTGAAGCGCTCTTCTCCCGGCCATGGAATGAGCACAGCGGCGGCGGCCGGGCGGGCAGGGGCTCTTCCGCGCAGACCCCGCGCAGCCTGCCTGCGCCCCCGCGGAGATCGGGCGGCGGAGGCTGCCCCCCAGGTGTGGCTGCGTTGGGGGGTTTTTATTTTTGCAATGCTGCATCCGCGCCGGAGGGGACGCATCGGACCGCGGGGAGACCCCTTGGCGGGCGTGCAAGGCAATGCATGCGTGCAGGCGTTGCATGGAGTGCAGTGTAATGCAATGGCAACGCGGCGCCCTGCATGCATGCATGCAACTTCCACCGGCGCTCCGGACTTGGCAGGTGAGGGGGGTCCCCAGTGGGCGGCAGAGAGAGCCGGGAGGGCGAAGGGGAGCCGGGGGGGAGCAGCGCTGCTCGCCGAGCCCGGGGGGAAACTTTGGCGTCGTTGCGCCGGGTGTTGGAAGCGGAGGCTGGCGGGGGCCCCTCACCTGCAAAACCTGGTCGCCTCTCATATATTTCGTGCATTGCATTCATCGCCCGCTTTCTCCTCCAATGAGCTCCCGAGGGCGCGCGTGGTTCTCCCCGTGTTATCCTCGCAACAACAGCCCTGCGAGGTGGGTCAGGCGAGTGGCCCAAGGGAGCACCCAGGGATTGTCCTGGCCAGGTGGGGTGATTTGAACCCTGCTCTCTGCCCGGTCTTCGTCCTCATTTAGCCCCCACATGTGCATGACTGTGCATGACTGAGGTTTTCCCCCCTCGTCTTGGCTATGGTGTGAGTCTGTGCTGTTAATTAATGGGGTTCTTCCTTCGGAGAAGATGAGCCAGCCCTCAAGGAGGTGATTATGTAATTTGCTAGCAATTCATGTCCCTCCCGGCGTGACGCTGCGCGCTGACGTCACGGGGCTGTAATGGTGGTGTGCCTCGAGATTTTTTTCATGAAACAAGTGTGCCTTTGCCCAAAAAAGGTTGGGAAACACTGCAATAGATTAGCTAGGGTTTCTGCCTCCTGGTTGTTTTAGTGCAGCAACAAAAAGGGGTGTGTGTGTGTGTGTGTGTGTGTGTGTGTGTGTGTGTGTGAAAGGACCATGAGCTCAGTTGAGTTCTGATCCTAAAAACAAATTCCTAGATTCGGCATGTGCTCAGAGGCACACTGTATCTATCAGACTGTGGTTGGTAAATCTTGGGGTTCGACTAAAAAAAAACAAGCGGGTCTGACAAGCTTGATGTCTGCACAACATTATTCTACCTGACAGACCAGAATATTCCAGGATATTAATGCTCCTGTGTCAAGACCTTGACTCTGGTCAGGAATTGCCTCAAAACAACCCACAGTAATAGTCCCATTCACAGAAGTTTCCAAGCACCTCAAAAAACAGTGCTTTTCAGTGAAATCAGCTGATACACTGAGCTGCCAATCATCAACTTCACTGTAATCAGCTGAGGGCAAACTGAGTTATGTATGAGTTTGAGCTATGTTTGAACTTTCCCCCGATTATAACAGTTTCACTATGGGGCGGGGGAGGAAGCATGGAAACTACACAGCAAAATTGCTATAGTGAGGAAATACGATGCAATGATTTGTACCATATAAAATCATTTCCCCATATGATACAGATAAATGTCTGATTATAGCCAATAGAAAGGGATAGGTGCCTAAATTCAAAATAGATATAAATGGTACCTACTGACATGCAGGATAATATTGTTACTAAGGTTGCATGCCACCCACAATCAGTGTTTCCCAACCACTGTTCCGCGGCACACTAGTGTGCCGCGAGATGTTGCCTGGTGTGCCGCGGGGAAAATTAAAAAATTCGAAATATTTTTTTTAAAAAGTCAAATTTTCGATTGGGGCGCCGTCACTAGATGACCCCTGGGGTTCCCTCCCTCCCTCCCGCTCTGCGCCTCCCTCCTCCTCCTCCGGGGAGGCCCTTCCTGGCTCTCGGCCAAGGCTTGGTGGCTGCCACTCACTCACTCACTCGCCCACCCGTCCCTCCATCCCTGCACCCGGCCTCTCCCCCTCCGTCCCCGGCGCGGGGGCTGCCGGGATCCGTAGTCCCCTCGCCCTTGGGCTCCGCGCCCGCGCGGGGTGCGCGAACTACGTTTCCCAGCATGGCCTAGCGGGCCGGGCGTTTTGTTTGAAGCGCTCTTCTCCCGGCCATGGAATGAGCACAGCGGCGGCGGCCGGGCGGGCAGGGGCTCTTCCGCGCAGACCCCGCGCAGCCTGCCTGCGCCCCCGCGGAGATCGGGCGGCGGAGGCTGCCCCCCAGGTGTGGCTGCGTTGGGGGGTTTTTATTTTTGCAATGCTGCATCCGCGCCGGAGGGGACGCATCGGACCGCGGGGAGACCCCTTGGCGGGCGTGCAAGGCAATGCATGCGTGCAGGCGTTGCATGGAGTGCAGTGTAATGCAATGGCAACGCGGCGCCCTGCATGCATGCATGCAACTTCCACCGGCGCTCCGGACTTGGCAGGTGAGGGGGGTCCCCAGTGGGCGGCAGAGAGAGCCGGGAGGGCGAAGGGGAGCCGGGGGGGAGCAGCGCTGCTCGCCGAGCCCGGGGGGAAACTTTGGCGTCGTTGCGCCGGGTGTTGGAAGCGGAGGCTGGCGGGGGCCCCTCACCTGCAAAACCTGGTCGCCTCTCATATATTTCGTGCATTGCATTCATCGCCCGCTTTCTCCTCCAATGAGCTCCCGAGGGCGCGCGTGGTTCTCCCCGTGTTATCCTCGCAACAACAGCCCTGCGAGGTGGGTCAGGCGAGTGGCCCAAGGGAGCACCCAGGGATTGTCCTGGCCAGGTGGGGTGATTTGAACCCTGCTCTCTGCCCGGTCTTCGTCCTCATTTAGCCCCCACATGTGCATGACTGTGCATGACTGAGGTTTTCCCCCCTCGTCTTGGCTATGGTGTGAGTCTGTGCTGTTAATTAATGGGGTTCTTCCTTCGGAGAAGATGAGCCAGCCCTCAAGGAGGTGATTATGTAATTTGCTAGCAATTCATGTCCCTCCCGGCGTGACGCTGCGCGCTGACGTCACGGGGCTGTAATGGTGGTGTGCCTCGAGATTTTTTTCATGAAACAAGTGTGCCTTTGCCCAAAAAAGGTTGGGAAACACTGCAATAGATTAGCTAGGGTTTCTGCCTCCTGGTTGTTTTAGTGCAGCAACAAAAAGGGGTGTGTGTGTGTGTGTGTGTGTGTGTGTGTGTGTGTGTGTGAAAGGACCATGAGCTCAGTTGAGTTCTGATCCTAAAAACAAATTCCTAGATTCGGCATGTGCTCAGAGGCACACTGTATCTATCAGACTGTGGTTGGTAAATCTTGGGGTTCGACTAAAAAAAAACAAGCGGGTCTGACAAGCTTGATGTCTGCACAACATTATTCTACCTGACAGACCAGAATATTCCAGGATATTAATGCTCCTGTGTCAAGACCTTGACTCTGGTCAGGAATTGCCTCAAAACAACCCACAGTAATAGTCCCATTCACAGAAGTTTCCAAGCACCTCAAAAAACAGTGCTTTTCAGTGAAATCAGCTGATACACTGAGCTGCCAATCATCAACTTCACTGTAATCAGCTGAGGGCAAACTGAGTTATGTATGAGTTTGAGCTATGTTTGAACTTTCCCCCGATTATAACAGTTTCACTATGGGGCGGGGGAGGAAGCATGGAAACTACACAGCAAAATTGCTATAGTGAGGAAATACGATGCAATGATTTGTACCATATAAAATCATTTCCCCATATGATACAGATAAATGTCTGATTATAGCCAATAGAAAGGGATAGGTGCCTAAATTCAAAATAGATATAAATGGTACCTACTGACATGCAGGATAATATTGTTACTAAGGTTGCATGCCACCCACAATCTCTGCCAAGCGGTAGCAAGATTCCAGGGGGTTCCTGGCATTTACCCAGGGTTGTGTTTCCATTGGGAATCAAGACATGGCAGAGACTGTCATATCCTTAAGAAATATGGTTTATGAACACATATTTACAACCTGGATGCAGAGGGAGGGAGTGCAAAGTTCACAGCATTCGCATCTCCTTCACAGCAGCCCAGCACTGCATTCAGAGGTTTTCTAAGTGCCTCTGTCCTAGTTTTAATCCAGCCAACCCTCATGGTGTCTGCCCTTCCACCCCCTGCATGGAGCTTTCCCCACTTTCTGCCTCCCAGAAACCCCCTTGCCAAGAAACTCCTTCTCTTTTGTCCTTGCCCCTCCTTCTCCCCACTATTCCAAGCCTAGTTTTTAAAGGGGGATAATTTTCCTGTAACGGTCATTTACCCTCACTAGATTCAACGTGCTGCCATCTGCCTTATTGCAGGGCAGATTCGAGGGCAGAAACTAGTCTGCTCCTGTGGCTTGATGGAGGTAGAAACTGTCTCTCATGCCTTGTTACGCTGCCGTTTCTACAGGGATATATGCTCGGTATTTATTACCCCTGCTATGCAAAAATCTCCAAATGAATCCAATGTCTAAAATCCCTGGTAGAGGACAAGGATCCTGAGATCACATTAAGGGTAGCCAAATTCTGTGCAATTGCCATAAAACTTAGGGAACAAGCTGCGCTATCATAATGATTAAATGATCATTTTAGGTTATATTTTAGTGATTAAGTTTTAATTTTTTTATATTTTTAACTGTTGCTTTATCTGTATTGTCCCTATTATACCTAATTACAAATTCAAATGTATCACTATCGTGTTTTATGACTTCCTTGATATTGTATGTGGGCTGGAACTGGTCTGTGACCGAAATAATAATAAATGTAAATTTTCCTGTAACCTACCATCATCGGTCGGTGTAAACTTGGCTACCGCCATTGGCACAGACCCCAGGATTCTCGTGTGATGGGCCATCAACACTTTTTGTCATGCTATCCCAGATGAGACCCTCTCCTGGAAAGGGAGCTTAGCCTGTATTCCTCCACTGCCCTAGCATCTTCCCTTCAATACTCCAAAAATCAGCTACATTCAACCCCTTAACATTCACTAGCTCTAGCAGCTACTGGCTGCCCTTGCACCCGCAAATTCTGTTACCCCAGATCTGTAACAATACTAAGAGTGGCACAGCCACTAAAATCCTAACACTGACCAAAACAGTACTACCGGTACTTCTTTTTTTTAAGGGAGGGGGAGCCAAATAAAGAATGCTGCATGCATTGATTTCACAAATAACTTCTGAGTTGAGTGGAGCAGCTATACTTAGTGAGTTGGCACTGCTCAAATCAACTAATCTCCATGACCAGGCTGAGATTAAAAGGCAACCAGAGAGCTGCTCTCTGTGAATCACAATAAAGAATTTGCTGTATTCAAAAAGTTACAGCTATGTGGATGCATGCCAGTGAGCTACCAGTGTTCCAGAGTGAATAGATGCCAGCTGGAAAACCTAGTGTCTTCACCGCAGAATAAAATGGCAAAATCCCTGTAGAAAGCGCATCTCTTAAACCAATCAAAGTGATGGGTTTTGTGCTAACTGACCTAAATTAGAACTTATGATGCTCTTCCCTCTCCCATTTAAATTGAAAGAATTAATTAGGAACCCATCCTCTCCCACAAAGTGGGCCTTAAGGTGGACAGACAAGCCATTCCCTGGGAAATCTCACAGAAATTCAAACAGGGATGTTTAACAACCCTGCCCCTATGCATTTACAGAAGTATGTGCAAGAGAGATGGGATCTGTCATAGGTTTGCCAGCAGAATTAATATTAAAGTAAGAGTGACCCATCAGGTAACATTTATAAGAAATGAAATGCCTTATTTGTTGGAAAAGTTTGATGATTTTAAAGCAGAATACCATTCTAAGTTTCTGGAAAGCTGCAGGAGGCTCGATTCGCACCAGGTACTCTGAAGATGGAACATTTTGTTCCTTGTGCCATAAAGACAACTTGCAAACTGCTGGCTAAAGTTCTGCTGCACCTCCGCATTGCCATTTTAAAAGGTTAGAGGATGGGGCTGTATTTAATTAAGTGATTAAGTGACATGTGGGATTAAATTATATAAGGAACCAATAGTGGCCCATTGCGACCTACAAAGCTGCTGACTGTGGCCTGTGGTCAGTTTATTGTGATAGGAAGGAACAATAGTGTATTGTGACAGAAACAAAGCTCAGACTTGAACAATTCCTTTCTCCCTCTCCTATTTGTGGCTGATATCCAAAGTTTCTGCTTCATATCAGCTGCAGTTTGGTGTGTCAGTCAAACCCCAAACCATTAATCTTAACTATGGTTTGTTGAAACAAGCTGGCTTCATAAACTATGTTTTGAAGATGGCTTGTTTCAAATAAACCAGGGTTAAAATTAACCACATATTGTCTGGTACAGTCTAAAAACAGCTACAATATATCTGCTCTCCTCTTTGCAGCCATGCTGCAAGAAAAGGCTAAGGGAGTACACAAGCTTGACTCTTGCTGTGGCTGCTTCCCACCACAGCAACCATGGTTTATGACATGTCATGATGAACCATGATTATCATAGAGTCCAAACCAGCTCAGAGTTTACTTCAAGTATCGAATGCACTGCTCACAAACTGCATGGCTCTGTTTATTTATTTCAGTATTGCCTTTCAACACAAATGTTCCCAAGTGGATTACATAAAACATGTATTTTAAATACATATACAGTGATACCTCAGGTTACATACGCTTCAGGTTACATACGCTTCAGGTTACAGACTCCGCTAACCCAGAAATAGTGCTTCAGGTTAAGAACTTTGCTTCAGGATGAGAACAGAAATCGTGCTCTGGCGGCGTGGCAGCAGCAGGAGGCCCCATTAGCTAAAGTGGTGCTTCAGGTTAAGAACAGTTTCAGGTTAAGAACGGACCTCTGGAATGAATTAAGTACTTAACCTGAGGTACCACTGTACAATTATAAAAACAATTATAAAAAAATTCCCTTCCCAAATACCTAGTGGAATAAAAATATTTGCCATTGTGTCCACAACAAGACCAAGAAAGAATCAAATGGTATATAAATTTTATGAAATGAATAACAAACAAGCAAATCCCATAGCTCAAAGCTTGTTTAGAAATTGTAGCTTCCAGTTTAGGAGCCTTTCATTTAGTGAGTGACAACTAGTTAAAACAGGAGACCAACGGAAGCAAAAAGTAGCCATATCACAGCAACACAATTGCCTTGTTGTCGTCTACCCTCAGTTACTATATAGCAAACTGGAATAAGGCTCATAGGGAGAAATAACACCGACAAACACACTGTGGCAACACATCACAATTCTGAGAATTGCTTTCACTTCTCAGTGAGTTATGTATGCACAGCAAGGTAGAAAAGCAGGTGTAATCTAGCAGGACTGAAAGTGGGGTACAGAAAAGGGGTCTAAAAAAGTATTATTGCCAGGAATTAAGTACACATTGTTGCTTGGAATATATTTTTTAAAACCCTGTGGCAACAATTCCTAACACTGACTGGGAAATAGTCTAAAAATAGCTGAACCAGAATGTATTACAGTGGATACTCGGCTTGCGAACGTGATCCGTGCGGGAAGCAAGTTTGCAACCTGCAGCGTCCACAGCCCTCAGCGCCGTGTCTGTGCGCGCGCAGGTTACAATTTGGCGCTTCTGCGCATGCGCCAAAACCCGGAAGTAACCCGTTCCGAGGTATGACTGTATATTGCAATTCTGCACACTTGCATCAAAAGGAACAATGCCAGTCCAATTCACACACACAAAAAGGACAAACTGTATTGATTTCAGCCAGATAAATAAATAAATGAATAAGTACAGTCATGTGAATTGGCACCTACAATTCAATCCTGTGCAGGTGCTTACTAACAAACAGGTCTCAATGATTTCAACAGGACTCCCAAATAAGTGCATAGCCTTAGGTTGCAACCCTAAACACACTAGGGAGGAAGTCTCACCAACCTCAGTGGGATTTAAGCACACATGCACGGGGCTTCATTTTTCATCACGAACAAGATGTTGTTTTCATCACCTTCATGGGGTTACGGAACTAGTTATAAGACTGTGCATCACTAAGGCTCGTTATTTTGCATTTTTACCCTAACACATTTAATGACTGAGAATACAAACAAAACATACTAAGTTAATCCGAATGCTCTCTCTGAAAACCCAAAAGCTCCCCTGACAGCATTCAGGCTCTCTCCAAGCGTCTGCCTTCCTCTCCTCTGCGCACTGCCATTCAGGCTCATGTTTTTGTTATGGAACAAAAACCTCACTTCCAGCTGTGGCGCCAAAATCTAGTGCACACTGTAAAAGTAACTGACAGCTCAGATGTGTAGCTTAGTGGAGGCCTGGAGTAGTTCTACCAATGAGAGGCTGACTTTTTAACAGAGCCACACATGTTTACAGACTGCATTCTGCCGGTAGGAGGAACAGTCTGATGGAAAAGCCGTAATGGATTTTTCAGCAGAAGCTTAGATTAACTCAGTTCAAGGTATCGGCCCACAAGCCATTGAGCTATTGAGCGAGCTAGCGTTTAACTGAAACAGAGATTCACTAGAACAGAAGTCTTGAAACCACATGAAATGCAACAGCTACGTCCCATTAAATTATGAAGCAGGGCAATTTGGGGGGCAGGAGATTCTAGGCTCCTCCTAGCCCCTGAACCTTTTTGTAGACTAAGTAACAAACTACAAGGCCTACAAGAATTAATCTTTGTGACCTTGTATCACATCAGCATTGGACATTGCCTAGTACCCTGTGTTCTCTCACAACCACAGTATTATTTCTATTCTACTTCTAATACTTTCAAATGCAAAGTGTTTTACTGTTCATACTTTGTGCATCCTTCTAACAATCCTATAAAGTGGGTGACTTTGAGTTCATCCGGCAGTTGGAACTCCTCAAGACTCTTTGTTTAGTTGATATGATACTTTTTAATCTCCCTGCAATCATTATCACACACTTTCCAGTGCATTTTCCTGTCCCTTTTCTTGCCACATATGCACGGGCGCGCACACACACAAACCCAGAGGTGGATTGTTATTAGGCAAGTGCACCAAATCCACTTTATTTGTGCAACCAGAATTTGCCCGAATTCCACCTGCAAAATGGCAACAGTCTGAAAGCAATCAGGTGTGGCAGACCATATTTACAGGCACTGCTTCCCTTGAGGTGATTCTTTGAGAATAGGAGTGCATTCTGCAGCCCCTACTTTAATGGGAAGCTGCACCTACAGGGGTAGGCTGGCTGGCTCAAAAATTACTTTATCCATTCCGTCTATGTTGAAAGGGGTGTGCCACATCAAAGATGATCCACCCCATCCCTTCCCTTTTACAAATAGGCTGAAAAGTAGTGGAAGGTGACTGTGTGGCAATTAGATATTTTGACAATCATAATCATTCATTATTTATATGCTGCCCATCTGACTGGGTTCCTCCAGACACTCTGAGTGTCTCCCAAACAAAAATACTAAAAGTGCAATACAACATTACACACTAAAAACTTCCCTGAACAGGGCTGCCTTCAGGATAACCAACCACAAAATCAGGAAAGCACCAACAGCAGGAGGGGTGGAGGGCTCCAGGTGCTTGAAATAAGATTTATTCCAGACCCAACATGTTTAGGAATAAATCCTTCCTTGGGGGAACATTTTTTGGCAGCTGTGTTCTACATTACTTGCTTTTGAGAAATGCTGCTAAAAATGAAGGATTTATTTTGTTCCAAAATAGATAAAGCTAAAATCTTATTTCAAGCACCTGGAGCCCCTCCGCTCTTTCTTCCAGTTAGAGATTAGTCCTCAGCTTTACATCCAGTGCCATCTTAACCAACAATCCTCCAAGGTTGTCAGCAATATTGCTCATCTTGTAGATAATTTGTCAAACATGACAAATGACTAAGGATGTTATAGAGTTAAACTTGCTTGGTCTTGAAGGCATCTCAGAGTGACAAGCCTCTTAACAGGTGGAAGAGATTTTGTGCACAGTGTAAAAGGGAAGAATCTTAAACTCATTTTGATTTGTAGGTCACCGATTCCCAAATGGCAAGTTCCTAAAACATTGTGAAAACAAGTTGCCTTAATGCTGCTACTGAGCTGATAAAGGTCTAAAGGCCCCAATGATCTGAAAACAAAGGAGGCTTCTGTGTGGTTGTTTCCTAAGGTTTTGTTTTGGTGTGCTAGTGCTTGAGCAAAAGCAGGCAGGAAGAAGCCTTGAGTAAGAACAATATGGTTTGGATAACCATGCCAACGCTGTTCCTATTAAGTACAGAGATGGTGGCTCTGAGCCAGCAGAAATTTCCGTCTGTGCTACCAATGGGCACAGGGTTAGAAGGAGCTAATGATGGGTGCCAGGTGAATTTTGTCCCTAAACATTGGCTTCTGGGTATTATGGACACCCTCTGCCAAAACTCAGAATTGCAAACTGAATGCTGTTCCATTTATCAGACTTTGGAAACTCAGGTCCGCCCCTGTAAGTACAGTGTGTGTGTTTTGCAGCGAATATATCTGCATGGCATACAAATAAATAAATAATTATTGTATTCATGCTACATTGTTTTCCTTCCTTTATCCATTCCACTTGGCACAAAAGGTAATTATGTAACAGAGGAGATTATTCTGGTCTCTGTTCTGGGTTGTTGTCACGCTGGCCTGCATTCTCGACCATGCTTCTTCTGTGTGGAACACATGGTCTCTGAGATTTAAAAAAAAATAGTTCTGAAGGGTTAATCTGAAAATTAGCTGCAACATGGTGGGCTTCTACCCTGATACCACACTGATATCAGTCTGAGGAGCAGGTTTGTCTGTCTGTCTGTTTTTTTAAAATATTGGTTATTTTTCATGTATATGGTTATACATTGCTCAGAACCTTTTATGGTGTGCTTAATACTTACTTATTGATTAGTGGACCTCGGGGCTCTGGGGCATAGACTGATTAACTGCTCTATCAATTAACACAAGGATCACCTTTAGCAACAACTAAGGGAAAGGGGCAGAGGGCTCTTCCCCCAGGAAAACCACCACTAAGGTGCAAGTTTGAGCAAATGCACAACAAAGCTTCAGAAAAAGGCAGTGAAAAACCAGGTGCTGAAATAAGGACAAACAGCATTAATACCCAACAACATCCAGAGTAGCTAAGTTTCCCTAAACCCATTCAGCTCCTAGGCTGTTCGGATGCAATTCTACACAGACTTACTTCAGAATAAGCCCCATTTAAGAGTACCGTCTGCGTAAACCAGCACTGGATTGGGCTGAAAAGGTTAGGAACATAGTAAGTGACATTATACCAAGTTACCCCATCACTCTGCCTAGTTCAGCATTGTCCACACTAACTGACAGCAGCTCTCCTAATCTCAGAGCCCCGGGTTTGAGCCCCACACGTTGTGGAGGAGGGGAATCCTGCATTGCATGTGGTTGGACTAGATCAGGCACCCCAAAACTCGGCCCTCCAGATGTTTTGGGACTACAACTCCCATCATCCCTAGCTAACAGGACCAGTGGTCAGGGATGCTGGGAATTGTAGTTCCAAAACACCTGGAAGTTCGAGTTTAGGGGGCCTGGACTAGATGCTTGTCCCTTCCAACTCTACAATTATATGATTCTGACAGGAATAAGTCTTTGCAGCCCTACCTGCTTGCGGGCTTCCCATAATCATCCGGAAAACTGCCGAGGCGGCGGGACGAGATGGGCCCTGGGTCTTAGGGCTCTTCTGACGACGCTTCCCCCGAGGATGCTCTCTCCGCCTCTTCACTTTTGCCCCTTCCCAAAGAGCAATCAGGCGCGCGCCATCCTCCACCTGCTGCTTGCTTTTGCACCTCCAGCGTCTCTTCCTCGCGCGAGGTCCGGACGGGGTGGGTGGTGGGGAAAGCTCCCCTTCCTGCCGGGCCTTGGCTTTGCCGCCCTGCCCACCTCACCTCGGACTACCGCCAGTTATTGCTTGCTGGGTGAAGCAGGAGGGAGCAGAGAGCGTCCCAAGCCCCGCAGCAGCTCCTCGGCGGCGGCCGCCTGTGCAGCGCGGGAAGGCGACTCCAGTCCGGGTTTTGAGGCTGGGGCGAGCACGCCGCGCGGAGAGAGAGACTAGCAAAAGAGCCTCGGCCCGTCCCTCCCCGCAGCTGGGGAGCGCCACCGCCGGGCCTGCGGGAAGGCAGGCAGCCGGGGCCCCGGAGCCGCTCGCCCTCGGCGCGGGTCGCCCTCATGGCCGCAGCGCGGCGGCCGGCCTTCCTTCCGAGCGGTGGCAGCGGCAGCAGCAGCAGCTGCCCTCTCGCCTGCTCGCCGTGAGTGCCTCCTCAGCCGCCGCCCCCTAGCCGAGCCCCGCCGCCGAGCGAGCGAGCCCGCTGCTGCTGCTGCTGTTTCCCGCGCGCCGCGCTGAGGCGAGCTGGGCGCGGCCAGCCATGCAAGCGCGGCGCCTGGCCAAGCGCTCCAGCCTGGGGAGCCGGCGCCTCAGCGCCTCGCCGTCGGCCGCGCAGCCTTTGCCCAAGCTCGACAACTCGTGGAGGCCGCCCCGGCGGGAGGGCTCGGCGGCCGCCCTCGAGGAGGAGGACGAAGAGGAAGACGTGGTGGTCGACGTGGAGGAGGACGACGACGCCGACGAGGCGGATGCGGGTGGCGGCGGAGGAGCGGGAGGCAGCGGCAGCCCGCCGCCGCCGCCGCCGGTGGAGCACGCCGGGCCGGGCAAGGGCCACGCGGCCGCCCGGGGGAGCCTCAAGGTGCGTCGGCGTCGCTGGGCGGGAAAAGCGCCGTCGGAGCCGCCGCCTGCCTGGGCCGGCGGGGTCGTCGTTCGTTGCTCTAGTCTCCGGGCTGCGTTCCGGAGGGGCTGCGTAGGGCGACCTCTTGGAAGTTGCGCGGGAGGCGGGCCTCGCTTGCTTGCAACCCCGAATTCCAGCCCTGGGTAGGAAGAGAATGGGCGGTTAAGAAAGGGGAAGGGGGCATCGGGGCATACGCAGAGTGCCTTCTCAGCGCGAGGCTGGAGGGACGGGGCACTGACTCCATTGCAAGGCAGGCTTGCACATCTGACTGCCCTGCCAGGCTGGACGGGAGAACCGCCGCATACCATCTCCGCTGCATAACTGTCCCCTCCACCCACCCACCTACCCACGTTTATTGCGAGGGAATCATGTAATCAGTGGCGTAGCGTGGGGGGTGCAGGGGGGGCCGGCCGCACCGGGCGCAACATCTGGGGGTTAGGGTTAGGGGGCGCAAATCCACGGGTTAGGGGGTGCAAATTACTTGCCTTCCCCGGGTGCTGACAACCCACGCTACCACTGCATGTAATGTGTGACAAAGGCATCAGGTGTACGTCTACCGTACTGGGTGGAAAGGGCATAAGGGTGGGGAGGTAGAGTGCATTTGAAAACACCAAAACATTGTGGATTTAAACAAGGAAATGTAGCATAATCTACTGGTTTGTAAGGGCCCTTTGGGATTGCTGTTACCCATCGCAGACAGTTAGCTCATAGTGTAAATAAAGATGGCTGTTGTTTACATTTTTTTAATAAAAGCATCAACAGCGATCCTTTTGCACGGTCTGTTGTGCTCTGTTGCAGAACTTTTTGCTGTTGCAGGGTTAGGGATGGTGTGCTGTGCTAGAATGAATAACATGAAACGAAGTGCCCTCTGACAGTAGAGGGCAATGCTGGAATGACCATTGATAACCGTTGTTGGGTTCTAGGGTGTGCGTGTAGGCTTTGAAATGCATGCATCTGAACCACGCTGCTGCAAAAGAATGGAGCCGGCTTAGCTGCAACAGTGAAACGGGAGATAATGGTAAAACATAATGTGGCAGTGAAGAGAGCCATGGGGATATTAAGTGTTTGGGGGGTGGGTGAATGGGTAATGGGCAGGTATATTGGGAAAGTAGTTGGAGCAATTAAGGCTGCATCCCTGTACACACTTTCTTGGGAGTAACCCCCACTGAATTCTGAGTAGATGAGCATAAGGACTCCACTGCAAAGCACGATCTTTGCACTGTGTGTGACCAGAGTCCCCTGTGACCAGTGAAGAAATGGTTCTAAAATTTCTGAAACAAGCATGTGTGACTCTACTACAGGATGCTTCATAGGTGATCTTCAGGCTTGCTGTGGGATTTAGGGAAGGCAGGCAGTATGTACCTAAGGCTATTTTGGATCTTAAAGGTCAACTTTTATTTTGTTGTTATGCGTTTACTTTATCTTCAATGCATTCATATACAAGTTTCAATATTACAAAGAATGTTCATAATGCAGGGTCATGGCATTTCATAATTTATATTTTTCTATTGCCCATCAGTTTTTTAAAAAAATTGCAAGGTGCATTGTATACAAAGAAACTTAGTAACAGAAGTGACAGAGAAACAATTAAAACAGAAAAACATGAAAATGCATCAAGATCTAAAGAGCCAGAGGGAAGCTAACAATCAGAGCAAAAATCAGGCAAAAGGTTTTTGGGAAAACAAAGGATAAAAGTTGACTGAAGGAGGTACTTTTTAGGGAACCATAAATTGGGGTGCCACCACTAAGAAGTCCTCCCTGGTAGCGCCGCTTCCTCTCTTGTGCCCAGAAGACAAATAGGAAATCAGTCCAGGTGGTCTGTCACTGTTTTATTTCTTATACTTCTATTCTGCTTGCCCACATAGAGGTTAACATAGAGTTTTCTATGCGTCACAATCTCCTTAGCATTGTCACTGTTGTAGAACTAGGCCCGTGTTCTGGTAAAGCTAAAACTTCTGAATGGTTCTATGTGGGGCTATCCTATATGACATTTTGCAGTTGTCCAGATTACAAAGGTACCTGATAGATTCCCTGAGTTAACAGGGAGATATGTAACCCTGTGAAGTCTATGCTTTAAATGTATTCTCTGCTGCCCAGTGGAATACAGTATGAAGTGTATTCAAAGCTTATTATTAATCATTATCAGTATCTACCATGTCCAATTTTACATAACCACAACACAGCCTATTGTGATTTGGCTGAGAAAGCGTGGAGAAATGTTGCATTGCCCAACAGGTTGACAGGAGGATGTATCTTTTGATGTCTTATCATCTCCCTTAAAATTGTATTCGGCCACTTCCAAACTGTTGCCATTTTGCAGGTAGGATTGAGTCTCGTACTATGAAATGCAGATGGCACTATTTAAATGGATTTGGCACACTGGTACAACAAACCCACGTAAACAATTTTTTTGGACTTGCGGTAAGGAAAGTGATGGGGAAATGTATTGGAAAGTGTGGAAATTGCTTGACATGATGTTGTATAAACTCACTGCAAACAAATTGGGATGAATGGTCTGATAAACAGGTATTGTAAAAGTGACCTTAGCTTGGATTTTTCCTTCTGCCGTCTTAACACCACCACTAATGCAAGCCATGATCAAGGATATGTTTCTGTCTCAGGTGTCTCTCTTTCTTGATTATGGTTGACATGGAAATTTTCAACACTGGTGTTTTGGCTCCTTAATTGGTAGATGTACCAGTGATGGAACCAGTGGCTGCAGTTCTGTGAGTGTTTGTAGACAATGGGATAATAAGTAGTGATTGGAGACCTACAGTTTGAACCTATTCAAAAGTATATATATTTGTCATTTTTCATGTTCCCTGTCGAAATATAGAAGCCTGAGAACTGTGCTGCATGCTTGGAAATGTTTTTGGCTGTACAGTGAAGGACACATGCTAGTTTAACCCAATATCTGGTAGAGAAGAGAGCTTGATAGGGTAAAGTAGAAATGGGAACCTGTGGCCCTTTGATGTTGTTAGACAGTGTGAACCATGTGATTAATAGTAAAGAAATTTAACTGCTGAGCCAAATTCAAGGTGCCCTAAACAACTTGGGATCTGGTTCCCTGTAGGAATATCTTTTCTCATATAGACCCGCCTGTGTGTTAAGATCTTTAAGGGAGACCCTCTTGCCTGTGCTGCAAGCAGCCATATTGTAGGTGCTGGCTCCTGGGGTGCCCGGGCACCCACAAATTTCAGTACCAAGGCCATGCACAATGCATGGCACCCAAGGCCCCGGGCACCCACAGTCTCAGGGCCAACCTGGCACTCCTGCAGGCAGCTGAAATAAACCATGTGTCAATACAGTGCTATCTTGGTTTGCATACGTTTTGGATTACAAACATGTCAAACTCGGAAGTGCATGTTCCGGTTTGCAACCTTTTATTGTTATTATTATGACCCATTTCTTTTTATTACAAACAATTTTTGGGGGGGAGGCCCCATTGGCGAAAGCACGCCTTATTTACACCCTGTTTTGATTTACAAACGGACCTCCGGAACAGATTATGGTTGTAAACCAAGGTACCACTGTATAGAGGAAGGGCCTTCTCAGTGGTGGTGCCTTGACTGTGGAACTCACTCACCACTGAGGTGCAGCTGACGCTGACTCTTCTGAGTTCCCTCTTCAGCTGAACACTCATTTGTTCACCCAGGCTTTCAACAGAGCATTAGTCCCTGATCTTGATGGCTTAATATTGTATCATGTTTCCTCCTGGTGATTAAGTTGTAGCCATTTTAGTGCTATGCTTTTTGTTACATTGTTGCCTTAGTTTTAATGTTCTATACTGTTGGATTCTTTGGAAATGAAAAGTAGATAGTAAATATTTTAAATAAATAAGTAACGGCCACTATAGTTAGTTCAAACAATTCAGCTTCATAATAGGTGGTTTGAAATTGAAATTGGAATGTTTTGAAAATGACTACAGCTAGCATTCAAACACTGTTTCTAGTTTGGATAAAACAAAACAACTAAAAGGGGGAGGGGCATTTCAAACACCTCTAGGAAAAGAAATAGGGAGGTTGCAAACTCAGGAGAACGCGTCTTTCAGGAAGTGCTAAATCATGGAGTAGCATTGCAGCCCCATATCTAAAAACTGTATAATGCTTACTTAACAACATTGCTAATGGACAAGTTGAAACGACGTTTTGTACTGACTACTCCAGAAAGGCTTAAAGATCCAACTGTGTTGATGGTTAATGTGATATGTTTTTATAACTGTGATGAAGGCTGACAAACACTTGACACACGATAGTTGGCTTGTAATGCAAAGAGTTCTAACCTGTTTCTGATGCCAGAAATAAACTCAGCTTGGTTAAGACAAGAAACATCAAAGACGTTTGCTGTGTATGACAAGAACACTTCTGTTCAGAAACATGAAGCATAAGGGGAAGTATTATATTTCTTTTATATGGGGGAAGGAAGCTGTTGAGGAGTGCAGTTTTGCATTGTTAACATTTGGGCCTGAAAAATGTTTACACTGAGAATTTTAAAACCTGACTTTTTATCATCAGGTGAAATGCATTGATATAATGTAAATAATAATAATCTGCTGGTAAAACCAAGAAGGATGTACAGTACTATGACTAATACTGGAAGTAGTTGTACTATAAACACATTGGTCTGAGGGTTAAAAAGTAACTGTGCTATGAAGCCAAAAGCTGCACCATCAGTTAATGTTACACATTTTTGAAACTCTGGCCAAAACTGTGGAGAAACTTTTAAAAAAGACTATTCCTGGCAATGTCCCAGCTTGGATACTGTACTTCTCTTCTGATATGCTGGGTCATAATTTGAAGGATTGGGAGCATGTTGCAAATTCGTGGTCTCCCTGCTCTTCTCCCATGCACCCAATCTCTCACTTTTCTTAGGCATTGTATGCTTTGATAGCCAATAAAGCAAATCATAGGTAGTGCTGACATACAAACAATGGTCTGCAAACCTTCTCCAAGCCATGGTTTTGAAGATTTAGTAGTAAAAAGAGTTTCCAGTTTTAGGCATCACAACAAACTACAGCTGGGGGGGGGGGAATCTGAGGCTGGAGGAGAGAATGGACATGCAAGTGAAGGGAGTAGTGAGGAAAAAATGTAAAGGGCAATGACATGTTCCTGCTTCTTAAAATTATGGTTTGGAAAATTACCTGAATTGAGCCATTGCCTTTTTCTTTTTTTTTAAAGAAAAGTATGGAGCAAAGAGGAGTTGCTGTGTTGGTCCTATCAAATGAAAAGTACACAAATTTACATAAATATGCCAGCTTCAATCGGCAAAAAGAATATGCAGTTACTGGGACTAACAGCCATATGTGTTGTTAATATAAAAATGTATATCCTTCCCTTCTGGTGACTATGCACCATTCTGGGGTAGCCAATGAGGTGCCCTCCAGATGTTTTGAATAACAACTCACATCTCATTCCAGCATGATTCAGGAATAATAGTAGCTGTAGTCCAAACACCTGGGGGCGCCATGTTGGCCAGCCCTGCTGTATATGCACAGAAGTGCCAGAAAGGTGCACCAGTCTCTTCCATTTATTCTTTCACTGTTTGTTTGTTTGTTTGTTTTTGCATGTGTAAACTATCTTTTTGTTTCTTGTAACTTTAAATATAGTATATTGTTTGGGCAGCAGAAGATTAATATTCCGTTATGTTGTATTTCATGCAACGTGGAAGGGAGGGAGAATAGGCAGGGTAAGCTAAGTATAGCTAAATGTGACTTGTTTCTGTGTTGAGGTGACTGGCTAGCCTTTGAATTGTCAAGAGATACGCAGGAAAACTGTTCCTTTTTTGGCCCTTTTGGATGAAACCGTGCAATATATAGTAGTAGTCATGTAATTTCTTGACCACAATAAAGCCATTCACATTTCTGTTCTGGAGAAACTGATATTTGAGTGGAATATTAGTTCTTCATCTGTTGAATAGCAAAGCTACGAATTCTCTTTCTTTGTACTATTTTTTTAATATAATGCTGATTTAGAAGAAGTGATGCTTATAATGGCATTCCTGATGCATTATTTCAGGTAGTGTTCTTCAGAACAGCTATTTCCAGACACTTTGAATGATTAGGCTTAACTAGCATAGGTTATTTATAATAAGCAGGTATTGGCAAGGTGAGTGAGTAAATAAATGCAAGGAGTAGCCTAGAATGTAATGATACATTAAAATTCAGAGCAGCACCTTTCCAAATATTGATAGAAGAATCTTTCTTACCTCATTGTGCTCCTCTGTGAATATTATTCTTGCTGAATAGATTGTACAATATAATTCTTCTTTTTCAAATTGATTTATCCTCAGGCTAGCACAAAAAAAAATATGTTTAAGAGAACTTGAGGTTGGAGTTGTATGTTAAGAATACAAATCAATTAGATTTGTTTTTAAATAGCCTTTTAGATGTTTGATATTTTAACAGCATGAGGTGTAGTCTGGCCCCTGTTGCTTCCAGTGATGGTGTGCTATTAAGCATATTTCAGACTTACGGGAAGGGTTTATTGGTGCTAGTAAAAGCTTTGAGGAAGAATTTGCACCCTAAGCATTCCTGTAAGTCTCCTTTTATTATCATTGTAAGTATTTCTAAAAAGGTTTTGCGTAATGTTTCTACATCCAGAAGTCTCCCATTCCATATATCTTGTCCTGCATCTCCAACTAGCTTCCTGATATATATTTTTCATGGATGTATCATTGTCATCTTAAATACGGTACATGCATGATTGAACTGCTTCTCCTAAGCCTCCTTCTCTTTGGCTACATTCAGACAATAATATTTTGGCCTAATAAGCTGAGGTATGAATGAGCCTTGTACCCCTGCAGGAAAGCCAGGAAACAAACCAAGAAGTCTTCAGTTAACTACAGTTTCATGTGTATCCAAACTGAGAAGCCATGGTTAGCAGCTTGAGAATAAGGTAGGATATCAAACCATGGTTTGAAGTTGGCTTCATATCCTGGCTTCTTCTGAAGCCATTAACTAGCTTCCCAGTTGCACATAGTGCAAAATTATGGTTAACTGAAGACTTCTTAATGTGGCTATTGGGTAGGGTCTATAGATATTATCTTCCCTGTTAACCAGTTATTAATTCTTCTTATGTCACCAGAGGCTAAAATAACCTTGGTGATTGGGAGCACCTATCACCAACTAGTGTAGCAACGATGTCCTGGAATTCGGCAGTCCTTATATTTGGGTTACTGGGATGCACTCTTTGTGGGGCGGCCCTTGGAATTATTTCAGAAGCTGCAGTTAGTGCAGAAGATGGCAGCGAAGGTACCGAGTGGAGAGCTAAAAGTGCTCAAACAGGATGGCTGCTGTTAGCTACCAAGCAATGTTTAGAGTTTTGTTTCTGGTGTATAAAGCCCTAAATAACTCGGGACCAGAATACTTCCCATATTTTTCGCCCTATAGGACACACTTTTCCCCCTTCAAAAATGAAGGGGAAATGTGTGTGCGTCCTATGGGGCGAATGCAGGCATTCGCTGAAGCCTGGAGAGCGAGGGGGGTTGGTGCACACCGACTCCTCTCGCTCTCCAGGCTTCAGGAAGCTATCTGCAAGCCGTGGGAGAGCTGCGCGACTTTGCGCAGCTCTCCCACGGCTAGCGGAGAGCTTGCCTGCACCCAGAAGCTTGGGGCGCGCTGAGCTCAGCACGCCCCAGGTTTCCGGCTTCATGCAGCTCTCCACTAGCCGTGGGAGAGCTGCACAAAGTCGCGCATCTCTGCCACGGCTTGCGGATAGCAGCCTGTTCTGGGGTCGGGGGAAGCTCGGGCTTCCCCCGCCCCAGCCCCGCACCTGGGGGGAATTTTTTTTTAATCCCCCCCCCCCCAAAAAAAAACTAGGTGCGTCCTATGGGGCGAAAATACGGTAAGATATTGCCTTCCCCTCCCTATGCAGACATGTTAGGGTGTTAAGATAATCAGAGAAATCCTTGCTAGTGGTACCATATTTTCTAAGCATGTCACTTGGGGTGGGGGAATGAAAAAGGGCCTTCTCTGTAGTGGTACCCACTCTTTGGAGCACTCTGTTACTGGCATTGCTCATTGCTGATTTTATGTATATTTTAATATTCACTTTTAAAACATTTAGTGTTGAATTTTATTTTGTAAGCCGTTTCAGGACCCCTGTATGGGAAGCCGTGTTTAAATAATTTTAATAAAATCTAGGTTTTGTTTCAGAATCCCCTCTCTATCTCCCCCACACACAGTCTCAGTCACCAAGTCATGCCACCAAGTGAGAGCCAGTGTGGTGTAGTGGTTAAGAGCAGTGGACTCGTAATCTGGTGAACCAGGTTCGATTTGCCGCTCCTCCACATGCAGCTGCTGGGTGACCTTGGGCCAGTCACACTTCTCTGAAGTCTCTCAGCCCCACTCACCTCACAGAGTGTTTGTTGTGAGGGAGGAAGGGAAAGGAGAATGTTAGCCACTGAGACTCCTTAGGGTAGTGATAAAGCAGGATATCAAATCCAAACTCCTCTTCTTCTGCATAGCATAGCAAAAACCAAAACAACAACAACAACAAAAACCCAGCAGCTGTTTTTTCAGACTCCACAAGACGTGTTCTGGTTATCTCTTGTCTTGGCTACTGCAAATTTCTGTCCTTCCCTTTATGCACCTTAGTCCTTTCATTTATGTCTAGAACTCTTCTACCCAAATCATTAATCTCGCCACTGAAGCTGGGCAGGGGAAGGTGCATCCCATAATAGTACCACTTCAAATTAAGTCATGGATTGAAACTTAATTTGGTCTAATAAAGCAAGTTTTGCTACAGACTAGGCTTCTGTCGGCATAGTTATTGAATTACTGGAAATCCCTATCACGGGTCTGTGAAGAAGAGCAGATAAGTAGAGTTGAGTCATAGTGGGTTGCAGCAAAGCAAACTTACTTTATCTGTACCATTCTGCCTTGTAAGCCGCCTACAGAGTCAGAGGCATCATGTGACAGACTGGAGAAGCAACTAGCACAATGGCAGCATAGAGTTGTTAAACTTTTTGACTTAGGAAGGGTCTCTGTGCAGAGCAATGAGGCTGAGAATATGTGTCAAACATGGAACATTGCATTTCTATTCTTTACCCAAGTCTAAAATTATAATTACCCATCCCTTTATAAAGAGCAGGTTAGCCAGACAAAATTTGAAGGCTGTGTAAAAAATCTGGTCTTTGATACATGGTAACTTGATGGGGGGATAGTAACACAAAGTTAATTGAACCTGTTGATTAGAATTTGAATCCAGTTTTGCATGAACCCCCATACATGTTATTGCATGTGCAGATTGGGAGTGCTGTTCATCTGTTCTCTTAAACTAAACTTGCAAAGGGGAAATTTCCATCACCCATAGGCCTGCAGCTTGGACCATGAGAACTTGCTGCAAATCCTCAAATGCCTACACAGGCTTCAACAGACCTAACAAAAACTCCTGGCCATCACTTCTGCTGCATTTCATTTCATCACTCTTTTCTCTGCTGCCTTTATCCCTATTTACTCACCATATGCAGCATTACCCATTATTGTTACCCATATTATCACTCCCCATGAATTCAGCAGATGTGAAGTCTTCTGCATTCCTTAGCAGACCCATCCATTTGGGACATTGTGGGAGATTTTCAGTACACCACCTTACCCCCCTCCCACAAACACTTTTTAAAGGGTGTAAGATGTTAATCATCCAAAGGCCTGACTGAAGAGGGAACATTTTTGCCTGGCACCTAAAGGTGTATAATGAAGGTGCCAGCCAAACCTTCTTGGGGAGAGCATTCTACCAACAGGGAGCCACTGCAGAAAAGGCCCGTTATGATGTTGCCACCCTCTAAACCTCTCGTAGAGTAAGCAGATGAAGGAGGGCCTCAGATGATGAATGCAGGGTCTGGGTTGGTTCATATGGGGAGAGGCCACCCTTGAGGTATTGTGGTCCTGAGGCATTTAAGGCTTTATGGGTAAAAAGCAACAACCCAGGACTTTGAATTGGGCTTGGAAACTATTTGGCAGCCAGTGCAGTCAGACCAGGATCAGTGTAATATGCTCAAGCCATCATGCCCCAGTAAGCAGCCTGGCCACCAAATTCTGCACCTTGGTTGGACAGCTGACCTATGCACATACGTGTCAGGTACGTGCCAGGCACACAGTGGTTCTCTGAATTGTCCCAGAATTAGTATTTGATTTCTTCAGGATAATTGGTTAAAAATCAACTTTCAAAACAGGAAATCTCATCTGTCTTTCAAACATGACCTTTATTACTAAAGTGAAAAGTATACTTGTTTACAATTGTTGGTTGTGTTGTGTTGTGAGCTTTTTGCTTTGCAAAACACAGGGGAAACATATTTTCTTGGCAATATGTCATTTGGCTGCATGCTGAGAAGTATAATATGACTAATGCTTTCAGCTTGGATACCATTTGTGTTCTTAAAGTAATCATTCTGGTTTTACTCTTGAAACAAGTGCCAGAAGGCTTTCCAAGGAAACTACAAAATGGGAAATGTGTTTAAATATTTTGCCTCTAATCATTTTAAGTGTGTGCATGGGCTTGCACTGTAATTTTTCATTGTATTTTACAGTAACCTTAAACCAGCATAATTATTTTTACAGTTTTAAAAAAATAAACTGGCACTGGGCAACAATCAGCAGTGTTTCCCGATAATACCCATGTTGAACTCCGCTCCCCATCCATGTATTCAAACTACTATGCATCTGTTGCATTTATTTTGTTTTTTTATTATTGATAAACTTTATTGGAAGCATCAAGATTTTAACCAAAACCTTCATGTTTCACAAAAGGTCTTCAGGACTGAAGCTGCACCTTTTTTTGCACAGGACTATTTTCACAGTGGGTGGCGCTGTGGTCTAAACCACTGAGCTTAGGGCTTGCCGATTGGAAGGTCGGCAGTTCGAATCCTCACGACGGGGTGAGCTCCCGTTGCTCAGTCCCTGCTTCTGCCAATCTAGCAGTTCGAAAGCACATCAAAGTGCAAGTAGATAAATAGGTACCGCTTCGGCGGGAAGGTAAAAGGCATTTCCATGTGCTGCTCTGGTTTCACCAGAAGCAGCTTAGTCATGCTGGCCACATGACCCAGAAAAACTGTCTGCGGACAAATGTCGGCTCCCTTGGCCAGAAAGCGAGATGAGCCCTGTAACCCCAGAGTCGTCCGTGACTGGACCTAACTAACGGTCAGGGGTCTTTTACCTTCCACACACACACACATGGTCATAGTGTGGCTAGATGCAAGCAAAGTTGTACGAAGCTACCCATTTCCGTTTCAGTTACTCATTTTTCCAGTTTTAAATTCATTTCAGTACATTTCCACGTCAGTTTGTGATTTTTTATTTATTAAAAAAAATAACAGAATTAGTTCCTAATATAACTGAGAGCAGTTTCCCCTAATATAACACATTTTATATGCTATTTTCACTAATATATTTGTTGTTTGTTTATTAATTCAATTTCTGTCCCAGCCTCCCTCCCCAAGAGGCCAGAGTAGCAAACAACAAAGCAGTAAAACATGACAACTGCAATTTAAAATAAGTTTGGACACTTAAGCACCTCTAAGAATATGTAAGTCATGCTCAAGGCGGCTTGCAACATGCATAATTACAAACATTAACAAAAACCATCGTAGGCAATAAATGAAACATCAGAAAGTACACATATTGAACAATTTCCACATAAATCATAATAAGATACAAAATAAAGATACAAAAAATAATAAGTAACATTCGCAAACCATCCCACCTCAACAATACCCTAGCCCAAGAGTCTGCTCAGCCTCAGCTTTGGTAGCTGGAGTTAGCCCAGGTGGGAAAAGAAAGGCCTGCAAGGCAGAGAGCAAGTCTTCCAGGATTCACAGCCAAGATGGCCCTGCTGTGAGAGCATGCTGGGTCTTCCTTCCTCTGTGTCAAGGGTGGGAAAACCTGTGGCCCTCCAGAGTTTGTTGGACTCAGCTCCCATCAGCTTCAGCCAGGATGACCAGTGGTCAGGAATGATGGAAGCTGAGGTCTAATAAGCATCTGGAAGACTACAAGTTCCCCTCCCCTGATGCACAGAGCAAGGTAGTTCTAGAGCTGAGGCTGGGTGCTGCGCACCAAGAGCACCTTTCTGTTTGCCCTTGCTGCTCTTTTTGATATGTGGATGGCCCTCTCAATGGGGTGCCCATGACAATTTGCCGATATCTCTAGTAAAGGAAATGAAGAGGTTTCTGTCTGAAGCCTGTGAAGCAAAGTGGTTGGTCATGTGAGTCGGAGCTGCTAAATAGAATTGGATGTCTGGAGGCTATGTCTGCCCCCTCTTTTTAAAATGATGCAAATGAATTGCAAGAAATCTAATAATCCCTTTTAATTTTTCAGGCAACCAGCATAAAGCGTGAAATGACCTTCGCAGCATTTCAGCAGGAGGAGCTAAAAAGTGATCTGAATCAAAAACTGTCAGACCAACATTTTTTTCTGTTGGCGATGAAGGAAGAGGATTCGAAAACAGCAGACACCAAAAAACCTGGCAGAGTCCATGAGCACGAGAAAGAAAGCACCCGCTCCATCTGCCTTCTTGAGCAGAAACGCAAAGTTGTATCTTCAAATATTGATGTGCCTCCTGCAAGGTAGGGAAGCCTGAAGAGCAGGAAAGGGTGGCAAAATGACTAGCCTTCCAAGTTCAGCAAGTTGGGTTTTTCTGATATAAACTATATAGCGCATCCTACAGGTTGAATGTGTGTGTGTGTGTGTGTTGTGGAGGTTAGTGGTCATTGTTCAATATGGACCACTTGGGTTATAAGATTCACTGGGCAGCCTTGGGCCAGTTGCTACTACTCCAGTCCTGTCATTGTAAAATAGGTATCAATAATAGTAAATTGTTTAAAATGAAATATAAACTACGTGAGCAATGCCAGCAAGGAATATACTAAAGCAGAGATCCTTCCACACATATGACAGGTGAGACAATTTCATAGCCGTGCTGGTGTAAGTTCTGATCCAAAACATCAGGATGGCACCAGGTTAGGTAAGGCTGTCCTAAACTATACTCAGAGGCCTGATTCAGCTATAATGATTTCAGTCTGGTTTAGTCTGATAAACCATGATTTCATTAAACGAATAATGAGCATTGTGCCTTTGCTTCCATCTTCCCTTCTTTGTCATGCTGCAGGGGAATAGAATAGAAACTGAATTTGAAGGATGGGTATAAAACCAAGAGGCAGAGCAATCAAACCCACAGCCCCTATGGGCAGTTTTAGAAAGCTAGAAGCTAAATGGCACCTTACACCTAGGTTATGGGCGCAACAACAGAATGGCTAGGTGTGCTTTTTTAATAACAAGAATCCAAAGCTGAAAATGAATGAACTGCAGCTAAAGTATTATGTTCATTTTTCACATGGTCCAGTCCTTCCCCTGCCCACCCCCCTAATATTCTTAAGCAGGGACGCGGACTTATAAAAAATATGGGGGGGGGCGGGAAAGCTCATGAATAATAAATAAGCTCATGAATATGCAAATAAAGTGGCGCCGCCTCCTCGTGCTGCGCCTATTAATCAGCTCCGAAGGAAATTGGGTGGAGCTTTTGCTCGGGAGGGAGGGCAGGAGGCATGCAGGCAGCCCGACCCTGTGCATTTTGGGCTGGGGGAGGGGCGGCGATGGCGCTCTGCTGGAGGGGCGCCGGAGATTATTGGGGGGACGGAGCCCCCCCAAACGAATTTTTGAGGGGGCTCAGGCCCCCTCAAGCCCCATGGAGTCGGCGCCTATGTTCTTAAGAGGGTTTCTTCTCCAGTCTTCAGAGAGTAGTTGGAAGTGGGGAGGCAGAAAAAGGTCCTCCTTTCCTTCCACTCTGCAGTTTTAATCTGAAATCTTAGGCATAGTACTGCGCTCAGCAACTGCTTGCACTAATGAAATCCCCTGCCGCAAATGCGCCTAGAACAATTAGAGTTTTGAACACTGCCTGTGGGAGGGGTTGGATGGAGCCAGTCACCACTGACTTGCCCTTTCTGGCCACAGATAAGCCATGTGGGCAGGAAGCCTGCTACTGGTATACCTGGTAGTGGAAAACTGCAAAATGGGAGGCATTCTGGGGAGGGGGGCAGAGCGGGGCTGAACAGTCTGAGATTCAGTGGATAGTGAGCCTGACTCAGGCTGTTGCTGGCCAGTGTCAGGCTCGATCCATACAGGATTACTGCAACAGCCTGGAGGTGGTGCAGGGATCAGCCCCAATCATTCTCCTGTTGCTTCCACCATAGTCACCGTAAGTGGCTGGGCTGTGGACTCAGCAGTAGCTCTCCAAAGTCCCTGCAGTGGCGGGTAGGGTTTGGAGTTCAGATTTCATTCTAGTGCAGTCCATAGGAAATCAGTGCTGGCAGCCTTCTTGGAGTCATTACAAAATACCTAGATTCTGGAACACCTTGATTCCCAAGATGACACGCTCCCCCCCCCCCCCGCATCTGTACTAACTGCTGCAAGTTTCATTCAGGAGACTTACCTTTCCCTCCCTTATGCTCAATGGCAGAACTGTGTGTTTTCTCCTATTTCCCTCCTTCCTTCTCCTTCTCTCCCTCAGTGCTTGCCTTGGGGCATTAACAAAAGACTCATAAAGTATATTTACCATAAGTGTGCTTGCATTATTATGGAAACCATTCTGTGTAATACAAACCTTCGCCAGAGTTTGAGGTAGTTGGCACCCATGATTTTCTTCTGGTCACTTACTGGACCTCCTGTGGAAATTTGTTGGAAGTTATGGCACTGGGTTGTAGCTGTGATTCTGCCTCCATCAGTGGCGTAGCGTGGGTTGTCAGCACCCGTGGATTTGCGCCCCCTAACCCGTGGATTTGCGCCCCCTAACCCTAACCCCCAGATGTTGCGCCCGGTGCGGCCGGCCCCCCTCCACCCCCCACGCTACGCCACTGGCCTCCATCCACTCTCAGTTTATTAGACCTCTTGGAAAAGCTTTAGAATTTGATACCCTGAACCCCTTCACTAATTGCTTGGTGCTGCAGCCATTAGGGAGCTTATAATGAAATAGCAAAATAAAATAAGGAAGAAAGGGAGCTGAAGGTATAAGGAGGGAGGTAAGACTCTTTTTTTATATTTATATATGTGGTGCTGTTGAATGGTCATTGTAAGAACAGGGGTAGTAATGGCTATTTCTTCAGGGCAATTCCATACCGTAACAACAACGATGCTGAATAAAAATGGGGTATCAACTAAAGAGCCCCAACTGCAATTTTGTGGGAAATTACAGAAAGCAAAGGACATACACTAAATGGTTGTTGTTTATTGAAAGGGGATAGATTTGTTTGTTTGTTTTTAAAATGGTCAAGACCATAATCTAGCTGTGTAGATATAATCTGCCATATCAGGGTTCAATGGTGGCAACTTTTAATACCATCAAATCCAAACTACTACTACTACTACTACTTCTTCTTCTTCTTCTTCTTCTTCTTCTTCTTCTTCTTCTTCTTCTTCTTCTTCCCCCTCTGGTCCCTTGACAATAGAAGGGAACCTTGAGAGAGCAAATCATGAGCTAGGCAATTACACCTGCAGTCACTGTTGCCTAATACAATGACAGGGAGCATCAAAGCTGAAGTGCCCCAGGTGCTCGTTTTCAGGCTAGTATGCCATGGCTTATTAAATTTGAATCAAGCTGTACCCTAAACCTCATCAAAGATTGCAGCAGATGTAATAACCAGCCAACATCATGGCTCACATTCTCCTTGCTAACATTGCCCAATAATATTCTTGGTAGCTTAGCACGATAAAAGTCTTTTCAGACATAGGAGTCAAGTTTAACTCCAATGTGGTATTGACTATTAGTGTATTTTTTATACTTTTAGTGAATTTATATTTTTGCTCTCTTTTTCTGCTGCTTCTACAGCCTAACACAAGACTTTTGCACGCTGGCTCCTGCTACACAAATGCCCTCTGGCATCCCTTTCATTCGTCAGCACACCCCCCCCCCCGACTTTTTTGCACCCCAGTTCCATTGGCAAAGCACACAAAAGGGGGAATAGAATTTTTATCAAAATGGTGGTAGCCACAGCATGCCTTAATTGAGCTTGCGTGAGCCACCAGTTGAAGCTCAGTGGTCTTGTACAAAGGCACAAACACAGTGGTGTTTTAAATGTGTTCTCAGGTTCATATCACTCTAGGACTCAATGCACTAGGCCATGCCTGATGGTGGTTTTTTTGCATATCAGCCCATGAACAGAAGGATTTGTTTGAATCTGTGATGTGTCTTGTTGAATTTGCTTTTTGACACTCCTACACAAAACCTATTTTTCTCTTTGGGTATTTGCTTCTTAAAATGTAGGTGAAATATTTGTGAGTGAATAAAAATAATACCGTTTTCTCATCTACAAATATATGAACATAACAGAACTTGATAGAAAATTCTGCAGTATAAAAATAATGTCCATCAAGTGGGGTTTTTTTAAAACAGATTTTAAAAATTCCTACATGTTTTAGGAATATCTTAGGATAGCCATGACTAACTCAAGTCTACAGAGTATGTCTTAGTTGGATACAATCCATTGTCTTCATACTGGTGTTAGCTTAGAAGTATATTAACATGCACAATTAATAAAAATAACTATTATTTACATTCTTTGTTTAATTCTAATGACACAGCAGTGCTTAATTGTGTCCTTAACCTTATTAATTCCATTGGCCCTAAATTTATCTAGATTGTGCCTATAACCTCGGAGTTTATGTGGAACCAGCACAATCCAGTCACCATAAAATACAGCATAAGAGCATGTTTGCATCACAGCCACTAGGTGTCACTAGAGAGTGCTTGCTGCTTGATATAGGAAAATGGATGAGAATTGTCCCATGCGATTAAAAAAAACCTCCAAATATTGTTTAATATAATTGTATTATTTACAAGGTTGAATTTGCAGTCTCTTGAGTTTCAAAATTCTTTACAAAGATAATGAATAAGAATAAGGGTGCTGCATAGAATAGGATGGTGATCCTGTCAAACATCATCATAGCAAAACAAACTCTTAATTTTTATTTAGTTTTACTAAATGATATGAAAAATGCATCAGCACTTCTGGACAATAGTTAAGGTTAATGCTGCTATTTCTTTGGCACTTTTGAATTACTTCAAAGTGGGGATCACTTTGTTGAAGGTCAAAATACTCAACTTGGTGAAAATCAAATGTATTAGTTGTCAAAAAATGCATTTGCCTCAATTCTTTGCATGGCTCAGAGCATGGGTAGGCAAACTAAGGCCTGGGCGCTGGATCTGGCCCAATCGCCTTCTAAATTTGGCCCATAGACAGTCCGGGAATCAGCATGTTTTTACATGAGTAGAATGTGTCCTTTTATTTAAAATGCATCTCTGGGTTATTTGTGGGGCATAGGAATTCGTTCATTTCCCCCCAAAAAAATATAGTCCGCCCCCCCCACAAGGTCTGAGGGACAGTGGACTGGCCCCCTGCTGAAAAAGTTTGCTGACCCCTGGCTCAGAGCAATACAAATCCCCATATAAGAGAGGAGTCGGTCAATTTAAAAAAATGAATTGTTCTTGACAAATTGTCTCAGAATGAAATTCTGCTTATTCTTGTATTCCTCAGTGATGATGCTGTTGGCTGTCCTTTCTCTTTGATCTGAAGCCCAAAGGGACTGGCCCATTAAGTTCCAATTAGGAACAGGCATATCACCAACTCTCTTTAATTTATTTATCTGTGTGTTTATAATCTGCATATTAATTAAGAAACATGTAGCAAGGTGGATTGCAGCATATAAAATTAAAGTGAACAAAGATATCCATAACAATATCAATTTTTAAAATCCATAAATGCTGATGGGTTTAAAAGAGAAAATTCAGATTGCAGATGCGTACCTAAACAATATAGTTTTCAAATGACATCTCAAAGGAGGGAGAGAACTTCCTGCCCAAAGTTCTGCTAGCAGGGAGTTCCACAGGGCAGCGCCTGTCAAACTAAAGGTTTCATCTCTTGTGAAGGCCAGCCAAACTTCAGAGGCATGAGACCCACCAGAGGTGCCCCCCTCAAAGGATCTTGGTGATTGAGGTGAGTTGAATCTGAGTATAGCTTAGTTGGATACCACCCTTTATTTCTGGGACTGGCTCTGGAGCAGCCATGCAATGGAACGTGGCATAGATCCTGCTTACTGGCAAGGAAGCAGTGCTATGAGTCCCTAACAGAAATATGAGTAAGGGTTGCAAGACGAAATGTGCATTTCTGGCTGGCCAATGTACAACAGAGCTGTTAAGTTTACTTTCAGAATGGTTGGTCCCAATTGTCTGCACGGTTAAATCAGTCACCTAGAGAGTTGTATTGTGACTAGATTTGTCTGTTTCACCTAGACAGGTTAGATAACATTCATTGTCAAGCACTAATTACTGATATGGAAATAAGAGTGAGCACCTGTGTAGAAAGGAACTGATATGAATTATGCACAGTGCTGATGATATCTGCAATTACCGAAGCAAAACTAACTCACGACAATACAGCACTTAATGCCATTAGATGCTATGCTGTGTTAAATATGCACAAGCCCCTTTCTTCGAAACGTTCAGGTGCTGTTCAGGGACATAAGAAATGAGTAAGTGTAATAATCTGTCTAAAAGAAGTCAGATGCTTAGTGTCCCATGAACCATGCTTGTGGAAAAACTAAAGCAATGAATTGTGTGCTGGCACCATATCTACAGTGCAGGTATACCGGTAACACAGACATAACACGACTCACACTGAAAGCTTCAGATCTGCTTCAAGACTGTAGTTCAGCTGCAATTCATCTTGCTGGATTTTATCCAAGTCTGCAGCCTGACTTTGTTGCAATTCATCCTTGTTTCAGATAAGTGTGTGGTTTAAGAGAAATAGTGAATTCACATATGTTGCTTATAAATAGGTAGCCTCCCACTGATTTCTACAAAATCAGGGGAAAGAAAGAAAAAGGAAACTATTTAGCTCAATTAGGGTTTGTCAGATCACTAGTTTGTTTGAGCATCTTTAATCCTTTTATACTGTCTCCATAGGTAAAGGTAAAGGGACCCCTGACCATTAGGTCCAGTAGTGACCGACTCTGGGGTTGCAGCGCTCATCTCGCTTTATTGGCCGAGGGAGCCGGTGTACAGCTTCCGGGTCATGTGGCCAGCATGACTAAGCCGCTTCTGGCGAACCAGAGCAGCACACGGAAACGCCGTTTACCTTCCCGCCAGAGCGGTACCTATTGATCTACTTGCACTTTGACGTGCTTTCAAACTGCTAGGTTGGCAGGAGCAGGGACCAATCAACAGGAGCTCACCCCGTCACCGGGATTCGCACTTCTGACCTTCTGATCAGCAAGTCCTAGGCTCTGTGGTTAAACCCACAGCGCCACCCCCGTCGCTGTCTCCATAGGTAGTCTCTCGCAATTACAAATTCAGTGGAAATCAGAGAGATGTATTAATACAAACTGAATCTCTGTATGTGTACACATATGGTGAACAGTTAAACCAGAAGCTACTGGCTGGGCTCCGTTCCCATCATCCCCAGGCAGCATGACCAGTGGTCAGAAATTGCAGCTCTGTTTTAAATGTATTATTTATTTGGTTTATATAATGCCCTTAGAGCAGTGAGACATGATTTTTTCCAAAATTGCTATCAAATTTTAGTAGAGGAGAATACAACAAAAGAAACTGAAGAAAAGAGGGAGCAAGGATAACAAGCAGATAAGAGAAAGGAAAGGAAGGTGTGAGGCTAACCAGGAACAAATAATATGTGTTAACATCTTCTAGTTTCAAGGCAGTGTATATTCCCAACCATCCTTTCAACGGATACTGAATGTTCAGAGTTGCATTTGCACACTACCCGGCATGTATGATGCACGAAAGAGACAGGAGACTGTAAAACAGTCAAGTTTTTGGATTATTGCTAATGTAAGAAACAGAAAAGTGACTAGAGTAAAGGGCTTCAATCAATGATGGAACCCAACCCCCCCCCCCACTGTATTCTTTTTTTAAAAAGGTGAATTATTAGCCTGAGAAACAAATAGATGGATCGTTTTCGTAGTGTGTGTTCACTCTCCTGTCTTCTTTACACCATTCTAAATAGGTGATTGAATGAAAAATAGTCTAGATGCTGCTTTTAAAGGAGATGGAGTGCTTAGCATGTGCATACATAAAGCCTCAGAGAATATGTCTGTTATTTTGAGATTTGTATTCTGCCAAACATGGAGCACTTAGCATGGCTAATTAACAGATAACAGTTTTAGTTCTATTCAAGTTAATGACTGAATGCACTGTTGTAAATGGTCAAGTCCAGTCAAAGGCAACTATGTGGTTGCGGCGCTCATCTCGCTTTCAGGCTGAGGGAGCCGCCGTTTGTCCACAGACAGCTTTCTGGGTCATGTGGCCAGCATGACTAAACCACTTCTGGTGCAATGGGACACCGTAATGGGAGCCAGAACGCACGGAAACACCTTTATCTTCCTGCCACAGCGGTACTTATTTATCTACTTGCACTGGCATGCAAGTGTAAATGGTAATTGGGCATGCAAAGGTGCATTTGTACTGCTGTTGTCTCCTTTTGTCGCTTGTGTAAAAAGGATATGAGTAATGAGAAAGTAGAGCCTTGCTGAACACCTAGTCTAGCACCCTGTTTCTCTCAGTAGGGAACCAGATGCTAACAAACGCAGGGAAGGGGCAGAGCAAAGAGGGGTGAGCATTGGTTGTTATGAACAAGGAAAGTCCTTCAGTTACAGATGCTACTCCAGATTCCAACACCAGCTTCCAGTAAGGAAAAGCTTGCTTCCATTATGGGCTGAACGACCTACAGCTGATCAGCCCTTCTCTGCCTGGCAGCTGGCAAATTCCAGCAAGAGACTTGCCTCCATCTTAGGTTGAATGAGATCCAGCTGCTGGGTCTTCCTTCCCTTGAATTGGAGGACAGCATCAAGAAAGACCCAAGGCCGAAGGTGGGAAATACAACCTGAGTAAACCTGTCACCCTAGGGGCATTTATTTGATACCATTTTTTTGTTAATGAGATTTCTTTATTTTTTTGTAAGCAACTTCAAGAGCCTCTCAGGGTTATAAAGCAAGTTATAAGCATTCTAAATGAAATTGGATGCATAGAGTGCTCTGTTATCCATCAAGATCATTTGGGTAACGTTGGTAAGGCTTCTTGCTCTTTTCTCAGTTTTTCATAAATATTCAGCTAGTATGTGGTGGGACAGTATTGCAGCAGCAGACTCTGGCCCTTCCCCACCCCCATGTACATTCATTAGAAAATCTGCATGGAAGCTTACAGGTACAGACATACACACAGGGGCTCCCCACAAAGACTCTAAGGGACACATGTAGGGTTGGGAATGGAGCCGGTTGACCCACTCAAGTGTGCACTCATCATTCACAAGCAAATGCCTGAATTAATGCCAGTATCTTGCAAGGTATGTGAAGTGGCTACGGTAATTATAAGTTGGTAATATGTTCCTTACATTATCACAATTGAGCAGGGGCGGTTGCCAATCTATGGCAGGGGTTGCCAATGTAGTGCCCTCCAGATGTTGCTGGACTGCAGCCCCCATCAGATCCAGCCAGCATGGGGGTCACTGGTCAGGGATGATGGAAGTTGTAGTTCAACATCTGGAGAGCCACTTACCTACCTACCTACTTACTGCTTTATCTTGCCCAGGGCAACCCAAAGTAGTTTATAACCAACCAGACAGACAGACAGACACACACACACACACACACACACACACACACACAGATACATTAAAACTGGGGGGGGGGTACATTAAAAACTTCCCAGCCACATGATGTGTGCCCCAATCCAAGGTTTTGGCCACAGTATGAAAAGGTAGAGGAAAGTCCTATGTGAAAGTTCCCTGTTGTGCATAGAACATGATGCTAGACATTTTGGGTTTATGTTGTTATTATTGTGCCTCGGCTTATACCTGTTGAAAATGCTAATGGTAGTGTTGTTCCTTGTGTGTAGCTTTTCTGTATCCCATTAATTTATGTTCTGCCCCCTTCCTTGTGGGAACAAACTAAGAGCTCATAAATCCTCAATTAAATAAGCATATGTTTATATGATACTGCCACCAATAAAGCTTATATATACTGTAGAGTGATTAAGCCAATAGCCTTTGCTTGAAGAGCTGTACTGCATACCCATTGTAAATGATCGTGAAGTGAGGATATGCCTTATTTTCTAGCCAAGGGGCTCAAGAAATAGCTGCGAAATTTCAGGAAACTGTTAACCAGCAGGCAGCATCCTCTGTAAAAGTAGCAGCTTTGTAGCTTGTGTTAAGTAATGTACAAAAATATCCGTTGAAGTGCCAGACATCTGTGCTTACTAAAGCAAGGCTGAGAAAAGCTGGCATCTTTGTGTATGTGTTTAATTTGTTTGGTCTTCCCAAAAATTAAAATAAATCATTGGGGGGGGGCAGGATTGTGGGGTGGTTGTTGTTTTTTTACGGATGTTAGCGATTTGATTTTGACAGAGTACCTGCAGTTAAGGCATCCTTTATATCTGTTTTCAGCTAAGGCTAGCTTTGGCTGCTGTTGCAGTGTTGTGTTAATTTAGAGGAGGCCATAAATTGCTGTATGACTTCCTCTATGATGCAAGGAGAGTAGGACTAGGCCTCTGCATATCAATAAACAGAACAGGCCCACCCCGTCACAAAGTGTGTCTTGTTCTCCTCCTGCTTCTGCCCATGGAGCCAGTCTGATTAGATGTCGCAGCACCATGGAGAGGTCCTTGTGATCAACATCCTTCAGTGAGGACCTAAAGTGAATAGAGGCCTTTTGAGCCTCTGCGTCCAGTCCAATCCTCCTTTACTGGAGCCCTAGAGATTCTTAAAGAACCAACCCACTGGGCTGCTTCTCCTTTGTTATGTGCCTTTCCGTTTGGTGTGCTCCCTCAGCTGTTGGACTGGCAAGGTGGCGTGGGCAATAATCAGTTCATCAGGCCCAAGGACATCACCTGTGAGGGTTCTGCCTCTGGTTCTGTGGGCCTAGGTGTTGTGCCTCTCTTGGGCCCCTGTTCAGGTAACACTAGGCCCAGAGCCAGGAATCTGGTCCAGCTCCCTAGTTCTGCAGCCTTTTCATTCAGTATCCAAGCTACCAGGATTGTTGGTCAGGGAAGGTTGCCCAGAAGGGAATGTGCCCCTTGGACTGCAAAAGGTGTGTGCACGCATGTCTCACTGTGCAGGTGTTTTGGTGACTTTCCTCAAGGTGTTAAGACTGAACATCCTGCTCCTTTCCTTTCTAATGTCCTTATGTATTGAGCGGTTTGTCTCGACCAGGTATCATTGGCAGCTTCAGCCAGGGCAGATTGATTGGTCATTGAAGGAAGCCAGCTTCTCTGTGGGGATGGCTCGAATGTTTGGCTCCTGCATCAGAGATGTGTGGATCCTGACAAGAGATTCCACTCACTCTGTGCTCACATACTCAGGTGCTTCCATATAAAGGAACTTGAAGGGATTCTGTGTACAGGCAACTCCCCACTTATACCCGTTCGAAAATATCCACAACTTGAATGGGATACAGTATTTCTGGTCTGGATTAGAGAGAGAGTGGCAAGGAGGGTGTTTAGAGGGTGCCCCCCACTTTACACGATTTCACCCAGAATGTAACCCTTGCATTAAGTGGGAGTTGTCTGTATTGAAAACATTCTGACTAATAAGATACCAGTACTGATTTTTAAACATCACACAGACAAAACTGTTATAGGAAGTAGAACGGGGCCGACAGATTTCAACAGGGGAAAATGAATGAGGATAAATTCCCTGTCCAAAGGCTTTGTCCTCCATAATTCTGTTTCCTTGTCCTTCCTTCTGCCCTCTCCAGAAATACATAGCTTCCATTGATTTTACAAAAGAAGAAGAAGAAGAAATGGCAGTGCTGGTGGTATTATTGACCTAAAGATTGGTGGGAGTGAAAGGAGGGGGGAAACAGGCTAATCTGATGATGTTGAAGCACTGCATTTGTTTTTCCTATCCCCTTACACCCTGAAGCTTTAATGCTGTCCTCCTCATAATGAATGATCTTGGGAGGGGAGAAAACTGTATTGGAGGGGAGAGCGGCTGCGGCTTGAGAAATTAGTTTTACGCGTGTCAGGCTTCAGAGAAGCATTATGTCATTCTCATTTGCACTGCTTGAGGATGAGCTCATTGGGGAGGAGCCTCCGTGATTCGCAGCTGTGCCAGTTCAGCCTGTGGTGATTAGCATTCTCTGCGCTCACCAACAGAACAGAATAAAGGAGGAGAAAAAGGGAGGCTGCATTATAAATTATTTAAAAACCTACAGATAAGTGTGTGTGTTTTTAAGTAATCATAAAACCCAGAAGAGATTCAAATTTCCAATCAAAAGAACATGATTTGAGCCACTATTTTTCTTGTTACTGTAGGCTGGAAGGGATTGAGTTCTGTCTCTAAGAGGAAGAAAGCTGAGCCCTGTATATTGCACCCAACTTTCAGCCCCAACTACTGATCTGGGTGATTTTCTTGGTACAGAGAGGCCTATCATTTATATTGCTCTTCTTTCCCCTCCCCTCCCCCCAGATTGATATGCTAATCTTACTGGATAGATATCCTGAACTTTCTTTTCCCCCCTTTTAGAAGGAAAAAATAGATTACATTTTGGATTTCATAACCAGTGAAGCTTGGCAGCCAGCCCAGTGCATCTGAAATATGGTGTGTGTTGTGAATATTGGTGTCTCAGGATCCCCCAAATAGCTTAGTATTAAAAGCTATGTAATGGAAGGTAATACTGTGCTGAGCATTTTTTAAAAAAAACGATTTGGATTGGGGCAAAAGAGGTAACAGAATCTGAAAATGAGTGTTTCAAGGAAGTAGGAGAGGGAGGATTAAAGAATCAGGAACTAGAAATAAGAAAGGGAAGTTGAAATGGATGGAGAAGCAGTGGCGTAGCGTGGGGGTGCAGGGGGGGCCGGCCGCACCGGGCGCAACATCTGGGGGGGCGCTCGCACTCGCAGCTCTCTGCCCCTACCGGGTTAGGGGGCGCAAATTACTTGCCTTGCCCCGGGTGCTGACAACCCATGCTACGCCACTGTGGAGAAGTACTATACTAAAAGATGACTGTAAGGGCTTTTGGGAGAGGCTGAGGACCCCTCTAGACTGATGGGGGTTGGGGTGTCTTCTGCAACATGTCACTGATGCAATAATAGTGCATTCGTGGTGGATTTACATTGGACCATCATTCTGCAATGATGTTATGCAATGCTTCTCCAATTTTGCAAATGGTATTCAAAGTGGAATTACTTATAACTGCCCAGATATCATCATGAAAATGAAACATCAAGAATGCACATTAAAAAGGATGTTTGGAGGGGTCCAGGGGGGTTGTCCAGGGGTAAATCTGGAGAAGTGGCTTCAGCTTGTAAAGGTACCACAGCAAGAGAAACAGAGAAGAAACTGGTGTTCACAGAGCAGGAGAAGTCAGTGAAAATTGATTTATTCACAAATTGGGATGCTGTTTATAAACTCTTAGAGGGCAGATACGTTCATCCTAGAGACACTGTTTCCAGAACAAGCATAATTTACTTTTCAAATAATTGTCCCTTAGCTTGTTTTATTTATGATCTTTATAGAAATGGAACTATTGAGGTTTTTTTAGGGTTGGCAGGGGGATAGAACGTTGTGGTTTTCTGATATCTCTGTGAGGAAGGTAGACTCTGTCAGGAAGGTAGTGAGGGAGGTTCCACATTTTATATAGTAAACATGATGGCTTCATGTACACTTAGGCTTCCCTCAACAAACTTGTAAAGTGTGAATGACAGACATAGTTGCATCTTAAGCAACCATATACACTTGGAACCTAGCCTAAACAGTGTATTTTACAGTTTGCATGTTCCTGAGTGAACTAGTGGTGTCATGTTGTTTTATTTACCAGAAATAAATACATTTTATAGAGAAGAGAAAAGGCAATTTGGAGCAGAGAAATTGTGGTGAGATTATTAGCCTTACCTCCCTCTCCCCCCCCTTGCTGTTTCCCTGCTTCCTAACATGAAATATGAATTTTGAACCCTGGCAGAGGGTAAGCTGCTGATGACAGGGTCATTTGGAGTGCAGAAAAGTGATAATACTATTGTCATTTTCAACAGTAGGCAAGTATTTTAAAAATAAGTATTTTTAAATGGGAAAAACAGCTTTTTTATGGATAATCCATCCCTCCATTCTTAAAAAAAAAAAAGTAACAAGCTAGTGTTCTGGAGCAAAATTATAATCCAAACTACTGGGCTAAAGGCATCTTTTTCTAGGAAGACAAATATTTGTTTTGATTCAAAGTGTGAACCGCAATTTTTAAAAACAGTAGAAACAAAATCTGCTTGCAACCTTCTGTTGCTGTTCTGTCTGGATTTTAGTTATCTTTAAAAGTCAATTATATAAAACCAGCAGTCTTTGCTCGCCTATGGGTGTGCAAACTTTTTGGGGTCAAGCTCCACATTTGCTCAGGGTGAAGTGGTTGAGGGCTGCAAGGCCAGAGTAAGATGGGGCACTCTCCTCTCTCCCTCTTTCTTACACACACACACACACACACACACACACACACAGACAGACACTTCTCTCCTCCTGTTGATAAGCAGGTTCATGTGGAACTCAACAGTCCTTCATATACCCACATCCCATCCCATACAGGGCTTTGAATGTTACGCGCTTTGAACTGTGCCCAGAAACAGACAGGGAAGCAGCGAATCTGCGCTAAAGATGTTTTCTGGCTGACTAGTCCAGCTTTGTAATCTGAGCCAATAGTACTTCAAGTCTTCAAAGGCAGTCCCAATGCACAACACATTGCAGTAGCCTAATCCCAACTTCTATTGAGGTTGTAAACACCTTTTCCAGCCTAGTCTTAATACCCCCAGCAGTGCACTATGAATTTTCCTGCCACTGAGCAGATTTGCATACAATGCTTGCCGCATTGTGAGCCAACTCAGTATTGATAATTCGGTAAATGTTAATGGGAAGGTTATACTGAAAGCAACCATCAACCATGACTTAAGTACATTATCAAACATTGTGTCTGAAAGGCATTAGTCCCATAGGGATCTTCTTTTAAACTCTCGGGCTTTGGAAAGATAGAAGCTTCACTGCATCGTAACACCGAGTGAAGCAAGTTTTCCTTTCTCTACCCTATGCTTAAAATGATTACCATTCATTAGTCAACTCCGTGTTAAAGGGCACTATGTTTGCCTTGAGGCTACTTTGTCTAATTAGCTTCATGGGAAATTAAGAAGGTGCTGTTGTGTTTTTTTGCATTCCCCCCCCCCTATGAATTTCATGTTGTTACAATTCTTCAGCTACAGAGTAAATACTGCTACTGCTTTAACAGATACTTGAGGGTAAAACCTGCTGCCTATTTGTAATGTTCTTTATTCTGAAATCAGGATTGAACTCTGTGCTATTCAGGAAGTCTGTTAACAATCTCCTCCTTCTGTTCTAATCAAACCTGATGCTTTTTGTTCCTCCTTGTCAATTAAAACCCAAAATTATTAGGTGATGTATTCATGTATCTGCAGTGCATCATGTAATCTGGTCTTGATTGAGAGGCTGCCTGTTTTTTTCTTCTTCTTCTGGGCAGTTCACAGGAACATAGAAAGCTGCCTTACAGTGAGCCAGACTATTGTTCTATTTAGCTTAGTACTGTCAACACAGGCTGGCAGCTGATCTCCAAAGTCTCAGGTGGGTGCCTTTCCCTACCAGGAGATGCCAGTATTACTGAACCTTGGAATTTTCTGTATGCAAGACAGATGCTCTGCCACTGAGCAATGACCATAGAGACACCATAGCACCTTGAGACCTCAAGCAGACATAAAAGGCACCCTTCACTGTGTTAATGCATAAAAACTTCAGTCCATGTCTGCTAAGTCCCTTTGATGCCTATCTGTGTTGGATTGCCACCCAAATTGTTCTTGGTGATGGTCCTACATCTTTGGTACTCTTTTGCACTGGAAACACATCTAAGTCAGAGCCAAGAGAAGCTTTCAAAGGTATTGCAAGACTTTCTGTTTATTTAAGTCGGCATTCCCTGGACCAAGTGGATGCTAATGCGGCCTTGGCTTATCTGTTTTATCCACTTTTGTCAAAACAGTTTAGGTAAGGTTACCAGATGTCCCCGTTTCCTGGGGACAGTCCCCAGATTTACAAATCAGTCCCCATACAAAATCAATTGAAGTTGAAAATTGTCCCTGGATTCATTGGAAAAAATCTGGTAACCTTAAGTTTAGGTTCCTGCTCTTTACAGAGCTTCTGAGCAGGAAGAATTTGGAATATCAACAACATTATTGTTTCCCTCGCCAGCCTGCGTTTGCTGCTGATGTAGATCTTTCTTTTCCTTCACTTCCCATTTCAGAAAATCTTTGGAAGAACTGGATATGGATAAAGTCACAGCAGCTATGGTCCTAACCAGTTTATCCACCAGCCCTTTGGTCCGCAGCCCTCCTGTCCGACCCAACGGTAAGCACTGTATACCTACTCACAAGAGATTGTGAAAAGTAGTAGGGATCTTGAACTTAAATTTCATCAGTGGTTGCAATTCATGAAGCATGTATGTCTAACTATAATAAGTATCCATCTGTTGCACTGGGAACATATAGAAAAATAAATCCTATAAACCATTATGCTATTAGGGGACCTGCCACCAATGCATTATGGCAGTGGCGTAGCGTGGGTTGTCAGCACCCGGGGCAAGGCAAGTAATTTGCGCCCCCTAACCCGTGGATTTGCGCCCCCTAACCCTAACCCCCAGATGTTGCGGCCGGCCCCCCCTGCACCCCCCACGCTACGCCACTGCATTATGGGACCTTGTGATCAATGCATTGTTCATGAGTCGCTTTTTCTGAACAAGGGGATGGGGACTAATTTTGAGCAGTCAAACAGCAGAGAGGGAGAAATTTAGGCACTCCTTTCCCTCCCCGATTCTTCCTCTCTGGGCAGAAGCATCTAGGCAGTTTTTAATTTACAAACAAAAACAACAACAAAAAGAGAAGAGGGGCATGAAACTTGCAGCTGTGTGTAACAGGTAGCGCATAAGATCAGACTGACATTCTTCTTTAAATAAGACGAAGAATAACAAAGAAGATGGCAGGAAAACAAGAATCAGACTTAGTCTCTCTTTGTTTGTTTCAGCCTCATTCTATCAGGCTTTCTCTTTTCAAAATTTTGTTCATGTATAAATCTTTTCTTTTTTAAAAAGAAAGGTAAAGAGAAGTTAAAAAGCCAGAGAACATAGAAATGCTGTAATTATGACTGAACATTACATTTGAATGATAGGTGCTTTTTTCACCCCTTTAGCTTCTGTGAACAAACAGCATTTAAAACTATGCTTGACTTATTTATTACATAAAATTTACATGCTGCTTGATTGTAAAAAAACCACACACAACTCTGATACCAAACTCTTCACACATTTATAGCTGCAGGACTGTTGCCAACATTCTCTTCTAAAGTAACTGATACAGTGGTACCTCTGTTCTTGAACGTAATCCATTCCGGAAGAGCGTTTGACTTCCAAAACGTTCAAAAACCGAGGCACAAAGGGCTGGCTGCAAGTTGAATTGAGAAAATTGAAAACATGCAGCGGAAGCCGTTCAACTTCCAAGGTGCGTTTGGAAACAGAAGCATTTACTTCTGGGTTTTCGATGTTCGAAAACTGAAACATTAGGCTTCCAAGACGCTCGAAAACTGAAGGACCACTGTATTGAGTTGCTTTGGTCCAGGGGTAAACAGCGCATTATCCTCCAGATGTTGTTGAACTACAGTTCCCATCATCCCTGAGTTGTTGCCCAACACATCCGTGGGGAGGTGGGGTCTACCATGTTGGCTTCCCCTGCTTTATCCAGTGCTGTTCAACTTTAATTCACTTTCCTTTCCGATCTCATGAATTTCTAGAGTCCTTAAATGGATCTTGGAAGGAAGGAGGATTCGTGCCTTCGAGTACCAGCAGCAGCGGGTATTGGAGCTGGAGTGCTCCAAGCGACCAGTCAAACCCATCCACCCCCTCGCCCCCTCTTTCTGCCGACAGCTTCAAACCATTTCGACTGCCCTCCCAAACAGATGACGGCATTGACGAAGCTGAAACTAGTAGTCTCCTCTTTGATGAGCCCATTCCTAGAAAGAGGAAGGTGAGCCCAATATTAACTTCATAGGAGACTAAAGCTTATGTGGTACCCTTGGGGTTAATTTACGAACCTGAGGGGTGTATTGTTTATTACGGGATAGTTCATTTGCTGTTTGTTCCAGGATGTTGGCAAGAAGCACCTTGAATTATGATTGAAAACAAACTGGAAGACAGTGCAATTGCTGTAGGACTAATGTTATATGATCCATAAAGCACTTACCAGACAAATGGCTGCCGTATTTTAGTTGATTAGAAAAAAGATCTAATAAGTTAATTAAACATTGCAGCCCTAAGGTGGATCGAGACACAAGGGGGTGGGCACGCTATAAATAAGTCAGATTGTTATAAAAAAAGAAAGAAATCTCTATGGAAAAGCTCATTTTAAAATTTCGTGTTCTCTAGCGCCATCTGGTGTTGCATGTTTATAGTGGATTCAAATTGCTGTAGCTTTACTAATGGAGCTGAATACCTAGTGTGCTCCTTAACTCTTGGTGCTAGATAGCCCTGACATCATGATGAAGCCTAATGTTTTTTTGGGGGGGAGGGGAGTTTATGTGGCAACATGCCCCAAACTGGCTGTCCCACTTTTACTTCACTAGAGAAATGAATAAATTATCCACACTGCCATGATATACTATTATAAAACTTTAAAAGATACTTTCTCTGCTTCCCTAGGAGTGCCAGTTTTGGTCAAGCAACAGAACAGTTCTACAATGAAAAACCACAAATGTTGCACTCTGTGCAGTACACATAATTTACCTAAAAACCATTAAAAGTGCAAACATGGGAACAGTCACTTGAAAGATGCCATACTAATTACTGCTGTATTAGTGTTAAGCAGAAATTTACAAAATGGTCCAATTTATGATTCATAGAAGTCAAGCAGACGTGTGAACAAATTAATTAATCTGTATTCTGTCTTGTTGATATTTTTTTTCAGAATTCCATGAAGGTGATGTTTAAATGCCTTTGGAAAAACTGCGGAAAAGTACTGAGCACAGCCGTCGGTATTCAGAAACACATCCGGACCATTCACCTTGGGTAAGAAAACTACTGTCCCTTCTGTCTGGGAAAAGACTGATATCCAAATCCATTTTACCCAGAAATAACTCTAATTGATTTCACTAGGATTTATATCCCTAAGCAACAGAGCTTGCTTAGAATCAACCGCTTATCTGTGGTATCTCAGTTCTCGGCTTTCAGGTTGATAAAGATTTTGAAAAAAATTCTACGGCTGGTTCCCACATTATGTCGGGATATATTTTCACCTGTATCAAATTTGTTTCTAAAGTGATTATGGAGATGACATGCAGGTCTAGCACTCGCCTAACGCTAAAGCTAATCATTGGCTTAACATGAATAAGCAAATGTGAGCTAAGCCATGTGTGCTATCTGAATGTGGTCGTGGTTTGCTCTTTCCAGAAAAACCACAAGCTGTATCCAAGGTTTGTCCCATGGTTTAAAATCTGTGGTTTGTCTAGGGGAGCCTCACTGTGACTCATAATAAGTCACTATTTATCGTGACCCCTTAGCTTTAAAATTCTAGTGCCTCTTTAATCTGCCTCTGAGGCATATGTGCCTTGCATGCACACATCAACAAAATGGCACAAAAAACCCACAACCAAATGAATAAGATATCTTAATATTTGTCCAACTGTCAGTTATAAAAGTTGTATGTCACATCAGTTATAAAAGTTCAGAGATGTAACTTCTTTGCATCTGCCCATATACTAACATCACAATTCTCCTTTACTGCAGTTAATTTAATATGCTACAAATAACTTCTTGGTCTCCACTTGATTTAGGCGTGCAGGAGAGTCGGACTACAGTGATGGAGAGGAAGATTTTTACTACACAGAGATACGCCTCAACACTGATTCCGTAGCTGATGGGTTAAGTAGCTTGTCTCCCGTCTCCCCGTCTCTAGCATCTCCTCCTCCTTTTCCATCACAAGATGTGAGCAAAAGTGACCTGTCATGTGCCAAAACAGATGTGAAAGGGATGACACCTCTAAGCCGCTCGGCTCCTACCAATCTCTACCTCGTTCACTCTGACCATGCTTACCAGGTAAGATTCTTTTTCCCATAAGGGTTACTGGCTCAGTGTAATGGGAAGCCCATGGTTTCGAATGTGAATGAGCCATGGCAAACATCAGTCTTATGTGTTCACCTTCCCCTCAGTTCATTGTGATGTCTGAATTTTAGGAACTGTGGTTTGTTCAAACTGTGGCTTCCTTCTACTGATCTGTTTTTTTTTGGGGGGGGGGGGAATCCAGAATGTTTATTAGAATCTATTCTTTTCTAATGTTGCCATTCCTTTCTTTATAAATGAATTCAAGACAGCTGAAATCAATTAAAACATTCAAATTGTCAATGACACAGTCTACCAACCCCCAAACAAGCACAACATCAGAAACAAGCAGAGAGAAAATATAAGCGCCTAGCAACACAAAAGAACAAAGGGTGGTCTGAAAAGTGGGCGGGTTGCCTGGGGTCTGAAGGCATAAAGTAATGGGACTAGGCATCCCTCCCTCTAGGATAATATTTCAGAAACTTTACGCCATGATTGAAGGACCTGTTTCTGATATACTCTTGGCCAAACCTCAGTCTACAAGGGCATCCAGAGTAGGATACTAGCTATGCAAGGTTATATATATATATGAGAGAGAATCGGTCCATCGCCATTTGCTCCTGTACACGTGCTTCCCATCCCTGTGCAAGTCTTGCAGAGGAAAGATCTGCAGCCTCTCAGAGAATTAAACTGCAAGTCAAACACAAGACGATAGTGTTACTGATATTTATTTTAACGTCATTTTTTCTTTCTTTCACCAATTGCAATTAAATTCTGAAAGATCGCTGCATACTGCCTTCCCTCTTTTCCGCTCCCCATTCTTGCCTTGCAGTTGCTGCATAAGTCCTGACTTTTTGACTTGTTTCAAAATGTTGACAGATGTGCTTGCTCATGTTCATTAACTGTTCTTTTCACCGTTTCATGATAGTTTCTGTGAGAAACTAGCTAACGTCATTTTCTCTCCCACCCACTCTGGTGTTTGTTACCCCCTAAAGTGCTGCTTCTGTAAGATCTGATTTTTTTAAAAAACATTATTGGGTCTGCATTATTGGGTCTGCAAAACCGTTCATTGCTCATGAATGTGAATGCAGTTCTTCTTTCTGCTTGCAATACATATCATTAGACATGCTCCCTGTACCCCTCAGAAAACTGCATGAAAAGTACAGTGGACAGGGAAGGGCCATAGCTCAGTAGCAAGAACATCTGGTTGGCAGGCAGAAGGTCACAGGTTTAGTGCCCATCTAGGACTGGGAGACGCTTCCACCTGAAACCCTCTGCCAGTCACTCTTGGCAGTACTAACCTAGACAGACCAGTGCTGTGACACTGTACTCCTATGTTCAAAATAATCTCTTTCCAAAACTTGATACCCAATTTACGGCCCTTAGTATAAGACAGTTTGCAACATAATTCTGTAGAACTGAGATGTTCCTCCTTAACTGACTGGTGTTTTTTAAAACAGGCCACAGCTCCTGTGAACATTCCAGGAACAACAAAGTTCACTCCCAATGGAAATAGCTTTAGCATCTCCTGGCAATCGCCCCCAGTTACCTTCACTGGCATTCCAGTAAGTAGAAAACCAACAAAATAGAACAACGGGAGGTTTTCTTTATACCAGGGATTCAGAATCGTTGTCCCTCCAGATGTTGCTGGGCTCCAACTCCCAACAGCCCTAGCCAGCATATGGACCATTGTTGTGGAAGAAGGGAGCTGCAGTCCAGCAACATCTGGAGGGCCACAGGTTCACTGTCCCTGCTTTTATATTGCGGTACATGCCTGGAAGCAGGCGCTGTCGTCCTTTGTCCAGGTGAACATTCCTTTGTAGCAGTGCTCTGTCCTCTTCCGCCTGCCCTGCCCAGATCTGTAATTTGTGGGTGCATTGTTGAGATCAAGAGAGTCCAGTGGGAGCTGAGTAGAAAGACTGGCAAACAAACACAGTATTCCAGCTGTGAATCAACTAGTCCCCGCTGCCAACTGCTTGCATTTTGGACCTTACATTGATGCTTCTTACTGTAACATGCAGTATCCAAGTGTTTCTCCTCTGGCACTACGATTCTGAATAGGTGATACTCCCTAAAGTTACAACAGTTAATTCTGACGTCCTCCAGTCCATTGGATTTGTAAGCCTCATAGGACACTGGCTTGATGTTTTCTCCTCTTCCCTTCCCTGCATTATTTTTGTTGACATGTGATCCATTGTAATCCCATATTGCTTTCTATCATTCTTCTGCCCAGCTGCTTATAGCCTCTTTGTTTGCCATTTATCCCTGCCTTGCATTTCCCCAACACAAATGGCTCCTATAAGTAAATTATGTTCTAATTTTTATTAAAATGATTGTTCCACCATTTAAATGATTGCCATCAGAGCATAACCCTCCTTTTCCATATCAAAGTGTTTTACCTAAGGCCACACGTTCCAAATTTTCCATTTCCTGCAAATGCACGCTGGCTGTACAAAGCCTCTGCTTACTGACAGTGTGAATTAGGCACCAATAAGGTACTGCCCGCTTCTTCCCTCTCTTCACCAAGTGAATCACAAAAGCCTCTTACTGTCAACCTTTGGCATGTCTTGGAGGTTTTCTGTGGAGTCTGTGGTCTCCTGCTGAGCTGATAAAAAATGAAAGTAGCTGAATCAATTACATTGCTTTCTGCCAATGAATATTTATTAAATTCTATCAAGGAACAGCTAGCGGTGAAAGGCATCATGCTGGTAGCAATTTGAACAAGAGACTCTTAACAGAACATGCTGCGCATAAAATACTCCCAAAATTTGATTTCATGACAATACGGTTAATCTAGAATAATTATAAAGGTGGCTTGTTCTCTGTGGCGCTGTAGAAAATTGGCTGAAGTAGCACAAGAAATCCAAGAATCTTATTAGTCACTCTATAAACCAGACATTGAAGGCAACTGGATTAGGTGTGTAGGTATTCACAGAGCTTCAAGCAATGCCAGTGATCTTTCGCCTATAATGACTTACCATTCCCAACAAAATTAAACCAGGTAAATAGTTCAAGTGAATTAGAAAGTGCATGATTTTTAAAATTAAAAATACAACAAAACAGTTTAATATAAAGGATTTTCCAGTTTTCATAGCAATACTAAAATGCACATTTAGATGAACATAATTCCGTGTGTTTCAAAGCATTTGTATTGTTTCAAAGTACTTTTTTTAAAAACAGCTATGTGCTTTTGACATGTGTTACACTTAACTCCTAGGAAGGTGCCATAGCTTCCACTAGCATAACAATTTAGTTGAATACGGCTGAAAAATTATAAGGAATCAATATCATTGTCTGGACCATTTCACTGTAGTTCTCTAGACGAGTCCATATATTAGCCCAGAAGCTAATAAAATGTTGAAGCTGAATAATGAAAGCATTAATCCTGAATTTCTCTTGGAATATACAGGTGTGCCTTCAATGGCTTTTCTGGAGTGTCTGGTAGCAGTTGATTCTTTTGCCCTAACTTTATATACCAGGATGGTTGCAGGCAGAAATCTCTTTGCAGTGTGCATTAAAATTTCACTGCATTGGCCAAACATTGATGAAGTCTTGATGAAGCTGTGTAGGCTTTTCTTGGAACAGGCTCGTTAATGGTCTGTCACTTGAGTAGCAGCCTCCTTGTTTATTATGTGTTGAATGTCTTGTCCTTCTCACCCTGTGATTTGGAATGTCATAGGACCAAGTGCCAAAGGGACGTGGGTGGCACTGTGGTCTAAACCACTGAGCCTCTTGGGCTTGCCGATCAGAAAGTCGGCGGTTCAAATCCCTGTGACGGGGTGAGCTCCCGTTGCTCGGTCCCTGCTCCTGCCAACCTAGCAGTTCGAAAGCATATCAAAGTGCAAGTAGATAAATAGGTACCGCTCCGGCAGGAAGGTAAATGGTGTTTCCGTGTGCTGCTCTGGTTTTGCCAGAAGCAGCTCAGTCATGCGGACCACATGACCCAGAAAAACTGTCTGCGGACAAATGCCGGCTCCCTCGGCCTGTAAAGCGAGATGAGCGCCACAACCCCAGAGTCGTTCGCAACTGGACTTAACTGTCAGGGATCCTTTCCCTTTACCTTTAGTACCAAGTGCCAGAGATTCAGTGCCCTGATGGAAGATTAAAGTGTGTTTTGCTTCTGTTGCAACTAGATATTGGTGCTAAGAGAGTGCAGGAAGCAGCATCTTTGAATTACAGGAAGGTTCTGATTAAACCTAGGGAAGACATAACAGTTGCACATAAGTCATGAAGTCTTCCTTGAACATTTTAAAGGGAAGTCCAAATAGTTACCTACTAGGGATGGGTAGTGCTGGCTTGTTTAAACTGCAAAGTCCCCTTGGCCCCATAGCTGCTGGTTCTGGTGGGTATCCCAGTCCCCACCTCTTTTCCCACATCACTATTCATTTCTTTATGATATTTGATATGCCAGAGAATTTGAGACAAGTGCAGTAGAAGAGGGATGAGGCAGAGGAACTGGAATAAATGTTCAGCAGGGCAATGTAGTATAGTCCTACATGGAACCAGGCTAGATCAGATATTCGTCGAGGGACACTGCATGTTCAGATGTTCACTGTCACTTAACATTTCTTTCCATGCATGTGTGGGGGGGGGGGGAGACTGAATCTTATTTTTTTCTAATATGGGACGCATTCAGTTCTGCCATGTGCTCCGCTGAATGCTTGGCTTGGCTGTTGGAGAGCCAATGGGATGGAGGAGCCTTTAGGAAATGCAGTACATATAATCCATTGTGTCCTTTCCCATTGAAATTCTGTAATCAGAATTGTATTTTCATCTCTGCTTCTAGATTTCACCAACTCACACACGTCCTGCAGGGAGTGGAGAGCAGAAGCAGCAGATTCAGACCGTTCTGTCATCCCCTCCTAGAATGTCAGTTGGCCTAAGGTAAGAAACGTTTTGCTTTTGACAGCAAATCACTAAATTAATTGAGGGTGTGACAGTAAATTATTTGCTTCCCCTCCATTACATATGTTTCAATGAAATTCTTTTCAATATAACTAGACAGCAAAATAATATTGGGGGGGGGGAATTTGAATCATTATTGATACATTTTTCTGTTTACAAATCCCATTAAATTCTTTCTCAGTCCAGAAAAATAAGTACAAAGCCCATCTTCCATCTCTTCTTAAAAGAAAAGTTTGTGTCCACTGATTTGCTCCTTGGCTAGGAAATAAGAGGGGAAAGGGAGGGGGAATCCTTGAAATATCAGAGATATAACTTTGCTCCTTTCTTGGAGTTGAAAGAAGATTGATAAAGGACATGTGAAGGGTGTTTTTTTTTTTTAATGAAATGGGTCTCAAGGGCTGACTTTTTGTTCTACCGAATGAGGATGAAGGATTCTTGCTAACTTCACTTGTAAAGATTTAGGTAGCCATCCTATATTCACTAACCGTGGGAGTAAGCCCCACTGAACTGATTGGATTTACTTCTGTGTAGACACACATAGAGTTGCACTCCTAGCATAATTGTTGCCTCATATTTGACCCTTCAAAGAAAATTTATGGAGTAGTAGAACAGCTGGTTATTCATGTTAAAATAGCTATAGAAAGAAAACCAAGTGTTCCATTCTGTTGGAAAATATTCATTGGTTTACACAAAAAAAAAAACCCTCCTTCCATTCACCACAACCACCACAAACTAGTCTCAATTGGATAGACTTCTCCTGATTCTATGCTCCTTGCAGCAGTTTTCCATTTTGGTTGTCTTTTACATCCTTTTTCAACTCCAGTCTGAGATAACTGGGCTCAAAGTAATCTTTGGATTTCCAGTAACACTTATAGCAAATTCTCCATGTCAGTATTTTAGATGAAATAACCATAAACCAGCTTTCCTTCCCATTATTCTGGCAGAAAACCGAGAGGAGAGGGGAAGAAATGTCGCAAAGTGTATGGGATGGAGAACAGAGATATGTGGTGCACAGCTTGTCGTTGGAAGAAGGCCTGCCAGAGGTTCATTGACTAAAGCGTGAAAAAAAACGATGGAGGGGTATGGAATGATTTATGGCAGGATTTTCTCGCTACAGCCAGGCTGTGTGATTTTCTTCTTCTTTTTCTGTCCACTTCCTTCAGTGCTGGTTTCTACTTTGCACTCTAAGGTGAAGTAGTTATACCCCAAGAGAAGGACTTCTTCGAAGCCAACATGCAGCAATATAGTGGGAAACAAACAAAAACAAAACCTTCAAAAAGTTTTGAAGCAGGAGCAGCTATATGTCTTTTTTTTTCTTTAAAAGAAAAAAAAGAAAAGAACTCTCTTTAATAACCTTGAACAATTTGCCTGCCGGGACCATGTGTTTTTTCACACTGCATTATTGTCTGTGTTGTGAACTTTGGGATGGGGGGGGCGGGAATCAAGTGATACGTCTTTTCCTAAAATGTTTATGCACCACACAAATGCATAACATAAGCTACAGTTTTCTCAAGAGCAGCTCTCCCGGGAGTGGTGAATAATTATAATGTGAGCAAGTCTTGATACAGAGGTGGGAAGTGTCCCTTAGAGGTACTAGGATGCGGCTTTGCTGGAAAGACAAGCATCCTTGTGAAGAATCTTTTGTGAGAGGTCTCAAACCTGAAGCCCAAGCACGAGTCTTGTTTCTGTGCTAAAGGAGGATACCTAGAGAGGGCAGGGGAATCACCAGCACACCCAAACTAAAAAGTACAACCACATGTGGGAAGGGAGTCAATAACATTAAATGACATTCGGTTGAAATAAGAATAAGAACTTGGGTTCCAATATGATCGTCCTAGAAGTGATTGCAGGAAAATTGTTTGTGCTAAAGGTCCTGTTAAGGAGAAGCATGGGCAGCCATGTGGACTTTTGTCAGCATTTATTCAGGGATGTGATGATCCAAGCCAGCAGCTTCCTTCCCTGCCTTTTTATATGACATTCTGAAATGAACAGATCAGTTAAAAATACAAGGCATTATTTCTGGGGGAAATATACATGGAGGATAACAGCTTAACAACAACAACAACCAACCAAACAACAACAACAACTTAAATGCTTTCCAATAAGTAAGATATGAGTGTAGCATAGCAGTTATATGTGTATATAAAAAAATCCTTAGAGGGTAAAGTTGTTTCAAGGTCAGAAATAAAATGTCTTCAAGCTGCCTTGCACTTTGATAGGTCTTGGTGCTTTAGTGTAATTTAGTATTGGGGTGGGGTCCATTAAGAGGCACAGATTATATTAGTGGGTTGGTGGCTGAGCTAACTTTTGAAAATCAGAGGAAAAAATGCATACAGGTAGATAGAAATTGTTTGTCTGAGCAGACCCTACTAAAACAAATGAGATTGGTGCAATAGCACAATGGGGTGCTTGTTCTTAAAACATCCTGGTGGATTTTGTCCTGTGATATTAACTCAGGTGGAAAAAGAATGGTATCCCAAGTTGGGAAAACAAGAGCAAGAATGGGAGCCTATGTGGATGTCAGTCCAACTATTGCATGACTATTGCATGACTATTACAAGTCATAGGCAAATTTTATTTTTTGTAAGACCACAGATACTGGTGTCTACCGATGGCTATGGGGGGCAGCACAACATTTAATTGGAGCACAGAATCTATAGCTAGGGTTGGTCCTCATGCAAACTTTAAAAAAAATAGCTTTAATAATAGGCCTCTTCCTTTGTAGGGTTCTGTACAGGTAAGCCTAAGATTGCCAAACAAGCGTATTTGGGAAACGACTGGGTTGCATCAATAGGGTTCTCCCGTGTAAGCAGTCCCAAAAGCAGTTCTCTCTAACACCTCCAAAGAACACAATCCTACAGACCTTGAGCTGATGCAGTCAGTCTTAACAGCTGCGGGATAAGGATCATGCCCTCCTGGAGATGTGGCAGTGAAATAACAGAGGCATGAGTTTGATACAAAATGACATTTTTTAAAAAAACAACAACCAACAAATAGTGTTGTTACTATACATGGCAACTGTTTAGATCTAGCCTGACCATTAAAGTTAAAGAAAAAGTAATATTTGAGAGGCAGGGGAGTGAAGCCTTGTTTTTAGTTGCATCTTCAAATGTCAGCTGTGTTTGGCAAGACTACCAGCAATGCATAGTGTTTATGTGATCAGGAAGCTAACTGCTAATTCCAGAGTTGTATACCTAATGTAACAGTCCCTCCATGTGTTCGTGCTTTAATTTGTAATGTGTTAGGTTGCAGTCATTCTTTTGTGTTGCCGTATATCTCTGAGTGTTCACAGTGATCTGTTTGAGGTTCACTCAATAGGGATCACCCATAACTTCTGTTTGGACCTGTTGCTTGGAGATGAGTACAAACATTAACCTACTTCCTTAATGTTCAGGGGGAGAAAAGGTAAGGCACAGTTTCATTCCTAATGTTGCATAGGCAATGTTTGTAGAAAGCATGCTTGCTAAAAGACCCAGGTCCAATTCCTGGTATTTCCATTAAAAAAACCTTAAACAGGACTATGAAAGACCTCTGCACGAGGCCTTAGAGAGCCACTACCATTTGGAAATAGATGTTATTGGCATCGATAGACCAAGAGTTTGACTTTGCAATCACACGTTTTAAGAAGAATGAAGTACTGCAGAAATATTTTGCACTCGAGCAAATTCTTTATCATTTAAATGTTCCAGTTGAAGTTCACATGGTCCTGTTCTAGTTCTGTGGCGTTTTCACAGGACAATATTGCCATACAAGTTGCAGAATGATAACTCAAATTCAAATAAACCATTAATATGACTCAAGGTCACAAAACCAGAAAGTGTAAGGGCAGAGGATGGTAAATATTTAGGCTGTTGACAGGCGGGGCGGGGGCAGGTATTGGAAATACATAATAAACTAGAAACCCATGGCTGGTATTTCGTTGCATGTATTTATGGATATGATTGGAAATTGTGTTTTAGGATGGTTGCATATGATAGGGACTGTACCAAATTATTATTGGTGCTCTCAAATGTTCAGAGCTGAAGTCAGCCCTTGACATATCTAAATATTCACAAGAGTTCAAAACCAATGTTTGACCCTTGATCGTTTTAGCATTTTTGTCAGGCATTTTCAACTTAACTCTGCATTCATGAGGGCTAGAAACACTGAAACATGATCTTCCCAGGATAGTGCCTGCTGAATATTGCCCACAACACTCCGTCTTAATGCAATAGCGTTCATAAAAAAATAATCGGCATTGTCAACTCATTTCTCTCATCTCCATTTCTCTGCTCTGCAAAGCTTTCTTATACTGTGTATGGTTCAAGTCTTGAACAGTGGGAGTGTTCCATGTGGCAACACTGAGATAGGCTTTGTCTGAACTACTGTTTGCCATAGCTAAGTTTAAGGCCAAGCTGCCCTAAGATAGGATTTGGTTGTTTACTCAATGACTGAACCACCTTATAAGTGATTCTACTAGACCTCTGATAGGAAGAGAAGAGCATAATTTTACAATAGAAGTGCTGGAGCTTGCCTTGTTGTACATAGTAACTGCTTGTTTTAAAATTGCTTGCAGAATAACATTTTTTTTACTGTTGTAGAATTTCAATAGGGTTTTGAAACCCAGGAAAACCACAGAAAGTAGGTCATTAGCTAGAATTGTAATTACGCCAGCTTGTCAGGTGAGAAAAAGGCTATACTGAACCACAGGTGGCTGCAGTGAACTATTTAAAGGCTTTTTTTAAAAAAAAAATACTTGCTGAAGTCCATTCATTTCAGTGGGTCTACTCTGAGTGAAGTTTATTTGGATACAGCCCAGTTTTGAATGTTTGACCATGTCAGAGTTAGCCATCAGAGGCCTAGAGCCTCTTGGATGAACCTGTTGATAACTGTCTTGTGGTTAGTGTTATATATGAAAATTACACCACCACAAAAAAAACCAAACATGCAGGGGACTTGTAGCTCAGTGAAAGTTTTCATTTTACTCCCCCTTTGAAAAACTGCCTCTTGCATTTCAAAAAAAGTTGAGCATGCAGTGGAAGAAAACAAATCGGAGGCTTCTTGGACTCACACAATTGTTTCTGGTTCTTTGGTTCCTTGTCACTTATTCTAGTTGAAACGTGGAATATGCTGTTGTCGACCTGATCCCTATTCTAAAGATCCACCCCATCCTAAACTGTGAATCTTACCATAGGCTTGCCCCCTAATTGTTATCTCCCCACCCCGCCCTATTGACTCTTAAAATTATGTAAATAAATTATTTCCCTCAGGGAAGGAAAACAAAAAGAATAGCAATATAGTTTTGTTTCAGATAGAATTGGTTGAGCACAGAGAGAGATGTAAAGTATAAAAAGTTTTGTTTTCTAGCCAGATTTATTCAATAAAATTTGAAAAATTAATCCCTTGAAATTGTTTATAGAAACGAGCATTTATCTTAATCTTGTGTATATTCAGTAAGGCGGGTTTTGAAAGGTGACATTTGTTTATATTAGGAATTGAATTCCAGTGGACCCTAATTCAATTGGCAGTTGACCGTTCTTTCTACAATCACACTGCTCAAGTACCTGCAACAGAATGACCGCTCATTAAAAAAAACAAAAAGTTTATTATGGGCAAATAGTGTGTCTTTCAAAGACAAAAAGGTATTTGGACATTGTCAAGCCAGTCAGTCCTATGCCCTGTATTAGAGTGGATCAACATGGGACGTCCACTTGCCCCCCAGTGATCCTCTCCCAAAGGAGAAATTAAATTTTTTCCCAGGCAATACCGGTCTTATCTCTACCCTAGGTGTTGCAGAATCCACTTTCAGGCATCTTTTTAATCCCAAAATGGGCAGCAGATTCAAGATGGTGCCAAGTGCATGAAAACCCAGTATTGTGCTGGGGGAAAACAGGCAAGGAAGAGGCTGTGAGACAGCTTGAGGTTTGTTTCCCCTCTGATCTGTGTTCAGATGGGAACTTCTTACCAGAGCTTTAAAAAATTGTTTGTTATTTATTTTTTCTTTATAGATTTGTTTTAATGAAGCTCCCTCTGTGTTTACTTCAACTCAGAAAAATAGAATTTTAAATAAAAATGAGACCTATTCATATTCCTGCATATGAAAATATGGCATAATTGGCCTTTTTGTGGCTACACATACAAGAAACCCAACACTCCCCTTTCCTTTTTATTTTATTTTTAAAAAGGCAGTAGTTTTGTATGTGAATGAGGGGCCACCAATCCTTTATCTGAGCATAATGTAATACTGTTTTTGTATAGTCCCATTCTGTCAAAACGCCTGGCCCTCAAGTCCAGGATATAGTGCATGATTCCTTTTCGTGATCAGAGCTCTCATAGGGATGCTGATCTTGCGAGAACTTTAACTAAAGTCTGCCCAAAGAAACAGAGAGAGAGGGGTGTTGTTCTGTATATTAAGAACATAAAAAGAGCCTGCAGGATCAGGCCTATGACCCATCTAATTCAGAGTCTTTTAAAAAAAAAATTCGCCAACCAGATGCCAATGAGAAACTGATTATAATCAGTTTGCAAGCGTGTTCCTTGGAAATTTGGGGTGCCCCAGTGTGACTATAGTAATGGCCAGTAAGCTGCTAGGCATTGCAGGTGTTCTAGAATCTATTGCACCAGACAAAGAGTAGGAGTTGATTGGCAGACAAAATAGAGTCAGGTGGATTGTCTGAGGAAGAGAGGTTTTTGAGCATCGTTGTTCTATGTGATTTTCTGTCTTAGGAGTCCCTGGTTCAGCAAAACACTTACGCTCATATTTAATTTAACTTGCTTATGTTTTTTTGAATTAGGACTACTTAACAATGAAGCTGAGTCCCTTACACTATTTGGGTGCTAGAATGTGACTTATTATATTTCTAATATTGTATTTATACATTTACATTGCACGACAATCTGGATTTTTTGAGGTGCCATGCCATTTGTTGTATAGATCCAGAAAGCTTTTTTTTCTCCCACAATTTATATATAAAAGGGAGAAGTAATTAAAGATATGCCAAGAAATAGCAAGCTTAATTGGCTCTTTACAAAATGTTGTAAAATTAACCTGTCTCGTGGTGGTCTTAGTGTCTGAGATATGCAGTAGTTATAGCAAAAAATTAAAAAGGAAAGCAACAACAGCCTTACTGAATGGTGCAATATTGCTTTTCTATTAAACAAAGGGCTATCTTGTTGAAGAAAAGTATAAGCCACTGTGAAGAATAATTTTGCAGCATCTTACTAGCAAGTCTGTATAGCCAGAACTTTTAGCCAATCTAATAGGTTTCCAAAATGTGTTGAGGGTACATAAATTTGAATAGGAATGTAATTTGAAAATCCATTTCAGAGAGGGATTTTTATAATAATATAATAATAATTTATTATTTATACCCCGCCCATCTGGCTGGGTTTCCCCAGCCACTCTGCGTGGCTTCCAACTGAATATTAAAAACAGTACAGCATCAAACATTAAAAACTTCCCTAAAGAGGGCTGCCTTCAGATGACTTTTATAAGTAAAATAGTTGTTTATTGCTTTGACATCTGCTGGGAGGGCGTTCCACAGGGCAGGCGCCACTACCAAGAAGGCCCTGTGCCTGGTTCCCTGTAACCTTACTTCTCACAATGAGGGAACCGCCAGAAGGCCCTCGGCGCTGGATCTCAGTGTCCGGGCTGAACGATGGGGATGGAGACGCTCCTTCAGGTATACTGGACCGAGGCCGTTTAGGGCTTTAAAGGTCAGCACCAACACTTTGAATTGTGCTCGGAAACGTACTGGGAGCCAATGCAGATCTCTCAGAACCGGAGTTTTTCTTCTCATTGTCAGTTTGAATCCTATTCTCAGGGCCATATGTCCCACAGGAAAGGAAGGTTAACTAGTATTCTAGTCCTGAAAGTCTTGTCTTGTATGTCATAAACTGGTTTCTGCCTAGTTCTGGCATTTAGACAACATGAAGGTAGCTTAAAATTTGCTGGTTTTAAATCTGCTGGTTTCAAAACATGCTTTGGATTGACCCACAGTCCTAGATAATGATTATTTGTTTTTAACCACAAGACTGAAGGCTTTTCAAACATCATAAGGAATGATCTCCCTCCCTTACATTCTTCAAAAGAAAAAGAAAAATTGCTATCTAAAACCCCTAAAGTTAGCCAAAGATCCAGGGAGCAGGTTATCTTGTCGTTTGCTTTTGCTTTTCTTTTTTAACCATTGATGTTCTATTTTTATGGATCTGAAGGAAGGTCAGTGTGCAGACAAAAATTCAAGCTATATCACAAAGCCCTGATTAGGGATACAGTAGTCATGCAGTTCAGGTTATCAGTATCAAATACCTTAAAATGCACTCAAATTGTACAAAGGTGGCAGTACTTTGCATCAGGTGAACAGATTTCTTGTGGGGGTGGATAACAGAGGCTAATGTACATTAAAAATCCACTACATTTAGCAAAGCATTAGTATTATCACAGTCTCCATTCATTTCATTGGGGCTTGTGCAGGGGTCCTACACAATCCAACATTGAAATTAATATTTCAGTGTTAGATGGCAGAATGTTCCTTCCTTCCGCTATGTCTTCTCATGTCAAAATAATTGAACTTTTAAATCTTCTGCTGAATGATCCTTGTGGTATTTGTTGATTTGTGTTTATGTGATATAAAATGAGAACCTGGAAGAAATGCATTGAATTATTTCACTCTTAGCTTCTGCGGGTTGTATATATGAGATCTAGTAGACACTTTGACAGAAGCCTCTTTGATCCAGTAAAGGTTTTCCTCAGCATGTCCAAAAGGAAGGATATTTTCACAATTCCTTCTCCCCCCCTGCACCGTACCCCCAAATCTGCTCCTGGGGGTTGTGAGACACCCCCCCCAGAACGTCCTGGGAGGTGGAACCTGGGAGCTGCTGGATGTAATTGGCAAAAACTGCCTCCCTCTCTTGTTCCATTAATAGAAGCCAGTGCTGGATCCAAGGGTTTCTTCTGTCAATGAAAAATCACCACTGAATACAACACTAAATCTTTCATGCCAATCACTATGGGTGGTGGTCAACTCAATAACTGCACAAGCAGAACAACTTGCACAAGATGACTTTCCCCCTTTCTTCCCCGCAGGCCCCCTAAATCTGTTTGGAGAGTTCCCCCAACCCACTGGAGCAGATTTGGGAATGGCACGAAGGTCACACAGGGGAACAGAGATGGGTTTAGGGGAGAACAACTGGGTCGGTCACATTGGAGGCAGAGTTGGAGGCAGTGCCACAACTATGATGTAGAATGGAAGGTGAGAGATGGGGGCACCAAATATTGGTGTTGCACAGGGACCCACTGAAATTTGAGACCCCAAGGTCCACTATTGAGGGGGAAGAGGAGAAGTCATTCCATTTGCACAGCTATTTAGCTGAATACCACCCTGTCTTCCAAGTACTTAGTCAAGCTTGTGGCTTAATTACACAGGTAGAGTAAATTAATGAACATGATCTGTTGTAATTGTCAAGCTCAGATTAAATATTTGGATTAATATAATAAAAGCTTCCTCAGGTTGCAATAATGGCACCAGTCCATCTTGACAAAGAGTAGCACGGCTAATTATAATTTACAGTGGATTCCCCACCCCCTCCATCAAAAAAAAAAAGGAACTTTGTTTTGCTCCAGAAAGGTGGTCATTTTCTTTTAAAAGTGGAGGGTAGGGGAGAAACCATTTTGTTCTTAGAAAATAATATGTATCTGAAGTCTGGGATCCTAAGTTCATATTTGGAAATAAGATTCAAATGAAATAGTAGAGCTGATTTTCAGACAAAATTGGTAAGGGCTGCAGCTCCTGTCATTTGCTGGGAATAAGTATTTAAATATATGCTTTAATGTCAACAAGACAAACTATAGACTGTTAGAAAGTTGAGGCTAAGAACCTGAACTGCAAGCTTTCTGTTTTCTTACAGTTAATTGAGATTCTCTTTAAATGTTTAGCTGTAGATGTTTTAATCAGATTCTGATGTTGTGGAAATATCTTGGTTCTGACTAAGGTGGCATAGGCCCGGTTTGAATGCAACATCGCCTGTTTTACAAACCATAGTTTGTGAAGACAGGAACAAGGGTCAGGCCTGCATACTCTTCTTCCCTGTCCCCTCCTCTTGAGCATTGGCTTCAGTGTGGAGATCTTGGTTTGCTTTTAAATCAGAGTTTCTTGTGGTGTCCAAAACAGGAAACTGCTTTAATATTAGTTTACTAACAGAGGTATTAAATCAGAAGACAACCCTGGGCAACCTGTCTGAATCTGACCTACTTTTTGGTTTTATGACAGACATGGCAAAGTTGCAAGCTGTACATATGTTCAACCTCTCTCAAGGCCAGCTCAGTGTGTAAACCTCACTAAACAAATCAACTTGTGAGAAGGTTAGCCTATGAGGGGGAAGTTTGCCTGGCTCTCTACAAGCTTGGAAACCTAGGCTGTAGTCTACAGAACTACTTTTCTGAAGTTCTCTTGCAGATTTTTGCTGAACTTTTCTAAGATTTTCTGGAGTAAAGGATATCTAGCAGAGTTTTATAGCTGCAATCACTGTTGAATGTCTATGCTAATTCAACTTTTATCTCCTGTTTCTGTCTCATGTCCATCTCTGAGCTACGTTGCAGCTTACAGAAGCTTTGACTAATTTGTGAATTATGCTCCTAGCCTTCACATGTGAGAAGTTATGTTTTAATATGCATGTTCGTCAGGTTCAGAGCTTTCTAGAAGAGAAGTGTAAGAGATTTCCATTCCCTTTTTCTCCCTGTCAAGATTGTATTGCTGCTGAAAATGTATAATTTTAGTGAATGTTGGAGAGGCACATGGTACAATAATAAGCTTTCTTTTTTGGGGGGAAAAGCTAAGTTCCAAAGTGTACATGGAATACATGTTATCAAGCACACTTGGTAAGCGCAAAAGCACTAGTTTATATTTAAGAAATTGACAGTACAATCCTAACCATGTCTACTCAGAAGTAAAACTTACTGAATTCCATGGGGCCTATTCCCAGGTTAGGATTGCAGCCTAATATGTCAATCTTAAATATTTAATTCATGTGTTGAGTTTGGTTTTCAAGGGATTACTTGCAAAGTTCTATAAAACTGCAGCATATTTATACTAAGAAAAAAACAACCTGTTAACAAAAGGCTCATTGGGAATCCCCTAATTAGTTTGGGGAATATCACTTTAAATTGAACTAGTGGATTCTGATAACAAAAAAAGGTTTCAAGAAGGAAATGTAGTTAATATTATTCAGTTACTGCAGGGGTGGGGGGAACCTTTTCCAGACCTAGGACCCCGTCCCCTTCTAGGAAAGTTCCCAGGGGAGAATGGGATCTGAGGCAAAAAGCAGACAGAGCAACAAAGGTGAATTTTACCTTTGTACAATAGGCTAGTTTCTACACAGACACTCCTCATCCTATAGTCTCAATCCAGACAAACTAGAGGCACTATCAGAGTTCAAAGATGCATTTCAAGACAGGCAGAAACACTCAGAGGCAGGGCCAGCGAGGGGGTGTAGCCTTTGGAAAGTCCTGAGGGCCACATTTGGCTCCCACACCTGAGGTTCCCTGCCCCGGAATTACTGCTTCCACAGTTAACGTTTGCAGGAAAACTGTCTTTTGATTTATGTCTGCTCCCAGACGAATCTATGGATTTTAATGAATGTATCTGTAACTGTAAAACTATGCATTTTTCATAAGAACATGTGTTACGTTATACCTGTTCAGAAATCTTCCTAAAGGTCTACTAAAATGGTTAAATGCCGCCCATGGTGAATTGCTCAAATTTCCATTCTTGGCACACTTAAAGTTCTGCTTTAGAGGGACGAAAAGGAATGGCGTCGCGGAAGAAATGTGTATTTCTCTCCCTCTAGGTCAGGCTTCCTCAACCTCGGCCCTCCAGATGTTTTGAGACTACAATTCCCATCATCCCTGACCACTGGTCCTGCTAGCTAGGGATCATGGGAGTTGTAGGCCAAAAAACATCTGGAGGGCCGAGGCTGAGGAAGCCTGCTCTAGGTAATGCAGTTTTAAGACAAAGGGAAAGCAAGTGAACTGCTTTCATGTCCCATTTATTTTTAGGCAGGAGACATGGGTGTTTGTCGGTGGGCCTTAACCGTGAGCAGGTTAAGTGGTGCTTGCAGTGGGCTGTCCATTCTACGTCCTGCTCCATCAGTGACTGCGTACATTCAGCCCTGTGAGTGGTTACTTGAAACTGGTTGCCATAGAGAGTCGGGCCAGTCTTCCCCACACTGATGCCTTCAATATATTTTAGACTATGACCACCTCTGTCAACTCCAGCTAGTTGCTGTGCTGGGTAGGATTGATTGGGGAGTAATAGTTCAAAATATATGGATGGGCACGAAGTTGAGGAAGTCTGGGTTAGGTGGTTTTGATCTTTCCAAATACCACCAGCCAACTTAAGAAGTAACTTTTGAAAAACTGGTCAAGATTCTGAATATGCAGTTGTAACGGAGCAGAGTTGCAGAGTAAAAATGGCGTTGTTAAATTATATTTTTTACTGTAGTGTTAATGAGTTAAAATCCTGCCATGTTTTATTGTAAACACAGTGCCAAATATTTTATTTTGCCTGATTAACAATACAATTTTAGGAAAACTAGCGTCCGTCCAAAACAGGATGAAAGTCTCTTGCTAGTCTCCTAGGACTCCAGTTATACAATACGATGTTCTTACAACTGGGGATCTATGCAGATTTGGAGGAATCTGCCTGCAAAAATCATACTGAAGGGCTGAGCCTTGGACAATGCGCAGATAGAGCCACAATTGCTACATTACTAGAGGGCTTTTTCACAGTAGTATATTGTGCTCCCTGTGCCAAGGAGGTGACTTTAGGTTAGCCTCAGATTAGAGTCAAGCATACCTCGGAGCAGGGAGTGGAATTTCATCCACCAAAATTTAGCACGAATCTATCTGGGGAATAACTGCAGCCTACCTCTAGTCTGACACGGGGACAGGAGGCAACTTATCCCTAGGCGAATGCTGCAAAAATTACTAACCTGTTTCAGAACCTGTAAGACTATGTCATATGCCTGCGGTTTCACTTCCACTGGAATCAGTGGAGCTCCTTCCAAAGAATGCAATGAGAGTGAGTCATCCTTTGGTTTTCAGGAGGAGTTTCTTTTATTGTCTGTTTTAATATGGGGAATTCACTTTATAAATATTTGAAAAAGAGAGCTTCCAATTTTGGCACTAATGGAAATACTGGATACTTTTAATATATATTTAGAAGGTTATTTGAAAAGCAAAATGTTCTGTCTTTTTATATAATTTTTAGCCAGATACATATACTCTGATTACTACTTCTGTGGATTCCTATCAGACTGTAAGTGCAAAAAAAAAAAAAAAAACTAGTTCAGGTTTCAAAACCCAGGGGGTAGAGGACAGGGGAACTGACTGTTTTGAAGTGCTTTGCTAGTTTTTGGTATATTGTGTGTTTGTATATAAATATATCTATATACATTATAAAGATATATAAAAATAGGTCTGTAAGGTTCAATGTTTTGTGTTTTTATCGCTGTACTCTAAGGAAATAAAATGTGTTTTGTATTACTTTATGAATTAATTACAAAAGGCTTTATGCATTGATCAAAATGTTTTCTAGCTATTTTACACCAGAAGTTGATAAATAACTCTAATCCTATGTAAATTCACAACATTGAGTTTAGAAGTGGAATTTGAGATTTTTAAGCTGGCTCTGATGGATGGCACCAGATAAAATGCACTTTCTTTGTGGCATGTAATGTATTTTGCTCTCAATGGGCTTTAAAACAAGACCACAACATGTTTACATCTTTTCTTGTGCCCTCCTCTTCCCCCCTTCCTTTATAATAATTGCAAAAAAATGGAATATTTCCTCTTGGAGGGGGGGAAGCAAACAAATATCTGAGTTACTGAAGTAACATTGTTCAAGAACGGATTGTTTGGAATAGATTAGTATGTTGGTTTTAAAAAACAAATCATTTTAGTGATAGTCTTCAGTATGTGAGGCTCTGCTTTGTGATGTTTGGTTGTGACAAATATGCTGTTGCTTATCTAGTCTAAATATCATTGTTTTCTTGTATTTTACTGTTAATGGCTATTCCATTAGTTGCACTTGCTTGAACTGAGTCAGAAGACTCAGAAGAAGTCTTGCGGAACTATTGAGACTGTTATGATGTCCAGAAACATTACTTAAATGCACTTATAATTGATTTACTACCATGCAGTATGTTGAACTGTTTCATGTAATAAAGGCATTTGTTGTATAAACTTTGTCGTGGGGACAATTTTCCTTGGGCTACTTTTTGTGCTGAAACAAAAAGATGGGGGGGGGCACCAGCAAAGGCAGGGGAACACACAGCCAAATCTAATGTACTAAATCCACTTATTGGAACATGGAATTTAAGCAATTGAAAGGGTTCAAAAGTCCAACACATGTGATGGCTCTTCTTCGGAACAGATTACAAAACGATGGATGGATATAAAGACAAGACCAAAAAAGCAAACAAACCCCAATGTCTTGAAATAATTTTAAACACCAATATTTGTCCATATGTTATAATGATTTGAGATAACTCTGATTTATATACGCTAGACCCATTTCACTAGTGGAAGGGAAGCGAGACTTTAATATTTTGATACACACTTTTCCTTCATGTTTGGATAGTCCTAAGAAGCAAACATTCTTGCGTAAGTACAGCTATGCTGAAGACCACTATTGTAATAAAAACTCCCTTTGCTCAACTGTGTACACCATGGGTAGGCAAACTAAGGCCCGGGGGCCGGATCCAGCCCAATCGCCTTCTAAATCTGGCCTGCAGCCGATCCAGGAATCAGCGTGTTTTTACACAAGTAGAATGTGTCCTTTTATTTAAAATGCATCTCTGGGTTATTTGTGGGGCATAAGAATTTGTTCCATTTTTTTCTTCAGAATGTAGTCCGGCCCCCCACAAGGTCTGAGGGACATTGGACCGGCCCCCTGCTGAAAACCTGTGGCGTACACCATGCAGGAGTGCTGGCTTGGCCCCACAGCTGTGGTTGCGTGGCCCTGACACCTAAATTTGTGGGTGCCTGGCACCTATGACACCATGAGATACTAAGCCCTGTGTACCCTATTCAAAATGGTACCCAAATATTGGAATAAAATATACCTGCAAGAATATTCTCCATCACAAGACTTTTGCACCTTTACCAGTCCAGCATGGATTCCCTGCAACCGGCTCCTCTATATCCAGCACAACAGCACCTAGAACAGAAAGACATCAAAACTAGCTGGAAAACCCATCTTATTAGAAAAATGTCTTCGTTGAGCAAATCTTTATCATAGGTTGCCCTCTTGTGGTGAGAAAGTGTGTTTGCAGCTTTAAAATCCCTAAAACTGCTCTTTACAAAGCGGCTAATGCCTGTCGTCTTTCCACATAGTCAATACAACTGGCATTGCTGGTGGCGCTGATAGGAACTGCAGCCTAGTAACATCTGCATCCATTCTCACTAAATTAAATGTTATTAAATGTCACATTCTCACTAAATTAATTGGAGCAAGAGCGCAGAATGATTCTGCCTCAGAACCTGTTTGGACGGTCAGAGCTCATCTCCAGGGCCCGTGACATCATAACGAAAGCGAGTGTCTCTGATGTTGATGCCTCTGGGCTGCAGGAGGCAGGACTACCACAACAGAAGATGCCAATTCCAGAAAGGATTGAGATTGTGCCTCTCTCTCTCTCTTTAAGGTAAAGGGACCCCTGACCGTTAGAGTCCAGTTGCGGATGACTCTAGGGTTGCGTGCTCATCGCCCTCTCTAGAGGCCAAGGGTGCAGGCGTTTGTCTGCAGACAACTTCTGGGTCATGTGGCCAGCATGACAAAGCCCCTTCTGGTGAAACCAGAGCAGCGCACAGAAACGCCGTTTACCTTCCCGCCGGAGCGGTACCTATTTATCTACTTGTACTCTGACGTGCTTTTGAACTGCTAGGTTAGCAGTTTAAAGTAGGCATGGCCAAAATTGGCCCTCCAGCTTCTTTGGGACTGCAACTCCCATCATCCCTAGCTAATAGGACCAGTGGTCAGGGAATTGTAGTCCCAAAACAGCTGGAGGACCAAGTTTGGCCATGCCTGCTTTAAGGCAATGAAACAGTTCAGCAGTTCAATGATGCAAGGAATTCAGAGAGGGAAAGCTATCCTTTTTAATTAATTTGTATGCTGTTATTGACTGGGTTTTTTCTCCTTCTTCCTAACAAAACAGGATCAACTGACCTATTCTCCCTTTCCCCTTCCTGGTGCATAAAAATCCAAATTAAAAGAAATATATAATGAAGAAATATGATGCAAGGGGGGTTAAGATGATGCAGACCTCTCCAATTGTCTCACTAGCACCTGGGTTGGGGACCACAGAAGAATGTGTCCCTGTTTGTGACAGGGATGGCCAGCTGTAGGGACCTGTACAGAAATATTTTTTTAAAAATCATGAAACAATAGCATTTACACCTCAGTTCTTACTGTCTTGGTTTGAGGGAATGAGTACGCATGTCAGGATAAAAGGCCTATTGAAGTCAGACACTAGTGACAAGTTTATCCATCGTGCAAAACGTATGTACAATTTGTTCACCAAATGTTTGAGCTGTACAACTCAGTAAGTAACACTTTTTCACAAGAACAACACTTACATGTGTGGAGATACACTGGGCACAGATACAAGGCTAATGGGTGAGAAAGCCTTTTTTTTTTTTTTTTTGCATTCCACCACTGATTCCAGTTTTTTGGGTTGCACATCTTGACTTCTAGTCTGGCAGCTGCACACTGACAGCCAATGCCTCTAAGGGGGTCAATATACATATCTGGTGTGAGGAGAAGATGTAAATCACAACAAATTGTCCTGCTTTGTGGGTAGGCAGTGCCTTTCTCTTTGCCCTGCTACAGTTGCCTTCCCAGAAACTTTTATGTGCTACTTTCCCTGTGAGATTAGAAGCCCTGCAGCTAAAAGTAATTTCTTTGTTTAAATATTTATCAACCACAATGTCATAAAAAAACCCCACAACATAAAAAGATTATAATAAGATCAATGAAAACATTGGTAAAAACATCAATAAATACTGGTTGGCAAGAATAAATTAACATTTCAAAGACCTGCCTGAATAACACTATTTTAGGAGGAGCCTAAAAGAATTGTTGCCCTAAGGCTATGTACCGGTCTCCCCTTTGAGATTCTCCCACCTGTGGTAAGATTTTTAGATGGGGTGTAACACATGTCTTTTCAGATTAGGATGGCTGCATAGTTTTATTATGTAAAACACCTTGAACCTTGGGAAAGGCTGCTAACTAATGCAAAACAGAAAACAAAAAAGGGAAAGCTTGCAGGGGGAAATGTTAATAATAGAACAAAAGGTCAGGTCTCCTCCTCCTTGCCCCACCCTGCCCCACTGGACCTTTAGCTCTGTCCTGTAAGCATTTGCACAGAAAACAGGTCCCAATTCTCGTGCAAAACGCCCAGGGGCTGCATTGATCCATGGGGAAAAGGTGCAAAAAGAAAGAAAGATAGATGCACCACTTTTTGCAGGTGGGTCACATATTCCTGCTTAGACTGGATGGCTCAAGTAGAGGCTCCAATGGTGAAATTCTCAGCACTCAGCTCTTGAAACATTACAGCCATTGCTGTAGTGGCCCATCTAGACAGATGGAAGGAATTAGTGGATTCTCACTGCAGGGGTCACAGCTGCAGATGTCACTGGGAAATTCAGTGCTGCTGCTGCTGCAGCAGCCTCCAAAACAGCAAAGACGGTAAAATGGAGAAAAGGAGCCAAAATCCCCTGAAGTCATGTGAGGGGTTAGGTAACCTGGGCTGGAATTCAAACCACTAATCACTTCAGAAAAGTGGAAGAGTATGCTCCCGTTTGCACTGCAGCCTAGCAGACCAATCCTATCCGGAGCTTTACCGCAGCTAAAGCAGAGTGAGATCAACACTGCCCTGCCTGCTGCGGAGACCTATATTTAACCCAGTTGCTGTATCTCCTTGTGCTGTGCTGTGCTGACACAAAGGGGAAACGGGGCCCCTTTTTCTACTACCCACAAAGCTCCTTTATAGGCCAGCCAAATGCCTTGCGGACAATAAACTTGCTGAAGCCTTGGCCCCAGGTTTCTTCTGGGGCTTCCTTCTAGCAGGAGAGGAAGGGAGTGAGAGGCGCATGGTGCTATGTTCCACAGCATTAGAAGGTTTTTCATTTTACTTCCATTATTCTTAGATACCTTGGGCACCTTTCGACACAAATGCTCACCAGAAGAGGAATGTGAAGCTGGAAACAGATGCAGCACTTTCAAAACGCTTTTCAACAGCAAAGCATTTACTTATGTTTATGACAAACCTAGACAGCATCTTAAAAAGCAGAGACATCACCATGCTGACAAAGGTCCGTATAGTTAAAGCTATGGTTTTCCAAGTAGTGATGTATGGAAGTGAGAGCTGGACCATAAAGAAGGTTGATCACCGAAGAATTGATGCTTTTGAATTATGGTCCTGGAGGAGACTCTTGAGAGTCCCATGGACTGCAAGAAGATCAAACCTATCCATTCTTAAGGAAATCAGCTCTGAGTGCTCACTGGAAGGACAGATCCTGAGGCTCCAATACTTTGGCCACCTCATGAGAAGAGAAGACTCCCTGGAGAAGACCCTGATGTTGGGAAAGACGGAGGGCACAAGGAGAAGGGGACGACAGAGGACGAGATGGTTGGATAGTGTTCTCGAAGCTACCAGCATGAGTTTGACCAAGCTGCGGGAGGCAGTGGAAGACAGGAGTGCCTGGCGTGCTCTGGTCCATGGGGTCACGAAGAGTTGGGCACGACTAAACAACAACAGCTTGGGGAACAATGGGTAGGAACAGGGTTTTCTGGGCCTGGAACCCTATTGTAGATGGCATACTCCACCCCACTTGCAAAAAGAAGACATACCACGTGCAAATTTATGGCCTCTTTTACAAGTGAGGTGGAGGGGTCACTCAGAAATAATAATATGTGTGACAGAGTATCAGCAAACAGAGGTTTTCCCCTTAATTGAGTTTCCATACCGAAACAGGATTAACCTGTTGAATTTCCACGTGCCACACAGCTGTGGAAGGTGCAAGAATCCTGCTTGCCACCCAGTGCCAATGTAAACCATGCAAACAACTTGATCAGTTGGAAACAAGTTGTGTTCCTGTAGGCCTTTTGTTACTGATCTTAAGTGGGCAATTCAGCATCTCTTTTGCATGCAGAAGGCCCCAGGTTTGATCCCTGCCATCCCCAAGGCAGGGAACGTTCCCTGGAGAGGAGCTGCCAATCACTTTAGACAATAGTGAGTTGGGCAGTCCAATGGTCTAATTTTGTGTAGGGCGGCTTGCTTTTCCCAACTCCAAAAGAAAGTTCCTCTGATAGAAAAATATTACGGAGTTGCACATCACAATTTAAAAATAGCATGAAATTCCACTGTCATATTCTAAAGTGAGGCCTCTTGAATGTTTTTGGTTTTTATTTCGTTTCACCTTAATATGGGCTTTTATTTTTGTATTACGTTGTAAGTCGCTTTGAGCTTACTTTTCATTTTAAAATGACTAATAAGTATAATTTTTAACAATTAAAATATGCACATTATTCTAGTAATAAGAGCAGTTAATGCTTTTATTTGGCGTAATTAAACAGTCACAAAGAACTATGCAAGCTGTCAAGTGCATCAAAGCTCTTAACCAGTCTGGAAGAAAAAACAGAGGATGATAAACACGATGGAAATCTCAAGCCAGATGTTTGCAAGCTTATTTCCAGGTAATGTTCATATGATTGCATCTTTTTACAGCAATCATAAGCATGTATTATTATTATTATTATTAGTATTGTCATCATCATCATTTATTAAATTTGCATACCATCCTTCATCAGCAGGTATCAGGGCAGTTCACAAGGTAAGAATATAAAAACACAAAATACATGATAAAAACAAGAACAAAAACAAAAACTAACCAATAACCCCCCCCCTCTTTTTTCAGTTATATTTCTATCCTTATCTTGATTTAAAAAAAAAAAAAAGCTGATATAACTAGGTCAAGTTCATCTGTTCTGTTGAATCAATTGGATTTTCTGTTTCAATTGGATTTTGAATAAATGTGCAATTGATAGTTCCTGTTTTGCATTTCATTGTACTATCTTCTTCTTTAGAGAGTCGTGCAACCCGCTATTCTGAATAATGGTGGGGTTTTTTAATAGGGAAGGGTTGCGGGGTGTTTATGTACGGGGGGGTGTGGCTTGAAAAGTTTGGGAATCAGAGAGTTAGTATAGGGCAGTGTCTGCATTGACGAGCCTCTCAAAGAGTCTGCGTAGGAGAAGGAGGAGGAGAGAAGGTTTCTATAGCAGCGACAGAAGCCAAGCAAGCAAACAGCGCTGAACTTGGACCAAGAGTTGGGCTTCACAGCGTTTAGTAGCTTCGCCCTCGTAGGAGTCATCGATGTGAGCAGGTAAGTGTATCTGGCAGGGCTGATCGGCATCTGAATACTCTGCATATAGAGAGGATTGGCTCTAAGGGCGCGACCTCCCCGAGGGGCAAGGAGTTTGGATGGGTTTTCCAGCAGAAAGCGAAGCTGAAAGGTCCACACGCCTCTTTAACTCCTTGAGGGTCGTTTACCCATCCCCCTCAAGTCGGACATAAGAGAAATCTTCTAAATCATTTCTTTAGCTTGCTGCCTCAGTTTCCCAGCTGCAAAAGTGACATCACCAACCCACCTAGCCAGTAGCATTGTTGGCAAAGCTGAAATGGTTTTTAAGGAGCATCTTGTGGATAAATGATGAATAGTGCAATTCATAGAATCATAGAATTCAATGCCTGTCTACTCAGCCACGAGTCCCAGGGGGTTCAGTTGGGCCAGGGAAAGTGGGCACAGTGGCTCTTGCCTAACACATTAAACTTTTATGCAGCTGGTCTTTTTAGTGGACCATATTTTTAATACATTTTTAATTAAAACAAAACAGTCATTTCAGCTTCTCACCCCAACAGTAATTATAATCGCATCAACAATGCTTCCTAATTGCAAGGTAAGAGCAAATTCAAAAGGAATGGTCATACAGTCATAATAATACCTTCATCCCCCCCCCCAATATAGATTATAAGAAAGTAGATTCCACCTAAACATTAGGAAGAACTTCCTGACAGTAAGAGCTGTTCGACAGTGGAATTTGCTGCCCAGGAGTGTGGTGGAGTCTCCTACTTTGGAGGTCTTTAAGCAGAGGCTTGACAACCATATGTCAGGAGTGCTCTGATGGTGTTTCCTGCTTGGCAGGGGGTTGGACCAGTTTCCCAATCATGCTGAGTGGAGAATTTGCACAGCATGTAGAAGCAAAGGTGTCCCAAAACACACACACACACACACACACACACACACACACTACCCATTACATTATACAGGACTTGGACTAGCTTTAGATAATCAAGACTATTACGGTGAACATGATATTGCTTAATGTCTACAACTGATCTCACTATTTACACAATATTGATCTAATAACTTGCTTCAGTGTGAGTGACATATAAACATGGAGAGGAGGGAGGTGAGAATAGGGGTTCCTTTGAGTTAGACATTTTATCTGTATTTACCATTGAAAATGCTTAAATATACTTGTAACATTTCAGTCTCTGACAAAGAAGCTGATTTCTACCTGATTCTATGTGAGTATAAAATAAAGCAGTTACCTTGAGACCTATGAGGGAAGCCTCAGGCTAGCACTGGAACCCTGCATTTTGGAGCATCATTAATACATTAAAGATTGTTATCCACCCTACCTGGAATATAAAGATAAGACAACGCTTCAACAAGATAACATGAACATTCTACCCAAATCTATTTTTGATCTGGCTCATTTAGAGTTCAGCAAAATGCCCACTGTAGCACTCTGAAAGCAATTACTGGCTATTACTACGATATCAGCTTTGCTACAACAAGCACATGTTGTTGCCACTGAATGGGAAATCAGCTGAATTTCAGGGTCCCAATCTACACTGGAAGATGGGGGTGGTCTCATTATACAACATGCAACATCATTATTTTTTTTCTTGCATGACCTGCAGTCATCTCTTTCAACTTGCTTAACAAACACACAAATACACATCACTCCTCTTTCCATTAGTTTGATTAATTTTTGTATATTGGCCTTTGGTATCCTCTCCTTGTTGTTAACCACTTTGGTTTCTTTTTGAAGATAAAGTGGGATGTCAACTTACTAAAATAGATAAAATTGGCTTCAATTTTTTTTATTAAAAAAAACCCCACCTTCAATTTTGTTACATTTCTTCCTAGAAGTAAGTTTATTTTTCAACAATAATGCAAGAGTGGTATACAAATTTTAACAAACAACAACAACAACAACAACAACAACACCTTTGACATTTGGCTTGCCATTTTTTAATGTGACACTGGGGGCTGGGGGACGAAAGGCAATATAAATTGATTTGGAAGCTTTTACAAAACTCCTAAGATTGCAGAAGGTGTAAAAATTAATAAAAAGTGGGTTGCATCTAAAGGAAGCCTCCTGTCAGCACAAGGACTTCTGCTTGTACACTGGGACTCCCTCTGCATTCCCCCAATTTCAAGACTTTATAAAATGAATTTTCACTGGCAGGAATCAACTCCAAAGGAAGAGGAGGAGGAGGAGGAGGAGGAGGAGGAGGAGTTTGGATTTGATATCCCGCTTTATCACTACCCTAAGGAGTCTCAAAGTGGCTAACAACCTCCTTTCCCTTCCTCCCCCACAACAAACACTCTGAGGTGAGTGAGGCTGAGAGACTTCAGAGAAGTGTGACTAGTCCAAGGTCACCCAGCAGCTACATGTGGAGGAGCGGGGAAGTGAAGCCAGTTCACCAGATTACGAGTCTATCGCTCTTAACCACTACACCATGCTGGCTCTCAGCATGGACACTATAGAATAACGCAGAAGGGGATTCTGAATCTTCATTTAAATAAATGCCATGAAGCATGTACTTTAATAGTGAATTATTGCAACGTAAAGAAACTTGGCATTTAAAATCTAACTAAGAGTATCAAGAACTCCAAAATTCCTGCTTCACATAAATCTTTGGAGCAGGCTGACGTTGTCTCCTGTCCCTGGTTGGAAAAAAAGTGGACAACAGCAGGCCAGGGATCATAATAGGCTGGACCGATCCTATTCAGAGCTATGTTTAGCTATGCTTTAACTAGCTGTGCTGTAACTGTCTGTGCTGTCATATTTGTCTGTATGTAATCCAGTATAAGATTATGCAGGGATACAATTACTTCACTGAAGAATGATTCCGATTTGCCTTACCAGGTCTTCAAAGCCAGTGCCCAGCCTCCCCTCCTCCCACCCAAGTCCGTACCCAAGAGCTTGAATGCTTGAATCTCCTTAAAGTAACAGGCCCATTTATGCCATACGGGCTACACAGGCACAGGATTTGCTTAAAACTGGGGGACAAATCCTAAATCACAGAGTCTAGAGGAGAACGCAAACAGAATTGAAATCTGCATTTTGTTTTGTCCAGATGTAAGCCAGGGCCAAGCAGAACTGAAAAGGCATAACTGGAAAGAGGGGGAATTCAGGAGGACTAGGGAGGAACTCCCCCCCCCTTTGTATGTTAAAAATGTGCTGTCCTGTGTGCCCCCTAAATCTGTTCTGGGGGTTCCCTTAAACCTCTGGACCAGATTTGAGGAGCATGGGAGGGGAGGAGTCTCATTACTCAAATGGAAATTCTTGCACTGATGGGATGATACCACCCATTGTTTTTTCCTTACTTGTGCTGTTTCAAAGTATGCTTTGTTTCACCTTTACACCCCCCCCCCCAGCACAATGGACTCTCTGGGCACGATTGAAGCAGAGTACATAAAGAATTTGCAAAAACAAGTCTGCTTACTGGAATGCGAGACGTCATATCTATATCCTTTGAAGTAATACTGTTTTAGTAGAAGTAGCTATGAAAACTCTGAACTGTTTACACACACTCACCCCACAAACAATATTTAGGAAACTGGAATATTGTGAATCCCCGTTTTTCTTGTTTTGGAAAACTGTCATTCATTGGTTTTATTTATACATCAGTAAGCCTTTTTGTTTTTTTACTTGTTCAAAAATATTTGCATGTTCCTTTATTTAGAAAACATGTGTCATATCTTCTATTAATAGGACAGTATACAAATTTGCAATTTTTCTTGCTGTAACCTGAACACGATTTTTGTCGTACATTTGGAGAGGCAGCAGCTTCAGCTAGGTAGAGTTAGGCACATTGCAAGCTGTCTTGGACCAAGTCATACCATTGGTCCACCCATTCTTGTGTATGAATGGCCATGGTGTCTATTGGTTGTGAGAGGAATGGAAAAGACAACTTCCTGCTGGATTGTAACTCACGTGGTATGTGGGATTGTGGAAAGGTGGTCTGCTTGGATTTCCCACCTCAAGCAGCAAAGTTCTTTGGTTCAGCCCCAATATTATATAGAGGAGGCTTCCTCAACCTCGGCCCTCCAGATGTTTTGAGACTACAATTCCCATCATCCCTGACCACTGGTCCTGCTAGCTAGGGATCATGGGAGTTGTAGGCCAAAAGCATCTGGAGGGCCAAGGTTGAGGAAGCCTGATATAGAGCCACTCCAGAAAGAATGCTCTCCTCTGAAATCTAGTAATCAGGAAATGAAAAGAAAGCTGAATAGGGCTCAGAATCAGATGAGAATTCAAGATCCCTCATCGTGGATGTTGTAAAGTGGCAATACGGAAGAGTGCCTCGGACTGCTGAAATTTGGACATGGGATTTTTAAGTAATACAGGCATGTCCGAAGTCCGTTCTGGGGGCCTAATCCGGCCCGCCAGTAGGTTCAATCCGGCCGCTGAGGCAGTTTATTTCCTGAGGTAAAATCCTAAAAAACCCTCAACAACTTTGGGGTAAAATCCTTAAAAAGCGCGACAACTTCAATCCTAAAAAAAGGCCCTTTGGTTGGCCCTGACGGCCCTTCACGTCATCAAATCTGGACCTTTTGTAAAAAGTTTGGACAGCTTGAGCCTCCATCCTTCCATTTTTAGGCTTTGACTACTTTTGAATGAGATGTGTGCAGGGTGGATAAAAATCAAATAAATTTTTAAAAATAAAAAAATCAGATCTTTTTGATTTAAATCTTTTTTTATTTAAATTGGATTTTTTTGAGTGTGATGCAAATTTAATCTCTCTCTCTCTTTAATTTTTTTAAACACAATCCCATATTCCCAAATATAAAATATTAAGAGGAAGATGCCCACTGCTGCTCATTCTCATCATGGAAGTTCATGGTTTCTCATTATGTCTGAACTGAGCTTAAAAATAGTAACAGTTTGGTGGTTTTTAGTGCAGTTGATTTGATAGATCTTGTTAAAAATGATACTGGAAAATAATTTTATATTCAACATTTGGAAAGGCAGGTACGTTTAAAACCTAAAGACAAATGTGTGCTGGTTCTGAATGGCTTGTATCTGTAAACAAATGCCTGCCTTTAAAAATTTGAGCAACAATTTTGAGAGGGAATCTCAAAACAATTGCATTTGTCGTCTCCTGTAGTCAAACCAAGTATACAAAAAGAGCAGGCTCCATATGCTCATCACCCTTGACAAATGCCTGAAACCAAACTACATTTGAACACAATAATATGAAAAATAAAATCACATTTCCACCACACAAGCTCTTGCTTAGTTTCCAATATGAAGTCATCATCAAAAACTTAAAAACAGAGATCAGAGTTAGTCTTATTTGCACATTTTTCCTATTTGTCATCTAATCTCATCAGGATTTAAAATGAATTAAAATGAATGGGGATCTTCAGTCATCTAAAACTTTGCATCCAAGGAGAGCACTTTCAGAACATTTATCTTTATTAATTGCAGGTGATAATTATTTTTTCCACTCCCCAGCTACATGTACAGGGTGCCAATACTGTAATGTATTCTCAGTGATCTGTTACTTTAAATGTGTATAGTATCAGGAAAGCCAGCTCATCCAAATAAGTACTGGAACACCCAAAGTTTGGGGCATTTAGAAAATTGGGAGCTAAAAATTATAAGCATTCATACCTCTAATTCTAAAGGTCATTGTGCAGTTAATAGGAACCGCATGTTTATACCTGCTTACACTTACGGACTTCGAACACTGACAAGCAAAGATATAATGTAAGACAGCTGCTCAGTTCAGCAGGCTCTTGGCAACTTATGGACACATACACACAGCTTGGACAGCAGCAGATATGAACATATGTTTTTAAAGATGATCATTAAATGTTGCTTTTAATGAAACACCTCAAAAACAAGCTGGTATCTCAATAGGGTAATGCATACATATTCATTTGAATGCTGCCTGCAGTTACTTTGAAGCACAGGATAACTGAGATTTAGAGGTTACCCTACATAGATGCTTTTACAAATGAGTTAAAGATGTCTCCGCTTCCTCGTCACTGCCTGCAACGCTGCTGTCTGTGGATGCTGTGACATCTTCATTGGTACCCTTGCCATTATCTCCTCTCTCAGCTGCTTCACCCTCTGGGCCACCCTCAGATGCACTGTTATCTTTAGATGGCTGAACGCCTTCTGGAAGCTGGACACCAGTTTCCGAAGAATCTGCGTCAGATGCTGTTTTCGGCATTTCTGTATTTGGATCACCTAAAAACTTCTGCCAACCCTTCAGTCTCTCTTCCCTTTCTCTTGAAGTCTCCTCAACCTGGTAATCTGTTACACCATCCCAGGTCTCCACAGAGAGCTGACGTCCACCAAACCATCGCCCGTTGAGTGCCTGTTTGCAGACATCTCCTTCTTCTGCTTCTTTAAATGACACAGAAGCAACACCATCTGGGTGCCTATCAAATAGAATGACTTTCTTTACTTGTCCAAACTTTTCACATTCTGTCCGAAGATCTTCTCTTATCTCATTCAGCACTAAAGGTTCTTCCTCAAAATCGCTTGGGTGGAACATGTTCCTGATAATGATAACACGCTCGTGCCGCATTCGAACGCTGCCATCTTTCTTCTCCGGTCTCCAATCCAGCAGTTTTTGTTGTTGAGACAGCTTCTTCTTGTAGTCTTTGCATTTCTTCTTCTTCCTGCTGGCATCGTACTCCCCCTTCAGTTGAAACTGTGCAACTTCCACATGCAATTTGCAGCCTCTAATTTCATTTTCATCCAAAAGTTGCAATGCTAGTTCAACAGATTCTCTCTTTAAGTAGCAGCAGAGCCCATCTCCTTTGAGATTTCCTTCTTTGTCTTTGTAAAGTTTAATTTTAGGCTCCTCCGTTTGCGGATCACACATAACAATACCACATTTTGACATAACCTGCACAAACTCATCTTTTGTAATGTCTGGTGGTAAACCTGTCACATAGACATTGGTGTTTCTTTGTTCTTCAACATGAAACCATCCTGCGTCAGGTTTTATTCTCTTTCCTTTTTGTTGAAGATCTGTTGCCTGAGATGCTTTTGGATCTGTTGGCTGCTGGACCTTGGTAGTCTTTGAGTCTGCAGGAGTTTTAGATTCAGTGTTTGCAAGAGATACAGGTGAATTACCTGAACTTTCAGTGGGAAAGCCGTAGTTAGCATGATATGTTGCCAGGAAATCTTCAGTAACCTTTGGGAACCAGGCCTTCTTGTCACAATCCCACTCATACTGCGTCCCATCTGCTGGGTCCATGTATGTGAAAGGGTCCTTGCTGCCTTCCTTGTTCTTCTTGCCGTACAGCTCCTGCAGCCACAGTTGCTGGTAGAACTCCTCATTCTGATCCAAGCCGCCAATACTCATCTTGTTGCCGGAGCCCAGGCTGACAAGGCAGAAAACACGGGGCGACTCAGCAGCGACTCAGCTGCCTCCTACTCGGGTGTCGCCGGACCTCACGAAGCCTTAAATCAGATTTTAAAAATAAAATGCTTTTGAAGGGAAAATCTTTCTAAAGATAGATTTCTATTTAAGTTACATTATAGTCCAAAGGCTATTCATCAGGAAATAAGGATTTGTTTCAAGTTTTTCATGTGTGCTAAAATTCAGTCTAAGGTTGTTGTTTTTTTTAATTGTTTAACTACATCAGTTAACAAACATGGATACATATGCTATAACGTTGTCGTTTTAGTGAAATAAATCATTTAAATTGTTATTAAGGAAATGATCATTTTTCTCCTTCCAATAAAGAACAGCAGAAAAGTTGTCCAAATATAAGCAGTTAACTTATTAAACAATAATTTCATAATTATCTGTCTATGTATTTCTAATAGTATAACCAAATCAGTAGCTTTTGATATAAGTGTAAAAAACTACTCTGAAAATTTATTATTCCAAAAATGAAACCTTCATCTAGTTGTAAATATTAAGGTTATACCAGCAAGAATGAGTCTTTCTGTAAAAAACAAATGATTTAAATCAAGTCTTACTGACTAGTTATTTGAATCGTGATTTGATTTGAATTGAATTGATTTAAATCAAGTTCACTCTGGATGTGTGTGCAGGGAAAAGCCCAACTATGATTCTCAGAGTCCTTTCAACTCTACAATTCTATGACACTGCAATCCTATACATGTCTACTCAGAAGTAAGTCCCTCTGAGTTCCAGGTAAGTTGGCACAGGTTTTCAGCCTAAATTATTCAAAATAAATATCCACATTTCAAATAACCCTTGTTAAATTTAAAAGTGTTATTTCACATACTCTTTTAAATATGGTTAATGCCACAAGCAGTAAATGGTGGCATTTACCATATTTAAAAGCGTATTACCAGAGGGTGGAGTACTGCCTACCACAATTTGATGATGCATGTGAAATGTACCCTGCTTTTGGGCCCTTGATCCCATAAGTGAATGCATCCAAAAACATATGCAGGGATGACTGTAGTAACAGACTTTTCCCTCTGTGAGAGGCAAATTGCGACCAGCTGTGTGTGCTTTTGGCTTCACAGAGACTGTGAAACCCTTTCTCTTAACATCAGTTTATCTCAGACAAGAAATTTAGCTGTAAGCTTAGCTGGCAGCATATTAAATCTCTGGCAACCAGAGCTTAGTCTTTCATCTCTACTTTACCTCAGGAATATGGAAGGCCATCCTTTGAGGGGCAAAGTACTGCATTCCTTTTATGTTCTTTATACTGACAACTTGAAGTCAGGTCTCTGTCTGCCTATTCAGGAACAGGCCACAATGTATCTGCCAGAATTATTTTCAGTGCCACTGGAAAGCCATGAAAGGAGAGAGAAGGCAATTCCTTTATGTTTAACTTTATCCTACAGGGAACCTTTTTCATTATCCTAATAAAAGAATGACTGAAATTTGCACACCTCTCAAGCGCCATCTGCAAAGCAGCAGCATGCCACATTTCTGGGAACAGTAGCTTGTGAAGGGTGCTGAGAGTAGTTAGGAAAACCCTGTTCCCCTCACAGAGCTACAGTTTCCAGAGCTCCCTGGGAAGAGGAATAGGCCATTCACCCCCTTTGAAAATTGTAGCTCTTTTATTGTTTTGTAATTTGAATTCAAACTGTAATGCAGCAAAATGAAGTATAAAAGCAATAAAATATGATTTAAAATATGTACTGCTTTTTAATGCAGACATAATAATAATTTTATTATTTTTACTTCCGCACATCTGGCTGGGTCTCACCAGCCACTCTGGGTGGCTCACAGCATATATCAGAACTTACTAAAACATCAAACATTGAAAACTTCCCGATACAGGCCTCATTCATATGTCTTCTAAAAGTCAGATACCAGTAGTTGTTTACTTCCTTGACATCTGAAGAGAAGGTGTTTCACAGGGAGGGCACCACTACCACAGACTGTGGACCAGCTGAATGAAGCTCACAGACCACCATTTGGGAACCTCTCCTCTAGTGAAAACTAGGCACAGAACAGGCCTGGAATATACCAGTGCATCATATGCATGAAGTGTTATTGTCAGTAGTTATGTCTTCTATACTCCTTTATATGTGTGTCTGCTATTCTGAGGCTAACACTTTATGTACCTGCTAAAGTAGGCACCATCCAGGAAAGGCTTCTAACACAAATATGTCAATTATGCTAGTTGAGGCACAAAAGCAGTTTCCTCCTTTTACCAGTCAGGACACCCATGAGTCACTCTTTGTTGACTTATTCAAGGCCACATGTCATGACTAACATCTATTTCACGATACCCAACTCTCCTTTCGCTAAGGGTTATATGTAACTTTTAATACCTGTTAAGTAAACTAGGCAAATAGCAAGACATTTATGTGAGTGATTAGAGTGGGAGATATGTTTAACTCTCCCATCGGGCTCAGTGCAGCTTACTTTAGGATTGTACCCATTCCCCAGCTACCCTCCTCAAATTTCTTAAAATCTGAATTGGAAAGCAGCTATTTTCTGTTGTGGGGGAGGGGTGCATTCATTAGCACTGCAGAAATTATTAGAGGGTATCTCAAACCGATAGCAAATTTGCATACAGTGCGGGATTGTTAATGTGATTGGTATTTCCAAAACATATGAACTGACCTTCCAACATCTCAAACAAATGCTCCTTAATTATCCATCATAAACTAGGGAGAGGGCTAAAAAGGCTACAAGCGTCCAACCCCAAGTTACCAGAGAAGCTGAAAAAATGCTGCAAAAAATAAAGGTAACTCCCAAAGTTTTCTTGCCTTTGGATGAATTCTATTTGTAAACAACTGTTTACAAATAAACAATTCACATTTGTTTCACAGAAATTTGTTCTCACTGTTGCATAGTCACTGCATTTATATAGGAAACGTCACTTAGGAATAGGTATTAACTGTACACTAATAGTATACAGTACAGAGGTGTTAGATGTAAGCTTAAAACCTCCCGTTATGGACCAAATACCCTATTAAAAATAAACCTAGCAGTCTCAACATAACCCATCTTCCAGTCAAACCTTCTAAATGCTCCTAGCCATTTTCACTTTGGCAAGGCAGCATAGCTGGCTCTTAGGAATAAAATGCAGAATACTTCTACCAGTATTTAAAACAAGTAGATATTGACTAGACGGAGAGACAATCAGAAATCGCATAACTGAAACTTAAAAGTTCACTTACGGAATAGATGCAGTGCAAGTTTCAGTGCAGTCAGTATGCTCAACACAACAGCATTTGAACTACTTTGAACATGTACCATTTGTCCACTGACGTGCAATCTCAGTCTTTCAGAGCACCACTGTGCATAAAAATTCATTAAAAATACATAAATACCTCCAGCCTCATTACCTCAGTCCAGACAGAGCAATGCATATACTGGATTGGAAGTCACAAGCACAACAAATGTATTAAAGGCAGAGCTGAATCTTTGCATCTAGCTCTCTAGATTATACGCACATTTGTAGATTCATTGTGGATCCCCAAATGATATTGTAATATCTTAACTATATATTTTTTGTTATTTGTCTTCCACATTTGTTTTTGCATGATTCTAACCTACAGCATATATTTTAAAGGAACTAGAGACTGCAATAAACACAGCCCAAATAGAAACTGTACAGAAGGAAAACAGCACCAAGATAGTTGAAGCTGAAATCCGTGCAATATACAGACGACTTCAAATACTATCGGGTAATAATGAAATGTTCCAAGAGTAGTTGTTCTTACAAACAAGATACATTCATAAATAATGAACTGATGCTAGCTTGGCTTTTGTATACAGCTAGGATACTTCTCTTATGGAAGAGGCTAACATCCAACTATACCAGTGATGGATACATCTTCAGTTCATCCACCTTAAGCACTATCCATTAGGTAAAATGGCAGGTGGAATGGACAAAGTCTTATTTGCTGGATGCCTGCTCCCTTTCCATTTTTATTTTTAAGTTGCCAAGCATGTAAAACAGTATGTGCACAAGTTAAATGTGTGCAAGTTGCAGGCTTCCTGTACACATCTTGAGTGCAGATGCTGCATTGCTTTCCAACACAGTGTGGCACTACCGTTTCCCCATGCAACCTGCGCTGGATCAAGGCACAAATGTCTGTCTCTTTCACTGGTGACTTCACTCCAGAATGAGTTTCTAGAATATGGCCCCCTTGCAAAATTTACCCCTGCCCTCAACACTTTTTCACAACGAAACTGATACATGACCCAACACTGACTTACAGTCCTGGTTTAAATCTTCCTAGCTCTCTTTCAAGAACTAGGGATATTGAAAGCTTACACAAATATTTAAGGTTTTGCATGTAGGAATAGGCATAACTTGTATATGGCTTCCTTGTTATCAGGCTGTAAACTTCTTGCTAGGCTTCTTCAGCTGCCATAACCTGAAATACTGCTTGTTCTGACATTATATGCCAAGCTGTGGATTGGGCTGTACATCAGAGTATCTCACAGCCCAATCATGAGCATGCTTTATTTGGAAATAAGCCCCCCTTAGCTCAAAGGGACATGTTTCCTGTTTAGTATGGTCAGAGCCAGCCTAGCCATTAGGCAGAGTGAGACTGCTGCCTCAGGTGGCAGAAAACCCCTAGATGGAACACCTGTTGGTGCCCTGCCCTGTCCATCTCCACCAGAGGCCAAAATCAGTGCAATATTGCCTGTAATTGCCTGTGACAGGGTGTGCTGCAGTGGCAAAGCAAGCGGTGGCAGTAGCAGGAGGAGATAGGTGGTGGCAGCAGTGACAAGGCAAGGGGGCACTTCCTGTTTCACCTCAAGTGGCAAAATGGGACATACCCCGCTGAGCATGGTTCTTAGAAAAACTACCTTAGGAATATCTGGATGTCTTTTAAAACATACATCACCTGAAAAGTTATCTGCAAAAAGAAACTGAAGTTTATGGGAAGATAGTAAAGATTTTAAATGCTGGAGTGAACCTGATAATTTCCTGCAGATGCAAATGCTAAAGAAAAGATGGCCTTAATAGAGGATGCTACAAAGCTGAAGCAACTGGCTGACATCTCCACTCAGAATGTTTCACACAAGGCAGAAGAACTGCTAAAAATTCAGAGAAACATACAGCTCACTGCAAATTCAGTGAAGGAAAAAGAGCACGAGGCCCATCTTTTGGAATCTCAGGTGAGCTATTCTAACTTCATAATAAACCCATCTTTCATAAATGTTCTGGATATGAGGAATTGCTGCCACATTAAGCTGTTAAGCCAGCATAGTGTAGTGGTTAAGAGGGGTGGACTCATAGTCTGGTGAACTGGGTTCGCTTCCCCGCTCCTCCACATGCAGCTGCTGGGTGACCTTGGGCTAGTCACACTTCTCTCTGAAGTCTCTCAGCCTCACTCACCTCACAGAGTGTTTGTTCGGGGGGGAGGAAGGGAAAGGAGATTGTTAGCTGCTTTGAGACTCCTTAAGGGGAGTGAAAGGCAGGATATCAAGTCCAAACTCCTCCTCCCCATCTGAATGATCAAGAGATAAAACACTGGACCCAGCTAAATCAAGTGACACCCCTGAACACATCCTGTTTTCTTTACCACAAACTCCAACGCAAAGTGGCGTCCGGTGATGTCCGTCAACTGGGACAAAAGGAATTTACTTGTTCAATGGGTCTTTCAATTTCTCTCCTCCTCACTGCAGTCCCCTATGTCCCCCCCCCCAAATTCTGCTTCAGAGAGTCCTCCAGCCCTTTGGGGCAGGTTTTGTGGGTGTGCTGGGGGGTGGGGAGAGCAAGCCGAAGCCCTGTTGTCATGCCAGCAGGCCCCTGTTTGTACTATTGCTGGATCTCACTCAAACCGTATTCTGAAAGCCTTATTCACTTCAAGGGCTTTTTCATATACCTTTTTAGCTTGCACATAACAAAAGCGCTAAATTAATGCCAGATGAGCACTGTACTGATGTAGCAGAAGAGCTGCATCCTCATTATTTTTATTCCAAGAGCTCAAAATTACTGCAAGCATAGAGGGGACATACCTATGTGCCATCACTATAATGGCACATCACATCAACTAGTCAATAGGTGCACTAAATCCCCATAAGCAAAGGGCTTTTCAAGTATGTTGCTAATGCAGGTCAAGATGCAGCTCAACTTCTGCTCATCCAAGATCCACTGGAGGAGACTTTTGGTGTGGAGGGAGAGATGTGCAACCACATCCAAGGCTGCAAGTTGTTACCTGTCACTCCAGCAGGAAGCTAATGAAGAATTGCATGCTCCCAAGGCACAAGATGGGGGACACGGGTGGCGCTGTGGGATAAACCACTGAGCCTAGGACTTGCCATTCAGAAGGTTGGCGGTTCGAATCCCTGCAACGGGGTTAGCTCCCATTGCTCGGTCCCAGCTCCTGCCCAACCTAGCAGTTCGAAAGTATGTCAAAGTGCAAGTAGATAAATAGGTACCGCTCCGGCAGGAAGGTAAACAGCATTTCTGTGCGCTGCTCTGGTTCGCCAGAAGCGGCTTAGTCATGCTGGCCACATGACCCAGAAGCTGTATGCCGGCTCCCTCGGCCAGTAAAGCAAGATGAACGGCACAACCCCATAGTCATCCGTGACTGGACCTAACGGTCTGGGGTCCCTTTACCTTTACCTTTAAGGCACAAAATAAACAAATCCAGTGCTAGGAAAATGCAATATCCCAGTTACCAGCGTGTTGCTTGGAAGAAGTCATCTCAACGCTGTGCAACCATTGGGTAGCAACTGTGAATTTATTGTACTATAAACAGATCACTTAGAAAACCCTTCTGTATTTGAACCTTTTTCTCACTAGAAGTAGTAATTAATTCTAATGATCAGAGTAATAAAACATGGTGGGGGCAGAGAATGTTCAGCGTTTGCTTTCACAGTCTGCTTTATTCAGCTTCAGCTGCAGATTCAGCAGCACCAAGCTACAGAACAAAAACTCACAGAAAGCAGATCAGAATGCCTACAGCTGCAGGCATTACTTCATCAACTAGAGGAGAAATTACTTATCGGCTCCCAGTCGATACAGCAGCACATTGCAAAAGAACTTAGGTAGGCAGACAACAACTCCGTCTTTTAATATTTTCATAACTATTGAGCCTCTGCAATTCTCACTTGGGTGACCAATGACTTGTGTATGAAAACGTGCTGTGCAACTTATTAAAGAGTGGTTCATCTTTGCAGGATTTACCAATGTGCTTGAGATGGTGAACCATTAGAACTTTTGGCTAATATATCGAAGGACTAGATGCTGAAGATCTACTAAACTGAAGGGTGGGATTTTCCCTAAAGTTCGTAATAATCTACAGCTATGAATGGCTAGCAATTTTTGTTTAGTACAAGCAGACTTCGCTTACAGTTCTGGTGTGCATGAAATGGCCATACAACTCCCCAGATTTGTCTTCAGCAAGGGCATTATAAGATTGTCATATATAATTTTTAAAAATATATTGTATTGAGAATACCCCATATGAACCAATATTTATAATTATGTGCATTTAGTGAGGAGAGTGAAAAATTAAGGCAAGTCCTCAAGGAAAAAGAGCTTTCAGCTGATGAGGACAAATATTTACGTGACAAGATGTCAGAAGATTGTGGGCATCTGACAAGGGAAAATGCCCTCTTACAAGCTCAAGTGCTGAAAGCGACTAGGCAGCTGAGCAGAGTAAGTATTTTTCTAGTATCCAATGTGTTAGTTCTTAGTCTTCAATTTCTATCTAGAAAAAGATTTGAAAAGCTAACAAGATTTTCAATATTAGCTTTTTATGTTGTTGTTTTTGGTTGGGTGGGGAAGGCACAGATAAAAAAAAAATAAAATAGATGCGAATAGTTTTGCTAGAATGCATTCACTACAGAAGCTAAACAACCAGAATAAGGCAGTAGCTCATTGAACATGATGTACAAGTCCCATGGCCAGTGCAGCCTATACCTGGATTTCTGCCATGGCCCAAGACTGGCATTGTAGCAGCTTTCCCTTACTATACATCAGGCATCCCCAACCTGCAGCCCTCCAGATGTTTTGGCCTACAATTCCCATGATCCCTAGCTAACAGGACCAGTGGTCAGGGATGATGGGAATTGTAGTCCAAAACATCTGGAGGCCTGAAGGTTGGGGGTGCCTGCTATACATCTTATTATGGCCAAGTAGCTGGAAATAGCAGCAGAACTCTGTGCTCTCTCTCTCTCATAGCAAAGAAATATTTCAACAAGTTGGCTAGAGCATGACCTGGCAACTGATCAATGGTTCTGCAATGGCAGTGAAGCAGATAACTTGCTTGCACAGCAGCAGAGAAAATGTCAGAAAACAGGACAAAGCTGGTCATATACAAAGCAGTTGCATGGCTGTAGTCCTCTTGAATCAACAGATCAATGAGTTTATACTGCAGAACCAGAAAGCCTATTGCAACTCCCAAAGACAGGGCATAAGTATGCCCAGACTGGTAAGTGCTAAAAGCAGATAGCATGGGACTTCTCCCATAACATGCAACTACAGCACAAAACACCCAAAATGATATGTCCCATATATCTTCAGATTGTACCAATTTACACAGGCATGCAATTTGCCGCTGAGAGGTTAACAATTGCCCTGAACTGAACAACAGCAAACTGCATCTGTTTTGTATACAGCATGCTCTTCCCCCTTCTCACAGGAGATGGCAAAATGGAGCCCCTGTGGCATTACTATAAAGCATTATGCCCCTGCATGGGTGGCACTCTAGCCTTAAAGAGCTTGCAGCTTCTTTAGACTGGAACCCTGGCAGGCACCTATAGTCCGCCAGATGTCGTTGAACCCTTAACTCCCAACAGTCCTAGGCAGCATGGCCAACAGCCAGATGGGAGTTGTAGTCACAGATCTGGAGGGGCACAGACTCCCCCCCCCCCAGGGTTAGACTATAAGGAAAGCTATTTCTGCACTCTGCCAATGGAGCTGTTCTATATTCACCAGTGTGATGCGCCACACTCTTAGCTTTAAGGAATCAGTAGGTCTTTGAGGCTAGGAAAAGGAACAAGAATGTGACATGTTTACTGAAGCAATCCTGTAAGGTGGGAGATAAATAGCAGGCAAAAGGATGTGTACCATGTCCCTCGTTTATTACCTGCATGACTGTTTTGGCTAATGTACACTCTTAACTCATATCAATGCTATAGGAGAAACAGCTGAGAGAGGATGAGAGCACCTCCCATTCAAGAAGAGCGTTTGAGCTAGCATCAGGGAGAGACAGAGAATGGCAATTAGAGAGGGAGCTTACCTACTTGAAGACACAACTACAGAACGAAAGACAGAGAGTTTCCAAGGTCCAGGAGCAGGTCTCTGCACTCATATATATTTTAAGTCAACTGCATTGGTAGAATGTAAAGCTTGCTGCAATTAGAGCACTTCACACATTTTTGAAGGTGAAAAGAAAGGACTTGACTATCGATATAACAGCAACTTTCCAAATAGAATTGTGTTGGATGCAGCAATTTAGAACAATATTTGTCCAAATATTGTCCAGGGATCAAACTTCGTGCTCATGGTGTTGATCTGACACAAAATTTGCAATGAATCCAGCACCAGTCATTTCCCTTTTATCCCAAAGGGCCACTTTGCTCCTTTTAAATATAATTTTGTGTATCTACACAGTCACCGGCTTACTGCCACAGTTTTTAAAACTGTTTTTCTAAACTGTTGTAACCCCGCCTGGGACTCTCTGGTGAAGGACAGGCAAGAAATCTCACAGTGATGGTGATGATGCAGTCTTACTAGAGTGTGGTGTGCACTAGTAAATCTGGTGACTGACTACAGATTGGCAACACCTGCTTGTGCCTTGCTGGGTAAGGAACCGGGTTCTTGAAATCCCATGCAGATTTCTACCAGGAGGCAAGTGGCCCAAAATGCCTCATCACAGAAGTACGCTTTAGGTTGTAAAACATCATCTTAATTTCCAAACAGTGCCTAGCATGTTTCCTGCATTAACTACAGAAAGGTAATTTAAGGAGAACGGGAGATGCATGAAAACAGTGCTTCAGACCACATGCACTTATCCCTCTAGAGCAACTGAGTATCTGGTCAGCTCATTGGTTCTACATACTAAGTAATGGTTACATAGTTAAATGGGCTGTATATTCCAAAACTAAAGATTGTATCCGCTGTTAACCCTACTCAGAGTAGACTCATTGAAATTAATGGTTATGACTTAGGTTCATTGGTTTCCATCGATCTACTCCAAGTAAAACTTAGTTGAGTACAACCCTAAGAGAAAAGCAACTGTCCTAATGTTACAATAGCCTGAAAGAACACCCCATTGCTAAGTAAAAGGTTGGCATTATAGCAGTAGCCCCAGCTCTCTTCTAAACACACTTGCTTAATCCCATGCACAGGAAGCCTGTGATGCTACAGTGAGTTATCAGGGCAGGGGGAATTAAAATTAGAGCAATGCCTAGACATTAATCAATGCTAATAGAAGCCATTGGTAAATAGGTACTTCACCTCCAGCAAGAAAGGAAATCTATGGATCAGAATGGGCAGCTGCTTCAGTCGCAGCTAATAGATTTAGAAAAGAGACGTGGCAAAGTTCAACTGGAAAATTCCAAGCTGCAAAGAGAAAAGACTCATTTGGTAGAGCACATTGCTCACTTGCATAAAGAGGTAAGTTTATCTGTGCACTTCTCAAACAGCATTTATTTTTTAGCCTGCACTCCCAGTACAAGTGAGCTTCCACCTCCATCTAATTCTTCATGCAACACATGCACTGGCACAAAATATGGGAATGGCCATTGACCTCAGGCCACAACTGAGACCATTTTGTGAGGCGTGTGATTGTATTTCCTAGCAGCTGGCCAGGGCGGGGGGGTGTAGAATCAGAATTGAGACTGTGGTGCATCACAGAGTGTTTAATAACCCTTTCTCTGCTGCACTCCTTCTCTGCTGCACTCCTGACAAAATCTCCCACCTAGCTGCTTTTTTTGCCAGGGAAGGAAAGCTACTATCGATACCATTGCAACTGCATTATATCAGGGGCAGGGAGAGCATCTATTATGTCCCTTTAAAAAATCCACATTTGTATACCACCTTTAAAGAAGGTACCAAACTTTTCAAAGCAATTTACAAAATAAAAATATAAAACAGCATGGGCGTAGGGGGGAGCCCAGACTTTTGTTGGGGGGACAGAACCAACATGATTGGTCAGTTAGTTATTTCTATTGTTTTACTTGATGGGGGCAGCTGCTCCTTGCCCCCCCCCACTTGGCTACACCCATGTGAAACAGTGCTATATATCAGAATTAGGTACATTCTAAATAAAAATATAGGTGAGAGTTAAAACTGAAGTGTGGAATATAAAACTAGCAGGCAGACGAGACATGTGAGAGCTGTCCTTGCTTTGAGTATAGAATTTGCCAACATCATCATTATTTTTATATATTAAGTTTGTATACTGCCCTTCATCTGAAGATCCCAGGGTGGTTCACAACAGAAAAATACAAAATGAAAACCCCCAATACATAAAACAAAAACAAACCGCCGCCCCCACACATTTAAAAAGCCATAGGATATTAATGTAATTTATACTTACAGTTGCAAAATGTAAGTGAACCTTTGGTGGAAGTGGAAAATGAAAGGACAAAAACGATCTCATTGTGGAGGAGAGGCAAGGAGACTTTATCAAGGATTCTCCCAGCCTACTGATAATGTAACAACCTCCAGGTGTGAGTGCTTGTTAGGAAGCTGCTGTAATTCATTCACTTTGGAGGACATTTACCAAATTGTGAGACTGTGTGCAAGCAAAGGAGCAAGAGAAGAACTTGCCAAGTCACGGCTTGCTGCTGTTATTAAAGCACTGCATTTGTATTTGTGCACTTGCCAGGACAACTTACTTTAGCCATATAAAACCAGCATCAATTAAATGCAGGTTTTGAGGAACTATTTAAAAATAGGGGGATGGGGACGCGCTGTACTGAAAGGGCTCCAACCACTTTAACTCCTTCTCTATCAAAAGTATGGCATCCAAGTCAGAATGAATGCAAGTGATCTTGCCTAGCAAATGTTATGCCAATTGGTCACAGCTGGCCTTTTGCTGGTTCTAGCTGATGCCACAAGCCTAGAAAGCAGGCTTCTCACCCCTCAGAAAAACCTCTGCTGGCTTCCTTTCCTGGTGACCAGGAAGTAAGATATCTTTGCCACCATCACAGTGTTTCTTAGTGAGCTTAATCATACTTTTTAATTTTTTGCCACCTGTGCTCTAGTTGTCAGCCCAATTGCTTCATATCCCTCAGCTGCTCAGAACAAGAAGGCACTGATATGGCTCTACAATTTGAGTGAAAATACTTAGGAGTGATTGTTGATCATCTGGGTCACCTCACCATTCCCAGAGGTCAGGCCTCAGCAGAACTACCAGCTAAACTGCAGGAAACCCATCTAAATCCCTGCAATGGCTAGGAGTGCCCAATAGGTCAAATGTTCAGATAATCTGTGACTACTGAGCCGTTTCTAGCTCCTCCCATCATTGTCCCCTAAACCAGTACAGAAGATAAAAGTTCAGTTCATGTCCCGATGCATGCGCTGGTCTATATATTGAGAGAGGTGTGTCGCATCCATCCTATGCCATCCAGGACAAGGCAGCCTCAGCATGTATGTTCCAATTCCCAAGACTAAAGCCTTGGGAGTCCTCAACAACACCTCAAAGACCATGCCCATCAGTTTGGGCAGGAAGACTTGATAGCAGCATGGACAGTATGTCAAGAGAATCCCCATCCTATCTAGGGCCCCCAACCCCAGGTTCAAAACTGACTGTTGGCACAGGGCATCTGGCATGGGTAGTGGAATCCTTATGGACCAGAAAGAATCATAGAACTGTAGAGTTGGACAGGACAAAATCTTTTTTCCCAACAGGGGGCTTAAACCAACAACCCTGAGATGACAAGTTTCATGCTCTACCGACAGCTGTCCCATGGATGTGAGCAACCTGTGGCCTTCCAGATGTTGCTGAACAAAAACTCCCATTATCGCTGCCCGTTGGCTGTTTGCTAGCGCTGATGGGACACCTGGAGGAGCAAAAGGTTTACCCATACCTGTTACAGGCCGAAGCCACTCTGACTCCCCCGCTCTCAGCTGCACCTGACCGCGTCAAAGAGATTTTACACTGATCACTTCATCCCACCAGATCAGTTAACCATAGGTTTGGCAAATTCTTCCAGGATTATGTTACAGTTGGTTTATCACCTTTCCATTGGCCAACCTGGCACGCACCAGCAGCATCTTAAGGCCAGAGGGACTGCGGTTGAGCCACTAGTTATCAAGGCTGGGAGAGAGGATGAAAGTGGAGGCAGTAGAGATGTAGGACTTGCCATTCCTGCACTGCCACAGCACACTCTGTCCCTTACAACCCTAATGGGAACCCCACCTTCTCCCTTGAACTAAACTCCAATATATCAGCATATTGAATAGAAGCCTGCTTTCGAAGGAGCTGTCTTACTTCATTTCTGCTTACAGGTTTTGATCCCCCTATCAATGGCAACTGAGAACCTGTTATTTGAAGAACTCTCTCAGCTCTCACACGTGTTTTAGCTCCCCTTAGCCATCTTTAATTTGCCCCTCAGGAGACAAAGGCATATGTATTTCCTTACTCAGAGAAAGCCCAACACCCCTCAAATGGCTGTTCAACAGAAAACATGCAAAATGTGGCCATCTATTCATATATCTCTCTGGCCCCAAAATGGTTTGTCAAGGAATCACATCAAGTTTATAATAGCCACTTAGTCATGATGGTTCTTTGAGCCTGGAAGTTCCACAGAAAGGATGCCACTCAGTACCAGATATTGGGAAAGACTTGGGAGAAGCCTTCATGTCACAGAAGTGGCCATTCCAATGGTGGCTTCCCACTTCTGGAATACTCTCCCAGGCAACATGGCTGTCTACTTTAAAGCCACCAGGCAAAAACATTATTATTTAGCCAGGCCTTTGGCCATTAATTTGGCAGGTAACATTGTGGCTCATCCTTTTATGGCTGATCCTTTTAAGCGGGTTGGATGGTATTTATTCTTTTTATATATACCTTGCATAAGCACTTTAGGACTTGTTTTATTGCTTTTTTATTTAGTTGTAATATTCTGTAAATTGCCCTGAGACACTTAACTGTAAAAAGTGCCCAATATATCTAGTTGTTGGCATCAGTAGGTCTTGGGAGACAATGGAGGAGTGCACCTTTGGGGGTGAAGTCAAACCACTGGGAGCGGTACATATAGTAAATCATAAAAATGTTATGCGGCGGGCTTCCCAAAGGTATCTGGTACACCACTATGGGAAACAATGCTGCAATACATGGACCTGCAAACTGAACCAGTTTTGAAGAATGTAAGCAACACTTGGTTAAAACTCAGAAACCAGATAATCAACAGGACATCCAGGTGTCAGAGGTATCAACGTCAGTGCTGTACCTAACTTTTCCACTCCCCATGATTAGGAAAATCCAGATAAACTTTCATTGGCTTAACTTATAGTCACAGAATTCAGCATTCCTTGATAAAGAATAGAGATTTACCTTTGTGAAGTGACTGTTAAGGCTCATTTTCCCTAGGTTAGTCTTACTGGCCTCGTTTCCAAGGAATCCAGACCTATGTCATTACACAGTAGAGTATGAGACCCTTAACACCAGGGTGATGGCTTCTAGCCCCACATTTGGCAAAGATTTCTGCACTGCAGGGGATTGGACTAGATAAGTGCCTCATTGTCCTTTTCAACTCTACAATTCTGCTCAATATGAGAAGTCTGACACAAGTCTCTTTCCCCCCTGGTTCACACCCTTATGTCACAAAGTTGTTGGGAGGCTAAAAGTTCTTTGGAAATATGTCCAAATTACTAACTCCATTGTTGGCAAGTTCTCTCCCACCCCAAAAGAAAATCTGAAGTCCGTAACTACAACAATGGCAATAAATTCCAGAGTTATAACTATGTTGGTCAGCAACAACTCTGGTAGTGTTTTAAAAAGGAACACATTTATTGTAGCGTAAGTTTTCAAAGGCGAGAGCAATCTTCTTCAGATACATTGTATGCCACAAATTGGTGTTGTGTTTAAGGTGCCACATTGTAGTAAGTGACAAGATACTTAGTGGAGAGGAAGGCATGTGTCTTATGTAGAACCACCAATTACTTACCCGGAACGCTTTAGGAAGAACTACATTTGGACTGACCACTCAATATAAATGATTGTGTAGTGCAAGACTGTAAACATCCCCCACCACAACCTTATGGGCTAGAACTACTGCATGTTGTTGTTGTTTTTGCAAAAGCAAACTTTTCAGTGAGTCAAATGCTCATCAACCATTTTATACATATTTATATATGCAGTCAGTAGTCAAAGATGAAGACTGATTTTTGAGCAGAGTTTTATTGCTGTTTCAAAATTAACATGTCTTTTCCCATTATCCAGATTGCTGAAAAGGAAAAGGAATTCAGTTTTCTGCACAGCCATGTTAACAGCTTGTCCTGTGACCTCAACAGTTTGCAATCTCAAGTCGATACGGCATCTATTCTGCAGAAAGAAAAATGGAAAGAATTCTCCAATATATTAACAGCAAACAGAGCATCAATGAGCTAACTCTGGGAAGCAGTCATTCTTTTCTGCTGTTACTTTAACTCATATTTGTAGATTTGCTCAAATTGAAAAGCTGCATGTTGTGCCACTTGATAAATTTTGTTTAGGCCATATTCTTACAAAGATAATATTCAGATATGAATAAAAATAGACCTTAGCCGCAGTCTAAAAAGAAAGTAGTCATTAGCATATCCTCAGCTAATCAGAGAATGGCATCAAGGTATTTTTTAAAGCCCTTTGGGTTATTCAGTGACCAACATTCAACAAGTGGACAGGAAATGTTTTATGAATTCATTAGTCCTAAGTGAACAAATGGAATCTGCATTGTATCCTTATTGGCAGTAAGAACTTCCATTACCATTGTAAAATTAGAAACCCCCTTCATCCAGATTATGATTCCACACTGAATTGCCTTAGACAAAGGGACAGCAGTTGATAAATTAATGACACCCTGCTCTAGAGGGAGAAAGCAAAAAGTTATATATCCAAGTTGTCTTCACATAATAGTTCCTGGAAAACATGTAAAATGGGGTAAAGGGGAGTTGCAGCTCTTGGGACACCAACTCTTCTGCAAATTTCAAATGACTCTGGAGAGGGTAGATTTCGTCAGGGTACTCAATGGAATTAATCTATACGCTGAATCAAATTCTTTCATTTTCTAGAGAAGCTGCAGAGGGTTAGTTTTAACCAGGCCTTTGGTTATGTGGCATGTGCTAACATATAACTGCACTGAGGGGAAGGAAGCATGGATGGCACCCTTTAGCAATGCTAGTTCTAGACTATATTCTACACAGGATCTTTCAACAGCACAAACAAGAATTGTATATATGTACCCACCATTTAGTGGCCATCAGAAATTTTCTTCAAATGGCTTATAATCATGGACAAAGAAATACAAGACTTGAGTGTAACACCATGTACAAGAGCATAGAAATTTTAGAAAAAGTGGCCATTATTAGGTTATGTTTTAAGCACACGCATAGAATTTCAGGATACACAAACTTCTCTAACAAAAAGTGCTAATGACATACATGACTGAAAGGTGTTTAGCTTGTCTATTGTTAAACCAAGATGTCTATACATGATCACAGCCAAAAGTATTTTGGAGGATTTGTACCTTACTCTAAATGTATAATCACTTTCCAGAAAGCAATTTAAAAATTAAAATTGACTTCAAAACAAAAAGTGTGAGGAGAACTGCTGCACTGGTTTATAAAAGTAGTAAGAAAACCCTTTTCAGAAGTCAAATGATCAGACATATTCTAAATGACTTTTTGATTAACATTTCACTTGACCAAGAGAATTATAGATTCTAGCATAGAGGTCTGAGATACTCAGGTTTTGGATGCTTATTCCAATAAAATGATCCTGACAATGTTAAAGAGACAGCGTATTTTGAAACAAGCAAAAACATAAGACAACATTTTGAGACACGCTAGTAAAAGACTTGACCAAAGATCCAAATAATTAATCTGAGGCCAACATAAGTTTAAATATGTCTACTGTAAAATTTTGTCCAAAAAATATAACCCGAACAAAAAGCACAACAATTCTGTAGTGTACCAAGTGTATATTTCAATTTACTGTATGCAATCTAACAACAAATTTGGTCATAATTTACCAGATATACATAAATGATTTAAGTAGCAAAAGGAGATTCGGTTTCAAGAGAATAAGTAAAATACATTAAGAATGTAAAGCCAGGTCCAGTTTAAGCATTAAGTGAGTAGTATGCGCTAATAAAGCAGATTTAGGTGGATTTTGGATATATATATATATATATATCTTTTTATATATATATAGATCTACCAATTGTAAACTATTTTAAGGGGAATAAATGGGGAGGAAGAATCTTTATACTATAACTTACATATTCACAGAGCAGAACATTTACTTAACGTTTAAAATACTTCCCATTCATATTATCTTTGCCCACTATTTTCTACTTTGGACCCCACCAGAATTACACATTACTCATTTCAGTCTAGAACGAGAATAAGATGTATTCAGTTTTTTAAAAGTAAAACGCAAGAGCTACCCATCTGTCAGGTTTACAGTGATGTGGATTCTACCAATGAAGGTTTTGGATAGAAAAGGTTATACATTTTAATACCCATATAATCTCTGTTTCATCCTGCAGAAACAGTGTCTAACATTAAGCCATTGTTGTATTGAAAGAAGGGATAATAAAGCCGTCTCTTTAAATATATATATATATATATATCTACTTCAATCAGATGGAGCACCATTAAGATTCCATCTGTCAAAGCAATTAAGTTTACCACACAACTACCATAATTTAGTTATCAGATATAAAATAGGAAAATATACTCATTTTAAAGTTAAACTCAAATATGGTGACCCCTCAACTTATATAATACAGTACTATCACACTGGCCTAGCTATGTGTTATGGTAAATGCTGTGCATATTTATTCATTGTGACATAGAAATATATTGAATGCAGGTAGCATTCAGGTAGCTCACTTGCATTCAGGCTAGTTGAAATTGAGAATTCTAAGCATAAAAAGGTGCAATACCCTCCCTTCCCTCAGAAAAAGGCCTGAAATCATTGGTACAATATAACAAGTTTAGAAAAGATTTATGGCTACAAAAATTCAAGTTTCAATATCTCATCCAAAAACAGAAGCAAAGAGCATTGGGGATAAATAGCTCTAGCAGTTATACTAACAAATACCAATTTTTTTTTAAAAAAAAGTTCCAGCAAATTAAGCTGCCAATTAAAATGTAGTTTGGTATATAAAAGAACCCCCAAAATAGGAGAGAAGCAAAAGTTCATTTTGTGTTCACTTTAATGAAGAGCAATGGGGCACAAAAAAAGAAAAATGACAGCCTCATGTCTAATTTTCCACATAACAAAAATAGACAAAAGCAGACAAATTGGGTTGAACTATTTAAACAAAAAAAAAAAAGCCAATTACATTTACTTCTGTGACACTCCTCAGATTCTAGGACTCTATGCTTTGTGATGGACTGAGGTATACAGTAGTGAATAAAAATGATAGCCAATAGGAATAGTGCTAAGAAAACATAAATTAAAACATGGGTAGCCATGCCAGAAAGTGTCTAACATAAAGTTATTTAAGTGACAAGGAGAAATTTACTTCATTCCAATCACAATCCTCCTTGTAGCTTTAAGTCATTATTGTATTTTTGGTGAAAAGTAGCTTTATGCAAACTCAAGATATCAAAAACCAGAAAGTCAGTAAATTAAATATCAATGATTAAGTTCTCCAGGACTTGTCAGCTAAACCACATCCTGACAAAACTAAAAGACTTAGCTTCATGTCATCAAGATGCTGATATTTAAACCATTGAGGGGAAGGCAAGGGAGGTGCAGCAAAATCCCCTTTCAGGAAACATGAGCCGCTAGCCCAAATTAGCTGCATTTTGTTCACAAACTATGATTGGAATCTCAATGGAGTCAACTCCAAAGATTGCAATTTGCTTCATTCGTGTTAAAGAACACATGGATGTGTAACACAAGCACAGTTATTACTATGCTTGATTAGGACCCAAATAGCTATATCCTATAAATAATAAAAAATACATTTCTTTTGATAATTGACTGTAGATGTGAGGACTCTATAATTCAACCAAATGGCTGTATGCTTTACAGTCCTGTGCAAATATCTTTAAAAAATTAATAATCCTTTTTTTGCTATAAGGCTTTGACCCTACGATTTTCACAGCAACATAACTTCCATCCAGCCTGTACCATGTTTCCAAGCCTTCAGTCCAAAAATTCAACATGGTCAATCCATGTGACGTCCAAATAAAGCATCTTAAGAAGATCAAGCCACCTCAGTCTTCTAAAGGCACAGAGACTTCCCCAGATTCATCCCATCGAGTCTGGTCGTTCTGTTCTTCTACATCATCAGGCAGCTCTTCGTCAGCCTCCCCCACTTCATTTTCTTCAAACTCTTCATCTCTAGGAAAATCTGTGTCCTGTACCTGGTCTACTCCTTCTTGCCCTCCTGGTTGAGATTTATCTGCACAGTCAACGCAAACACCGTAACGTCGAGATCCATGTCTTATTCCAACACTGGCTGCTAGCATGAAAATCTTCTTACACACCATACATTTGTACTTTTTATCCTTTTTGTGAACCTGCACGAGAGGAATCAGTGTCAATAAGTCACTTATGTTTCATATCAATCACAATTTGCTTTGACCACTGCTATTAATCCAAATTATAGTTGCACACATTTTGTATTAACTCTTTCAAAGCATAAACTCGAACTATTAACAGTTGACCCAAAATACTGAATTTCACAAGACGTCAGAAATACACCAGTGTTTCTGTAGTAGTTAACTCACAACTTACATGCATTTAACATTCAAGCATTTAGCTTGTAAGTGCCTGACAATTAAAAAAAAAATTAAAAGGGGGTTGGTTTATGGGGAAAAGCCTTTGGCAATCTCACCCACCTTTGAACCCAATGTGCCTTGACAGTACATAATTTTGGCTTTGCGTACCATCCCCGCAATGTAACTCCCATGTAAGCTGAGAGCCGCCTCTATAACTACAATAGCTATTGACATTGTTATACTAGATACCTAACTTAAACTACGAAAACACTTCTATTCCTTACTGAATCCAGAGTTTATGTTTAACTACGCTATTCCTGGGCAGTGATTTAGAACAGTGTCAAAACCAGAAAGCAACTTGCTGGAAATACAAGTAATTAAAAAATCAGACAAGTAACACAAGCCTGAGCCTTCCTTCCAGCCCCAGAGCTGCAGAGAAAGAAAGACAATTCCCTCTCCCCAACCCTGCATGACAATCCTATGACACTACTCTCTAAAACATTATGACAGGGTAATGACCTGAAAGTTCAAGGTCCCAGAAAGTGAATGTTACAACTGTGCGTGAATTTGGCAGAAGTCTGCAAGCCTAACCCCATTTACTGGGGAGTAAGCCCCACTGAATTCAACAGGACTTGCTTTTGAGCAGATATCGTTAGGATTACACTGTTAAACACATTAGATTGAAGAATTATAGACAAGGAAAAATTATTATCCACCACACCAAGCTCTCCTCAACAGTTCACTATAGTAATTTAAAGCTGTTACATACCAAGGAATGCCTTTTTACATGCTCTCTACGGGTAAATAGCTTTCCACAAATGTCACAGCTGAAAGATCTCACTCCTGTATGAATGAGCAAATGTCTCTTTAGTGTTCTTCTGTATTTGGCTACGTAGTTACAGTGTGGACACTTCAGTTTGTTCATGATTAAAGAAGAGTCACCTAAAAATCCAAGCACAAACAAATTTAATAAGTAGCAATTTGACACTCAGCAGTCAGTCATGTCCACTGATTGTTCCCAGAGTACATCTTGTTGAAGACAGCCCTATAAACGCAGAAGAATCATATACGAGAAAAAAGACATGGTGACCATACAAATATCAACTGATAATATAGCAACACACAAAAAGTGCTTCATGACCAATATGCAGATGTTACTGAAATCTTTTGTAGTTGGTTATTATTATCACTATTCCTGTAAGAGAGCAGATGGGAAAGGAGTAAGTCAGAAGGCAAGGTCAAAAATCTTCAAGACCTATCCAGAGAAGAGAACCATCTCAAATTCAGCCTGAATATCTACCCTTAGGTAAAAAGTTGGGTTTCTCTGGAGCTCTCTGGCTTCTTCTCCTCTTCCCCCTTCTCTAAATAGAAGAGTTTCACACTTCAGGCTCTCTTTGTCCACCATCAATTCTGGATGCAATAACAACACTTGTTTTTTGGTGCCTCAGTGACACTGGAGATGGAGTTTATCCAACTTGATTACTAAGAGTAAGTATGAGTCTCATTTCTTTTTCTTATACAGAGAGTTACAGGCTTGAAGGATCAAGGTAATGCTTTGGACATAGTATATCTTGATTTCTGACAAAGCCCCCATAATGTTCTTGCACAGAATATCAAGGTAAAATGGGCTGTTAAGCCGATTTCTAGCTGGTTGACAGACTGAACCCAAAGAGTGCTCATTAATGATTCCTTATGAACCTGGAAAAAAAGGGCAAGTGAGGTGTCACGGGGTTCTGTCCTGGGCCTGTTGTTGTTCAACATCTTTATAAATGACTCGGACGAAGGAATTGAAAGGATGCTCATCAAATTTGCAGATGACACCAAACTCGGAGGAGTAGCTAATGCTGCTGAAGACAGAATCAAGATGACAACAGATTGGAGAACTGGGCAGAAACTAACAAAATGAATTTCAGTAGGGACAAACGTAAGGTTCTGCACTTAGGCAGGAACAACCAGGTGCACAAATATAAAGTGGGTGACACATGGCTTACTAGCAGTACATGTGAAAAGGATCTAGGGGTTTTGGTGGACCACAAGCTTACAGTGGACCACAAGCTTAACGTCAACAGTGTGATGCAGCAGCAAAAAACCCCTAATGCTATTCTGGGCTGCATCAACAGAAGTATAGAGTCCAGATCAAGGCAAGTAATAGTGCCACTTTATTCTGCCTTGGTCACACCACACCTGGAATACTGTGTCCAGTTCTGGGCACCACAATTTAAGAAGGATGTTGACAAACTAGAATGTGCAGAGGAGGGCAATCAAGATGATCAAGAGTTCTGGAAACCAAACCTTATGAGGAGCGGTTGAAGGAGTTGGGTATGTTTAGCCTGGAAAAAGAGACTGGGAGGAGATATGATAGCCATCTTCAAATATCTCAAGAGCTGTCACAAGAGTGAACAAGCAGGTTTTCTCCTGCACTGGAACTAATGGCTTAAAGTTACAAGAAAGGAGATTCCAACTAAACATCAGGAAGAACTTTCTGACAGTAAGAGCTGTTCGGCAGTGGAACAGACTCCTTCCAGAGGTTGTGGATTCTCCTTCCTTGGAAGTTTTTAAGCAAATATTGCATGGCCATCTGTCATGGATGCTTTAGCCAAGATTCCTGCCTTGCAAGGGGTTGGACTAGATGACCCTCAGGGTCACTTCCAATTCTACAATTCTATTAACTTGGAGACTTAATAATATCTGTTGACCCTGTTTTAGTTCTGGTTTGCATATCAGACGAAAGAGTGCCAATGCAATGCTCTTCCCTTGGACTTTACCTGCATCTTCCTAAAAACTGAATGGAATATGTGTATCAGGCATGGCTGACCCTTCTCAGCCTGAGAGCAGCATTACACATGCATACCACATACATAGGGACACAACACACAGGCATGTAGTCTCCAAGCTCACCATTGCTCCATCTCAGATCCTATAAGCAAGGGGAGATCTGCATCCCCACTGTCTCACTTGTCTGGGCAGAGACTGAAACCTTTTTACTCACCACTAGCCATCTCTATCTGCTCTTTCACTATTAATCAATTATTAACTGCAAGTGTTAGCTGTTTCTGCAAGCAGTGACTACTTCCAAATTTTATTGTGAGAGACCGTATTTCAGAGCTGGTGGTCACCAGTGCCACCTAGTGACTTCAAATGGAGAACAAAATTAAAGCACCATTGTAGTTCATCAACAGACAGAAAAAAGTTCCCAAGTACCATAGATACTGTCTATGAGCAAATAGTTTATGAGAAAGCTAATAGTAAGACAGTTATTTTGCTTCCTGGTGAAAGTTAGAAATCACAAATATAAGAAGATTAATCGCATAGATACTTAATACTTGCCATTTTCCCAGGTTTCTTTTGGCCAGGATTCAGGTAACAAGCCATACTTGAAATCGTTTGAAGAACCTGGTAACAATCCAAACTTGAAATCACTTGAGATACCCGGAAACATTCCAAACTTGAAATCATTTGAGGTACCTGTTGAAAGATGTTATAGGGGGAAATTATATAAAAAATATTAAGTACACATGATTGCTTTATCTATACAGTAGCCTGTAAAGAATGCAGACATTTTTTTAAAAATTCTATCTTTGGCAGAAGCCACTGTGAAGTAGTGAGACTTGTATACTGCTGCACAGGCACAGTGGTCATGCACTGGCATTTAGCTAAGCCTGAGTACAAACCCTGCAACAGGTGAAGGTGGATGGGTAGTGAAACAAACTGTACATCACTGTCACTGGCTAGACAGATTTCTTTACCCGCTCAGAGGAACAACCTGACATCCTGTACTGGCACAATATTGTGGCAGGCAAGCACAGATTAATGCAAAACAAAAACAAAGTGACTTTCCACAATCCATTTTTTATGGTAGGGTTGCAAGGACAAAGAACTCCCTATAGCTTTTCATTTGTTATGTTTTCATGCTGATCTTCCTCCCAAAGGCATGCCAGGTTGCATACAGGCAATCAAATAAAATAAAGACTCATACAAATTGTAGCAAGTGAGGAAGTAGTAACAGTTTCGGAAGGACCTGCATTTACCCAACATTTCTTCCCCAAAGCTGGTAGCAGAAGAGGTGCTATCAAAAAGGATCTAAAATATGGCAAGAACAACAGAGACTCTCTCCTGAAGTCCTCACCACACTAAGCACTTGTGGTTTTACATTACAGGCACACTATTGAATAAAACTGCTCAATAGTCATTCCAACCTACCACATTCAAGAGAAAATCCAAACAGTAAACAAACAGTAGATCTGCAACTGAAACTAATTCATCCTGGGAGATAAGTGAAACTCAGCCTCCACAGATGAACTTGGACCTAAACAGCCACACCTACTAAAACAGTTGTACACAATGTGCAAAGCAAACGCACAATGGGGAGAAAGACTGCAATGGGGAAGGGGGTGCACTTGAGCATTCAGAAGTCATTTGTGCACAGCCCAATGAGCTGCATTTCAGGATCTAACCGCATTAACTGCAGCCCAAGCAATATCACTATAGTAAATACCTTCCCTCACCACAAGCTACTGTAAACTTCCCACAATGCTCTCAGAAGTCAATGTACCTAGAACCAATCAGGATGCAGCAGACTACAACAGCATGGGAGCATCTTCTCTCCATAAGCTGCTGCCCTAACATACTGCCACCAGCGTTCAAAACTCCCACTGTTCTCTAGCACAGTTTGTGACACAGAATTTCATTAATGTTAGCAGTTTCTGAGCTCTGGGTGCAGTACTGCATCTAAGATGTCAGACTGAAACTGCCACTGCTGGAAAGAAAGGAGGACCTTTTTCTGCCTCCCACTTCCAGCCACTCCCTGAAGACTGGAGAAGGGACCCTCATAAGAATATTAGGGGGGTGGGTAGGGGAAGTATGGCTTTGTTTTTTGCAGTCTTCAGAGGAGGACTAGACCATGTGAAAAATGAACATAAGACTTTATCTGCAGTTCATTCATTTTCAGCTTTGCATTCTTGTTATAAAAAAGTGCGCCGAGACACTGTTATGGCGCCCATAACCTAGATTTAAGGTGCCATTTAGCTCCTAGCTTTCATATCTCAGTTTCTAACACTGATTGCTACTAGTAAGTGTCAATAAAAGTCTTACCATATATGAAATCCTCTTACTCCCACAGGCACACCTACTTGACTTATTGGCCAGTACAAGTAAGATCTTGAGCAGAAAGCATAATTCTATGGTAAAGCTAATGCTCTACAAGTCAAAGTCCCAAGTTTGATTTCCACTGTCTGTGGCAACTGAGGACTGTTCCAGGAACATTCAATACTGTATAATGGATTAGCTTTGCTTTCCTTGGCTATTTCTATCTGCAATCTAAGCTTCTAACTGTCATTGTTAGCTACCCTGGGATGATTTTTACCTGCCCTCGGCTTCCTTTATAGTATGGACATAAAGACATAGTAGTAGTAAGTAACAACTATATTTTAACCCTTTCATCCTGGCAACATCATTCCAATGGCAATCATGCATGAGGATCCTGAGGTGCTGGTCTGGGGACTACAATTGACTACAATAAAGTATACTTCTATTCAATGGTAAACCAAATCAAGTGGGAAAATACTGTTAAAAGAGTAGACCCACTTAAATCAATACTTTAGTCTTAGGTTCACCAATTTCAATGGCTTAATACTGCTCAGGCTCTACTGCAGCAGTGTACTTTTTTATATATTAAAAATGTTCATATTATTGCATTCTCAGAGTTAATGCCACATGCAGTTTGGCCTTGAGAAGGAATAATGCCTCTTAAAGATGGTGCTTGCCATCCAAAGCTTTTATAAGTACTTATATTTTTGAAAAAATCTGCTGCTGATTCATTAAGGCACTTTTAGTTGATTAAACTTTTAAAAATGATTAACACTGCAAGTCTAGATTATACCCAAACAGTATAATCAAAAGTTTCTGCCAACTTGAAATATATTTATTTTAGCCTTTCCAAGACTGATGCAACAATTCTTTAATAATTAAAAGAGCTACAGCAGATGGTACTTTGCTGCCACAACAGTAACAGAAATACTTACTGTATATACTCGAGTATAAGCCGACCCAAATATAAGCCGAGGCACCTAATTTTAGCACAAAAAACTGGAAAAACCTATTGACTCGCATATAAGCCGGTTCACCACACCACAAACCTGGTGGTGGTGGCAGCGGTGGAGGAAGAACAAGCAACCTGAAAGGACCCTCACTCAAGTATAAGTCGAGGGGGGCTTTTTCAGCATAAAAAATGTGCTGAAAAAGTCAGCTTATACTCGAGTATATACGGAATTTTATTGTCTTGCAATTAAGAAACCACAGGTCTTCAAATTGGCTCTTTGGAGTGCATGACCTGCAGTTTGCACGCTAGTTGTCACCTACGTTGCTTCACTATGAGTATGCATCTTGTAAGCCAGTGGGCTGCCTGGATCTGCAAATGTAGGAGAAAGCATCTCCATGCAATCATGTCAATATCCCACAACAAATACACTGTCCCACAGGCTTACCAGATGAGCTACAAGGCCACAAAAAATTGTTTATAAAAGCTAACAGAAACTCCTTAGGACAATAAGTTTCCAAGGTAGGATGGCCACAACAATCGGGAGGGAAATTGTGTCCAAGATGCAAATCTTGACCGAGTAGCATTCTGTCTATAACAAAGGCATTATTCTTACATCCCTGTCTCCCCAGACACTCCCCCATTTATATAAATGAATGGAAAATCCAATACAAACTCAGCAATATGCAACACTACACTCGTTTGCTATGGCAGGCAGGCATCAAGTCTTTGAGATTCAATCTAAGCCTGATGAAATCCTCTATATCATATTGAAATCACTGAGGCTTTCAACAAAGGCCTTCAACAATTTAGCCAAGAAGCCTGTTAGGCAGCAAACTGAACAAATCAGTAACAGAGTCTCCATTCTAATTGTGATCCCTAGAAAAATAAAATTCATTTGAAACTGAAAGCCAACTTCACAAAACTGTATCCTGCATATCACAGCAACCACAATCATCACATCCTTGCTAAGCACTGAATATTTATCCAAACAGGAACTAGCCAATATAGGTTTCAGTAGTCTTACACAGAACAAGTGTCGGCAATGCAGCCCAAGTTAGCAAGATGATCCATTCCTAGCCATAAACACGGCACTAACGCACCAGCAGCTGGTATCAGGCCAACAGTCCAAATATTCCAAGTCTTCATATCATTTAACCCATCCTTCAACATTATCTCCACACAAATCTATAGCTGGCATAGGTTTGACCCTGCCATCTCTCCACCACAGAATTAGATTCCAATTTATGTATTAGTTTTCATACAAAAATACATCTTAGTAGGAATTATCCAGCCAGGGCTTAATAAGAGGTCATCCCTGTTTAGAAACACCAGAAAAAGTAGGTGTCCGGAAATTTTAGCTGTGGATCAGTCCTTGCTTTCAGGTCAGCACTGTCCTGCCAATTTTTCTTCGGAAAAAAATGTGCGGGTTTCTCACATATAAAATGAGATGCTGCTGTTTCCCTTCTTCTAAAGAATTCTTCTCTCTGTGTGCTAAGATATGTAGAAAGTCTGATGGAATGCAATTCTCTTACTGCTACCAAACACTTGTAACAAAACAAATTACAGACAACCCCCAATTTGTACAGGGGTTGAGTTCCTGGCCCCCCCACACGTAAGCCCCCCCCCTCACCCCACCCCTTTGCCCAGCCATTCCTGGGTTGCAGCAATGCATGTGTGCACTGAACAAGCGTAGAATGGTCATTGCCTGAATACTCTCGCATTTTGCACCAGATACAAAGACTAAAAGTAGAAGAAACTGTTTCAGACTTTCTCCAAAGCAGAATGAGACACAAGATCCCATTCCTCCTCTAAATACCAGTTGTCTCCTGTGCTCAACATATTATTATTATTTTTTTAAAAAACCTACACCTCCATATTTCATGCTGGAAATCTGGATTAGTAGGCGTTATTTTCCTCAGTAGGTGTGGTCACTGATAGAATTCAGTTTATGGTCACTATTGGTGGCGATATGCAAATGTTTGCAGGCCCAGTGGGTAAAAATGTTTAAATCTTCTCATAGATTTTTGATGTGTTCTGGAATCTATAAATGTTTTAACCTACCCTAAGGACAGATACCACGGAAAGAATGATGGTACCGATATTACCATGGGATGTTGCATATTAAGCTAATCTCTGAACAAGAAAGTACAAGACCATGGATTATTCGAGTTAAAAGTAATAGCAACTTGGAAAGTAATCTTACATGTCAATTGCTTAATTTTCTCACAGAATCCCTTAAATGAAAATGATTTAAACATTTAAATGCACAGAACACTCAAGGCACAGCTGCATGAGCTTTGCAATTTTCAGAACAAGAGAAGCAAAAGTTTGCAAAAAAAAAGTTAAAAAATTAGCACACATTTAGTCTGAATAAATAAGTCAGCATGTAATAGCCATAGAAAATGGGTAGGGTATCAAATGCCTGTCCACTAAAAACCCGACTGAACCCTTCTGGCTATGAATATTTCATCAGCCTGAATAACAAAATTTAAAACAGATAGATTTAATTTTATCTTAATTTTGCAGGCAATGCATCTTTGTTTTGCAGGCATGCAAAATAAACATTGGTTTGTTGCAATACTACAAATAGCTACTGACAGATACTATACAAATAGATACTGATATTCTGATAGACTATTCCGATAGGTCATACTCCAATGTAAAGGGGACAGAAGAATGTAGTCTCATTCTTGAGGACTGTTTGTATCGTGGCCTGAACATATACTCACGCAGTTAAGTCAGCAAGTCAACCTAGGATTTAGCAAGAGTAAATATTTTGAGTGTGTACTGAGAAGCACTATATGAGCAAATGTGTTGTACAGATGACTCACAATTTGCATGGGGGGTAGGTTCCAGGAACTGCATGAAAAGCCAAAATCGCCTACAGCCAGAACGACCCCAGAACTGCCTCCACATGACCATCGCTACCTGTGTGAGACCTTCTCAGAGCCCAGTAAGCAAGGAAGAGGTCTTAAAACAGAACTTTCCAAACCTTTTACGTTGGTGACACACAATGTAGACATGCATCATTTTGTAACACAGTAATTCAGTGGTACTAGCAAAGTGGAGGTTAACTAACCCCTTTCCAGCCCGAGGAGGAGGGCGGGGAGCATTTGCATGACAGTGCAGCCAACACACTTAACGTTTCAGGACAGTTTGGAAAGCTTTGCCTTAAAAGCTCTTTCTAAGACAGAAAAACCTGGCTCAGGGAAGATTTCATATGCGCTCTAGAGATCATTATCAGATGGCTAATAGGCTAGTTTCAACACACTCACATATCCTCCATCCAGACAAGGAAGAAGTATTATCAGAGTGCAAGGACTCATGCAAGCTAGGCAAGAACACTTAAAGAAGGTGGGAAGCAGGGTGAATGAGGGGTGTGGCTGGGCAGACTCAAGAGCTACATACAGAGACCTGGAAGGCTGCATTTGTCCCTGTGGCCCAAGGTTCCCCACTCTGTCCCTAGAGAATTATTCTAATTTAGCATGTTTAATGTTGAACTGGGGAGCTTGCCTAATACAGTGGTACCTTGGTACTCGAAAAGCTTGGCTCCCAATGCCATAAACCTGTAAGTGTTCTGGTTTGCGAATGTTTTTCAGAAACCGAATGTCAGACGTGGCTTCCACTTGAGTGCAGGAAGCTCCTGCAGCCAATTGGAAGCTGCGGCTTTGTTTTCGAACAGTTTTGGGAATCGAATGGACTCCCAGAATGAATTAAGTTCGAGAACCAAGGTACCACTGTACTGGACTTGCAACTGACAGACAATCAATGTTACTAATGAATTTATAACACAGAACCTTTTCCATGAGAAAAAGATACAGGAAACTTTTCTACAAATTTTTCTACTCCACTGCTCCAAATGCTTCCTGATAATTGTTATATAAAACAATGTACTCCTGAGTGTTTCAGACTCTTCCATCTTCTGCTGGACATGGAAGTAACTGGTCTAATGCAGAAATGTACACCAAATCAATGAACGTGCTAACATGAGCCAAAAGTTACTTCTTAGAAGCTGGTTCTAATTGGCGAAAAAATGAAAAATATATATTTAAGAAAAAGCCTGCCGCACCCCAACAGATAAAAAGGTCTTTGGTGGTAATGTGAACCCTGTCAGAAGCTATAATGCCAGGAACCCCTATGATGAAATAGTAGCCTATTCAGAACAAAGTGCAAACACAATAGGACTGGAAAGCTAGAACATTTAAAATTCCCGCAGCCACAATCTTGGTCATGTCATTAAGTCAAAATCTTCACCATTATTATAATTTAAAACACAGAAATGGTGTTAAGATGCCTATCCAGTAATTTCTCCTTAAATATGTGATCTTGGAAAAACAAATTTAATAACCAATATAAAATAATTACCTATGTGACTTAAGAACGCTGAAGCAGTGGGCAACTATGAAAGGAAGAAGCCTTTCAGAAGCAAACAACATCTACACCTTTTGTGGCACTGAAAAGTCAGATTGCCCCACCATCTCCCTTTAAGGGTTGGCCCATTTTAAATCAAATTATAAAACCAACTGCCATTCCCACTTTTACTTATAAAAGGCTCGAGTGTCTCAGAACAGCACAGCAAAGGAAGCATTATTTAAGAGTCCTTGGCACCCCTACCTTAAATGTATCACTTCTAAGACACAGAACAAAGCGGTTGCTACAATAAAGTAAATCTAATTTTAAAATTAAACTAGCCTAAATTGGAAAAGTGTGTTATAGACGAACAAGTTTACACCCAGACAGCACATTTTACTCCACGTGAGAGGTTGTTCTAAACAGATTTATGACAAGTCAATGAATATAACAAACCATGGTGCTTAGGATAACTATGCTACTAGTATTTACCTGCTTCTTCTTTGATAAACTGCAAGTCTTCTTCTGGATATTGGACCGATGATTGAGTAGCTGCACATTCTTCTAATGTTTCTTCATTATTGGGTGGTATATTGTAAACAAACCTTTTAGCAGTCTGGTTTTTCCTTCTTGCTTTTCCAGGTTCTTGAAGCGATTGTCCCTGTGAGCTCATATCATTCCATACGAACACCTTTCCCTCACCTTGAGATTCATTTTCAGCCGTTTCAGGTGAGCTGTCCTGGACCCAATCATGCATTTGGTAATTTTCAGATTGGCTCTCATCTATGCAGTAGCCATCATTTTCAGTTTTTATACTGCTTGCCAAGTTAGTAAGATTTCGTGTGGCCCAAAAACTAGCAACTTTCTGATCCCTTGAAGACAATCCATCCCTGCTAACAGACCTTCTATTGTAATCCACAACGACAGCTTCTGGGGCTTCTGATTTTATACTTATATTTAAGGCATCTTTGATAAAATTGCGACAGGATTGGACAACCTCTGTCATTTGAAGGTAGCTGGCCACTGACATTACTTCAATTGCATTCTGGCTTGTAAGCACAAGGTTGCCAGAATATAGGAAGTCCAAGATGACAGAGAAGCCCTGAACAGCAACAACATCTAAGTAGGTAACAGTGGTTTGGTTACGGCTTTCTTTGTTTGTAAAGCAATATAGAGTCTTGAAGAAACGGCTGCCTGCAACCAGGATGTTTTTGTGAGCCCTGAAGACCTTTCCACTCACTACAATATGAACATCACAAAGAATGCCCTTTTTTCTCTGCTCATTTAGTTCTTGTAATAGTTGATAGCAGTAAGAGTTCTCATTTGGCCTAATGTTGTAATCACAATCTCTCTCATTAGCCAATTCCGATGTTACTTCAGATTCCTGTAATTGAGAATGGAGAAATTAAGAAGTTAGCATCTAAGTACTGACTTTTTGGTTTTAAGTTTCAAATGAATAAGACTATTTTTAAAAAATTTCTAACTTCCCAATTAAATAAGCATTTTGTTTAGTGCTCAGCCCACTGCCGCCCCATCGTTCAGTTCAACAAAACATACACTTAAAAAGTGGTGTCATGCAGCCAACACAAATCAAGGATTCTCAACTATTTCAACTCATTATTTCTTGACTCTATGGTAAACTTTACTACCAACTGGATTAGAAATGCCTTTTTGATAACAAGCAGGTAAGCTATATTAAGGATACAACGTCATGCTATTTCCAGCTGCTTAGGAGAAACAGGCACTGTTCCCTCACTGAAGAATAAAATTGCACTTAGAATCATGAGTTGGAAGGGACCACCAAGGGTCATCTAGTCCAACCCCCTTCAATGCAGGAATCTCAACTAAAGCATCCATGACAGATGGCCATCCAAGCTCTGCTTAAAAGCCTCCAAGGAAGGGGAGTCCACAACCTCTCAAGGGGAGTCCACCAGCTCTTACTGTCAGAATGTTCTTCCTGATGTTTAGTTGGAATCTCCTTTCTTGTAACTTGAAGCCATTGCTCCTCCAGAGCAGGAGAAAAAAATCTTGCTCTATCTTCCACCATGTGACAGCTCTTTAGATATTTGAAGATGGCTATCATATCTCCTCTCAGTCTCCCCTTTTCCAGGCTAAACATACTCAACTCCTTTAACAGCTCCTCATAAGACTTGGTTTCCAGAACCCTTGATCATCTTGATTGCCCTCCTCTACACATTCTAGTTTGTCAACATCCTTCTTAAATTGTGGTGCCCAAAACTGGACATGGTATTCCAGATGTGGTGTGACCAAGGCAGACTAAAGGGCACTATTACTTGCCTTGATGTGGACTCTATACTTCTGTTGATGCAGCCTAGAATATCATTAGCTATTTTTGCTGCTGTATCACACTGTTGACTCATCTTAAGCTTGTGGTCCACAAGGGACCTAGGCTTCTGCCTGCCTTTTGTCCCTACTGAAATTCACATTGTTGGTTAGGGCCCAGTTCTCCATTCACTCTGCTAAGGTCATATTGAATCCCAATTCTGTATTCAACAGCACCAGCTACCTCTCCAAGTTTGGTGTCATCTGCCAATCTGATGAGCATTATCTCAGTTTTTTCATCAATGACTTCAAAATAAGGTGATTAATCCTTTGCTATAGAAATAAAACTCAGCCAAGCACACACTGCGAGGAGTGTCTACTCATCCCTGCTTCACTTCTAGCTAGTCCCAGCATAAGTCCATTGGCCATTCATGATACAGCCTACAATATTTCCCTTCCAAGCCAGGAACTATGGATTCAAATCAGGAACACCAAGAAGAGTCCAAAATGGGCCTCTCGTAAGCCTCATTCACTTGCACTAACAAGGCAATTCTCACATATGCTAGCTAACAGAACTACTAAAAGGGGAGAGCAATATTCCCAGGTGTTCTTAATCAATAGCATTTTTTCCTATCTCTTTCCAGCCTCCTATTCTCTCCATTCCTAGCTAGCACAGTGAACAAGTATATATTCCCTGTTCCCTCTGCACCCAAGGTTTTTCACAAGCTTTCCTCCAAAATTTATGGGCTGAGTTTTTAGATTGCCTGCCACCTTAGTCATATCTAACAAATTGAAGGGGAAATATTTATATAAATAGGACAATTTTATATCTTGATTAACAAGGCAGTTATAATAAGGAGCCAGGAAGGAGTAGAGAGCAGCAGTTCCACTGGCACACCCAAAGCCCTGCTGACCCACATTAGCCAGGGTGCGCATGTGCTGCTGTTTTTAAATTAATTTTTGCTATACTAGCTCCAAGCTAGAGTAACCAAGGATGAAGCCCTTGAAGTGATCCATGGAGCTTTTGATCCTGTGGATCCAAAGTTGAAGGTGCGGCTGTTTCAGAGTTTGCTGACACAGCAGAGCCCCCTCACAAGTGGAGTTCCTCTCACCCTCAGCCAAAACACCCTCATCCTCCATCCCACAAATTAATAGTCAGTGGTGCCTTTCTTCCTTGCACAAGTTACACACCCAGAAAAAATATAGATGATTCCACTGTCTTTGCCCACCAAACCAATAATCTCAGTTAACACAATTACGGGTATCAACTAACACTCCCTCAAAAGCAATGGGACTAGAACTCTTTGTATCCTAGGAAGGAAGAGGACGGGGGGGGGGGGAGAGAGTAACAGTAGCACACACATACACCTTTGATACTCACCTGAAGGCAACTGTTAGTTGCTGCAAAATGCTACATCAATTTCACCTTTGTCATGCACACTTTCAACCTAATCTGTCCTGTGCAGCAACTCTACACACCAGAAGTTGGTGGTTGCTCTAGCAACACAAACCCATGTTGATATATGGGTATAAAGCCAGAGGCTGGGATGTGAACCCAGTTACAGTAACTGCTGTATCATCTAATAACTTGATACAGCTGGGAATAGGATACAGCTGAAAACGTATGACAATGTAAGCAATGCATTTGTTAATTGGAGCACAATTAATTCAGGATTCAGCAACCAAAACCTGGCTTTGGCTTGTTCCCAAAGTGCCCCATGCTTGAGCAATAGATATTTTGTGGTTTTATTATTCATTTGCTGTTATCATTCAAGTCTTGATGATTACCTTATTTCTTTTTTAAAAATCTCAGTATACATATTGGAGAACATGTGACAAAAATACAAGTAAGACCTGATGTCAGTGTCAATATAGCACCTGAAAAAAGTTACTATTAATGTAAGAACTATCCTCATATGGGACAGTTGCATATTCCTGCATTGCAGGGGGTTGGACTCAATGATCCTCCAACTCTACAATTCTATGATACTTTGTAATAAGTGATCCTAAAGCAGTATCATGCTAAACAATTCTTCTTTAAAAACTCATGTGCCAAAGGTATTTTCTAGAAATTTAGTTACCAATTACTAATTTGTGGGGTGCAACAAGAGCAGTAGATCTTGATTGCACATGGAAAGGGACGTACTATACCTTGTGGTAAGAGTGGCTCAGAACGCTGCCCAACTGCCAAATAGGATTAGAAACTGGCTCAATCTCTGTATTACAACAAGCTATGATTACCAGTAACTATCACTGACACTGCAGCTCTAATGCTGCACTATAATGAATGCTAACTAGTGAAGATGCAGGCAAGCCTAATGGTGAGTAACAAGAAGACCACTCAGGGCATCCCAAATTGTCAACTCATGTCTGATCTTGGATCAGTTCCCACAAAACAGCCCAATACCAGAATTCTTTGTAAGAATCTAGCAAGCAGTAAGTAAGTAAGTAAGTAAATAAATAATAATAATAATAATAATAATAATAATAATAATAATACATTTTTATTTGTATCCCGCCCTCCCCAGCCGAAGCCGGGCTCAGAGCGGCTAACAACAAGTAAAAATAGCACAGTGTACATAAAATCACACAGCCAATTAATTAACATACATTCTAAAATCAATTAAGAATCAAATTAATGGCAACAATTGGGTTAGGGTTCTATGAGGATTACAGAAGGAGAGAGGGGGTTAGACTGTGCCTTGGCCAAAGGCCTGGCGGAACAGCTCTGTCTTACAGGCCCTGGAGAAAGATGTCAAGTCCTACAGGGCCCTAGTCTCTTGTGACAGAATGTTCCACCAGATGTCCAAAAAAGCCCTGGCTCTGGTCGAGGCCAGCCTAACCTCCCTGTGGCCCAGGATCTCAAAGATGCTTTTATTTGAAGACCGTAAGGTCCTCCATGGGACATACAGTCATACCTCGGGTTATGAACGCTGCAGGTTGTGGACTGCGGTGAACCGGGAAGTACCAGAACAGGTTACTTCCAGGTTTCGGTGCTTGTGCATGCACCTAAGTGCAAAAATGACATCACACACATGCGCAGAAGTGCCAAATCGCATCACACGTGTACGCAGATGTGGCGCTGCAGGTTGCGAACATGCCTCCCGCATGGATCACGTTCGCAACCTGAGGTATGACTGTACCAGGAGATGCGGTCCCGTAGGTATGATGGTCCTAGGCTGTATAGGGCTTTAAAGGTTAAAACCAGCACCTTTAACCTGATCCTGTACTCCACCGGGAGCCAGTGCAGCTGGTATAGCACCAGGTGAATGTGATTCCGGGGCGAGGACCCCATAAGGAGTCTCACCGCGGCATTCTGCACCCGCTGGAGTTTCTGGGTCTGTCTCAAGGGCAGCCGCATGTAGAGTGAGTTACAATAATGAAGCCTGGAGGTGACCGTCACGTGGATCACAGTGGCTATGTCAGGGTGAGAGAGGTAAGGAGCCAACTGCTTAGCTTGGTGGAGATGAAAAAATGCCGCCTTTGTTATAGCTGCAACCTGTGCCTCCATAGAAAGGGAGGTGTCGAAGATTACACCCAAACTCTTAACAGGGCCCTGGCACTAATTGCGCCCCCGAAAGATATGGGAGTTGGCCCCCCAATCCCATATCGTCCCGACCCAGCCAAAGGACCTCTGTCTTTGAAGGATTTAAGTTCAACCGGCTCCCACGTAACCACCCAACCACAGCTTCCAAACATCTGATCAGTGTGTCTGGGGTCAAGTCAGGATGGCCATCCATCAACAGGCAGAGTTGGGTGTCATCAGCATAGTGATGGCGACCCAAACCAAAACTCCGGACAAGCTGGGCGAGGGGGCACATAAAGATGTTGAAAAGCATCGGGGAGAGTATCGCACCCTGCGGCACTCCACATCCCAAGGAGTGGCGTGATGACAGTTTCTCCCCCCTCCAAGCGCCAACCTCTGTCCCTGACCAGAGAGAAACGAGCTCAGCCATTGAAGGGCTGTGCCCTGGATACCCACATTGGCAATGCAGTGGTACTAGGTTAACATGCAGACAAAATCAACAGTGAACTAAAACCACTGAGCTACCATTTACTGCTTAATCCTATGGTCTTTGGAAGACTTATATTTATTCATTTCTTCTGCAAGTTGACCTACATTTGTTCTTTTCTTATGCAACTTAATCAATTGAAAGGCAAGGTATAAATCTGTAATTGGTAGCAGGGTTAGAAATTCAGATGGCACCTTAAATTTAGGTTACAGTTGCCACAATGGAATGTCTAAGTACCATTTTTTCATGCAATGAAATTTATTATTATTATTATTATTGCTTTCATTTCTATACCACTTTATATTTTAAAGCAAAAATTTCAAAGTTTACAACACATTAAAACATCAAATCAAACAATTCAGAACAAATTCAAGCTTCAAAAAAGTATTTCAGATCCTTCTCTAAGTGACATTTTGTTTAATTTATATAGCTGCCCCATAGCAGTAGTACCCTAGGAAGCCAGGGGGGTGTGGTGGTTAAAGTGTTGGACTAAGACATGGGAGCTGAGGATTCAAATCCCCACTCAGTCATGAAGCTCACTGGGTGACCTTTGGCCAGTCACAGCCTCTTAGGGCTACCTCACAGGGTTGTTGTACAGATTAACTGGGGGGAGGGTTTAAACCATGCACTCCTTAGAGAAAAAGGTGGGATATAAATACAATAAATAAGCTCTTCTGTTTACCTGCTTAAGAAAGCTGGAAAGGCCAGCCAGATGGAGATGTCAGTTGCCAACCTGGCATCCAGAGATCTCCACGTGGTCAGTTAGACCTGCTCCAGTCACAAAATGCACCTGGCGGATTTCTAACTCTGATTGGTAGAATAGGTTGCAACTTTTTATAGAAAAATATTAAGTACAGTCTTTCCCTCCAGGACAAAATGCTCCTTTTCATTCAGAATCCTCAAGTCAACATAGGTTTTAAAAAGAAAAAAGGTAAACAGTCAACAAGGCTGATGGGATTATTTTCTTTCCCAGCAAAGAGCTGACACTTAAAACTATGGCAGATTTTGAAATATTTTCTTCACACCCAATTATATAGAAACAATATAAATAATTTCATGTCAGCGCTGGTCTTCAGCTGTGATTTCCACATTTTTAATTTTTAAAAAACCTATTTTTTATTTATGAAGTTAGCAGTTATACCACACTGTTGACCACTACAGTTTACATTTTAACTTTTTAATATGTGATACAGTTATTTACATCACAATCCTATACATGTCTTGGAGGCAAGTCCCAGTAAGTTCAATGGTGCTTACTTCCAAGAGACAAATTACAAGACTGGAGCCCTAGAATTTCAGCTAAACAGGATAGCTACACCCCACTGCACCTCTCCAGATATGTACGCCAAGACATCTACATAAAAAAACAGAAAATATTAAAACATAGGTGTGCAATTTCATTAGAAATGCACTGGGTATAAATATACCACACCTCTGCTTTCCAGCCACTAACAAGCCTTGTGACTCAGTCATATTTGGGCTAGAAAACTGGGGTTGGGGTTTTTTGCTGTATTTTATTAATTACTGGCATTTTTAAATATTATATATTGTAGGGGTTTTTTTGTAAGCCAGCCTGGAAATATTTAATGATGGATGACAATAGAATAGAATAGAATAGAATAGAATAGAATAGAATAGAATAGAATAGAATAGAATAGAATAGATAAATAAAACACAGCTATGTTTAGTGCACCCAAAGGTTAACATTTAATTGTCAGTCTGCAAACAGAGGGTGGTATTCAACAAAGTTTCATTAGCCATAGAATTTCTGGCTGCGCAATGAAACTTCCTCTCCTTCTCCTCTCCATGTGCACCCAAATGTGTTCTGGTCTGGGAGTTCCCCCAATACTCCAGAACAGATCTGGAGAATGCATGGAGGGAAGGAGAGGGAGGTTTTCCTGCACAGCCAGAAATCCACTTCACTGGATACTGCCCACAGCAACAGGACTTGCCCTTTCTCTCCCCTGCAGCCCCACAAAACTGATACAGAATTGGGGACTCTCCAGAGCAGGAAGGGCTGCTGTGTGTGCAGGCTAGAGAGGAGGAAGGGAAAGTTCATCCATGCAACCCTGGATTTCACCCAAGCAATTTCACAAGTATTGTTGTTATTGTGTGTCTGATTTCTGAAGTGGTTTACAATGCATGGACAGGGAAGGGGTTGGGTCTGTTCTTTACGCTAAGCTAACTAAACACACAGCTTCATGAACCCTAGGCACTAGAAATTTAGAAGCAAAGATGATAGTAACAGAAGCTGAAGATCATTTAGTTTTCAAGTTAAAGAACTTTAGCTCCTGCTGAGCACAAAGCCTACATATTCAGGCAGAAGTGTGCCATGCGCTTTTCCAAGTGCTACACTGGAAAGAGAACAGAAATCCTACTTGTCTTACTTCTCATAACTGAAAATCATCATTAAAAAAAAGCATAATGAAATTTTCTTTGTAATGTGCTTTGTGATAATCACACATCACCTTTTCTAGACAAGGCAAAGTTTTTACCTAGACATTTGACAAAGGGAAACAAGTGAATGGATTCCATACATTCTACAAGAAAATTCAGATTGCTATTTTATACTGCTGCTCCCTCAAATGTCTGTGAAATGCAAGGTGAAATATAAGATGTGCAAACGGGAGGATTTTAATTAGCTTAACAACCTAATCCTCAAACAGATCTTCAGACACAAGCCCAAGAGATTTGGAGACTAACGCCCTACATCTATTTTCGGGATCCTTAAACTGAAGAGAGATCAGCTTCCTGTGCCTATTTAAAATATTATACCCCATATACTCCACTGCATGACTCTAAACCAGCTTTCTCAATCTGTTGCCCTCACAATGCCTTGGAGTACAACTCCCATCAGCCCAACTGGCATGGCTATGAGGAAAACTTCTGCATTTTACATAATTAAGTATGGAATAAGGAAAGCAACAACTACACTAATTGGAGCTGCTCATGTTTTACTTTGAGGGGGAAATTATTTGTTAGGCTTCCCAGATATGCTACCTACAGGGAAAAATATAACCACTAAAGTTCAAATAGAAAGAAAGAGATATAAGACTTATGGAAAATATCTCCCAAGCAAAATGTATTCAAGTCATTTAGAAGGAATCAGAACAATGACTTCCCATATCTGAGACTCCTGTAAACTTGAAACTACAGCTGTTACCCACCACTATCTCAATGCTGAAATACAATAGCTGTTATAAAGAAATTAGAATACGTTAACTATTGAAATGCTAATGTTTAAGGACATACTCTGTAGGACACATTGCTTTCACTAGTCTCCAACACTCTATTCATTAAGATCAGTACTGCTACATATGAGAAACAGTTTTTCAGCTGTTTTTCAGCAGGTTGATACAAATACAGCCACCAGTGAATATTTCCTTTCCTTTAATCACAGGGAAGAATTTTATAGTTAAAAGACTGAAAAGATGCACAGTGCATAGAAAGCACCAAACCAAGCTCTGGGTGTTTGAAAGGCATACTGTCCTTTTTCCAGCACAAAAGTTTCAAGCAGGAAAACCTAGAAGTTTATAAAATTGAAAAGGCATTTATTCAATAGTGCTTAAAGCCTAAGTGACTATCCATGCTAACAGCAGTAGGAACATGTAGCACACAAAGACAGAAGTCAATAGAGAAGGTCACAAATTTAAGCTGGCCTTCAAAGCCAATCATTATTACTATGACCTTGCCCCTTAAGTACCAAATATTGTACTGTTCTGAGGCAAGCACCTTCAAAAACAAAGCACAAACGCAGTGAAAACAATGCTTATTTCCAGCTCCAAGCTCAGGAAAGCAGAGGTGTCTACATTCTGCTTCATAAATTACCTCCTAGGCACCTGTACAGAGATTTCCCTGCCCTAATCCTGAGACTGGAGTTGTAAAGGAACTGCCAGTATTGCTTCCTCTATTTCTCCCTCCCATCCCTCCACCAATTGGGGAGGGGGGGCAGACACAACAACCACCTCCATTCCCAGCACCTGTCAACAACAGGTAATGTGCTGCCCATTCCCCAGCTCCCTCTTCAATTGCAATTGGTCCAGAAGAGAAGAGGCAGGAGTGTGTTGATAAAGGTCAGATGCAGCTCATCTGTCCAGCACTCACTGGTTCTGGCAAGAACATACCAGTGATTTTTTTTGGGGGGGGGGAGGTGCTGGCCTACCATGCTTAGGGTGAAAGTCTATTTATGGGGCCCCCAGATGAGAATGTTTTGGAGCCTGCCTATGCACAGGCCCTATACCCATTCCAGCCCCTCTAGTACTGCCCTACTAACCCAAATGAGGTAAGAGGCACACTCACACCAAGACATGGAATGGTGGGAAAAGACTGTGTTGTGGTTACATATATTCTGTAATATGCACACAAGTTTTAGGGGAACTGCCATAACTTTGAACACTGTCTTCCACATGGCCAATTTCAGTTTCTCAGTTATGAAGATCCTTGTGCTGTCTTATGCCAGGAATGGAAGACCTGTGGCCCTCAGACATTGATTGCTGGGCTGTTTAACTTCCATTCTACTAGTCATACTGACTGGGAGCAACAAAATTTGGAGGCCCCGAGGCTCCTACCCTTGCCTTAGGCCAAGTCACTAGCCATAAGCTAGCTCCAGTCCCGTCTAATAACGGGACTTTGAATGTGCACAACCATCAGATGACCGCATGATTCAGATGTACATGGGCATCTGTTTCATTCACATATCCCTTAGCTGATTCTCCTAACCAATCTTAAATTATTTTTATGAAACTAGAAATGCTATTCTGAATTCCTAGAAATGTAAAAAATTCTACTTCACCACTATTTTAATAAATGTAGAACCAAACATACTATGTAGATATTTAATCATCTATATCCAGGTTTGCAGATGCAAAAGTGTCATGTGCAACTAATTTCAGTATCAGTTTTACATCCGGAAAGCTGAGGGAATTTCTAAAGTTTGATAGTATCTGGGAATACAGAATATTCCTATTGGAGTAGGCTAAACAACTAATGTAATATTGCAAACCTGCACAAAAGCTTCTACGCAACTCACTTGGTTTCATCAATATTCTACACATAACCATTGCACTGAAGATAATGAAAGCCACTCAAAGCATCCTTCAGAACTATTTATAAACTATCTGCTGTCTTTGTGTGGGGGAAAATTACACCTTTCACAAAACTCTAAGAACTCTTCAAAGTTTCATTTCAGCCAATTAGACCTAGTGTGGTGTAGTGGTCAGTGTTACACTAGGATCTGGGGGACCAGGGTTCAAATCCCCACTCTGCCATGAAGCTCACTAAGTGACCATGAGCCAGTCACTGCCTTTCAGCCTAACCTACTTCACAGGGTTGTTGTGGGGATTAAATGAGGACAGAAAGAACAATGTACATCATATTGAGCTCCTTGGAGATAAAGGTGGGATATAGTGCAATAAATAAATTTCAGTATTATTTACAGATTTTTCCAACTGTGGTTATTTGTGTTTTTGAAGCATAGGGCGCTCTGTGTTAAAGCATCATATATGCATCTTGATCCAGGGCCTATGTGGTGGTACAAAGACAAATGTGCACTTTACATTTGCACAGGGATCAACTGCAGAGGTTACTGCCTGCCAGGAAAACCTTACTTGTGTCTTCCCCATCTTTTACATTGGAGAAATAGATTGGAGAAACAAGTAATTATCATACAGGAAGCTATTATACAAGGTAAATATTATGGCAGCTCACAATGTTAAAAGGTTATGTGGCAGTCGGTAAAGCTTCTAAACAAAACTAACAGACAAGTCAGCTTGAAAACAGAAGGCAGAATAATCTGCTTACTGGAGACAGAAGGTGAACAGAGTACAATGTGCCCTCAAACCCAGGCTATAGGGGAGAGGAGAATCCATTTAAAGCAGCTCGCACACGTGGGCACGCTGCCTCGCACGAGACTCCCCAAAGGAGAGATGCACCCCCAGCCCTGACCCCCACATCAGCCGCCGCCCCCCGTAGAACACACTGCTCCCCCCCTGCCCTGATTCTACTGACCTGCTCAGCAGTGACAGGCTCGTTGAGGCGGTGCTCGGTGGAGATGTGGTGCCTGAGAAGCAGGGCGCGCTTGTAGTTGCGAGTGCCCTTGCAGAGCTCGTCGTGCCCTCCGCCGCCGTTGCTGCCGCCGTCCGCGGAGGTGTTCGTGGAGGCGGCGGCGGCGCACCAGGCACAGGACACGAGTCCGGTCTGCTGGCAGTACTGCAGCCACGGGAACTCCTTGAGCCAGGCGCTCTGGAAGGAGACGTGCAGCTTCTGCAGCAGGGACTTGGGCCGGGCCGCCAGCGGGAAGTGCTGGATGCTTTCCCCCTCCCCCGCGCCCACGCTGCTGACCTCCGCCTCGTCTCCCCCGGACCGCCTGCTGCTGCTGCAGCTGCCGCCCTCGGCGCCGCTGCCATCGCCCAGGCTGCCCCCCTCGCCGTCCTCCTCGTCCTCGCTGCTGTCGCTCAGCGACCCCCCGTCCTGCACCAGGTCTTTCCCCTCCAGCACGCCCACGAGCTCCAGGTCCTCCTCCTCGCCGCCGCCGCCGGCCCCCCGCCCGTTCAACGGCCGCCGTGGCCAGGCCGCCCCCTCGCAGCCATTGTTCGCCGACGCCGAGCCCCCGCCGCGGAAGGCCAAGGTCCGGCGGTTCCTCTCGGCGAACATGGGGCCCACCGGGGCGGCAGCGACCGGCACGTCGGCGCCCACCGAGTTCGGAGGAGTGGTGGGCAAGAGCAGGAGGTCCTTCCCGGCGGCGTCCGTGGCCTCCAGCTCAGGCACATCGAACTCCACCGTCTCCAGCTCCACTTCCTCCTCCACCCCCTGGCCGTTCAGCTGCTCGGCCTCCTGGCGGACCCAGGCCTCGCTCGCGCCGCCGCCCCCGTTAGCCGTCGGGACGCTGCCTCCCGCAACAGCGGCGGCGGCCGCCGCGCTGACCAGGCCGCCCCCCCGGAACGCCAAGGTCCTGCGGTTCATCTCGGCGAACATGGCGGGCGAGCGCGCGCGCGCCCCCCGCCCGCCTGCCTACCCACCGCCCTCGCGCCCCCTCCCTCTCTCTTCCCGCCGCGCGCCCAACTGTCGCCCGCCCCCCCCTCCCCTCCTAACCGACCGCGGTGACGGGTAAAGACGACGGAGGCAGCGAGCCTTCGCGGTTAGGTTCCAGTCAGCCTTCCCGAGTAATTAAAAAAAAGGAATAAGGGCGAGGGGGGGGGGCTGAAATCTTATCCCGGCGCTCTCTAGCCCGTGTGGCCGCCGCCTCCACCTCCTTCTCCTCAAGCGCTCGCTCTCCCCCACAATGGATCCGACTCCGCCAGCCCCAGCAGCAGCAGCAGCCCTTCCGCCCCAGCAGGCCCCGGCCCAGGTCGAATGGCAAATGAACAACGGACTGCGCCCACAATGCACTGGGGCGGCGGCGGCAGCAGCAGCAGCCGCCGACGCCGCGGGGGAGGGGAGGAGAAAGAGGGAGAAGGAAGGGGGGCAGGGAGGGGGGCGAGGAGGAGCCCGAACAGCTGGCGAGTGTCAGGTTTTAGTGCGCGCTCGCGTCATGCGCGCCCGCCCCGCCTCGCCACGAGTTGGCAGGACTTTCCGTGCGCGGCGTCCCCCGCTCGTCGTCGTCGTCAAAGCGCCCCCCCCCACTCCCTTCCACACAAAACACCTTTCCGTCCCCAAAGACACGGCGCGGCTGTGCCCGCCCCTTCGCTGAGGGAGGGCCCTCCACCCTCCTGAGGCGAAACTCCCACCCCTTTGACATCATCGCCCTACAGCGCCCAGAAGTGGACATCTTGACTCGCCCACCACACCGTGGGCCGCGCCGCGCCCCGATTCCCCTTCCCTCCCTCCCCACACACCCCGCCCTGAGGACACCGAAACCTTCCTCGGTTACGGCTCGCTGGAGAGCCATCTCGGCACCCCGCCCTGGGCGATAAGCGAAAACGACGCTCCCCCCCTCAGAAGCGCTCACACAACGAGGCGCCACGCACACACACACACAGAGTGCATAACAGGCTCTGCTAATCTCCTTCCCCCAGAGCACACGCAACGGCGTGGCTTCTCCCGTCCAGCAGCACCCAGTGGGGGAGCCTCGCTGCGCCCTTGAACCCGGCGCCCGCCTCTGAAAGCCGCTCCGCCGGGGCTGTGTGGGAGGGTGTGAACGCGCGCAGTGTTTTGGAAACGCTGCCCGTGGGCTACGACGCCTCGGCTGCTCAGCGAGCTCCGGTGCCAGGCCCCGGCATAATTACTTTTTGCAAATGCACCGCCCCGAGTGCCTTTATTGCGCTTATTGTGAAACGGGGAATTTAATTATAAAGGTCATGCACGTGCTGCTGCGAGTCAGGGTTGCTCTATTGACACACACGCGCGCGCGCGGCCGTTGCGTCACTCGCCGCCAACCGAAGCGCTTCTCTCCCGGGCGTGTTGCGACCTGCGCAGCCTTCGAAACCGGAGTTGACACACTCCAGCGACCCGAGAGGTTGCGACGGGGTTGCTAAGCCAGCGCGGGGGAGGGAGAGCCGGAAGGAGCGCCTCCTCGGCTGCTGCTGCAGCCGGGTCCCCGGCAGGGCTGCGAGCGCCGAAGCCCGTGGAAATGAAGAAGTTTCGGTGAAAATAAAAGTTTGGGATAAGGCTGAGGCTGCCAGAAGCCGGATAAAAAAGTTACAAAGCGCGCGCCGCTCCGTTGTGTTGTAATGTTTCAAAGCATCAGCCGCCCGTTTTCCAAAGTTTCCCGCTAGGCGGAAAGGAAAACAGAAGCGGGCCATTCAGTAGCTAACCATATACTGCTTTGCTGGTTATTCTAATGAGACTTTTCTTTCTCCGACCAAGGCATTGCTCAATGAAACAGAGACTTAGGTTTTTTAAAAAATAATAATAACACATTTCTAAGGAAGATACGCATCCAAAAATATTTTCTCTGCTTTATGGATGGTTATAGCTGGCATATTATTAATAAATTAAATTAGGTTAGATAAATACAAATATTGGCAATTGTAATGGGGGGCTTCCGGACAAGGTATAGTCTCTTACAAGGCGGGGGGGGGGGTGTGATCTTGTATCACCTTTGGGGAGCTACGCTGTTTTCAAATAGTCATTGTTAATATGCACTTATGAAGCACTTGCCTTCTAGTGGTGCAGTTATGGAAAGATAAGGCAGTCCCTGCCCACAGTCTCACAATCTAATAGATACAAGACCGAAGGGAAAAGGAAAGAGCAAAACAAGCACAGGATAAGCTGCTTCAACAGAAGTATAGTGTCTGGATCAAGGGAAGAATAGTACCACTCTATTCTGCCTTGGTCAGACCACACCTGGAATATTGTGTTCAGTTCTGGGCACCACAATTTAAGAAGGATGTTGACACTTGGAATGTGTGCTGAGGAAGGCAACCAAAATGATCAAGGATCTGCAAACAGGCTTATGAGGAATGGTTGAAGGAGCTGAGTATGTTTAGCCTGGAAATGAGGAGAGTGAGGGGAGATATAACATTAGCCATCTGTGAAATGGAAGAGGGAACAAGCATGCTTTTTCTGCTCTGGAGGGTAGGGCTTGAACCAATGACTTCAAGTTACAAGAAAAGAGATTGTGACTAAACATCAGGAAGATCATTCTGACAGTAACAGCTGATGGACTCCCCTTGAGAGGTTGTGGACTCTCCTTCCTTGAAAGTTTTTAAGCAGAGCTTGGAAGGCCATCTGTCATTGATGCTTTAGCTGAGATCCCTGCATTGCAGGGGGTTGGACTAGATGACCCTTGGGGCCCCTTCCAACTCTACAGTTCTATGATTCTATTATTCTTCATTAAATATCTTAACTGGAGCAGCTGCTCCTTCACATATGGGTGTCATGTGATTCTGGAAATCATTTGTTGGTGGTGGTATTTGAAAATTGAATGAAACAAATAGTATGACTAAAATGTGCATTCAGTTTTGAAATGAATTGGATTTACATTCAATTACATTTTCTATATCATGTCAGCAACATTCACACATGACCCACCTTAGGGCATTCATCTAATTAAATACATTTTAGATAACGAAATGAAATGGCAGAACTCATGTAAATTAATCAAAATATATGCATATGAAGAAAAATCATACTTTTGAAGGGAAAAAATATACTTTTTTTGCATGATACAAGGACATGCTTCGGGAATCTTGAGCAGAAGCCAAGCTGGTCTTTTTGTACAGGGCTTCAATAGTGACTGTCTGTGGTATGGACTTCCATGGAGAGTGGAGTTAAGTGTAAGATGAAATAACTAGGGTGTGCATGCACACCTGAGAAGTTATTGCTGGGATACCCGTCCACCCAGTTTCAAAACCGTAATGGATTTGCCCTAACTGGTTTGTGATGACCATCTTCAAGAGGCAGTAGTTTACTTCATGGCACATGATTTGTTGCAATTTTCACCATTGCTAATAATCTAAGTTCACTAATCATGCACATTTTAGTTGATTATTTGGTTTTTAAAACTGATTAAATCTGCATACATCTGCATGACTTTAATGAAAGCAGTTCTAAAGTGGGGAAAACATTTTGGGGTAAAGTATGCTCTGCATAGTAGTCAACACAAGTATGATCTTAATGTTTAAATATTCTACCCTTATAAACACACTAAAATTCTTTAGATAAGTTAGATACAGTATTGGAATTTAAAACATAGTTTCTGTTAGCATTCTACAGAGTGTTTTATGGTTCCATGCAAAACACCCAGGGATGCAATATTACATCACAATGTACACAATTGCTTCATGAACACATAGACACCCCTCCCCCCAGAATTTCTCCTTCAATTTCATTTTGTCAGCCTGTTGGTTTCAACCTGGGTCATGAAAAAATCTCGGTCTAAAAAGTCAGATGATCCTGTGTACTCTAATCTGTATCCTGGAACAACAGCTGGCCTATTAATTATAATGGAATGCTAGGCCTCCTACACAATGGCTATTCAAATAATTTAAGTAATTTTGAGTAGGAGGTTTCACCTCATGAACTTACTCCAAACTCACTATCTCCCATGCCTCCCCAGATATTAGAAGCCACAACTGGATTCTAAGCAGCCACTAACATTTTAGCTTTTTCTTTTTTGGACATCGCAATGAGCTTTAACACCATAGTTTTAAGGCAGATTGCTGTGCTGAGAATAAAAATTTCATCCTAACAATTTAGGCTGCACTCCTGAACAATTATTCTTTGGAATAAGCACCATTTAACTTACTGAGACTTAGTAAGCATACATACTGTGCTGTTAGTCTGGCAAACAAGTTCTCTGATGTTTTTCATTGCTCTATATATCAGGCTCCTCATGAGGAAGTGAGTTTTTTAAAAATGAATGTAGGCCAGTTTCAGTTTGTAAGAAAATTAATACCGGTACTTATTTTTCGATCTATTAATAACTGGCATTCATTTAGTGCTTTCAAGATATTATCTAGTTGCAATCCTAACACCACCCTGCAATACAAGTCAGTACAATGGTACCTCGGGTTACATACGCTTCAGGTTACATACGCTTCAGGTTACAGACTCCGCTAACCCAGAAATAGTGCTTCAGGTTAAGAACTTTGCTTCAGGATGAGAACAGAAATCGTGCTCCGGCGGCACGGCAGCAGCGGGAGGCCCCATTAGCTATAGTGGTGCTTCAGGTTAAGAACAGTTTTAGGTTAAGAATGGACCTCCAGAACGAATTGAGTACTTAACCTGAGGTACCACTGTATTATCATCTCCTTTTTAAAGCATATTGGTGCGGGGGAGATAAGGAAGGGATGAGGGCAGAGATTCGCCTAAATGTGCCTAATGAGTTAATGGCAGAGGCAAGTTTGAAGGAGGAATCTCCTAATTCATAGCTCATTCTCTCAGCCACAATGCTACATCAGCTCCACTCACGTTTCAGGATTTCTGGAAGTGGAAAATCCCTCTCTCTATAGCATTTTTGGGACAGTTATTACACTACAGTGTGCCATTTATTACTCAGCAGTCCTGTTAACTCACAGCTACAGGAATCCCTCTTCCATTTGATGCACATGATTCTTATTAGTAAGAAACAAAAAGGCAATTCTTGCTCCAAGGGCTTTGGCAAGGGAAGGAGAGTCTATAGATGGCAGAGAGGGTAAAAGGAAGAACATGCCCCTATGAACTGAATTACAGTGAGCTTCCTTGGCTGCAGTTAGGACTTGCCAGCCAATCCCAGTGGGGCCTGTTGTCAGTGCTAATCAGCTGACCAATGCCATCAGCAGGCCCTGCTTGCAAAAGAAGAATCAGGAGCTCACTTTAAGATCCCTTTTGTTCCTTTGTAGCTACATCCTGCACCACACATAGGATGTGATTGGGGAGAAATGGTCTGGTGGCTCAGCGGAGGTAGAACATAGCCATCAAGGCTAGTGACCATTGGCTGACCACTGCATTGCACTGTCTCTCTCCATATTACATTTCACATAGAACATAATAAAACTGAACTGGTCAAAGAAGTCCCTTCCCAGAGAGTCTAGGTCAGCTGGCACAGGGCTAGTTCTCTGAAACCATTTCTAATAACCTGTCAGCCTGGTCCTTCACGCAGAGCCCAATCCCATCCAGATGAGACTGACTCACATCTCCTTGGTCACATGAAACGTGGGCGACAAAAAAGAGAGCTCATAACCGCCTTTTAGAAGGGCAATTGCTCCAGCACCATATTCTGGAAATGTCCATCTATGTAGGCATGGAAAGACTACAGAACTGTTCCCACATCCCACATCACAGATAGCTCCAGAAGTCTACCAGGGTGGATGGGATCAAAAGCCACCAAGGAGTCCAAGAGAAATAACAGGAAAGCACACTCCTTGTCCTTCTCTTGACATAGCTTATCCCCCAGAGCAACCAAAGCAGTTTCAGTGCCTAGACTAGGAAAGGAAACCAGAAAGAAAAGGATTTTTTAAAAAAAACAGGCGTCAAGAATTACAGGAGATCCATCACCACCACTAACTTAAGAATCTTGCGCTCTTCTTTTCTGAATAACTATTCTTCTTCCTTTTGCATTGTCCAGGTAGCCCTGGACAGTGACCAGATCAGTGATCACAGCACCAAACAGGAAGCAGGTCCAGTGACCATATCAGCGATCACAGCACCAAACAGGAAGCAGGTCCAGTGACCATATCAGCGATCACAGCACCAAACAGGAAGCAGGGAGAGCAGCACAGTGCTCCCAGTGTGCCAGTGTGGTGTAGTGGTTAAGAGCGGTAGTCTCGTAATCTGGGGAACCAGGTTCGCGTCTCCGCTCCTCCACATGCAGCTGCTGGGTGACCTTGGGCTAGTCACACTTATTTGAAGTCTCTCAGCCCCACTTACCTCACAGAATGTTTGTTGTGGGGGAGGAAGGGAAAGGAGATTGTGAGCCGCTTTGAGACTCCTTCGGGTAGTGATAAAGCGGGATATCAAATCCAAACTCCTCCTCCTCCTCCTCCTCCTCCTCCTCCTCCTCCTCCTCCTCCTCCTCCTCCTCCTCCTCCTCCTTCTCCCAAGAGGATATAGCATGGAGAAAAAGAACTGGCACTGCAGTAATTATTCCCCCACCCCCTGCTGCATACATTAGTCTCTGCTATGGCTACAATTAACAGAACCAAGTAGTGAAGCTTTTCCTGTGGCTGTGTTATTCAAAGTGAAGGTGGTCATTCTAAAATAGTGGTCAGGAAGCAGGGATATCACTGCATGCAGAAATAAAATAGCATGTCTGGTGGAATCCATCTTTTATATATGCTTGGTTGTTGTTGTTGTTTACTTACAGCTTTTGGTTTCCTGTAGTGGAATAATGAAATGTGCAATCTAAAACCTGCAGTCTGACCTCCAGGAAATCACAAGTCTCTTGACTGGGGAAGGACCATAGCTCAGTGGGGAGAGCAAACGCTTCGTATGCGGAAGAGCCCAGGTTTGGTTCCTAGCCCCTCTAGTTCAAAGGATTAGGTAGGTAGCAGGCAATGTGAAACACCCCTCTGCCTGAAACCCTGGAGAACTGCCGTCCAACAAAGGGCAGAATAGTCGAGGCAACTTCCTGCATTCCTCATGGTGCTGATTCTGTTGCCCCACAGCTAAATGGACTAGCAGTAGCTATCAGCATGGGGGTCGCCACAGCCCTTTGGTTTCAAAACCCTCTGTTTCGAAAATGCCCTACAGTGAATTAACATTGGGTTCATTCACTTGTGAGGGATGGGTTTAATGTAAGTTTGTGGCTGTAGATCATCAAATCCTTCAAAAGACCATTGTTGTGCAGAAGTGTGTCAGATACGTTAGATTTAATCCTATTAGTCTTTGAATTTAATGGGATCAGGATTGTGCTATTTTTTGCTAAGCATTGGTGATAAAGGCTTCCCCGTTTTGTTGTTATGTTAATATGTACCTTGTTTTGCCGGGCTTACTGCTGATGGATGTTTTCCCACTCCCTTTTTAACTTTGACATTAATGTCAATTACCTGTGGTTTGTCTGCTTGATCGCATTGCAGAAAGGACGAGTCCCCGCTTTCCCTCATTTTCTGAATCTGGGAAGCTGTCTTAGACATCTTCCTTGTAGATATGTTCTCTCTCATGAAAAGGATCAGGCATAAAAGTTGGTCAGGGTAACGTAATACAGTGGTACCTTGAGTTAAGTACTTAATTCGTTCTGGAGGTCCGTTCTTAACCTGAAACTGTTCTTAACCTGAAGACCACTTTAGCTAATGGGGCCTCCAGCTGCCGCCGCACAGCCAGAGCACAATTTCTGTTCTCATCCTGAAGCCAAGTTCTTAGCCCGAGGTAATATTTCTGGGTTAGCAGAGTTTGTAACCTGAAGTGTCTGTTACCTGAAGCATCTGTAACCTGAGGTACCACTGTACAGTAAATGGGTCCATATTACAAGACTGTTTACATTGGTGTCCAAGCAAAGATTCCCCCCACCCCACCCCGCTACTAAATTCTGCTAAAAACTTCAGAATGTCTTTTAGCATACTATTAGAATGGGATGTGCAGATTTTCTTTTCTGAATATAAGTTAAAGATTGTTCCCTTTTAGGAAAACGTTTTCCAGCCCATAAGTAAGATTATGAAATGCCTGGTCCAATCGCACCCCCAAATAGCACAATTATATTATTTTCCTTTAGAAGCCCAAGGAATACCTGATAAAGATCTTACTAACCATTTGTTGCCTGCTGCCAGAATTTTAATTGTCAGTATTCGAGGACTCTTAATGTAAATCTCTTCTGAGTTTGGCTTTCACAGGTATGGGACACTATATTTATGGACAAACTAGTGGCATTACAACAAGAGCAACATACTGGAAAGAAAAACACAAACTTTGAGTGAATAAAACGCGTATTTCCCTAGTTAATTCATTTTTAATTTTTTTTTTGCCAGATTTGTACTTTCACTTATCTCATGCTTGCCACAATTTCTCCACTGCATGCCTACTGCATGGACAGACTGCATATGAGAGATTGGGGCTGCTATCCAGAAACACTTAACTGAACCCTATGCGACTTACTTCTGAGTAAGCACATCTAGGATATCTCTTTTTAATGTGTATGGCATACTGGCACAGTATGATAGAGGAAGGATCTCTCATGTGTTCTAGAATAGATTGGCTCCTATTGTGTCAGGGAGTGGCTGGCCAGATGAAATTAAGCAGAGGAACTGACCAGAGCACAATAGAGGACAAAGGCCTTTCTGGATGATTTCATCTGCAATCGTACGCCCACTTAGCTAAGAGTAAGTCCTGTTGACCTCAACGTTGACCTGAACTTTTAAGTAGAAACGTACAAGATTGCACTGAATAAAAGTGAATTTTTTCTTTCTTAGAGTTGTGCTGTACTTGTTCTAGTGCTGAACAAGTACTAGTAATATTACTTTTTGTTCCCGTATAAGAAATATGGGCTGTCTAGGCGACAAGCTTGTTGTTAGGAAGAGGACAGTCCTGCTTCTGTTCAAGGGATGACGCTCAGTGGTAGAGTAGCATGTCCCCACGCTCAACCTTCAGGAACTCCAGATGGGGCAGCTTTCTATGTTTTGAGAAAGCAAGAGGCATGTGTGTACCTGTGTTGAAAGGAGGGTGATTCAGCTGTCAAAATTAAAGCAATGTTTTAAAAAATAAAATGTTCACTAAGTGGTGGATATTGCTGCAGAGTCAGCCTTGGCAATAGATTGCACACCATGTTCAACGGCCAGGCCACAGGCATGATCGCATGGGGTAATGGGGAAGCACAAGTCTCTAAATAAATATTTTTTAAAAAAAACCTTTTAAAGGTCAACAAGTGCTACGGGTACTGTGGGGGAGAGAAGCAATGTCATTAACGATGTGGACAATTTTCCATGACACTGGGACAACCATATCTCACACTACACATGCATCACCAGCGCATACGCTAGCTAGTGGGGGGAAAGTAAATACAATTTTATCAGCAACAAAAATGGTTGCGAATTAAAGGGGGGGGGGCAAAAATATATTATCTCATGCTCTCCTCTCCATGCACACACAGACAGAGAAACAATATCAATATATTTTTGACACATTTGCTGCTCACTTTCTTTTTCAGAATGAATGTTCTTTCGCTTCAGTTTAACTCTACTGCCCCACCTAGAGACAAACGATAATACTACTGACTTACGCTATTTGTAAAAAGTATTTCTTGGCACAGTCTCCCCCCCCCCTTTTTTTTTTTTTTAAGGGAGATATCCAAACTTCTTAGGTGCATAATGGATTATTTCTGCAGCAACATGAAGAGGCTTAAAAAACAAAGGACCATTTAAGAACCTGGAATGTGATTCATTCTCTTTTGAATCAGAGACCCAGAGCTTGGTTTCAGCGCCAGCCCAAGGCATTTTGCTGCCTGAGGTGGAGCAGGATATAGTGCCACCAACAAATCAAGGTGCACAATATCCAAGGCCCGCCAACTTGACACCTGAAGAAGAAAATCCTGCAAGCTGCCCTCTCTCCATCACCCAGCAGTTAAAACACAAACACCACCAAATTGAATAATGAACAATTTGTTGCCCTTTCATGACATCCCTCCTCAACCTTTTACAAGACTGTTAAACAAGGACAGTTTGGGAGCCAGTGTGATGTAATGGTTAGAGTGTCAAGACTAGGCCCTGGAAGACTGTGGAGCTCCCCGAGTGACCTTGGGCCTGTAAAGGTCTCCCAGACTAACCCACCTCACTGTTAGAATTCCTGCTCCATGACTGCAGTCATGGGATTTTTGTCTATCACATGACGGTGTATGTTTTGACTCCACAGAGTGGGAAGTGATGGAGACAGGATGTTTGTGTTACTGTGTTCCGTGAAGTGGGACTATTGTCCTTTGTTCATTCTCTTTGCTGTCTGATGCTAGAGAGAGAGGGAGCCATGTTGCAGTGCTCCGTGTGTGTTTATATGTAAATTAAGTAGATTAGCTAAAATGCTGAGTTGCTGAGGTCTGTCACACGCAAGTTGTGCAAACTCTGCGGATCCCTAAGTGTGCCGTCAGTTGGCATCGGTTGCTGTGATGTTCGGGCTGAAGAAAGCTTTTGAAGCTCCCGAACAATCGACCAGGAGGGAGAGAACATGCTAGTCGGGCATGTGTCTCTGCCAGGGTCCTACTCAAGTGTAGGCTAAACTCCTGACACTCATGGGATTGTTGAGGAGGGAATAAATGAGGAGGAGGGGAGAACCATATACACTTCCACGAGCTCCTTGAAGAAAGAGGTGGGATAGAAATGCAGCAAATAATAAATATAATAATAAATATAATAATAAATATAATAATAAATATAATAATAAATATAATAATAAATATAATGATGATGATGATGATAATAATAATAATAATATTTCTCCTCTTAGAGCTATGAACTCTCCCAGTTGACTCCTGACAAACACTGCTGAGAAAGCAGTGCAGAATTCCAAAACACAAGCAATATCAGCACTCACACTAGCTTCATGGCACATTCTCTGCTCAGAAGTCTGCCCAATTAAGTGCAATAGATATAACTTCCATGTAAGTGTGGAAAGGACTTGGGCGAAACAACAACAACAACAGTGGCCCATGTCTTTAATGCAACGGGACAAAATTTGCACCTACTTCCCTTTGTATACTACATCTACCCTCTGAGGTTATGTGACAACCGGTAGCTGCCTTGCCCACAGTCACGTGAGATGGGGGAAGTACTTGGCACAGAGCGCATAAAGATGCATATAATTAGTCGCATGTATTGTATCATTCATTCTCACTGTCCACAATTTTCCATTCCCCCGTCCACAACACTTACCATTTGCCGACTGAGCATGCTCAGTTCTCATTGAGCTGGGGGAGGGTGCCTAAATAGCAGTGTACCTCTGCATATCTTGGGGTTTCTCCCAACCAACAGAGATCTTCCTCTTTGGGTGGGTGTGTGATTTTCATCCTCCCCACTCCCTGCTGCGATCGCCAGAGCTCCTCAAAGGGACACCCGCATGTCCCAGCAGGCTAGTCCAGACTGGGGGGATGGCATTGCAAGTGTGGACATCATGTATGCGCGATGCCCCCCCCCCCCAATGTTGGGCCCAACTTGGTACACCTGGAGATATGCACAGATTTCCTGTACCTTCTACCAGGTAGAGGGACCCCTGGGAATTGTCCACAACCAGCCCTGCCTTGAATGGATGGTGTTCCCTGGGCTACTTGGTGGGTGGTGGGTGTGCTTAGACTTCAGCTATATATAACTAACAACTTCCCATCAGCCTGTGCTCAATTTCTAACCGGAGATGTGCTAGGATTTAAGTGGGCCGGGAAATGACTTTTTGTTCTCCCAAAGCCCTTCCCTCAGGTGTCTTTGGTGCTGGTTGTGCGTCCTTCATGCCAAGGAGGGGAAAATAATCTGCACATGCACACCACTTAGACAATACCATGTTGGTCAGTTTATATGTGTGCTGGCATCCATCTGTCTTGGGAGACAATGGAGGAGTGTGCCTTTAGGGGTGAAGTCAAGCTGTTGGACGGTTGCAGTGCTTGCTGGGGCTATAGAGACTGATACAGGAGAGAAATGTTTCGTTGCAGCTGGGGCAGATGAAGGCATCCGGTTGCGCTGATGTAGATTAACCATGACGTTTCTTCTCTCTGTGCTCCTCCCAGCGGTCATTTCTCCTCTGGTCACTGCTATGGATACACAACTTGGCAGTCTGTCTCCAGGCACTGCAGTCATCTGCAAGGGATTCCCCCACGGCACAGTTATAAATAGTTGAAATAAGTAAAGAAAAAAGAAGGAACTGTATTGGCTTATTTTAATTAATACTACATTTGTTCTCTGTGCTCTGAAAACTGGTTTCAAGGATCCAAGATGAACTTTGGTATAAACAACTCCTTGACCTTAGTATTTACTTAAGAACTTAAATCCATAACTTTGCTAAGTGAAGTCGAGTCAACGTCTTCTCGATCCAGCTTAAGAGCACAACGCAGCCATTGTCTTCATTTTTGTTTTCTAACGTGTCAGTCTTCCTGAAGACTGTGAGTCTCTTTTCATCATTTATATCCTCCCCTGGCACTACAGTTGCCTGTCACTGAACTTTCCCTGGAGATGTTCCTGTTCTTAATTGGAATTCATTTACATTTCTAAGATCATAACAGCGCTCTATCAAGTAACAAAAGCACTGAAAGCTAATCAGTATCTTACCTTGGGCGGGGTTGGGGGGTGGGAATCGGTTCATATGCAATTTCCCCTGGTACTCACCTCCCACATTAGATCACCAGATATGCTAAAAATGAACTTAGTTATCTGAGTGTCCCCAAAATGGTATCAGCGAGCTTGGGAAAAGCCCATGGGAAAAGCCCATGATTTGCCAAAGAACAAATATCTTTAGACCGCATCCTCTGCCAGACTAAGTACATCATCAAAGCCATATGACTGAGGCTGCTCAGTGGGCACTGAATGTTGGCTTGCTGTTGGGGCAGGGGGTGAGACACTGGGGATGGGAAGGAAGAATGGAATGGAATATCCTGGAAAAGGGCAACCAAAATGGTCAAGGGGGTGGAGAGACCCCATGAGAAAGGTTGCAGTAAGAGCTGTTCAACAATGGAACGGACTCCCTTGGAAGGTGGTGGTCTCTCTTTCCTTGGAGATTTTTAAGCAGAGTTTGGATGGCCAATTGGCATGGATGCTTTAGCTGAGATTCCTGCATTGCAGAAGGTTGGACGAGATGACCCTTGGAGGCTTTTTAGTTTAGAGAAGAAGTAAGAGGTGGCATGGCAGAAGTTTATAAAATTATACCCAGCATGGATAAAGTGCATTGAGAAAAATGGCTCAACCCTCTCTCCTAACATTAGAATTTGAGGACATCCAGCAAAGTTGAATGTTGGAAGGTTCGGGACAGATAAAAGGAAGCATTTATCCACGCAGCACATGCTTAAACTATGGAACTTGTTCCCACAGGGGGTACTGATAGTCACCAACAGGTGGCTTTAAGAGGGACACGGGTGGCACTGTGGGTTAAACCACAGAGCCTAGGACTTGCCGATCAGAAGGTCAACGGTTCGAATCCCCTTGACGGGGTGAGCTCCCATTGCTCGGTCCCTGCTCCTGCCAACCTAGCAGTTCGAAAGCACGTCAAAGTGCAAGTAGATAAATAGGTACCACTCCAGCGGGAAGGTAAACAGTGTTTCCGTGCGCTGCTCTGGTTCACCAGAAGCAGCGTAGTCATGCTGGCCACATGACCCACAAGATGTACGCCGGCTCCCTCGGCCAATAAAGCGAGATGAGTGCCGCAACCCCAGAGTCGGCCACAACTGGACCTAATGGTCAGGGGTCCCTTTACCTTTACCTTTTACACAAATCTAGCATTGCCTGAGCTCAATTGAAGTGCAGAGCGCTTGAGGACCGGGACATTTGCAGGGAAACCAAAATGTTTGTTTACAAAGCTATTGTACTATCAACCTTACTGTATTCTTGTGAAACATGGACCACTTATAAACACCATCTCCAATTCCTTGAAAGATTCCATCAACAGTATCTTCAAAAGGTTTTACACATCACTTCGGATGACAGGTGAACCAATACCAGTGTACTGGAAGTAGCAAAGATCACCAGTGCCGAAGCAATGATTCCTCAACATCAACTTCGTTTGATTGGTCATGTTGTGCGGATGCCTGATTATCGTCTTCCAGAGCAACTACTTTATTTCGAACTTAAAAATGGAAAGCGTAATGCCGGCGGCCAACAAGAGAGGTTCAAAGACTCTCTCAAGGCAAATTCTTAAAAAATGTAGTATAAACACTGACAACCAGGAAACACTGGCCTGCGAGTGCTCCAGTTGGAGAACAGCTTTTACCAAAGGTGTTGTGGGCTTTGAAGATGCTTGAACTCAGGACAAAAGCGAGAAACGTGCCAAGAGGAAGGCACACTTGGCAAACCCTCACCGTGATCAACTCCCACCCAGAAACCTATGTCCCCACTGTGGAAGGAAGTATGGATCCAGAGTTGGCCTCCACAGTCACTTACGGACTCACTGTTAAAACCGTGCTCGTGGAAGACAATCTTACTCGGCTACAAGTGATCGCCAAAGAAGAAGACAACACAAACTCATGGATGGTAAGGCTATCAGTAGCTACCAGCCATGATTGGTTCTTTTCTAACTCCACCATCAGAGCCATCGTACCTCTGCAGGTCAGCTGCTGGGAACTGCAGGTGGGCAAAGTGCTGCTGCACTCAGGTCCTGTTTACAGGCTTCCCAGGGCTTAGCTACTGTGAGAAGAGGAAGCTGGACCAGATGGACTATTGGCCTGATCAGCAGGTGTGTTCTTAGGACAGCAGAAACACTCCATGCGACAGGGTGCAGGTCCCACTGATTCTATATACAATCCACTCTTTTGTTCCTTACACTTAAAACAGTGCTTTAAAAATAATAAAATCCCTCTTTTCAATATTGCTATTTCCAGAGAAGGAAAGAAAGAAACAATAATGCAAAGGCTACAGTCTCAAGCAAACTAATGAAACCTGCAGAGCAGCAAACTCAGAAAAGCACAGGTTGTAGCAATAAGCTGGAATTTGAAAAGCATGGGTAAATAAGATACTCTGAAAAGACGTGCAAGTGAATATAGGGGTGGTAGAAAGCATGGAGAAAACATTCGAAAAGGCCACACATCACAACCCAAAACCCCCCATCATTCTCTGCTCATCATCTGCCTGGGGGCACCCAGGGCTTCAAAAGGTGACCTTGGATTCTGGGCAGGTTAATGTGAGGAATCCATTTTCTTAATTGTGTGTGTGTGTAGTTGTTTTTTTTTAATCAGCAAAACTTATCACTTCTCCACTATGAGGGAAAGGCTAACAGGAGCAAGTCAAAACGTGCATTCAGATGAATGCCTGGCTTCTCAACACAAAGCTTATTTTTCTGGCACTCTGTATTGAGCCAAAACAAATAAAGTAATAAAATAATAAAAAAAATGGTGGCATGTTCCAGAGTGGAAAAGAAATATCTGTCCCAGCCAACTTCATTTCTTGGGCACTTGTACCACAGAGTTGTACATGTGCAGGTGCAGCTCAGGACAGAGGAATTATTGGCTCAGCCAAAACAATGTGTCCGCAAGGAGGGGGGCAGAGTGACTAGTTGCCTACAATGGATAAATTGTGACTCTGGAAGGAACTTCTGCCAGCCAAAATGTTGAGAAATTATGAGAGAGGAGTGTGCAATGGGCCACACTTTAGACCCCTTTAGCCTCAGCTCGAGAAAAAGCAGTTATTGTCTCAGTGTCTCATCCTGCTCCCTTTCTGCCCTCAGAGCCAGTGTGATATAGTGGTTAGAGTGTTGAACTTGGACCTAGGGGACCAGGGTTCAAATCTCCACACAGCTATGAAACTCACTTGGTTACTTTGGGCCAGTCACTGCCTCAACGCCTAGGCTACCTCACAGGGCTGTTATGAGGATTAAATAGGGGGGGGGACCATGTACACCACCCCAAGCTCCTTGGAGAAGAAGGTGGCATGTAAAGGCAAAGAATATTTGTGGTGGCCCATGAATTGTCAGGCTGCCCCTTTCCTTGGCAGGCAATTACGGTAACAAACATTTCTTGAAAAGCAAAGTTCAGCCATCCAGAGAAAGCCTTGGAAGAAAAATATTCTCCTTCTACAGACTTGCAAACACTTTTAGGTGCCTTTGTGCTTTGTGAGGTGGGGTGGAGTTGGGATTCTGGCTTGTTTGTTTGCTCCTCTATTCCTAGAAGCCCCCCATTCTCTGATATTGTTGGGGAAATTTCTTCTACGAAATGGTTAAGCGTTGCCTTATTTCCAAGTTGTCTGGGTGTATCATCTCTTCTGGTAGATGCGCCTCTGTAGATATAGTTATTCCTGATTTAAGACAGCATTAGTTTGTTTGTTTGTTTATTTATTTATTTTTTAAAAGATCGGTTATCGCTCATGCTAAGCCTCTGTGTCTTGCTTTCATTAACAGCTGTGAAAGCTTTACGTGGCTCACCAGCAGCATCTGAGAGGGTAAGATGGAGACAGAACGATAATGATTGATGATGACTTCACCCTATTGCAGCAGAGGATAGAAAAGACTGGGAAAGCAAACCGGTGACCTGGAAAACAAGCTCAGATTAAGAAATGTCAGGTCAGTAGGCAATAGCAAAGGAGCACATATAGGTATAACAAAGATACTTTTGTCACATTGGATTATGATGGTATGGGGGATGGGAAGATACTGCTCAGCTCCAACCTCATTGTGATGAATGTTATGAACCTGGGAGAAGGAAGAAGAAGAAAAATCTCTCCCATAGACACTCTCAGTATTCCCTCTCCCCATTGCCATTTCTGTATTGACACATGTTTCTATACACAGCCACACGCCACACACACACTCAAGAGTTTGGAGAATGGACAGTATTTTCATAGATTATTCATGAGCCATCTTATGTACGCAGATATATTAAAAAAAAATTCGTTAGATACTAGAAAATGCCCCTGGCATTCTGCAGTCATAGATAATGTTTTCCATGACGATTTTGCTGTCCTCAGTGCGGAGATAATTCAGGTGTGTACATTCATGTGTCTTCCTGCTGAGCTCTGCCTGGTGGTATGTTCAGCATGCTGGTTCTGTTGTGACGATAAATAACTTTAAACAAAGGAGTAATCCCTCTGGAGGAAAGAAAAACGCTTTCCTGCTTTCTTGAATCCCCGTCAAACCAGTTGATGTGAATGTTAGGAAATGAAAGAATAAATATGGCATCTAGTATCAACATCTACGTCTCTATATCAATAAATAAAAGCAAAGCTTTGAATATGAATAACATAAGCACATGAGTTTTATTGTACACATAAATATGTGTCCAGGCACACCTGCAGTACAGATTTATATCAGCAAAACAGCAAAAATTGGGGAGGCCGTGCATCCTATTTTATAGAGGACTGTCCTTTGTTTGGAGGGCAGTCCAGTCCAACTCAGTCTCAAGATAAAGGAACACGTGATGGTTCTTGGAGTTGGCCATCAACAGAGCACCTGGAAAGCAGAATAAGCAAGGCACACAGAACTTGCTCAGTCTTCCCACAATGGTGGTATGTCTCTACACTAAATTACAGAATTTCTCCCTTAATTTGTAGCTATATATGTGCATTAGTGTCTGCAAATTTTATGCAAATCAGAAGGTTTTTTGGTCCTTTTTTGTGATTGTCTTAAGTGATGTGTGCATGGGCTCCTCCACAGAAAATTATCTGAATAGCACCCTAGAGATGTTCATGAATCAAGCTCCTGAATTAATCACTGGCTTCATATACGCTTAGGATAGTTGAAATCATGACACTTGCACTATTTATAACCAGAGCAAAATACTGACCAGTCCTCTGAGGAAAATGCATATGGAAAAGAAACTGTACCTATTGTGATGGTAAGGAAGCACTGAAAATAAAGGAACATTATTATTCTGCAGAATCAGGGTGCTTGACTTTATAACTCTGCTTAGCATTAGCATTTTAAGGCAAAACATTAATGAGAGAACTGTGAAAATCCATCACACTAAAAGAGATCAAATTTTATGATCAATATGTAAATTGGTTCCTGGGCAGAGGTGAATAAATCATGATGTAATATCTAGATTTTATTAGACCACAACATTCATGAATATATTCTTCAAGGACAGCTTTTACTTTAATAAGTATCTTGGCTGATTATCTCTCATGCGTCCGTCCTCAAATTGTGCTGAGTGTGTTTTTACCTTACCATCCTTGAAACTGGTTTCACTCCAAGTTTTCACTCCATTGGCAGCCTAGATAATGGCCCATACAGTAGACATTAGCTTGGCAAAGTCTTAACTCTCCCATCGCCTTGAAAAAGCCAATATGCTGTTGTCATGGACTGGTTGGACACAGAGGAATGACGGGAGGAACCAGCTGAGAAGCCACCAGGGGAAGAAGGCTTAGAGCCTGGGGACTGGTGATGGGACAACAATGAGTGGTCAGAAGGAGAAGAAGAAAGAGAAGACTGGGGGGAGGATGTGTCGAAAGCTGAAGAAGTAACAGGGCTTACTGAGCTGGGAGAGTTTGTGGCAGAGAGAAGTCCAGAATCAGAGGCCGAAGCTGAAGCAGGTGAGTGGGAGGAGAGAGGCAAGAGGCAGTGATGAGTCAGGCTGGTGAAGAGTCATGAGTGTCTCCCCCTCCTTCCCCCACTGTTTCACAGAACCAGAAAAGGGCTGAAATGGGTGGAGCTGTGACAGGTTTCACACAGACTCAGTCTCTGATTGCTTGGGAAAAGCCCTGGAGTGAGGGGACTTAGATGGCTGCGAGGAGCTGGGGACTTTCAGTCTTGGCAACTGATTCATGGGGTAAGACCTACCAGGGATGAGCTGCTGTGCTCATTAGGCCTAACACTTAATAGATTCCCCCCATTCCATTCTACAGCAATGTTTTGGCGCTCCCTGCAGGATGGCATCCAGTGTGGCTGCACCAGTCTTGCTACTCCAAAACTGCCTCTGTGGCTAGTCTAATGCCCTCTGGAGATGGTTAGAGTCTACCTCCCATCAGCCACATTGTCCAATGGGCAGAGATGTCCAACAACATATGGAGGATACCACGTTGGCTACCCTCGCCATAGGATACCAATGCAATTTTCGTGGAATGTTTTGTCATTTCTGTGGGTTGTAAACTGCCTTGAGTACAGTAATATAGAAAAGCTTTTTAATATTGTAATCTTTCACTCCTTGGGCACTTAAGAGTTAAAGGCCAGCACCAAAAGTGCCTTAGAAAGCCCCATGACCTCAGAGTCTGAGTTGAAATTCTAAGTAGCAGAACAGGTTTTGGTAATGCATTTGGTAATGCATTCAAAACCCAAAGGCTATGATCTCTGCTGCACAATTGTTAACTCTTTGGCAATGTTTCACCTGACCTTCTAGCACTGATAGACATCAAAGGGTCAGACTTCTGTATGATAAAAATAATGGCATTGCTATCTTGCACTTCCAAGTATTACCTTCTTCTTGAATGGTCCACATTTATTTTAACCATTTGAAACGGATACATAAACACTTATCAGGGCTCACAGAAATGCATTCTCCTCTGGATGAAATGTGACAGCTGTCTGAGTGCTTCTACTGATAAATGACAATAGCTTAGGGCTAGGGATTGCATACAATCAAATCCAAATGAACATGCAGGAAGAGCTATAAACAGGTAAGAAGCCCAATATGTTGGATTTAAGACATCTTGCACAGCTGTTATTTCACACCTAAACATTTTGTTGAAGGGAAGTACCACTGAGAGGAGGAGATTAGAAGAATGCATTTGCTTCTGCTTTAAACAAACCACAGTTTCTCTTCCACACTTGGAGAGCTGTAGTTTGTTTAAACTTCATTCAAAGAAGCCAAGGTTCCTGTTTCAACTCCTGGCTTATTTACTAACCAGAGTGTAAGCAAAACACAGATTTCCCCCCAGTTCAGCTGTAACAAATAACTCTTGCTTGTTGAAAATCTCCTGATCTTTTTCTCTAGTGCCTGTTGGAAGAGAGGATCAGGAAGCAAACAAGATAAAGCTTGCTCTGGGTTGCTCAGGAAGTAGCAAACCAGGGTTTCCTGTTGTGTCTGAATCATTCGTTAATATAGAGAAAAATGGGGGATGGGGGTGTTTTTTAAAAAGAAAACTACAGAAATTCTTGAGCTTTTTTTACAAGTATGCTAAAGAACGTGATTTTTCGAATGGAAAATCTAGATCCAGAATGATGTGCCGCCTTTTGGAAATTTCCCTTGGACATCAATTCTGCCTTTGAAATCTCGGTAATGTCTGGGAAGATCCAGACACGTGGCAGCAGTAGTTTCTGATAATTGATAACTTTGGTGTATTTTGGTTGTTCAAATCAGTGTACGTAAAAACAAAACGGAAAGCAAATTTCCTATGGGCACCTATGACTGGACTTCACCTTGAGTTAAATATTTAAGAAAACAGCAATATCCAACCAAACAAGTGTCTCAACACTTCTTAAAGCAGTGTCGCAGGTAGAAACAGGCCCTTTGTATCATTCTACATTTTTTAAATTGTAGAATCAGTGTGCGCGTGAATCTTTAAGCCCTGTAGGCCTCTGTGTCAGGTTCTTGGGATTTCCCCCAGGCAACAATCCTTCTCCTGTCTCTTTCTCACCCAGCTCACCGGCCTTGAAATTTCCTCCTAGCTGGAATGTGTCCTTGACTTCTGATAATGACTTTTGCTCTCCTGGAAGATGGAGAGGCTGTGTGTGAGATTGTGCACCAGCCTACTGTACAAAGGTAACTTTAACATCCATCACTGATGTGGTCTTCAGAAGGTTACCCAGAAGAGAAGGCTAAAATAAGTTTCCCTACCCTGTGGAACACCCTTCCAGCAGATGTCAAGGCGATAAACAACTACCTGACATTCAGGAGACATCTTAAGGCAGCCCTGTTTAGGGAAGTTTTTAACGTGTGATATTTTATTGTATTTTTGGTTTTTATGGAAGCCGCCCAGAGTGGCTGGGGAGGCCCAGCCAGATGGGCGGGGTATAAATAATAAATTATTATTATTATTATTATTATTACCCCTCAGTTACACCATGATAGCTCTCCTTTCCCTTTCATTATGAAAAGAAAACCCATCCTCAAAAAACAAAAACAAGTAGGTGGCATAATTTAAATTTAAGCAGCATCTCGTGATACAATTAGGAACAGAATCAAGAGCAAAGGAACACATTTTAGATTAAACACCTGTCTTGCTAAGGCATGATTTTCAAAGGCTTATTTCCTAGCGCGAATTGAGTTCAGAAGGAAATCAGCTATTTTATCATCTTTGTACGCCTTCAGATAACAAAATGGATATACTTTGTTAAAAAAAGATAACGTGATAATGGTGATACAAAGAGGGGATAAAACAAGAAAGTCCCAGCATGCCTTCCTTTCATCTTTCTGGTTTTCTGCAAGTTTCCTTACATGAAGGATTTTTGTGTGTGTGTGTTCTCTCTCTTCTCAAGTCTTGTCAAATGATTCCGAACAAAGTGTGAGATTAGTTTGGTGGCCTAAGTGCCTCTAAAACATTCTTGGCTGTGTGCATGTGGTCGCTTCTCTCCTCAGGGATCGCTGGGATTTCATCTCTCTCCGAGCCCTGGCAGGACAAAATTTAGAAAGGAAGACCGTTGGCTCATGGCTCAGTCAGCAGAGCATGGGGTTCTTAATCTCAAGGCCGTGCGCTCGAGCCCACATTGGGCAAAAGGTGCCTACATTCAGTGGCGTAGCAAGGTCAGGTGGTACTTGGTGCAGAAAATTTCTTGCCAACCCCCCCCCCATTGAAATTATTAAAAGAAGGAAAAATAAGATACAGTTGCAAGTGTTATTTTCTGGTTTATTTTACAGTACTTAACATTGTGAGCATACGCACTTAAAACCTTTTTTTACGATGGGAATTTCTTATTTTAAAAACACATATTTTTGCCATTTTGTCACCCCCCTCAGTGATGATGCCAGGGGCGGACCACACCCACCTTACCCCCCTTCCTACGCCGCTGCCTACATTGCAGGAGATTGGACTGGATGACTCTCGAGGTCCCTTCCAGCTCTACAATAGTCTATGATTCTTTGGGAAAGTGTATGTACGTTTAAGTGGGTCGCGGGTGGCGCTGTAGGTTAAACCACAGAGCCTAGGACTTGCCGATCAGAAGGTCGGCAGTTCGAATCCCCACAGCGGGGTGAGCTCCCGTTGCTCAGTCCCTGCTCCTGCCAACCAAGCAGTTCAAAAGCATGTCAAAGTGCAAGTAGATAAATAGGTACCACTCTGGTGGGAAGGTAAACGGTGTTTCCGTGTGCTGCTCTGGTTCGCCAGAAGCGGCTTAGTCATGCTGGCCACATGACCCGGAAGCTGTACACCGGCTCCCTCGACCAATAAAGCGAGATGAGCCTCAACCCCAGAGTCGCTCACGACTGGACCAAATGGTCAGGGGTCTCTTTACCTTTACCTTTTATGTACATTTATAAACAAAGAACTTAAAACCACCACACAGACTCTGACTTGCCCCTTTTGGGAAGCAACTGGTAAAATCTAATGCAAGTCAAGAACTACGGAGAGCCAGTGTAGTGTAGTGATTTAGAGAATTGGACTTAGGCAGCATACGCACCCTACATTTGAAGCATATGGCTTCCCCTAAACAATACTGGGAACTGTAGTTTGTTAGAGGTGCTCATATGTATAACTCAGTGAGTGGGAAATCAAAGTTCCCATGACTCTTTTCTTGGGGATGTGCTTTAAATGTATGGTCTGTATGCAGCCTCAGACCAGATAGATCCAGATACAGATTCCCACTCGGCTATGATACTTACTGGGTGACTCTCTAAGTTCCACTTTGCTAACTTTGGATTTAGTTCAGAGTAAGCATAGGGGGAAATTTTGATTCAGTTCTCATCCAAATCCAAATTTATGAAATCTGCACTTTCTAAAACAATATTAGAACCAAAATACAGCCACCCTCCAAAATTCATATTTACTTGGATTTTGTGATGCTGTTCTCCAACCAGTGCTTGCAAAAATGCCTATATTGTGGGAAATGCACAAAAAAGAAAAATGTTTCTGAAAATAATATACAAAACCTACTTACATTGCTCCGTTATTCTCAGAAACCTGCAACCAGGTTCCAGGCTGTTTCGTGATATATAGTTATCCAGTAAGTGGCAGCAAATAACTTAAGAGTAACCAGCAATGAATTCAGTAAAGCAAGTTCACATAGGCTCTCTTTGATGAACAGCTAAGGCGCTTTCAAGATTTGATGTTTCACTTGGGCCTTTTTCTTTCTTTTTTTACAAGGAAGGTAAAGCCAAAAGAGGCTGAAATTCGAGGAAAGCAGGATGAAGGAGACTTTCAGTTAGCAGTGTGAAGCTAGAAAAGAAGGTTTGCGGCAGGTTGGTAAAGTCTGATAATAAAATTTGGTTTATGGGATTGAGATGATGTAGAAAAAATAACCGCCCTGAAGGTTAATGGCGAGGGAATCTTGCAGACCCCTTTGACCTTTCCTGTTCTGGTCAAGCTCATAGGCATGAGACCACCAAAATTAGTGTAAGATGAAAAGATGATTATATCTGTTTCTTCACAAAAAATAAATTGAGGTGCTTAATATACTTCCAAAATTACATAGAAAAGTGAAGGTATAAAAGGGCATAGCCGAATGGCATGAAGTATCGCAACTTTGCAGAAGGGCTGTTGCTCACTGAAATATGCATCTTGCATGCTGAAGGTCTCAGCTTCAGTTCTTGGCCTCTCTAGGTATAGCTGGGAAGGATTCCTGCCTGAAACCCTGGCAGGCTGCTGCCAGTCAATGTAGACAGTACTGAACTTGATGGATTAGTGGTTTTACTCAGTATAAGACAGCTTCCTACATTGCTATTTTTTTTCAGAAATTAAGTAAGTCTTGGTTTGGTCAATGCTGGATAGAGACCACCTGTGAACTCTATGATGGAAGAAAGGGAGGTGGTGGTTTTTTCCATTCGTCTTTTAGGAATCTCAGTGTTTATTACTCACTATAAGGTGTAGCAGAGTGCTCCATTAAGATTCCACCTTTAGTATCCAATGAGAACCTTGAGCAGATTCTCAAGGATATTCACCTAAGTTGTTGCTTAAAGCAAAACCCTGAGGTTCAGTGCGGTTTCATTGGAGCCGAACTGTGTTCCAGCCATGAAAAGGCAAGAAGAAGAAGAAGAAGAGGAGGAGGAGGAGGAGGAGGAGGAGTTTGGACTTGATATCCCGCCTTTCACTCCCTTTAAGGAGTCTCAAAGCGGCTAACATTCTCCTTTCCCTTCCTCCCCCACAACAAACACTCTGTGAGGTGAGTGGGGCTGAGAGACTTCAGAAAAGTGTGACTGGCCCAAGGTCACCCAGCAGCTGCATGTGGAGGAGCGGAGACGCGAACCCGGTTCCCCAGATTACGAGACTACCGCTCTTAACCACTACACCACACTGGGAGTTGTTGCAGTGTTCTGCCACTTTCCTTCAGCCCCTCTGAAACAAAAAATAGATGGGATAGCTTCCACCTGCAATAGCTTACTTTTAAAATAGTCAGGCGCGAAGGGCCATGGCTCAGAGGTAGAACATCTAGCTTGCAGGCTGGTGGTCCAGGTTCAGTCCCTAACATCTCCAGGCTGTGCTGGATATGTCACCTGTTTGAAATCCTAGGACTCAGTTAGACTGGTAAAGAAAAAGTTATTTACATGCATTGTATGTGCAATATAACATTGTGCCACCAGATGGTGATGTGGAGTCCCCTTTTTTCTCTACCAGTTTTCCCTGTTTAAATTCACAGTGCTTTAAATTGAAACACTTCTCTGTTGTGTCTAGATCAGGCCCTGGGGAGCTGCTGCCAGTCAGTGAGTGTAGAGAGAAGTAAACTAGATGGACCAAGGGTGTCACTTGGCAGAAGGCAGCTTATGTGTTGTAATTGTGGTGTAAGGGAGAGATTTTACTTTCTTGGGCTCCATAATCACTGAAGATGGTGACAGCAGTCACCTCACAGAGTATTTGTTGTGGGGGAGGAAGAGAAAGGAGAATGTTAGCCACTTTGAGACTCCTTCGGGTAGTGATAAAGTGGGATATCAAATCCAAACTCTTCTCTTCTTTGTGGGGCATAGGAATTCGTTCCTCCCCCCCCAAAAAAAATAGTCCGACCCCACACAAGGTCTGAGGGACAGTGGACCGGCCCCCTGCTGAAAACGTTTGCTGACCCCTGCTCTTGAGGGTCCCATGGACTGCAAGACGATCAGCCCTATCCATTCTTAAGGAAATCAACCCTGAGTACTCACTGGAAGCACAGATCCTGAAGCTGAGGCTCCAATACTTTGGTCACCTCATGAGAAGAGAAGACTCCCTGGAAAAGACCCTGATGTTGGGAAAGATGGAGGGCACAAGGAGAAGGGGACGGCAGAGGACGAGATGGTTGGACAGTGTTCTTGAAGCTACCACATGAGTTTGACCAAATTGCGGGAGGCAGTGGAAGACAGAAGTGCCTGGCGTGCTCTGGTCCATGGGGTCACGAAGAGTCGGACACGACTAAACGACTAAACAACAAGGGTGGCACTGAATTTGAGAGCCAATGAGGATCTCCTCTGCAGGTTTACATTTTACTCAGGGTATGTATCTGCTTTGAGCATTTGGGCTCCCCTGCACCGAAGTGCAGAGTACAAAATAGAATTCATAAGCTGTTTATTTATAAGGGCATGCTATTAACAGGGTTATGTCCAGAACACAGCCTTATTTCTATTAGGGGGTATAGGTACAGAAGCAAGAGTCACCACTGGCTTATCATTCTTTTGCTTGAAAAATTAACACACTCTTTATAACTTCCCTCCTAATTAGCAGAAGCCAGCCATTCCCTGGAGAATAGCACAGCCTTCTGCAAAATAAAGCTTTGTGGGAGGCTCCTGGAAGCAGAGCACCAGATGAGTAGCTGATAAATTCTAGAGGGGAAACTGTGCTAACCTGCTTGCAGGAAAAAAAATAACATAGAGTCCCGTGCCACCCTAAAGACTGGCACGTTTGTGGCACCAGTTTGGAGGGGATCCAAAATTTCAGGGTTTCTAGTTAGTGACGCTAAATTAGCTGGCAGGAGGAGGTGGGGGATGTTATTACAAAGTGAAGGGTGGAGACCAAACAATGAAAGAGATAAGAGCATCCCCATTGTGATGCAGAGCCAACTGCAAAGAAGCAAAAAGGGTCAGTGATTCAGAGGGAGAATTACTCTATTTAGTGGGCTGCCAATCCTAATCTCAATTGATCTGTGATTGTGTCAAATCTGCATACTGATAGCAGCTCAGCAGCATTTTTTTTAAAAAATGAGATCTGGGGTTCAAACTGTTGTTTCTAGGTGGGTGGAAGGACAGGGACCGCTGATAGGATCCCTCCTCCTTTGTAATGCCCTTAAAACCTGAGTACTGTACTATTTCTTTATTTAAATATTTATGTTATTTGGTAACTGCACGCTCATGAAAGGGTAGTATAGCATCTTTCAACATCTGTTACTGAATGTCTTGACAGGCTGAAATGTTCTCTTGCCAGTGTGTTACCATCTTCAACGCCTGACTTGTGTCCTTTTCTTATTTTTGCACAGAAACTGTGTGGTTTGGCTGATGTAAATAACTGAATGGCACTGCTGGAGCATTATGGCCTGTATATATGCATCATATGTTAGGACATTTGCTGGTGAATACTCCCTTGATGGCATGGCTGAAGATGTGAGGTCCTGCAGTAGTGTTATCTGAACAGATATGGGGACAGAGTTAGCACCAAGTCTTGCTATATGGCTACTTCCTGGATTTGTATATCCATTGGATGGTCCATTGTTGTTGGTGAGTTGCTGCTTCAGGTTGTGTGTATGCAGGGCGGGGGGGGGGGGACTCTCCCCATATAAGCCACCTCTCCCTATATAAACCAAGGTGGCCTCTGTGATTAGCATCTGAGGCCCTTCTCTGTGTGCCTCCTCCACAAGAGGTCCGGAGGGTGGCAACGCAAATTAGCTGGCAGCAGCAGGAGGGCCTTCTCTGTTGTGGCTCCTTGTCTGTGGAATACTCTCCCCAGGGAGGTATGCCTGGCGCCTTCATTATACACCTTTAGGAGACAGGCAAAAACCTTCTTCTTCAACCAGGCCTTTGGATGATTAATTTTATTGGGCCTTTTAAATGTGTTTGTGGGAGGGGGGGTTATTGTTTTGTTGTGTTGTGTTGTGTTGTGTTCTAACTATTAAATTGTGTTTTTATCCTGTATTTTTATCTTGTGACAGCCCCGATAAAACATTGCCCCCCCATGTTTCTTTGGGTTTTTTGAGGGGGCTGGGCCCCCTGTGTTCAGAGGACATTTGATATTGCTCCCTGGCTCCTTGTGATGTCACACACGCGAGTTATCTGGAGAAGATGGACCCCCTACTAATGTGAGTCCCTTGAATTGGGCCCAGAAACAAACTGGTAGCCAATGCAGCTGTTTTAAGCAGGGTTTATGTGAGTTATTTCCTAGGAAGTGGGCTGTAGATCAAAATTGTCCATCTCCAGACTGGGACATCTTCTCTGAGGGATTTGTTGCTTCTGCAACACAGATTGTAACAGGACTCCAGCAGAGGGAGCTAAAGAGGACTTTCTTCCAGGAACTGGAGATTGAAGTTCCCAGCCAGCTCCCGTAAATAAATCAAAACTCAGAAAGGATTTTTTTGGCTCCGGCTATGCACTTTGGAGCCGCTTCAAAAGTTTCTCCTTCCTAAGTGATTGTATTTTAAAAAGTCTAACCTACACAGTTTGTGCAGGACGTGCAGAACCATTGATGTGTGCTTATTTATTCTTTCATAGGAGGCCACCACACTGTTCGCTGCAGCATTTCCTTTCTAGTGTGTGCAACCCTCCGTCCGTTTTAGCTTGGGCTAAGGAGAGGTCCTTTACACTGCAACATTATGCTTGACATAGTCCACTGTATTTGAAAGTGAGCTACCCACACAATAGACCTGACCAGAGGCGGATTTAGGAGAGTGTGACTGGCACTGGGTGCAGAGACTTGGGGGTGCCACAGGGGGCATCAAAACTATTATTTAGAACGGAGCACGAGAGGGCGTGCCAAATTTTGGCGTCACACAGGGCACCGCTGAAATTTGAGACCCCAAGGTCTGGCACTGACCTGACGAGTGTTGAATTAAGCAGGGGCCAAATAGTTTTAAATGGGACATTTAGAGCTGAACTCAACTTACCCAGCTCTCTAGTGGAAGCCAGTGCTAGGACAATGGGGCTTTCCACTTCTCCTCCCCCTCTCGCCACCCAAATCCACTCTCAAGGGTTGGGAACAGCACACAGGAGAAGAGAGGGGACGGCTGGGTGCAGCACATAGATGGAGAGTGGCTGGGCTGATGGGAGTTGTAGTGTAAAACATCTGGAGAGACCAGGTTAGCCAAGACTGGCTTAAACCAGATGTTTTGTGGCAGGATCATAACTGGCAAGAGAGCCAGTGTGGTGTTATGCCTATAGTGCTGGACTAGGGCAGGGGAGACCTGGATTCGAAACTCAACCCAGTCATGAAGCTTACTGAGTAAGTTTGGACCTGTCACTTTCTCACAGGGTTGTTGTCAGTATGAAATGGGTGGGGGAAGCGAAGGACCACGTATACCACTCTGAGATGAAGCGTGGGGTATAAATATGGTATGGTACATTATTGCTAGCACTGAGGTCACAGAAAGTTGCCTTGTCCTTGCACTCAGAGGATTGGTTCCTATGGCTCAGTACAGTGGTACCTCAGGTTAAGTACTTAATTTGTTCCAGAGGTCCATTCTTAACCTTAAACTGTTCTTAACCTGAAGCACCACTTTAGCTAATGGGGCCTCCTGCTGCTGCCATGCCGCCGGAGCCCAATTTCTGTTCTTATCCTGAAGCAAAGTATTTAACCTGAAGCAGTATTTCTGGGTTAGCGGAGTGTGTAACCTGAAGCGTATGTAACCCGAAGCGTATGTAACCCGAGGTACCACTGTATTGACTAACTTGTGGTGCTCCAGACCCTAAAACTCCCGTCAGTGCCATCTAGCATGGCCAGTGGCCAATGGTCAGGGATGATGGAAGTTTTGGCTTGGCAACATCTGGGGCTTTTGTGTGTCACGTTGACTAACCCTGTTCTACACGGACCAGCAGCAGTTTTCCAGGCTTTTGGAATTTCCAAAACCCTACCTAGAGATGCCAGCACTCCTGTCTAGTTTTAAGCTGCTTCCACTCCTCTGAAATCAATTGGTGTTTAGACAGGTACAGGTAGGTAGCCGTGTTGGTCTGCCGTAAGGTAAAGGTAAAGGGACTCCTGACCATTAGGTCCAGTCGTGGCCGACTCTGGGGTTGTGGCGCTCATCTCGCTCTATAGGCCGAGGGAGCCAGCGTTTGTCCGCAGACAGCTTGCGGGTCATGTGGCCAGCATGACTAAGCCACTTCTGGTGAACCAGAGCAGCGCACGGAAACGCCGTTTACCTTCCTGCCGCAGCAGTACCTATTTATCTACTTGCACTTTGACGTGCTTTCGAACTGCTAGGTTGGCAGGAGCAGAACCGAGCAACGGGAGCTCACCCCGTCGAGGGGATTCAAACCACCGACCTTCATGATCAGCAAGTCCTAGGCTCTGTGCTTTAATCCACAGCGCCACCCACGTCCCTTGGTCTGCCGTAGTTGAAACAAAAACAAACAAACAAACAAAAATCCTTCCAGTAGCACCTTGTTGTTGTTGTTTAGTCGTTTAGTCGTGTCCGACTCTTCGTGACCCCATGGACCAGAGCACGCCAGGCACTTCTGTCTTCCACTGCCTCCCGCAGTTTAGTCAAACTCATGCTTAGAGACCAACTAAGTTTGTTATTGGTATGAGCTTTCGTGTGCATGCACACTTCTTCAGATACCTGGTGTTTAGACAGTCCAACTTATATATTTATTATTACATTTATATCACACCTTTTCCTCCAAGGAGATAAAGGTGGCACACATTGTTCTTCCCCTCACCATTTTATCTTCACAACATTTACTGTGAAGTAAATTAGGCTGAGAGACAGTGACTGGCCTGAAGTTGTCAATACAGCTTCATCAGTGGGAATTTGAACCTGGGTTTCCTTGGTCCTAGCCCATTATTCTGACTACCAGGCCACAACTGGCTCTTCACACTCCAACCTGTGCATTTTCTTTGGAAATGAGGATGCTGAGAGGAATCCAGAACCAGACTTTGCAACAGGTCAGGTCCCTTCCGAGGCACATTTGTAACGGAATAAGATTGCAGCACAAAACCCACAGTAATGTTTGTAGCAACCACTTCTAAGTTGCATGGAATAAACTTGTCAGTGTGGCAGGAGTATTTGACTTGGAGCATTTGTAGGTTTTGGCTGGAATCTGAAGCAGCAGCAGATGGTGTGACCACAGGAACTTATAGAGCAGGTTTTCCTCATCGACACATTAGATAGTCAGAACACCGTATTGGATCTGGTTGCTGAGATAGTAAGTGCTTGAGGAATCTCAGAGCAAATAAAGACAATGTAATAAGTGGTGCAGGAATTAACTGGAAGGTTGTCTGTAGCATTTGAACTGAAACAGAAAATTAGATGGTGGACTGATTGGTGGGGCCAATGCGTGTCCATCTCTGTGTGCACACATAAAATGATACTGGAGTTTAGGATGTCAGTGACTGCCTATTGGCTGGGACTGCCTAGTGGGCCCCATTGGCAGAACTTGGGGTCTCAAATTTCAGCAGTACCGCTGAAATTTGGTGCCCCCTGCCTCTAGCCTTTGTAATAAACAAAAATCTGCCCTTTTCCCCTTATGGGGTATCCAAGAGCCCGTATAGAGTCCTTACGTGGGTTGCCTATTGGTAGGAGAAAATAAGAGGCCAACTAGAGAATATTGAGAAGCAAAGCAGCTAGTAATCCTGATCTTTATTGATCTATTGCAACAGGGTGCTCCCCTCACCCGCAGGAAAGGAGGAGAACCCCAAACAATGGCGCACAAGGCCTTATATAGACATTTTAAATTGCCTTCCCTGGAGCTCAAGTCCACCCCTCCATACATCATACATACATCACAGAAGGGGTGTAACCCAAGACTACCCCCCACAAACATCATGCCTACATCACAGAAAAGGTCTACAACAGAAATCTGAGTACGTTGTTTATCTCCTGTCCTCACCCTATTCATACACAGACATATCCTTAAGACAGGATTTGGGAACGAAAAGACAATGGGGAGGCTTTTCCATTTTCCTTCGACCTTGCAGAGAAATATTTGAGATCAATTTAGGAGGGACAAAATGGTTTCAGGACTTTTTCTATATACCTATGCAGTTATGAACATATATATATATATATATATATATATTTATATATATATATATATAAATTTAACCTTCCATTCAACAACATAGTTACTGTAGCACCTCCAAGGCTCCATGCCCAGTGTGACCAAACTGGTTGCGCTCCCCTAAATCTGCCTCTGGTGGAGAAGGGAGGAAGAGATGGCAATGCAGGCATATTTTTAAAGTATTTCTCTCCACCCCCACCCCCCCTGCATAAGTTTGCACAAACTTTCATCATGTGGTAGATGAATTTACAAAGACTACAGCTATGAACTGCTTTCCACAATCCATTTCCTAATCAAATTTCGAGTCCTTGTAAGGAGTCATCCACAAATGACTTTGGAACCGAACAATTAAATATATTGTAAGAAGTTATTCCATGTGTTTACTTTCAACTGCTGAGGTGATTCCTGCTCCAAAGAATACCACAAGGAGTGGGATGAAATATTTCGAGGGCCCTGTATTAAAATAGGAATGTGTTATTCCCTGCCCAGGTTCTGTTTTCAAGTTTAATTTCAGATTTAACATACGTAAGCATTTGTTTGTTTGTTTCATTAAACCTCATAACAAGAGTTCACTGGAAAGCTTGCAAAGCAAGGAAACAAATCTTAAAATACAATATAAAAGCTGCCATTAACTGATTAAAACAAAGCACTTGGTCGTAATACATCTGCTGGACAATTTTTACTTGCTGTAGTCTTTTTGATTTAATCAGTATGACGTGTTTTTGCAGCAGATGTCATCAAGCTGGTGCCACTGAAGGGCATATCTAGGCAACGAGTGTAAACTACTTTCACGGTCATGTCGTTCTCGTCAAGGATTCCTGGGAGTTGTAGTCCCCAGTAAACGCTGAAAATCTGGGTGCTGCTGTTTAAGGGCTGCGTACATGCACATCCTTCTTAAACCAGCTTCTTAAACTAGCCAACCAACCTCCTGACTGTGAGTCTTAAAGCCTTTTACCTGGTTGAGGCCACGTTAAAACGAGCCAGATGGCACCCTATTTGGGCTTTTGCCTACGTAGGGATGGCAGGAAGGAAGCCCAGCTGTGAGCAGAAGAGCAATTAATAATTAATGGAGTCGCAAGGCATCCTTTCCCGCATCTCTCTGAGGATCACTGTTTACGTGAGCAAGAGATGATTGGATTAAAACTGGCAGCCTTATTGTGTTAAGTGAGATGACGTCAGCGGCTGCTCAGCCAAAAATGAAAAAAGAATGAAAATGAAATCAGCTCTTTATGAGAGGGGCAGAACCATGGATCGCTTTTCTATCCCCTGTAAAATAATCCTTCACACACTTACCTTGCAGACAAGAACTGCTGTAATTGCAGCACCTCCATGAGTAAGGCAGAGGGATTCTAGCCAAGGCAAGAGAGCACAGATATAGTGCCCCTTTGCTGGAAGTTGCCTGCCGCTCTTTTGTGCTGGTGCATTCGCTCCTACTGCTGTACAACTGTGCAATTTATCCCAGGTTTTTTAAAGGGTCCAATCCTGTGTTTCCCTGTTTGAGGAACTAGCGTAGTTGCGACCATGCTACATGACTGTGTTTTTTAAATCGCTTTTCAGTTGTAAACCAAACAAATGCTTAACATACAAATGCAATGAAATGTAGCTTGGCGAATTAATGAAGAAAGCCAAGACCCTTTAGCAATTACCATATTTTTCGCTCTATAACACGCACCCGACCATAACACGCACGTAGTTTTTAGAGGAGGAAAATCCGTAGGCATGCCACCCGTAGGCATTTCCTCCATAACACGCACAGACATTTCCCCTTACTTTCTAGGAGGAAAAAAGTGAGTGTTATGGTGCAAAAAATACGGTAATACATGGAGACACAAGTAAAGAACAGAACGTAACGCAAACGGCTTAATCCAACGAGTCTCTCCATAGTCCCCTGTGGGCTTGGGTTGGTCGCCTTGTTTGATCGTCTCTGTGTTTACAGATAATGAATGGTTGTCCAGGAGACTAAAAGTAGAATGGATTTGTCTTTCCTTTGGCTAGTCAGGTTTTCTGCCAGTGTGACATTCCAAAACACATAGCAGCTATGGCATTTTGGACAAACCAATAATGCAAGGTCAAGAATGATCCGGGTCAATGATCTGGGTCAATGTTAATATACTGTCAGTGGTTCATAAGCAAAGCCTTAAAAGAATGAAAATACCAGCATCTCTTCCATTCCACGCATTCCTTCCTCCTGGCTTTATCTTTATCCTTAGAGAAATGTTATCAGTAGTATTTGGAATCAAATTTGTGGCAAGGGGGTCTGCTTGGATATGAACCATTATTTTGGAGATATCATATATCACTCTGAATGAATGCTGCAAGTACCAGTTGACTAAATCAATCTGGTAAGAACCTGAGGTTCTAAAGTGGTGTATCAAATGTAAAGAAAATGTGACAGTGAAAGTACTTCAAACATGAGGTGGTAACATCCTTGAAAAGGACATTGTGATTATTTGATAGCATTAGCTATATTGAGCCTCAGGACAAGGAGGCTTTAGCTCAGGGGTCAGCAACCTTCACCGTCCCTCAGACCATGTGGTGGGCTGGACTATATTATTTTGGGGGAAATGAACAATTTCCTATGCCCCACAAATAACCCAGAGATGCATTTTAAATAAAAGGACACATTCTACTCATGTAAAACACGCTGATTCCCGGACCGCCTGTGAGCCGGATTGAGAAGGTGATTGGCCCACATCTGGCCCATGGGCCTTAGGTTGCCTACCCCTGCTTAGCTAGTGTTAGCCTACTATCTTGTATATGCATCACACTAAACAATTGTTTTACTTTTCCCACATGCAGACCTCAAGAAGGACTCTGTAGTGGCACATGGAGAGAATGATGTCTTGAAGAAGTCACCAGACCCTTATATATAGTGAGAGGGTGGGGAGGGGTATTACTCAGAAGGGTGGTGGGAATGGGTGATTGGCTGGTAGGTGTGGTAAACTTTTGGTAGGTGTGGTGACTTCAGTTTCAGTGTATCTGAAGAAGTGTGCATGCACACAAAAGCTAATACCAATAACAAACTTAGTTAGTCTCTAAGGTGCTACTGGAAGGATTTTTATTTTATTTTATCTTTTCAGTAGTATGCATTGAAATAGGAATGTTAATTCTACCCCCCTCCCTGATAAACTATTTAAAATACAGTATTATCTTCTTCTTAATCCATTAGTTTTGTTATTGTAATGAAAGTGAGATTTTGTTAGTGTCCATAATTGAATTGTAAAGGCTAAAGGCTGAATTACTTAAGAAGTTAAGTAGTTAAAAGAAGTTTAAAGCTTTTAATCCTAAGCATGCTAAGAAGATGCTGCTCTTTCGCCTCAGGTGTGAGGCTGTTTAAGGGGAAAGAGGACACAAGGTGACTGGGAGACTTTTGAAGACCAAGTGAAAGAAAGGTCTCTTTAACCTTCACTTTAACCCTCTGATGCAGCTCAGCTTTACCTATGAAATCCTCAAGGAATGATTTTTGAAATCCTGCAGAAGAAATCAGAAAGGCATGCTAACCACACAGAGAGGCTTTCAGATAATAATTAAAGTAACGCAAGACACATGACCTGCTCTGTGGTATACTAAACTTAGTTAGTCTCTAAGGTGCTACTGGAAGGAAGCCCTGCTTCTTAACACCATCATAAAATTTGTCATGGAAGTCCAATAAGATGAGGTTAGCATGCTCCTTCATCTCTCTTTATAGCTTCTGACAGATTCATGATATTGTGTTAATGTGCTATGGTTTATTTATATACCTTAAGGCCCCCCAAAGCAGCGAAGAATATATCTAATTCAAAAGATATATACAATAAATGTACTATCAATTCATTCAATAGTATGATGTCATGTACTGGCTAGATGCAAAGGAGTAGTGGGAGGCACCAGCTGGGGAACTCCCAAGGGAACCCCCAGAGGAAGAAGGCTCAGAGCCAAGGGGCTGGGGGTGGGACGACAATGAGGAGCAGAGGAGGTCAGAGGAGCAGACTGGGAGAAGGGAGGAGCAGTCGGAAGCTGAAGAGGCAACAGGGTTTAGTGAGCAGGAAGAGGCTGTGGCAGACAGCGGATCAGACTCAGATGCAGGAGAGGAGATTGTAAAGGGTTCCCCATCCCTGCTGATACTGAGCTAGATGGACCAATGGTCTGACTCAGTATAGGGAAGCTTCCTATGTTCCTATGCTATCAGATCCTTGTAAGTGAGTCTGGCAAAGATATAGAGTTATTGATCAACCCCTTTCTATAAAACTGTTGCTGAAAAGCTGCAAAATGGTCTCTGCTACAGCAAGAACACAAATTCTACTTACTGTTGCTATCTTGGTGGCTTTAACTGATTTACTTTTATGTAGTGAAGAAGGAACATTTTTCAAGAAGATTCTCTAATCACATCACTAAATAACAGATTGCCTGCAGGCAAAAATGCCACATTTTCAAATGCCCATGATCTTAACTTCCAGCAGTGACAATCTCTGCAGCAAGTGTGATATTGAATAAACACATCATTCCCTTCTTCTTGATAACTGGCTGTGAATAAACTCTTATTTCAAACCCACATATATTTTACATTAAACATGAATTAAAAGATTTTTTTTATTCTGTGAATCGGCCTGAAATCTTGTGATGAAGGGTGGAATAATAACAACAATAACAACAACAACAACAATAACAAAAGCTAGGCAAAACTCAGCTGATCACATACAGAATAATCTGAATTGTTTACAGTAAAGGTGTGGGATGATGTATGTTGTGGTAAATAAAACAAGTGAGCAAATACAAAGCCAGCAGAATCTTCAGAGGAAAGGCTGGTGGATGAGAGAGAATACACTAATACAACTCACCGCCCCCACATATTCTGAGCCCATTCCAAGCAATTAAACCTACTTATTTGCTTTATTGTGTGGGTGGCTAACCTTTGGCCCTCCAGATGTTGTTGAACTACTACTTCCATAATCCCAGAGTATTGGGCAGCAGCTGAAAGTTCATCTTCAGGCAGCACGGTGTGGTATTTAGGGTAGTGGAATAGGATTAGGGAAACCAAGCTTCAAATTCCTACTCAGCCAAGAAGCACCCTGGGTGATTAAGGAAGAGACATAACTCCTCCTTTTCCATGTCCCTGGATGCTGAAGCAGAAACAGAACTGCCTCAGTTCTCATCCCCTTCTCCCCTCTCTGGGACAACTTTCCAAGATTTTAACGCTTTTCCAATAAAACCCCATTTCTGGATAAACTCCAATCTTATCCCTGTTGCTCCCCAAGAACCTTACATGGAAACTCCACTACCTTGTCTAAAGTTACTCATGCTGTGCTTCTCTATATTTGGAAAATACTGGTTTCTGGGTCAGCTTTAATGGACAGAAAACAGCCTGTCCTCCAGCAGAACGCAGTCATGGTTGCAGTGAGAAGCTGTTCCCCTGGCACCTTTCAGTTAAGTTCTTCCTGGTAATTTGTGTTGAGGAGGCCCAGCGCGCGTTGTGCATGTGTCATGTGCATTGCATGTTGCAGTTTCAATGGCCAGCTCCTCCAAAGTGCTCAACCTCCTCCAGATGACATATGTGTGATGTCACACACCTGTGACATCGCATGCTGGGCCCCCTCAATCTTGGGGGCAACCTGGCACCTCTGGTTAGTAGCCTAACTATGCCTTTATCTCTACAAGGATAACCTGGCTACAGTAATATATGCTCTGCTCACCTCAAAATTAGATTATTGCAATGCATGTTATATAGGACTTCCTTGGAAAATGGTTTGGAAGCTTCAGTTAGTGCAGAAGGTGACTACCTGGTTGTTGACAGGTTTGAAATGAACAGATAACACCAATTCTGCTCCAGTTACACTGGCTGCCTTTGTGCTTCTAAGTGCTGGTTTTGACCTTTAAAACTTCTTATTGTTCAGGACCCCAATTTCTTGTGGAATGCCTCCCCCAATATGAACCTACCTGAACCCTTAGATCTTCATCTGAGTCCCTTCTTCAGGTCCCCTCCTTTTCTGTTGTTGTTCCCTATCTGTGGAATGTACTCCCGAGTGAGGTCTGCCTGGCACCTTCATGGGCATATTTTCCGCACCAGATAGCGACTCCCTGCCCCCGGCTTTTGATAAAAACAATATTGTAGGAGTGCCAACTTGGCCTCATGACTGTGGGTGCCCGGGGCTGTGGATGCCATGGAGCGCGCATGGCCCTGGCACTGAAATTGGTGGATGCCTGGCACCTTCATGGGCGCTGGCACCTATGCAATATTGTCATTATTAGTATGCTGCCAAAGCTTCCTGTGGCTGTTGATTTTTTTCCTGTTTCATGCTATAAAATATTTATTTGTAGGAGCAGTGGTTATTGTTTTGTTATTGTTCTACTTATTTGTGCTTTTATCTTGTATTTTTATCTTGTGATTCGCCCTGAGATCTTTGGATGAAAGGCGGTATTTAAATTTAATAAATAATATTATTAATAATAACAGCGTTGTAAGTCACTTGGACTCCTTCTGGTAACAAGCAGATAACAAATCTAATAAATAATCATCATACAGAGACATGTCCTGAACAAGCATGATAACACAGATGTGTGCCTAATGAACAAAAATGTGAGCTTTAAAATTAGTGTCCTGTTACATATGTGTTAATTACTGTGTAGACAGATAAAATCAGGAAAGGCGTTTTCTTGAGGTGGTGTGATGGTGGTGCGTAATTATTGCCATTTACTGAGCACCTAAGTTGTATATTGCCTGGGGAGGAAGTTGAAATAAAAAAAAATAGTATGAGGCTCACTTCTACGTACATTTTGCTGATTTTTATAATGTGATAATGTTCGCCTGCTCTTGCGTTAAACTGAGGGTCAGTTTAATAGGTAGATAATGTATCAAGCTGGCATGGTGTAATGGTTTTGTAGTGTTCAGACCTGAACTGAGTTCAAATTCCCACTGGGAAGCAAACTGGATGATCTTGAATCAGTCCCACTCTCAGCCTAACCCCAGGACTGAGGTTGAATCCTGACAAGACAGAAGTACTGTTTGGGGGGGACAGGAGGTGGGCAGGTGTGGAGGACTCCCTGGTCCTGAATGGGGTAACTGTGCCCCTGAAGGACCAGGTGCACAGCCTGAGAGTCATTTCGGACTCGCAGCTTTCCATGGAGGCGTAGATCAATTCTGTGTCCAGGGCAGCCTGAGACCCTATCTGCCTGCAGACTGTCCTGCCAGAGTGGTGGATGCTCTGGTTGTCTGCCACTTGGACTACTGCATGCTCTTAATGGGACTACCTTTGAAGGTGAGCCGGAAACTACAACTAATCCAGAATGCGGCAGCTAGACTGGTGACTGGGAGTGGCCGCCGAGACCACATAACACCAGTCTTAAAAGACCTACATTGGCTCCCAGTACGTTTCCAGGCACAATTCAAAGTGTTGGTGCCGACCTTTAAAGCCCTAAATGGCCTTGATCCAGTATACCTGAAGGAGCATCTCCACCCCATCGTTTTGAGGTCCAGCTCTGAGGGCCTTCTGGCGGTTCCCTCGCTGTAAGAAGTCAAGTAACAGGGAACCAGGCACAGTGCCTTCTCGGTAGTGGCGCCCGCCCTGTGGAATGCCCTCCCACCAGGTGTCAAGGAGAAAAACAACTACCAGACTTTTAGAAGACATCTGAAGGCAGCCCTGTTTAGGGAAGCTTTTAATGTTTGACAGGCTATTGTATTTTAATATTTTGTTGGAAGCCGCCCAGAGTTGCTTGGAGAAACCCAGCCAGATGGGCGGGTTATAAATAATAAATTATTATTAGTATTATTATTATATTATTATCATCTCACAGTTGTGTTGTGAAAAAGGATGGGAGTGATGTATTTATGCTGCCGTGAGCACCTTGGTGGAAGCATCACATTTAAATGTAATACATTGCCACTGCTCATATTAAAATCTATGCAAAAGAATATATTACATCACTCCAAAAGGAAAGAAATACATAAGAATAGTATTGAGAGCAGATAAATTGAAATGAGGGAAGTTATATTACTACCAAAGAGGTTTGATTATGCTGTGTTATTGTTATATCATGGAGATACCAATCCCTATTGCATGGCACTTGACTTTCCAAAGATGATATTATTACCCATCAACATCTAGCTTATTTTCTTTCTTTCTCTTAGCCACAGCTGAAACACGTTCTAGTTTATTCAAGTTTTAAGACATATTGGAATTTTCAAAATGAAAAGTGTCTTTGAAATTTATAGGCTTTCAGAAGTGTATTTCTGTGGATTTTGGTAGGTTTCTCAAAAAAAAGATGAACTCTTATACAACCTGCTTACTTGAAGTAAACACTGGGCTGAGTCTTCATGTGATGAGCAATAATTCCTCTTCAGGATTCTTGGGAGGAAATGCCATCTGTCCCCAGTGCCTGGTAAGCCTTGGGGACCTTATTCACTTGTAGATTCGTAAGGTGAGAGAAGCACTACAGGTGCCTTTAGGATAAAAATTGTGGTTCCATTACTCTCCAGAAAATAGGATTTTCCCTAAAGTTTTGTGGCATACACCCACAATTCTTATAAAAGAGATTTCACATAAATTCTTTCAGATTATTTCCACTGCCACAAAGAGCTGCAGCATATGATATCTCCAGCCCTGACCCGTATCACACAATTGTATGAAGGTCAACAGGACTAAGGTTGCAATACTGGACACAGTTACTTGGGAGTAAGTCCCGTTGAGCTCAATGGGGCTTACTTCAAAATAGACAGGTGCACGACTGCACTGTATGTCTCTGTATGTTTCTTTACAAAGTGCCCTTTCACTTAAAGACGCAGCCCGCACAGTATGATGTGGCAGTAGCTATGGCAACAAGTCTCTGGAACAGCCAATCAGATTAGGCACACCGGAATATGAATATGGGCCATGCGTATAATTTTTTAATGCACACCCTTTTAAAGAATTTAATTTCCAATGAGTGGTTCAAGTGTGTAATTGAGCATAGGAAGCACTGAAACCTGATGTTCCTGATTCATATCGAAATGCTTCCGATAAAACACACATGCACACCCCTAGTTACAGGGATGGATCTAGAGGGAAAAAAGACCATAACTCCCTGCCCTTATTTATTATTTATCTCTTACAGTTAGCTTCCGGCCTCAGGGGCACATCCAGCACAATCTCTACTTTGCCAAAGCTGAGCTGCAGGGAATATGAAAATGTCTCCTAAACTGTAGATCATTCAGAGGCTGGTTTATATAAATGTAGCATAACAATAATTACTGATATAAACATGATTGCACAGCAGTTTCAGAAGTGCACTGTTCATATCCATGCCTGAAACAATGAGCTGCTGTTCTATTAAACAGAACGCTTTAACCCTTTCATCCTCTAAATTCAGATATTTTTTCTGGCACTTGAGAAACATAAAGTATTATGTACCTGAGCATCTTGTGCTATACTAACACAGGGCATTGGTACCTATATAATTCTATGCTCACTAGTAATTGTGTCTAATGCAAGAGGTGCAGATTCAGTTTTATTTCTGTTCTGCAGGTCTTCACCCCTGAGTCATATATATTGATCTGCGGTATTGCATTTCAGAAGCCCGAAGACACAAAAGTAATTTGAGGTTGCTGTTTTATTTGCGTAAAACTGATGCTTTTCAAGCCTAGAGCAGCGGGCAAGGTACATTGCAGAATCTCAAATGAAGCTGAAATGTGGACAGAAACATTTCTCACTTTGCTAATTCTTGGCCAAAGGGGGAAATACATGTGACAGGTTGAAGAAATCCATTATTTTGTCATGTTGAGGAGTAGGACAGGAATTCCTCTTCAAAGTTAAATATGACACGGTGAAAATGCCCCAAAGAAAAAAAAGTAGCTTTGGAAAATACGATTAAGAATTAAAGTGATATGCTCAGTTTTATACTGTTGTGCCTGGTGAAATTGCTGAGGTTCCAGGCCTAAGCATGAGAGAAGAGAAATGGCTTGGAGGTCTGTTTCCAGGAGCCCCCAACAGAGGCAAAGTTGAAGCTAAATGGCAGGTCATGCTTGAGGATTCCCCCTCTCGTATCTATATGCGAGAATATATTGTAAGATTTGCTGGAGCCAACATGCCTCCCCCATGAGGGGGTTGGAAGGTGCCAACATGAGAATGGGTCCTTTTTGCAGTGCCTCCGTTTGTGGAAGGGAGGTTCAGTCAGCGCCTTCAATATACATCTTTAGGCACCAGGATCATCCCTGACCATTGGACACACTGAGTGGGGCTGATGGGAATTGGATTCCAAAATCTGGAGGGCTTAGGGTACACCTACACTAGGGGTTCTAATGTGGAATTTCTACTGTCTTCTATGTAAAAGGTGAATAGGAATTCACATGATGAAAGACAGGGGAATGTATCTGCTGAAGAGTGAAATGTAGCCTACAATAAATGGGCAGTGGTATATACCCTTTGAATGCACCCTTAGACACATAACTATGGATATATGTTTGCAAGGTCAGTCTATAGTGAGGTTTTTTTTTGTATGCCTGGTATTCCTCACTATGCAGTCGAATGCATATTCGAAATGTGCTTTTTTCATTGTGTGCTAAACTGCTTAGTTTTATCTCTGTGTTACCAGAAGAGAGGGACACACACACACACACACACACGAAAAGCATGTGTTTGGGCAGCAGGTAGAATTATTATAAAATGTGCTTGTAATATTTTACTCTGACATGAAAAACGCAGCTTGAAGCTCTCCCAAGCAAATGGCTGGAGGCCATAAGGTGAGTGCGATGGGAATTGCAGTGCGCTGACAAGAATCGCACAAGATAGCTGGGAGGATGAATTGCATAAAGGTTGCAAAACTAAATAAAAAGGGTTAAATGTATGCCCAATAGTAGTGTGGCTGCATTATGTAAAAAAGTGCAATAAACAAAACTATTGTACAATAACTAAGCATGCAACAGATGTAACGGCTTTCCTGGCAGTTCTCCCCAACAGTGTTTTCCAGATAACAGCATCTTATTTTATTCACGCAACAATACAGGGGTGCTGTCACCTCCAATGTCGTGTCTCAGCAAATGGGTTTTCTGGGCTGAACCCTGTTAGGAACAAACCCCACTTGGCACAGGAGTATGTCTGTACACACGTGTGTGTTCTCTCTCTCTCTCTCCCCCTTACATACACATAGAGCCCCGCATCGTCACTCTTGCGCACCCCTTGGTGAGGCACCCCCTGAAAGGAAACGCAGCCAGTCCCCGCCCCCGCCCGCACCTCCCACACACCTGCCGCGCACCTTTCCGCCGCGCGGGCCAGGCGGGGCGAGAGCCGCTGGTCAGGTGGCTCCGGCTGCCTGCCTGGCTGACGTGGACGCCAACAGGAACCCGCCCTATATGAGGCGCGGGGGGGCGCGCCGAGTGCGGCGGAGCGAGGAGCCGAGCGCCTGCAAGGGTGGAGGAGGTCGGACGGGGCGGGCGGCGACGAGCCGGCTGCTCTGCTGCTGCTGCGCGTCCCCTCGACGTTTCCCCTCCTCCTCTCCGCTTGCTCCCTCTTGGCACGCCCCGAAGAGGAAAACGCGCCCGCGAGAGAGAGCGTCCTGAGGGCGATGGCTGCCGAAATGGACCCCAACAGCGAGCAAGGTAAGGGAAGCGGGAAAGCAAGAGGGCGCTTCCTCCCTCGCGGGGGGCGGGGACGGACATTGTTCGGGCCTCGCTCTGGCCGGCTTTCTTTCCGCCGGCCCCCCCCTTCCTGTTCAACCGCCCCCCACCACCCTCGCTAGCAGTTTTTGCGCTTTTTGCGCGCGGGCTCCCCTTCTCTATTCGGGAGGCGCGGCGCTTAACTCCGGGTGGGCGTGGGAGAGAGACGAGCAACTGCTCTCGGCCCTCGCCGTGCGTGCAAAAGGGAAAAGTAGGGGGTATAAAAGTGCACGTTGTGTTTTTTTTTGGGGGGGGGGTGGGCGTGTCGGTCGGGTTGGGGTTCCCCCGCCAAGCCGCCCCCTTCGCAGCTCCGCTGGAGGCCTCTCTCTCTCCCCGCGGGTCGGCTCCGCCCTTGGCTCTCCTGCCTCGCAGCACGAGCCCGAAGAGAGTCTCGTGGAAAAGAGGAGCGAAGAAGGCGGCAGCTCGCCTCGCGCCACGCAGCCCCTCTGGACCTTGGGGGGGGGGGCGTCGAAACACTCGGCTTCTGCTGTGTGGCCACCCCGTGCTTATCTGGCTCGCTTCCTTCGGAGGCTGCTGCTTCTTCTTCCCCCTCCTCCTGCTTGTTGCATCCGGAGGCGGGAACTGGCTGGCTTGGAGATTTCTATGGCTCCGTGAACGCAGCTGTCGAGCAGAGTCTTCCTGTCGGTGCAAGATGGGCTAGGATCTCGGGGGTGGCTGGGGGCGCCGTCGTCGTCAGTGTGACTCTTGGCTATAGAAGCGCGTCTGAAGGTTGCAGGAAGAGAGAGGCCAGAAGTGGGAGGACGACGACCTGTGGCTTTCCATATGTTGTTGGGCCACCACCACTCCAGCACCCCTTGATGTTGGCCTTGTTGGCTGGGGCTGATGGGAGTTGTGGGGCACCCCAGATGTTGTTGGCCTGCCTATCTGGACAGCTTGGTTAGAGTGTGGCGCTGATAACACCCAAAGTTGCAGGTTCGATCCCCATAAGGGACAACTGCGTATTGCATTGCAAGGGGTTGGAGTAGATGGTCCTTAGGGTCCCTTCTAACTCTCATGATTCTGTGAAATCCCATCATCCCCAACCAGCATGTCCAATGGTCGGGCGTAGTGTAGCCTCATCTGGAGGGCCACAGGTCAACTGCCACTGATCTAGGAACAGAGGTACGTTCCTTCCAGGAGGCTGCTAGATGCCGAAATGGCATCTTGGAAGACTTGTACTAACCCTGTGTGGGCTGGAGGGGGTCTCCTTTCTAGGCTTGAGTTGGGTGGCTTGAAAGGGTCTGAGGCAAATGGTGAGACAAAGCAAAATGTTTGAGAGGAGACACTAGATTCCTTGCCTCTCCCACCTGTCATTTGTCGTCTTAGGCATTTGCAAGCCACAACACACCCTTTCTGTGCTGCACCCTACATTAGGGTACTGAAGCCTTTAAATTTGTCTTGTGTGTATGTGCAAGTGAAAAAGAAAAGCAGAGAGATATTTTAGAGTATGTACCATTATTCATGTTCGGGTATTATGGTACATTTATTGCACTTTTACATTTATTGCTGTTTTGAGAACAGAAAGCAACACAACACCCACCCTGAGTTTCCATTTGTCTTTTTGTTCGCTTGTGGTCTGCCTGCTTTTCAGACACCCAAGGCTGAGCTCCTTGGATCTGCTGTAACAGTGGTAGCCTAGGGTGTGTGTCTGAGGAAGAGACAAATGCCTGGGAAAGCCTTTTTGAAGTTTTCCACTTGCTTCAGCTGACTTGAACAGTTGTTTGTGGGCTATGCTGAAGAAGGCAAAATACTCCTAGCACAGCAGGTGCTAAATGCCTCTGTGTGGCCAACAGCAGCCACAGATCTTCTGGTGACCATGTGACTTGGCTTGCCCAGGATAAAGCAAGAGAGCACTGATTTCTTCTTGCATCGCAGAGAGGTGGCTAGGGCCTCATTTTGTGTTTGTGCAGGAGAGACAGACTGCCCCCACTATGTTCTCTGGTTTGTTTCAGGTATTGGGATTTTCTGAAAGGAAGTAGTAGTCCGTCACTTTATGGCAGGCATTAGAGCCCCAGAGAGCAAGAAATTATCACTGCTTCAGAGTGTCTTCAAAGCTCAGCATGGGCCGTGTATCTTACTCAGGTCTTTGCCACAGGAAACCAAATAATGGATAACCACCAAGGTCACTCAAAGAGCATCATGCAGTGAGACTGCAAAACAACTCTAGTTCAAGGTCTTACAGGCCTATTTCATGCTTTATATAACTTTATATAACACTTGCAATTTCCCTTTAGATTGTCTGCTACATTTGTGTTTCTTTCCTTTATATTTCATTTTTTTCAAATGTAAGCTGCTTTATTTTTATAGGAAGATGGGTAGAAATGAATAATGCATTAAAATGGATCAGGATGCAGACCTCCTAATGAAGTTGGTGGCAAAGTGCCCATTTCTAAGGAGCAGGATTGTGATACTTGGTATTTCAATGGGGCTTGCTGAGATTTTAGTTTTATAGCCTGTCTGTGAAAGATATTTAGTCAGCAAAGTTGAGCAGTTGAACACCAAGGGTCACATGAAAAACATCTAATAAGCTGGACTGGTGCAGCTGAGTAGGATGTTTACGCTCGATCCACATTAGCATGAACTAGGAGGGTGCATGGCCTGCGTAGCTGCTAGAGCAGTTACAACATCCCAGATGAAGCTTATGAGGTTATTATAGGTCCAAAATGACAGCTGTTGAAAGTTATTTTGGGTGGTATAGAAAAATCCCAGAAAGATGTTTTTCAAATGGAACTACAAATTTTGTTCATTTACAGTCCCTTGTGATAATAACCAATGTTGCTGCGTGTTTAAAATTTAGTAGATCTTCGAGCTGGAAAGCTAAAGTTGCAAAACCAGTGAGATGAGAAACTGCCTACCTGTCTCTTCCATTGTTTTTTCAGTCATTACAATGAACTCCTGAAAACTGGTCCCTAACCTTAAAAAAGAAAAGAAGAAAGTCAATACATTATAACAGGGGTCAACAAGGTTTACCTTGCCTGGGCCAGTTCACTCCAGTGGAGATCCCTCCGCGGGCCGTATTGCACCCGTGTTTGAGTGTACGCACCCGTGATATCCAGCGTCTGCGCAGACGCAATTTCCAGCGCCATGGAAGCGAGTCCCCGTGCCGCACTGTGCCGGTTTAGTGCAGTGTGTGGGGACTCACTGAGCAGGTGTGCTTGGTTCGGGGGTGGCTCGTGGGCCGGTTAAACGACCCCTGTGGGCTTGTGGCCCATGGGCCTTAGGTTGCCTACCCCTGCATTATAATCTGCATAAAACAGGCCTCCCCAGACCACTTTGGGCAAGCCACCTGCCAATAAAATGGACCTCACATTTATGATATCAGATGTAAAGCAAGTAAAAATCTGGCCTTGCTGAAATGGAGTTTGCAGTCACCATTGCTCAGCTGATTGTTGGGTTTTACTAGGCCCATTTCAAAGCCTTTTGCCAAGACTCCTGCAGGCAAGAGAAGTTCACCTGACATTGTGATATCAGGCAATTAACAGGTGGGTGCCTCTGTTCACTTATGAAGCTTGGCTTGTGAGGGCTGGGGAAAATAATTATCTGGCCTGCTGGCCAGATCTGATTCTCCGCCCTAGCCTAAAGTGTCAGATGTAGCTCATAAGCTTTCTACATTGCCTGTTATAGCTGTGGCACATGACTAGGCCAAACCCTAGGATGGTTGTGGTCTTTTTCACACGTTGTGTAGAGATAACCGCTATGGATGACGTGGCTCTGTGTCACTAGACTATTTGGTTGTCCAAGCACAGTGCCATTTGCTTGACCTGGAAATACTTTGAGCTATAAGGCTGAGCAATTTTAGTGTAGGAAACGTAAAATCTTACCAGTGTACTATAATCCTGTGTACTTCAAAGTAAACATGCTTAGGATTGCTCTGTATTTCTTTTGTCATATGAAATGACCACTATTTGCATAATTTCAAAAGTGGCTGATCTAACAATACATGGAAGTTAACTGTTGTCAAAAGACAGTTTCACATTTAGAGTTTCCCGTTCTTTTACTAAAAGGTCAATAACAGTGGGGAGGCACAGGGGAGAATTTAGATAGTGGCCATGGCAATGGGGAAAGACTGCCAGATGATGTTTACCATTTTCCAGGTGAAAATTGAGCTCCCTTCCCCCACAAGCTATGTGCTCAGTAAGCAAAGTAGACCATTCTACAGATGATGGTTTTCTCCCTGTGGGCAAACAGCTCTGAGGGACCACATTTAATTGGGGGAAATGGTATGTAGGAAGAAAGAGTTTAACCTCCTTCCCCAGTGCCAAGAATTATTCTGGGCTACTGTTAGTGCTTTAAAGCGCATGCACACACAGAGAGAAAATCCTATTTGTGTATCTCTTACATCACATCTTGTTTGGCCCTCATACGTTCAGTCACATCTGAGTAGCCAGTATTTACTAGGAATATTTTTCATAACACGGAATGTGGCTACTAACAGTTCTAATGGTCAGGTCTAAAGTGGGTATTACTTCAGCTGCTTATCTTCAATTTGTATTGCTGTTTCTGCCAGTTCTACTATCAAGGGTAGGTGATCAAGTGCCAATCTGATCCGTGGATATCAGCAGTGCTCCCTCGTCCTTTTGATGCCGTTTCAGCGTTTCTGAAGAGTTCATGCCAGCTGAGCTATTTCTGCTGACTTCTGCAGAGCAGCTGAATCAAGTACAGTTTTCTGTCTGTGACTGGGATTCAGACAAGACTGGTGGCAAGGAAAATAACTTGCAAAATGGCCATGTTCAAATAAATGGGAAGATTGCACTTAGAAGGTACAAGTGTTGACCCGTGACGTACGGCAGAAAAGTTTCCGTGGAAGAATTTGGCAGTGGAAAAGTTTACACTTCTAGGAATTTTCCACTACTATATATTTCTGTGGAAAATACTTCATTTTTAAGTAATGCATTTTGTGATAAGCTAGTTAGTACAGTGTGTGTGGCTGGTATTTTGTTGAATCTAAAATTGTTTAAATGCCCTGGGATTCTTTCAAATGAAAGGTGGTTTAGAAGTGAAATAAACAAATTAAGTCAAAGTTGTAAGTAACTTTACTTCAGATAACTAGCACTAGGAAGCACATATATTTATGTGCCCCAGTTCTTGAGGAATGCTAAAATATGTTAACAGCTCTCAATTCCTCTTAAAATATAAGCAATGCAAGGGAAGCAACAAGCTGTTGAACTGTATTTTAAAATATCTACAAGTATTTCCAATAAAAATATCTAAATAAATATTTGAATTTCTTTGAATATAATATTTAAACCATACTAAGTGTGCTTTATTTACAGCACCCTCTCCAATAGCATGTCAGTTCCCTCTTACTTGCCTTTTCTCTCTACACTTAAAAACCCTGAAATGTTGTAGTCTTCCCTCATAGGGAGGTTCTAGCTCCATAAACACTTGGCTGGAACTTTTTCCAGCTCTGCAATAACCTTTCTGAGGTGCCATATATTTCTAAAATGACATTCATTATGATATTGGCAGTTTTATTTTCAATCCCTTTTCCAATGATCCCTGACCTGGAATGTAGCTTTTTCACAGCAGCTGCCGGCTAGTTTGCCATGACTCCCAATTTCGGATGCTAGCTGTCCAAACATCATAAATATAAAGCTAGGAGTTTTCACCCCAGTGTGTTGACACTTGCTGACATTGGGTCATCTTTGCCATTTTGATGTCAGAGCCCAGTTTGGAGAGAGTCCTTTGTAGCTTCGTGCAATCCTTTGTTTTAACCACCCTGAACAATTTGGCATTAGGAAGCTTGCCCACTTCACTGATCACCTCTAGCTCTAGATAACTTATGGACAAGTTTTAAAAGCTCAGATTCACTGAACCATTGAGCACCTCACCTCTTACATCCCTACACAGTCAGATGGGTGGCATATAAATAATAAATTGTTGTGAGAATTGTCCATTTGTTTTTATTCTCCGCTTTCTGCTCTTTACACATCCATAAGAGGACCTGTCCTCTTATCCCATGACTACTAAGCTTACTCATGAGTCTTTGGTGAGGGGCTTAATAAAAAACTTGTTTGGAAGTCTTAGACTGCAATCCTCACCATGCCTACTCAGAAGTAAGACCCATTGAATTCATTGGGGATCATTCCCAGGTAGGTTTGGTTCAGATTGCAGTTTATAGTACACAGGGTTGACTGGATCATCTCTAAATGCTTGTTGACTCTGAGAACTCTGAAAAGTTAATTAGTGCCGGTTCTTCTGCAAGATTCATTCTTTTTTATGTTTAGTAATTCTGTTTTTAATACCAGTTAAGCTAACTGGCCTATAATTTCATGGATCTCTCTTACAGAATTGGTGTTGCAGTGAATACTTTTTAGTCCTTTGCTATAGAAGCTGATCTTTGAAGAACAAAAATGGTCTCTTGACACATCTGATAGTTCAGGCAACAATGTCTTCTGTTGTGAAGAAGGATGCAGATAATTCATTCAGCTTTTCTGCAAACTCCTTTCCCTCTTTTAGCAAACATTTTACTTTTTTGTAGTTGGTGATGCATAAAAAGCTCCCAATAATACCAATGGGAGGTGTGTGTGTGTGTTTTTAAGCTACTCCTGTTTGTGACACCGGGGAGAGACTTATTCAGGGCCACAGTAGGGGTTGAATGTTTGAACATCTCTCTCCATATGCTGTGGCTCCAATCTGGATCAAGGCCCTGTGCTTGATTTCAATTTTTAAGAATTCTGACACCGATTCAAGTGACACAGTTAAAAGGAATGTGTGGTTAAGCTCTAGAACATGCTTGTTTCTATTCATATTATCATGTCTAGAATTAAGAGTATTGTGTACAGTATTATTGCCATTTGGATGGCCACCTGTCATGGCTGCTTTAGCTGAGTTTCCTGCATTGCAGGGGGTTGGACTAAATGACCCTTGGGATCCCTTCCAACTCTACAATTCTATGATTCTATCTCAGGGATGACTAATCTGTGACCTTCTAATATGTGTTGGGCTTCAACTCCCATCAGCTTTAGCTGGCATGGCCAATATTCAGCGTAATTTCTGCCATGCTTTAGAGACATTCTGAACCTATTCAGCATGCATAAGTAATGACTCTGTGGGTGTACATGGTCATTTCCTGGTGCAACCCCTCTGCTGATGAAAGTTATGCAAAAGTGACAGTTTTATTGTACTCTTGGCAAATGTGCTGAATCAGCTTCAGTTAGAATGAAGTGTTAAACGTTTCATAAAATTGCCGATTCTCTTTCCTAAGGTTTATTATAGTACCTTCAGACAATGTTCCAAAAATATGTTTGAAGTGGGAAGACCAGTGCTAGGGGAGGTTTGCCTGCCAGCAAACCCTCTTCAGTATTTTTGGCATAGTGGAAGATAAGATAAACCTTATGCAGGACAAATGAGTGTTTAGACTCCATTTGACACTTTTAATGGTTTGGAAATACTTTCCCTAACTTTGCCAATATGCATTGAGCAAGTCATCTTTTGTTAGCTTGTGCAACAGCCTGGTCTACAACTTGCCATTTTGTCTGCATAATTAGGACTTGCTATCCTGTTGCACATCAACACCCACTTGCCGCTGGTATTGCATTTCCCTTTAATTATGCACCATCAGTTGAGGAATAAGGCACCCCCCCCCCCCACAATACCCTGCACAAGAGACAGCAGTCCATGAAAACCAGCAGGAACAAGGAAGAGTAAAGAAAAGGCGTAGATGCAGATCAGTGCCTCGGATTGTTAGACCAAAGTCTCCCTACAAATTATCAATGCAAGCTATGGGCTTCCTAGAGCAGTGTTTCCCAACCTTTTTTGGGCAAAGGCACACTTGTTTCATGAAAAAAATCTCGAGGCACACCACCATTACAGCCCCGTGACGTCAGCGCGCAGCGTCACGCCGGGAGGGACGCACGAAAGTGTAAGTTTCAATTTTTCCCCTCCCCCTTGCCTTCCTTCTGTGCCAACTGCCAAAAAGCCAAGAAAAAAGCCAAGACTTTAGGGCAGCAGGTCGACACGGAAGAAGCTCCTACCTAAGGACAGGTGTGACGGCCGTGTCCTCTTCTGCCACACTTGGCAGCCCTGCCTCACGGTCGTGACTCCCACCCTGATTTCTCCCCGCAGGTCGAGCGGCACAGGCAGCCCAATGTGTCCAGCCCAGACACAAGCCCCGCTTCCCCACTCTAGATCCTGAATGCGACCAAGTGCTCTGGACTCCCGAGCAGGGTGGGAAAGAGGACTCGCATCTGGTAGCCTCCGGGCTCCTCGCCTGCTCGAGGGATGGCATCGCAGGCAAGCTGCCGGCCGTCGCCATCGCCGCCCCCTCATGCGAGTGGACCTGCCCGGAGTGGTGGGCCGGGGGAGGCTCGCTCTCTGTGGGGATGTGGCCCGCACGCGCGGCCCCGCTTCCTCCTGTCCAGGGCTGAGCTCCTTACCCGCGATCTCAGTCTCGCGCACGCGGATCCCACTTATTCCGAAGCTCGCGCCACTAGCCGGGGCTCTCACACCGTGCCAGGGCGAGGCGGCGCGGCCCACTGACGTCATCGCGGCTCGCCGCCGCCCTCGACTTCCCTGTTCCCTCCCCTCCCTCGGGTAGCCGTGGTTACCGAGGACTGCAAGCTGCTCGGGCGAGCGTGGGGCATTAAGTGGGAGAAGGAAAATTAAAATTAAAACTCGCCTGAAGGCCGCCTCTCCGGATATGAAGCTATCTTTCGAATTTTTTAATTTTTCCTGCGGCACACCAGGCAACGTCTCGCGGCACACTAGTGTGCCGCGGAACACCAGTTGGGAAACACTGTCCTAGAGTATTGACCCTGAATTCCTAGTTAAGGATTCCAAATCTGTTCAAAGGGCCATGTGCTAATTTTTTGTATTAGTTGTACAAAATATTTTTTTTGGGGGGGGGGCACTGTCAATAGACCTTCATTATGTATTGCCTGAATCTGCACACTGATAGGAAAAGGGGACCTACCAACAGGGAATGAACAAATTATTCTCCCATTCCTAGGAATGGGGATGTGGGCAGTACAGGATTTCTGTTCTGTATGAGGCCACTGGAGTTTCAGCAAACTATCAAAACTCTTTGTTTTCCTCTGCTACTGAGACAGTGTTGCTTTCAGAATACAACAATCTGGCTAGGCCGTAGCTGCTTTCTAGGGTTCATGTATATCTACATTCTCAACTGGTTTTGACAAATGATTTAGCAAAATTGAGCAGAATCCCTCTGAAGAGGGGAGGATGCCTGAAAGCACTTGTGGAAAAAGCAAACAACACTTGCAGGTCTAAAATACGAAATGGGCAGGCCCTGGGATTAATTTGTCTTACGTGGCCCGAGGTGTGAGTGCATGTCCACCTACTATTAATTTGAACTGCACATTTCCTTGTATGTATCCTGGTAATCCTATTGCATTAAAGGCATAGTTTGATCTGCATATAGGTGCCAGAGCAAGCTTTACTTGCAAGTAGGGCTTCCAAGATTGATACTTGTATTATAGTAAGAACTTTTGGCATTTTCATGCATCCTAGTGAGGAAAGACTGCTGTACAGTGGTACCCCGGGTTACGTATCCCCCTGGATATGTAATCTTCGGGTTGCGAATGTGGCAAATCTGGAAGTGTATACTTCCAGGTTTCGCCTTGCGCGCATGCTCAGAAGTGATCTGCACACATGCACAGAAACTCTCAATAGTGTCGTGCATGCGCGCAGAAGGGCGCCTCCGGTTACGGTTAGAGGAGGGGAAGCTCCCTTCTCCACAGCCAGCATAGAAACACAGACTGCTGACCTCTTTGCAGCCAAGTACCCAAAAAAAGAGCCTTCTATCAAACAGATTGACACTACTGGTCCATACACTTACCAGCGTAGAATTCTGTTCACTATGATGGCCAGGTGAGTTGTTAACCACAAGTTAAAATGCAAAGCTGCCATACTGTTCTGGGTGCACGAACACCAGTGGGGAGTCATAGTCAGTGTTGGATTATGACCTGGGAGACCAGGGCCCCAATCCCCACTCAGCCAAGAAGCTTACCGGGTGACCTTGGGCCAGTCACTATCTCTCAGCCCAACCCTCACAGGGTTGTTGTCAGTATAGAGTAGGGAAGAAGACAACCATGTACACAATCTTTAATTCCTCGGAGGAAAAGGTGGAGTATAATTCTAATAAATAAATAATAAAACAAAGTGCAGTCACCGAGTACCAAACACATGCTTACTTTATTAGAACAGCACCTTAAAAGCACAGCAAGTAATTCTAATGTGCCTTATGATCTAAAGTACATAGGATAGCTAATTTAGCATCAGGAGGTCAAGTCCATGGATCAGTTGGGAATAAACTCTTAATATCTGTGATGCAATGATATTTGCTGCTCCCAATTTCACAGTACCAGCCTTTTGACCTGGTACATTTAATGCAAACGTGAATTTGTCAAGGCTGTTCTCGTGACAGCTTTCTTTAAGCACACTTTTTTTTAAAGCAGTGTTTACTGACGTAGAAATCAACCTCTTATGTCTAGCTTTAATGTCTTTGCAAAAACCTGAGGACTTTGTGGGCTCTTTCACAACTCTGACAAAAGCCAGCCAATACCAATAATGCTATGTGTAAACTTCCTCTTGTCACACCTGTTGCTTAATGTCTGCCCTTCAGTGCAGGTGAAAACCAGGTTTCAACTAAATGGGTTGAATTGCAACTACATGGAGATTTCTGAGTGCTAGGGTGGCGATGGACATCTCCATCGAGCCAGGTGACTCACTCTCAGCAAAAGATGCACATCTCTGCTTCTGCGCCGCCCCACGAATCATGGACTGGGCATCTTAGTCCTCCATAATCACATCAAGGAAAGTAAGTGCGGGGCTGAGTACAGGTACATTTTACTGTGTTGCCGTCTTTCCACGGGCTATCTAGATGGAATTCACAGGCCACAATTAAGAAACCTCTGCCTTGGTCCATAGTTAATACTTTTTCCATTTCTCCTCCTTGCCTACTGAAACAAGTGAATTGTAAGATCAAGCAAGGTAGTTGAGATCATAGAATCACAGAATTGTAGCGTCAGAAGGGATTCTGAGGGTCATTTTTAGTCCAATCCCCTGGCGAATAGACATTCCGTTGTGGCGACTATAACCTAGGTTTCAGCTTCCATTTCATGCCTAGCTTATATAGCTATGTGTTTCTAACACTTTATACAGTATTCTGAAATGAATCGCTTCGTAAAAGTGCAGTTCAGAGGAAGTTACTAACTTCAGACTCATGACAGCTGGCGAAACAAAACTAGCTTTTAGTAGTTGTGATTAGTATCTCATGACTGCCTTGCTCGATTTCATGCAACAGCCTTACTGTATGTTAAAATCCATTCTGTTTCAAAATATAAATGGGGCAATCTAGAAAACATAGGCTTTCCTGTCAGAAGGATTTAATTCTAGTGGTCTGTGCCAGAGTGTATCTCTTGGATCGAGAAATGACATAGTTCACATGGAAGTGCTTTATCTGAAACATGAGTGCATGTGGCTAATTTGTGACACCTTGGTCTTTCCATGGTGCAGAGGAGAGCCGCTGTGGTTTAACCATAGAGTGGATTATGACTTTCAGATGGACTGGGTTCAAATCCACACTTAGCCATGGAGCTCACTGAGTGACCTTGGGTCAGTTACTATCTCTCAGACGTAACCTACCTCCCATGGTGGTTGTAAGTATAAAATGGGCAGCGGGAGAACCTTGAGCTACTTGGAGGAAAAGGCACTCTGCATATGCAATAAATAAAATACCAACGGTTGAATAGACTCTTGACATTGTAATAATTGACAGTCTTATTGATCTTTGGGTGTTAAAGCCATACTGAGTCTAGAGAATGAAGAATAACATTAAAGGGCATTATTTCACCTAGTGCAGAAGGTATTCTCCCCGCCCTCCAAAGAAATCCAGGGCCACATTTTCTCAAAGGGATCCATTTGTTTGCTTTTGGAGCAGGGCAAGAGCCACTCCTCTCTGTTTCTCATCTGTCACTAGGGCTGTCAGAAGGCCTTGCTTCCCATTCTGCCCTGCATTCATTACATACAGCGGTGTTTCCATTCTGCTGCAGTTTGTCTCCCACCAGAAACTCAAGTTGTCTCACTGCCTGTTGCAGCAAAATTATTGTCTATGTTATCCCATCTTACTCATTTCTGCGTAAAGAAAACACAAGTATCATTTGCAGACAGGAGGCAGCTGTTGGCTGCTGTGGGAAGTAGGATCCCCCCAAAAAGCTTGTATAGATAACACTGCATTAAGTTAAAATTTGTTTTGCCATATCCATGTCCTTGTAAACTAGCAAACAAAACTAGTGTGGAAAACAAGGGTTGAATAGACACAAATCTTAGAAATCTGAGTAGCTTTGTATATATGTTTGTTTTGGTGCATGATTTCTTGTATGCAGTTTTTCATGTAAATATTCATCCAAACACCCCCCCCCCCAAAGCATACAGACACAACAGAATGTCAGTAGGGGGAGCTCTCTTACTTCATTTATATGGCTGTATGGTATTCTGTATAAAAATGCAGAATGTGTTGAATGCTTACACTCAAGTGTTTTAAGTTTGTAGAAAATTATGTTTGTGCAATTTATGTGTACTTGGATGTTTGCTAAAGACATCTTAATAAATATTGGTGATTGTTTATGTGGTCTTGAATAAACAATAGAAACGCCAATATAGGAAGTCATTTGCTGGGTAAAATTGCTTTAAAAGCTTGCATATTTTAGAAAGGCACTAGATTCTTAAGACTAGTCCTAGAGTTCCTCTGGTAGAGGTGGCAGCTGTGTGCTTTACTGAGGGGGAAACCATGAACTTTTGTGATATCTGCAGGTAGGCTACCTTGCAATTCTTTCTTCCTGAAAAACTAGCTGTCTGGGCAACTTGTGGATACTTCTCAGCTTCTGAACTGAAAGATCAGCCAAGAAAGCTATGAGGTGTGGTTGTGCAACCCTTGTTTGCAGTTAAAAAACAACAACTGTCTGATAGCCCCACCCCATGGAACTGGCTTTTGCGTTCAGGTGGACAAATATTTGCACAATTGCGCCTAACTTACCTGTGCAAGAGCGTGGGTGGAAGTGGCATCTGCATAGCATGCCATGTTTAGGAGGTGGTAGAAGATTTCTCTTATTGACATATGGGCCAATTACATGTTCTGCATGCACACATTTAACTGCACCTTGATAGGGCATTTCCTCCCTGATTTTGGCTACCAATGAGATTGTACATATTGAGTCATCCTTACGTTGACCTTCCGCCCCTCAGATAACAGGGCAATATAAATAACTACCATTATACAGCACTATTTTGCTGTATAGAGACTCCATTTTTGGAAACCGAAACCATATGCCGTGGGTGAAAACAGGATCCAGTCACTCTAGTCTTACTTGGGAGGGGGAGCAAAGTGAAAGGAGCGTTAACTTGCTCACAATTGTTCAGAATCTATTAGTGCTTTCCCATGGTAGAACTGCTGCATAACATTATATGGTCTAAGGGTAACTGGTATTTAGTGGCATCTTCCAGTATTCAGGAACTATTGCCTCTTCACAGTTATGCAATGGGCACAAAATATTTAGGATGCTGGAGTCTTGCAAAAGCTTATAGACAACCAAATGGCAGCATACTCCCCAGCCCAAACCGGAATCGCTTCTCTTTCCAAAACTCAGAAATACAAAATGGATGTACATGCATGTAGCTAACTCTGTATTTGTCTTGCTTAGATTGAGCTAAGGGTGGAAAAGTAGTCTAGGAAACGGGGTATTGAGGTTCGGTTTATAATCACCCCCAAATTTACAGTGTTTTACAATATTTCTGCACCATTCCATAACCAGGGTTCTCTTTCTAGCTTATAAAAATGTTACTGTGCTGTCTTAAGTACTGTATAAATAAATATTTAGCCATATATACTGAATTTGTGTAACTTGACATTCTTAAAATGTGCTTTTAAATTGCCAAGTACGTACTGTATTCTGTTTTCTGAAATTTCTGTTACGCACCACTTCAAAAAACACCCATTAAAGTTTATAAATTTGTAAATGGATAGATACATTAAAAATAAAACATAGACAACTGAGAATAAATCACTGAAACAGCTGCAGGCATTCATAAGTTGTACAGGAAAAATCTTCAAACCTTTGAAACATTTCTCACAACCTTCTATCACTATTTGAAAACAGTGTTGGAAAACATATTAAATTGATTTTGATATCGGAGCTGTTGACTTTTTTCCTGGTCTTGAAAGGCTGGTTGTAGTTGCACCCTAAGCAGGTTTTCATGCTTTGTCTTGCTGGATTCTCCATGGTGGGATATGCTGCAGCCTTCTGCACATCCTTGGAACTGAAGTAGACCGAGATTGCCCTGGCAGTTGTGCAATTCCGAAATTTAGAGGGAAGGAGAGGTGATTGTTTATTTGCTGTATTGGTTGGGAGTTCCTCAGCTGTGCCATGACCCAGTGTTGCAAGGCTACGATTCTGTTCACAGAGGCACAGCATAAGACTGGGAATGTGGAAAGGGTTTTGGGTGACTGATGTTTTTGGCTTGGTTGTCAAAAGTATACCTTGTTTTCTAAAAGGAGTCCTTTCAAATGATGATGACCATCACAGCTGGAGCTTTATTCCTCAGTTGCTATATTCAAAACTTCTGTGCTGTTTCTTCACTCTAACTAAAGCCCTGGTCCAGCTCCATAATAATGTTTCATTTTCGACCTGAGGTTACCAGACTCTTCGTGGTTTTTACAGGTTCCTCGGAGTGAAATCTGCAGAGAAATAAATGGGTTTTAATGCCATTCCTAGGGCTGTTGTTAAGCACACGAAATAGGAAATGTTCCTTCAAATCTTTAATGAAAGCAAGGGATGCCAAGATCATGTCTTTCGTCTTTCATAATCTAGTTTTATTTCTTTACTTGAAACACTTAAAACGTTAAAATCAATTCCTTTTCTCAAATAATACAGCCTCCAAGCTACTTGAAAACGACATTTCAGAATCAAACTTTATAGCCCTTTGTAGAAGATAATCCTCTACTAGATAAAATCCTCTTAAATATATATATATATTTATCTGAACACCCCCCCCCCACAATAGTATGGCGTGTCCCAGCCTCTCTCCTTTCTATTCCATTTCAGCCTCTAAAACAGATTGGAACAGAAACGTCAGAGCTATAAGATGCAGTTTATGTAAGAATGATGCTTCTAGTTTCGTGGCTGGCTGCCAGATGGACACAGAGGCCAGCTTTGTGATGTATAAGCTAAAACAAGTTTATAATGCTACCTGCTTTTAAAAATAGCAGTCATTTCAAAGGCAAGAATCTGCTTTTAAACACATTAACAGTTCCCGTAGCACAACCTCCACAATAGCTGGCTGTTCCTGTTCATATACACCTTGACTTGATCCAGGATGTTGACTTATTCTAGTTATCCTTTTGGCCATCCTGTCTCCCCCCACAAGACATAGAGGACTTTTGGAAGAAGGAAGATCTCACATTCCACTGAGTGTGGAGTCACTGTGCCTCTGCTGCTGTCTCAGATGTTTGTAAGTTCTAGTGGGGAGAGTATAATCTGAGCAAGCCCCTAGGTATAACTGTCTGGCAACAGCAGAATATCAGGAAAAGCTAGTCTTTTGAGCACTTAGAGGAAGACGATGCAAACCTGCATTTCTAGTGCTGTAAAATGAGCACCTTCCCCTTCTTGCTTTTGAGAAGCAGTTGAATCCTGAGCTGAATTGGGCTGCTTCAGAAAGATTCAGGGCTCTTTTGATGGAATTAGTTGTCCTCTGAGTTGTCCTGAGGAAGATGCTGTTGCTCCCAAAGCCTTTGGCCTGCTTCACAACTGTCACTGTTTAAAATTGCTGCATTTCTCAAATTTAGCATCTAGGCATTGGCGGTGGGGGGCGAGATAGTTTTGTGACCAATGGATCTAGCTTTCTGCCAGGAAATACCTTTACTAGGGCTCTGCTTTTTACTACTAGTCCCGATCCTTTTGGAAGGGATGTACCATAGGTGTGAACTGAGCATAAAATAAAAACTTCAGTCTGTTTTTAAAACTCTCTGCTGGAATTTTGCAGATGACTTACCTGGGGACCCTTGATGTTTCCATCTGCATATAAATTGCCCAAAGACTAATCCAGACCAAGCCTTGGATTTACTGAGATGGACTTTGGTTTTGAAGATGAAGTGGGTTATATATGAGGTGACTTTCTCAAGCGCCAAAGTGGGATCCATACTGAAACTTGTACAGTATTTGGTATATGGTAGTTGCTAGTATGCCCAAAAGCAGCAGTGAAGGCTTTCTTTAGTTTGGAATATAACTCTGAAAATGTTGCTACTTGTGATTGCAGACCTCCTTTGCATTCATTTTTCTGCAGGTCTTCGCAGGTTATGACAATAACATTGAGGGATTATACTGAAAGCTACACTGTACAGTGGTGCCTCGCAAGACGAAATTAATTCGTTCCGCGAGTTTTTTCGTCTAGTGAATTTTTCGTCTTGCGAAGCACGAAATCCCATAGGAATGCATTGAAATTCAATTAATGCGTTCCTATCGTTAAAAAAAGTCCAAACAAAGCCAAATTTGGTACAACAAGAGTTTATTAAGTGCTCTTTAAAGTCACACATACTGTAAAGAGCATTTCAAAAATTGAAGGAACAATAAATTAAGTTTCTAAACATGACAGAAAAACATTTAAAAATCAACAAAGTGTACAGTACATTTTCTAAGACTCTGGGGGACAACTTGAAGAAGGTTCCTCTTCCACTCTTTGCTTCTTGCTGAAGAACCCCCTCCCCAACTGTTCCCCCAGTCACCCACCACACAGAAATTCAAATCCAGATTTTTTTAAAAAAACAGCAGAGTGGCCCAATGGTCACAGAAAATCATAAAAATGCAGAAAAAAACAACACACAAGCTTCCAGATTCTTGCAAACTCCTCCCCAATACCAAGTCCTTGAATTCCAAACACCCCAACCCAAAATCCAAAACCCCCCCAAAAAAGTTTTATAAGTTTAAAAGAAGTTTTGGAAAAGCTTCAAAAATCACCAAAGTCTTCAAAAACCTCAAAAAAGGCTACCACACTGCGTTCTATGAGTTGCTCCTCGAAGTCAAGTCGCAACTGTATTAACGGGTTAAGAAAAAGGAAACAAACTTGCAAGACGTTTTCGTTTTTCGTCTTGCGAAGCAAGCCCATAGGGAAATTCGTCTTGCGAAGCAGCTCAAAAAATGGAAAACCCTTTCATCTAGCGAGTTTTCCATCTTGCGAGGCGTTCGTCTTGCGGGGCACCACTGTAGTAGGTTACATTGAGATGTTTCCACACTTGCGGGTTGCTCTCATTCATCATTTAGCTACACACCTGGTGGGAAATTGGGGATACTACCCCCTGATGTTGGGAAAGATTGAGGGCACAAGGAGAAGGAGATGACAGAGGACGAGATGGTTGGACAGTGTTCTTGAAGCTACCAGCATGAGTTTGACCAAACTGCGGGAGGCAGTGGAAGACAGGAGTGCCTGGTATGCTCTGGTCCATGGGGTCACGAAGAGTCAGACACGACTAAACAACTCAACAACAACAGCAGCAGCAGCAGCAACAACAACACCACTGCCACCAAAGCCAACATGGTAAGATGGACCAGGAAGTTGTAACCTGCTATAATAAGGACTGTTCTAACCTTTCCTGTTTTGATATGGAGGTGTGTACGGGGTGAATCTGTACTAAAGCAAGAAGAAGAAGAGCACAACAACCCTCTGATGGAATGGTAACAATGCCAGCCTGTCACTCCCGGGATTAGAGCAGTTTCCTGGAGTTGCATCGTGCGCTCTGTCTCTGTCTGTCTTAGGACCTCTCTCACACAGACTTCTTTGTAATTATCTGCAAGACCTCTAAGACTGGCTTTTCCAGCTCTCTGCACTGTTTCATGTGAGAGGACTCTGGATCAGCCTCGCCACATGGATGCACTGGTGCAAGCTGATGCCTTCTTATTAGAGTCCCTGCTCTCCTTCAGCTGCCCAATTAACCGCTGACAGTTGCTAATTCAAGCGATGGTTTAGCAACTTAGTGGAAGGAAGACTAGGCTCTTCAGAAGGAAGGAGCATGGCCGTGTGCTTCAATGCCACTCAAGAAGAGGTGTTATGCTGCGTCCCCCAAATTAATTCATTTTAGTAGCATTCCTCTGTAGCCATGTCTTCGGAAGGGGTGTATGAATTTTCCCCAAATAGCTGTGACAGACTGCCTTTGCAGTGCAATATGTTTTTGCGTCTGTGTGTATCTATTTAGGTGGCTGCTTGCTGGTTTTCCCAGGACTGCTCCTGAGGGATGATTGGAAAAGAAACCGTGCCTCAGCAGATAATATTGCAATCCAATTACTGCAACCAGCGTTGAAGACACTTGATAATGCTTGGCTGAGCCTGAACAAGCCAATTTACATTGCAGCGCATTCAGGTTAATTCCATTATAATTGGCTCAAGTGCCTTGCCCACAAGCAATATACTCTGTTGTCTCATCAACACCTCTGTAATAAAATTAAAGCTTCTGGCCCACAGTTAACAAGGAATTCAACTGCAGTAGGTACTTACAGGCTTGTGAACAAGTGCACTGTGGGGTTGTGCCCCAGAACTTCTCTGCACCTCCTCAACAGACATATACTGGCTCCAAACTCTTTGGAGAAAGGAAAGCACAGTTGAATGTTGAGGGTGGAACTGAACATGAAGTGCCTTCTGTATTGCCTTGAAATATCCACCCCAGCCTTGAAGGGGAGGGTGGTAGTTGCACAAGACGATCAGCATTTGCAGAGGAATTGTACCTACTGTCAATCCTCCCCAGCTCCTTTATGCTCACTATTTTGGAAAACGTTGGGTTGGGAGTACATATCTTTAAATAGAGCATCCAGAAATGTGGGGTGGTGGCGCCATTTGTAAGCACCAAAAAAGAACCAATTAATGAGCAACATGGTACATCCAGTTTCTGTTGGTGCATGTGGCAAATTAATGACCACCGAAGTGTTCAGTGAGATTGAAAGGAACACAAATAACTCATGCTATGTTTTTTGTATTATGTTCCTTAAAAGGTATGAATACTTTGGTACTTTAAAAGTCAGTCCTATTCGCTCCCTCACTTCTACAAATTGTCCTGTAACTTTATTACTCTTGCAATAAGACTTTTTAGAGGCTTCTGGGGGCTTTAAATGACCTGCATAACTATCGGGGATCAGTGTGGTAATCCATCTAAAAAGAAGCTCAAACTTTTCCATGGTGGCACCCGGCGTATGGAATTGTCTCCAGTTTGAAACATGGCAAGCACAAACTTTGATGGGCCTGCAGTGCTAATTAAAGGTGCATCTGTCCACCTAGGCATTTGCAGGTTAATAATTGAGCTTGGGAGGTATGTTCTGTGGATTGTGATGTACCTTATAAATGTGTTGGTTTATTTGAAAATGTGTTGTATTGTTGTGAACCGCCCCAGTACTGCTGATGAAAGGTGAGATAAAAATACGTTCCATAAAACAACTTTTTTTTTATCATGGACTGTAATATTTTACAAATAAAGCATGGTGATTTTCTTTAAGCTCTTTTGAGTTCTTAAAACCATGTGTCTGCAACACAGCACTAGCAAGATGCCCACTCAATACTTGAAATGTGGCTCAAGTATAGAGGAGCTCTTGCATAATTCTTACACCGTGAACCGTCCTAAGATCTTCAGATGAAGGACAATATACAAGTCTCTAACAAATAAATAAAATATAAATAAATAAATAAGCCAGCTTTTTGTGCAAGGGCTTTATTTTGGGGGGCAGGGGAAGAGGCCTGTAGTACAATTGAAGAGCCTTGCGTGCAGAAGGTCCCATATTTAATCATCAGCAATTTCAGATTAGACTGACAGAGACACTCTTCCTGAAACTGGGGAGAGCTGCTACCTGTCAGTGTCAACAGTATTGACCTAGATGGAACAATGGTCTGATTTGGTATAAGGCAGCTTCCTATGTTCCCCTCCAAAATAATCTCCACCACTTAAGCTTTGGACCAAACCCTGAAAAATGTGTCTTGCTTCGGTATCCTACACAGTCAATTTAGTTTGGCATCCAGTTAGTGCATCTACTGTCCACTTGCAATTCTGTGCCTATATTCGTTGCTCATTTTCTTCCCCATTTTCTTAAATGGATCCTTTCTAAGGATGACAGTTAGCATCTTGTTTCTTCCTTTGTAACCTATTATGCTTGCTGTTGCACTTTCCTGAACGATGGGGAGCCACATACCCCATACCACTTCTGAGTTCAGCAGAGCTTAACAAAGGCTACATTACACGCCAGGACCTTCATCTGAGGTGAAGTCAGTCGGCTGACATATCTCTGCAGTTGATAGTGTAGAATGCAGCAACATGATGAAGCTGGAAGTAAGAAAAGGGATTGTTGCAGTCTGACAAAGAGGCACTTCACTTGTAGAAACCTGCTGTGTTCAAGCAACAAATACAGATTCCCCCCTCCCACTAGGAAATTTGACTAGAGCTGTCTACTATATATACAAAGACACACAGGGCTGGCAAGCTACACACTGGAGAAGAAAAATCTATTCCATTAATCAGGCATAAAGTCCTACACAGATGGCTTATAGGATAGATTATGGCTGGTAATCCTTTTGTGCCCTAGAAGATTAAGAATATCCTGGTGCAACAGCAGTCAGCTGACGCTTTAAAAAAAAAGACTGAAAACTCTGGTGTAATCCTGCACAGGACTGAGACTTCCCAGAGCCCATGGCAATTCAGTTTACTGAAAATGCCTTGTTGCGTAGAGTGGATTTGGGCTTACTGAAAAGTTGTAGCCTTGCTCTGCACAAACTACTGCAGTTAAGGAGTACCCGAGCCATTGCTTTTTAGGTTGGTGTCCTAAACCTCGCAATTATATCAATTGCTTACGATTCTCCAGTGGAAACCTGGTACACGGTGTGAGTGCCTAGCATCTTTAAATCGGTGCCTCGGATTTTAACAGGTCAAATGACTTGTGCAAAGAAAAGGCGAGGAGAAGACTGGATGCAGGAGCGACATGAATGGCCCCCATGCATGCTGAGATCTCTGTGATGGACTGGCTGGATATGGATTTATATGAGGATTACAAATCTCCTTTTGATTTTGATACTGGAGTTAATAGAAATTATCTCTACCTATCGCCCAGCATGGCTTTTTCTCCTCCTGGATCTCCTGTGTTGAAGGATTCTGGTAACTGTTTTTATATCTACAGCCTTCTTAAGAGAATCCATACTATAAGAGCAGATCATAGCTCAGGATGCTTTCTGAAAGTTATAGCCTAAGGTGTTTGTTGTTATGTGCTCTGTGCTTTTCTGCTGGAATGGAAGTGATCATAACAGGGTTCCCAGAAGGGAACAAAACATAGCGTGTTAGATTTAATGAATGAAGAAATAGGGATGCACTCAATAATCTGGAAGCAACTGAAAGCCTGATTTGAATAATAGGTAATTAAATGTTAGTGGAACTTTGCCTCAGAGCTGCCTTAAACACTATCAGGCATAGAGAATGATTTGAGAGAATGGGGAATGTTGTGTTAGCATCCAGTTCCAAAACAAGCTTTCACATGCATCTGACAACAAGGACTTATGCAGAAGCTGTAAGCTTTCTGTTGTTTCTCTGGTCCAGGGTCACCCAATGAGCGTCATGGCTGGGTGAGAATTCGAACCCTGGTCTTCCAGGTCATAGTCCAACACACTCTAACCATTATGATGCCACACTGGCTCTTGGAGACATGCACAACCAGTTAAATTTTCTTCTGGTTCTTGGTTCAGAGCTCACTTGAACTTCTCCTTTGTGCTTGATCTTGGAAAAAATGTGTGTGTTTCCCAAGTGCTCATAGAATACTGATTTAGGTAACTATAGCACAGCCTTCCTTACCCTGATGTCCTTCAGATGATGTTGGAATCCAACTCCCATCGGTCCCAGCCAATTGTTGTCCAAAACATCTGGGAGGGCACTAGTTTGGGGAAGATTTTGGGAGTGGAATCTTTGTGAATTTCAAAGTGATATATATATTCAACATAACTGCTAGAAACTATTCCAAACAACTTAGAATAAAATTAGTTCTGTCAAATTTGAACATAGTTTGGCATATTTTTACCCTACCACCTTTTATTATGCTCAGAAAAGAATGAATAATGCTCAGATTTCAGCAAATCTTTTTGCAAAAAATTAAAGGTGTGTGTGTGTTGAGAAATGAATTTACAAACTTGAAAGACTTCCTTAGACATTACAAGCTAGGTTTTGACAGACTAGAATTTCTGGTTCTGTAGAGATGGTTTGATGCCTAAGGCACCAAACTTTTAATACTATTTCATGCTTGCAGGCCATAACTAACTTACTAAGTTATTTGGTAAAGCTAGATACTTGCCACTACAACACTTTTCTTAAAATTGGACTTTGGCATACTTTTAAAACCGATTACAGTATTGAAATAAGATTGCAACTTAGTTAGATAAAACTGAATTTGGAATCTGCACTTAGACACGCTCTGCACAGCAATCTTCCAGCAGAGTGATGGGTTATTATGTACCCCATAACTACTATACACATCCTATGAAAAGTGGGTTCTTGCTGTGAATATTGGTGCTTTCTACCGTGAGTACATATGATGGAAATGACCTCTGTGCAATTTCGTCTATGGTAATGAGATCTATGTAAGAATATATCTGAAATGCTTCTTGGCCTGGTAGAATCCTAAATGGCTTTAGTAGCAATGCACGTTTAACTAAGTAGGTAGGATTCTACATAAACTTGTTTACCGATGACCAGTGTCCTTCCAGTACTTCTAGCAATACTCTTGATTGTGGAAGAGAAGCAAATTTAACTCCTTCCCACTCCATTCTCTGTGAAGGGTTACCCAGGGTTACCCATTGAGCTTCACGGCTGACTTGGGATTTGAGCCCTAGTTTTCCCAGATCCCAATCTTAATGCTCCAACTGCAACACCGCACTGACTCTCTTCTGCTGATGTGTTCAGCTGTCATTCTGTGCATCCTGAGACAACTTCCCTGCAGCGTGACTGGGAGGCAGCCAGGAGAGTTGTGCGGCACAAGAGCCAAAAACCCTTTTGCCCACCATCCTTCTGGGGGATGCAAGATGGCACATTCCTGGATGGATATCCCCAATAAAGTCACAGCACAGCTAAAAATATACCGTATTTTTCGCCCCATAAGACGCACTTTTTCCTCTCCAAAAATGAAGAGGAAATCGGGGGTGCGTCTTATGGGGCGAATGCCTGCAAGCCTCGCGCCCTCGGCAGGAGGTCCCACCGGGTGCGCGAGGCTTGGGGCGGCAGCCTGTCGCCCGAAGCACGGGGAGCCCTCGGGAGGGCTCCCCCTGCTTCGGGCGAGTGTCTGCAAGCCTCGCGCACCCGGCAGGAGGTCCCACCGGGTGCGCGAGGCTTGGGGCGGCAGCGGACTTCTAGCTTCTAGGTGCGCGCAAGCAGTCCGCTGCCGCCCCAAGCCTGGCGCACCCGGCAGGAGGTCCCACCGGGTGCGCGAGGCTTGGGGCGGCAGCGGACTGCTTGCGCGCACCTAGAAGCTAGCAGTCCGCTGCCGCCCCAAGCCTGGCGCACCCGCAGGAGGTCCCACCGGGTGCGCCAGGCTTGGGGCGGCAGCGGACTTCTAGCTTCTAGGTGCGCGCAAGCAGTCCGCTGCCGCCCCAAGCCTGGCGCACCCGCAGGAGGTCCCACCGGGTGCGCCAGGCTTGGGGCGGCAGCGGACTGCTAACTTCTAGGTGCGCGCAAGCAGTCCGCTGCCGCCCCAAGCCTGGCGCACCCGGCAGGGGGTGCGCGAGGCTTGGGGCGGCAGCGGACTGCTTGCGCGCACCTAGAAGCTAGCAGTCCGCTGCCGCCCCAAGCCTGGCGCACCCGCAGGAGGTCCCACCGGGTGCGCCAGGCTTGGGGCGGCAGCGGACTGCTAGCTTCTAGGTGCGCGCAAGCAGTCCGATGCCTCCCCAAGCCTGGCGCACCCGGCAGGGGGTGCGCGAGGCTTGGGGCGGCAGCGGACTGCTTGCGCGCACCTAGAAGCTAGCAGTCCGCTGCCGCCCCAAGCCTGGCGCACCCGCAGGAGGTCCCACCGGGTGCGCCAGGCTTGGGGCGGCAGCGGACTGCTAGCTTCTAGGTGCGCGCAAGCAGTCCGATGCCTCCCCAAGCCTGGCGCACCCGGCAGGGGGTGCGCGAGGCTTGGGGCGGCAGCGGACTGCTTGCGCGCACCTAGAAGCTAGCAGTCCGCTGCCGCCCCAAGCCTGGCGCACCCGCAGGAGGTCCCACCGGGTGCGCCAGGCTTGGGGCGGCAGCGGACTGCTAACTTCTAGGTGCGCGCAAGCAGTCCGCTGCCGCCCCAAGCCTGGCGCACCCGGCAGGGGGTGCGCGAGGCTTGGGGCGGCAGCGGACTGCTTGCGCGCACCTAGAAGCTAGCAGTCCGCTGCCGCCCCAAGCCTGGCGCACCCGGCAGGAGGTCCCACCGGGTGTGCCAGGCTTGGGGCGGCAGCGGACTGCTAGCTTCTAGGTGCGCGCAAGCAGTCCGCTGCCGCCCCAAGCCTGGCGCACCCGGTGGGACCTCCTGCCAGGTGCGCGAGGCTTGGGGCGGCAGCGGACTGCTTGCGCGCACCTAGAAGCTAGCAGTCCGCTGCCGCCCCAAGCCTGGCGCACCCGCAGGAGGTCCCACCGGGTGCGCCAGGCTTGGGGCGGCAGCGGACTGCTAGCTTCTAGGTGCGCGCAAGCAGTCCGCTGCCGCCCCAAGCCTCGCGCACCCGGTGGGACCTCCTGCCGGGTGCGCCAGGCTTGGGGCGGCAGCGGACTGCTTGCGCGCACCTAGAAGCTTGGGGCGCACTGAGCTCAGCACGCCCCAAGCTCCTGGTATAGCGCAGCGATCCGCTAGCCCTGGGAGAGCCCCGCGGCTCTCCCAGGGCTAGCGGACTGCTTGCCGGCACGCAGAAGCTTGGGGCGCGCTGACCTCAGCTTGCCCCAAGCTTCTGGATTAGCGCAGGAGTCCGCTAGCCCTGGGAGAGGCGCCCGGCTCTCCCACGCTAGCGGAGACCTTGCCTGCACGCAGAAGCTTGGGGCGCGCTGAGCTCCGCACGCCCCAAGCTCCTGGTGTAGCGCAGCGCACCTGGGGGGGAAATAAAATTTTTTTCCTTTATTTCCCCCCCCCCCCCAAAATCTAGGTGCGTCTTATGGGCCGGTGCGTCTTATGAGGCGAAAAATACGGTAACTAGAATAATCTACTCGTATAAAAAATTAAACCAGAATGCACTTACTGCAGAGAACTAGAGGCGTTTGGCGGAATGTTTTAATTCAGTTGCTTGCTGGCTCATGAAAACTTAAAACACTATTTGCCATCCTTTGAGGATAGGTTTTGCATAAATGATTTTTATGTTCCTGTAATGCAGAATAATTCTCAATTGGTTTACTGCCTTCTGCTTAAGACTCTTGATAGTAATCTGAAGGGAGCTTTGCAGGAAATCCTTCCATTTGCTATTGGAAAAAGAACATTCTCTTTGGTATGTGGAATGACATGATTGTATTGGTGTTATTTACTACATCGGTCTTTAGCACCAACCTCTGATTTTCAGACTGTTCCAGGGAACCATATTGGGGGCAGTTATGTGCTTGAGAAGACTGGTAATGCAAAATAGTTTTCCCACCATGACTGAACTTACTGTGCAGCTGCATAGGAGTGTTGGTTGTCGTCTGGGATGCCTTCTGGGCATCGGGAACAACTTTGGACTTCCAGAACAGGCCAGTGTTGAATGGTATACCCTCTACAGTATTTTTTGGGACACGAATTTGCAAGTTTCAGATTTCCAAGCTTCAGGAATCAGATTCCTGTAAACCAGCGTCTTTGGTTGTCATTTCTGCATTGTCTATATGATCTATAAAACCCTCGCCCAGTTTCTGCAGAAGTTGAAGATACCATGAGGGTATGAATATGATGTGAAAGGGAAGGTGTGAAATGGGGAAATCTTGGATCACACAGTAGTAGTAAGGATAGAAGGTTTTAAGAGGTTGGATGAGGCCATGCTACTGAAATCTGAGTAGCAGTTAATTCTGATCTTAAAATAACAAAACCTTGATAAAGCAGCTCAACGTTGTAAATGTAGTTTTTGCTTCTGCCTCTATTGAACTCTGTATTCACTGTCAAATGTCGTCTGTTGTCATGCATCCATTCATTGAAACGCTCCTTACAGCAAGATAAATCAGACAGTCCTCTTATCAGGGGCATGGGAAACCTGTGACCCTTCAGCACAGCCGAAATGTTGGGGATGATGCAGTCCAGTGTGTGAGGAGCCGTAAGTTCACCATCCCTGCACCATTGCAGTGGTGGGAAACCCCCACTCTTGATTTTCACACACACCACCAGCCTTGATAACGGATGTTTGACAACAAAGCAATCTTAAAGTAGTGACCCCAAATGACAAATCTATGGGCTTTTTCTTTTTCTTTTTTTAAGGTCTGCTGAAAAATGAAGTGATTCCTGAAGTTGGAGAAGATGCTGCTGCTTCAGTTAATGTTGCAGAAGCTTTGTCAGAAGAAGAACAGGAAGAACTTAGAAGAGAGCTTGCTAAGGTAAACCTGTTATGTGTGGCCCTCAAAACTGATCTGATTCACATGTGTGAGCCACAGTTGCATTTAATATGGAGTTATGAGGCTGTCTTTCTGATAGTGCTGTTGGAAAATAATTTGTAATAAGCAGAGTTCTTATAATGGACACAGTGAATGGCCTAAGGCTGTGTGGTGCTGTTCTGTAGTTAATTGTGTCTTGGTCTCAGTGGAAGGTCCATGTAAAGTGGCTCTGTGTTTGTTGGAAGAAAAGTACAATATGTATAACCTTGATTTATGGCTTAAGCTACCTCTGTATGCATGAAAGGTTCAGCTGATTTTTTTGCTTCATATATTTGGGGGTTTTAACAATTGCAAATTCATTAAAGGGAAAACAAAACAAACCAAACAGAAAAACACAAGAAGGACCTCCAAGTGGTTTACATTAACAATACATTTAATGGAAACGTTTGGTAGACTATCCGGCTTTAAATTGAATAAAAGCAAAACGAAGATGCTGATAAAAAATGTAGATGAACAACTAAAAAATAAAATCGAGTTGGAATCCGGGTTAATGGTATCGAAAAAGGTTAAATATCTGGGTATCTAGATTACACCAAAAAATATAAATCTGGTGGAAGATAATTACAATAGAACTTGGAAAGAGTGCAAAAGAGACCTAGATAGCTGGAATAGATTACAACTTTCTTGGGAGGGAAGAATGGCAGCCATCAAAATGAGCATCCTTCCAAGGATGATATTCCTATTCCAAAACATCCCAGTAGTCAGGGGCACAACTATGTTCAAAGATTGGCAGAGGACCCTTTCCAGATTCATCTGGCAGGGTAAAAGGGCCAGAATCAAATATAAGTTGCTCACTGACAAAAGGGATAGAGGAGGGTTTGCAGTGCCAAACCTGCAATTATACTATGAGGCGTCATGCCTCTGCTGGACTAAGGAATGGATAGCTTTAGATAACACGGACCTACTAGATTTGGAGGGTTTTAATATTAGACATGGGTGGCATGCGTACCTGTGGCAGGACAAGGGGAAAGTACACAAAGGATTTTCCAACCATATTATAAGAGGTGCGTTGTTGGAGGTGTGGAACAGGTGCAAAAGGTTAGTAGAAAAAGATATCCCTTGGTGGCTGTCACCCGTTGACATCCTAATAACTAAGAAACTAAACATGGAAGGTAAAAGATGGACATATGCCGACCTCCTAAGAAGATCAGATAAAGGATGGGAAATTAAAACCTACGAAGAACTAAAAGATAAACTATCGGGATGGCTCCAATATCACCAAATTAATGCTATTTGGAGTGAACATAAAAAAACCGGAATGAGTAAGAACAAATCCAAATTCCAACTAGAAATAATAGAGGGAAAATCTAAACTCCTAACTAAAATGTATAACCAGTTACTAGACTGGGATACATTGGATGAGGAAATCAAAGATGTTATGATTAAGTGGGCTATAGACCTAGGACACCCCATTGAATATGAAAGATGGACAAAATTATGGACTAAAGACATGAAATTCTCAGCCTGCGTCAGATTCCGAGAAAATATGGAAAAAATGATGTACAGGTGGTACATCACACCAATAAAATTAGTTAAAATGTATAGAACTGGGGACAAGACGTGCTGGAAGTGTAGGAAGAAAGAGGGAGATTTCTTCCATATGTGGTGGTCCTGCGAAGAAATAAAAAAGTTTTGGGGGTTGGTATATGATGAGCTAAAAAAGATCCTAAAGTATACATTCCCAAAAAAGCCTGAGGCATTCCTTCTAGGAATGATAGGAGAAGAAATCAATAAAGACGACCAAATCTTTTTCCAGTATGCGACAGTATCCGCAAGGATACTGTTAGCGCAGAGTTGGAAAACATCGCACATCCCAACGATCAGTGATTGGCAGAATAAATTAATTGAATACATGGATACAGCAATAATGACTCAAAAGATCAGGCAACAGAGAAATAATAAATTTATTAACGATTGGAATAAATTTCTCTCATACATGGAGTTGACTTTGGGAAATGTAAAAATTACAGTTGGTATGATATAAAAACCGCGAGGTACGAACTACGACTAGATGAAGACACTGCTGAATATATTGCTGAGTTATGGCTCTCGACGTGGTGGTGGGAAGTCTGATAATGAATTTGATTTATATAAGATATGTGTACCTAAGTAGTAAGAAACTTGTTTGTTTTTGTGCTCGTTTTTATGGAAGATGCATTTATGTTTTTTAATTGATGTGACATAATAAAGGTTTTTTAAAATTAAAAAAAAAACAAAAAACAATACATTTAAATATCAGTGCGTCCATTTTAATTTACACATATTGATCAGTATATTATTTTGCAAGCAAAAGTAGTTCCTGGTTACCTGTTGCCACACTTGCTTCGGTCAGCTCTGCCGCCTTACAGAATTAAAAAAAAGAGCTGAAGCAGAAGTTGGCATTTGGAATTGCAAATGCAGAAGGCTTTGGTTTAGAGTAAGAACACTTGAAAGACATTGCAGATGTAGCACTCACTTTGCTCTGATTGTGCCTTCAAAGCTTTTCATGTTTCTTGCTCTTCGTTCTGTGACAGTGGGACCTGAAACAAAACATTGTACTGTGCAGCGATGCTGTTCAGGAACTCAACCATTCTTTTCCATTACCCTGCCCCAAATCAACATGGCCACCGAGCATTCTGTCATCACCAAACTGTTTGTGGGGTTCACCGTCGCTTAGGGGTTTTTTTTTTTGCCTGAGGGCTTTCTGTAGTTCTGTTAAAAAAAACCCCAACAAAAAACAACAACCCTGATTATCTTGCAGCCTGAACATTGGGAACAGAGGGAATTATATTGCCTTCAATCCATTACAAGTTTTAGATTTTTCTGTTTTGGTTTATGCTGTTTTTAATGTGAATGTTATTTTAATTGTAAGTTGCTTTGGGTTGCTTTTGTGGGAAAAAAGCAACCAATAACCAAAAGCAACCAATAAGTTCATTAATAAGTAGATGTGAAAATTACCCATGCAATTGAATTGGGGCTCTATTAGTTGATTACTGAATCAGAATCGGTTGGTGTTTTGTCTCAAACTGAAACCTATAATTAACATATATTTAAACCCTTAAAGGATGCAAGTGTAATTTGTTCCAAACAAGGAAATGTTGGTAGTAAATGTGAAAACATCTGCTCTAAAATAATTCCTCAGTAGCTTATGCTTCCCTAGTTGATTTTCTTCATGGGCTCTATCTTGTAGGTGGAAGAAGAAATCCAGACTTTGTCACAGGTACTAGCTGCTAAAGAGAAGCATCTAGCAGAAATAAAGAGAAAACTGGGGATCAGTTCACTGCAGGAGCTGAGGCAGAACCTTTCCAAAGGGTGGCAAGATGTCACAGCAACAAATGCGTATGTTTCTTCACTTAAATTATTTTGCCTTAATGCAAGGGATGGGCTTGAGTTTCCTCGTCAGCTGAATTTGGTGGGCTTTCTCAGAGGAAGCCTTTGTTTCAGGATCTAGTGATGGCAGGTTATATGTTTGTAGCGAGGGTTTTAGCAGGACCATTCAGAGGATACCATTCTTCCTGAAATGTTAGTTTTCTGTACACCTGGATTCTCTTCGGTGGTGGGAGAGTATTCAGACACTTTGCATGAAGTCTGAGCTAGGAAAACTTTGCGAAGTGGTCCTTAATGTCTTGGCAAGGTTTAGTCAAAGCAGAAGGTAGCTTCTTTCTAGGGTTGGTTAAAATTGTCATACCATTAAGCATCTGGCTCTTCCAATGTTGTTTAACATCAATCCCTGGCAGCATGACCATTGGTCAGGGTTAAGCTGTAGTTCGACACACATATATTGGAGGCAGTGGTTTTTTTGGTTGTCTGGGAGATCGTGGTGTGAGAATGCCATTGCAATTGTTTTTGAACATAGATGTTTTCATTGTGAAAACACTTCCAATGTATTTTATGGGAAGCAATTGATAGAATCAGATACATACTTTCTTCATTTCTACACCACAAACACACACACACCTCAACATTACATCAATTTATCATCCTCATTGTCCACTATGGGAACAGAATGCTGGGCTATATACAGTTGGTCTAGCAGGGCTGCACTTAAAAACATCTGCAGGACCACAGCTTCCTGTCCCTGCTCTTAAGCACATGTGTTGAACATGTGGCCAGATGGTTCATTCTTTCTGGTCAGCTACAGTTGCTGAAAACACCTAATGCAACTGTGTGTAAAAGACTCAATATGGCATTTTGGCACCATCATCTCAGACAAAAGAACCTGGATGTCTTGCAATTTTCTAGAACTTTTTCTGGTTAAATCTGATAGGAAGATGAGGCAACTCTCCCAACTGTTTTCTTACCACACAAATTGTATCGTGGAGCAAATATTTTGCCATGTATATTGCGAAAGACATGTGTTATTGGCAAACCTTTTCCATTTTAAACCAAATCAGTTATACCATGTGCTCCCCTATAGATGCCTTGTTGTGACTTGTTATGGCACTTTTACACACACACACACACACACACACACACACACACGAGTTCTAAACCCAGTTTCTCTCATTTTGATAGAGGAAAGGGACGCAGGCTACAAAAGCTAACTTTTCAGATAAATTTGATGTACCGAAGCTAGTGTTCACTGGAAATGCTAAGGGTTGAAGAAGCTGCCTTACTAGCAATGCATGACTTCTTAATTTCAAGTGCACTAGGAGCAAAGTAATGCGTATGCCTGTTCCAACACTTGTGGTGCAGGTGTTTGAGAATTGTGATAATAGGTTGACTTTTTTTTTTAAATCTAGGTATAAGAAGACATCAGAAACACTGTCTCAAGCTGGGCAGAAAGCTTCTGCTGCATTCTCAACAGTTGGCTCTGCAATAACGAAGAAGTTGGAAGATGTGAAGTATGACTTTAATTTTCCCCTTGCCTGTAGTAGTATCTGTTTACACTGTGTAGGGTTTCAACAGTGCCAAATACAAAATTGCAAACCCTTCCAGGAGTGCAGAGTTGGTGGCTTCCAGCTGGGAACTGACAGCTTGATTCTATAACTAAGCTATTTATTTTGACATGAACAAGCAGGGAACTACCACCTCTGGCCTTGTGCTAAAGGCATTCTATTTTTTTAATGGGTGGGTGGGGACTGTGCCACTTACATGTGAAATGGTCCCCAGTGCATTGAATGGACTAATAGTGATCCACATTGAGACTTACGTACATCTTTCCAATGTGCCTTGATTAGGTTTCTCCTATTCAGTGCACTTCCCAAGATATTTAGGTGCCTGAGACTGCAAATTGCATTTCCTTCCCGAGTGTTAACAAAGCTATGGCTGCATTGTGCTTCTCTCTAACGAAACCCCACAATTTGCCATCTGAAGCAGGCCACCTCAACCTACCTAATAGTTGGGCCGGTACTGCACTAATAAGATAAGTGCTAAATCTGAAGAGGTCCTGTATCTAGATGTTCCTTTCTTGATGTAATCATGTTGGAGGGTAGGCAGTAGGGAATAAAACATCAGTTGGAATGGGGTTGCATGTTCTCTCTTCTTCGGTTACTTGTACACCGAGAAAGAGAGAAGCCATCAAGTTACTGAAAGCAAGCATGTGAGAGCTGCATGAATCCCAGGCATATAGAAATAAATCAGTAATGTTCTGAGTACCTGCATTTTTGTGAAAACTAACTCCCCTCCTAGAATTGTGGCTTACAAAACTTCTCATCTTTTATTCTGTTTATGTTTTGTACTGTTGGTGAGGTTTTCTAGGGGTGAGGGATGGAACGTGCTTGTGTTGGGTTGTAAGATCTCTAGGTATCCTTAGCAGAGCATGTGTGAACTGTAGCTTTGGATTCTATATCCTGGAAGCTTTAATTTTTTAAAAAGATTTAAATATTTGCATTGTTTCTGAGGTTGAAGGGCCCAATTGTTTTTCTTCATTAAAGCAGTGGTAGTGGGAACTTGTGATGAAACCTAATGGTATAACAGCAGCCACACAGTGACCTGGTTTGCATGTCAAGTTAAGCCAAACTTTGACTGAACACGAATGTATGAAGGTGTGGACCCTTGAAGAGTTTGCAGTCACATTGCTCCTCACTGGCCCTTTTATAGCTGTTGCACTGCACTAAGGTTTGGCTTAGCATATCACCCGAACCCGGACATGTCATTAAACAAGCTGTAACCAGCTTGCTTTTGGCTACACCCCATGGCTAATATGCAGGGAGCTTAGCATGGTGTCCCAATCTGGGCTTGTGTTTAAGCTTGGCTTAGTTCTGTGCAGCTCAACATGGCAGCAAAAAAGGACTGGGTAGGGGCAAAGTGGCTGCAATTTCCTCTTTAGGAGCCTGCACTAAGCCAAGCTTGGGTTCTTCGCTATACTCTGGGCAGCTTTTCGTGTAGACGACACAAAAATTTGCATCTTTCTTATTTCAGTTTGTGGGTGCTTGCACTCAGATTTCTTCACTCAGAATTAAAATCACTTGCATTTAATTGCACAATATTTCCTTGGAACTGCTGAATCTCAGAGCTAGATTTCATTGCTGAAAACGAACCCTTCACTTCTGTTGCTGCCGTTTTCTTCTGGAGTGTAGTCAGTTAACATATAACTGCACTACCTCAAGCTCACTACTTTTACTGTGAAAATCCCCATGTGTTTATACTGGAACTTTCTCTTTATTTTTAAATGTTTGCTTGGTGTCCTACAGAGTGCACGCATTTACACATTCCTTTAGGTAAGATTGTGAAAAGTTGCTGTAGAGCATGCAAGTAGTCTTGTTGTGTAGTGAATAGCTCCTGACTGACCATAATACTGGGTAACTTGAAGAGGGCTAAAGTAGTTTTCCTTCCCCACCACAAAAACAACTTTTTTTAAAAAAGTGTTTAATAGATTATTAGAAATACTAGGTTATATCCAATGAAGTTGTCCACAGAGAAGACCCATTTGTGGAAGGGATGTAGGAGGTAGCATATGGCAACTCTGAAGAGCACTTCAGTGTTGTTAGCCATATATAATATGTGAAATTCAGGGGGGGAGAGCCCTGTGAAGTTGATTTCAATAGCAATACAATTAAATAAGGAATGGAAGAGGTGAAGGGAGCCAGGGAAAGAGCAGAGGGTTTCTGTGGTGAGTGGAAGGATGCTGTCTGGATACCACATCCATCCATCCATGGACAGGTGCCTTATCTGTTGAGAGCCAAACAGACGGATAGACACTGAATACAGGTTTCTCAGAGGTCAGGTCTACCCCAGGTTTTGCCACCTCTCAATCACAAGATGTACCAGAAATGTTAGACCTGTTATTTGATAGTTACATATGTTGGTTTGAATTTTTTTACTATGAGTAATTTCTGCAAGTTCCTATGAACCAAGCTTCCCCTGGATTGAGCACTTAAAACATATTGAATAGCCTGTTTCAAGGGAATGTTACCAGTGATCAAATAACAACAGATTGACTTTGTAGTTAGTGCCAAGGAAGAGAGTCTTAGCGAGAACAGTTTCGTTGCCCCCTAGCACAAACCACACTGGTGGGTGGGATTCAACCAATGAGTCCCCTTAGTGGAAGCCCTGTGCAAGGACTTCCACTCGTGCAGTGAAGCTTCTCTCCTCTCCTCCGAAATGACTTTTTTGGGGGGGGAGGGGGTATTGGGAGAATCACTAAAACAGCACACAGGGGGATCATTATGTTTGACAAGCTTGAAATGTTTGCCACGATGGAACAATTTTCTTAGCATGGCATTGAATTTCTCCCTTTCAGATAATACTCTTCTACTTTATTGGAGCAGAATTTCAGCACAGAAATGAGCAATAGCTTTTCTTATTTATCTAAAACTCAGATATTTTTCCTGCCCCCTCTCTAGTGCCTTATATTATATGACTGAATGTTCCAGACCTGTTGGGGAAAGTAGAAGGGGATAGTGCTGTGCACATAACACATTCTTCCAGTGGAACATCTGAAGAGGGAAATTTCTGTTGCCTCCACAGTGTGATACCTGGGCACCAAACAAGAATAGAGGCAAGATAATCCTCCTTTGGATGGCGGCACTGGAAGAATGAAAAGCAAACGATGTGTCTGCTGAACTTCCCTGTGCAGGATCACAATAGCCAAAAAACATTTTACCTTTTAATTCTTAGCAGTTTTGACTATTGTTCACTTGCAACACTGGGCACTAGATTCCTTTAGAAACACTGGAAGCTTCTTTATACTGGATCATAACCAGTTGGTCCATCAAGTTCAGTGTTGTCTACACTGACCGGCAGTGGATTTCAAGCAGGGTTTCTCACAGCCTTACTTTGGAGGTGCCATGGATTGATGCTGGCACATTCTGCATGCAAAGCAAATGTTCTGCCACTGAGCTATGGCCCTTTGGGGTGTGCTGTAGCTACAGTGAGCATTTCGAGGAGGATAGCAAGTGGAAAATGTGCTGTATTCTTTCCAGTTCTGTTGTCAATGATTGTGCAGCACTTGTGAGAGAAATTGGATCTGTGGCAATATAGGTCAAGGGGATGCAGGGATAGCAGCAGAACTGGGACTGCTACCTGACAACCTTGAGGCTGCTTCATCGCCAAAGAGCAGAACAGCTGGAAAATCAGGAAGAGGAAAACAGAAAAGAGCTTATGTGTGAGAGAAAGTAGCAACGAAGATGATAGGGCAAGAAAGTGAATAGATGTTAAAAGGTGAAAATGAGAGGTTAAGCCAGGCATAGGCAAACTGGGCCCTCCAGATGTTTCGGGACTACAACTCACATCATCCCTAGCTAACAGGACCAGTGGTCAGGGATGATGGGAGTTGTAGTCCCAAAACATCTGGAGGGCTGAGTTTGCCTATGCCTGGGTAAGCACTGATGCGCCCAGGGGAATGATGTGGTGAGTTAGAGGTGCATATTCACACATGCACTTTGACTCACTTTTGGGGTATATGTGGTGGTATGAATGCCAACTTCCTATTATGTAGGTGGTGGGGTTTTGGTTCTCTATGCCCAAGCATTCAGAGGAGCTGTTAGCAGTCTTCACAAGGCTAAAAAAAATCAGATTTTAAAATATGATCCAGTTACTTAAACTCCAAGCTAGAAGACAACCTACAGTGTGAACCATGGTTTGTATCCCACTAAATCATACTCTTTGAGTAGACCCACTGAAATCAATTCAGAAGTTAATCATGACTTAGTTGGACTCAACCCTATGTAGCTAGTATCGGTTGTGTAGTTGGCAGACTAATTGGTGTTGCCCAAACTGTATATAGAAATAGTTTATATAGGAACATAATTGAAACATTCGGACCAGCTTAAGTGAGAACCATTTTTGCTTTTTCTCAAGATGGAAAGCTTTCTGTAGAACAACCTGTCCCTTGTTATGAACTGATAGCTTTCAATAGCTTTGTTTTAGCTTCCTGATCATCTGGAACATGTCATAAAACTGACTTGTTTAACAACCGCATCACTAAATCCGGATAGGCTTGGCAGCATCTAACGGCCTATAAAGTAACAGCTCACCATAACAGTGTAGTGACTGCCCCAAGGCATTATCTACTCCTGTGTTGCTGAAGGAACAAGCATTATTAGTATACTGAAAGCTATTGTGATCCATTGTATAGTTATTGATAGTCCAGATCCAATTCCTCCTTGCACTTTTCCAGGCTGGGTGAACAGATAAAATAATAGGTGCCTGGTATATCCTGCAGGATGGTTGTGAGGATGAACATAAATATGCTATAAAGAACATGAACATAAAGTGCTAATATAAAGAGAAGAGTGGTTTTTGGCAGAAGCTGATTGGTCCCATTCTGAAAACACATTGATATTGACTAACATACTGAATCATGTTTATATTCCTAGGTTAAGGTTTTAAAATTCTGGGTGTACTTACTCCTGAAGTTTACACTCATCTGATTAATCTGTAAAGTCTGATCAGTTACTTTAAGAACCACCCTGTGGAGTTTGTTTACTAACCTAGCATGATGTGCTTATATGTTGCTACTGCTTGCCTCTTAGTGGTGCATGGTGACAGATTTGCATGCCTGTTTTGAGTGTGTTGGATAAATATTCTGATAATGTGTTGCTACACGAAATGGCAGGGACACGGCTCACCTCTCCTCATAATCTGACTGATTCTCCTTTCTTTTAACGCTGCCGTGTAGTATACGTTGTCTACAACATTCAATTAGCATGCCTGCTATGAGGTAATGTATGTAATTGCATTAAGTTTTAGTTCCTATTCTAATGTAAGCAGGGACAAATAATATTGATTGCTGCAAATGCATATTTAAAACAGGTAAAGGTGTATTTGACTTGCCCCATATAGAGTGCTTGAGTAATGCCATTTTGTATTGAAGCAGGAACATACCCTGCGTTGTCACCACTGATTCTGTGGACTTCTGTTAGAGTAAGGAAGGTGGGAAAGGAGATGATAGATAGATAGATAGATAGATAGATAGATAGATAGATAGATAGATAGATAGTTTCATTTGACCTATGTGCTTCTGCATAACTGCAAATACCAGTTGTGGAGAACATCACACGGTATCGTATGTGACGCATAGCATTGTTTATGATGTCTGTTGTAGGGGGTGGAGAAACAAACCTAAATAAAACAAAGGAATAATTGGGAGCTTTAAAGTGTGCTGCCTATGGCTTCTTGGCAAATGGGGTTTTCATTTGGTGTATTATATATTTGGTGCCAAATGCAAGGTGGGATAGGCTACACTCCAGCGTTCAGCTGATTGGTGCTGACTGAAGCCCTTACTAAGATCAGCTGCACAGAACTTCCTTTGCAGCCCAGTTTGAGGTTAAGGTGGTCTGTAAAGAGAAATGTTTAATATGACAACAGAAGATTGAGGTGGGTAGCCCAACGTGTCTGGCAAGTGCCCCCGGGGGAGTGTGTGTGTCAGAATCTGGCCCACTGGCCAGATCTAGTTCTCTCTCCCCTGGCATATAGGATTGGACTGGAAAATAATTAAATATAAAAAGGGAATTCTATAATTGCAATCTTGCAGGCTGCTGACTGGCACCATAGCTGCATCTTAAAAGCACTGTTCTGCTCTTCAAGTTTTTCTTTTAAGTGGTTGGCCATTGCATATACATTTTCTAAGGCCAAACAAGAAATGTAACTCTTGTTTTCTTTCCTGAATAGAAATTCCCCAACATTCAAGTCCTTCGAAGAGAAAGTGGAAAACTTAAAGGTAAATAATGACAAACTTCATTCTTAAAAAAAAATTAGCTGAGATTTCTAAATATACTTGATCTGTAGGTATTCTGCTTCCTTGGAACAGTGGAGAACATTTAACTACTATGGTGTCTACTAGCAGTACCACACCGTTGGGAACTAAATGAAGTTTAATTTCTGCATTGTTGGAAGAGAAAACAGAGGACAGGTTATTGGTTCTTAAGGGGACCAGAATGAAGTGTGCTCAGTAAAAACAGCCTGAGAAATGCAGTAGGAGGACAGTGTTAGTTTCCCCCTTTCTCTCCCCATATACCAATTTGAAGCACAGTTGAAACTCTCAGGAAGTCAAACTTGCATTGAATTAGGACATTAGCTTATACAATGCCTTGTGTGCACCTACACCCTGAGGATATGCTTAAGGAAGGCTACTAAAATTATAACTGATTTAGATAAAGGTTTGTACACCCCTAATATCATCATTGGGGGACGCGGGTGGCGCTGTGGGTAAAACCTCAGCGCCTAGGGCTTGCCGATCGCATGGTCGGCGGTTTGAATCCCCGCGGCAGGGTGAGCTCCTGTCCTTAGGTCCCAGCTCCTGCCCACCTAGCAGTTCGAAAGCACCCCTAAAGTGCAAGTAGATAAATAGGTACTGCTTTCTAGCGGGAAGGTAAATGGTGTTTCCGTGTGCTGCGCTGGTGCCAGCTCGCCAGAGCAGCTTCGTCACGCTGGCCACATGACCCGGAAGTGTCTCCAGGCAGCGCTGGCCCCTGGCCTCTTAAGTGAGATGGGCGCACAACCCTAGAGTCGGACACGACTGGCCCGTACGGGCAGGGGTACCTTTACCTTTACCTAATATCATCATTATTATGTGCCTTTCAAAAGAACTCATGACAGTATAGAAAATAAATCTTACTGGACAGTGTTTTAGCTACTGACCTTACCTGATTTTTTTAGTATGTCTCTCCAGGTGTGGCATTTCTGTAACCAGGATTATGCAAATTGGCATAACCATCTTTCTACCTTATCTATAGGGCACAGAGATGGTTGTTTTAACACGTTGCTTGCATGTGAAATTAGGGGTTACATTATTTATCTACCTCTGGTATTTTACTTCAAAGCTTCCTCTACTATTGCTGGGGCTAAACTTAATCTGTATGCTAAGATGCTCGTGTGTACACACTTTATTCAGTTGTATCAACCTGTTTTCCAAAAGCTCAGAACTGAGACTGTTCCCAGTAGAAATACATAATGGATGGGAAGCACCTGTGTTCCTTTGCTGTCTAAACTTGGATTGGACAGAGAGAAATAATATTTGGGTATATAGCCATAGGCTGTTAACCATAATTGCAGTTTAACTTCTAAAGAGTGTAATCTGAAGTCTCTAAATCTCTCTTCAGTATAAGGTTGGGGGAACCAAGCCTGCTGGGGGTGACTTTGGAGAGGTCTTGAACTCTGCTGCCAATGCCAGTGCCACAGAAGCTACTACAAAGCAGACAGAAGAGGAGACTCAATGATTGTCCTGCCTTCCTTGTGCTACCCACTGCCAGATGCTGCAAGCAAATGCTGAAGCACAACACCTCTGCTGTAGACTCTTCCAGGATGTCCTTCTGTTTAGCACTTAGCTTTATAGCTGTTCAATGTAAATCGTTTCTATAGGTTCAGAGTATTTTTGAAACCGTAAAATATACTCTTGCCTATGTTATCTGTGGGATGGGGAATTTTTATGCATTTTGAGTATGTAAAAAGATTTATTTCTGGTCCAAAGAAATCATTAAGGTTTTACAAAAGGTTTAGAAATGGGAGACTCAACACTGTATATGATGGATGCTGGGACGAATAGCAGTTGCCATGCCTCTTCATACTTAATTCACTGCCAAAACCTTTGAAAACTTCATTGTTGTTTTAAGTGTGTACCTTTAATTGGTTCTGTTGCAAGAGGTTCCACAGGCAGAATAAGTTTGCTTTGATATTGCAATGTTAAGTTATCAGTGTATGTGTTGTGGTCTTGGTAAGTGGACACTGAAAGTAGGGTGATTCCAACAAACATTCACTATTTTTATGGTTTCCCTAAAAAAATAAAAATCCTGATAGTAAACTTCTCTGAACTGTTCCAACTAGCAGAGATGACTTTTCTTCTGGGTATTAGAAGTTGAATTCCAAAATGTAAAATGAGGCAGGCTGTTAACATAAATTATATAGGCTGAAAGCCTACTGCAAAGGGAGTGGTTTAGAAGCACCATACTTATAAAAATAAAATGGTTGCTCCCTTCCGCTTGCTAGTTGATGAAAAGGAACATTCGACTAAAAGTCCATGTTATTTCTGCTGCTTATAACACTCCCCCCTCTCAATCAATAAATAAAGTAAGTGTATGGTACCAACAGTGCAAAGTCGGCTATGCATTTCCATTTGGGGGAAATGCACATTGGAATGTAGGCAATATAGACCCAAGCTCTGAATTGGCTGCAGTGGAAGATTGGAATAAGATAAAATGGGCAATCTCACAGCCTGGAAATACAAAAATGAGCACGGTCAACTCTTTCTATGCTTAAAAATGTTCTCTTAACTAAAACCTGTTGCTGATCCTGTAAAAAGACTTGGCTTCCTAGAAGCTAAATGCACTCCCACCTTGTATGTATACTATGTGCCTGCATTAGACAAATTTCTGGCACACTGTAAGGTTATATTTAGGAGAAGTGTTTTGCCACATTAATCACAAAGCTTGAAATGAACTAGAACACATTCTTAAAAGGTGCATTGCAACTTAGGCTTCATCTTTATAGCTGCACCAGAGCTGCGACAAATAATGCCTATTAAGCAATTTTGCTGTATTTGACAGCGTTCTGTAGCATTTCAGATTTAGCCTCAATACTTGATTACTTGTTAAAATAAAAGCATTGTCTTCTCAAATGTAAAATGCTACTTTGAGTTGGCTTGTGTCTTTTAAACAAGGTTATCCTTTTCAAATGAAGGTCTCAATTAGAGCTTCGAAATATGCATTTGAGAGACCACTTCCTTTCTAGATGGAGTTGGAGGAGGAGCGAGCATTTTGCTCACTGATTCAACCGGGGCACCTAGATATTGTGATGGGATGCAGTGGTACCCCAAGGTGCTTGAGAACTAGGAAAATCCTATTTGTTTTAGGTCATATTCTCAAAAGGTCATGTCTGGACATCAGTTTCCGTTTGGATCCATTTTCAGTTTCAAAGAATGGTCATATACCAAGTAAGTACTAGAATTCCAGGATTTGATTTGGAGAAAAAGGTCCAGAGAATTGGGTGTCAAGCTTTGGGTCTTGATTGTTATTGAGTGTTGTTATACTTACCTGTCCCCCACCCACAAGGCTTACTCTGTCTCCAAAAATATTTATGTCTTACACACTGTTTTAAATATAATGAACTTAATCATATGTGGGTGGCGCTGTGGTCTAAACCACAGAGCCTAGGGCTTGCCAATCAGAAGGTTAGCAGTTCGAATCCCCGCAATGGGGTGAGCTTCCATTATTTGGTCCCAGCTCCTGCCAACCTAGCAGTTCGAAAGCATGTCAAAGTGCAAGTAGATAAATAGGTACTGGTCTGGCAGGAAGGTAAACAGTGTTTCTGTGTGCTGCTCTGGTTCGCCAGAAGTGGCTTAGTCATGCTGGCCACATGACCCGGAAGCTGTTTGCAGACAAACACCGGCTCCCTTGGCCTATAGAGCGAGATGAGCATGCAACCCAGAGGAGTCGGCGACTAGACCTATCGGTCAGGGGTATCTTTACCTTTTAATCATACCTAAAATAGGCTAGTCTCGCAGTAGCCACAAGGTGGAAGCACTTGAACAAACTATTTTAAATGAAGATATTGAGATAAACCATTATATTTACAACAGCAAGAGGGCGTTTTGTTTTCTAAACTTTTGAAAAAATAATGTGTCAGGCAGGTTTATGTCTTGTGCTGAAACCAACCAAGCATCTACTTCTGTTACTTTAATATCCCAATTTTTCGGTAACAGAAGGATCACAAGTACAGTACATAACTATAGTCCTCTACAGTCTTGCTCTGCTAGTGCCATAGGGTTAGATGCTTGTGCACAAATTCTTGGGAATCAACAATTTCTGTTTCTCTCCATTTTTGCCTTGAAGTTAGTCCTGTTTAATAAAACAGTATCAGGGCAATGGAAAATAGCAAACATGATACAATTCAAGGTGGTGTGATTCATTATACTTAAACTATGATAACATTCAGTGCAGTGCACCAATCTATATCATCTGCTTATATAAAGTGTTTGACACTGTTCTTCAAAAGTTGACTTAGAACTTACCTAGATTTCAAATTCATGTGGTAAACCCTTGTACAGTGGTACCTCGGGTTACAGACGCTTCAGGTTACAGATTCTGCTAACCCAGAAATAGTACCTCGAGTTAAGAACTTTGCTTCAGGATGAAAACAGGTTCTCCAATATTGTGCTGCCTTTTGGAGAAGACTAAAACAGAGTAGCGGGAGGCCCCATTAGCTAAAGTTGTACCTCAGGTGAAGAACAGTTTCAGGTTAAGAACGGACCTCTGGAACGAATTAAGTTCTCAACCCGAGGTACCACTGTAATTCATTGTCGTTGGACTACAACTCCCATTATCCCAGACCATTGTCCATGTTGGGTAGGGTTGATGCGAGGTGTAGTCCATATGCAGGACCTTAGGTTAACCACCCCTGCATTACAGTAACTAACAGAGCCATACTTGGGGCCATTTGTGATAGTTACCCACCCTTCCCCACCTTCTACTTCCTCTGGCACATGCACCCCTCTGGCCTTAGAGAGGAGTGGTGATGTCTCTCAAGGAACACTGGGTTTTGGAGCACAAGGGTATATGCACAACAAATCTAGCTCTGTTTTGGTCTCCAAAATGCAGCACAATATTGGAGAACCTGCTTCGGTTCAGGGGCCATTACCAGAGGCCTGGGGTATATGCTCATGGCAACCTGATCTATAGAGGCTGGTCAAAAGCTATATGCAAAACTGAGCATACCATTGGGCAGACTGAAGCAGGCATATTGTTTGTAAGGAGATTTATTCGTCTTGGTATGCAACTGCTGTTTTAACAGTGACAAGACTCCACATCTTGCCTGCCTGGCTCAAGAGGGTCATAAAAAGGAGCAAGCTGGGTTAGGCCAATGGCCCATTAGTCCAGCAATTCTTTCTCGCAATGGCCAACCAGATGCCTATGGGAAGCTTCCAAACAGGAGCTGCGTGCAATAGCACTCTCCCCACTTGCTGTTCCCAGCAATTGTTCTCCACCAATCTAGCAGCAACAAAACAAAGTAACCTGGGTGAAGGAGCTATAACCACTGCCAGTAGGAGAATTGGATGAGTAAGAGTGGCAGTGGTGGTGAAATCTCTTGTGCTAGCCCTGATCTCAGCCTCATGTACCTCATAATGTTGCCTCAGGAGAGTGAGGAAAATTCTCAGGGATGATTCACACCCTGGCCGGCACTTTATTGATCTCCTGCCCTCAGGCAGAAGATATAGAAGCATGATTAGTCACACCAACAGGGTAAAGAACAGCTTCTATCTGTGAGTTGTTAGGCTGCTGAATGAAAAGATGACAAAAGGGCAACCGACTTTCGGGTTTGGTGGGTGTGCGTCAGTCAACGAGGGGAATTAAGACCAAGAGAGCTGAGGGGGGGGGGTGTCTCGTGTAATCTCACTGTATACAAGTTGTACAATGACAATAAAGTATTTCAATAAGCTTGTCATGAGGATAAAGGGGGACAGAACTGGGGATGGTACCTTAAGCTTCTTGAAAAGGTGGAATATACATACTAGTAAGTGGCTTCATTGAGGCTAAAATTTTTAGACTAGAGTTGTACCTTGGTTCTCGAAAGCCTTGGTACTCGTCCATTTTGGCTCCTGAATGCCGCAAACCTGGAAGTAAGTGTTCCGGTTTGCGAATGTTCTTTGGAAGACGAATGTCCGACACGTCTTCTGATTGAGTGCAGAAAGCTCCTGCAGCCAATCGGAAGCTGTGCCTTGGTTTTCGAACATTTTCAGAAGTCAAACATTTGAGAACCAAGGTACAACTATTGGTATAATTTTACTGCTATTTTAAGTAGCATTGGAATGATTTTACGTTGTGGGATATAGGACATAATAAAATTTAAAAGACAGTAGCTCTGCTTATTTCTCCCTTGTCTCCATGCCCTGTCATAGGTGAGATCTGCAACAAAATGTTGCAGTGTGGGGATGCTCCTGTGTGGAGCTTCAGGCCTTGTTCGAGGATTCTCCAAACCTCACTTTGCCCTCTTCTTCCTTCTACCCTTGGTCAGCATCTACAGTGAGCTATTCTGGGGTTCACCCCCCCCCCGCCGCCGCAGTGTCCTCGTCCCCACCCCAGGTTTTTTTTTTTGCATTTCTGCTCTTAAGTTCCAGAGCTTGCTCCTTCCTCCCTCGTGTGTTTCTATATAAGGATCTACATTCTACAATGTCTAAATGGCCCATTAAGTAACTGATAGCTACAGCTCCTATAAGTAAATAAGCACGCTTGCTGTCTGGCGTAAGCGCATGCGCAGTTTTCTCTCAACAGGCTGTCGGCGTTCACAAAGCGAAGACACTTAAGCCCCTTTCCGCATCGCGAGCGCGGTCGGCCACGTGACGAGATGATTCCTGGCGTGATTTCTCCTCATAAGAGAAGGGGCGGGCGTCAATGGCCGTCGCTGACGCGCGGGTTGGTTGCTACGGAACTTCATTCGGGCGGAACTGCAGTGAGAAGGGTTGTGCCTCCCTAGGCTACTTCCGGCATAAGGCCCAGATACCTTTCTGCCTCTCGGGGCGAGCTTTGAGAAGGGACCGTTTCCGGCGCAGGAGGAGCTTGGCTGACTGGAAAGCGCGGGGCAGGTGTTTGCCATGGCGGCGGCCGTTATCGTCGCGAGACACCTGAGAGCCTCTTTGTTAGAGACGCGAGTCCTCTGCGGGGCTACAGGAACGGCAGTTGGCTGGCGGCGCCAAGGTCTTTCGGGGCCAGGAGGCGGCGGAAGCGAGGTGCGGCGCGCGCGGACGTGCATCTCTTCTTACTCTCCCCCTGCTTCCTTCTAGCGTGGCTTGAGTTTGTTCCGGGGCGGAGGGCGACAAACCCGGCCCTGCTAGTGGACGTGTGTCAGTGGATGCTTTTTTGTGTGGGAATCTCCCCTCCCCTCCTCCCAGTCCCTTCTTTGCCTCTCTTTTCCCTCTCACATTTGCTTCTGAGAGGGACTGCCTGGCTACGTGTGTTCGCGTTTACTCGGAAGCCGGTCCCGCAGAGTTATATGGAGTAATTAATTACCCCCAGGTAAAATACACAAGAGAGTTGTAGCCTTAGGTTTCCACATTTGCTTGTAGGTAAGCTCATGGCGCTGTGGGTTAAACCACTGAGCCTCTTGGGCTTGCCGATCAGAAGGTTGGCGGTTCGAAACCCTGCGACGGGGTGAGCTCCCGTTGCTCGGTCTCAGCTCCTGCCAACTTAGCATTTCGGAAGCACGTCAAGGTGCAAGTAGATAAATAGGTACCACTTCGGCGGGAAGGTAAATGGCATTTCCGTGCGCTGCTCTGGTTTGCCAGAAGTGGCTTAGTCATGCTGGCCACATGACCTGCAAGCTGTACGCCGGCTCCCTCGGCCAATAAAGTGAGATGAGCGCTGCAACCCCAGAGTCGGTCACATGGTCAGGGGTACATTTACCATTTAAGCTCGTCAAACGTAGCGGGACTGGTTTCCAAGACGGGAAGATCTGAGTCTGTGCATGTTTACTTGGGAGTAAGCCCCGGTTATTGCCCAATGTGGCTTACTCCCAGGTCAGAGTGTACATGGCTGCAGCCTTGGTAGGTAGTGTAAAATAGGGATGAGCAGATTTCAAGCTCGTAGAATCTACTAGATTTCTACTAGAATGCTGCGATCCACCAACTGGAGTGGTGGATCTGTGAGACATATACTGTACTAATTTGGGCATTTAGGTTACTCACATGTAAATTCTGTTTTGTTGTTCAGGGAACCTCCATGAAAAAAGAGTGTTCCGAGCTTCAGACCTCTGTCAAATATGTGAAGGGCTGTAAACAAGATCAAAGTGGTCAGGGCTTGGCAGTGGCCCATCCCCCATCAGCCTGATTGTTTACACACGCATAATTTGACTGCTTAAATAGGTCTTGTGAATTAAATAATTCTGAGCCCAAGAATTTGTTTCGAATACCAGAACAAAATAGAGCTCACAGGTTTTTTGGGCCGTCGGTTTTTAGTATTCATGATGAAACTGAATTAGTACTCACGATGAAGCCAATTTTTTGGAATACAAGCTCCTTCATTTGGGTATATTTTCTTATATATTTTTTTATATAAACAGACAACACCATGGGCAGGATATACATTTTTGTATAAACAGACAAAATAAATAAAAGACTGCATAAGTTTTTGCTTTTGAGACTGCAGTCTTCAAGAATCACCAACACTGAAGTAGGCATAGTGCACAAACTAATCTGAATAAGTGTGCATAGATTCAGCTTATAAAACACAGTGAGTATTTGTTTCTAGCTCTTTTTTATCAGCTAATATGCAATATTTAGGTTTTAATTAGAAAAGAAAATTTAACACTTAAACTCATGGCCTGAAGTAGGAACAGAGAAATACCCAGGCTATGTTGGAGTCTTTTTCTCATAGTTCTCTTTAGTTCCTCCCAGGAAATAGCACTTTCTAACAATTCTCAATGGCTCATTTTGCACAATCCAGACATGCATTTCATTGGGCAAATACATATTTCTAACCTAGCTTTTAATGGAGTTGTACACAAGACTGAAGGTGGCGCTTGGTCCTGGAAGTCCTTTCCAAGTCACAGCTTGGAATCTTACGGTATTCAGACAGTTGCAGCCATCCTCAGACGTGTGCTCAAACAAGCATAGCATATGAACCAGGCTATATTTCTGATTGTGACAGCTGGGAAATATGGCTCTGGTCTCACAGACTGCTGCTAGATATACAATCTGGTTTGTTGCTTTGTACTGAAAAACAGTTGGACCCACTTAAATCTGTAGAAAAGTAATTTTGTGGAGCAGCCCCAAATCTTCTCCAAACAGCTTCTTAATGTGTTAGGGGGAAAATGTACCGTAACTTGGGAAGCTTTTCTTTCCAGAGCTACATACTAGCTATATTTAATCTCCAGACGTCTAAGAATGAGGTGAATATTTCTTGGACAAATACATTAACAAAGTACATAAAATATGAGGCTGCATCTTTAGGTTAAGAAGTGACACACAAGAAAAGAAAGGAGGAGAGGTTAGAGGTATGAGATCAGTTAGAGGGTAATAGATTGGTTAGAGTAGCATGTATTGGCATACTTTTCTTTGCATATATCTGGTTGTGTGAGCTACAGATATGTGTAAAAACATACCTTTGCAAAACTTCATTTTATGCATGTGTTTATTCTTGCTGTGTTACTTGCAAATAACCCCACAAAGGGTACTTCTTTTTTAATGGCAAACGGGGGGCTGGCAGAGGAGGGAGGAAGAACTGCATTTCTATACTAAATGTGCAGGAGGAGGAGGAGGCTCTGTCTTGTAGCAGCCCACTTGATTTCTATGGTGTGAGCTGAGAAAGGATGTTTAAATTGTTAGTTAATTGTTAGCACTCCATCTACCCTCTGCTGGCCCACTCATATACAATTCCTCATCATATTTGGCTATCTTAGTGCCTAATATTTATACTTGCCTTTATTTCTAATTCAAAACTGGTGATTTGTTTGTAACATGACACACACAAGTGGTATGGTATCTTGGATAAGAATAGTTTGGCTTAAGATTTAGCTGACAAATTATTTTAGGTCAATACTTCACTTAGGTTGCTCCTGCTGTTTGTTTTCTGTCGGCACGCCTAAAACATCAGACTGGTATTTTTTAAGCAGTGCTAACAAGGACTAGGAGTGGTTCTCATGTCTCTTACTGGGTTGGGTTGTATCTATGTCTAGTGTTTTCAGCATCTAGGTGATATTTTTGGTTTCATGCTTCAGCAAATGTTCAGATTGTCGATTGTATATTGTTCTTCCGAGTCAGAATGTGTTTGTATTCTCATTACCTTCAGTTCTCACCTTATTAACTTTATTTGCTGTTGGCTTGTGTATACATATAAAATGTACACACACTAATATGTTTATTGACCACCATGTGCCAAATAATGGTACAAAATCTTTTGTCAGATAAACCAAGTAGTTTCTAAGGTAGAAGGAATAGTTTCTGTTGTTGCTGATATGTGCTAGCATAGTTATTCTTTTGGTTTTTAAAATTCTGTTTACCCAAATGTTGATGACAGTGTTTGAGAGAGGTTGTGTACTTGTAAAGCAGAAAGGTGCTAATATATGTTTCCACTTGGCTTGTCACTTAAAGCTTGTTACTCAGTTTGTTTGCACTTTTTTATACAGAATGCTTATTTTCATTCATTCTATCAATATTATATTAAGTAATATATGAACATTCAAAGTTTGTCTTCGTATTTACTCCAGCCATGTAGACTTAGAGCAGGGTTGGCAAACCTTTGGCCCTCCAAATGTTACATATCTTTTACCCATGCTGGTTGGGGATGATTGGAATTGGAGTGTAACAACATCTGGAGGGCCTAAGGTTAGCTACCCCTGGCTTAAAGGGAAAAACTATGTTGTTATCATAAATCCTCTTTTCTTTTCTTGGTTATGGACTGGATTCTAGGACTCAGTTGAGTTGGCATCCTAACCTCAGAGACAGTTACTTGGCTTTGTGCATTTGCACCACTAGGATAGCTTTCTTAGAGGTGTGATAACTTTCCTGTTTTCTAGAGGCTTTATTAGCTGCTAGGATGATGCAAAATGGGATGGTTCAGGACAATGTCTCTTGTATGCCATTTTTTTTTGTACCATGAATGTCATGAATGATCGCTGTGAAAGTAAGGAAAATATGAATATCTGGATGTCACATTTTCATTCACTGTTAAGAAAACATAAAAACGGCCTTGTAGGATCAGGCCACTTGCTCGTGTAGCCTAGCATCCTGTTTTCACAGTGACCATGCAGATGCCTGTGAGAAACTCACAAGCAGGACCATAACATAAGAGCTCATTCCTCTACTGCAATTTCCAACAACTGGTATTCAGAAACAGTGGAGACAGAGCATAGCCAACATGCCTATTAGTCATTGATAATCCTTATCCTTATTCTCCATGCATTGTCTAATCAGCTTTGAGAGGGGTTTTTTTACAATCAAGTGGTGTATAAATTTTATGAAACAAGCAAGCAAACAATCCTCTTAAAGCTAAGTTGGTGGCCATCACTGTCTCTTGTGGGATCAAATTCCATATTTTAACCCTGTGCTGTGTGAGGAAGTACTTTATGTGTCCTGTATCTTCAAACATTCAGCTTTACTAGATATCAACAAGTTCTTGTGTTCTTAACCATGCTACTTAAAAGTGTTCTAAATTGAAACTCTACACCTGGCAACAGAATTCTGAGGGTAGATTTACATAATTAGCTTTTCTACGATAAGCTGCCCTTTGGCAGTAACTTTATAACAGCTCCTTATTTATCTGGTCTTGTGGTAATGCTCAGTTTGATCATATCTCAGCTTCATTGAGCCAAGTGATGAACATTCCTTTTGGCGTGCATACAGGCAGGCCATTTTGCTCCTCCCTTTGTGGCAAGTACACGCAAATCAGGAAGTCTTCAATTAACTATAGTTTTGCCCTGTTCTGATCTTTTGAAGTAGCCTACAAGGCTGGGCAGGTGAGCAGTTGCAGAACCTCAGAGAGCTCTGCCTGTGACAGAGGTGGACTGAGACCTTCTGAGCTTTTTTCTTCAGTCCTCTTCTAGGGTCCATTCCCTTCATGAGAACTGCAGTCCTCAGAGCAGGATTAGGGAATATTTGGCCCTTCAGGATGTCCAAGGGTTCTCCACCACTGCCTTAGAGGAACTATGGGTCATACGTAGTGCTGCAGCTCAGCTGGTGCAACAGACTTCAGTGGGTGCAATGCACCTTTCTTTTGTCCCTTCCAGCCTCCTACATACCCCCAAAACCAGCTCTGGGAGGTTGGGGGACCCTCCAGAGCATATTTAGGAGCACTTGGCAGGAGAGAGAAGAGGAAACAGAAGTTCCATTACAGTGGTACCTCGGGTTACAGATGCTTCAGGTTACAGACTCGCTAACCCAGAAATAGTACCTTGGGTTAAGAACTTTGCTTTAGGATGAGAACAGAAATCGCGCGGCAGCGGGAGGCCCCATTAGCTAAAGTGGTGCTTCGGGTTAAGAACAGTTTCAGGTTAAGAACAGACCTCCAGAACGAATTAAGTTCTTAACCCAAGGTACCACTGTATAACAGTGGAGCTTTCTGGTACCTAACTATACAATGGTACCTCAGGTTAAGTACTTAATTCGTTCCGGAGGTCCGTTCTTAACCTGAAACTGATCTTAACCTGAAGCACCACTTTACCTAATGGAGCCTCCTGCTGCCGCTACGCCACCAGAGCCCGATTTCTGTTCTCATCCTGAAGCAAAGTTCCTAACCTGAAGCACTATTTCTGGGTTAGCGGAGTGTGTAACCTGAAGCGTATGTAACCCGAGGTACCACTGTATAGATCTAACCCAAAGTGCCTGCCAATGGGTGCTTCTGCACTCTCTGTCCCATTGGACCTGCGTGGTGGGTTGGGAGGTATTTTGGTTCTTCGGACCCAGGGAAGAAGGTGCCCATGAGGATTCCATTTCTATCTCCATCAGGCCTAGCTCTGTTAGTTCTGGTCCATGTTGCTCCTGCCCCCCCCCCCCCAGTTCTGGATTTAGTGATCCCCTTAACAGCAACATCAGGCTCAGAGTTTGACTACTTAGCTGGTGAATCTGCAGCCTCCAACTCTGTGTCTTGATTGGCACTAGGCTCTGACGTCATGACAGGTTTCCTGTTTTGCCCATACCAGAGAACTATGGTTAAAAGCTTCGGAACATGCCTGGATAGAAAACCAACCAAAGTTGGTTTGATATTCTGGCTTGCTCCCAAGCTGGTTCAAACAAAATATGAAGTTCTGCTGACACAGAAGTGAAGGGACTGCATGTGCAGCTGAAAGGCTCATTCATATATCAGCCTGTGCTACTTCCTTGATAAGAAGTTTCAGTAGAATCAGTCCCAATCAAGTAAATGTCCTTGGCTGAGGGGTAGCCAATATGGTGCCTTGCAGATATTATGGGCTACAACTCCCATCAGCCCCAGCTAGCATGATCAGTGGTCAGGGATTATAAGAGTTAATAGTTCACAACATCTAGAAGGCACCTTGGTGGTTATCCCAGCTTATCATTACAGCAGTTGATAGGACGTGCTAGTTTTGACAGCACCAATCACTCATTTGGTGTAAGAGTGGAATTACTCAATCCCAGTCTTTTCTCCACATAGCAGGTTTTAAAAAATAGCTTCAGTAGTTTTTTGACTGCATATATGTGGATCATTGAATGTAGGCTATTACTGCCTATTGTTGTCTCTAGATTGGGAATCTAATGATCTAAAACAAAAGTATGCTTATTTAGTGTTTTGTTGAATGAGCTGGTGCACCAAATCTGTAACTTAAAGAAAAATTATTATTTTTTATCTAGGTTCCTTCCAGGAAGGCGGAATCCTTTGCATCCATGTTGAGGCGCTCTCCTTTAATTCAGATGGGACCTTGCAAAGACAAAATTGCCATTGGAGAAATTTTCCACATCACAGAAGATGATCTGTATATAGATTTTGGTGGCAAATTTCATTGTGTATGCAAGCGACCAGAAGTAGATGGCGAGTAAGTAAAACATTCATGATGGAAGTTTAGGGAAGCTTTTAATGTTTAACAGACCATTGTATTTTAATATTTTGTTGGAAGCTGCCCAGAGTGGCTGGGGAAACCCAGCCAGATGGGTGGGGTATAAAAAATAAGTTATTATTATATAATATGTGTGATAAAAGTTGAATATTCATGTATTTCAGACAAGTTCACCCTCAGATATTGAAACTTCACAATCTCATAATTGGTTTAGACGTTACCTTAAAAGTCTGTTTTTTCTATTCTCTCCAGCTGCTAAGGGAAGTGACCATAAAAGATACTTTGCATTTAATGTCATAGACAGGCTTCCATGACAGTATAGGAACCCGTTCACCCCTCTGCCTCTTAATGAGGCAGTACAGGTGTAGAATTTTTCGCCTGCTTGTCCTGGCTCCAGAAGAAGGGAAGGCGCTAAAACAGGCAGCTATGGCTAAATATTGCTTCCAGTACTTTTAAAATCTGTTCATAGTGTTGCTGGCAATGAACTCCTGCTGCTGTCACACGTGCTCCTGCATTCTGGCAGGAATTGCATGAGACATCAGATGGGCCTCAGGAGACAGAATGGGTGAAGGAATAGGGTAGAGTAGAAAGCAAACTGAGTAAAACAAGTCTTAACAGAAGAGAGAAAAATGATTCTGGAGAGAGGCCCTTCACACAGATCTCTATGCTGTTCATGGGAAGTTAGGGTTTGAGATGGTTCTGGGAAGTGAGGTATGGGGAGCAGAAGGGAAATGAGAGCTGACTGAATTGAAATAACTAGACAAATGTGGCTCTGGGTCTCTGGTTTTAGATAATTTTGCCATGCAACAGTGGGATCAGATAAAATTAAAATACAGTGGTACCTCGGGTAAAGTACTTAATTCGTTCTGGAGGTCCGTTCTTAACCTGAAACTGTTCTTAACCTGAAGACCACTTTAGCTAATGGGGCCTCCTGCTGCCGCCGCGCAGGATTTCTGTTCTCATCCTGAAGCAAAGTTCTTAACCCGAGGTACTATTTCTGGGTTAGCAGAGTCTGTAACCTGAAGCATATGTAACCTGAAGCGTATGTAATTCGAGGTACTACTGTATACATACCAGCTATTTCCCAACACTCCGTCACATTCAAAGAGAAAGAGTTACACTTTGAATTCTCATTCCAATGGATACTGGGTCTATTTCCTGTGCTTTGTCTGCCAGCTGAGCACATGGCTTTAAGAGTGGGTACACAGTCCATTTCAAAGGATCTGCAGTAATTGCTACAGTCAACTGGAGTAAAGCAGAATTGACTCTCAGTCTACACGACCCCACATTGATGGATGAAAGGATGGGAAGCTGGGAGAAGAGTTTCTTATCTTTCTGTCCATCATTGAAGTTGCTGTTGCTGTTGGAGGTAGGGAAGGAGAGACTGGGAGTGGTAGGCAGGGTTGGTTTGTGAGGTCAGGAAATGAGAAAATGGGAGGGAGAAGGATTGAAACACTTTCCCCACCCCATGTCCCCTAACATGCCTGTGAAACTTTATAATTCTTTAGCTAGTTTACAAGTAATAACAAGTGACTTAAGCGAAATACTTTAAGTTAAATAAATTTGGTTAAAATTCTGTGCAAAAGGTAAGCAATTTAAATGAAAACTTGTTTCAAAAATAAAGTCTGTAAACCAGGATTGTAAACTATAACAAAAAGGTTTTGTTGTAACTTGTTCCTTTCCTCACTGGATGGAATTCCTAAGCTTTGTAAAATATGTTAAATAGATGTGCTGACTTACACCCTTGCAAGCTCTTCTCTTTTTAACAATGAATAACCAAAGCTATCTGATTATTAACAGTTTCTTTTTGTGTGTGTTCATTTTTCCTTAACTTCCTCCTCAAAAGAAAAGGTGGTGTGAGTTTCAGTGACTTGAGATGGTTGCTGGCAAATAAAGTATGTAATACTTAGGCTTCTAGCCACAAAGTACTGAAATCCCAGAAAGAAATCTTTGACAAGATGGTTTTCCTTGTCCTGTTTCTGTATCATAGAAGTGTATGTGTTTTTAAGAGAATAGCTGCTATTTTATATTTAAAGAAGTTTAAATTCAAAGAGGGTAGTATTTTAGAGCTGCTGTTACACATTCACCATAGCTCTTAGTCTAAACAATGCATGTGGTGCCAGTATGTCTACTGTCAAGCAATAGACAGCTTTTATTTTTTTTACAGCACTCACACATAGTAGCTGTGTGATTGCAGGCTGAATCTATGCATTCTTCCAGCAAATAACTCCCCAACTTTATTTATAGTAGTATATACTTTGGAAATTATAACTCTTTATCTACTGTGGACATCATATTACTCGCTTAGTTGCCTTACAGTGTACTTTTTGTTTTGCCACCCACTTTGTTGTTCTGAAGAAGTTATTTTCAGCCGCAAATTGAGGTGCTGCTTTCTGTGGCTCGGTATTCCACAAAAACACTGTTGCCCAAATTGCTGAGACCACGAATCTGTACCCATTTTTGGAGTACGTCTTTGTTTAGCGCTGTAGACAATTAAGCATTAGCTAGCAGAATTTACATCTTGGAGCCAGTGTGCAAGTCATTGCAAAACACAATCCATCAGAATAGTCATTGTACTTGAGGGTCTACTCAGTTTTTTTCTCAATGAACTCATATCCTTTGCTTGCACATGTAAATGGGTTAACATAAGGATCACCAAAGCCACATGCAGTGTTGAACTGAACTAAATGTTACCAGTTCATGGCGGCTCAATAACTTTGGCGACTCCCTAAAATATTTCTTTTCAGGAGACCTTTGGCATCCCAGCTGGGGCAG